>NC_143258.1:38555846-39805846 GCF_984573655.1 Nuphar pumila | reverse complement strand
TGGACCCATCGCGACATTGAAGATGTTCAACTTGACCTTTCGGTTGCCGAATGACACAAAGTGCAATGCTGACTGATCTTGCTTGCATGTTGCAATCATCTTATTGAATTAAGGGTTATCCTTCTGTTGGGCGATGATCCGGTCCATGAGTTCTGTCCGCACTGCCGTGCTAGCAATCTGAATCTGACCCGATTCTGCTTCAAAGGGCTTCCAATCTATCAGGTCTTCGAGTAATTTCCACTTACCGCTGATAAAACTCGCAAGGCTCCCAGCCTTTCTACTCAAAGCATCAGCCACTACATTGGCTTTGCCTGGATGATAAGAAATGGAGAAGTCGTAATCTTTTAGAAATTCTAACCACCGTCTCTGTCTCATGTTCAAATCCTTTTGTGAGAAGATATACTTGAGGCTCTTATGATCTGAGAAGACCTCAAATTGCTCGCCGTACAAATAATGTCGTCATACCTTTAGTGCAAAAACTACTGCAGCAAGCTTTAAGTCGTGAGTGGGGTAGTTTCGCTCATGCACCTTCAGCTGACGTGATGCGTAGGCGATCACCTTGCCGTGCTGCATCAAAACGCATCCCAAACCAGTACCTGATGCATCACTATAAATCACAAAGCCTCCTTGCCCAGAAGGCAATGTGAGTATAGGGGCTGTAGTAAGTCTCTTCTTCAGCTCTTGAAAGCTTTCTTCGCATTGTTGGGTCCAGACAAACTTAATTCCTTTACGAAGTAGTTTCGTCATAGGTGAAGCGATCTTCGAAAAATCCTGAATGAAACGACGATAATAGCCTGCAAGCCCGAGAAAACTGCGTATATCTGAGACGCTCTTAGGTTGTCTCCAATCTATGACTGCTTCCACATTGGCAGGGTCGACTGACACCCCATCTTCAGAGATTATGTGACCCAAGAACATAACTTGATTCAGCCAAAATTCACACTTCGAGAACTTAGCATATAGTTGATGTTGTCAAAGTGCTTCGAGGACAATCCTTAGATGCTCCCTATGATCTTCCTCGCTCTCGGAGTAAATTAGGATATCGTCTATAAATACGATCACAAAAAAGTCTAGGTAAGGCCGAAAGATCCGATTCATCAGGTCCATAAATGCCGCAGGGGCATTTGTTAACCCGAAGGGCATCACCAAAAACTCGTAATGACCGTATCGTGTCCTGAATGCTATCTTATGCACGTCGGATTCTTTGATCTTCAGTTGATGGTACCCTGATCGAAGATCAATCTTGGAGAAGACCTTGGCCTCCCGAAGTTGATCAACCCAATCATCTATCCTGGGAAGAGGATATTTGTTTTTGATTGTTACCTGATTCAACATTCTATAGTCAATGCACATACGCATTGACCCATCCTTCTTTTTGACGAACAATACTGGAGCCCCCCAAGGTGAAACACTAGGCCGAATAAAGCTTTTATTCATCAATTCTTGCAGCTGCTTCTTTAGCTCCTCTAACTCTGCTGGGGCCATACGATAGGGTGCTTTAGATATCGGGGCCATTCCAGGCACCAACTCTATCGCAAAGTCCACCTCTCTGGTAGGCGGTATGCCTGACAGGTCATCTGGAAAAACGTCTGAAAAATCTCGAACTACGTCCAAGTCTTCTAGTGGTGTAGTATGCGGGCAATACTTCTCTAAATGTCGGAAACGTGTAGTGTACTCTGCCACCTTCGTGGACCCCTGTCGAAGGTCTAAAAACTCTTGTTTCTTACGATCGCGTGCGTATTGGGGAAAGTAGGTGTCCATGAATATCGCTGTAAACTCCTCCCATGTGAGTGCGCGTCGTTCATCAGGCGTATAGCGTACTTCGCGTGTCGTCTCCCACCAGCTCTTGGCATCTCCTTGGAGCCGATAAGTGGCAAAAGAAACCTGCCTCTCAGCAGGAACCTCGAGAATCTCGAAAATCTCGCTTATGGCGCGAACACATTCCTCCGCTGCATCCGGATCTTCCTTACCAGTGAAAGCAGGAGGGCTCAATTCCATGAAGCGCTTGTACGACGCCCCATTGGTTGCGACAACTGGTGCCGCAATATGACCCTCATGCTGATGGCCTGCACCATTGCCATTACCTCCGTTGCCGGCATGGTTCTGACAATAGGCCGTCAGATTCGCGAGGGCTTCAAAAATAAAGTCCCTCTGAGCAATCCAACCTGGGGGCTGTCTTCCGGCCATCTAAAGACACACACATTGATTCAGATTAGTTATAAGTTGGGTATAAATACAAAATTCTCATTCATGTGACCCTATTAGATCTACGTTCTGATTCTTGCCTTATATATCAACTGAAATAATTACAGACATACAATTTTCATAAGTCATCAAAATAAATAAAATGGAAGCATACTTACAGCGATGGTGGTCGGTTGGACGAGCTTTGAGCCATACTTTCCTTATGCTCTGATACCATGTTTTTAACACCCCAATTTTTATAACCCGAAATTGGTGGAATTTTTTTTGAAATACATTTAAATCTTTTAGCATTTAACAGCGGAAAAACACATTGGGCATAAAACTTGGCATGCTACTTCAGATGAATCCTTGCAAACATATACTTATGGAATTTAAACTTTAACAACTAATTAACCATGCATGAAATAAAATCAAGTTCCATAATATCCAAAATTTATCATATTTGTCATTGAATAAAATTAAAGTAAAATTAGAGTTCAGAATTCATGAAGCAGAGGAAAGGTAGGCTCAGTCCCCGTCGCAACCTTCCGCCTTTGCACGTAAGTACCTACTCATTACCTCAAAAATTTTAAACCATATAGGGTCAGACAACATGTCCAAGTAGAGTAATTATGCTAAACTTGTAAGACAGAATAACAAGACAAGGATTTCAATAGAAATTTCATGGTTTAACATTTAATTTAACTTAAACAATCATACAACAAATCATGCATGTTTAGAATTTTCATATTTAACAAAAAGACATAAATCCATACATTCAAAATACAAAATGCATGAACCATTAAAATGCATGACTTACCATATGCAGAAGCTCTTTCAATGCATGCATATTTTCTTATCTTTAGTTACATTTTCTTAATTAGATGATGCATGCGATGCCAAATTAATGCGCACACCATTTAAGTTATCACTTCTTAGCCCTGCTGATACGACACAAGCAGACATTCTCAGATCAGGACCATGACACAGGACGTGTTTTACATACAGGGGTGGCTTTAGCCTGGCCAGGTCCATTCACTAAGACGGGGTGAGGGACATTAATACGAGAGAGATTCCCAACACCTTTCAACCCGATGCATCAGTTTTTCCTCATGAGTACTATAACCTCTACGCTGCAGTCTAATGCAGAGGTTTTCCCCCTAAAATCGTGGGAGGGGAGGAGCAACCTTCCGTGCCCGTAACAGAACTTGTCCCACGAAGTTTTGTATCACCTGCTACTCTCCAAGCAAGTATCTTGAGTTTAATGTCACATGATTACTTGATTTCAGTCATACTTTTGATGCAACATCAAACTTAAAACACTTTATGGTCATGAATGCATTCTTATAAAGCATTGGACAAAGACATATAATTAAACTTGTAACAGACATTTGAGCACATGCGTAGCATAAACATCTTATTCATTTTCACACATCATAATGCATATGCATGTACATGGCCAATGCAACAAGGAGAATATATATGAACATCCATATCAATGAAACAATCATATCATCACGATATCATGGACATACATGTAGTCAATACATTTTTAGAATTTAAAACATAAACTTGTATTCATTGGACCTTTTGATCCTAAATCTTTCATGTGTAACCTTCCATTTACAATTCATGCCATAATCATATAAGATTGCATAAAATCAGACCTGCATAATCATTCACATAATGCATACTAATTCTATAAAGAAATTAAATAAAAACATATATACTATGCACCCTTTGAGCCTTGATTTATGAATTTGCCCTAATTTTTCCAATTTTATAACTCTGTCCGACTGATACAAAGCTCACAGAAAATTTTTGGCTTCATGAACAGAGCTAAAATTTTACAGTATATAGGAATTGTTGTCAGCTATCCGTAGTCGCAAACCGTTTGTAAAAACTCTTCCGTATGAGGGAGTTATGCATGTTTTACTACAGACCTATCAGTTTTTGTTTCGACTGTCACAGAGACGTGCTCGGTCCATGAACAGAGCCCAAATTTCTACACTAGATGCACAATGGAGTTAGCTTTCCAACACAACAATCCGTTCATCAAAACTCTTCCGAACGAAGGAGAAACGACCATTTTACTGAACGGAGGTCAAGTGGAAAACCTCGAATTCTGAGATTTGCATTTGGGTGAATCAAACCGAGTCACCCGAATCCCAAGAAAAATTAAAAGAAATAGGGAATACGCATGAAATAAAATTTCGAAAATTCTAAAATATTCACAGTAGATGAAACACTTCACAATCTATCAATCCAAACTAATATTTGCATAAAAATCATGGAATAAATCAAATACAAATATATTTTACGAATCTATTTCTAAGAAACCGATTTTTATAATAAACCCGATTTCAAAAATGATTTTCTTTAGGGGAAAATGTGTTTTTGCCATGGATCATTAGATCTGAGTCAAACCCACGGTTAGGAGGGTTTGATTATGATCTAAACTCATGAAAAAGCATCAAAATCCATGCCAAGAACTCCATTCTTGCAAGAAAAGCATAGAAACCCTATCTTTTGTTGAAAAAAATATATTTCTTGATGGATGAACAACCCTTTTTGATCGATCTACCAATCAGCCCTTTCTTCCAGCAAGATGAGGACCTTAGATCTCCTCACCACACCCCTTGAGGTCTGGATCTTGCACTCAAGAACCAAAAGAAACCCTAAAAGAAGAGAATAGGGAAGGGAAAGAGAGGAGAGAGAGAAGAGGGTTTTTGGGGGAGAGAGAAGCTCTCCTTTTTTTTTCCTGCACAAATGAGGAGGGCAAGGGCTATGGGAGGGTTTTATAACCCTTCTTAAATTAGGTTATGTGCTGGAATTAATTCCAACCCTTGATCTCATTAATGAAATTCATTTGGGGCCCTTGATCTCCACTTTGACTTTTCAAACTTTAAATAACCTTAAAAATCACTATACCTTTATTTTCAATTTGAATTTGAAGTAAGATGCCACATAGGATGGGATGGCCCACCTATTGGCTCCTACTAAACTAATAAAAATGGATTTTAATGTATACAAAAGAAAACTATTATATTAAACTATTATTGATAAATCATAAAATTCCAATTAAAAACCGTTTTTGTTTTATATAACCACAACTCATGTGAAAATGTAAAGGAATTGAATATAAGTTAATTCCATCTTATTAAGCATATTAATATGTATATTTTTAAAATCTACTTTTGTTAATTTACTTTATTTAAATAATTTTACTTAAAAGAAAAATCAACATTTTCTTTTTAAGTAAGACGTTTTCAATTAGACATCACTTAGAATTTTCTCAGATATCCAAACCATGTAGGGTTTATATTTACTACAATTCAATATAATTAAACCCCTTAATCCTTACGAATATACTCAAACATTAATTTTTTTAAAGAAATTAGGGTTTTATATTGGCACGAAATTCAAGACATTTCACAATGCTATAGAAAAGAACTTAGAAATTTTCGGATATTACATCCAATCCCCCTAAAAAAAAAAATTCGTCCTCGAAATTTGGTTAACATTACGTACCGAACAAGTATGGATATTTAGCTCTCATATCAGCCTCGGGCTCCTAAGAACACTCCTCAAGCCCGTGGTGCTGCCATCGTACTTTAACAAGTGGAATTGACTTATGTCGCAACACTTGTTCTCGTCGATCTACTATCTCTACCGGTCGTTCCTCAAATGTGAGATCTCTCTGAACCTCGACCTCGTCATACTGAATAACATGAGTAGGATCTGGTACATATTTCCTCAACATTGACACATGGAAAACATCGTGGATGTTGGAAAACTGAAGGGGAAGTGCCAATCTATACGCGGTGTCTCCTATCCTCTCAAGGATGAGGAACAGTCCTACATACCTCGGACTCAATTTCCCTTTCTTGCCGAACCGAAATACGCTCTTTGTTGGTGATACCCTGACAAACACATGATTACCAACCTCAAAAGAAACCTCTCGCCTCTTTGGATCTGCATAACTCTTCTGACGGCTGTGTGCTGTCAAAAGCCTCTTACGAATCAACTGTACTTGATCCGTATAATGCTGCAAAACTATAGGTGATTCGACAGTTCGATCACCTACCTCGCTCCAACAAACAGGGGACCTACAGGGTCGCCCGTACAATGCCTTATATGGAGCCATGCCGATACTCGAATGATAACTATTATTGTAGGCAAACTCAGCTAACTTTAGGTGCTTACTCCAGTCACCTTTCCACTCCAATGCACACGCTCGCAACATATCCTCGAGTGTTTGAATAGTCCTCTCTGACTGACCATCCGTCTGGGGGTGAAAAGCTGTGCTAAACTTAAGCGTTGTCCCCAAAGCTTTCTGAAGTTGTCCCCAAAACTTTGACGTGAATCTAGGATCCCTGTCTGAGATAATCGAAATAGGTATCCCATGTAATCTGACAATCTCGTCGACATATAAATCCGCCAAACTCTCCAAGGTTTGATTCGCCCTGGTCGGTAAGAAGTGTGCCGACTTTGTAAGGCGATCCACAATCACCCAAATGGTGTCATACTGCTGGCGTGTCTTGGGTAGACCTACCACAAAGTCCATGGTAATGTCTTCCCACTTCCACTGCGGAATCTCAATCGACTGCATCATACCGCCTGGTCTCTGGTGCTCTATCTTGACCTGCTGACAGATTAAGCATCTCGACACGTATTCAACGATGTCTCTCTTCATGCCGGGCCACCAGTAATTCCTCTGAAAATCCTTATACATCTTGGTGCTTCCGGGATGTATAGTGAATCTGGTACGATGCGCCTCATCCAATAACTCTTTCCTCAACTAGGGCTCTGCAGGCACTCAGAGCCTCTGGCTGTACCAAATGCTTCCATCCTCCTCTAAGTGCAATGCTGACTGATCTTGCTTGCATGTTGCAATCATCTTATTGAATTCAGGGTTATCCTTCTGTTGGGCGATGATCCGGTCCATGAGTTCTGTCCGCACTGCCGTGCTAGCAATCTGAATCTGACCCGATTATGCTTCAAAGGGCTTCCAATCTATCATGTCTTCGAGTAATTTCCACTTACCGCTGATAAAACTCGCAAGGCTCCCAGCCTTTCTACTCAAAGCATCAGCCACTACATTGGCTTTGCCTGGATGATAAGAAATGGAGAAGTCGTAATCTTTTAGAAATTCTAACCACCGTCTCTGTCTCATGTTCAAATCCTTTTGTGAGAAGATATACTTGAGGCTCTTATGATCTAAGAAGACCTCAAATTGCTCGCCGTACAAATAATGTCGCCATACCTTTAGTGCAAAAACTACTGCAGCAAGCTCCAAGTCGTGAGTGGGGTAGTTTCGCTCATGCACCTTCAGCTGACGTGATGCGTAGGCGATCACCTTGCCGTGCTGCATCAAAACGCATCCCAAACCAGTACCTGATGCATCACTATAAATCACAAAGCCTCCTTGCCCAGAAGGCAATATGAGTATAGGGGCTGTAGTAAGCCTCTTCTTCAGCTCTTGAAAGCTTTCTTCGCATTGCTCGGTCCAGACAAACTTAATTCCTTTATGAAGTAGTTTCGTCATAGGTGAAGCGATCTTCGAAAAATCCTGAATGAAACGACGATAATAGCCTGCAAGCCTGAGAAAACTGCGTATATCTGAGACGCTCTTAGGTTGTCTCCAATCTATGACTGCTTCCACCTTGGCAGGGTCGACTGACACCCCATCTTTAGAGATTACGTGACCCAAGAACATAACTTGATTCAGCCAAAATTCACACTTCGAGAACTTAACATATAGTTGATGTTGTCGAAGTGCTTCGAGGACAATCCTTAGATGCTCCCTATGATCTTCCTCGCTCTCAGAGTAAGTTAGGATATCGTCTATAAATACGATCACGAAAAGGTCTAGGTAAGGCCGAAAGATCCGATTCATCAGGCCCATAAATGCCGCAGGGGCATTTGTTAACCCGAAGAGCATCACCAAAAACTCGTAATGACCGTATCGTGTCCTGAATGTTGTCTTATGCACGTCGGATTCTTTGATCTTCAGTTGATGGTACCCTGATCGAAGATCAATCTTGGAGAAGACCTTGGCCTCCCGAAGTTGATCAAACAAATCATCTATCCTGGGAAGAGGATATTTGTTTTTGATTGTTACCTGATTCAACATTCTATAGTCAATGCACATACGCATTGACCCATCCTTCTTTTTGACGAACAATACTGGAGCTCCCCAAGGTGAAACACTAGGCTGAATAAAGCCTTTATCCATCAATTCTTGCAGCTGCTTCTTTAGCTCCTCTAACTCTGCTGGGGCCATACGATAGGGTGCTTTAGATATCGGGGCCATTCCAGGCACCAACTCTATCGCAAAGTCCACCTCACTGGTAGGCGGTATGCCTGACAGGTCATCTGGAAAAACGTCTGAAAAATCTCGAACTACGTCCAAGTCTTCCAGTGGTGTAGTATGCGGGCAATACTTCTCTAAATGTCGGAAACGTGTAGTGTACTCTGCCACCTTCATGGACCCCTGTCGAAGGTCTAAAAACTCTTGTTTCTTACGATCGCGTGCGTATTGGGGAAAGTAGGTGTCCATGAATACCGCTGTAAACTCCTCCCATGTGAGGGCGCGTCGTTCATCAGGCGTATATAGTACTTCGCGTGTCGTCTCACACCAGCTCTTGGCATCTCCTTGGAGCCGATAAGTGGCAAAAGAAACCTCCCTCTCAGCAGGAACCTCGAGAATCTCAAAAATCTCGCTTATGGCGCGAACCCATTCCTCCGCTGCATCCGGATCTTCCTTACCAGTGAAAGCAGGAGGGCTCAATTCCATGAAGCGCTTGTACGACGCCCCATTGGTTGCGACAACTGGTGCCGCAATATGACCCTCATGCTGATGGCCTGCACTATTGCCATTACCTCCGTTGCCGGCATGGTTCTGACAATAGGCCGTCAGATTCGCGAGGGCTTCAAAAATAAAGTCCCTCTGAGCAGTCCAACCTGGGGGCTGTCTTCCGGCCATCTAAAGACACACACATTGATTCAGATTAGTTATAAGTTGGGTATAAATACAAAATTCTCATTCATGTGACCCTATTAGATCTACGTTCTGATTCTTGCCTTATATATCAACAGAAATAATTACAGACATACAATTTTCATAAGTCATCAAAACAAATTAAATGAAAGCATACTTACAGCGATGGTGGTTGGTTGGACGAGCTTTGAGCCATACTTTCCTTATGCTCTGATACCATGTTTGTAACACCCCAATTTTTATAACTTGAAATTGGTGGATTTTTTTTTTTGAAATACATTTAAATCTTTTAGCATTTAACAGCGAAAAAACACATTGGGCATAAAACTTGGCGTGCTACTTCAGATGAATGCTTGCAAACATATACTTATAGAATTTAAACTTTAACAACTAATTAACCATGCATGAAATAAAATCAAGTTCCATAATATCCAAAATTTATCACATTTGTCATTGAATAAAATTAAAGTAAAATCAGAGTTCAGAATTCATGAAGCAGAGGAAAGGTAGGCTCAGTCCCCGTCGCAACCTTCCGCCTTTGCACGTAAGTACCTACTCATTACCTGAAATTTTTTAAACCATATAGGGTCAGACAACATGTCTAAGTAGAGTAATTATGCTAAACTTGTAAGACAGAATAACAAAACAAGGATTTCAATAGAAATTTCATGGTTTAACATTTAATTTAACTTAAACAATCATACAACAAATCATGCATGTTTAGAATTTTCATATTTAACAAAAAGACATAAATCCATACATTCAAAAGACAAAATGCATGAACCATTAAAATGCATGACTTACCATATGCAGAAGCTCTTTCAATGCATGCATATTTTCTTATCTTTAGTTATATTTTCTTAATTAGATGATGCATGCGATGCCAAATTAATGCGCACACCATTTAAGTTATCACTTCTTAGCCCTGCTGATACGACACAGGCAGACATTCTCAGATCAGGACCATGACACAGAACGTGTTTTACATACATGGGTGGCTTTAGCCTGGCCAGGTCCATTCACTAAGACAGGGTGAGACGTTAATACGAGAGAGATTCCCGACACCTTTCAACCCGATGCATCAGTTTTTCCTCATGAGTACTATAACCTCTACGCTGCAGTCTAATGCAGAGGTTTTCCCCCTAAAATCGTGGGAGGGGAGGATCAACCTTCCGTGCCCGTAACAGAACTTGTCCCACGAAGTTTTGTATCACCTGCTACTCTCCAAGCAAGTATCTTGAGTTTAATGTCACATGATTACTTGATTTCAGTCATACTTTTGATGCAACATCAAACTTAAAACACTTTATGGTCATGAATGCATTCTTATAAAGCATTGGACAAAGACATATAATTAAACTTGTAACAGACATTTGATCACATGCGTAGCATAAACATCTTATTCATTTTCACACATCATAATGCATATGCATGTACATGGCCAATGCAACAAGGAGAATATATATGAACATCCATATCAATGAAACAATCATATCATCACGATATCATGGACTTACATGTAGTCAACACATTTTTAGAATTTAAAACATAAACTTGTATTCATTGGACCTTTTGATCCTAAATCGTTCATGTGTAACCTTCCATTTATAATTCATGCCATAATCATATAAGATTGCATAAAATTAGACCTGCATAATCATTCACATAATGCATACTAATTCTATAAAGAAATTAAATAAAAACATATATACTATGCACCCTTTGAGCCTTGATTTATGAATTTGCCCTAATTTTTCCAATTTTATAACTCTGTCCGACTGATACAAAGCTCACAGAAAATTTTTGGCTTCATGAACAGAGCTAAAATTTTACAGTATATAGGAATTGTTGTCAGCTATCCGTAGTCGCAAACCGTTTGTAAAAACTCTTCCGTATGAGGGAGTTATGCATGTTTTACTACAGACCTATCAGTTTTTGTTTCGACTGTCACAGAGACGTGCTCGGTCCATGAACAGAGCCCAAATTTCTACACTAGATGCACAATGGAGTTAGCTTTCCAACACAACAATCCGTTCATCAAAACTCTTCCGAACGAAGGAGAAACGACCATTTTACTGAACGGAGGTCAAGTGGAAAACCTCGAATTCCGAGATTTGCATTTGGGTGAATCAAACCGAGTCACCCGAATCCCAAGAAAAATTAAAAGAAATAGGGAATACGCATAAAATAAAATTCCAAAAATTCTAAAATATTCACAGTAGATGAAACACTTCATAATCTATCAATCCAAACTAATATTTGCATAAAAATCATGGAATAAATCAAATACAAATATATTTTACGAATCTATTTCTAAGAAACCGATTTTTATAATAAACCCGATTTCAAAAATGGTTTTCTTTAGGGGAAAATGTGTTTTTGCCATGGATCATTAGATCTGAGTCAAACCCACGGTTAGGAGGGTTTGATTATGATCTAAACTCATGAAAAAGCATCAAAATCCATGCCAAGAACTCCATTCTTGCAAGAAAAGCATAGAAACCCTATCTTTTGTTGAAAAAAATATATTTCTTGATGGATGAACAACCCTTTTTGATCGATCTACCAATCAGCCCTTTCTTCCAGCAAGATGAGGACCTTAGATCTCCTCACCACACCCCTTGAGGTCTGGATCTTGCACTCAAGAACCAAAAGAAACCCTAAAAGAAGAGAATAGGGAAGGGAAAGAGAGGAGAGAGAGAAGAGGGTTTTTGGGGGAGAGAGAAGCTCTCCTTTTTTTTTCCTGCACAAATGAGGAGGGCAAGGGCTATGGGAGGGTTTTATAACCCTTCTTAAATTAGGTTATGTGCTGGAATTAATTCCAACCCTTGATCTCATTAATGAAATTCATTTGGGGCCCTTGATCTCCACTTTGACTTTTCAAACTTTAAATAACCTTAAAAATCACTATACCTTTATTTTCAATTTGAATTTGAAGTAAGATGCCACATAGGATGGGATGGCCCACCTATTGGCTCCTACTAAACTAATAAAAATGGATTTTAATGTATACAAAAGAAAACTATTATATTAAACTATTATTGATAAATCATAAAATTCCAATTAAAAACCGTTTTTGTTTTATATAACCACAACTCATGTGAAAATGTAAAGGAATTGAATATAAGTTAATTCCATCTTATTAAGCATATTAATATGTATATTTTTAAAATCTACTTTTGTTAATTTACTTTATTTAAATAATTTTACTTAAAAGAAAAATCAACATTTTCTTTTTAAGTAAGACGTTTTCAATTAGACATCACTTAGAATTTTCTCAGATATCCAAAACCATGTAGGGTTTATATTTACTACAATTCAATATAATTAAACCCCTTAATCCTTACGAATATACTCAAACATTAATTTTTTTAAAGAAATTAGGGTTTTATATTGGCACGAAATTCAAGACATTTCACAATGCTATAGAAAAGAACTTAGAAATTTTCGGATATTACACTAAGAGGGGGAAAACAAAGGAACAAAGCTTGATTGTCCCTTTTAAACTTGACACACTCAGCGAAAACATAGCAAGGTGCGCTTTAGGATCGCCAAAACCATCGAACTTAATAAACTTTTTGGGGAGGTTCTCGAGACTGTCATCCCCTTCTAAGCTATCATACAAGTCCTCACTCGTGATATAACGCCCCAAAATTTTAACTTATGATTTTGAAAACATTGATGAAAAACCTTATAGTAAAAACCATATTTAGCAATACGTAAAACGGCCAAAATCGTTAAATAATGTATTGAAAAAGACTTTGAGAAAAATGGCATAAAAGAAGGAGACACAAAAATTGGCAAACAATATGCAAGGGTTTAATTCAGTTTTCACTTTACAGAACGAGGTAAAAAAAACAGACATATATATGAAAATTTCCTATGAGAAACACGTTAGGATACAGGAACAACGAGCTTCAGATTCAAGAATCATTATGATTCGAACCCAATATGTGAAACAATTGGATCTGTAATTGAGTTTTTATATAGTGTTAGTTACCTTTGGTGCTATTGAAGGTAGAAAAATATTGATAATAAAAATCACCTGTTTTTCATATCCTTTAGATTTTTTTTTTAAATTGAATCTTATGGATGTGATATACAAGATTTGTTTAGTGGAAAATGGGTTTTTCTTTAAAGGCAAGCTGGTGTTAGGCAGACCCCTCACCGGTTAATAATTCAACGTACCACTCGGGGTTTGAACTTGCAACGTCCCACCACAAGGAGACGTACACTGACAGCTCCTACAAACCACGCGGACCCAAAACTGTTTTTTTTTAAGTTATTCAACCATAAGCGCCCACATTTTTTGTCATTATTTAATACTTTTGGACAGTCGTGCACATGTCCAGCACTTCCTCATAAAAATCCTTCAACCAGGTTTGTGTGCTTCCAGAACAATGATATGCCTTTGCTTTTACTAGAAACTTCAAGGAGCCCCTGCTTTTCACAGTCACATGTTTGGCTGCACATAGACACAGTTAAGTTCATGGAGATCCAAGCAGTTAACCTTTGAAGTTACTGGACTTGGCCATGTTTCTCATGCCCCCCCTTCCATCCCGTAAGCAGATGTATGTTTGCCTCTTAGTCTCAGGTTCAACTCCCACCGGATCTGCGGCTGCCTTTAATTGGTGGGTTTTGTAAGGGCTTTGGTGTCGACCCCACCTGAGGTTTACCTCTCTTAGCTGAGGTGATGCATTCGATACACCAAAAGAGGATAAAAGGGGGAGAGAAAAGGAGTCATTACAAGAAAAACGTTAATTAGCGATGAAAATTTATGATGAAAATAATCCATCACAAATTTACGATGAATTAGCTAGAGAAAATTAGTCGTTCCTAAAATTAGAATTAGTTGCAGAATTAGCGATAGAAAAAAATTCTTTTTCAAAATCCATTGCTAATTAGCAACGGATTAGCGACAAAAAAATTATGTCTCAAACTTTGTCGCAACTTAGTGATGAATGAGCGATAGATTTTTTTTGTCGCTATTCCATCTCTAATGGGCGACGGATTTTGAGATAAAAAAATTTTGTCGTTAATTTGTCGCTAATTTTTCCCGTAAAACCCTAATGCGAGCCCCTTTATTTCCTTTTTTGTTTCATCCCACGCACACAGTCGTCGTCTGCAGGCCGAGTGCTCTCCTTCACCTCCTCCTTCTTCCCTCACTTCATCTCTCTCGCCGTCGTGTGACCATCCATTTCAGAGAAACTGGTGATGGCTCGCCTGAATTGGTTTGTCCGATCGATGGGAAAGTACTTCTTCAGGAACTCCTGTTGAAGTTGATCCCATAACCCTATTACTATCGTATCCAAGGATTTTAGCCAATACTTGGCTTTATCCTTTAGTGAAAATGGGAAGAGGGTCAATTTCAAAGTGTCGTCCTCAAAATTATGGATTTTCACCGTAGAACAAATGTCGAGAAACTCATCCAAGTGTCGGTAGGGATCTTCGTGACTAAGACCATAGAAAGATGGAAGCATCTGAATCACACTGGCCTTAATCTCGTAATGAGGTGCCCCAATAGCTGGTCTGCGAATGCATGATGCCTGGGTGTACTCCGTAGGTAGGAAGTACTCCTTGAGAGGGCACACCGGAGCCTTGGGTTCTAGGTCCCCCATTTCAGATCGGGTCCGAGAAGAACGCAAAATTCTCTTTGGATCCTCAACGAACGGTTGGAGCGGGACACCCAAGTTCCTGCGCCATTGCATACACTGGAACTAAGTCCAGATGTGTGCAACATAAGCTAACCTAACTAACTAACCTAACTACGTAAACAAAAAAAAATAGAAAGCAATAAACAAATATCAAAGCCATAAGTAAAACTAAGTACAATTAAACTATGCTAAGCATGTTCAAACAAAATTCAAATGCAGAATCAAATCTACTCTAAGTATGCATAAGTACAATGATAGAATTGCACGCTAAGTTATCTAGAACTCACCTGTCTAATCGCTTCAGAAGAATGCAAGTATGTGAATCCTAAATATGCATAGCGTGAATCCTATATGTACTTACTATGTTAATCCTATTAACTAAAAAGTAAAACAGTTAATCTAAAACTAACTAAGCAAATATCAACAAATCACAAACTTAGAATTAATAAAGTATAATCGTCGTTCCCCGGCAACGGCGCCAAACACTTGATGTGTATTTTGTAAGTGCTTATTTTAAACCTTGTTTTATCATTGAAATCATTTTGGAAAATCACCCATCAAGTAATAATAAACTGACTTTCCACGAATGTGGTGAGTACGGGTCGAATCCACAGGGAACGAGATACACTCAGATTAAGACTAAATATTGCCTTTTATTGATATTGAACTTGTTCAATTATAAAGAGTATTACAATAAAATCAAAATTGAATAAGAATAGAAAAGAAGTGCGCAGTGACTCAAGCCTGCGCACACAAGGGCATTTTTTTCAGTTTACTTGCTGCGTCAATCTATCACTGAGACGAGATGCTCTTACATCAACTTAATATCACCTGCACGATATAAAAACAAAGTTAGTAAACTATATACAGGAATGACTATTTCTAAAATAATTCTAAAATTAATCGCTAACCTAATTTTATGTAAAACGAGAAATTACCAGAGTTAAGTTCCAAAACTACTTATCCTAATGCTACAATTAACCCTGAACTAATGTTAAAAACCTAACAGAACACTAACAATCGCATTACAAAAACTGCGGAAGCCAACTAAGTAAATGACTATTTTGCCCCTGAACAGAGCAAAATCAGATTCAAATAGGTTTTTGTAAGCAGAAAATATGAAGAGGCAAACGAAATCCGATTCTAAGTATTTCTCTTTTGTTTTTTTTCTGACAGATTCAAGAGTCAGTTGGACTTTACGGAATTGAAAAACTCATTCGGAAACTCTGGATACAAGCGTTTCAAGTTCGATAAAAACTCTAGAACCGTTTGACCTGAAATAAAAAATTGTGAAAAACCTAATTTTGTAGAACGCTTAAAAGGCAAACCAAATCAACTCGAAACGAGTTTATTTTTGGTTTGCACACAGTTAACACACTAATGAATAGACTAGGGCAGTAAATTCAGAAAAACTCAGAAAACTGCAAATAAAATGATAATTGCAAGTTGTTGCGAAAATCTGGTGTTTTCTTGAATGCACTATTCAAGATAAGGAATCCAACTTATACACTACTGAATTAAGACCCTTTCCGAAAACAGTCATCTGAATCTTTGAATTAGCTAAGTATCAATAAATGAAACTAACTATATTAAACATTTCCTTAAACCTTATAAGACTAAAACTAAATTATCATACGTAACTAATACTAACGCAGGACCAAACTAATTACACACTTAAAACACGACAGCTCACTCCTAATATCAGCTAAACTGCTTCACTACAGCAAGGAACAACATATCACACACTACTAGAGCCGAAATTCATTCAATTAAACCTAAAACACGTTATGCAATTTAAGTAATCATGTAAATACACTTTACACGCAATAATCCACACACATTATCTAATGCAATCAAACTATTCGACTAACCCCGTTAACAAGGCATTAAAATACATACTAATCAGCCAATAAACTAACTAAAAAGCAACTAAAATGCTACCGAATTGCTGTTATAACAGAGAATGGACTGAAACTAATGAACCATGCCCTTATTGACAAAACGCCCAACTCGATTAGAAAGAGTTCTAACCGAACTTTAGCAATAGGGTACTGACAGAGGCACAATTAAAATCTAATTTAACTATGTTAATTACAAAACTTAGGCAACTAATAGACACTTAGAATTAATCAATTTACAGCTGATGCGTAAAAACAAAAGGGCTAGGCTAACAAACCACCACCGACTAGCATCACGCTAGTCGGATTGGGCATAAATGAGAAGTTCATTACATTGAATTTCAAAACAACACCTGAATGCTAAGAACACAACTTAAGTGCTGGTCCATGCACTGACCTCTACATACTATGGCTGCACAATTAGGAAAAACACACAAAAATTAGAAACAATTAAAAATCAAACACACAAATGGGTTTTATCTAAAAGAAGGGGAAAAGAAAGACTAACCGTGCATAGGTTGTTCGACGAAGGAGGAGGTAAGGGTGAGCAGTTCAATGCCAAGTGAACTATTCCAGCCAGGGTGTTGAGGACGTTGCTGGAGTGTGTTACGTTGTGCTGCAGCCTAGAAGTGTGCCAAAATGGTGGAAGGCAATCCGAGTCTCGCTCGGGTAGGAGAGAAGCCGGTAAGGAGGGTCGGCCTTCCAAGCGTTGTGGACGTCACACCGCTGGAAGAAGCATCTTCTTCGTGCTGCTACACCTGCAAAACAGAACAGTCAATCGTTAGAGATGTATAAGAACGAGAGGGGTTAGAGCATGAAGACAGCATGGAGAAGAGAGGGGCAACAACAAAAAAAATTGGGAGGAAATCACTAAAGAAAGAAGGGGTAAACACAAAAAATGGAAGCGAAGGAAAAGAGAAGTTGGAGAAGAAGGAGAGAACACCACGCTGAGCGGCACATTTCCCGAGGCAGGAACGACCCCATTTAGGGTGTCTCTTTAGATTTATAGCACAGACCCTTTTTCTGGCAATTCCAGAAAGAGGATTAAAAAAACTTTATTTGCTAGGAGCCTAGCATGGGGGGGCTTTTAGCAAATGTTTTCTAAAAATCGTGAATGGGTTGAGGTGGGTTGGATCATAGAAATTTGGCCCAGATCTAAGGCTTAGATTGCCTAATTGGATCTGTTTCTGACCCGCTTCGCCCTGAGGTCTGACCCAATACACTGTAAATGAGATATCTCTCTCATTTCAAGTCCGATTCGAATGAAATTCAAACCGTAGCTCAATGACATCTATATGAATCTAACTGTGGGTTCTAAACCTATAAATGATGCATTTATATAATAAAAATATATTATATTTACGCATAATTAATGCATCATCACCCCTCCATCTGCAGATGAAGTTTTTAGCTTTCTTATTATCTGTTTGCTTTGTATTATAAAGATGGTTTAGCGTTGGCAACACTTCGGTGTTGAAAAAAAATCGTTCAATGAACAGATTGACCACTTTATCAAATTCCTTCAATTTGATGGGATTAATGTGTTATGAGTACCATTTAGCAGTCATTCATTCTAGACTGCGAGGGAAACAAAGGAAAAGAGATCGATTGTCTCGCTTGAATCAGTTCCATTCCGCAAAGAATATTGCGAGGTGAACCTTGGGATCGCTAGTCCCATCATATTTGACAAATTTATGAGGGAGATCTTCTAGGCGGTCATCGCCGTCTAAACCATCATAGAAATCTTTGCTTGTGAAAATCCTTTTGCCCTTGTCGCGGGCTTGTAGATCCTTAACCATTTTGATCATGTCTCTGAGTTGTGACTGGTTAGAGTCATTAGCAAACTGATCTTTTAGCTTATTGGCTGACCCCTTGCCCCTGAGTAGATTTTTAAAATGCGTGCTGGGTCTCGAGTTCTTCATCTGTGTCTTCCACTGATTCCTCTTCATCAATAGTATCCATATTCTGAGTATGCTTCTTGGATATCTTCAATTGTTTCTTCAATGTTCGGCCCTTGATCTTTTTCTTGGTAGGAATCTTGCCAAAACTGGCCCCTGCTTGCTTTGCCATCATCTTACTCATCATCTTTTGAAACATGGCATACGTCTGAGGATCAACATCATCATTGGCTTGCTGATTTTGTTTTCTGGCAGATCACGGTGAATCCATTTCTTGCTTGCTGCCACTGCTAGGGTACTGAGGCGATGCTGTTTTCTTCTCGGATCTGGTCTGAACCATTCCACAACACCAAAAATTCTTTGTGGGACAAAAGGATGGTTTAGATTGAAGATTTTTTTTTAGAGAAAGGTAAATGATGAAGGAAATATTGAGGATTATGAAAGAGATGAAAATTTTGGATAGAATTTGGAAGACAAAATTTGAACATTTAAAAAATTGCAGGCAGGATCAAAATAAGGTTGGAAATTTGAGGTCCAGAGGAAAGGTAGGAAGAGAGAAATCGCCTGGACTTTTTGAGGAAAATATGAGGTTTTGAAAATTGTCCAGGGTTTCGATAAAATTATTAGAAAAATAGATGAAATTTGGAAAATGATGTAAAAGGTAAATAAAAGGGAATTGAGAAATAAAAGAAGAATGTATTTAATCATATCCTGCACAAACAATTATGCACATACAACACTCCCTAAGAAGCTGACTCTAAATGCATCAATTTTGAAAGAGTTGTAGGACTCTAATCCTGACTCTAGGCTATGATCATCTGTGTTCAATCATGCCATGCCGATATACTCGAACCGAGGCTCGATGTATGTGGCATAAAAATTCATCTCCGGTTCTAGGCTTGTGTTTTCCCAACATCCTTGAGCGTCTGCCAATATACATTGGACTATAGTCCTTGGTACGTGGCAGGGGGGCGTTAGCCCAAATAAGTGGCCCAGTTGTGAGGTTATATCTCGAACTATGGTTCTGGAAGAGAGCCCAGCAACGTGAAGACCGGGTAGACATAGATGTGGTGGTTTTTGAAAATATAAACACATGCAAGCAAGCAGAGGGCTCTAAAACCTAAAGAGATAGAGCTTTTGAAAATTTTAAAGAAGCAAACATTGTTTTCATACAATTCCTAGATTGAGGAGTGTTGTATTTCAGACCTAGGTCTAAGTGAGCATGAATAATTCTCCTCAATTAGTACTACCAAACCATACCTAGTCTATATGCAATCCATGTCAACTGGGTTCAAGTCTAGGCTCCTAGGTCCACATGATATTAGAAAATAAAGCTGACATTTTATAGAACACGATTTTGATAATTGAGTTAAGTCAAAGTACAAAATTGATCAGGCGAAGACAAATCCCATCTCGGTCACCAAACCTGTTATCATCGCAAAATTTCCCCCCCTCCCTCTGCGAGAGTGAGAAGAAATGATTCAGCGAGTCAAACTCAACCAAAGTTTTGAAAATTGGTTTTTGAAAATTTACTCGCCTCCATTTTGAAAATTTGCGGGAAAATTCTGTGGAATGGGATCCGCCTGTCGGTACGAGGTTCAACCGTTCCTGGCGCCTTTACCAGGGGTAATAGAACCAATGATCAAATGTGTGCTTTGATTAAGTTAAATTATTTAAATCATGCTCTATTTTCCTAGAATGCACAGAGAATCAGGCTTGTGCTATGAAATTTTGAATATGATGTTTGCTTTGGAAAATTGAAATGTACTTGAAAAATAATTGGAAAAGTGCTTGAAAATGGAATCCCTGAGAAAGTCATTGAATTTCATTGGAAATCAGAAATTTGCATTGGAAAATGAATTCTTGAATGAAACATGGATTCTCAGGAAAACTTGAACTTTGGAAAAATCGATTTTGAGATTTGGATTGCTTTTCTGAGGAAATGGATTTGAGAATCTTGAGAAACCAATTTCTGAAATAACTTAAAGAACTTTGGAAAAATCGATTTTGAGATTTGGATTACTTTTCTGAGGAAATGGATTTGAGAATCTTGAGAAACCAACTTCTGAAATAACTCAAGGAACTTTAGAAAAATCGATTTTGAGATTTGAAAATGAAATTAAGAATGTGGAAATCTTGGAAAATCATTATTTGAACTTGGAAAATACTTGGAATCTCATTTGAAAAACCCAAAATTCTGAGAAAATCAAATCCTGAGAAAGACTTGAAAATTCTTGGGAAAATTGATTTTTCTGAAATAGAATTGGAAAAAAATGAATTTGAAAATAATGCAAATTGAATGAATGAATGAATTTGAAAGATAATTGTAATAACCATGATTTTTATCAGATAAATAAAGGTAGACTTTAAGTCATTAAGGTAATACACAAATATTTTATGGTTTTAATTATTTATTCGTAATTGGATCTTAGATAACCTATTTGGATCCTTGAAGTAAATCGGATTTTAATGAGACAATTTCTATAACACTTTAGTGGGAATTGGTATAGCTTAAGGCGATGTTCGGATCCACCATATTGCATTTGGATCTTCGATATCAGAACTTCAAATATTAATCAGGATCCTTAAATTGAAATCATAAAGATCAATGTACATTTAGCTGGATCCATAATAGTTCATTTGGATCCGTAGTTCTAAATCAGAGTATGATCAAAACTTTGGATTTCTGGATCCGAATTTATCAAAAGGATTGACGAAGCACAATGGATCTTGGATCCATATTAATTTATGTTAATTTTTGGATAACGTAAATGGATCTATATTAACCTATGAAAGACCCACAAGATCGTATTGAAGAATAAACCAAATGTATTAAGAATATGGTATTTTAAAGCTAGTAACATTTTGAATCCTTAGACGGATCCAAATTGCCCAACTAGGGGGTTTCATTAAAAGATTTGGGTTGCGGGTCTCGGTGGTGGCCAAACCGAAACCGTACCCAATTGAAGTGTAATATATATATACACACAAGATAATAATAACAATACTAAGTATAAATAAAAATATATGGATCCGTAGTTGGATCCGTATGGGTCCAAATATCAGACCCAAACCATCGATGGGCCGCATATTCAAATCGGGGCAAGAACGCGGGTCATGGATCCGGTCGATCCGCGCCCCGCACCTTACCGTGCGTTAAGTAAGGGCCCCTACCCGATAAATCGAGTGTTAGGGTTCATTTTTGAACCCTAACTTGTCGTGAGGGGTGGCTAGGGAGCATGGATGCGCAGCCGAGAGGAGTGAAGGCGGTAACCCCCTCCTTCCGTTTCGGGGGCCACCATCCTACAAAATCCCCCTCCCGAGTCTCTTCCTCCCATCTCCCTCTCGTTTTTGCACGCGCCAGCAGGGGCAGCCGACACCCTCTGCATCTCCCCCTGCGCTCTTCCTCTCCCATTTAGCCGAACCCTCTCTCTCTTATTCTTCCTCCTCCTCCTGCACTCTCGTCTCCCTGCTCCTCTCGATTGTGCTCGGTAGTGGAGCCGTGAACGCCGGCGAAACCTCCCTCTCGCAGCATCAACCACCATCACGCTGGAAAGAGGTAGGTTTTTCTGTGATTACGTATATTTACTAAGTTTCAAGCATCCTTTGGATTTCCGTAACTCCCAACTCGAAAAAAATTGGGGTTTTGGGGTTGCCGTGAAACCCTAATAAAAAAGGAAAGGGGATTTGGGGTTTAAGCTACCAAAAATCCATATAGGATTTTCTATTGTCCCAGTTTATCTGTGCGCACTCATACACGATTGTTGCATAAGATCATGTTTAACTATCATCCAGGTTATAATCATCTTAATATGTTCAAGTGACTAGGAAGGATTTGGGTTTTTGGGTTGCTCAATGAAGATTCAGGCCCATTTCTTTTATTCAACTATGTCATCTGTATAGGATGTTGTGTAATCAATGGGTAATACTTGCTGTAAAAGTCTAATTAGTGTTTCTTTTAATTCGATACAAGAGGCCTTTGTTCAATCAGTTATGTGAGTAATTTAATTCAAGTATATGCGTGTAAGAGTGTGGCTTCATAAAATGTTAATTTTTCCAGTATTGCTAACTTCTGAAAGTATTAGTTTTAGCTACAGTGTTCTGTGACCTTAATAGGTGGATTGTGTTTCATGACTTTCGTTTTTCCTTTTTAGGTTCTGAAAATCTTGCTTTATCAAGGGATATCAAACATTGAACTGTTACTAATTATTCCCTGCTAAAAGAAAAAAAAAAACATGATGGTATGTTTTGAGAATATGTGTTGTGATTGGAAATAAAACAATGCTTGGTAAGTTCGTTAACTAATTTATAATTGATGATGTATGCACTTAATCAGAACTGTGGGGCTGAGACCGAAAGACAAAATTATTTCTGTTTCTTGCGAAACTGTCCAGTCAGTGTATAAGCATGTACAGGACATACATATACTAATTCCATGTTGAGAACTATAATTGTTACTATACATACATAGTTGAGTTATGAATAATTAGTGGCACAGGTTAGCATGCTTGTATGCTCTGCATTCTTTTTCAATAACTCGATATGCAATTGGTTCTGAAGACAGCCAATGAGCGTTTGAATCTCCTGTAGCTGACTTGATTTTATTTTTGTTAGTAACCTCTCAACTAGTGACATATTTTACTGAACATGCCACTACACTGGAGCCTACATGTCCAAGTGTTTTGTATGTCCTGATTTTTCTCAGGCACAGATAACTGCATATTCTAAAATTTTTATGCCCAGATTACTGCGTGGTTTAGAATAGAAGCATGCACATACTGATGGATTGATAGATAATTCTTTTTAGCTTTGGTAGAACAATAACCTGTACACACCTGTCAACCTGTTAGGCTGTACAAGTATATGCCTATCCATATGCAGGACAATATCTACATATATATCTGGGTAGTTATAATGGAGATTGCCCATTGCTATATAACCTGAACGGTATATGTGTTATAAGTGGTGAGTACATTGAGCCTTGGCTATAACCTTATGTACACAACCAAATGGATATGCACTTCGCGTTTAAAGTTTCTGCGCATTTTCACAGAACTCACACACTCATTACGCGACATCACTCTTACTGCACATATTGTGGTACGTACACAGAAGTATATTGGTGTTATACATGAAAGAACCCACATATTTTCCGAAACGTTGTCATATAGGGTCATTACTAAATCTCTGAAAGTGCGTGTCTGATTTATGCAATGCATATTCCTTAAGTAAATCAACTACTATTACGTGCTAGTTACTTTGAAAAAAAAAAGGAGGAGAACAAAGTGTGTTTTAATCTTTATTGCCATTAGGAACATGTATATGACATCCTGATTGTAGTGGGAAATATGTGATGCTACATATTTGTGAAACACTAGGTTTTCGCTTTAGTGATAGAAGGAATTGTAACTTGATGGGCGTATGTGCAATTTGGTTTTATCTGAGATTTTTCATATAAACTGCTGACATTCAAATATGAAAATGTCTGAGTTTTGACTGCTTTCTGTAGAAGAGCTATGAGACATATTAATGAAATGTCATTTATTAAAATTGTTTGTTGCATGCAGTCAAGTTATGTGAATTGTTTTCCCTTGTCCACTAAGAATTCAAAATGAATGATAGGGAGTTTGGGAATCATGCCTAATTGGGCAATATGGATTGGGTACCTGATGCAGGTACTTTTGTTAATGAACGTGTACTCAATGTCAATAACATTGGGGAGAAAAATTAAAGGTTAACTTCTGTGAGCCTGACTGGTTGAAAGATACCGGGGTATTTGTGTCCGATTGGTTTAAAAGTACCAAAGCATTTAGAATAATGATCATAATACTGATAAGAACTTAAATTTAATTCTTGTTGCTCGACTGGTTTAAAGGCACCGGAGCACTTTGAGTGGGTTATGCAATCGATATGACAATGGATGGGAATTGTTCTATACACCTTGGTAAAATGACTAAGGTTGAGAATTCTACTACTATGATAGTAGAAAGAAGTTGGGGAAATGCCCCATACTTCGGGAAAATAATTAAATGAAAAGATTAACCCACTCAGATTCGGGCTTACCTTGGAGAGGGTAGGTGGTACAAAACTCTAGGGACATGTGTTTAGTTTCGAGCGTAAAGCGACTCGTTGGTCCCAGTCCTCAGAGTTGGGGGACCCGGACTACCAAATGTGTCCTAGGTGGTAGTTCCATGTTCTTCTGCAGAAGTTAGGGATGCATCCTGTTTTGGTTTTGGCCTTTGGGAGTTTCTCTCGGTCATTGGCCGCTCCCTTGGGATTTCAGTCACAATTAGAATGTTCGGGTTAATAAAACAACTTTGAATAATATACCCCCGAACGTTCTCTTCTGTGATGGTTGCCTTGGCCCGTGTGTACCTGCGAGATAAGAAAAGATAAACATCAATTAGAATATTTTAGGTATCACAGTGAGTGGTGTACTAGGGAGACATGTTTATATTCTTCCAGCATGTCCTGAGCTTGTGAGGAAATGAATTACTGAAAGGTGTAGATATGAGATAATTGAATTCATGACTGAGATGCATGTTGCTGCTATTGCACAATTCGCTTTACTTGCTTATGTATATGTTTGTTACAGTTGTTGCATAGTCTGCTTCACTTACTTTTAAGCATTCAATGGAATTGGTGGCCATGATATAGTTAAATGCTGCAAATGATATTACCTTATCATGAGATGAATTATGTACTCCTGCAATGGTTGATTTGGTCTTGGTAGTGTTCATATATTCTAGCTAGAAACTTAAATTAACAATGTGCAGTAGTTTAATAATGTCATGTTCTCATGCTATGTTTTATTGTCCGTAATTAAACAAATCCCTTGCATACTTGTTACTTAGTATATTTGCCAAATTTACAGTAATTCCTACTTAGACGTGGTAGTCTAATTCCAATCAATTTACTATTTTTCAGGTAAAGAATAAGGTTTTTGAGCGACTGCGGGATGAGGCATCGGATCGAGATTTTTGGATTTATTGTTCCAGGGATCGCTTGAGTTTATTGTAAATTTTAATTGTTCATATCATTTAAAACTCTGATGATTTTCATTAGTATTGAAATGAAATAAATGTCTTGGGTTTCTCTCCACCGTAATGTCTCGAAATGCTTAACCTTCTTTTATTTCTTGTTTCCGCCGTTATAAAAAAAAAAAATCTTAAAATTTTGGGTTAAAATTTCGGGGCGTTACAATAATTTCATTGAGGAATTGGGAAATTCTTTTGAAACTTTGAGAAATGCAGTGCATTTTTGAAGTTAGCCTAAAAGTGTTGGCTGAATGTGGCTAATATGAAGATCATAAATCTAGGTTTCATTCCACCAAATTTATAAACTCTATAAGAGCTTGCACACATGCCATTCATATCAACCATAGTGATTTTGGAAAAATGGGCATATGCACCATACATCAGATATTAGAAATTTGCATGAATTAAACTATATGCAATGCAGTCCTATTCTAAGTTGAAAAGTAACTCTTATTTCAAATATTACATTGATTTTTACATTGAATTGAATAAAAAAAAGAAATAAAATAACTAAATCTTCTTCTTGAATGTTTCTGCAAAACTAGAAAATAATGTTAGCACAAAAATGTAGGTTTTTCTGAATTTATCTGAAAATATTGGAAATTATCGGATATTATTCAGATATAAACCCAAGTTCATACCTCCTTTGATATAAACATGAAAAATAATGAATAAAATTTGAAAATAAACTTGGAAATTCAAAATTGAGGTCAAAATGACCAAAATACCCCTGATGACTTTGAAATCAGGTTTTTTTGAAAGAATTTTTGTAAATTTTAGAAATTTGAAAATAAAATGAAATAAACCAAACATAATATAATGAAATATGATTATATGCATAAAAATTTGGAAAATTGAAGTTTAGAATTTCGAAATTTAGGTCAAAATGACCAAAATGCTTCTCATAACAAGACTATGGTCTTGAAACCAGGGTTTTCTGAAATAAATTTTGCAAAAATGAGAAATCAAAATTCAAATGAGATTGAAATTAACTCTAATGTGACATGACATGCTTATTTATATAAATAAAACCCTAAAATGGTGAAAATATCATAAAATATCAAATTTAACTCAATTTTCGCCTGATTTTCGCCTCTAAATTTAAAAATAAACTAACATATAAATTAAATGAACTTGGAATTGATCCAAATTTGGCATGGACACCTAGAATAACACTAAAAACAGAATGAATCTTGAAAATCTATTTTTTTGTTATTTTCTTAATATAGAAAATAGCTAAAAATCCTAAAAAATCAAGATTTTGCCTAAAATACTGATTCTAAATTGGATTTTGGGTACTGAACTTCCATAAAAACTTCCCAAATTTTATGGGGTGATAGAGGACAGTAAGGCAAGGATTTGTTCCTTTTACACATTCTGGTTTTGACCTATGGTCGGAGCTGTACAACTATGGCAAGTCGGATCAGAATCCGGCGACTCTAGGATTTAGGGCAGAAAGACAAGTTTCGGGAGAAAACATGGGGAAAATAGCAGACAAATTGGAGAAAGGCTGAAATTCTGTGAAAATGTCCCTGAAAAACATAGGAAAATTTCATTTTTTTACAGCATTAGGATTTAGGTTATGGTTTGGGCTGTGGCAGAGGTTTATCAGAGGCTTGAATCTCTGGAATTTCTGAAGATTGGAATCTGTCAGACAAAAAAGATAATTTCAGGAAAAATACTTGGACAATCCCAAAAATTCCCAAATTTTGGGAAATGACATAGGAATGAGTTAGAAACAACTTTCATGTTGAAAGTTTTGATAGACGACTTATGTATTGAACGAACACAGCACATTAGAGTCGATCTATACCCTGACAAGGAAAAATCGAGGTTTTCCCAGAAGTTTGGGAAAATCAATTTTTAAATAGAGGTCAAATCTATTTATAAAAATTCCAAAATTTTTAGACATTTATTAGATTTCACCGTAAATCTACTGTAAATTTTAGGAGAGGATTCAGATTGTTCATCTAGGAGATCTAAGAAGCTTTTGTCTGCTAAAACAACAATTGAAAGTTCTGGAAAAGGTGAAATCCCAGTTGGGGATTCAGTTTATTTGATGAGGTTGAAGAACTTGAATCAAACTGGATTTTTTTATAGAAAATCACAGATAAATGAAGGCATTCACAAATAAAATTCTAAGATTTATCAACAAGAACTTAAATATGAAATGACTGCCGGACTGGATGCCTAAACTAAAACAAGATAAACCACAAATATAATTAAACTAAGTAATCAAATGCAAAGCTCATGACATGGAATATGCTAAAAAAAACAATAAGAAAATCATCAAAGAATGGTAGAACTTTGTTTAATGTATGCTATTGATGAGAGGGGATCCGATCCATCCATCGGATGGATCTCTTGATTCACATAGCATGACATATGAGGCTCTAAAAGAGAGCTTCAGCCCAAACGGATCCCATAGCTACATGACTTTTTCCTTTTCTTTTTTTAGATTGACAACTAAGGCCTTTCAGCTATGTAAACCTAATTTTAACTTAATTTTAAATTAGATTTAAAAGAAAAACACATTAAACCATGAACACCCTTGAATCTTCATAACGTTAAAACAAAAAAGAGGATCTTACCTTGGAGTTTGGCGTGCACCAACTTGAAGTAGCTAGAGGGATCAACATCCAGGCTATTGTAGTTGCTACCGAGGAGGGGAGCAATGCTTGCTTGCTGTAAATGGGTGGAGCGATACCAACTGAAGATGGCGACCTCGAGGTTGGAGAAGATGCTGCTTGAAGGTTGGAGATAGAAGTGCTGGAGGTTGTGGAAGCACCTTAGTTGGAGTTGCCGGCTAGAGCAAAAGGCTAGTGGCTGCAACAAGGGGGAGTTGGAGGTGGTGATGCTTGTGGTGGTTGATGTTGAAGGATTGAAGCTTAGTGAATGGGCTGAGAGAGATCAAAGGGATGTGCTCAAAGGGGCTGCTGCTATGTTGTTGGTGAAGAGACGTCAATGTGAGAAGCCATGTGATCCTTTGGGTTGAAAACTTAGGAAAAAATTAAAAAAATTTCTAAGTTTTCAATGGGAGATGGTTTTTGTGAGAGGGGAGAGAAGGAGAGGGCTGTGTAATACGTGAATGCCCTTGGGAATAGGTAAGTGGATGGGTCTTATGGTGGCTGGACCAAGGAAAGGGGAAAGAAAGCAAGGAGGGAAAGAAAGAAGGAAAGAAAGGGGAAGAGAAGGAAAGAAAAGGAAGAAGGGAAAAGGAAGGAAGAATAGGGAAAGAAAAAGAAGGAGGGGGGCTGGAAGAAATCCACGTAAGTGGGAGAGGAGAGGGAAGAAAGAAGAAAAAAACGAAGAAAAGAAAAAGAAAAGGAAAGAAAGAAGAAGAAAAAGGGGAAGAAGAAAAAAAAAAGGAAAGAAAAGGTAAGAAAAGAAGAAGAAGAAGAAGAAGAAGAAAATGGGGAAGGAAAAAGGAAAGAAAGAGGAAAGGTGAGGGGCTTGGTCGACCCCCTTGTGGGTCCCACCTCCTCTCATAAAAAAAATGAAAGATATCAAAAAGAAAAGGAGAAGATAAAATCCTTTTTTTTATTAAAATGAGAATAAAGGAGCCATCTCAGAGTGGGCTCTCTTTCCAAATTTGAAATTCAATTTGATAATCGTAGGGGTAGAATAGTCTTTTTAGAAGAGTTTCTGGACAAAATGAGTTATTTTTGGCAGTTTTTGAAACGAGCTCAGAATTTGAAGTTCAATACCCCGTTGCGAAGCAAATCTAGTGTAGAATTTAAAAATTTGAGTTTGAAAGAAATCCAGATTGTTTTTCTCGAGAAAATATTTCCAAATTTAGAATCTTAGGGGTAAAAATATCAATTTTGGAAACCCAGGGTTTAAAATTGATTTCTAAAAACTTTTAAAACTCAATCTGGATTGAAATTTATAAAACTGGAGTTCTGGACTTCGAAAATAGAATGAAATGTGATGAAATGTTATGAAATGCTGAGAAATAATATGAAATGATATACGAAATGCTAACCCTAAATGAAGAATTTTGGATGTTAGACCCCGATTGGTAGTTGTACCAGTTCAAAAAGTGTTAAAATTGATAAAATTGATAAAATTTGCAAAATGATTCAAGAAATGGTTTTCGAGCTCTACCCGGCCAGAGTGATAGTGAAAATTAGGGTTTGAGCTGAATTGAACTGAAATGAGCTGGATTGATCTGGGTTTTAGAGTTTCAGAACTCAAATGAACTGACCAGACACTGACTCAACTAACCTTTCTGACTAAATTTTCAAGAAAAACTGCCATTTTTAGAGAAATGGTACGGAATGGTCACTAAAGTGAAGTGAATTACGAATCTGAGCTGGGTTTGAGCTCAAACAAATGTCAATAATACTGGCATAAACTAAAATCAAAGCTCGAACACTAGCTCAATTGATCAGATTCAACTCAATTTCAGTTGAAAGAGCTGAAACGGGTTAAAATGGACTCTTAGACACTTGAACATGGTTTTGAACTAAAACCGGAGCACTTGAACTCCTGGTGAGCTCAAGCTAGACTCTGGGGAATAGGATTGACTGAGAATGACTGACTCACAGACAATTGGCTTGGATTTGAGTGAGAAATGATCCCATTTTAGCAAGAATGGTCAGAAATGAAAATGATATGTTCATTATGAGCTCAAATGAGCTTGAAATGACTGATATTCTAACTGTTCTGAGCTGACCAATGAGCTAGGTTGACTCTAACTGATTGGAGTCTGGGATGACCTAGGGGTAATATGGTAATTTTCCTAATAAAAATGGGTAAAGTGGTGATTTTCTAAAACCAACTCGGGGTTTGACTCCTATACTGACCTAACAGGGTGGGCACTGCACGAGGAAGGTTGTGTAGGCAGAGATGAAGAAAATTTGGGGTGTTTACAGACGTGAAAAGAACCTCACAATGACCATAGACTCCACAGGAAAATGAAGTTGGCATATTTGTTTCATTTGCATATGAAAATAGTAGAGGGTTACATATACCCAGGTCTGTTGGGTTCAGCGGAACCTGAACTCAGACCTACTAGGTTTGGCTATGGTGAACTCAAGCCAGCCTCATAAATTGATGAAGAAATTTAGGTTGATTTATTTGTAGTGTGATTTTTTATTGATTGATTTATTTGTGGTCTTATTTTTTATTGACAAGGAATAGCAATTGTAGAGGGTTACATATACCTAGGCCTGCTGGGTTTATTGGAACCTAAACCCAGGCCTACTAGATTCGGCTCTGGTGAACTCAAGCTTGAACCGAACCCCGCCAGCCTAATGAATTGATGAGGAAATTTAGGTTGATTTATTTGTGGTGTGATTTTTTATTGAATCCCTCTGCTATATGGGGTGGTTGTTGGTCTGGTAGGGGTTCGCCTAACCCTAGCTTGCCTTCCAAACAAAACAATAAAAAATTGAATGCAACATGTTTAGAGTTAGCCATCATACCATTCTTTTTGGATATTGAAGAATGTCACAGTGATGCTCTTGGAGGACAAGAGAAGCAATTTCATTTGTCACGTCATAGACAGCCAAAAAGCAAACTTTCATGCAATTGGGCAGGAGTTTGGATCCACTCACAAATGCTGGGTCCCACCTGAGGATCCATGAAATTTCATAATTAGATGTACCTAGTATTGGGCAAGTTATATCCCCCCCCCCAAAGACACACTGTTTGCTATAGTGCATCTTCGGGGGTCCGAATGAGTGCCATATATATAAGCATGTGGGGCTCGTATCCCTGTGTATCAGCATCACTTAGCATCAAAGTTCGGTGCGGTAGCAATGACTTAACTACCCTTTTCTGCCATTCTCGCCATGAAATGATGATTCGAGAAAAGGAACAAAATGCTCTCTATCTAGAAAAGCAAAACGACGGTTCACGAAAAGGACAAAAATGTCATCCATCCCAGAAAGTCAAGGATGATGTTAACTCTTCAAAGTCCAAACGTTCCTTTTTCACCCTAAGCAGTAAACTTTTGCACCATCTGCTGTAACAGGAACTCCCTTTGCCATTGTTTGCTCCCACTGGACCCTCCTTTGCCATTGTCTGCTTCCATCAGAGCACCCTTTGCCATCATTTACTAGCACCAAAGGAACCTTTTCCTTCGTCTGTTGCCATCGAAGCACCCTTTGCCATCGTCTACTGCCGCTAGAGCATCCCTTTCCATCATTTGCGCAGTGGCAGCATCATTGCCACCATCGACTGCATCTACCTTCTGGGTGTTTCTCCTCCACTGTCAGATTACCAAAACTCATATCATTTCAGTGAGTTTCATGTAAGGTTTCATTATGCAAACAAATCAATTTGTAAATCTGAATGCTAAATTTTATAGCTGGTTTTACTATTCATGCTAAATAACACCTATTTTCATACTAAAACAAATCAATTTGTACCTATCCACCTTCTGGGCGTCAAAAAACAGTTAGCACAATTTGTTCTTATGAAGCAACAACAATTTATATGTTTGAAGCAATAACGATTTAATGAAATTACAATGATTTGTACTTAAGTTTGATAAATCGTACAATAATGTTTACGTATGAAGCCCAAACATTACAACAATATGTACTTATGAAGGTTGTGATTTCTATAACGATTTGTAAGTTTAAAGCAGCAATGATTTATACATTTAAAGCAATAGCATTTTATATTTATGAAGTTACCTCAATTTGTACTTAAGTTTGCTAAATCTTATAATAATATTTACTTATAAAGCTAAATATTGCGATGATTTGTAATATTATATACTTGGTGAGGCGATTGTAACATATAATGATACAGTTAAATTTATGTGTTGTGCAGGTTAGTAATGTCTAAAGCTCGTCATACAAGAAATCCTCTCTCGTTCAATTTCATGAGAGTTACTAAAATGGTCCACCAGTCTCATCTATATGAGCGTTATGAAAGGTACCAAAATATAATAAAGATTAAGAATGATAAAGAAAGGGACAAAGCATTGAAATTGTATTATGTGGAGCAATATCCATCAAATATTGAGATTGAAGATCAAAGGAAGCATGAGGAAGAACTAAAGATGAAAAAGAAGAAGAAGGATGATGAATAAAAGGAAAAGCAAAGGAAGAAGAAGGAGGAGAATGAAAAGTAAAGGCAAATGAATGAAGAGGAGGAGAGGGAGAGGGAAAGGAAAAGGAAGAAGGAAGAGGAGAAGAGGGAAAGGCAAATGAAGAAGGAGGAGGAGAGGGAAAGGCAAAAAAATAATAAGGAGGGGGAGGAAGAAAAGGAAAGGCAATTGAAGAAGGAGGAGAAAGAGAAGGAAATGCAAATGATGAAAATGAAAGAGGAAAGGCAAAGGAAGAAGCATCAGGATGAGGAAGAGAAGGAAATGCGAAGGAAGAAGAAGGAGGACAAGGAAGAGAAGGAAAGGCAAAAGAAGGAGGATGAGGAAGAGAAGGAAAGGCAAAAGAAGAAGGAGGATGAGGAAGAGAAGGAAAGGCAAAGGCAAAGGCAAAGGCAAAGGAAGGAGGATGACGAGGAAGATATGGAAAGAGAAAGGAAGAAGTAGGAGGAGGAAGAGAAGGAAAAGGAAAGGGAAAGAGAAACAAAAAAGCAGAAGGAGAAAGAGAAGGAAAGGGAAAGGAAGAAGCAGGAGAAAGAGAAGGAAAGGGAAAGGAAAAAGCAAGAGTAGGAAGGGAAGGAAATGGAAAGGAAGGAAGAAATTAAAAAGCATTGTAGAGAGCCGAAGGAGTAAAGAAAGGAAGAAGAAAGGTAGAGGATGGAGGGAGGGGATGAAGAGGAGAAAAGTGTGACCAAGGTATGTAAATTGATCTTGTCTGTCATGATTTATTGTAATAGTTATTACTATATATAGTGATTAATGTGATAGCGATTACTTTGTATAGTGATTACTATATATAGTGATTATTGTAGTAGTGATTATCGTGAACGATTTATTGTTATATGTAAGATTATGTATAGCCATTACTGTGATAGCGATTACTATGTATAGCGAGTATACAACGATTATTATTTATAGTGATTACTGCGTACAATGACATATAGAAGTATAAATGAGACTAATTTTGATTTGATACAAATAATATGCTATTTTGTGTTATAGAGAGGCCACAAGAGAAGTAGAGAACCAGGTGAAAAGCTCAGAGGGCGGTGTCAGTGGCATGTAGTTCTATCATAGTATGGAGAACTGAGTGAATATCAGAAGAATCAATTACAAAATATGCACTTTGGCGGCCTTCTGGACCAACATTAGTTTGAAATGTGTTGGAACACCATGACCCACCTGGTAAATATGTAGAATAATAAGATGAACATATTCCAGTTTGATTCTTTTGAGATCATCATGACCTTAGAAGATGTGGTGTAGATTACGAGCCTTAACTGCCATGAAAGTGTTGTCCTATTATGAGATTCAAACTATACCGCAAGGGACAAGTGCATGGCCCTTATAGGAATGTCGATGAAGGAATGGAGACAATGTATTTCTGGTGGAGGCAATTCCATATTGATAAAAGTTTATTCTTTTCGTAATAAATGGGAAGGTCGGTCCGCTATATGTGCATCTGAAAGAGCTGACCAAGAGTTGTGTGACTTCCTTCTTTATTTTTTTTAGACTTACTTTGTTTTTTGATTTGTCTGGTGCGAGAATAAGTTACCTGTGGCTGCAATTCTTGAAAGATAGATAAAGTTGACAACTATGCATGGGGTGCTACTATACTCGCACACTTGTACAGTCAACTTTACCGTGTGAATAATGGTACAAAAACTGTCGTAGGGTTTTGGCCATTTGTCTAAATAATTTTTTATTATATATTTTGTAGTTATAGACTAAGATAGTTGAAGGTTATAGTCTTACTAATATATATGATTTTGTAGGCATGGTTGTGGGAGCATATTGTCACCTTGCGTCCTCAGTGTGGCCCTGCGATTTGTGGTTTACCAAAGATCAGCCGGTGGGCTAGAATAAATATAAAGCAAGATAGTGCTAAATTCATTTTAGATGGTCTGCAATTAAATGAGGTAAATAGTTTAAAATTATTTACTATCATTTCAATATTTATCATTCATTAGTATAAATCATTGAAATATTTAGCATTCTTAAGTAATGATCGCTGCAGGATTTTATATTCCTTAGTACAAATCGTTATCGCTTTAGCATTTAACTTTCATTAGTGTAAATCATTGTAATCGTTAGCATTCTTAAGTAATGATCGTTACATGATTTTATATTCCTTAGTACAAATCGTTATTGCATGTAAATCATTGTAATCGTTAGCTTTCTTAAGTAATAATCATTTCTGGATTATTTCTTCATTAGTACAAAATGTTATCTTTTTAGCATTTAGCATTTGTTATTGCAAATAAATCGTTATAATATGCAACATTCATTAGTGTAAATCATTTTAATATAAAGCTCTCATTAGTAACAATCCTTGTAATATATTTAGTACTCATTATTATAAATTATTTTAATATTTAGCATTCATTTTTATGAATAATTATGTCTATACCTAAACCATAATCTCCAATATACAGGTTGTGTGGAGACCATATGGAGATGGGGAGGACGAAGACCAAGCGATTGTTGCTCAGGCTGCGAGGCTATCTGGCTACAATATTTGGCGGTTTAGTAATTATGAAGCTGAGTTGCAGCATAGTAGTCGAGCTCCCCTACAAGCTGACTTGAAATAGTCTACCCCAAAGCAACTTGTGGAAGTGAGAAGAAAGATGAAAAGTGGTGGGGCCATAAACGTGAATTGGCACGATCGCTATAGAGAATAAGTGGATAGTTGGAACAAAGGAGGTTTTTGTGTCATAGTGTATGAATATAAAGAATGACAATATGACCCCAACTATTTCAAAAAATATTGGGAACCCATGCGTCGAAATCTGGAGATTGAGAATAAGGAACATGAAAATATTGGGAACCCATGCGTCCCTCCTATCCCCCATCATGTCGTCTCCCAGCATAGAAAATACATCCATCGTGTCCCTCTGACTACAACAATGATTCTCTTAGTTGCAATACACGATGATGAGCGAACACAACTCACAAAAAAGAAGGTAGTCTCAGCCTCAAGGTTTGAGATGCTAGAGATGGAGAATAAGGAGTTACGAAAGTAGGTGAGGAATTTTGGGAGACAAATGTGGTCACTAGTAGAGCTGATTACCAGTGGTTTTAATAAGATCGCAGGAACCAAAAGGCCACCGAGGAAAAAAAGTCCACCAAGAAAAAGAAAGAGACGATTTGTATGTCAAAGTCCATCTAAGTCGTCAAGTGCCACTGAATAAACATTATATAATTTTTTTATCCCAATATTGATTTATTGTAATTCTATAATTCTTTTTTGTAAAGTGACATTATATAAATGTATAATTCTTTTTTTAATAAGCGTAACACATAAGTGCCATTGAACAAATCATTGTAATGTTTGACCTTCATAAAAAAAAATAAAAGTGTTTAGCATTGTGTATTGCATAAATTATGAATTGCTTTTATAAGTTGTCTTCATATCACGATTTATACAAATATTGATAAAAAGATTAAACAATTTGTATGTATAAAGACTACATACTATCGTGATTTGCTACATCACAATCTGTACAACCATGCCACAAAAACCCATCAAATAATTGAACCAAATCCATTTGAATATCCTATTGCGATTTGCCTTTACAAGCTTTGTCTAAACGAATGATACGTTCTATCGCGTTTTACACAATGACATTCATATATGGCAGAAAAGAAAACTAAACAAATCAACATAATGTTTAGACTTAATAAAGAACAAATCAAGTTAATTTCAAAGATATAGACGTTATTGTGTAAATCGCTCTAGGACAATATCTGGTATAAAAATTTAGATACATTATATATACATCGATTTGTCTTATCATGATTTACACTGACTGATAAAAGGCGAATAAATACAAATCTACTTAGAACCATAATTCTTTAAGTATCATAATATAATAATATTTTCCTCTAGCGATTTGCTTTTATGAGCTATGTCTATGTGAACGATATGTTCATCGCGATTTACACAATGACTGATTCATAAAAGGTGGAAAAGAAAACAATAAACAAATTGAAATGATGTTTAGACTTAGTAAAATACAAATCTTGAAATAGTAGCAAATCGATTTCACTGTAACGATACTTGCTATAGCGATTTGCTTGATACTTATTGTCCTCTCGCAAATTAATTTTATGAGCTTTGTACATGTGAACAACATGTCCTACCGCGATTTACACAATGACTGATTCATAAAAGGCAGAAAGAAAAAATAATAAATAAATCAACACGATGAAAGGAGATGATGATAGCTACATGACCAACGATGGCAAATCAGGCATATATTCTCTAAACCTCATGACAAGTTTTTTTAAAAAATGTCTCTTTTATGGCATATATTCGATTTGTGTTATGTATTGTAGAAAGAAATTTTAATACCATTGTATATTCTGCTAATGTCAGTGGAACTTCCACAAAAAGCGGTGCCCAAAAACTCGACAAAGAGCTCCAAGATAACATCATTCAATTGGAATACGAATTTGCAGAAGGAAACACTATCGATAATTTTATACGTATGAAACCACTATCAGTTATATATTACGTATGTCATGGGTATGTATGTTAACACGTACATAGTTGTTGCAAACAGACTATATCCGATTTCATCATGTATATTCAAAGCAACGCAACAACCAATACTAGACACGTCGTCACCCCTAATTTCATGGTATATTGGTTCTCTTATATGTTTATTTTCTTTTTTGATTTACTTTTGTTGCTTCATGTTTTAACCTTACTATTATCACTATTTTGTTCAAAAGTGTTTTGTTCGTTGATTGCCATACTCTATTGGATTTCAAGATGGACTACCATACTGGGGTAACGATGATCACTACAGAGACTTTTGGTCAAGTGAAAAGGTAAGTAAAGAAACCTCTTGTCCAAGATTTAGGCATAATAGTCCTAAAACGATTTATACTATCGATTTGTAAGATATTGTATCGATTTGCAGATATTGATTCCTACACTCTTGCAAACTGCTCAGCATTGGGTCTTATACGTGATGGATTTACGAAAAAAACAAATGTGGTTCTACAACTTATTGGACTTTCACACTGGTGTACAATGTGATATTTTGTATTTGGTAAGTTTCCATCTATAAGGGTATTATATCATGTACGGTGGCTCATAATTAACTTGCTTTTGTATTAACTACAAATGGGATTTGTCAAAGACGTTTTGGGTGTCAACATTAGCGAGTGGAGGTTTCACTCAGCACACGATACTCCTTTACAAAATAATGGCATCGATTATGGTGTATTTGTAATGAAGTATATTAAAGTAATATACAATGAACAAGAACCTAATTTTGATGTTGTATGCTCTTTATTATCCTCTATTATTGAAAACTCAATTTATATATTGGTGTCACATTACATTTTTGTTGCAGGAAGACAAAAAATTGACGAAGTTTCTAATTACGGAAGAGAAAAAACTCAGCCAACAAGAATACCTAAAAGGCAATGAACGACGCGACCCCCATGAGTAATATGATATAAATTGAATTCTAACAGATTTTATAGACTGTACAATTAAATTTTGTATACAAATTTTGTAAGACTGTGTATACAAATTATGTAAATCTCTCTAGGTTGAAATAAATAAAGTTTTAATTTTACTAAACATGCTAATAAGTTGGATTGTTATTTATAGTAAAGGCAAATCATTGTTATGTTCACCCTTTATAAATGAAAATCATAAAAGCGATTATCATTGTGTACAGTGGAAACAAGCTCTTTTCTATAACATGACATTCTATAACTGTAAATCTATTTTAATCAGTATAGCACATAAATGCCACTGAACAAATCATTGTAATGATCGACCTTCGTAAATTAAAATCGAACAAGAGTTTATATAAGGCTGAAACAATTTGTACAAACATTGATAAACGACTAAAATGATTTGCACAAACATTGACCGTGACATTTTACTGCAATTTGTACTTATGCACAATGCGATTTTCTTTCAGTTGTGGCCGACATAGATGCCATTGTGTAATGTTAAGAAAAGGAAGTTGTACACAATAATTCAAGTACAAGGTTTTGATGATGAACAATTGGAACAACTGAATTTCAGCTAAGGCAATGAAGAAAGATGAAAAGAATTGAAGAATTCTTTGAAGAATCTGTGAAGACAAGTGTGCAAATGTAAATCTCTTTAAAAGTCTTAGATTCTTGTAAGAGCCTTACTTTGATTGCATATCTTGCTTGCATTTCACCTAAAAATACTTAAGAAAAACTTTTCTAAAAGAACCCTTGGCAAAAATCATTTTAGAAAGCTCTTTATCCACATTTTCAGGTTTATCAATCGACCAATAGACTCATTAGTCGACCAATTTTTTGCACCAGTTTTTCAAAGCAAAATGTCAACTTTCTTATTAGTCGACTAATCGACTCTTAGTTGACCGACCAGAATGTTTGATTTCTAAAAAATTTAGCAGGAGTTGATTGAAAGTTTTTTTCAATCTACAAATGATTTTCATCAGTCGATTAACTTTTCTTTAGTCGACTAAGTTTCAAAAATCAAAATTTAAATCTATTCGGCCAGACATAGTAGTCAACTAACTTTAACTATCAGTTTACTAATATTTGATTTCAGCCGACTAATAACTATTTCAGTCAACTAATATAGTCATTTTCTGAAACTTTTAAAAGGTTCATCTTTTTAGTTTTTTAAACGATTTGACCATTCAAAACTAATTGTTTTGACACCCTTTCGTACCTCCAACGTATGAAATTCCTCAGTTATAAATAAGAGTATGATCTTTACTTAAAACAATCAAATTGAATCAAATTACATTGATTTGATAGATCAAATTCTTTGTTTTTCACTCTTATTTATTGAAGTATTTGTTTTCTCTCACTGAGTATTTTTGCTCTAGTTTTTCACTCCAATTCTTTCTGTGACTCAGTAAAATTATGAGTTGAGTATTTCAACAGCCTTAGAAGCCTATTACACTCTATTTGCATTCATAAAAAAGACTTGTAGGTTGATGTTAGAGAGATAGATTTTGAAAATTTTGAAGAAGCATACATTGTTTGCATTCAGATCCTAAATTGAGGAGAGTTGTGTTTAGACCTAAGTCTATGTGAGCATGAAAATATCTCCTCAATATGGTCCTACCAAACCATGCCTAAGCTATATGCATTCAATGTCAGCTGGGTCAGAATCTAGGCTCCTAGGCTCACATGATATTGAAAGTAAAAGAGCTGACATTTTATGAACATAATTTTGATAATTGAACTAAGTCAAGCATAATTTAGGTCAGACAAGGACAGGTCCCATCACGGTCGCCAAACCTATTATCGTCGCGAAATTTTTCCCCCGTCTTCCCCTCCTTGCGGAAGAGAAAAAGAGAGAAACGCTTTCGCGATTCAAACTTTGACCGGATTTTGGAAATTGTTTTGAAATACTCGCCTCCGTTTTGAAAATTGCGGGAAAATCCATGGGATGGGGCTCGACCTGTCGGTACGAGGTTCGACCGTTCCTGCCGCCTTTAACAGGGGTAATCAAACCAAGGACCAAAACTATGCTTGACTTAGCGAAATTATCAAAGTTATGTTCTATCCTAAATGCATAGAGAATTCAGGCATGTGCTATGAGATTTTGGAAAATGCCAGTTGGAAAACATGATGTATGCTTAGAAAAACATTTGGAGTTGGAAAGAATCTCCCAGGAAAAAGGTCAATTTCTCAAGAAACTCAGATAAAAAAAGGGGTTTTTGAAAACATGAGAAAGCTTATAAAGATGTGGAAAATTCAGAAATAGTTGAAAATCTTGGGAAAATGAAAGTGATTCTTGAGAAAAGATGGACTTTTTGAAAAGGGAAGCACTTCTTAGGAAAACTTGGACTTTGAGAGTTTTCTTAGGAAAATGATGGAAATTCATATGAAAGCTCATTGGAGAAGGAAATTCAAAACTTGGGGAATCGAAATCCTGGGAATTTTACCTTTTGAAATATTTGGAAATCAATTTTGGATCTTGAAGAAAGATTGGAAAACTCTTTTGAATATCTTAAGAAAATATCATTTTCCTGGGAAAACTGTGAAAAAAACTTGTCTTTGGAAAACCGATTTTTGAAAAATCCTTAGAATTTCTTGAGAAATCGATTTCTTGAGAATGAAGTTTTCTTGAGAAAATCTTGAGAAAATCAATGATTTTATGATGCAAATGACATAAGTGAATGAATGCACTTTGAAAAGATTTTCTAAGAGATTTGTTGGAAAAATATGCATTAAGTCAAGATAAATCCTTCACATATCCTGACTGTGGCCATGAATATGTTCAGAATTTAGTTGATTTGATGCACATGATTTTGAAAACTTTGGAAATATGATGTGCATTTTAAGATAGCCTAAGAGTGTAGGCTCAATGTGACTAGTAGAAAAATGATGGATCTGGGTCTCGTCCATATTCCGACTAGGGCCGTAAATATGGATCCCACCGAGTCTGTCAACTCCCTAAGAGTTGGTGCACGTGCCATTCGTGAACATCCATAGTGCTTTTGAAATAAGATGTATGCATCACATAAGCAGGATATTTGCATAAATTCAAACTATATGATATGCATCCTAGTCTAAGCAGGAAATTAAATCTCTTATTCCAAAATTTACATTATTACATCACTAAATAAAGGAAATAAAAGAAATTTGCAGACTTCAGCTCCTTCTTTGGAATGTCCCTGCCAAGCTTGAAATAAAGTTAGCTCAAATATGTGGGTTTTTCCAAGATTTTCCAATAATATTATGAAATTATTGGACTTAATTGGATATAAACCCTATTCTCATGCTTCCTTGATATTTGAAATGATGAAAATGCAAGAAATTCAGTGGAAAACAGTTTGAAATTCGGAATTGGGGTCAAAATGACCAAAATACCCCTAAAATTAAAGTTACACCTTTAAAATCAGGGTTTTTTGAAGGAAAACTTAGTAAAATTGGGATTTCGAAATTCAAATTGAATTCAATGATAATGAAATGCAATATGACATGCTTCTAAACACATTAGGACTGTAAAATCAGAATTTGGTATTTTGCAATTTATCAAAATTAGCGATTTTCGCTTGTTTTTCGCTTGGATCTGGGTCCTGCGGGACCCTGTTTTGGTATTATGGATGATCCGAACCTCAAATGGATTCCAAATTGCACCAAATTCGGTATTAAGCATCTAAACACTCTGATAAACAGCCTAGAATGCTAAAAATCATGAAATGATATGATTTAAATGCCAAAATTCAAAGAAAGTCCAAAAATGATGGATTTTGCCTATGGATCCGAACCAAATGCAATGCCTAATATGATAATGCAAGATTTACACCATGGAAACTTCTGATATTTTGCAGACTGCTAAAAGACCCGAAATGTAACATTTTTGGTTTTTACAGCCTCGGGATTTGAGCCATGGTGAGTTCAATAACAGGGATTTAGTTCAGACAGAGGTAAAAATCACACTAATCTGATGTAAAATGCTAAAACAATACAAAACGGCCATGGAAATTTATGAAATTAATCAGAGCTATGCACGACACATACATGAACAACTTTCATGTTTATGACTTTGGCATTTGATCAACATAAACACCGATAAAAATATAACTATTCCTGCCTAAACTAACAGAACAGACAAATGTAGCAAAACAGGGGGCTGACAAGAAAAATCCAAAGCAGGGGTCAACACTGTTCTAAAAATTACAGGCTTTCAGATTCAAACATAGGACATCTCGGAAACAACTTTCACTTTTTACAGGTTTGGATTTGAAGCAACACACAAAGAGAAACCATAGCCCTAAGTCGATCCAAGATCTCAGAGGCCCAAATTAGGCTCTGACACGTGTACCGATATCTTGGATTTTTGTCAGACATTAAAGACATCAGAAAAATCTGATAAAATCATATTAAAAACTAGACATTCTCCCAAGTTCAAAATATTTTTCGGATCGAAAATCGGATCTCCCATGAGGGATATCTCGATTTTACAAGTTGGAAAATGATTTTCAAAATGTATCCCGGGTAACAAAACCCGACTTGCCATTTTGAATGTTTACCGCAGTAAACAAATTCAAATGCCTCCGAATTTTTGGAAAACTTTCAGGGACACCTAAGGGCATATTACGTGATTTTTTTGGGATTTTTAATAAAAAACAAATGCATGAAATGACGTGTGGACTGACTGACAAAAACAGAGACCTACTGAAAATAAGCAGAATTGAAATAAAGGCTAAATTAATCCTAATTAATTCATGAAATGTACTAAATGAATGAAATAAAATGCAAATTAAACCTAGCTAACTATATGAATGTTAAAAATCATCAAGGAAGCATAACAAAACATTTTTATATATGTCGTTTTATGAGAATAGCTCAATCCATCCCTCGGATGAGCTCTTTCTTCAAACGACCCCCGATTCGAATTATGGAATCAAATCAATGGGAAAAGAAGTGCACCTTGTTTCGTTACGCAGCGTAGGAGCTCTTGAAAGGGGCGGCTATCACGAGCTTCCTTCGTTCTTCGCTCCGAGCTTCAGATGGTTCATAAAAATCGAGCTCTGTTGGAATCGGATTGGCCACGGCACGAACTTTACTCCACCTTCTTCAATGCGCCAAAGGGGGCACGGTTTCCAAAGTTCAAAATCGGATTTTAGGAAGGCTAGGTCGGATTTTGCAAGTTCACAAGAGCTAAAAAAAATGATCTCCTTTAGGCTGGGCGTGAACCCTTGTTTTTATAACTTTTCTGAAAAATTTTGAAATTCAAACAGGTTCAATCTGAGCCCTCCATGTGGCGCCATCTCAAGGGGTGTCATCTGAGGGGTTTGAAATTCGAATTTGTCTCTTGCAGGGAGCCCTCAGATGGCACCACCTCAAAAGGCTATTTTGATTTTTTGAGAAAAATAAAAAATGGAAATTTTGTGGGTGAGACACCTCAGCAGGGGGAATTTGGAATTTTTCAAAAGTTTGCTTGATTCTCTCTGCAGGGAACTCCCAGAAGGCGCCACCTCAGAGGGTGCTCTCTTGGAGTTTGAAATTCAAATTCACCTTTTGTAGGGAGTCCTCAGGTGGCGCCACCTCATGGTGGGCTACCTTTATTAAAAATAATAAAAAATAAAAATGGAGCCAAGTGGAGTCCTGGAATGGTGCCACCTCAAAAGGTGTTTGACACATGTCAGAAGGACAGAGCAGTGGGCTCAGAAGGCGCCACCTCAGAGGAATTTGAATTTTGCTTTTTCTGGTGAAAGGAGATCTGGACATGTGGCAGTCCAGGATGGTTCCAAGTGTCAGCCTGCTGGAGAGGCTTTCTCAGATGGCGCCACCTCAGGGGGAAGTTTGAAATTCAAATGGAGGTTGGCCCTGGAGGAATGGAGGATGGACATGTGGCGCCACCTCAGGGTGGCTCCTACAATGCCATGTGGCAAGAGGGAGGAAAAAGAGGGCAGTGACATGTGTCTCCTACTTTTCTGAAAAAGTAGGAAGAGGACATGTGTCCTCTACTTTTTCTGAAGGAATGAGAAGGAGACATGTGTCACCTTCTTTTCCTGAAAGAAGTAGAAGATGACACGTGGCAGAGGGATGAGAAGGAGGGCCAAGCCATGTGGCGCCATCTCAGATAAGATGAAAAAGGTAGAAGTTCAGGATTTTCGCCACCTATGAGGAGTTTTGAATATTTGAATTCTAGTTTTTCTGAAGAAAGCAGGAAATGACACATGGCAGTTGCTTTTTCTGAAGAAATGAGAGCTTGACACGTGTCCTCTGCAGGAGACACTCCAGATGGCGCCACCTCAGAGGAGACAAGCCTACCTTTTCTGTAGGAATTTAGGAGTGACACATGTTTCCTACTTTTCTGAGAAAAGTAGGGAGAGGACATGTGTCAGGCTACTTTTCTAGAAGGAAGGAGAGGTTGACACGTGTCCCCTGCAGGAGACACACTTCAAGTGGCGCCACCTTAGAGGAGACAAACTCCACTTTTTCTAGACAGGACAACCTATGACACTTGGCATCTCCTGGTAGTCTTGGATTGACACATGGCGCAGGATGGATAGGGTGACACATGGCAGATAAATGGGATGACATGTGGCAGCTTTTGAAGGTAGCCCCACACTGACACTTGGCATGGAAATGGGAGGAGAGAGAAAAGACAAGTGGCACCAATCCAAGGGACAAGGCTCCTATATTTTTGGGTTTTTCGAAATTCAAATTTTCAAAAGGAAAGCTTGTGTGACACCACCTCAGTGTGGGTCCCACATTGCTTCTTTATTGAAATAAGGATAAAACAACAACTTCTTTTTGGAATTTTCATAAAAATTTGGACTAATGGGCAAAACAAGAATTTTGGAAAGAGTTGGCCCTTGTAGGGCGATTTTGTAAAAGGAAGATATTTGAAATTGTCAAAAGGGGCAAAATCTGAGGTGAAGTGACTGAAATCCATATTGAAAACTATCCAGATCGTTTTCCTGAGAAAATATTTTGAAATTCAGAGCCCTAGGGGTAAAATGGGAAGAATTGATAATTTTGAAGACCCAGGGTTTTGAAATCAATTTTGAAAATAGTTAAAATTCGAATCTGGATTGAAAATTTTGAAATCAAGAGTTCTGGACCTCGAAATGACATGCTGTGCAGTGCAGTGATTTGAAATGCTCATGCAATGATATGCAATGTCATGTCTTATGCAATGGAATCTTGAACCAAGACTTGAGGATTCCTGTCTTCTGTCAGGAATAAAATTTTGAACATCTGAGTTAAAATTAGAGAAATTTTGAGAGTTGCAGATGAAATTTGGACTTTTGCAAGGTCCGGCTCAGAAAATGACCATTTTGCTCTCCAGCGATTTCAGAGGCTGGATGTTGATGCTTGGTGGAAATGTTGGGGAGGTGAGTGAAAATTTGGGGTGTTTACAGATGCCCCTCTTTGCTACTAAGCCGGCTCATGGCCGAGCTTAGTGGCAAAGAAAACACACCAAATTTGGGCTATACATAAAAAAATGCCTCAGTTAGAAGGATCTGACTGGGTGTGAAGAAATTAGCCCGAGGAAGATGGTAGATATGAAGCGAAGAATGAAGAGGAAAGATTTGCTCTATGAGAGCGAAGCTCAGGTTTTTGCCCTTAACCTGGATGGGACAGAAATACCTCGCATGGAGCGAAGCTCAGGTTTTTGACCCTTAACCTGATTGGGGAATGGAATATCTCATCGAAATGAGACTCAGGTTTCTACCCTTATCCTGATCGGGCGGAAAATGAAATACCTCTTTGATTGAGGCTCAGGTTTGTACCCTTATCCTGATCGGGCGGAAAATGGAATACCTCTTTGATCGAGGCTCAGGTTTGTACCCTTATCCTGATCGGGCGGAAAATGAAATACCTCTTTGATTGAGGCTCAGGTTTGTACCCTTATCCTGATCGGGCGGAAAATGAAATACCTCTTTGAGTGAGGCTCAGGTTTGTACCCTTATCCTGATCGGGTGAAAAATGAATGGAATCCTCGAAGGAAGAGACCATGATGGAACCTTCGGATTTTGCACCGTAAATCCGACAGGGGTTTTGCAAAAGGAAGGAAAATGGGGTCCCTAAAGCTTGAAAAGGGATTGATCTTGGGCGTCTCATTGCTGAGACTAAAATCAGCTTTTGAAATTTCCTTTTGCGGGAAATGATTGGTGGTTCGACCTCGAACCGAAATGGGACTGTCTATGGTGGGACAGTGGGGACACAGGGAAGTGTGCAAATTTGAGAGTTCATGCTCTCAAAGAAGGGAAGGAATCAAGTCCTTAGGAGGGATTTAAAATTGGTGTCAGAATGCATCGAAGACGGATATCGAGCTCTCACTTCATGTCAGGATAGCTAGAAAATATTGTCAAAATGTTGGAAATTTTGCTGTTGATTCAAAATATTTGAAAATGTTGCACATTGTTGCAAAGATATTCTTTCTTTTCTACCCAAAGCATTACCTCCAAACAAGGTTCACTTTGTAGAATCGAGACTTGAAATCCAAATTGCTTGCAATTGACCTTCATCAAGGAAGTTATCAATTTCCTTGATATGAGCAGGAAAGAGAATTTGATATTATGAAAGCAATTGATGAAAGAATATTGATAATAGAATTTCACAAAGTTAAAGAGGATTCTTGATAAATTTGGCAGTTTGATATCCTGGGAGCTTCTCTCTTGACAATCTTTCTGCACTCTTTTGGCTCTCTGGGTTTTTGCTACATTCTCCTTCATTTTGGAGATGTTCTGACTTTTTCTCTCTTTCTTTTTCCTCTCTTTCTCTCTTTTGGGAAGGATACGTCACAAACTCCTTCAACTTGGAGATGTTTTGATCCTTCTTGAATGATGGGTTTGGAGATCTTTGGGCGATAGCTGAAATTAAATATCTTTTAGGGATTGTCGAGAGGTTCATCGCATCTGCCTTCATCTTGACAGTGCTTTGGACTTTCCCTAGAAGGATCCGTCACAAACTCCGTCATCTTGGAGATGTTTCGAATCTTCTTTGGCCCCGGGGGTCTACTCGCCTAATTCGCCTTCATCTTGACGACAGGTGAGAGATCCCTTTTGCGGATATTTAATTGCGGCTTAGGTGATTTTGAGGAAACGGGGCTTGGGTAAATGCTCTCCTTTCTAGCGCTCAGGATATTTCCACTGCCTTGTCTTTACAAGAATAATCCTTAAAGATGTGCCATTGACTGTGATCAATATCAATCATTTATGGCTTTTTACTATCATTGAATCTTCTTTGCTGGCCATATCGAGGATTTATCCTTCATCCTTTTGGTTGGCCAATAGAAAGAATTTGAAGTTTGAATCCCTTTTCGCAAAAGCTTCGCTCTTTTGGAAGTAATGCTGAGGGTAAACTGACTAGTGCAATAAAGATTCTGAAATCAGCAAATAATTTGACAAGTTGACAAAATTTTCTTGAAATCCTTAGTGAAAGTGAGTATTTGAAATCCGGCTCAATACATCCGTCACGAAAATTCTCCTCTCTTTTTCCCCAAAAAGAGAGACTCAGGCTTAGCCCTTACCTGAATGGGAAATGGGAAATACTCCTCTCTTCCCTAAAGAGGAGGTGTTTGCAAAACGAACTTTCGAAGAGAAATTAAGCTTTCGTCAAAGCTCCCTAATATTAGGCTTCTCTTATGGAAAGGGGGCCGATAATAGTGAGGTCTGAAAATTTGGGTCATGAAAGGAACGAGTCCATCACACTCTCCCTGCAAAGAGGGTCTTTCATGACGAAAAATGGCCTAGTATGAAATTGGGGGGTCACAAGAAAAGCGAGTCTCCGTCGAGCCTCTCCCTTTAAAAGGGTTTCTTGTGTGAAATTGGAAATTGTTTTGCAAACGGTTCACAAAGACGCGAGTCCCTTCAAACTCTCCCTAAAAAGGGGCTAAGTGAACGAATTGGATAGCATGCGAAAAGAACGAGCTCCCTCGAACTCTCCCTAAAAGGGTCTCTCGCAAGAGAAAATGATTAAAATTGGATATTGAGATTGATTGACCCAAAGGTCGAAATGGAAAATTGGAAAATTGGTTGCTGGAAATTGAATGACCCGAAGGTCGAAATTGGATGACCTGATGGTCGGAATTGAGAATTGATTTGACCACAAAGGTCGAAATTGAGAATTGGTTGACCGAAAGGTCGAAATTGTGTGACCTGAAGGTCGAAATTGAGAATTGAGTGACCTAAAGGTCGAAATTGAGAAATGAAGGTCAAAGATTGGAAATTGATTTACCCGAAGGTCGAAATTTGGAAATTGATTGACCCGAAGGTCGAAAATTGGAAATTGAAGGTCGAGAATTGGAAATTGATAGACTCGAAGGTCGAAATTTGGAAATTGATTGACCCGAAGGTCGAAAATTGGAAATTGAAGGTCGAGAATTGGAAATTGATAGACCCGAAGGTCGAGAATTGGAAATTGATTGATCCGAAGGTCGAAATTGAGATTGGTAATTGAAATTGAGAATTGAAAATTGGGTGACCCAGAGGTCGAAATTGGAGAATTGCCTGATTTGAAGATTTAAATTGGAATTTGGAGAGCAAAATATCAAATTTGAGCAATTGACAGACCCTGATGATTGAAATGACTTGGATCAATAAAAGAGAATGATGAGTTCGAGTCAGAGCTCGAATAAAATATAGAGATCACGAGTCGGAACCCGAATCAACAGAGGAAAATGGAAGGCTCGAATCAGAGCTCAAATAAGATAATGAGATCACGAGTCGGAACCCGGATCAACAAAGGAAAATGAAGGACTCGAATTAAAGCTTGGATAAGATAAAGAGATCTCGAGTCGGAACCCGGATCAACAAAAGAAAATGAAGAACTCGATTCAGGGTTCGAGTAAGGTAATAAGATCACGAGTCGGAACCCGGATCAACAAAAGAGAATGACAAGCTCGAAAAGATCTCGAGTCGGAACCCGGATCAACAAAGGAAAATGATTTGTTCGAGTCAAGGCTCGAGTAAAGTAGAGAGATCACGAGTCGGAACCCGGATCAACAAAGAAAAATGAAGAGTTCGAGTCAAGGCTCGAGTAAAGTAGAGAGATCACGAGTCGGAGCCTGGATCAATAAAGGAAAATGAAGAATTCGAGTCAAGGCTCGAATAAGGTAGAGAGATCACGAGTTGGGACCCGGATCAACAAAGGAAAATGAGGAGTTCGAGTCGAGGCTCGAATAAAATAGAGAGATCACGAGTCGGAACCCGGATCAACAAAGGAAAATGAAGAGTTCGAGTCAAGGCTCGAGTAAAGTAGAGAGATCACGAGTCGGAACCCGGATCAACAAAGGAAAATGAGGAGTTCGAGTCGAGGCTCGAATAAAATAGAGAGATCACGAGTCGGAACCCGGATCAACAAAGGAAAATGAAGAGTTCAAGTCAAGGCTCGAGTAAAGTAGAGAGATCACGAGTCGGAACCCGGATCAACAAAGGAAAATGATTTGAATAAAAACCCGAGTCGGAACTCGGTTTTCCAAAAAGTTGAAAATGTACCAGCTTGAATACTGGATTTTGAAATAATACCAGTTTAAGCGCTGGGTTTTGGTTCAGTATTGGCGATGATCTTTGAATCATTAGGAATTGTGATGGGACTGTTTGTTGAAATTCCAATACTGACCGGATTGTTATTAATGCAATTGAATGCAAATGAATATGGGTTGATGCATATGAATGCACATGTGCATGAAATGAGGAATTTGTTTATCCTGCCTGCATATAGAACAAAATTTTAAAATGCCCCAGTGTAACTGAGAAAGAAAGTTGGATCATTATTTAAAGGAAACAGGAAGGATTACAAGAGAAGGATAAATGTTTCAAGTATAAAACTTTTTCAAGTGTCGAGCATTAATAGGATCTGGCAATTCTACTCCATCGGCATTGATGAGCCGATATGAGTTGCGGGGTAATGCTTCTTTGACAACATAGGGACCTTCCCAATTTGGCGACCATTTGCCGCCAGGACGATGCTTGAGATAAGCTGTGGATCGAAGTACTAAATCATTGACTTTGAATCTTCTTTCGATGATAGACTTCGCATATTGCCTGGCTACTCTCTGGCGATAGGATTGAGCATGCTCTGCTGCTTTTAGCCTTCTCTCGTCGAGTAAGTCTAGTTGCACTAGTCGCTGCTGCTGGTATTGATCAAGAGGTAATTGCAGAAGTGAAGCAAATTTCAAAGCGGGCTTCTGAACATGTAGCGGCAATACTACTTCTGTTCCATAGACCAGTTCTGATGGAGTAGCATTCGTTGGTGTACGAATGGTGGTCCGATAGGCCCACAGTGCATCGTGGATCTTCTCATGCCAGTCACGGCCTGTTTCCACAGTTCGCTCCAAAATACGAATTAAAATCTTGTTGGTGGCCTCTGCCTGACCATTCCCTTGAGGATAATATGGAGCGAAAAAATGGTGATAGATCTTGAATTTTGAGCAGAATGTTTTCATCTTTTCATTCTTGAAATGACTGCCATTGTCTGACACAATGTCATGTGGGATGCCGAAACAGCAAAGGATGTTCTTGTGAATAAAAGAGACCACGTGTCGGCCTTCTACTGTGCGGAGACTGATGGCTTCTACCCACTTGGTGAAATATTCTGTTGCGGCAAGGAAGTATTTGTGGCCATTTGAAGCTGAAGGAGTGATGGGACCTACGACATCGAAGGCCCACATAGAAAATGGCCATGGAGAGACAACAGATTGTAAATAAGTTGCCGGAGCATGAATAGAAGGTGCGTGTATCTGGCATTGCACACACTTCTTCACATAATGATAACAGTCTTGTTGCATAGTCTTCCAGTAGTACCCTGCTCTGATGATTTGCTTGACAAGGGTTTGGTAACCGGCGTGGCCACCACAAATACCTTCGTGTGCTTCTCGCACGACTTCTTTGGCTTCGTTTTCATCTAAGCATCTGGAATACTCTGAACTGAATCCACGACGATAGAGGACATTGGCCAAAATGAAGTATCGAGTAGACATACGCTGGACTGCTCGCTGCTCTTTCTTTGAGAGTTCTGGAGGAAATTCACCAGTTTCTATGAAAGTTTTGATATTGTAATACCAAGGCTTCTTCCTTTGCTCAGCCTGGTTTACCTGTTCCGCTGGAATGAAAGCAGGTTGGTCAAGCCTGCCAATTTCAAAAGAGCGACAAGATTCTCCATTCTTGAATGCCATAATGGAGCCTAAACTGGCTAGGCTATCGGCCACTTGATTAAAATCTCTCTTGATGTGAAATAACTGAAATTCTTCGAACTTGCTGACGAGAGCTGAAACAATTTTCTGATAGGGAAATAACTTCTGATCTTTGACTTGCCATTCGGCTCGAACTTGATTGACAACAAGTAATGAGTCACCGTAGGCATGTACTCTCTTGACATTGAAGTCTAATAGAATCCTTAGACCTTGAATCAGGGCTTCATATTCAGCCATGTTGTGAGTACATTGAAAATCTAACTTGAGGGAAAACGAAATCATCTCTTTTTCTGGAGTGATTAATAAAATTCCGATGCCTATTCCGGCCATGTTCTTAGAACCATCGAAAAATAAATTCCAGACTGGAGATTGCTGGATATTGCAAATTTGCTCATCAGGGAAGTCATCTTCGACTTTCTCTTCTTCGGCCAGAGGAAAATCCGCCAATTGATCTGCAATTGCTTGTCCTTTGATTGATTGCTGCGAGACATATTCTAGGTCATACTGCATCAGTAAGACTTGCCATTTTGCGACTCGTCCGCTGAGGAAAGGTTGCTCTAAGATATACTTGAGAGGATTGAGTTTAGACAGGATTTTGACCTCTGATGCCAACAGGTAGTGTCTTAGCTTCTGACACATCCATACCAGAGCTAGGCAGGTCTTCTCTATTTGAGAGTATCTCTTTTCATAATCTATGAAAGTCTTGCTCACGTAATAAATGGCGTGCTCTATCAGGCTGCCTTCTTTGTATTGTGCCAAGAATCTGCCGCATGCGACTTGATTGACTGAGATGTATAACAGAAGAGGTTTTCCTAATTCTGGCGGCTTCAGAATGGGAGGATTAAGAAGATACTTCTTGATTCGATCGAACGATTGCTGGCACTCGAGTCCCCATTCGAACTTAACTCCTTTTCTGAGTAAGTGGTTGAAGGGCTCACATCTCATCGCCAAATTGGAAATGAATCGCCGGATTGACTGCATACGTCCTTGAAGGCTACGTAGCTCTTTGAGATTCTTCGGGGGTGGCATATCAATGATAGCCTTTGCTTTGGCTGGGTCAATTTCAATTCCCTTTTTACTGACCAGAAAACCCAACAGTTTGCCTGATTCGACTCCAAAGACACACTTTTGCGGGTTAAGCCTTAACTTGTAAAGAATAAGTCTTTTAAAGACTTGATCAAGTGCTTCGAGGTGATCTTCTTCCTCTTTAGATTTCACGAGAATATCATCAACATACGCATCCATGATTTTGCGCATCTGATCGTGGAAGATGACAGTCATTGCCCGTTGATACGTTGCTCCAGCATTCTTGAGCCCAAAAGGCATGACTGTATAGCAGAAAGTGCCCCAAGGCGTAGTGAAGGAAGTTTTGGATTGGTCGCGGGCGGCCAACTTGATCTGATTGTAGCCGGAATATCCGCCCATGAAAGAGAACATGGCATGTCCTGCCGTGCTATCGACTAGAAGATCGATGCTTGGAAGTGGATAGTCATCCTTCGGAGTTGCCTTGTTGAGATCTCTGAAGTCTATGCAGATCCTTACTTTGCCACTTTTCTTTGGGACGACGACGATATTGGCTAACCAATCTGGGTAGTCAATAGCTCGAATAAATCCTGCTTTAAGCAAATCTTCAAGTCCTTCTTTGACTTGTTCTATTCTGGGATCCATTTTTCTCAGCTTCTGCTTGACTGGCTTAGCATCCGGCTTTAAGACAAGACGGTGCTCGACCAATTTGGGGTCTAAGCCCGGCATGTCTCCATACGTCCATGCGAACACTTCTTCATGCCGCTTGAGAAAATCTATAAGCCTTTTCTTTTCTTCTGGACTTAGACTGGTTCCGATCTGGAGAATTTTTGGATCTTCCTCTGAACCGATATTGACACCTTCAGTTGGATCTTGTACTAGAGGAGATGGTTCGTCCTGCTTCTGAACTGCGGCGAACTCCGGTAATTCCTGAAGAGACTGACCATATTCCGCACAATCATCAGACTGCTTTGCACTCTTGTCATTTCCGGTGCTTGCTTTGATTCTGTGAATTGCTGTTGACTTCTGAAAGGCCTTGGGATTGAGAACGAGCTTCTTGATTGTCCGAGAAGTCATTCTGAAATTTTGGAGAAGGAATTTTGGTTCAGACAAATTGGCCTATAGTAAGACAAGCAATCATTTGAAGAGAACCATGCATAAAATGGCATTGAATTATAAAATGATGAGATAGACAGAAAGGGAGCAGATGGCATCCGGATAGACAAAGAAACTTGGAATTTTATTGATTGAATTGATCAATGACATTGGTAAAATGAGACATTTATTTGGAAAAGAATAGAAAGGAAATAACAAATGGTCTTCATTGTGCCCCTTTGACAAAAACAATCTTCCTTGATGAGCTTCCTCCGGAGAACCCCAATCCTGCCCTGTGGGGACGATGTTTCTGGATCATTGGCTCGATGCGGCCATCTTCATTCTTGCCGAGTCCCTTGAAGGGTTGATAGCCATGCTTCAGGAGTAAGTCAAATCCCTTTCTTGACTTCATGAATTGAGGAAACAAGGGATGATCCTTAATGGTGCTGTAGTCGATTCGACCACCAACCTTGAAGAATTGAGGACCTTTCCATTGTGTCGTGGCTACTGTGTGCAGAGATGGCTCTGATGGTGCCTGAATTATTTCTCGATTCTCCCCGAGGTTGATCTCTTCACTTTCCCTGATGCTGGGAATATCTGCATTGAATGATGGCCGGGGAATCATGGGCTGCGGGAGCCTTTCTTCTGGGTCTTCTCCCAGTATTGTGGTAATCATTCCACCTTTTGACCACTTTACACATTGATGGAGGGTAGAAGGCACTGCATTAGCATTGTGAATCCACGTCCTACCGAGCAGCAAGTTGTAGGTTGGTGGTACATTAACCACGTGAAAAAGCACTGAATGCACTGAATAGTTGATAAACACCTCCAGGAATATCTTGCCCTTGGCTGTTTGACCATGATTGTCAAACCCATAGATAGTGATGGGATCTGGAATGTATTCCTCGTCCTTGATCCCTAATGCCTTTGCGATCATTTCAGGACATATGTTGAGGCTACTGCCTCCATCGACCAGCACATGGGTAACCGTCATTCCTCTGACTCGAACGACAATATAAAGAGCATTATTGTGAAAGGAATGAGGCTTTGGAAGGTCCTCATCTGAAAAGGTGATTGGCGCATTGGTCATGGCGGAGTTCACAATCTGTGCCATGTCTTCAGGAGTAGTGCTGGGCTTAACTTTGATTTTCCTGAGCAGATCATCCAGTACTTGCTGGTGCTTGCTAGAATTCTTGGCCAAGTCAAGGATGGAGACATTGGATAAAGCAGTCAGAGGCTTCTGACTTGACTTCTCTGGCCTTGGTCTAACGATTTGCTTGAAGAAGTCAGGAGTTCCTTTTGATTTTGGGAACTGACTTCAAAGGTGCTTCCGCAACTTTCATTTTACCGAATGCTGAAATTAAGTCCATCTTCTTAGAATCTGGAGCTGCTTGTCGTAGCACTGTCACCTGATGCTGAACTTGAAGATCTTGCACAGAACATGGCTTGATATGTTCATGCGGTAGAAAGGGTTGTGCAGACACTACTGCTGTGGTGTGCGAAGGGAAGGGGTGATTGAGAATGTCCATTTTCTCTTCTTCTTCTCCTTCTACCAATAGATTCTTTTCAATGAGATCTTGCACGATATTTTTGAGAACAAAGCAGTTCTCGGTGTTGTGTCCCACTGTCCTGTGGAACTTGCAGAACTGATCTTTCCATTTCCCCATGGGCACAGGGGGATCGGCCAATCTGGGCAATTTGACCATCTCTTTTGATAGCATGTACTCGAGCACGTCCTCGAGTGATTGGTCAAGAGGAGTAAATTTTCTGTCGTAACTCCATCCTTCATGCTTAGTCTTCTCACGCAGTTTCGGCCCTTGATCCTGCTGAGGAGGCTTGCTGTATTGAGGAGCAGGCTTTGCTTTCTGATCCTTGTTGTTCGAACTGCCTGAGCTGTAGCAGTAATCTTTCTTCTGCCCTTTGCGCTGATTACGGCCTTTGCTGTTGTTGTTGGCAGAATAAGTGAAGTGAGCTTTCTTCTTCTGCTCACCATGGGAGTTGTTCTTGGAAAAGGTGAAGCCTTCATAGACTCCATTTTCCACACTCAGCTCGAGCCATTCGGCTCGTTCAGTCAGCTCAATGAAGGTCCTGGACGGCGCTGTGGAAATTAATCCTCTTAACGGCTGCGAGAAATTGTTAAGGATTAAGGACAATGCATGCCTTTCCGAGATAGGATCTCTCATCTTATTACAGGCTGATCTCCACCTGTGAATGAAGTCCCATGCTTTTTCATTCTCGTTCTGTCTCAAATTGCAGAGATGACTTAATGTAGGCAGCGCTTCTGTGTTGAACAAGAAGCGTTCAATGAATAGATTTACAACTTTGTCGAACTCCTTGAGCTCGATGGGGTTGATATGCTCAGCATACCACTTGGCTGCAACTCCTTCCAAGCTGCGGGGGAAGCATAGAAACAATGCTCGGTTATCCTTTCTGAACCTCGAGCATTCTGCGAAGAAGGTGGCGAGATGAGCTTTTGGGTCGCCAGAACCATCGAATTTGATGAATTTACGGGGAAGATTCTCCAGATCATCATCCCCTTCTAAGCCGTCATAGAAGTCCTCACTGGTGAAGACTTTCTTGCCCTTGTCGCGGGCTTGCAGATCCTTGACCACTCTGGCCATTTCCCTGAATTGCGCTTGCAAAGACTCTTCTTTATCTCTGCTCTTTGATCTGCGGCTTTTACTTTGGCCACGCTTCTGAAATGCCGGAGGCACCTCATATTCTTCATCTGTGTTTTCAGTGGAATCTGATTCATCTGAAATCTCTTCTAGCTGGATCTGCTTCTTGGGAGCCTTCTTACTCCTACGACCATGAAATTTTTCTCTGAATGGGTTCCTTTCTGAGCTGGTCCCGGGCTGCTCACTCATCATTTTGTTCATCATTTTTCTGAACATGGCATACATTTGAGGGTCTATGCCATCGTCTTCTTGCTGCTGCTCTCGACTCTTCTCAGATCGAGGGAAACTCATCTCTTCTTCCGAGGCTGACGAGTACTGGGATGCTGTGGTTCTTTTGCCTGACCTTGTCTCAACCATCAAATGATATGGATGCTCTCTGCAGGGCAAAAGACCTGATTAGATTTTGAGGGAATTAGCTTTTGGAGGAAATATTTGCTGAAAATATGGTAGACAATTTGGAAAAGATGTCCCATTACTAGGGACTGAGTCGTCGTGGGAATCACAACAATTGTGTTGTCATTCCTTCTGCAAAAGAAATAAACAACAAAAATATGCCTTGTTACCTAGGCGAGGTCGTCAAACCACAATAGGAAGAAAGAGAATTTTATTAAAATGAGAAGAATAAGATTTTATTGATCTTGACAAAGAGGTGGGGGACAAACAATTTGCCACCATTCACGATAGTCGGCAGACACTCTAGGACCAGGAAAGATTTTAAGAGAGACAAAGGAATCCCAGCCGTAGCGGGCAGAATGATATGCCCCGGACCATTGTGCGGAGGTGAGATCGAACTCTGCCATAGCTTCTGATAACAAGCGGGCTTCAACGTACTGCTGCCTTTGAGAAAATTGCCAAACACATCTCTCTGGTTGGTAGTAAGTGTAGAAGAATGGTCCCAGCAACTTGAACCGCTTGCCATAAGCGTAGGTATATCTGGGAGGAGATATTTGCCGATCAAAATAGTCCCAAACAACGTCATGCTCTTGAATGTTGTTGATCATAGACCGGTACTGCGCCACTGGAAGGAGTTCTTGACCATTGTATCTGAAAGAGCTTGCTCGGGCTGGAACGTGTTGAAAAAACCAGGACTGAAGTGCGTAGATGCATCCTTCAACTAAAATGGACTCTCCAAGTGAGAATCGAGTCAGACCTCGATATAGGAAGGCGAGCGCTGCCATGGCTATAGAGAGGCGATTGGTTTGCCGACTTCCCCATCTTCTCATAAGTTGGATTATTCTGATGTCCATGTAATTCTGTCCATCTGGGAAAAGGGACAGTCCTACAGTGCATAGAACCATTGCATTCTGGATCTTTTCTTTGGCTGTTCTTGAAAGCGAGCTGACTTCGACGAAGGTCCCGTACTGACGGTACAACTCAAGTAGGTCAACATATTCATCTCCTTCTAACTGGATCAGGGGCCAAGATCGGCGGCCTGTCATACGAGCTAAGGAGTCTCGGGGGTCCAAACCCTTGACATTGATAAGGAATTGATGCTCTAAGGGGTCTCCTGGTTGACCGGCTGGTTCTGGCAACCCCATGATTTCTGAAAATTCATCCATTAAAACAGTCATCTCTCCCCATGGGAACCAGAAGGTACATGTTCGAGGATTCCATCGCTCTGCCATTGCATGAATCAGGTTGCCATTGATGGTCTGTTTTCCGACTGCTGATGCCAGCTCCAATCCGCACTCGCTCAAATGGTCCGGAAACATTCGGGAAAAGCTCTTTAGCCAGGAATAATACCACCGGGGAATGAAAGTTCCGGTGCTAAGAGCTCGATGTTCAGGACGACCTTGTCGCACCTCGAAGGAGATGTGACCTTCAGGAAAGATAGGATCGACTTGACTGGATGCCATCGAACTGAAAACAGAGAAAGACTCAGAATGAGACTTAGGAAAATGTGAGAAATTTTGAAAAATTTTGCAGGCAGGATAAAAATGCAGCTAGAAATTCGAGATCCAGTAGAATGGTAGAATGTAAAATCGCCTGGAGTTTTGAAAGAAATGGGATATTTGAAAAAATCATCCAGGGTTTGAGAAAAGATCTCGTGGAAAATAAGGATATTTGGAAAAGACCTAATGAGTTGAAAAACATTGGGAAATATAAAGAATTGAGAAAATCATACATACAATCACATCTTGCACAAACATTTATGCACATTCAGCACTCCCTAAAAGGCTGACTCTAAATGCATCGATTTGAAAACAGCTGTAGGACCTTAATCCTAACTCTAGGTTCAGATCATCTTTGTCCAATCCAGTTATGCCGATATACCCGAATCGAAATCCGAGGTACGTGGCATAAAATTTCAACTCCGGTTCTAAGGTAAGGTTTTCCAACATCCTTGAGCGCCTACCGATATACTTCGGACTGTGGCCCGCGGTACGTGGTAGGGGGGTATTAACCCAAATAGTTGGCCCAGTTGTGAGGCTCTGTCCCGAACTATGGTTCTGGAAGAGAGCCCAGCAACGTGAAGACCGGGTAATGATAGGTAATTGAGATTTGAAAAAATGATCACATGCAAGAAATAGAGGGCTCTAAGTCCTAGAGAGATAGATTTTGAAAATTTTGAAGAAGCATACATTGTTTGCATTCAGATCCTAAATTGAGGAGAGTTGTGTTTAGACCTAAGTCTATGTGAGCATGAAAATATCTCCTCAATATGGTCCTACCAAACCATGCCTAAGCTATATGCATTCAATGTCAGCTGGGTCAGAATCTAGGCTCCTAGGCTCACATGATATTGAAAGTAAAAGAGCTGACATTTTATGAACATAATTTTGATAATTGAACTAAGTCAAGCATAATTTAGGTCAGACAAGGACAGGTCCCATCACGGTCGCCAAACCTGTTATCATCGCGAAATTTTTCCCCTGTCTTCCCCTCCTTGCGGAAGAGAAAAAGAGAGAAACGCTTTCGCGATTCAAACTTTGACCGGATTTTGGAAATTGTTTTGAAATACTCGCCTCCGTTTTGAAAATTGCGGGAAAATCCATGGGATGGGGCTCGACCTGTCGGTACGAGGTTCGACCGTTCCTGCCGCCTTTAACAGAGGTAATCGAACCAAGGACCAAAACTATGCTTGACTTAGCGAAATTATCAAAGTTATGTTCTATCCTAAATGCATAGAGAATTCAGGCATGTGCTATGAGATTTTGGAAAATGCCAGTTGAAAAACATGATGTATGCTTAGAAAAACATTTGGAGTTGGAAAGAATCTCCCAGGAAAAAGGTCAATTTCTCAGGAAACTCAGATAAAAAAAGGGGTTTTTGAAAACATGAGAAAGCTTATAAAGATGTGGAAAATTCAGAAATAGTTGAAAATCTTGGGAAAATGGAAGTGATTCTTGAGAAAAGATGGACTTTTTGAAAAGGGAAGCACTTCTTAGGAAAACTTGGACTTTGAGAGTTTTCTTAGGAAAATGATGGAAATTCATAGGAAAGCTCATTGGAGAAGGAAATTCAAAACTTGGGGAATCGAAATCCTGGGAATTTTACCTTTTGAAATATTTGGAAATCGATTTTGGATCTTGAAGAAAGATTGGAAAACTCTTTTGAATATCTTAAGAAAATATCATTTTCCTGGGAAAACTGTGAAAAAAACTTGTCTTTGGAAAACCGATTTTTGAAAAATCCTTAGAATTTCTTGAGAAATCGATTTCTTGAGAATGAAGTTTTCTTGAGAAAATCTTGAGAAAATCAATGATTTTATGATGCAAATGACATAAGTGAATGAATGCACTTTGAAAAGATTTTCTAAGAGATTTGTTGGAAAAATATGCATTAAGTCAAGATAAATCCTTCACATATCCTGACTGTGGCCATGAATATGTTCAGAATTTAGTTGATTTGATGCACATGATTTTGAAAACTTTGGAAATATGATGTGCATTTTAAGATAGCCTAAGAGTGTAGGCTCAATGTGACTAGTAGAAAGATGATGGATCTGGGTCTTGTCCATATTCCGACTAGGGCCGTAAATATGGATCCCACCGAGTCCGTCAACTCCCTAAGAGTTGGTGCACGTGCCATTCGTGAACATCCATAGTGCTTTTGAAATAAGATGTATGCATCACATAAGCAGGATATTTGCATAAATTCAAACTATATGATATGCATCCTAGTCTAAGCAGGAAATTAAATCTCTTATTCCAAAATTTACATTATTACATCACTAAATAAAGGAAATAAAAGAAATTTGCAGACTTCAGCTCCTTCTTTGGAATGTCCCTGCCAAGCTTGAAATAAAGTTAGCTCAAATATGTGGGTTTTTCCAAGATTTTCCAATAATATTATGAAATTATTGGACTTAATTGGATATAAACCCTATTCTCATGCTTCCTTGATATTTGAAATGATGAAAATGCAAGAAATTCAGTGGAAAACAGTTTGAAATTCGGAATTGGGGTCAAAATGACCAAAATACCCCTAAAATTAAAGTTACACCTTTAAAATTAGGGTTTTTTGAAGGAAAACTTAGTAAAATTGGGATTTCGAAATTCAAATTGAATTCAATGATGATGAAATGCAATATGACATGCTTATAAACACATTAGGACTGTAAAATCAGAATTTGGTATTTTGCAATTTATCAAAAATAGCGATTTTCGCTTGTTTTTCGCTTGGATCTGGGTCCTGCGGGACCCTGTTTTGGTATTATGGATGATCCGAACCTCAAATGGATTCCAAATTGCACCAAATTCGGTATGAAGCATCTAAACACTCTGATAAACAGCCTAGAATGCTAAAAATCATGAAATGATATGATTTAAATGCCAAAATTCAAAGAAAGTCCTAAAATGATGGATTTTGCTTATGGATCCGAACCAAATGCAATGCCTAATATGATAATGCAAGATTTACACCATGGAAACTTCTGATATTTTGCATACTGCTAAAAGACCCGAAATGTAACATTTTTTGTTTTTACAGCCTCGGGATTTGAGCCATGGTGAGTTCAATAACAGGGATTTAGTTCAGACAGAGGTAAAAATCACACTAATCTGATGTAAAATGCTAAAAAAATACAAAACGGCCATGGAAATTTATGAAATTAATCAGAGCTATGCACGACACCTACATGAACAACTTTCATGTTTATGACTTCGGCATTTGTTCAACATAAACACCGATAAAAATATAACTATTCCTGACTAAACTAACAGAACAGACAAATATAGCAAAACAGGGGGCTGACAAGAAAAATCCGAAGCAGGGGTCAACACTGTTCTAAAAATTACAGGCTTTCAGATTCAAACAGATGACATCTCGGAACACCACTTTCACTTTTTACAGTTTCGGATTTGGAGCAACACACAAAGAGAAACCATAGCCCTAAGTCGATCCAAGATCTCAGAGGCCCAAATTAGGCTCTGACACGTGTACCGACATCTCGGATTTTTGTCAGACATTAAAAGACATCATAAAAATCTTATAAAATCATATTAAAAACTAGACATTCTCCCGAGTTCAAAACATCTTTTAGATCGAAAATCAGATCTCCCATGAGGGATATCTCGATTTTACAAGTCGGAAAATGATTTTCAAAAGTATCCCGGGTAACAAAACCCGACTTGCCATTTTGAATGTTTACCACAGTAAAAAAATTCAAATGCCTCCTAATTTTTGGCAAACTTTAAGGGACACCTAAGGGCGTATTCCGTGATTTTTTTGGGATTTTTAATAAAAAACAAATGCATGAAATGACGTGTGGACTGACTGACAAAAACAGAGACCTACTGAAAATAAGCAAAATTGAAATAAAGGCTAAATTAATCCTAATTAATTCATGAAATGTACTAAATGAATGAAATAAAATGCAAATTAAACCTAGCTAACTATATGAATGTTAAAAATCATCAAGGAAGCATAACAAAACATTTTTATATATGTCGTTTTATGAGAATAGCTCAATCCATCCCTCGGATGAGCTCTTTCTTCAAACGACCCCCGATTCGAATTATGGAATCAAATCAATGGGAAAAGAAGTGCACCTTGTTTCGTTACGCAGCGTAGGAGCTCTTGAAAGGGGCGGCTATCACGAGCTTCCTTCGTCCTTCGCTCCGAGCTTCAGATGGTTCATAAAAATCGAGCTCTGTTGGAATCGGATTGGCCACGGCACGAACTTTACTCCACCTTCTTCAATGCGCCAAAGGGGGCACGATTTCCAAAGTTCAAAATCGGATTTTAGGAAGGCTAGGTCGGATTTTGCAAGTTCACAAGAGCTAAAAAAAATGATCTCCTTTAGGCTGGGCGTGAACCCTTGTTTTTATAACTTTTCTGAAAATTTTTGAAATTCAAACAGGTTCAATCTGAGCCCTCCATGTGGCGCCATCTCAGGGGGTGTCATCTGAGGGGTTTGAAATTCGAATTTGTCTCTTGCAGGGAGCCCTCAGATGGCGCCACCTCAAAAGGCTATTTTGATTTTTTGAGAAAAATAAAAAATGGAAATTTTGTGGGTGAGACACCTCAGCAGGGGGAATTTGGAATTTTTCAAAAGTTTGCTTGATTCTCTCTGCAGGGAACTCCCAGAAGGCGCCACCTCAGAGGGTGCTCTCTTGGAGTTTGAAATTCAAATTCACCTTTTGTAGGGAGTCCTCAGGTGGCGCCATCTCATGGTGGGCTACCTTTATTAAAAATAATAAAAAATAAAAATGGAGCCAAGTGGAGTCCTGGAATGGTGCCACCTCAAAAGGTGTTTGACACATGTCAGAAGGACAGAGCAGTGGGCTCAGAAGGCGCCACCTCAGAGGAATTTGAATTTTGCTTTTTCTGGTGAAAGGAGATCTGGACATGTGGCAGTCCAGGATGGTTCCAAGTGTCAGCCTGCTGGAGAGGCTTTCTCAGATGGCGCCACCTCAGGGGGAAGTTTGAAATTCAAATGGAGGTTGGCCCTGGAGGAATGGAGGATGGACATGTGGCGCCACCTCAGGGTGGCTCCTACAATGCCATGTGGCAAGAGGGAGGAAAAAGAGGGCAGTGACATGTGTCTCCTACTTTTCTGAAAAAGTAGGGAGAGGACATGTGTCCTCTACTTTTTCTGAAGGAATGAGAAGGAGACATGTGTCACCTTCTTTTCCTGAAAGAAGTAGAAGATGACACGTGGCAGAGGGATGAGAAGGAGGGCCAAGCCATGTGGCGCCATCTCAGATAAGATGAAAAAGGTAGAAGTTCAGGATTTTCGCCACCTATGAGGAGTTTTGAATATTTGAATTCTAGTTTTTCTGAAGAAAGCAGGAAATGACACATGGCAGTTGCTTTTTCTGAAGAAATGAGAGCTTGACACGTGTCCTCTGCAGAAGACACTCCAGATGGCGCCACCTCAGAGGAGACAAGCCTACCTTTTCTGTAGGAATTTAGGAGTGACACATGTTTCCTACTTTTCTGAGAAAAGTAGGGAGAGGACATGTGTCAGGCTACTTTTCTAGAAGGAAGGAGAGGTTGACACGTGTCCTCTGCAGGAGACACACTTCAAGTGGCGCCACCTTAGAGGAGACAAACTCCACTTTTTCTAGACAGGACAACCTATGACACTTGGCATCTCCTGGTAGTCTTGGATTGACACATGGCGCAGGATGGATAGGGTGACACATGGCAGATAAATGGGATGACATGTGGCAGCTTTTGAAGGTAGCCCCACACTGACACTTGGCATGGAAATGGGAGGAGAGAGAAAAGACAAGTGGCACCAATCCAAGGGACAAGGCTCCTATATTTTTGGGTTTTTCGAAATTTAAATTTTCAAAAGGAAAGCTTGTGTGACACCACCTCAGTGTGGGTCCCACATTGCTTCTTTATTGAAATAAGGATAAAACAACAACTTCTTTTTGGAATTTTCATAAAAATTTGGACTAATGGGCAAAACAGGAATTTTGGAAAGAGTTGGCCCTTGTAGGGCGATTTTGTAAAAGGAAGATATTTGAAATTGTCAAAAGGGGCAAAATCTGAGGTGAAGTGACTGAAATCCATATTGAAAACTATCCAGATCGTTTTCCTGAGAAAATATTTTGAAATTCAGAGCCCTAGGGGTAAAATGGGAAGAATTGATAATTTTGAAGACCCAGGGTTTTGAAATCAATTTTGAAAATAGTTAAAATTTGAATCTGGATTGAAAATTTTGAAATCAAGAGTTCTGGACCTCGAAATGACATGCTGTGCAGTGCAGTGATTTGAAATGCTCATGCAATGATATGCAATGTCATGTCATGCAATGGAATCTTGAACCAAGACTTGAGGATTCCTGTCTTCTGTCAGGAATAAAATTTTGAACATCTGAGTTAAAATTAGAGAAATTTTGAGAGTTGCAGATGAAATTTGGACTTTTGCAAGGTCCGGCTCAGAAAATGACCATTTTGCCCTCCAGCGATTTCAGAGGCTGGATGTTGATGCTTGGTGGAAATGTTGGGGAGGTAAGTGAAAATTTGGGGTGTTTACAGTTGATTGTAAGTTGATTATTTCAATTTTTCTGTAAAAGGATAGAGTCTCTTTGGTTTAAAGGAGAAATTTGCTTTCAGCAGGATTGTTGCTAAAAGTGGGACCAATTTTGGTCTGTTTGATCTTGTGGTGACACAAGTGTGATAGTGGAAATCTCAAGCGGGTTTTGCTTAGGGACTTGATGTAGGTCTGGAAGACTGGACCAGGATAAAATTCTTGTGTTCTTTGTGTGTGATTGCTTTGCAGTATTCAAATTTCTTCAAACTTCAAAGATGAAGATTAAAAGCACTATTCTGCCCCCACCGGTTTAGAAAGAACTTTCTAATCATCCATAAGAGCAGATTATTGGAGAAATAAAGAGTGGTGTCCAAACTAGAAGGCAATTGGAAGAATATATTGCAAATATTGCTTTCATATCAAAATTAAAACCAAAGAATATCAATGAAGCATGTGATGATGATTTTTGGCTTTTGGCCATGTCTGAAGAACTTAACCAATTCACTCAGAATAATGTATGGGATCTAGTTGATAGACCAAAGGATCATCCGGTAATCGGAACAAGATGGGTCTTCCAGAACAAGCTAGACGAGAACGATGAAGTCATTTGAAACAAAGCAAGGCTAGTAGCACAAGGCTATAACCAAGAAGAAGGCATAGATTTTGATGAAACCTTTGCACCAGTGGCTCGATTGGAGTCAATTTGAGTGATGCTTTCTTTTGCTAGCTACATGAATTTTAAGTTATACCAAATTGATGTTAAGAGCGCATGTTTCAATGAATACATCAATGAAGAAGTTTATATAGAACAACCTCCAGGCTTTGAAGATGAGAAATATGTAGAAAGAGTCTACAAATTAAAAAGAGCTCTGTACAGACTCAAGCAAGCACCAAGAGCATGGTATGAAAGACTACAAAGTTTTCTAGAAAAATTTGGTTTTTCTATAAGTCGGGTAGACTTCACTCTATTTATTCAAAATATAAAATTAGATATTCTTATTGTGCAAATTTATGTTGATGATATAATAGTTGGTTCTACTAATGATTCTCTTTGCAAAAATTTTGCTAAAGCTATGCAGGAAGAGTTTGAAATGAGCTTGATGGGTGAATTGAACTACTTTCTTGGACTTCAAATAAAGCAAATAGAAGAAGAAATCTTCATCAACCAAGTCAAGTATACAAAAGAACTTCTTAAAAGATGTGGCATGGGCTTATCTAAATTAAGAAGAAATCCTATGAGTACAACTACCTCTCTTGACAAAGATGAAAATAGTAAAATTGTAAATACTAAGCTCTATAGATGTATGATTAAATCTCTATTATATTTAACTGCTAGTCGTCCTGATATAATATTTAGTGTTTGTATGTGTGCTAGATTTAAAGCTAATTCGAACAAATCTCACTTAATTGCTATAAAACAAATTCTTCGATACTTGAAAGATACTTCAGACTTTGGGTTGTTTTACCCAAAATCATCTTCCTTCGATTTAGTTTCATATAGTGATGCTGATTTTGCTAGAAGCAAATCTGATCGCAAGAGTACTAGTGGAACTTGTCACTTCCTAGAACATTTCTTAGTCTCTTAATTTAGTAAAAAGCAAAATTTAGTATCACTCTCAACTACTGAAGCGGAATATATAGTGACTAGTTTAGCATGTTCACAAGTACTATGGATGAAGCAAACCTTAAGAGATTTTGGTTTGAATTACTCTACAACAATAATTTATTGTGATAACACTAGTGCTATAAATCTTTCAAAAAATCTTGTTCAGCACTCAAGAACTAAGCATATTGAAGTAAGACATCATTTTTTATGAGATCATGTTTTAAAAGGTGACATTTCTTTAAATTTTATACCCACAAACACACAACATACCAACATCTTTACTAAACCACTCAAAAATGAAGATTTTATGAGAATTAGAAGAGAACTAGGCATTTGCTTATTATTAGACTTATAATTTTTTTTAAAGTTTTGTTTTACTTAAAAAATTTTAAGATTACATTTTTTCTTGAACTTTGTTTACTGATATTGCTTTGATAACATTTTTTTTGGGTTATAATATTTTAAACTTGTATCTGTATTTTTTTTGTACTCTGACTCCACCTACTCCTTTTGATCATGACAAAGGGGGAGAAGAAAAACAACATGTGTTAATAATGCTGATATTATGCTAACTTCTTATGTTTTGACAACATATTGATAGGGAGAGTAAGTTTTTCTATTTGTTTATCAATGCTCTATCAGTGACTAGTTTGTCATCATAAAAAAGGGGGAGATTGTTAAGACAAGGAAGTTGTACACAACAATTCAAGTATAAGATTTTGATGATAAACAACTGAAACAATTGAATTTCAGCTAAGGCAATGAAGAAAGATGAAAAGAATTGAAGAATTCGGTGAAGAATTCGGTGAAGAATTTGTGAAGACAAGTGTGCAAATATAAATCTCTTTAAAAATCTTAGATTATTGTAAGAGTCTTACTTTGATTGCATGTAGTACTTGCATTTCACCTAAAAGTACTTAAGAAAAACTTTTTTAAAAGAACCCTTGGCGAAAATCATTTTAGAAAGGTCTTTACCCATATTTTCAGGTTTATCAGTCGACCAATAGACTCATCAATCAACTGATTTTTTATGCCAGTTTTTCAAAGAAAAATGTCAACTTTCTGATTAGTCGACTAATCGACTCTTAGTTGACCAGCCAGAATGTTCAATTTCTAAAAAAAATAACAGGAGTCGACTGAAAGTTTTTCAGTCTACTAATGATTTTCATCAGTCGACTAACTTTTCTTTAGTAAACTAAGTTTCAAAAACCAGAATTTAAATATGTTCGGCCAAACATAGTAGTCGACTGACTTTAACTGTCAGTCTGCTAATATTTGATTTCAGTTGATTAATAACTATTTCAGTTGACTAATATAACCATTTTTTAAAACTTTTAAAAGGTGCATCTTTTCAGTTTTTTAAACGTTTTGACTGTTCAAAACTGACTATTTTGACACCCTTTCGTACCTCCAACATATGAAATTCTTCAGCTATAAATAAGAGTGTGATCTACACTTAAAATAATCAAATTGAATCGAATTATATTGAATTGATAAATCAAATTCTTTGTTTTTCACTCCTATTTATTCAAGTATTTGTTTTCTCACTCATTGAGTATTTTCACTCTTGTTTTTTACCCCAATTCTTTCTGTGAGTCAGTGAAATTGTGAGTTGAGAATTTCAACAGCCTTAGAAGCCTATTCCACTCTATTTGCATTCATAAGAAATGCTTATAGGTTGATTGTAAGTTGATTATTTCAATTTTTCTGTAAAAGGACAGAGTCTCCTTGGTTTAAAGGAGAAATTTGCATTCAACAGGATTATTGCTGAAAGTGGAACCAGTTTTTGTCTGTTTGATCTTGTGGTGACATAAGTGTGATAGTGAAAATCTCAAGCGGGTTTTGCTTGAGAACTGGATGTAGGTCTGGAAGACTGAACTGGGATAAAATTCTTGTATTCTTTGTGTGTGATTGCTTTGCAGTATTCAAATTCCTTTAAATTTCAAAGACGAAGATTAAAAGCACTATTCACCCCCCTCTAGTGCTTGTTGCATTGATCCTACAACACTTTCATGTAAATCATTATACCATCACAATTTACACAATGACGTTTGTCTTTTAGACAATGAGATTTGTCTAAGTGAATGACATGTACCATCGTGATTTACATAATGATGCATGAAGGCTACGTGCTATCACAATTTGCTTTTACAGGCTTTGTCTATGTCAACGATATTTCCTAATTGCTTTTACGGGAGATTGGGGTTGAGAGTTTAGGGTTTAGGTTTTAGGTTTAAGGATTTTGGGTTTTACTTCAATGATACAAATTGAGTTAACTTCTTAAATAAAAATCAATTTCGTTTACAAAGACATAGTGTTCTCGTCGTAACTTCGTAATTATAAATCCATATGATTTACAACCACATTCATATACAAAAATATTAGTATTTAGTTACAATACATCATGATTAATGGTTTGACTTAGATATAATACATGACCACCATCATTAAAGAAAACAAATACCATCACCAGTATGAAACCTACGTCCAAAATAGTGATGTGCTTCTAATGCAATCCAGGTGTAGGAATGTGGAAAGCTATTTATGGGAGGACATTTTTGTCAAACACATATCTATCTTTTAGAGACTTCCATTTTTATAGAAGAGATCGCCAAAATAGCCATATCATTCATCATCGAGTTCATTTCCTGTTGCAAAGTGATTCTATGTGCAGCTGAGGATACATTCTCTCCAAGAAAATGAGCTCATTAGTAATGGCAGACCATTTTTCTCAGACTGAGGTTGATTCTTAGAGACTCTAGCAATGGTGCACTCTTGAGAATATGCTTCACAAACTTCAGCTCAGGCACTGTCCCCTTGAAGGAGCCGATGGGCTACATGATAAATCACTTTTATGTATTTGTCATGATATATATTGAAGATTAGGAAGATATTTTTTCCACTATGAAGTATTGTTTGTGAACAATGGAGAGATCGGTAGTAGGAATAGATCAAATAAATGGACATCAGCATCACCCCCGGTCTATCATGCAAAATATTTGTGCTTGCTTCAGTATGACGACAACGATTGAAGATGATTATGATCGTTATATTCTGCGTAAGCTTTGATATACTTCATGATAAATGTGCCATAGTCGTATGTGTCATAAATATATCGAAGTATAAACAAAAGATAACCACCATAATCATCATTAAAGATTATACAAATCTTTCCTTACGGCGTAAAATAACTACGTTATCAGCATCAAACCCCATCTATCAAGCACAGATATAGGGAACACAGAAGAACAAAGAAGAAAGAAAAATACAAGGAAGAAGAAAAAGAAGAAGAAGATAAAGGCAAAGGAGAAAAAAAAAGAAGAAGTTGCGTTGCTGCAGAAAAGAGGAAGATAGGTTAAATAGATTAGGGTTTTAGACCTAGACAACGGGTCAAGTAGGGTTGAGTAGGGTTTTATATATAGATCTATATTAGGGTTTTACATTTTGCAGGGTTTTATGCACGTGTAAACAAATCAACATGATGTTTAGACTTAGTAAAATATAAATCGATTTAAGTAACAACTGCAAACCGTTATGAGTAAATCACAATATTACATATCGATATCGTTCACATAGACAAACAAAGACATATCAATGTCATAGTTACTTCATAAATATAATTAGATGTCTCGATAATTACCTACTGGTGATGATATCTATTTTTTTTATGATGATGGTCATGTATTTTATCTAAGCCAAACCATTGTGGTCAGGTGAAAAAAGACTAAGTTTTTTTTTTTAAATGATTGCGGTTGTAAATCACATCAATTTGTAGTTTTAAAGTATCACGACAATGATATATATTTGTTAGTTTTTATGAACGAAATCAATTTGTATTTATGAAGTTATTGTGACAACGATATATCTTTGTTAGTCTTTATGAACGAAATTGATTTATATTTATAAAGTTACCTCGATTTGTATTGTTGAATTATTCTCGATTTGTACTTTACTAAGTTTATACATCGTATGGCTTTGCTTATTGTTTTTCTTTTCGACCATTTATTAATCAGTCATTTTGGCCATTGGTCATGATGTATTGTAACTAGATACTAATATTTTTGGTAAATGAATGTGGTTGTAAATAACGTCAATTTGTATTTAAGAAGCTACCGCGACAATGATATATCTTTGTTTGTCTTTGTGAATGATATCGATATATAATGTCATGATTTACTCATCGATTCGCAACTGTTACTAAAGTATTGTTTCTGTATAAAACATAAATCGATATCATGTTGTAAATCACTTCGGATTTACTTTGATCTTTTTTATTGAATTTTACGTCGATTTGTATTTATGGGTTTAGGTGGGGCAGTGATTGGATTGGGTTGTACAACGATGTGTATATTTGAAGGCTAGATGAGACAACGATTTGTCTGTGTACTTTCATCATGATTTGTACTCATGCACAGCAATTTTCATCCAGTTGTGACTGACATAGACGTCATTGTGTAGATCGTGATAGGACACTACATGGTATAACATCTTACAAATCAATACTAGAAAACACATAATATCTTACAAATCGATAAACATATCACATAATATATTACAAATCGATACAAAAATTCAACATAATAGCTTATAAATCGACACTACAAAACACATAATATCTTATAAATCGATATATATATATGACAAAATATATTATAAATCGATACAAAAATTCAGCATAATAACTTATAAATCAATATTAACAAATAAAACAATATTTCATAAATCGATAGTATGTTACTATAACCGCGATTTGCAATACATTGCATATACTGAGTGAATGAATGATATCGGATGAGGTAGAGGCCCTTTCTCGCATCTGCAAACAAGAATTGTTGTCAACAGGTCGCACGACTGTAGCATATTTGTCATAAAGTATATCGAAGATTAGGCAAATATTTTTCCAACTATAAAGTATGGGTTTTCTGCAATGATTCAGCTATAGTATATGTATAACGATTTGTATATGTGAAGGCCAAATGAGACAACGATTTTCACTAATTGTATAAGCACTGAGCACTAGCGATTTACCTACGGTATCAAAATTGTAGCTCTGTAGGCTAGATGAGATAATGATTTATACATGTGAATGATACATATTACAATGATTTATATATATGAAAGATACATTATTAAAGAGAATTCATACACCATTCCTGTGTTCTATAGCTTTTTGGATGAAGCCATTTTCATGAACGGTGATCTAAAAAATATTAACAATTCTATTTTTGTGGCTCACGATTCATGAAAATGGCTTAATCCAAAAACTCTTTCTTAATAAGACCATCTAGTGTATATAAGCATATTCAACTCTTATTTTGTTAAACTCTTAACAAATCCGACAATATGTAAAATGGGTCAAGCAAAGAGGCATAACAACTAACTTTATGGTAAGACTTAAACAAAATTCACACGCGATTCCTGTGTTCCATAGCTCGCTTGCGAATTAATCTGAGTCTGTTATGAAACAGAACAATATTAGACACTATATTAAGTTTCACAAGAAATGCAAACATCCTCCCAGCATTGATTACATACCAAAAGACTTATAAAACTGAAGCTATCATTCTAGAAAAATTGGTCAGGAGGATTAAAGGTTACAACGTTGTAGTGCACGTGTATAGGGTATTGTTGCATGTTGGAAATTACACAAGTTAGATATTGATAAGTTACACATAATACAATTTACATGGAAAGCAATATAATGTATTACATACTTGTTCATGCGAAGGGCTTGGTTGCTTTTGCTTAGAGGTTGGTTGTTTCTTATACCTTTTATTGCCAACCAATTCTAGTGTACCCTTTGTCCTCTGACAACTGCGATCAGAGGCAGATTTTCTTTTGATACCCTATGCTAGGTGAATTTTTTCATCATAATCTACAACGTTCACTCCTGACTTGTTGAAGATGATGTTTACGATTTGGCGCAACTTCTCATGAGTGTCAAGGAAAGCAAGATTTTTACCTCTGTTGTTCGCTCCCATTTTCTTGGACTGGTTTTCATGAGTTGCAACAGACTGATGGTGAATTAACTGCACGCTTTTAAGTAACTCCTTGACATTTTTCTCATGCATACATAGGCTTCTTCACTTTTCGGTGTCAAATCTGCAACATGCATAAGTGACATACATAGTTGTTGGTAATGGAAGGCTATGTAGCACTTCTAATCAACACCAGATTGATTGACATTATTTGTATCCAGCAGTTCAATCTTTGCTTGTCTCATCCATCTTCATATTAAATATGACTCAGGTATTTCTTATATCTTCTCTTGATTAAGTGCCTTTAATGCATGATGACATAAAATACCTTTGAATTCATATATTTTACATGTATATTCAACTATTCTGTTGTCAACATTGTACGTAACATGTACTTCTTGCCTTTTCGAATGCTCTTTGCTCTCCCATACAATATGGTATTTGTGCATATTCTCAGTTTGCACACATCCTTCTATATTGCAATTCATGACCTGTATAACCATCTTTTTAATCCATTCAAATACAGTTAGTGTATACAGATCTGCAAGTCGCATCAATATTTTCATGCCCAAAGTTACAGGGTGTGTATTCAAGCATTTCACATCTTGTTCAAGCTCATTCTGTCTAAGACCGTCTATAAATAATTTATATTGTTCCATGAAGTGAAACATTGTTAAACATGAATACAGGGTTTTCTTCAGTATGGCATGCATAGATTCAACTCTTTGTGTGCTTATCATACCTGTACAAAAGTATTGTCTTTTATATGCCAATGCCCACTTCTTCTTTTTTGCATATAAATTTTGTAATCACATGCAGTCTTCAAGGTTGTATATATGAATCATTTCCTCCCAATCAGACATAAAGGTGACATTGTCTACGCTCTCAAGTATACACCTTATAATTTTTTTGTCAAACTTTGTCTTCTGATTAAATATGTGTCCTATGTTCTTTGCTGTATTTTGAAAAATATGCCATAAATATAGGCAATTATGTGTATCTGGCCATACATGAGACACTACAACCGCAATTGCGTCATCACCATCTGTAAGTACAACTTCAAGTTGTTTTCCATTCATTGCCTGTGTAAATACTCTGAAAAAACATTCAAAGCTTTCCTTGGTCTGGTCATACAAAAAAGTGTCGCCGAATATATAACTCTGTGAGTGATGGTTCACTCTGACAAACTGTGCAAATGACCATTGTTCAATATTAATCTTTACTGTCGTATAAAAAATAAGCACATCATTGAAGCATTCATAATCAATTCTTGACTTTAAATTTACCCAAAACATATTCACAACATATCCATCTTCATCCAGTTGCATTGCACTAAAGAAACCAAGGTCAATGCTTGATTTCTTCTGTAAGTAATCAACCAAAGAACACATTTTACCATTCTTCGTGTTATTTGTCCTCTTACTTCTTAAATAGTTTCTTAGATCCATAGGTGTGAATGGCATATTGTCGCGACCACCATCTATGTGCATGCACAAATTGTATGTCTTCCTTGGTGTAATGTCGATGCTATCAGCTATTTCAGCAATTCTAGCATGCACTTCAGTTACTTTACGATGTGACCTTAACATAAGAGTCATAAATGAAGCTACTAAATCATGGTTATGATCACTGATTAAAGTATGAACTACATATTTCTCATTTAGAAGTCTTCTTAACACCATTTTTGTTGGACATCCACATCTTGAATCTGGCTTGCTCCTTGTTGGATTTCTGCTTGACTTCTTTCAACCTTCCTTAGAACAAACATGTCTTTCTCACCACGACACTCTATGCATTTTTTGACCAAGAATACCTTCTAACACTGAAGCCAAGTTTTAAGGAATAATTATTATAAAATTTATATGCAGCTTCCTTATTATTAAACTGCATTCCTTCTATGAGAACAGAGTCAAGTGTACTATCATGTACATTCTCAGTGTCTGCACCTTTATCAAGTGTACTATCATGATCGTCTACCTCATTATTGAATTGTATTTCTTCTACTAAAACATTCAAGTCAAGAGTGAATCCAATGTCTGCACCATTCTTATCATGTGCATCATTAGTGCACATGTTCACTTCTTCATAACTTTCCAATGATTGAGATAGATCATCTTTATAGCAACCAGGTGATAAGCTCACCACCGTCATAAGCAAGATATCATTTTGCATTAAACGGATACTGATATGGTTAAGCAAGTTAAAAAAATGATTGAATGAATCACAATATAAAAGAAACAACGATTTCTTATTTTCTTATACTATGCATCAAGTTGTTACTTACCATGCCAATAAAAGAAATGATTTGTCGTATATGTGTGTTGCCAATAGCGATTCACGTGACAATGATTTAATTATATCTACGACGTTGTGAATTGATTTCAATAGAAATTGCTTTTGCCTCACTTTCTCCTTTAATTCCTCAATTCGATCAAAAAGATTACATCCTTGAGAACTTAGAGTACTAATCACCAAGCACCGCAGTGAAACAACAAAGAGACCCCACCGGTAGCTAGCCGAATCTTTGAGTAGCTCCAACCATCGTCTATGTCTCATATTTAATTCCTTTTGAGAAAACAAATATTTTAAACTTTGATAGTCAGTGAATACCTGAAATTGTTCTTCATATAAGTAATGTCATCATATTTTGAGTGTGAACACTACTGCAGCCAACTCAAGATCATGAGTTGAATAATTTATCTCATGCACCTTTAGTTATCGTGAGACATATGTAATAACCCTACCGTATTGCATCAAGGAGTAACCCAATCCTTTATGTGACGCATCACTATAAACAGTAAAAGCCCCAGTGTCAGAAGGCAAAACTAACACTGGTGCAGTAGTTAATCACTTCTCGATCTCTTGGAAGCTTTTCTCGCACTTTTCATTCCATTCGAACTTCACATTTTTTTTTGTCAGCTTAGTCATGGGAGTTACCAATATTGAAAATCCTTCCACAAAGCATCTGTAATAACCAGCTAACCCCAAGAAACTTCGAATTTCTATGAAATTCTTGGGTGTAGGCCAGTTGATCACCGCTTCAACTTTTTGCTGGTTCCACCATTACTCCTTCTTTACTGATAATATGTCCTAAAAATGAGACCTGATCAAGCCATAACACACACTTAGAGAACTTAGCATATAGCTTATGATCTCTAAGTATTTGTAAAATGGTTCTCAAGTGTTCTGCATGTTGTTCCTTACTGGTCTAATATATGAGTATGTCATCTACGAACACCACTATGTACTTATCCAAGAATGACTTGAACACTCAGTTCATTAAATCCATGAATGCAGCTGGGGCATTCGTCAGCCTAAAAAGCATGACCAGGAATTCATAATGACCATATCTTGAGCGAAACACTGTCTTGGCAACGTCCACTTCCTGAATCTTTAGCTGATTATACCCAGAATGTAGATCCAACTTAGAAAAATAAGTTGCACCTTGTAGTTGATCAAATAAATCATCTATCTTTGGCAGAGGATACTTGTTCTTTATTGTCACTGCATTTAATTTTCTGTAGTCAATACGCAATGACCCATCTTTCTTTTTCATAAACAAGATCGGTGCGCCCCAAGGTGATACTGATGGTCAAATAAATCTGATATCTAGCAACTCCTACAGTTGATCCTTGAGTTTTTTGAGCTCAGTAGGTTCCATCCTATATGGAGGAATGGAAATGGGTGTTGTACATGGATCTAGATCTATCTGGAATTCGACTTCCCTATCCGGTGGAAGTCCTAGAAGTTCTTCAAGAAAAACATCCATGAATTCTTATACAATCTCTACCTCTGTGACTGAAAGTTTATTGTCGACTTCATTCTTCATATAGCCAAGTATTCAATACAGTCCTTCTGTAGATACTGGTTGGCTTGAAGACATGAGATGATTATTGGTTTTTGCAAGTTTTCTAATACCTTGAAAGGTAACAGTAAGGGTTTTGGGGTATTGAAAATTGATGTTTTTTCTTTGATAATCAATAGTCGCATGATGGTTAGATAATTAATCCATGTCCAAGATAACGTTCACTCTCTTAAAGTCTAGTATCAGGAGGTCTATCGACAATAGACGTTCTTCGACTTGTACCATACATCCTTGGATGACTTCATCTACATACACTGACTTTTCTACTAGTGTCTCTACTTGGTATTTTATTTCTAGAGGTACATGTGAAACAGGTAATAGTATCACAAAAGTAGGGGTGATGAAACTATGTGTAGCAGCCGAATCAAAGAGAACATGTGCACTAACACCAAAAATTTGGAGTGTACCTTTCACCACCCCCGAGCTAGCCAAGGCTTCTTGCAGAGTCACTGCATAAACTCGGCCTGGAGCAACTGGATTCTCCCTAAGTTTTGCTCCTTCTCCCTGTACTAGATGGGGACATTTCCTTGCAATGTGTCTCATTTGTCTTCAATTATAATATTTGATAATATTTTCATCGCAATGACCTTCATGTCAGAAGCCGCAAGTCCTACAACTATTGTTGCCCTTGGAAGGTGGTCCTCAGTATCGAGGTTTCTTAGCTTTTTGTTTAGGCTTCTTCTCCTGCTGCTTATTTTTATTTTCTGTACTGCTTCCCTCCTGTGGCTTCGAAGATCTGTCGTTGCCTTGCCTCTTCTTGAAAACCTCTAGGATGACGAACTAGTTTATTCATATTGTACTTGCTTGGGTTTCTCCTGCACCTACAATTTTGCTATTCGAGCATCCCAAAACTCGTACTGAGATGCCATCTCCATAAATCTATCGAACCTTTGAATTTATAGAGGTTTCACCGTCCTCAGAATTTCAGGCTTTAGTCCGCAATCGTACAACTTGCATTTTTGCTTATCAGTAGATACTAAAGCCTTCGCAAATCTAGATAATGAATTAAACTTGGTGGTGTAAGTTGCTACACTCATATTTTCATGTTTGAGCTTTCTAAACTCTTCTTCTTTCTCCGTCCTCTCGATCCTGGAGAAGAATTGTCCGTAGAACTTGTTCCTGAAGGTGATCCAGGGAACAAACTCTCCACTTCTCAGGACATCTCTAATGGATCGCCACCAGTACTCAGCATCCCCAATTAAGTTGGATGTCGTGACCCATGCTTTCTAGCCCTCTTGGCACTATATTGCATCCAGTGCATTCTCTGCTTGCATTATCCATTTCTCTACTGCTACTCCTTCAAGAGTTCTGTCAAACGTGGGCACTCTCATATTCATAAACTTCGTAGCCCAAGAACTACTTTTTGATGCTACTTGGTTTTGACTTTGATGCAATAATTTTATAATAGTTCATACAAAATTCTTTTTGTGGTATAGCTGGGAGGCACACCACTACCAACTGTAGCACATTTGTGCTGAGGTGAAACTAGTGAAGCACCTCCACCTTCTGCTCCCATGCTCCTTTAAGGCAGGTTGTCTAATGCCTGTGGAGATACAAGACCAATGGGGCTTGTAGAACTTCTCCTTACAAAACTCTCATTCACATACCTCGCTTGAGAAGGGCCTGCTTGTCTCCTGCTTACTTGAGAACCTCTTGACTGGTACGATGTTCCCTGACGAGTCCTTATGCTGCAACATGAGTAGAGTGATTGCTAAAAGATTACATTTGCTTACTCATTAACATTCACACAGGTTTGCACATTCATCGTAAGAAACTTACTATTTATTAAGAAAAAATAATATTTTTACAACTTTTCATGGGTTCTTCCGTAATACAACCTGTTACTTACTACGAACACTAAGCCACCATTGGCCTTTATTACAAGACTTAAACAAAAAGCATCATAAAAAACTAAGGTGTAGGGGTACTAGGGGTGTAAATAGGGTCATCTTCTTCCTCAAAATCTGATGAAACCCTAACTGGTGTTGGCACTGCCATGTTGTTAAAAGCACGTAGGTATGCGTGCCTATTCATATACCTCTTGCCTCTCCTCAATAAGGTCATTCCTCAAAGATGTTGCACAGATTCTCTTATTTGTTCCTCTTCTATGACATTAGTGCCCCTACCTTGTTACACCATTGACCTTTGAACACCCTCATGATCGGATGTACCGGGTTGCTTCTGACTTCTCTCGCTACTGGTAGGTATAGCGTTGCTCAGCCCTGTCCTATTTTGGCCGAAGCAAGGCCTACTGCAGCCCAAACAACATGCTGCAACTCCCCTACCATCTCGATTTGTCAGTGAACCTCTTCTGACGTGCCTGTATGGAGGACGTCCTCATGACCTTGGTGATTCTCCAACGGGTGGTTGGGGTGGTGCTACCCCTTCCTCTCGTTTATTGTGCCCCAAATTGTTGATTGTGACTGAAACTGTAGTTAGAGAAGGAATGAGAGGTATCATACTCTTCATTGCTCTAGTGATGTCCAGTATGACCATCACAAAGAGCGGAAAGACAACGACCATCTGATCTGTCTGGATCACTTCGAGATGCCTTTGCCTCCATGAGCTCCTACTGCCTTTACGGTCACTCTCATTATCACTATTGATGTTAGCGTCCATTCCTGCTAACAAGAGGCACTCATAAGTTCAGGACCTGCATGGACCTTCCTATGACTCTTTTGCCACATATTCATTTGGATGGTTGCAATTATCATTCTTTTAGGACCTTCAAATTATTTCAGATCCAAACAATTTTTTTTTTCAAAATCTAACTTTTTTTATCAAAACCTGGCTTTGATACCACTTGTAACAATCCGATCTGAGGCCTCTCAAGCCCGGGTTTGTGAACGTTAGTTCAGAGGTTAAATACTCAAAAAAGCTCAAAACTATGCTAGATTTTTTTTATTTAATAATTAAAGGTCTATACATCCAATTGCAATACCATAGCCATCCAAAGATAAAAACAGATTAAAAAGTAAAGGTGAATCATACTTCTGATGTGGCAGAGTCGCAGTCTGATACTAGGTCCTGTGAGAGACAATAATCTTTGAACCTACAGTTGTAACCAAAAGAAGGGGGTGAGTCTACAACCCAGTAACATTTCATTTATAAATAAATACGACCGTTACAACTGTAGTGAGCTCTAAGCTCCTAGTCTAGTTTAGTTTGCTACTTATGTACACATGTTATTTATGAGTTTTATCATCTTTTTACCGTATCTCTATTTTCATTCTCAAACACATCTTCTACTCTAATCGGCTATTCCAAATATAGCCTCCACAGGCATAGCAACACATGCAGATAATTCAGAGTCTATGACGTTGGCTAGACATATGAACCACTCATAACAACGAAGTCCAAACTGACCCAGACTACGAACACAAGTGTTGTAGCTGCTCACTGGTTGTAAGCCAGGAGTGAAGGAGCTCAATCAGTAGCTAGCCGAAGATCCAGGGTCGCTATACCTGCCCCCAAAGTGTCTCAATGAGCTATACCTACCCTCAAGGTTTTGTGGTTCATCCTACATCCTACATGTGTCTAGTGGGCAATGTTTTAACCCCTAAGGGTCACCTAGGAACGTTTGAGATATTTCTAAATTACTCACAAGGTACACACCTCAACATTCCCCTAGACCATGCCTCATAGTAGAGTTTCTCATCATATTCTATGTGGTCATCCTATACACAACTTTCTCTCAATATTCATATCTTTGAGTCAGTACGTTATACAATCATCAATGTATATCTACTAACTACATGTTCACATATCTTAACTATTAAGGATGACAACCCACTACAGATAAATTCATGACACTTACAATGCTCCTCCCAAGGCATAAGCATGACATTTTCCTGGATAATACCTACCCTGAGACTCTGTAACTCTACTTTCAATTCTTGTATCATACATCAATCTCTTACATGTAATCATGTCATGCCACATTTATAACATAAATTTGGAAATATGCATGATCAGTTTTAAGCATCATACTTGAACTTTATAGGTTCCTAAGCATGCAAAATCATGTTTATTCATAATAAAGAAATTAGCATACTTAAGCACATGAAATTACATAGAAAGGTGCCTGAACTAGCTAACATGTGTTTTAATCCACTAAGAATGAATTTGCAAATATTCACTTACCTAGAACACTTAAATTTTCAATTCTTAGTCTCACGTAACCTTTCATCCAAAATCAATAAATACCTTGTATCATCATCAAAATTATCAAAATACCTTTGAACTTAACTATCAAAATCTGACTCCATTCTTTCAAAGTTTGTCTTTACATCTCCTACTAATGGATTCTACTCAAGCAGTAGAATCCAAGAACTCAAGAATTACCGGAATCCGACTTCATGGTACCAAATTATGCCTTGTATATTATGTAGGCATACCAAGGGTAAAATAGTCTTTTGATCTTTCGACCAATCATAGCAACTTTTATGTAGTCTTTACACCACTTTTTTATACCATGTCAACTTGATACTAAATTTTGGATCCAAATCTACATTGATTTTCAAAATTGATTACTTAGGTTTTTCAATCAAAATTTCAATTAGATCTTAGATCCGGTACTCTCAATCCAAAACTATTTATGATAATTTGACATATGTATGGTGTATACCCTGGACATTCTTAGATTTTTGGACTAGACTCCACTTAGTTTCGAATCCATTTGGATGTTCATGATCCGACTTGAGTTTTGGGTCTAAACTTGGATCCAATTCATAATTAAAAAATTGAGTCTTTGCTATCTCGATTTTTCTACTACACCCAATCAATCACGCACATCCATATCTTTATATACCTCACAAGTCTGATTTGTCTCAGTCTAGACTGAGTCGATCTAACCCATATTGGGCCTGACTTTCATCTGGACCGAATTGATCCACAAATATAAATTTGACTCGGTCTGCCTGAATGGAGACGGTCTATCACCATACACAGACTTTAACTCAGTCTGTATAGACCGAGTCGATCTGTTGAAAAATACAGACTCAGCTCGGTTCGTTCAGACCAAGTTAGTCTGTCTAATAATACAAATCTGACTCGGTCTATCAAATAATACAAACCTGATTTGATCTGTCGATTTACACAGACCCGACTCGGTCTGTGTAGAACGAGTTGGTTTGTCAACATCTAGTTTTTCTGCTTGGTCTAGACACACCCAGATTGAGCCCACCCAGTCTGCCTTGACCCAGCTCAGTCTTGGCCGTCCAAACTGATGGCCGACTCGGTCTGCAGAAAATGCAGACCGAGTCTAGCATCATAACGTGCAACAGTTCTGGCAACCTCTGTTGTTGAACTATTACAGGTTTCTGTAAGTGGGGGTGGTGGCACTGCTAGCGATGGTCGATCGTCGGCGGGTGCTGACCCCACCCTTTTTTATTTTCAATGGCGGTAGCAGAGAAAAAAACCTCTGCTACCCCATTTTTTTAACTGGTAGAACATGGACAGTGTTCTCTCTATTCTTGTTCTATGGCAACTCGTCGGCAACCATGAGGTTGTCGGCAACTCCCTATCAAAATAAAAGAGAAAGAGTAGAGGACTTACCTTTCACTGACGATCATCTCCTCTTCTTCTTCTTATCTCCCTCTCTCTAGATGATTGAATGGGGAAAGGAGAAGCCCCCTCCCATGGCTTTTATGGCCATGGGTGGGGGCATCAGTTACTCCCCCTCCCCATTATCGCCCTTCTCTCAATAAATGGGGGAAACCATTTTCCCCCCTTTCCTCTCCCACGATTAAGTTCGTGGGAGACAAAGGGGGTGGCGGTTCCCCCTCCTCCCGTAACTGCCCCATAATTGGGGCGGCATTACAGTATAGTGATTGGAGACTTGTGCCTCAGATTTTGCAAATGAAAGTAGGTACCGACCCACGCTTTGCGTTAGAGGCATGTGATAGGCACGTTTAAGTTAGATTGGATAAGAAAAATGTTGTAGTGGTTGTGATTTAAGGATTGTTTGGCATTTTTTTTGTTAGCCCTTAAGAAAAAAAATATTATGGTTGCAATGTTTCTGCATTTATTTCATCTTGTTGATAAAAAAATGTATTAATGTATGGATCGTGTGAATTTGTGTTTTATCTCTTTTAATCTTGATAAAAAAAATTTATGTGTGTATGATTCTGCATTTTTTTAGAATGAATATAGAACTATATGTGTGTGTTGATTCAACGTTTTATGAAAAAAGTATACATAAATAATGTTTGTTAGTCTGTCATTTTAAATGGCATATTTTAGTTAATTTTTTTCTTAAGTAAAAAGTTATCTTACTGCTTTTATGTCTTTCTTTCATGCCTTATTTTCTGCAATGGTAGAAGAAATAGTTGGAATGTCTGTTTCTTTAGATTGTGGAGTTAAATTGAGTGTTTCAAATAATAGGATGCTGAATTGCATCGTTTCAATGTCAACACTATAATGTTGTTGATTGGTTATTGGGTTTTTATAATAGATACTGATTTTTTTATATTAGTTACATTTATGTACAACTATTGGTTGATTCAGTTCTTATGAGTAACACTTAAACAATTTATGTTTATAAACAACTGTTATGAATCTTAAGCTTGTTCAAACAAGCATGGTTGAAAGCTCACATTGTACTTTAGGGTTTTATTTTAGTTCTGGTCAATGCTCAAGAGAATCATTTTGTTTATGATCTTCCAATGAATGTCTTTTCAAAAGGTCCAACTGGTTGTTGTTTTGTATACTTGTAGATGTTATAGCTTTACAACCTATTGGTTCTTTTTTACCTAAACCTTTGATGTTAGTTTAAAGAAAAGAAAATTTGTTTTGATGTGTACGTATGCATCGCTGCTAGTTTAAAGAAATATATTTTTTCAATGTGTACGTATGCAACCCTGTTTGTTTAAAGAAATATATATTTTCGATGTATACGTATGCAGTCCTATTAGTTTAAAAAATGTACTTTTTCGATATCTATGTATGCAACCCTATTAGTTTAAAGAAATATACTTTTTTTATGTGTATGTATGTAGCCTTGTTAGTTTAAAGATTTTTTTTTTGATGTGTACTTATGCAACCCTATTATTTGTTAAAAATGTATTTTTTTTATGTGCATGCATGCAGCCTTGTTAGTTTAAAGAAATATATTTTTTGATGTGTATGTATGCAACTCTGTTATTTAAAAAAAAAAAAAAATTGATGTGTATGTATGCAGCCCTATTAGTTAAAAAAAAAATTGTTTTTTCGATGTGTACTTATGTAGCCCTGTATGTTTAAAGAAATATATTTTTTTTGATGTGTACGTGTGCAGCCCTGTTAGTTTAAAGAAATATATTTTTTTTGATGTGTATGTATGCAGCCCTATTATCTTAAAAATATATATAATTTTTATGTGTACGTATGCACCCTTGTTAGTTTAAAAAAGGTTTTTTAGATGTGTACTAATGTTGTCATGTTAATTCAAAAAAGATATATATATATATATATATATATATATATATGCCATGATATATGTATTTGTTGTCTATACGTAGTTCAAAATTCTTTTATGTCATTAGATACATATTTTTTGCCTGTACCTAGTTAGAAAATTGTCATGCCATTAGAATTATGTATTTGCTATCCTATATGTAATTGACATAATTTTATGTCATTAATACGTAACATGTCCTATTATGACTTATATATATACATACATGAATTGAACTTAGTTTAGGCAAGTGAGTGATGTTGGTTGCTCATTGGAATTGGGTGGATATTCACCTACGGGCCTTAGCAAGTCATGTAAAAAAATTTGGGATTCGTAAACTTGAGCTTTACAGAGTTTCTCATTTTTCTTGTAGTTTAGACTTTGGAAAATGATTTTCCCAAGTTAGAGCCTAATGTAAGGTGCAGTAAAGTCTTGTTGAATTTAAGGCTTTGGTCTATATAAGTGACCTCATGTTGTGACAAAGTGATTGCACTAGTTTTTAGGAAGATATATCTCCTAAGTTTGAAGACTTTCAGTATTGCTTGTTGGGCAAAGCATGTGTACCACTCTGAAAGATAGACTAAGTTAAAAATGAACTTGAATTAATTATAAAACAAGTTACATAGAGATGTTTGGTTTTGCCCTGAAAGAAATGGTAACTTGTCACCTTGAGTGACTTTGAGCTTGCCTTCAGAGCGAGTTTGCACCAACCACGTGTGATATGCTGAGTTGACAACATACTCCTTCTCAGTTGGCAGTGACGTGTTGTTATTGTGGGCCTCATCTTGGTCACTAAGGTGGACTAGTTCCCAACCACAATGGCTTAGTGGAAATAGACTCTTTTGTATTAGAGATCCAGCTATATACGCTAGCAATAGTGCATTACAACCTTTTTAAAGGAAATGAATGCCGTGACAAAGGATTCTGAATCTTGGTGTTGGTGTATCTGAGTTCTCATGGGGTTAATAAAATATGTGAAGTACCCTTTATTGAAAATACACCCCTATGTAGACTAGTGAGCCTATAGCGGTCTGAGGCAGTGGTGCCCTTGTGAAAACAATAATTATATTAAAACAAAATTAATTGTGTATGCCCATTGTAAAAAGCAAAAGAATAACCAAATAGAGAAATAAATAAAATATATGCTTGTATATAGGTTGTGTATAGTTCATAGAGTTGCCTCTTGAGTTAGAGGTTGTGTCGAGTCAAATTACATAGGGAATCAAGAGTTGGACTCATGTTAAGCCTTGAACTTTGTTGGAGTTTAGTTTGACTCATTGACCTATCTGTATTTGCTATCGCGAGGTGGGTGGATGAGTTACCTGTTGAGATATGTTGTTTGTCTCACCCCTGCTTTCTTTCTCCTTTCTCAGGTACCCACGGGTGTGCAGGCTTGACAGTGATTAATATGGTGAACTCAAGTATATTTGGAGCTAGTTCATGGCCCCATCTACTTCCTCGAGGCTCTTTATGTTTTATGGCTATCTTAGAGAGTAATTGAAAATGTAAATTTTATAAAAGAATTCATCGAAGTTCATCCATTGATTTTTGTAAGTTGAACATTCATGTCAATATAAGTATTATTTCGAAATGTTGTTTTCCATATTGTGCCTTTGACTTAAAATTTTCTAAGTATGACTTTCCAAAAAAAATGAAAATGATTTAATTTTGCTATGTGTTGAATTCTTTTTGAAATAATTTTAAAGAATTAAAAATTTGTTTTATTTCATTGTGTGCTCTAATTAGATAAAAAAAATGGTTCGATTTTTCAAGTCGTCACATAGACAATATGGTAGATTAGACACATGGGTACAATACTAGTCAACTAACATGATGACAGTGACCTAGAAAGTATAAAGTATGCCTTATATAATTGACTTGAACATTAATCATCTTGATGTATGTTTCCTCCCAAAATTTTGATTATGTGATACACGATGATATGCTAAATGCATGTGAAGTTAAAGATGATAGATAACAAAGTTCATGATGACGAAGATGAAAGAAACGTGTAAAATACAAACCTTGGAGATCAATGCATGTGGTATGATTATATGATATATATGAATGTCTTGCATTGTAATACAAAATCTCACATAGACCAGATACCAGGTAAGCTCTATCCAACTTCAAAGGTCCAAAACATGCAAACGGATCCCAACCAATTCAGATTCATTATCCATTCTCCAAATAATCCATGCCACAAGAGACAACTTTAAAAAAGATGCCATGTCATTCACCTCATGCATCCACCTCAGCTATGTTTCCACCTCATCCATCTCATCAAAACTTAGTGGGCCCCATACAATTGGCACCACCTAGGAGGCCTTCAAGACCCTCTAAAAATGTGTGAACCTTGAGCTTCCCATCCTTTAAGGACTTGAAACCAAGAGCCTCTAATATTATGTTAGTTAGTGCTTAGATTAGTAGGTCAATTTCTTTTAATTTATGTATTTATGTAGAAGCTTCCTTGGCCTATAAAAAGGACTCTCTTTTGTGATTAAGGAAAGAAACAGATAGAATCAAATTGCAACCCTCTCTCTCTCAAGAAATTGCCCCTTGTAGGATGTTTCTTTCTCTATCTATCTCTTCTACCTCTTGGCCTCTAGGCCCTCTTCTCTCTCTTTCTTCCTTTCTTACTCATGTGAGTTCCAACCCCCCTTGACTCATTTACCCTATCTAGGACTCATCTCTTGGTTATTAAGGTGGTTCCAATCTTTTAAAGCTAAAAAAAAATTTAAGTACTACATAGAATGAATTTTACGTAGTGTTCGTGTGGACTGCATCAACCCTTCGATGAATGTGGACCAACTCTGCACCAAACACAGTTCCTGAGCTTGACTGGATGGACCAGACCTCTTCCCAACCCTAGGACACCTTTTTCAAACCGTGTAAGTTCTTAGAATATATTTTCTAAATCCCATATAAGCCCAAACCTTTTCGAAAACCAAATCTGTATTCAACATCATGTTGTGATATTCAGAAAATATTTTAACTTCCTGTAATGCCCCAAAAATTAACTAAAAAATTTAACCATTTTTTATAGTGAAAACACAAATTTGGTTACGATTTGAACATTTTGGGCGGGTTACATGTATTTAAAAACCAACACCCATTCCATAAAACATATCAATCATCAATTAAATAAGTTTCACATGGTGCCACTCGCAACACTCTTGCAACTGCTTCATGATTATCATTCCTCATCTTAAATCTTTTTAGAAAATGTGTCAGAGTAGGAAACACATTAGCTATATATGTATACATTTTGGCTAATGTACATGACATGTATACATAATTCCAAAAAAAACACAATACAATCATTCATAACACATGCAAATCATAAGCAGTTCTAACAATATAACCATCCAGTTAGATATTTAGCACAAATCAGATAATCAGGCATGCACTAAACAATTAAACAATTAAACAATTATGATTCTCTTTTTATACTTACTGTGTGGGTACGCATAGGGTACAATTGTGAATTCGGATTGAAATCACATGGGGTATGTAACACTCTGCAATTTAATAACTGAGTGTTCAACTGAAAATCGATCTTATTGAAATGGTCACTAATCGAGAGTGTTCCTCAAAAGCTAAACTAGAATGCATCCCAAAGTCTCTACAGAAGACATGAACATACCACATAGGATACATTGGTAGCCCTAAGCCCGTAACTCCAACAATTGGGGACCAAGTAAGGCACCTAGCCCTCACGAAAATATAATTGTTCCTCAAAGTTGTATCATCGACCCTCTCCAAAGTAAAATAAGAATTCAATATATAGAATCCACATAAACGATACACATAATCCCAAAATTAAAGTTGTGTAAAAGTTTATTTATTTATTACTGGGTGTAAATCTTAGCATCCCAAAGGTAATACACAACCCCAAACCCAGCCAGGTGTTACATGTGTAGGCATACTTTTCATGCCCTAGTGCAAGTTTACATAACATTTTACACATACCAACCTAGTGCACTTATGGCACAACAACAGTTTCTCTGAACCATAGGCTCAACAATAACCATCATTTATGCATGCATATTTTAACAATAACGAACATCGATCAGTATGCAATTAGCTTGTCACCATTCACGTATCATCAGCATGACATCATAAACATAAGGTTATATGCATTTTATCGGACGCATAACCATCACATGTGTATCATTGAATGTATGAAACCATAAAAGCACAGTCAAAACAAGATGACATATGCAAGAAGCATGTATTTCACGTAATTTAACCTGTCATTGTAAAGTTAGCCATCCATAATCCCGAACACAATAAATTTCGGGATTCTCATAGAACATTCATACAGGTCTCACAGACATCAATCAATATGCAATTAGCATTCACCATTCATGTATCATCAGCATGACATCATAAACATAAGGTTATACGCATTTTATCAGATGCATAACCATCACATGTATATCATTGAATGCATGAAACCATAAGCCAGGCCTTAAGCACAGTCAAAACAAGACGGCATATGCAAGAAGCATGTATTTCATAGAATTTAACCTGTCATTGCAAAGTCAGTCATGCATAATCCCGAACATAATAAAATTTGGGATTCTCACAGAACATTCATACAGATCTCACGGTCATAAAAAACAAACCAGCACTTAATCCCAATCCAGATAAGGAAATAACCAATCTGACACTAAAAGCTAATTAAAAGTCGATTTTCTGGAATTGTGCAGAATTTTTCCCAAGATTGTGAAGAGTGTTTCTCTCTCGTCCAAGCTATGTTCGAGATTATTTTTCTTCACGTACCTTTGTAAGAATGTCTATTTTCACCCTATGAAATTTTAGAATCTTTTGCCTCATGAGCAGAGAGCAACGAGATTTACACCGGATCTTGTCAGAACCAAACTATGCAGGGACTGCATGCAATTTGCACTTCAGTCCTACCAAAAGTGTAATTCATATTGATGTGATTAATAACCCTTACCACCATTCACCGACGGGTTCGAAAAACTTAAGCTCGTCAATTATACACATCAACCATACCATTTATACACATATATCTGATTCATGCTAGCAAATAAACTTTCATATAATCACTATCGGAATTAAGCATCATCCCAAACCGCATGCCCTTATGCCAAACCAAATATAAGTATTCATACACCATAAACACATCCATTGCGAGTACATTTACAACAGCAGAACTGTTGGTATATATATGTACCTATTAACACCATACCTTTACTTCTAAGTGTGTCACCTCAATTACATATCTACTTGCACTACCCAAAAACGCAAATATGTGTAGTAAAGAGTGTATGTGCAGCAAGATACCATGTGTGCAATTCAAAACGCAAGTTCATGTGCACAAAGAAAAAAAATGCAGATCAGTGAAATAAACCCCAGAACTGAGTGGTGCATTCCAGATGCAAGTATGTGCAGAAAAGCGTATGTTTAAGAATTCTGCCACACATACAGGTAGGTACAAAAAGAATTGCAGGTTCATGCGTGTGTATTGCAATGCACATCTAGGTGCATGTGCACAACAACAACGTGCACAATAGAAAGTGCAAATCTACGGGAGAGTGCGCAAATCTGTGTGCCTAGATTCAACAATATGTGTACCAAAAATATAAACGTGTGCGTGAAGTAATATGCAGCATTAGCACAGAAAAATCAAAGCAGGTTATATGTTCCCCCCCCCCCCTCCGAACAGGGGAGTTAGCTACATCTCATGTTCGGGGGTCCCAAAGAGCACCACGTATGTAAGCATGTGCGTCTCGTATCCCCATGTTTGTCAGCATTAATTAGCGTTGGAGTTTGATGCGATTGCAAAGACTTAAGTACCCTCTCCTCCATTGGTGCAAAAAAAAATGACGATTCTTGAAAAGGAGTGGTTGTAAAGACTTAAGTACCCCGAAGATGATTATTTAAGACCCAGTCTCTGCACTGCAGAATTATCCGAGAAAGAAATCTCCCCTGGAGGAGGCCATGAACATCAACACTCTCACTCTCTCTCTCCCTTCTATTTCTGCTTTTGTGCACATCCAGCAGAAGATCCTACATTGCTCCATCAAGCACGGACTGACCTGCACATTGACTGTTGTGGAGCCTAATTTAGAGTTTTTACCCTTACAGGAAGAGGTTTTGGGGGCTCATCCCAACGTGGGTAGCATCATTCAACAAAATGAGTTGTAGATCCTGATTCAGAGTTTTTACCCTTACAGGAGAGGGGTCTAGGGGCTCCTCTCAGCGTAGGTAGCATCATTCAACTTGAAGAGTTGTGGAGCTTGATTTAGAGTTTTTACTCTTATAGGAGGAGGGTTTGGGGGCTCCTCCCAACGTGGATAGCATTGTTCAACTTGATTCGTTGTGGAGTCTGATTCAGAGTTTTTGCCCTTACAGGAGAAGGGTTTGGGGGCTCCTCCCAGCGTGGGTAGCATCTTTCAACTTGATTCGTTGTGGAGCCTGATTCAGAGTTTTTGCCCTTACAGGAAAAGGGTTTGGGGGCTCCTCCCAGCATGGGTAGCATCGTTCAACTTGATTCGTTGTGCAGCCTGATTTAGAGTTTTTCCCCTTACAGGAGAAGGGTTTGGGGGCTCCTCCCAGCGTGGGTAGCATTGTTCAACTTGATTCGTTGTGGAGCCTGATTCAGAGTTTTTGCCCTTACAAGAGAAGGGTTTGGGGGCTCCTCCTAGCGTGGGTAGCATCGTTCAACTTGATTCGTTGTGGAGCCTGATTCAGAGTTTTTGCCTTTACAGGAGAAGGGTTTGGGGGCTCCTCCCAACGTGGGTAGCATCGTTCAACTTGATTCGTTGTGGAGCCTGATTTATAGTTTTTGCCCTTACAGGAGGGGGGTCCGGGGGTTCCCCCCCGGCACGGGTCCCGGGTGTCGTGGTAAAAAAAAGCACAGGGTGTCATGGTGAGAAAGACATATGTTTGTTTCAAGCAAGGTTGGAAGAAATCAATGGAAAATCCAACAAGGAGCATGCCAGAATCAAGATATGGATGTCAAGCGAGAATGGTGTTGTGCAACTCAAATAACACAAAATAATAAGGGTCTAATTTTTAGTTAAAATGGGGAATGAAATGACAATATAAATTGCTTAAATTTTACAAGAATAAACTAGACTGAATAACGAAGACACCACTTTTTACTGATTTGGAATATGACCTTCGGTTAGAGAGATATGGCCCTTACAAGTTTGTCCTAATTCAGGTAGCGATTTACAGCAATTTTATTACTGAATAACACTACAAATCGCTATAGTGATTTGCGAAAGACACTACAAATCGCTATAGTGAGATTCAAAAATACTATAAATCGCTATAGCGATTTGTGGAAGACACTACAAATCGCTATAGTGAGATCCAAAAACACTATAAATCGCTATAGCAATTTGCGGAAGACTCTACAAATCGCTATAGTGAGATCCAAAAACACTATAAATCGCTATAGCGATTTGTGGGAGACACTACAAATCGCTATAGTGAGATCCAAAAATATTATAAATCGCTATAGCGATTTGCAGAAGACACTACAAATTGCTATAGTGAGATCCAAAAACACTATAAATCGCTATAGTGATTTGCGGAAGACACTACAAATCGCTGTTGAAAAGTCGGATAACACTATAAATCATTGTGAGACTCGTTGGAGACCCGAAAATACTACAAATCGATGTATGAAAGCTCGATAATACTACAAATCGCTGTTGGAAGGCCCCAAAAAAAATTGGTCCGGAGGGCGCTGCCCCCCGAGCCCGCCAGAGGCGGCCCCCCTGGACCCCCGCACCGGGGGGGGGAGCCCCCGAACCCCCCTCCTGTAAGGGCAAAAACTCTAAATCAGGCTTCACAACTCATCAAGTTGAATGATGTTACCCACGCTGGGAGGAGCCCCCAAACCAGGGGCAAAAACTATGAATCAAGCTCCACAACTCATCAAGTTGAACGATGCTACAGTCAGTGTGCAGGTCAGTCGGTGTTTGATGGAGCAATGTAGGATCGTCTGTTGGATGTGCACAGAAGTAGAGAGAGAAGGGAGAGAGAGTGAGAGGGTTGATGTTCATGGCCTTCTCAAGGGAGAACTCTTTGCCTCCCTTGATTTCTTCTCTAGAGAGAGAGAGGGTTTTACAGTGTTTTACGAAGAAAGAAGAAGAAGACTTTGAAGAGTCAACATCATCCTCGACTTTCTGGATGGAGGACATGTTTGTACTTTTTTTGAACTGTTTTTTTTTTTTTTGAATGAAGAGCATTTTTGTCATTTTCTCAAACCATCACTTTATGAGAAGAATAGCAAGAAAGGGTACTGAAGTCTTTGCAACCACACCAGACTCCAATGCTTAGTGATGTCAACATACACGGGAATACGAGCCCCATGTGCTTGTATATGTGGTGCTCATTCAAAGCCCCGAGCACAGACGTGGGATTCAGTGAATCATCGGGGGGGGGGGGGGGGGGGGAACATACACCACCCTCCCCAGAAAAATATACGTATGAATGTGCTACCTACATACATTCAGATTCGACCAAGGTACATTTATATATAGTTTCAAATACTAATACATGTATATAAATAGGTTCAACTGAATGTACAAGCACACATGTTCATATATGTATATCAGATCAGCAATATATACATGTGTTGATTATACATAAACAACGTTGGCTATGTTTCATTGATGGGTTCATGCGTTGAGGAGAGAGATGTGCTCACTCTCTTTCCAACTCATGAAAGTATTGAGGTTTATCCAAAATGAAACACATTTGATTCAAACAATCCACGTAACCAGAAGGGCAAAGTTATGGAATTTGATGACTTGAGATTTAGCTTAGAATAGTTGTTTCTAAGTTCTCTTCAGTTTTGGAATTTGGAAACATAATCCTCGACTCTTATCCCAACGGTTTACAGTTGTATATCTAAATTGTATTTTGATTTGTCCAATTAACTGGTAAGGATCTGCAGGGAAAAAAGTAACAATTTTTCAGCAGATTAATAAAAAATGTTTTTCATAAAAAAAAGGTAACAGTTGTTTCAATAGATTAATAAAATATGTTTTCCTCCTAAAAAAAAGTAATATCTGTTTCAGCAGATTAATAAAATATGTTTTCCTCAAAAAAAAAAAGGTAACAGCTGTTTCAATAGATTAATAAAATTTGTTTTTCTCAAAAAAAAAAGTAACAGCAGATTAATAAATATGTTTTCCTCCTAAAAAAACTGTTACGAATCTGCCTAAACCCAGCTTCTCTATCTTCAAAAAAAAAAAAGACTCGCATGGAAGAACAGGACCGAAGGCAGGACACTTTACGGGATCTAAACCTGTTTGAGTATTATTTCTAAAGCATATTTTTGGACCCACAAAATCTCAGGACCAGTTCATGCCCGTACTTAGAGAGGATCTTGCCCTTGTCCGAGACACAGACAATCGTAAAGCTTACCCACAAGAGTTGCCACTGGCAGAATAGGTCTATCATTAATAGCATAAGGACAAAATCTTAGTTTCCATTACTTAATAAAGTGAACAGAACCTAAAATGGGGTATATGACAAGCATATGCTAATAAAGTGATGCCTAAGCAGGTTATATGCCCCCCCCCCAACAGGGCATCTCATGCTCGAGGGTCCCAAAAAGCACCACGTATTTAAGTATGTCCATCTCGTATCCTTATGTTTGGCAACATTAATTAGCATTGGAGTTTGATGCGATTGCAAAGACTTAAGTACCCTCTCCTCCATTGGTGCCAAAAAAAATAACGATTCTAGAAAAGGAGTGATTGTAAAGACTTAAGTGCCCCGAAGATGATTATTTAAGACCCAGTCTCTGCACTGCAGGATTATCCGAGAAAGAAATATCTCCTGGAGGAGGCCATGAACATCAACCCTCTCACTCTTTCTCTCTCTTCTCTTTCTGCCTCGGTGCACATCCAGCAGAAGATCTTGCATTGCTTCATCAAACACCGACTGACCTGCACATTGACTGTTGTGGAGCTTGATTCAGAGATTTTATCCTTACAGGAAGAGGGTTTGTGGGCTCCTCCCAGCGTGGGTAGAATCATTCAACTTGATGAGTTGTGGAGCATGATTCAGAGTTTTTGCCCTTATAGGAGGAGGGTTTGGGGGCTCCTTCTAGTGTGAATAGCACCGTTCAACTTGATTCGTTGTGGAGCCTGATTTAGAGTTTTTGCCCTTACAGGAGGGGGGTTTGGGGGCTCCTCCCAGCGTGAGTAGCATCGTTCAACTTGATTTGTTGTGGAGCCTGATTTAGAGTTTTTGCCCTTACAGGAGGGGGGGTCTGGGGGCTCCCCCCTGGTGCGGGTCCCCCTCCTAGAGACCCGAAAATACTATAAATCGCTGTAAGAAGGCTCGACAATAGTACAAATCGTTGTAGGAAGACCGGACAATACTATAAATCGCGGTGGGGCTCGTTGGAGACCCGACAACACTAAAAATCACTGTAGAGGAGTCATTGAAAAAATCGTGGGAAAGAAACAAAAAAAGAAAAATAGAAAAATCGTGAGAAGGGGTGTTACGAAAACCTCGAGCAAGAAACAACCGTAGGAAACATGAGCCCCACGATTAAACAAAATGCTTTATTGCGCTTTTTCGATAGTTAAAATAGGGAAAGAAAATAAAAAAAATTATACAAGGCCCCAAAAAAATCAACGAGACCCGCGCCGGGGGGAGCCCCCGGACCCCCCTCCTGTAAGGGCAAAAACTCTAAATCAGGCTCCACAATGAATCAAGTTGAACGATGCTACCCACGCTGGGAGGAGCCCCCAAACTCTCATCCTGTAAGGGCAAAAACTCTGAATCAGGCTCCACAACGAATCAAGTTGAACGATGCTACAGTCAGTTGGTGTTTGATGGAGCAATGTAGGATCGTTTGCTGGATGTGCACAAAAGTAGAAAGAGAAGGGAGAGAGAGTGAGAGGGTTGATGTTCATGACCTTCTCTAGGGAGAACTATTTGCCTCCTTTGATTTCTTCTCTAGAGAGAGAGAGAGGGTTTTACAGTGTTTTACAGAGAAGGAAGAAGACGAAGATGACGATGAAAAGTTCAAGCAGACATTTTTGATGGCTCAGGTTTGTTTCGCCGGATGACCATCAGATCGTCGGCTCACCATTGTTTCGCCGGATCACCATCAGTGAAACGATTAAGGTTCGTTTTGTTGTGTAGACTTTGAAGAGTAAACATCATCCTCGACTTTTTGGATGGAGGACATGTTTGTCCTTTTTTTGAACCATTTTTTTTTTCTTTTTTGAATGAAGGGCATTTTTGTCATTTTCTCAAACCGTCATTTTATGAGAAGAATAGCAAGAAAGGGTACTTAAGTCTTTGTAACCACACCAGACTCCAATGCTAAGTGATGTCAACATACATGAGAATACGAGCCCCATGTGCTTGTATACGTGGTGCTCATTCATACCCCCGAACACAGATGTGGGATTCAGTGAATCATCGGGGGAGAACATACACCACCCTCCTCCATAGTGACAAATGTTTTAAACGGCAATTTCTCGTTTCTCAAAAACTCGTGAGAAATTGAAAATTTTTATAATTCTCGCATTTTTTTCAGCAAAATCTCAGCAATAAAAATAAATTAAAAAATATATAATTTATTTTTTATAAGGAAATATTAATAAAAATTATTTAAAAATAAAAAATACACATTTTTGCTATAAATAGCTGTTTAAAACATAAATATCGCATTTAAATAATGGTATTTATGTTTTTTCATAAATCTCGCGAGAATTTGAAAATCTCACAAGAAATTGCCATTTTAAACTTTCAGGCAATTTCACGCGATATAATCGCAAGGTTTTCATAAATCTCACGATAATTGTCACTATGTGCCCTAAATTCCGTATGCCTATCAGATTTGGACCCACTAATTTTGTACGATTAAAACAATATGTAAGCTAGGTGTCTCAATGGATCGGGTATGACCTGATCCCGACCCATGCCGGCTACTATAGGGTAATGGTTTGGTTACAAAGAAGGGGTCCAATTAACTATTCAGAATGGACCCGTGAAATCAAATAATTAAATGGGTCGAGTATGGTTTTTAAAACTTTATACCAAACCCAAGTCTAACACGAATTTCAATTAAGATCCATAATTTTTTAATGTAAAAAAATTAAAAAATATTATTTCAGCCAGTATAGTCCCGAACTGATTTATGTAATTCTTATCGGACTTGGGTATGGTTTTTCTTATGAAAATTTTGGATGGATTTGAATGCATATCTGATATCCGCATCACTTAGTCATATCTGGGTTGGACCCACCCATTTTAGCGGTCGAGTTCGACCCGTTGGCACCCTTACCATAAGCTCAGCAACCGGGTTAGGATCGGATCAGACTTTGGCTAGGATGTTTAAAATGTTGTCAAATTGCAAGTAATTTAAACTTTACCAAAAATTTACGTTTTTTAGTTGTATTTTTTTCATATTTCTTGAGATATTTGTTGCTATTGTTGCAACGTAGAAGTGATTGTACATATTTGATGCAGCAAAGCTTGGTTAACAAGTTGGCCAGCCAGCTGGTCTATACCCACAAATCTGCAACTCTGTTTCACATCAACACGAGTCATACAGAGCCATTTTGTTGGCTCATGTACCAACTCGACCCAGACCCACTGCTAAACTTTGTTTGTCGTGGTTGGCCTCAACCAGCCTCGACACACAAATCTATATGAGAACATCACATGGAGCCAAACCGACATGATATGGATTCTGGTTTGGATTTGAATTTAGTCAGATCTCTATTTGCACCGATGTCCATGATGCTCAGATTTAGATTCAAATGTAATATGAACCAGACCACATCCTACCCGTTTGCCCAACCTAGTCATCCACCCTATGGACTTGGTCGTATTCGACAATTAAATGGCATTTCTGCTTTGATGTAACCGTGAACAATGATTGGATTAGATCAGATCTACATAATCATATGTTTTGGATTACAATCAAAATTCTTTTTCTTTAGGATCATTTGGATTCCGATCAAATCCAATCCATTTGCACCTTTTACATGCAGGTCTTTATTTCTTTCTCATTTCGTCGGGATCAAATGAAATTGCTGGCTGGTTTGGGCTCTGATTGGGAGCTGGTGTTGGGAGGCAACGGGAGGGGCATCAACATCCCTAGATTCAGCAACAACATCCTTGTGTGTGGGTGTTGGATCTTAGTATGGATTCAGTGTGGCCAAATGGGCCTCACTTGTAATCCAATGACCCACTTGAGTAGTGGGTCATTAAAATATACACCACCAGGATAATGGTGGAGCTCATTACACATTGGATTCCAATGCATGTTTGAAAATCTAATGGAACAGTTACGACTGGATAACAGTTACCCAAGGAAAGTTAAATTCTCTAGCCCCTGCCTCAGAACACTGAAGAGGTCCGAGGAACCCCCCTGAAGCAGGTCGTTAATCACTTCTCACTCCTCTTCTCCCTAAATTTTCTCGATGCACACCTCGATCCTAGATCTATCATTGGTATCAGAGCCAAGTTTCTTTGTTTTCAAGGTGTGTACAATGGTTCGCTTTGGTCTGAGATCTTCTCACCAAAAAATTCATTCCCATGACATAAAACATCAAGGCTAGGACCCACAACCCCAAGGCCTTCACTGGGGCTTCACTTATGCAAGGGGTAGGACCTGTCGGAGTTGAACTCTGACAGTCCATTTAACAACACTCTTGCCTTTGACAGCTTGTTTCACAGCCACCTCCGTAGCATAGATGTTGTTGATGACCTAGCCTGATGTCCAGTGCCAGCCCTCGTGACCACCAACTATGGTTGATTCTTTTTTAATGACCTAGACAGTCTAACTTGGATCGATCTGTCTGGCTCCTGTCACTCATCCCAGCATTCAAGCAGATGGTGATTGGTATCAAAGACTAGCTCAGATCACTAACTCCGAAGAGCAACTTGTCGGAAATGACCATCCCGAAGAGGTCGATGCTCTACAATTCCCTCTTGTGAACCAGGAAGCTCCTTGCCAACTAGACCCTGCTCCCTTTGGCTGCCAGCAAGACGAGGCACAAGCAGAGCGAGACGATAGTCGTGACACCGGTCGAGCTTACGAACCCGCAGTCGAGGATCGTGATCCTAGAAAGGGAGGCACAATTGGAGGTGATCGCAAAAAGTGAGCGGTCAGAGATGCAATAGTTCCTGAAGAAATCCAAAGACCTGAGACATCCGAGCTTCTGAAACATGAACTTGACATTGGGAGTCAGTCATTGCCCCTGGCAACGGCCATAAGTTTTTTTTTTACTGAGAATCTATGATCATTTCCTTTGTCAGATAGCTAACGTCGAGCTCCTCCAAATCAGAGAATGGGCCGACGATGGCAAGAAGAGGCGGGCTCGAGGTGACGGTGGGAGAGTCGACCCAGTATCAATTTCCAACACTCCTCCATTAGTTTCGGGCAGCCCCCTCCTCCGCCATCTTTCTTTTCTATCATTTTCTGGTGGCCGTTTTGGGGGGATCAGTCATGGCCAATGCTAAGGCCAAGAAGAAGGATGACGCTAGATTGCCGTCGCCGCCTCGGTCAGGAACTCGCATCTTCTGGATCGGCACCCTCGGCTTGGATCCCATCTCTTTGGGGTTGATCGATGAGAAGGACCTCATCAAGGATGAGCTCAGCGTCGAGGATGGGCGAAGGCTTGCTAAGGAATACAGTTGGATCTGCATGAGGAAGACAAGGGTGTGACAGGTTGTAGAGTTGACGCTGCTTAAGCTCAAGGAGGTGTTGAGAAACTCGGTTTTGATGTCACACAATATGATACACTGTCTCATTTGATTTTATATGATATGATAATATGTTCTCTTGAAATAATGTTATATTATGACTGAATATGTTTTGCCTTAAATCTAACGAGTATTTGATGCAAGGATATCTCACCCAATAAGGATGGAGACTTCCTGTTCAAGTACAACTATGGTGCAATCATACTCCTTGAAGAAAAAGCTTGATGAGCCATGCTTTCCTAAAGTTCAAATGAAGAAATCGGCTACCTCAAGATGAAGATTTTTTTCTTTTTTAGAGTCATATGTAACAGAACCTTCAGGAACTTGCATATTGCATATTACATACTCATTCATAAAAACTATATCATAAAAGTATACGATAGTTTCAAAAAGCTCTTTTTTTGAAAACCAATAAGTGTACCTTCTTACAACCTTTTATGAAAAAGATATTTTGTCATATAATAATTGTACCTTCTTACAACCTATTATGAAAAAGACATTTTGTCATTGTACCTTACACTATATACAAGACAACATGAAAAAAAGGAATGTAGGAAAAAGGCAAAAAAACATAACATCGACTATATGGAGAAAACAAATAAAATATGTTTTTAAAAAGACTTTAGTTATCTTCTTTAATGAAATGTTTCTTAATACAAGAAGAAGACAAAAAACATAAATCGGCTACACATAAGAAAAACAAATATTATATGTTTTAAAAGGACTCTAGTTACCTTTTTTCATAACCATAGAATGTCGACTTACTTGAAGTCATCATTCTCTCTACAAAGCATTAAATGCCTTTTATAACAAATCCTTTCTAAATATCCTTCCCAAAGAATGTCGACCTTCTTTTGGTCCTCATTCTCTCTGGAGACTTTGAAATACACAACATAAAGAAAACACTTGACATGACTATGTACAAATAAATATCTCAAAGCACTCATAGTACTTACACTCATTTAAAGTAAAGAAGTACTAATGTACCTCAAATCATTAATTAGAATAAAGACAAAACTACAACCCAACGTTCAATGTACTATTGTAAGAAATAGACTTTTTACATAAAATATGTATTACCTAAAAATAATACAACGACTAGTGTACCCTCTATTTCACCTTTATGGAAAAAGGCATTCTCGAACTTCTCTAAAAAATGTTTTTGAAATGACCTAACATTTCACATTTCAAAAAGTTACAATTCCAAAATGTAACGACTACTTTTTATAAGCTATATAAACACACACAAACAAACTATTCAAACAATGGAAGGAAATAGACGTGTGAGCTTACAAAGAGAAAAATTTCTATTCGTGATTTGAAAAGAGAGCCTTGAAAAAGAAAGAGAAAAAGAAAAAGAAAGAAAAGAGAAAAAGTCAAGTCCAGCTCTTTGACAAAGAGTATCCTCTGAGTGACAAACAGAACATTCTTAGAATCCTTCATTCGTGCATTCATATCATTCTGAAGGTTCTATAAGAAGTATTGTAACTCTGTTTATTCACTGTATTCCTTCTTTGTTTAAAGAAGTAGACCTCTGTGAAAGAGGGTGTTGCCCTTCTCTGTTGAGAGAAGAAGACCTCTTGGGAAGAGGGTGTGCCCCTTCTCTGTTGAGAGAAGAAGACCTCTTGGGAAGAGGGTGTTGTACTATTTATCCGGTGACTCGGATGTTATAGTGGAAATCTCAAGTGGTTTGCTTGGGGACTGGATGTAGGTATGGATATTGACCGAACCAGTATAACTTCTGTGTTTTATGTGTTGTGTCTTACTGCTTAATTATTTTATTTTATCGATCATAATCATATTTCACTATTCACCCCCCCCCCTCTAGTGGAATTTTATTTGGTATCAGAGCAGGTTTGCTGGTTTCGACGTAACAAGTCTTCCAGCACAAATGGCATCTACCTCTTATGCTCGTGATATTGAATGTCAACACGCATCTCGTCCTCCTTTCTTCAATGGCTCCAACTATGGATATTGGAAGTGCAGAATGGCTATCTTTCTCAAATCCATAGACTTTGCTGTATGGAAAATTGTTGAGCATCCATACACATCTCCATCCGCAGACTATAACTTATGGTCTGATGAAGAAAAGAAAATGGGAAACCTAAATGCAAAGGCTATAAATGCCTTATATTGTGCCATTGATCAGAATGAATTCAACAGAATATCTATATGTGAATCTGCATATGACATTTGGCATTCTTTGGAGGTTATTCATGAAGGAACCAACAAAGTAAAAGAAACCAAAATATCATCTCTTGTTAGAAGATATGAGTTGTTCAAAATGAACAAAGATGAAACCATCACAGAGATGTTTACCAGATTCACCAACATCACCAATGATCTGAAATCTCTGGGTGTAACATATTCTCAGACTGAAAAGGTGAAGAAAATCTTGAGATCTCTCACAACTGATTGGGAGAAAAGGACTACCGCTATTGAAGAAGCTCAAGATTTATCTAAACTTACATTGGATGACTTAATAAGCAATCTTATGGCCTATGAAGTCCACATGAAAGAAAGAAGGGAAGAAGAGCAACCAGTAAAGAAAACTCTAGCTTTCCCAGCCCTATCTGAGAATGAAGACTCAGATAAAGAATCAGAAATTGCGCTACTTACCAGAAAATTCCAGCGCTTCATGAGAAGGAACCGGCTTCCAAACAGGCACAAGGAAAGAAAATATCTTAAAGAAGATCCCATGTGCTTTCAGTGTAATAAGCCAGGCCACTTAAAACGTGACTGTCCCCTTCTCAAAAGAAAGTCCAAAACTGAGGAACCAAAGAAGAGGTTCTTCAAGAAAAAGGCTCTGCATGCTCAATGGGATGATTCAGAACCATCCACTAGTGAAGAGTCAAGTGATGATGAAGCTGAAACTGCAAATATGTGCTTCATGGCAAACGAAAGTTCGGCTCCAAAGAAGAAGAGCAGATGGATATTAGATAGTGGATGTTCAAAGCACATGACAGGACATCCAGACCTTTTTGCTGTTCTTCATCATAAAGAAGGAGGAACCGTCACCTTTGGAGATAACAACAAAGGTTTGATAATTGGTATTGGAAATATTGGTAACATAGACAAACCTCTTATCAAAGACGTTCTCCTTGTTAAAGGCTTAAAACATAACCTACTAAGTATCAGTCAAATGTGTGACACAGGTTATAATGTTAGCTTTAATCATGATGCATGCCTCATAGCTGACACAAATGAAAACATCATCTTAAAAGGTATAAGAAAGAATAATATATATGAACTATACCTAGAAAACATCACAGAACATTGCCTCATAGCTAATAATGACACTCAACATCTATGGCACATGAGAATGGGCCATGTCAATTTTAAATACATGTCTAAACTAGCTAAAGATAAGTTAGTACGTGGATTACCCAACATATCTTTTAAAAATGATTATTTTTGTGATGCATGTCAATTAGGAAAATTGTCAAAATCTTCTTTCAAATCAAAAAATGTCATTTCAAGTAAAAGACCTTTAGAGCTTCTCCACCTGGACCTCTTTGGTCCTGCTAGGGTAGCTAGCCTTAATCAAAATAGATATGCTTTTGTCATTGTAGATGATTACTCAAGATTTACTTGGGTAATATTTTTGAAAAACAAAAGTGACACGTTTTGTCAGTTTGAAATCTTATGTAAAAAATTACAAAACGAAAAATCGTGTTCTATTGTTAAAATCCGTAGTGACCATGGAGGAGAATTTGAAAATGAACTCTTTGAAAATTTTTGTAACTTGCATGGTATTGCTCATAACTTTGCCTTTCCTAGAGCTGCACCTCAAAATGGTGTAGTAGAAAGAAAGAATAGAACCCTTCAGGAATCTGCCAGGACTATGCTCCAACACAATAATCTTTTAAAATCTTTTTGGGCAGAAGCTGTTAATACTGCATGCTACATAACAAATAGAGTTCTCATTAGACCCTTATTAAATAAAACTCCCTATGAACTATTCTATGACAGAACTCAAAGAATAGACTATTTTAAAGTCTTTGGATGTAAATGCTTTATCCTAAACACAAAAGATAGCCTGGATAAGTTTGATGCTAAATCTGTTGAAGGCATATTCTTAGGATATTCAAGTCATAGTAAAGCATACAGAGTTTTCAATAAGAGTCATAATACTATTGAAGAATCTATGCATGTTAGTTTTTGTGAATCTATTGATCAATCTATTCATATACAAACTAATGATGATGATGTTGAAAGTACAGATTTATTTTTAGATAACATAGCTAAGTCTAATGAAGATGATCACCAAAGAACCTTTGTCGATATCAAAGATCATCCTCAAAAGCATATTTTGGGAGAACTAACAAAGAGGGTTCAAACTAGAGCTCAGCTAGAACGGATTGCAAACATGGCATTCATTTCTCAACTTGAACCAAAGAAGATTGATGAAGCCATCATTGATGAGTTCTGGATGCTAGCCATGACTGAAGAACTGAATCAATTCCAAAGAAATGACGTTTGGGATCTTGTACCTAGACCAAAGGATCATCCAATCATTGGGACAAGATGGATCTTCAGAAACAAGCTAGACGAAACAGGTAATGTTATAAGAAACAAGGCCAGACTAGTAGCTCAAGGATACAACCAAGAGGAAGGTATTGACTTTGATGAAACATTTGCTCCTGTTGCTAGACTTGAATCTATTAGAATGCTCTTAGCATATGCAAGCTATATGGATTTCAAATTATTTCAAATGGATGTTAAAAGTGCTTTCTTAAATGCATTTATAAATGAAGAAGTCTATGTAAAACAACCTCCAGGATTTGAAAATGAACAATACCCAGATCATGTGTTTAAACTCAAACGTGCTTTATATGGTTTAAAACAAGCACCTCGTGCTTGGTACGAAAGACTTAAAACCTTTTTATTAAAAACTGGTTTTTCTGTTGGCAAAGCAGATTCTACACTATTTGTCAAAGTAGTGAATAATCATACCCTAATTGTTCAAATTTATGTCGACGACATCATCTTTGGATCTTCTAACAGCACTCTCTGTGAAGATTTTTCTAAATCCATGCAGAAGGAATTCGAAATGAGTATGATGGGAGAACTCACCTACTTTCTTGAACTGCATATTAAGCAAACCAAGGATGGAGTTTTCATCAATCAATCTAAGTATGCTCGTGAACTTCTGAAGAGGTTCAACATGAACTCAACTGCTTCAAAATCCACTCCTATGAGCACTACTACTGTGTTGGACAAAGATGAAGATGGTAAGTCTGTTGATACAAAGGTATACTGAGGTATGATAGGATCAATTCTTTATTTAACTGCTAGCCGTCCAGATATAATGTTTAGTGTTTGCTTGTGTGCTAGATTTCAGTCAAATCCAAAAGAATCACATCTTAAAGCTGTAAAAAGAATAATGAGATATTTAAAAGACACAGTTGATTTTGGATTATTCTATTCAAAATCCTCTACATTTGATCTAATCTCATACAGCGATGCTGACTTTGCTGGAAGTAAATCTGACAGAAAAAGCACAAGTGGAACATGTCACATGCTAGGGCACTCACTAGTATCATGGTTCAGTAAGAAACAAAACTGTGTATCATTATCAACTACTGAAGCCGAATACATTGCTGCTAGCCTAGCTTGTACTCAAGTCATCTGGATGAAACAAACTTTAAAAGATTTTGGTTTAAATTTTGAAAATACAACTATTTTCTGTGATAATACGAGTGCTATAAACCTGTCTAAGAATCCTATTTTATACTCACGAACTAAGCACATTCAAATAAGACACCACTTCTTAAGAGAACAAGTCTTAAACAACATAATTAAACTAGAATTCATACCCACTAATCAACAGTTAGCAGACATATTCACTAAACCATTAAAACATGAAGACTTCACACGAATTAGAAGAGAACTAGGAATATGCAAACTAAGTGACTTATAAATTAATCACATTTTTTATAATACTTCTTATAAGTCTTGTTTAAATCTTGTTTTAAATTGCTTTCCTTCTTATCGATTTTAGTTAGTCAAACTAAGTTTCCATATTCACGTATTCTTATAAGACACATTCTTTATGTCTTTCAACTTGTCATCTTTCAAGTACACATCCATTATAACTCGTCCTATCTCCTTTCTCTCATATCCATAAAAAAAAATAATTGTATTAAAAGCCATCATAACAATGTTCACATCACTCAACTCCTTTATTATTTTTGTCCTTTTATAAAAACTTTTCTTACGATAAATTGTTCTACTTAGCTTATGAGAACTCATACTCTTCATTACTTAAAATCTAATGACTATTTGGTTCCTTTAAAAGATCTAGTTGCTACATTCTCACGTAAATTTTTTTTACTATATCATCTATTATATCATAGCCCAACAAACTATCTATTATCATCTCTTTTGTATACAAATTAAGCCTCCATTTTTTTTTGTCTACTCTTGTTTAAAACTTAACCTTGTCGAGTTTCTTTAAATAAATCATATCAATCATAACTTTATGTCTTTCATCAACTTTTTTTTATTACTTCTTTATCCTTCACAAAAATCCATATATGTCATCTCACTTCTCTCACTCTTCATTCATAAATTTTTTTTTGTCCCCTCATTTCATCTCTCGAATACATTTTTTATTATACATTTTTGAATCTGACTCCTCCATGTCTATTCTTATTTCAATTCTTATATATTTTTAACTCTTTCTCCTTTTTGTCTCATCATCTCTCTTACCACTAGTCAAAGTCAAAATGTGTCCTTCTCATATCCACGTATACTCATAAAAATTACAAATATTAATCATGAAACATTTTTTTGGCACTCTTTTCTTTAAAATGTCATATCTTTCAAAGTACACATCACATGGTCACCCTATGACCTTTCTTTCCATCTGTGACCTTATCTCTCTCTCTTATTGTATATCTCTCTAAAATCGAGAACCTTTAAAGTCTTGCCCTCCAAGCAAACCTTTATTTATTCTAACTCTACTTTATGTCATATCTAAATCAAGTAAATGTTGTCCTTTATCTTCTTTCTCTCCTCTCTAGATATCCACATCATCTTTTTATGTCTTTAACTCTCCATTCACGAATTTAGAATCCCTTCACATAGAGTAACAAGTTGTTTGTCTTATTAGGCCATTATTTTCAAGCTCAATCATTTTTTTTTTCAACATGACACCCCATACTCTATAAATGGCTTCCCTCACTAGTCGATAAACTCATCCATAGTAAAATCTATATATTTCAATAACTATGTCCTCCTCAATCTAATATAATACATTATCCTCAAACATTGATTTGATTTGTCATTCACAAGTCTCCTAACTTACTACTCACGGATTTCCTTATTTGACTAAAATCTAAAAATTACTCACTTCCAATGTCATTCATTTCATATCAACAATTATTTTCTTCCTTCTATTTAATCAATTGGTTCATCACTTACCATTCCATTCGAACTTTTCTATCCTTATACAAACTTTCTCTCGGTTCTAGCTCCTTTCTCTCCTAGTGATTTATTTTCAAGGCATTCGATAATGGCTTCCTCCTCCACCAATCTGATCACCTCCGCCGATCTAAGGTATCCTGATTTGTTTCACACCTACAACTCACTCTGCTCTCGCCCCATTCATGAAGGAAAATTGATCAACTTTGACGACTTCATGTTCTTCGACTTAGACACCTATCTCCCTGAACTCAAACCTCTCATAGGATCTTCATCTCCAGCTGCCTATTACCCCGAACTAGTCCGACTGTTTTATACCAACTTCTCTTCTGATCATGAACAAACCTCAATCACCAGCAAAGTCCGAGGACAGCTGATGATTTTCGATGCTTCCAACCTAGGTAGAATTCTCAACTTACCTTCCACCGGTACCGACCTTAACACCATAGTACCAATCGACCGATCGGTACTTCGAAAAATACTTCTCTGCACCAACTGTTACCAACTTCCATGGCACATGAGAAATCTCCAACCTCATGCTCGGCTACTTGCCCAGATTCTTCTCCACAACATCTATCCCAAGCGTCCCCGCCAGGGATTAGTTCCTCGAAAAATCTCTCTTCTTATCTACGCAATCCTTTCTTCTCTTCCGATAAATTGGTCATCCATTATTTTTGACCTCTTTATTCGTTATCAGAAATTTGAGCCTCTTCTTTTTGGGTGTTTTATAACTCCCATTCTCAAATACTTTCAAGTACCACTTCACAACGAAGTCATCCTCCGTCCCTCTCACGTCCTTGATGGTACCACCTTCAATCTAAGGTCCCTGCACATGCCCGGCTCTAATGATGCAGATCCAATGTCCTCCTTCAATTATTTTTCTGCTATGATGGATATCGAGCAAACTCATGATCGAATCCTTCGTAATCAAGCCCTGTTGCAGCAGACTCGCAAGCGGAATTGTGCCAACCGGACACCTTCACTTTCTCCACCTTCGAGATAGACTCATTTTTTATTATATATATATATATATATTTGGTCTGTAATAACTTTTAAATACTTTCGGTCTGTAATAATTTTTCTTACTCGAATCCCTCCTTTTTGTCCATGACAAAGGGGGAGAAAACCTGTCTCCATTTGGAGAAATATTCTCTCTTTAAACATTATTTCACTTTGTTTTATCATATTATTATTTCTATGCATAATGTCTTTTTGACAAGGGGAGCATATTTTGTCATCATAAAAAAGGGGGAGAATGTTGAGAAACTCGGTTTTGATGTCACACAATATGATACACTGTCTCATTTGATTTTATATGATATGATAATATGTTCTCTTGAAATAATGTTATATTATGACTGAATATGTTTTGCCTTAAATCTAACGAGTATTTGATGCAAGGATATCTCACCCAATAAGGATGGAGACTTCCTGTTCAAGTACAACTATGGTGCAATCATACTCCTTGAAGAAAAAGCTTGATGAGCCATGCTTTCCTAAAGTTCAAATGAAGAAATCGGCTACCTCAAGATGAAGATTTTTTTCTTCTTTAGAGTCATATGTAACAGAACCTTCAGGAACTTGCATATTGCATATTACATACTCATTCATAAAAACTATATCATAAAAGTATACGATAGTTTCAAAAAGCTCCTTTTTTGAAAACCAATAAGTGTACCTTCTTACAACCTTTTATGAAAAAGATATTTTGTCATATAATAATTGTACCTTCTTACAACCTTTTATGAAAAAGACATTTTGTCATTGTACCTTACACTATATACAAGACAACATGAAAAAAAGGAATGTAGGAAAAAGACAAAAAAAACATAACATCGACTATATGGAGAAAACAAATAAAATATGTTTTTGAAAAGACTTTAGTTATCTTCTTTAATGAAATGTTTCTTAATACAAGAAGAAGACAAAAAACATAAATCGGCTACACATAAGAAAAACAAATATTATATGTTTTAAAAGGACTCTAGTTACCTTTTTTCATAACCATAGAATGTCGACTTACTTGAAGTCATCATTCTCTCTACAAAGCATTAAATGCCTTCTGTAACAAATCCTTTTTAAATATCCTTCCCAAAGAATGTCGACCTTCTTTTGGTCCTCATTCTCTCTGGAGACTTTGAAATACACAACATAAAGAAAACACTTGACATGACTATGTACAAATAAATATCTCAAAGCACGCATAGTACTTACACTCATTTAAAGTAAAGAAGTACTAATGTACCTCAAATCATTAATTAGAATAAAGACAAAACTACAACCCAACGTTCAATGTACTATTGTAAGAAATAGACTTTTTACATAAAATATGTATTACCTAAAAATAATACAACGACTAGTGTACCCTTTATTTCACCTTTATGGAAAAAGGCATTCTCGAACTCCTCTAAAAAATGTTTTTGAAATGACCTAACATTTCACATTTCAAAAAGTTACAATTCCAAAATGTAACGACTACTTTTTATAAGCTATATAAACACACACAAACAAACTATTCAAACAATGGAAGGAAATAGACGTGTGAGCTTACAAAGAGAAAAATTTCTATTCGTGATTTGAAAAGAGAGCCTTGAAAAAGAAAGAGAAAAAGAAAAAGAAAGAAAAGAGAAAAAGTCAAGTCCAGCTCTTTGACAAAGAGTATCCTCTGAGTGACAAACAGAACATTCTTAGAATCCTTCATTCGTGCATTCATATCATTCTGAAGGTTCTATAAGAAGTATTGTAACTCTGTTTATTCACTGTATTCCTTCTTTGTTTAAAGAAGTAGACCTCTGTGAAAGAGGGTGTTGCCCTTCTCTGTTGAGAGAAGAAGACCTCTTGGGAAGAGGGTGTGCCCCTTCTCTGTTGAGAGAAGAAGACCTCTTGGGAAGAGGGTGTTGTACTATTTATCCGGTGACTCGGATGTTATAGTGGAAATCTCAAGTGGTTTGCTTGGGGACTGGATGTAGGTATGGATATTGACCGAACCAGTATAACTTCTGTGTTTTATGTGTTGTGTCTTACTGCTTAATTATTTTATTTTATCGATCATAATCATATTTCACTATTCACCCCCCCCCCCCTCTAGTGGAATTTTATTTGGTATCAGAGCAGGTTTGCTGGTTTCGACGTAACAAGTCTTCCAGCACAAATGGCATCTACCTCTTATGCTCGTGATATTGAAGGTCAACACGCATCTCGTCCTCCTTTCTTCAATGGCTCCAACTATGGATATTGGAAGTGCAGAATGGCTATCATTCTCAAATCCATAGACTTTGTTGTATGGAAAATTGTTGAGCATCCATACACATCTCCATCCGCAGACTATAACTTATGGTCTGATGAAGAAAAGAAAATGGGAAACCTAAATGCAAAGGCTATAAATGCCTTATATTGTGCCATTGATCAGAATGAATTCAACAGAATATCTATATGTGAATCTGCATATGACATTTGGCATTCTTTGGAGGTTATTCATGAAGGAACCAACAAAGTAAAAGAAACCAAAATATCATCTCTTGTTAGAAGATATGAGTTGTTCAAAATGAACAAAGATGAAACCATCACAGAGATGTTTACCAGATTCACCAACATCACCAATGATCTGAAATCTCTGGGTGTAACATATTCTCAGACTGAAAAGGTGAAGAAAATCTTGAGATCTCTCACAACTGATTGGGAGAAAAGGACTACCGCTATTGAAGAAGCTCAAGATTTATCTAAACTTACATTGGATGACTTAATAAGCAATCTTATGGCCTATGAAGTCCACATGAAAGAAATAAGGGAAGAAGAGCAACCAGTAAAGAAAACTCTAGCTTTCCCAGCCCTATCTGAGAATGAAGACTCAGATAAAGAATCAGAAATTGCGCTACTTACCAGAAAATTCCAGCGCTTCATGAGAAGGAACCGGCTTCCAAACAGGCACAAGGAAAGAAAATATCTTAAAGAAGATCCCATGTGCTTTTAGTGTAATAAGCCAGGCCACTTAAAACGTGACTGTCCCCTTCTCAAAAGAAAGTCCAAAACTGAGGAACCAAAGAAGAGGTTCTTCAAGAAAAAGGCTCTGCATGCTCAATGGGATGATTCAGAACCATCCACTAGTGAAGAGTCAAGTGATGATGAAGCTGAAACTGCAAATATGTGCTTCATGGCAAACGAAAGTTCGGCTCCAAAGAAGAAGAGCAGATGGATATTAGATAGTGGATGTTCAAAGCACATGACAGGACATCCAGACCTTTTTGCTGTTCTTCATCATAAAGAAGGAGGAACCGTCACCTTTGGAGATAACAACAAAGGTTTGATAATTGGTATTGGAAATATTGGTAACATAGACAAACCTCTTATCAAAGACGTTCTCCTTGTTAAAGGCTTAAAACATAACCTACTAAGTATCAGTCAAATGTGTGACACAGGTTATAATGTTAGCTTTAATCATGATGCATGCCTCATAGCTGACACAAATGAAAACATCATCTTAAAAGGTATAAGAAAGAATAATATATATGAACTATACCTAGAAAACATCACAGAACATTGCCTCATAGCTAATAATGACACTCAACATCTATGGCACATGAGAATGGGCCATGTCAATTTTAAATACATGTCTAAACTAGCTAAAGATAAGTTAGTACGTGGATAACCCAACATATCTTTTAAAAATGATTATTTTTGTGATGCATGTCAATTAGGAAAATTGTCAAAATCTTCTTTCAAATCAAAAAATGTCATTTCAAGTAAAAGACCTTTAGAGCTTCTCCACCTGGACCTCTTTGGTCCTTCTAGGGTAGCTAGCCTTAATCAAAATAGATATGCTTTTGTCATTGTAGATGATTACTCAAGATTTACTTGGGTAATATTTTTGAAAAACAAAAGTGACACGTTTTGTCAGTTTGAAATCTTATGTAAAAAATTACAAAACGAAAAATCGTGTTCTATTGTTAAAATCCGTAGTGACCATGGAGGAGAATTTGAAAATGAACTCTTTGAAAATTTTTGTAACTTGCATGGTATTGCTCATAACTTTGCCTTTCCTAGAGCTGCACCTCAAAATGGTGTAGTAGAAAGAAAGAATAGAACCCTTCAGGAATCTGCCAGGACTATGCTCCAACACAATAATCTTGCAAAATCTTTTTGGGCAGAAGCTGTTAATACTGCATGCTACATAACAAATAGAGTTCTTATTAGACCCTTATTAAATAAAACTCCCTATGAACTATTCTATGACAGAACTCCAAGAATAGACTATTTTAAAGTCTTTGGATGTAAATGCTTTATCCTAAACACAAAAGATAGCCTGGATAAGTTTGATGCTAAATCTGTTGAAGGCATATTCTTAGGATATTCAAGTCATAGTAAAGCATACAGAGTTTTCAATAAGAGTCATAATACTATTGAAGAATCTATGCATGTTAGTTTTTGTGAATCTATTGATCAATCTATTCATATACAAACTAATGATGATGATGTTGAAAGTACAGATTTATTTTTAGATAACATAGCTAAGTCTAATGAAGATGATCACCAAAGAACCTTTGTCGATATCAAAGATCATCCTCAAAAGCATATTTTGGGAGAACTAACAAAGGGGGTTCAAACTAGAGCTCAGCTAGAACGGATTGCAAACATGGCATTCATTTCTCAACTTGAACCAAAGAAGATTGATGAAGCCATCATTGATGAGTTCTGGATGCTAGCCATGACTGAAGAACTGAATCAATTCCAAAGAAATGACGTTTGAGATCTTGTACCTAGACCAAAGGATCATCCAATCATTGGGACAAGATGGATCTTCAGAAACAAGCTAGACGAAACAGGTAATGTTATAAGAAAGAAGGCCAGACTAGTAGCTCAAGGATACAACCAAGAGGAAGGTATTGACTTTGATGAAACATTTGCTCCTGTTGCTAGACTTGAATCTATTAGAATGCTCTTAGCATATGCAAGCTATATGGATTTCAAATTATTTCAAATGGATGTTAAAAGTGCTTTCTTAAATGCATTTATAAATGAAGAAGTCTATGTAAAACAACCTCCAGGATTTGAAAATGAACAATACCCAGATCATGTGTTTAAACTCAAACGTGCTTTATATGGTTTAAAACAAGCACCTCGTGCTTGGTACGAAAGACTTAAAACCTTTTTATTAAAAACTGGTTTTTCTGTTGGCAAAGCAGATTCTACACTATTTGTCAAAGTAGTGAATAATCATACTCTAATTGTTCAAATTTATGTCGACGACATCATCTTTGGATCTTCTAACAGCACTCTCTGTGAAGATTTTTCTAAGTCCATGCAGAAGGAATTCGAAATGAGTATGATGGGAGAACTCACCTACTTTCTTGAACTGCATATTAAGCAAACCAAGGATGGAGTTTTCATCAATCAATCTAAGTATGCTCGTGAACTTCTGAAGAGGTTCAACATGAACTCAACTGCTTCAAAATCCACTCCTATGAGCACTACTACTGTGTTGGACAAAGATGAAGATGGTAAGTCTGTTGATACAAAGGTATACCGAGGTATGATAGGATTAATTCTTTATTTAACTGCTAGCCGTCCAGATATAATGTTTAGTGTTTGCTTGTGTGCTAGATTTCAGTCAAATCCAAAAGAATCACATCTTAAAGCTGTAAAAAGAATAATGAGATATTTAAAAGACACAGTTGATTTTGGATTATTCTATTCAAAATCCTCTACATTTGATCTAATCTCATACAGCGATGCTGACTTTGCTGGAAGTAAATCTGACAGAAAAAGCACAAGTGGAACATGTCACATGCTAGGGCACTCACTAGTATCATGGTTCAGTAAGAAACAAAACTGTGTATCATTATCAACTACTGAAGCCGAATACATTGTTGCTAGCCTAGCTTGTACTCAAGTCATCTGGATGAAACAAACTTTAAAAGATTTTGGTTTAAATTTTGAAAATACAACTATTTTCTGTGATAATACGAGTGCTATAAACCTGTCTAAGAATCCTATTTTATACTCACGAACTAAGCACATTCAAATAAGACACCACTTCTTAAGAGAACAAGTCTTAAACAACATAATTAAACTAGAATTCATACCCACTAATCAACAGTTAGCAGACATATTCACTAAACCATTAAAACATGAAGACTTCACACGAATTAGAAGAGAACTAGGAATATGCAAACTAAGTGACTTATAAATTAATCACATTTTTTATAATACTTCTTATAAGTCTTGTTTAAATCTTGTTTTAAATTGCTTTCCTTCTTATCGATTTTAGTTAGTCAAACTAAGTTTCCATATTCACGTATTCTTATAAGACACATTCTTTATGTCTTTCAACTTGTCATCTTTCAAGTACACATCCATTATAACTCGTCCTATCTCCTTTCTCTCATATCCATAAAAAAAAATAATTGTATTAAAAGCCATCATAACAATGTTCACATCACTCAACTCCTTTATTATTTTTGTCCTTTTATAAAAACTTTTCTTACGATAAATTGTTCTACTTAGCTTATGAGAACTCATACTCTTCATTACTTAAAATCTAATGACTATTTGGTTCCTTTAAAAGATCTAGTTGCTATATTCTCACGTAAATTTTTTTTACTATATCATCTATTATATCATAGCCCAACAAACTATCTATTATCATCTCTTTTGTATACAAATTAAGCCTCCATTTTTTTTTGTCTACTCTTGTTTAAAACTTAACCTTGTCGAGTTTCTTTAAATAAATCATATCAATCATAACTTTATGTCTTTCATCAACTTTTTTTTATTACTTCTTTATCCTTCACAAAAATCCATATATGTCATCTCACTTCTCTCACTCTTCATTCATAAATTTTTCTTTGTCCCCTCATTTCATCTCTCGAATACATTTTTTATTATACATTTTTGAATCTGACTCCTCCATGTCTATTCTTATTTCAATTCTTATATATTTTTAACTCTTTCTCCTTTTTGTCTCATCATCTCTCTTACCACTAGTCAAAGTCAAAATGTGTCCTTCTCATATCCACGTATACTCATAAAAATTACAAATATTAATCATGAAACATTTTTTTGGCACTCTTTTCTTTAAAATGTCATATCTTTCAAAGTACACATCACATGGTCACCCTATGACCTTTCTTTCCATCTGTGACCTTATCTCTCTCTCTTATTGTATATCTCTCTAAAATCGAGAACCTTTAAAGTCTTGCCCTCCAAGCAAACCTTTATTTATTCTAACTCTACTTTATGTCATATCTAAATCAAGTAAATGTTGTCCTTTATCTTCTTTCTCTCCTCTCTAGATATCCACATCATCTTTTTATGTCTTTAACTCTCCATTCACGAATTTAGAATCCCTTCACATAGAGTAACAAGTTGTTTGTCTTATTAGGCCATTATTTTCAAGCTCAATCATTTTTTTTTTCAACATGACACCCCATACTCTATAAATGGCTTCCCTCACTAGTCGATAAACTCATCCATAGTAAAATCTATATATTTCAATAACTATGTCCTCCTCAATCTAATATAATACATTATCCTCAAACATTGATTTGATTTGTCATTCACAAGTCTCCTAACTTACTACTCACGGATTTCCTTATTTGACTAAAATCTAAAAATTACTCACTTCCAATGTCATTCATTTCATATCAACAATTATTTTCTTCCTTCTATTTAATCAATTGGTTCATCACTTACCATTCCATTCGAACTTTTCTATCCTTATACAAACTTTCTCTCGGTTCTAGCTCCTTTCTCTCCTAGTGATTTATTTTCAAGGCATTCGATAATGGCTTCCTCCTCCACCAATCTGATCACCTCCGCCGATCTAAGGTATCCTGATTTGTTTCACACCTACAACTCACTCTGCTCTCGCCCCATTCATGAAGGAAAATTGATCAACTTTGACGACTTCATGTTCTTCGACTTAGACACCTATCTCCCTGAACTCAAACCTCTCATAGGATCTTCATCTCCAGCTGCCTATTACCCCGAACTAGTCCGACTGTTTTATACCAACTTCTCTTCTGATCATGAACAAACCTCAATCACCAGCAAAGTCCGAGGACAGCTGATGATTTTTGATGCTTCCAACCTAGGTAGAATTCTCAACTTACCTTCCACCGGTACCGACCTTAACACCATAGTACCAATCGACCGATCGGTACTTCGAAAAATACTTCTCTGCACCAACTGTTACCAACTTCCATGGCACATGAGGAATCTCCAACCTCATGCTCGGCTACTTGCCCAGATTCTTCTCCACAACATCTATCCCAAGCGTCCCCGCCAGGGATTAGTTCCTCGAAAAATCTCTCTTCTTATCTACGCAATCCTTTCTTCTCTTACGATAAATTGGTCATCCATTATTTTTGACCTCTTTATTCGTTATCAGAAATTTGAGCCTCTTCTTTTTGGGTGTTTTATAACTCCCATTCTCAAATACTTTCAAGTACCACTTCACAACGAAGTCATCCTCCGTCCCTCTCACGTCCTTGATGGTACCACCTTCAATCTAAGGTCCCTGCACATGCCCGGCTCTAATGATGCAGATCCAATGTCCTCCTTCAATTATTTTTCTGCTATGATGGATATCGAGCAAACTCATGATCGAATCCTTCGTAATCAAGCCCTGTTGCAGCAGACTCGCAAGCGGAATTGTGCCAACCGGACACCTTCACCTTCTCCACCTTCGAGATAGACTCATTTTTTATTATATATATATATATATATTTGGTCTGTAATAACTTTTAAATACTTTCGGTCTGTAATAATTTTTCTTACTCGAATCCCTCCTTTTTGTCCATGACAAAGGGGGAGAAAACCTGTCTCCATTTGGAGAAATATTCTCTCTTTAAACATTATTTCACTTTGTTTTATCATATTATTATTTCTATGCATAATGTCTTTTTGACAAGGGGAGCATATTTTGTCATCATAAAAAAGGGGGAGAATGTTGAGAAACTCGGTTTTGATGTCACACAATATGATACACTGTCTCATTTGATTTTATATGATATGATAATATGTTCTCTTGAAATAATGTTATATTATGACTGAATATGTTTTTCCTTAAATCTAACGAGTATTTGATGCAAGGATATCTCACCCAATAAGGATGGAGACTTCCTGTTCAAGTACAACTATGGTGCAATCATACTCCTTGAAGAAAAAGCTTGATGAGCCATGCTTTCCTAAAGTTCAAATGAAGAAATCGGCTACCTCAAGATGAAGATTTTTTTCTTCTTTAGAGTCATATGTAACAGAACCTTCAGGAACTTGCATATTGCATATTACATACTCATTCATAAAAACTATATCATAAAAGTATACGATAGTTTCAAAAAGCTCCTTTTTTGAAAACCAATAAGTGTACCTTCTTACAACCTTTTATGAAAAAGATATTTTGTCATATAATAATTGTACCTTCTTACAACCTTTTATGAAAAAGACATTTTGTCATTGTACCTTACACTATATACAAGACAACATGAAAAAAAGGAATGTAGGAAAAAGACAAAAAAAACATAACATCGACTATATGGAGAAAACAAATAAAATATGTTTTTGAAAAGACTTTAGTTATCTTCTTTAATGAAATGTTTCTTAATACAAGAAGAAGACAAAAAACATAAATCGGCTACACATAAGAAAAACAAATATTATATGTTTTAAAAGGACTCTAGTTACCTTTTTTCATAACCATAGAATGTCGACTTACTTGAAGTCATCATTCTCTCTACAAAGCATTAAATGCCTTCTGTAACAAATCCTTTTTAAATATCCTTCCCAAAGAATGTCGACCTTCTTTTGGTCCTCATTCTCTCTGGAGACTTTGAAATACACAACATAAAGAAAACACTTGACATGACTATGTACAAATAAATATCTCAAAGCACTCATAGTACTTACACTCATTTAAAGTAAAGAAGTACTAATGTACCTCAAATCATTAATTAGAATAAAGACAAAACTACAACCCAACGTTCAATGTACTATTGTAAGAAATAGACTTTTTACATAAAATATGTATTACCTAAAAATAATACAACGACTAGTGTACCCTCTATTTCACCTTTATGGAAAAAGGCATTCTCGAACTCCTCTAAAAAATGTTTTTGAAATGACCTAACATTTCACATTTCAAAAAGTTACAATTCCAAAATGTAACGACTACTTTTTATAAGCTATATAAACACACACAAACAAACTATTCAAACAATGGAAGGAAATAGACGTGTGAGCTTACAAAGAGAAAAATTTCTATTCGTGATTTGAAAAGAGAGCCTTGAAAAAGAAAGAGAAAAAGAAAAAGAAAGAAAAGAGAAAAAGTCAAGTCCAGCTCTTTGACAAAGAGTATCCTCTGAGTGACAAACAGAACATTCTTAGAATCCTTCATTCGTGCATTCATATCATTCTGAAGGTTCTATAAGAAGTATTGTAACTCTGTTTATTCACTGTATTCCTTCTTTGTTTAAAGAAGTAGACCTCTGTGAAAGAGGGTGTTGCCCTTCTCTGTTGAGAGAAGAAGACCTCTTGGGAAGAGGGTGTGCCCCTTCTCTGTTGAGAGAAGAAGACCTCTTGGGAAGAGGGTGTTGTACTATTTATCCGGTGACTCGGATGTTATAGTGGAAATCTTAAGTGGTTTGCTTGGGGACTGGATGTAGGTATGGATATTGACCGAACCAGTATAACTTCTGTGTTTTATGTGTTGTGTCTTACTGCTTAATTATTTTATTTTATCGATCATAATCATATTTCACTATTCACCCCCCCCCCCCTCTAGTGGAATTTTATTTGGTATCAGAGCAGGTTTGCTGGTTTCGACGTAACAAGTCTTCCAGCACAAATGGCATCTACCTCTTATGCTCGTGATATTGAAGGTCAACACGCATCTCGTCCTCCTTTCTTCAATGGCTCCAACTATGGATATTGGAAGTGCAGAATGGCTATCATTCTCAAATCCATAGACTTTGTTGTATGGAAAATTGTTGAGCATCCATACACATCTCCATCCGCAGACTATAACTTATGGTCTGATGAAGAAAAGAAAATGGGAAACCTAAATGCAAAGGCTATAAATGCCTTATATTGTGCCATTGATCAGAATGAATTCAACAGAATATCTATATGTGAATCTGCATATGACATTTGGCATTCTTTGGAGGTTATTCATGAAGGAACCAACAAAGTAAAAGAAACCAAAATATCATCTCTTGTTAGAAGATATGAGTTGTTCAAAATGAACAAAGATGAAACCATCACAGAGATGTTTACCAGATTCACCAACATCACCAATGATCTGAAATCTCTGGGTGTAACATATTCTCAGACTGAAAAGGTGAAGAAAATCTTGAGATCTCTCACAACTGATTGGGAGAAAAGGACTACCGCTATTGAAGAAGCTCAAGATTTATCTAAACTTACATTGGATGACTTAATAAGCAATCTTATGGCCTATGAAGTCCACATGAAAGAAATAAGGGAAGAAGAGCAACCAGTAAAGAAAACTCTAGCTTTCCCAGCCCTATCTGAGAATGAAGACTCAGATAAAGAATCAGAAATTGCGCTACTTACCAGAAAATTCCAGCGCTTCATGAGAAGGAACCGACTTCCAAACAGGCACAAGGAAAGAAAATATCTTAAAGAAGATCCCATGTGCTTTCAGTGTAATAAGCCAGGCCACTTAAAATGTGACTGTCCCCTTCTCAAAAGAAAGTCCAAAACTGAGGAACCAAAGAAGAGGTTCTTCAAGAAAAAGGCTCTGCATGCTCAATGGGATGATTCAGAACCATCCACTAGTGAAGAGTCAAGTGATGATGAAGCTGAAACTGCAAATATGTGCTTCATGGCAAACGAAAGTTCGGCTCCAAAGAAGAAGAGCAGATGGATATTAGATAGTGGATGTTCAAAGCACATGACAGGACATCCAGACCTTTTTGCTGTTCTTCATCATAAAGAAGGAGGAACCGTCACCTTTGGAGATAACAACAAAGGTTTGATAATTGGTATTGGAAATATTGGTAACATAGACAAACCTCTTATCAAAGACGTTCTCCTTGTTAAAGGCTTAAAACATAACCTACTAAGTATCAGTCAAATGTGTGACACAGGTTATAATGTTAGCTTTAATCATGATGCATGCCTCATAGCTGACACAAATGAAAACATCATCTTAAAAGGTATAAGAAAGAATAATATATATGAACTATACCTAGAAAACATCACAGAACATTGCCTCATAGCTAATAATGACACTCAACATCTATGGCACATGAGAATGGGCCATGTCAATTTTAAATACATGTCTAAACTAGCTAAAGATAAGTTAGTACGTGGATAACCCAACATATCTTTTAAAAATGATTATTTTTGTGATGCATGTCAATTAGGAAAATTGTCAAAATCTTCTTTCAAATCAAAAAATGTCATTTCAAGTAAAAGACCTTTAGAGCTTCTCCACCTGGACCTCTTTGGTCCTTCTAGGGTAGCTAGCCTTAATCAAAATAGATATGCTTTTGTCATTGTAGATGATTACTCAAGATTTACTTGGGTAATATTTTTGAAAAACAAAAGTGACACGTTTTGTCAGTTTGAAATCTTATGTAAAAAATTACAAAACGAAAAATCGTGTTCTATTGTTAAAATCCGTAGTGACCATGGAGGAGAATTTGAAAATGAACTCTTTGAAAATTTTTGTAACTTGCATGGTATTGCTCATAACTTTGCCTTTCCTAGAGCTGCACCTCAAAATGGTGTAGTAGAAAGAAAGAATAGAACCCTTCAGGAATCTGCCAGGACTATGCTCCAACACAATAATCTTGCAAAATCTTTTTGGGCAGAAGCTGTTAATACTGCATGCTACATAACAAATAGAGTTCTTATTAGACCCTTATTAAATAAAACTCCCTATGAACTATTCTATGACAGAACTCCAAGAATAGACTATTTTAAAGTCTTTGGATGTAAATGCTTTATCCTAAACACAAAAGATAGCCTGGATAAGTTTGATGCTAAATCTGTTGAAGGCATATTCTTAGGATATTCAAGTCATAGTAAAGCATACAGAGTTTTCAATAAGAGTCATAATACTATTGAAGAATCTATGCATGTTAGTTTTTGTGAATCTATTGATCAATCTATTCATATACAAACTAATGATGATGATGTTGAAAGTACAGATTTATTTTTAGATAACATAGCTAAGTCTAATGAAGATGATCACCAAAGAACCTTTGTCGATATCAAAGATCATCCTCAAAAGCATATTTTGGGAGAACTAACAAAGGGGGTTCAAACTAGAGCTCAGCTAGAACGGATTGCAAACATGGCATTCATTTCTCAACTTGAACCAAAGAAGATTGATGAAGCCATCATTGATGAGTTCTGGATGCTAGCCATGACTGAAGAACTGAATCAATTCCAAAGAAATGACGTTTGGGATCTTGTACCTAGACCAAAGGATCATCCAATCATTGGGACAAGATGGATCTTCAGAAACAAGCTAGACGAAACAGGTAATGTTATAAGAAACAAGGCCAGACTAGTAGCTCAAGGATACAACCAAGAGGAAGGTATTGACTTTGATGAAACATTTGCTCCTGTTGCTAGACTTGAATCTATTAGAATGCTCTTAGCATATGCAAGCTATATGGATTTCAAATTATTTCAAATGGATGTTAAAAGTGCTTTCTTAAATGCATTTATAAATGAAGAAGTCTATGTAAAACAACCTCCAGGATTTGAAAATGAACAATACCCAGATCATGTGTTTAAACTCAAACGTGCTTTATATGGTTTAAAACAAGCACCTCGTGCTTGGTACGAAAGACTTAAAACCTTTTTATTAAAAACTGGTTTTTCTGTTGGCAAAGAAGTATTGTAACTCTGTTTATTCACTGTATTCCTTCTTTGTTTAAAGAAGTAGACCTCTATGAAAGAGGGTGTTGCCCTTCTCTGTTGAGAGAAGAAGACCTCTTGGGAAGAGGGTGTGCCCCTTCTCTGTTGAGAGAAGAAGACCTCTTGGGAAGAGGGTGTTGTACTATTTATCCGGTGACTCGGATGTTATAGTGAAAATCTCAAGTGGTTTGCTTGGGGACTGGATGTAGGTATGGATATTGACCGAACCAGTATAACTTCTGTGTTTTATGTGATGTGCCTTACTGCTTAATTATTTTATTTTATCGATCATAATCATATTTCACTATTCACCCCTCCCTCTAGTGGAATTTCAGGAGGCCCTGGCGACGCTTCTCGACCACCTCTGTGAGGTTGTGATCATCCTGAACCTCACGCAAAGAAAGGTGGTGGAGATCACTCCCTTTCGTGGGGTGGTTGCGCCGACCGGCAGTTGTCGTATCTCACTCCAAAGGTGGGTGGCGAGGGCAACGACCGTCTTGCCCCCTCTCCAGTTCCTTTATTTTTTTTTCCTTTTGTAAAAGGGGAAAACCTTAAGGTCAACTTTCATGAAATGGATAAATAAAAAAGGAAAAGAATGGTAATTAGGGTTTCTTGAAAAATAAAAAACCCTTTATCAATTTTTATTTTCTCTGCATAATTCTCTTTTTGAGCCCTATGTTTTACATAACAAGGGCTATTATTACTAAAAATTTTAGAAAGAGGACGTCTTTGTGGATATTATCCAAAATAGAGTTGTTTTTCTTTTGTGTTCATAACAGTTGTTGGACTTTCTAAAAATTTTCAAAAAGCCTCCTAAGTTATTCTATTTAACTCAAAGATGTGGTTTGTAGATTTTACCTTGAACTATTTTGACTTTTCTGATTTTGCAGAAAAATACTTCTGGTTAGTGGAATATCTTCTAGAGCGTTATCTAGACAAGTTTGGATCCAATTGGTACAGGTAATTTCATAAAGTCCTGGTTGGATCTAGTAAAACTTTTTGAATCCTGAAATTCCTTTTGTTATTATATTTTTTTGTATATGCTTAAACTTTATGTTTATATTTTTTATCATATTATATCTGGATCCAGTATGGTTTGTGTTGATTTATTTTTTATTTAGATCAAGTTTAATTGTAAGATCTATTAAATATAATATTTGGGTCAAGATTGGATCTGATCGATATTAGATCAAATATTTGGATCTTGTAAGGTGACATAGATCTGGTTGAACATATATGGATCTGGATAGATCAAATTGAATTAGTTTTATATCCAGATAATGTTATTGGGTTCAGTTGAACTTGTCTGGATCTAGATTTAATATATTATGGTTTGATCTAATTTATATATATATATATATATATCAATTTTAAATGTACGATCTATTAAATATAATGTTTGGCTCAAGATTGGATCTGATTGGTATTAGATCAGATATTCCAATCTAGTAAGCTGACACAGACCTTGATTAGATCCAGTAAAATATTATGGATATAGTTAAATTTGTATGGATCTGGATATGTCAAAATGAGAATAAGATCAAGTTAATTGAGTATAGATTGAATACGTTTAGATCCAAGCTATGCTCTTGGATTCTCTTATTGAATAGATCTAGTGACGGATTCCGATGATCAGATATAGAATATGGATCTAGTTTGATCTAATTTTATGATTGGATTCGGCTGAGTGTTATGGTTGGATTTGAAATATGGATCTAGTTTGATCCAATTTTATGATTGGATTTGAACGAGTGTTATTAGTTGATTCCTAGTTAGTTCATGTTATTAGTTTATTTTTAATTAGTTGAATCTTGATTTTTATTGATTTTTTTCATTAGTTAGTGGATTTTTGTTTAGTTTTTCTCGTACTGCTTTGTTTTGCTTTTGTTTTTCTTGCAAGGAAGCATTTGGACGTGCGGTGAGCCCTTTTTCGTACCCGCAAAGTGCCTTTTGAGGTTCCTTCAAGCCCTCAGAAAGGCCCTTCAAGCACCTCAAGGCAGCACTCTCCCTCTAATTTATCAAACCATATAAAAGTGTACAAAGAGGGAAGGACAAAAGGAAGCAAATCAATTCAAGAGGGACTACAAAAGCCTCAGAGCAATGGAGATTTTATTTATTTATTTATTTCTAGATTAGGTTTATTCAATTCAATTCATTTGGGTTTGTAATATGGCACTATTATTTTATTTGTTTAAGCCCTCTACAGGGGCAACACTCTCTTATTTATTTAGTTAATTGATCTTTTATTTTATTTTTGGTAATAAAGCATGGTTTAGATTGTGTGATTGAATACAAAGTATTTTTCGTTCTCTGAAATCGACTCGGACTCCACCACTCATGTGAGTCGGTTTTTATTATTTGGTGTCTGGCTTTCACTTAGTTTTTATCAAAAATATTATTTTAAAAATCTTTTTCATAAAACTCACACCAATATGGACTCTTACAAATTATATATATATATATATATATATATATATATATATATATATATATATATATATATATATATATATATATATATATATATAAAGAGAGAGAGAGAGAGAGAGATCTGGTAAAGAATTTATACTTAAATGTTCAAACTTGTGGTTTGATTAAAGTCTTGGAATTAGCTTATCATATTTGGTACATTCAAATGACATAATGGATCTGGTGCATATTCAAATTAGATTTGAGTATGGGATTTATGACTTACTTAATAATAAAAAACAACCGAATTTGCGAATAACCTTATGATAGAGATATATCATGAAGGAGAAATCCAACTAGTGTATGTAAAACTTCATGATATTGTAGCATAATGTAAATATTGCTTAAATACAATGTATTGAAATAGTGAGAGCTGAATTATAATGTTACACATCATGTGAGGATATTTATTTATATATAATGATAAATAATTATTATAAATAATGCTCATTATGATATGCTTGTATAAATGCATGAAGGAATATTTTGATTTCATGCATAAAATGCTAAAGAATGTTGGTCAGTTACATTTATTATTATTTGGATCCGAATATACTGATCTAAAATGATCAAGTAGTGATCAACATGTGATAATGCACATGAAAAGTGAGAGTACAAGCTATAGTGAAAATTTAAAAAGTAAGAGTATTTGCTATGTTTGGCAAATCATAAATTTATAAATTTCATAGTACTCGACTAGTGTGCATGCCTATGGTATAGTCATAAAGGAGCCACAAGAACCCCATGACTATATGAGACCCACATTATGATGTATTCATAGACTACATGACTTAGTATGAAGTGAATATTGAATGCTTGAACTCTATGATATGATGAAAAAATAACCTAGTTTGTGAATAACTTCATGATAAAGATATATCATGAAGGAGAAATTTAACTAGCGTATGTAAACCTCATAATGTCATGAGTGCAATACATAATGCATTGATTATGATAAAATATAGGTGTTCATCCCATATGCCAAAGTAAGAGATGTTGGATCTTAGTATGGATCCAGTATGGCCAAATGGGTCTCACTTTAAATCAAATAACTCACTTGAGTAGTGAGTGCACCACCAAGATAATGGTGGGACCCATTACATATTGGATTCTCAGCATGTTTGAGAATCCAATGAGACAGTTAGAGCTGGATAACGGCTACCCAGAAGAGGCTAAATTTTTCAGCCCCTGTCTTTGCAGAACACACTGGAGAAGTCACTTCTCACTTCTCTTCTCTTCAAGTCTTCCTGACACACACCCCGATCCTAGATCTATTAGTGTATGTAGTTGAAATCAACAGATTTTAGCCCCAACACCCCTCCGATCTCCGCTCATCATCCTAAGTTAGTGATATAAATGCTCTCTTTGGGAGCCAAATATGAGTAGAAATGAGAGTGGATATAGTATTTAACGAGGGTAGCAAAGATAAAAGTGGAGATGGGCCATTTTTTACTAGGATGTTGTTGACAACTCTAACCTATCTCTCATTTTCATCTCCACTCCCATCACATTCTCTCATCTCCCCTCCAACATCAACTCCCAAACATAGCCCAAATAGTGAGCGTCAGTTCCAACTCTAGCTTTCAAACAAATCTTTATAGCGTGTTTGGAATCTTGGCATTGGGATGGGCGTTTAAGCATTTGGTAATTCTCACGTAAAATCTTAGTCAAACTACCTTGGTGGTCCTGTTTGGAATCTCGGCATTGGGATGGGCATTTATGCATTTGAAATGAAAAGTTAGGCCCTTTCTCCTTTGTGTTTACACTAAATCATGGATTTGCACTCCTTCAAATACATAAGCTCCAAGAACGCCCAAGATTCCAAACAGGCCCTTAGTCTCATTCTCATATCTGAGAGATCTGGCTTTTGAATCCCACAGGAGTTACCCCAAGCTAGCCTAATTAAAAGAGAGAGAGAAAAAAAATTGGGCTGGGTCCAGTTTATTGAACTATGTTATGTTAGGATATATATATATATATATATATATATATATATATATATATATATATATATGTGTGTGTGTGTGTTGCTTAACCAACAGGGGGTGTAAGCCCAGCTTGCCTTTAAAAAAAAAAAATTACATTGTGTTGCACAATTTTCAGATTGTATTTGAATCTGGTTAGTATCGGACCCATTTGCACCCTTACTAGTTTGATACTCACACGCTTAAGACGAAAGGCTGAACACGTATAGAGGGAAGAAAAGAGAGACAGAGAGAGAGAGAGAGAGCCGCCCGTCAGAGCCGCAACTCAGTCAAAAGCGAGAGATTTGACTGGGTTGCTGAAGCTAAACATTTGCGTGCTTCTACGAAGATACCAACCCCTTTCTTCTCTCTCCTTTTATCTCCTTCCCCCACCATATAACCTGCTTCGCCCCACCACCCTCTCCTTAGACCTTGTTTCAATTCTTCTTTTTCGTCGTCGTCGTTGTTATTCTTCTTCCCTCTCTCAGGCTCTCTCTCGAACTCCGCATGACCACCAACCGCAGCACCCCTTCCTTCACGGACCTGCTCGCTGGAATCTACCCGCCGGACCGAACGGTTGGCCTACTGGAGAGCCGATTCGCGCCGGCGATGGAGACTACGAGGCCTCCCTCCGATCGCAACAGCGGAGTGGGATTTCCGAGATTCAAATCCATCCCGCCCTCGTCGATTCACATCTCCCCACCCGCTCTTTCTCCCTCCTCCTATCTATCCATCCCTCCCGGCCTCAGCCCTGCTGAGCTCTTGGACTCTCCTGTTCTCCTCTCTTCTTCTGACGTAAGTCACCCTTCTCTTTTTATGTTTTTCATTGTTTACATCGACTTTCTTGTTACGTTATCTCTATCTGTCGTCTTGTACTTATTATGAACGTCAATGATTATCAATCCCATGTGAATTGCTTTCCTACATGTGTTTTTATGATGTGTGGGTACTACTAGCAACTAATAATAGCTTCGTGGGGAATGTTTAGATATATGTGGTTAGCATAAAATTGTACGTGCTTATGAGGGGAATTGATTTGTTGAGTTTGTTCTGTTGTTTTGGTTGGGTGCAGATTTTTCCGTCTCCGACGACCGGGACCTTCCCTGCTCAGTGGTTCAAATGGAGCAACAATTCTTCTGCTCCTTCTACTGTTGAATCCGGTAATTACCAGCAGCAAGGTGCCAAGATGGAAGAGAACAGCCTTTCGGATTTCTCCTTCGTGCCGAACGCCGCGCAGACGTCAGTATCGGTTTCGCAATCGATGATTTCTACGGTAATTTGATCGCCCGATCAACCATCTTAATTTAAGAAGAGTTCTGTCTTTCCCCTGTTCTCTTCTGCGTGTTTATCTTTCCGTGCTCATAAGTTTTAAAGAGTTCTAATCAAGAAGATTTTGAACTGCTCTCTCTCTCTCTCTCTCTCTCTCTCTCTCTCTCTCTCTCTCTCTCTCTCTCTCTCTCTCTCGTGGGTATGTATTTCTTCCTTCTTTCTGAATAAATCATTTAAGAGGCAATCGATTAATTGATTGATTGTGTATTTAATCAACAGAAGGTGCCAATACAGAGACAGCAACAATCATGGAATTATCAACTACCAAACAGGCCCTCTGTATTACCTGGAGAGAAATATGCAGGATCCTTTGGAAACAGTACAACGGATGCACAATACGACCCTCCTATTCAAAGAATTCCCTCGGAAATCCCAACTCTACAGCCTAACTCAAGCAGCTTTCAAACAAATCCTGGATTTCAGCAGAATTCGAACCCGAATTCCCAACCAATTCAGACTATGAAAGATCAGAAAAGGTCTGAGGATGGATACAATTGGAGAAAATACGGACAAAAACCGGTGAAAGCCAGTGAAAATCCGCGTAGTTACTATAAATGCACGTACCCCGATTGCCCAACAAAGAAGAAAGTTGAAAGATCCCTGGATGGGCATGCAACTCAAATTGTTTACAGAGGCACTCATAATCATCCCAAGCCACAATCGAGCCGAAGATCATCTGTCAGTAATTCGTTACAGCCTCACAGAGATGCTGTCAAGGCCGAAACACCCGAAAATTCTTTGGTGGAATCATCTGATCTTTCTTTCGTGAACCATCTAGCACAAGCAAATCCTGCCGGAACTCCAGACAATTCATCCATGTCGTTTGGAGACGAGGAAGTTGACCAAAGCAGATCTGGCGGAGAGAATTTTGATGACAACGAGCCTGATGCCAAACGTTGGTAAGTATGCCTGATGTATCTTGCTGTTTTTTCCATTCATTAACATCAAGTTGGTGTTTGTTGCTTAGACACAGAAGTAAGAAAGTTTTCTTGACTTCTTTTCAGGAAAGCAGAGAACGACAGTGAGTGCGTTTCAGGCTCTGCTAGTAAGACCGTTAGGGAGCCCAGAGTTGTGGTGCAGACGACCAGCGATATAGATATCCTTGATGATGGATACCGCTGGAGAAAGTATGGACAGAAAGTAGTGAAGGGGAACCCAAATCCAAGGTAACCATTCACCCTTTTTCTTAGGTCAGATTCTTTAGCAGCTATAATCCTACTTCATGAATTTGACCATCTTCTTTCCATGTAACAAGCTAAAGACCAAATTGTTCTTTTGCTTATTTTGGCACTTTTGTGAATTTCAGAAAAAAAAAAAACTCTGGCATGTATATCTGGCATAACGTCGCACTGCAAATGATCATTTCATGATTTCCATCACCTTTTAAGTGTTTTATCATAGTTTCTTTCGAAAAAAAAAGTTTTAGCATAGTTACTAGAAGCTTATAAGAGCCCCCCAAGCTTCCTTTACGCAACCAAGTTCTTGTTTTACTCTTTGAAAACTGTATGAGAAACTCACTTCAAAAGAATGAATGGATTGAGTTTTGCCAATATGAAATCTAACGCTTTTGAAAATGCAATTTTCATGTTGGACGGATTGTACTTATTTTTTACAAATTATATTTTTATTATAAAGACCTATGATGATAAATTATAATAATAGAGAAAAAAAATCTTAAAAATACTCATGGGTATTATAAGTATTGCCTGATTCATGATTGCTTAAACTTTTCATGTTGGCCTCTCTCTAACTCTTCTTGATAAATGTAGGAGCTACTACAAATGCACAAACATGGGGTGTCCAGTGAGGAAGCATGTAGAGAGAGCTTCACATGATCTAAGGTCGGTGATTACAACATACGAGGGGAAGCACAACCATGATGTGCCTGCTGCCCGTGGTAGTGGTGTTGCCAACTCAGGAGCCAGCAGCAGCAGGCCAGTGAATGAAACCAACACAGGGAGTGGCATATTTAGGCCCTCGCCCATCGTTAAGCATGCAAATCACATGACCAGCAATCACATGTTGGGATGGAAACTGCAGCCTGCAGAGCCACAAGCTCCATTCAAGCTCGAGATGTTGCAGCAGAATGACGAAAATTATGCGCTGCCGGGCTTCGGCAGGTCCATGGCTGCTTTCATGACCTAAATGCATCACCACAGGGGTGGTGATTTCTCAAAGGCCAAGGAAGAGCCTAGGGAGGAGCTGCTGATTGGGGATTTGTTATTGTGTTGATTAGTGAGCAGATTCTTCTTCAGTGTGGTCCAGAGGGAGAGGAAGCCCTTAGATATCGATCAATCTCATTGGAGCAGATTGATGATTGATGAGGGTAAAGTTGTTTAGATTGTCTTGCTGTCTAAGAGTACAAGGGTCACCCAATTGTTCATTTGTTCAGGGGCTTCTCGGCCTGAGAGGTCCCTCTTTTGTATCCTAAACACAGGTACAGGAGTTCAGGAACTGAACCCACTTAACATAGCTGTTGATTGCTTCAACAAAATTTATCAAGAACACTGAATGATGATAGAATTTTCAATTTGTGATGTTGGTGATGATGATGATCACAGAAAATATGAAAAATCCTCGAATGGCAATCGAAAATTGTGGGTCCGACTGGAGAAAATCATTGGAGCATCCACATATGAATTAATAATATATTTTTTGCTGGACCCCCACATCACCTGAAAATCTAGTGGCAATGCATTCATTACCACAAATAATTCAAAAATGTTTTTTTTTTCCTGGTCCCACTGCTGATCACTTGGTGAAAAATATGGAGTGTTTACATATGAGAACAAGGTTTGACTGGGGAATGTAAGAAAAGCTTCCAACAAGGAGAGCGCTAAAGAGGGGTTTGGTTTGGGAATTAATTAGGCCACCTAACACAACGGCCTGTTAGATTTTATATTAAAGAACCAAATACGCGATGTTTGTGGAGATCGTCAAGTGGCTTCTGCATTTGTTTTTTCTTATATGCAGCTGAGTGATAAACTCATGAGCAACTCGAATTTCGATACTTGTTTTATTTCAAAAAATACATAAATTCTTGATAGAAAGGAAACAATGTAATTATTCGAATTTAGGGAATACTATAGATATCAAAGCAAAAAGCTGGTGCACAAAGAAGCATGAAGCCAGAAATCAGCATTTAAGAAATGATTTGATGTGTGAAACATAAAGCATTTAGGAAGAGTAAAGGGAAGCAATAAATTATAATAAAGATGAGTAAGAAATAGAATACCATTAAAATGTAGCTAAAAAGTATGTTTTTTTTACTTAGTTTGAATGTTGAACTATTTTTTATCAAACACAATTATTGCACATAGATTTCATAATAAAATAATTTTAACAAAGGAAATAATGTATAATTCTTTTAACATGAAAAACACTATTCTAATATCAAGAAATTCTTTTTTATATCGAAAGAAGCAATAATTTCTTTTTTGAAAGAAAATTTCCAACAAAATTTTAGAAGCATGAAAAAAAGCATAGTTTTATAGTTTTGAAGCAAGTTCTTGGGAAGCGATTTTTCTAGGTTTTAAGAAGCTCGGTTTTTCACTTCAGGTTTGGGGAGACTCTTGGCAAGGAGACTGTAGGATTTTTTTGTTGAACCGGCGAATTAACCCGTTCCGTAGACTTCTGATGAAAGATTTATGTATAAAAGAACCTATGACTTCTAAGCTCTCATCATGTCCCGCTGCTAATTCGACAAGATCATGTGCACAATTAGAAAGAGAACTTGTGAAGGATATTTTGCAAAGAAATTAAGTGTTAATTGCTGGGTACGTGGCATCGTCTTGCCACATGGGACCCACTTAGAGTCCCTTCCTTCGGCTCAAAAAAATCCCAATGTGAGGGGATGGTTTCTTTGTGTTTTTAGCAACCACCTATGGCAATTAAGGAAACCCACCTTTTGTCGGTTAGTTTGAATCCTATATGGAAGGTGTCCAACATGGTCTCTTTTAATGAGAGGAAAACAAAAAAAAAGAAAATAAAGAGAAGGAGAGACTTTGCACATTGTGACTGGGGTTCTTGTGTAAAAAACAATTTGTTGGAGCTTATAACAAGGGAGAAGATGGAAGGAGGTATCATTCCCTTCTTTGTCTCGTCTCCTGCTCTCAAATAGACCATTAGTATCGTATATCGGCATAAGCTTTTTTTTTATCGTTTTAGTCAAGCTGGGGTTATACTTAGGGGTGTCAACAGGTTTTATCCAGACCCGACCCTACCCGAACCCTATAGGGTTCGGGTATAGTGATAAATAAGAAGGCCTGATTAAGACCCGAGTCCGACCAGAAGGTCCGATTAATACATGGACCCGGGTATACTTTGTAAAAATTTATACTAGAACCGGGCCCGACCAGAGTTCCAATTAAGACCCATAATTTTTTAATGTAAAAATGATAAAAAAAAAATATGGTTTTATCGGGTATGGCCAGGGTCTGGTTCTTGTAGTTCTTATCAGGTCCGAGTATGGTTTCTCTTATGGTGGGTCCGATTATATCCAGGTCTGAACCTAAGTCGAGCTGGGGGTTAGAACCCTAGATGGCTAGACTCCTCAGCTAGATAGTGTGACCTAACCATCCAGCTTGGCTAACCAGTTTTTAAATTAACTTAATATTTTAAAAAATTAAGAATTACCATTTTAGTTAATGTAAATCTAGGGCTGCTAGGGAACAGTCGTTTTGTTTCCTAAGAAGAATAAAAAACTTACGAGAGGAAGAGTGCAACAAATAGGGATGGCAGTGGGGCGGGGGACAAGGTCTCCACCCCCGCCCTGCCTCAAGATTTTATCCTCCACCCCCTCCTCCATCCCAGGCGGGGAATGGATTTTATCCTCCATCCCCGCCTTCATCCCCGTTTCATGTCCTCCATCCCCGGTTCAAACGGGGATGGGGCGGGGCAGGGAAAAGTGGTCGGGGTGGGGATGAGGCGGGGATCGGGGTGGGGCGGGGAAAAGTGCACGTCCATCCCCGCTTCCACCCCCGGACGGGGATGGATTTTAACCTTCGTCCCCGCCTCCATCCCCGTTTCATACCCTTCATCCCCGGTCCAAACGGGGCGAGGCGGGGCGGGGCCCCGCTTTCCCCCCGGTCCACTGCCATCCCTAGCAACAAATCCTAATTAGAATTTAGAGAGTTTTTTTTCCTTAAAATGAGAGAGTGAGAGAGATCTTGCATTTCCAACTTTGTAAGAAAGGTCGGTTTTGAACGTAAAGTCAGAAAAGGTCTCCATTTGTGCATCGAGCTGTACAGCAACTTTACCTTGTCCAGAAAGTTGTTTCAGTAGTGCCTTCTCTTTACTCTGCCTAAGCAAAGAATCTTTCCTCTTTATATAAACAGGCCTTCCGACTTCCCACACCTCACCGCTCTCTCTCTCTCTCTCTCTCTCTCTCTCTCTATATATATATATATATATATATATATATATATATATATATATATATATATATATAGTTCCTTCAGTGGACACCAAGGCGCTTCTTGGAGCAAGATGACTGTAACTCCTCTTTTGTTCACTCCTTATTTTCAAAATTAGACTACATTTGTTTATTCAAGATCAACAAATTAAATTGCTGGAATCTGACTTATGTCCAGGATTTTTTCGGCGATTAAAAAAATCAATGGTTGACAAAACACAAAATTTTGTGATTTAAAAATCATACTTTTTCATGGAAAAAATACTATCCAAGTGTTTATTCTTATTAAATGGACATGTTGAATCCATCTATAAGGTCAGATTTGATCTAAACAACCCCATTAGAGCATCATGTCAAAACCAAATCATAATAATATGCCGAGCATGTAGGATAATTCCATCTTTACTATAGGAAATTTTCCACGGTCTTACTTGGTTCTTCTTCTTTGTCAATGAAGTTTTTGCATGGTATAAGTATGAACTGTTACATCTATTGTTACCCCAACTTTTGACTCGTTTGGTTTGTCAACTTCTCCAGGTTGTGGAATTGAAAGTGGGAATGCACTGCGACAGGTGCGTTAAGGCTATCAAGAAGGCCATCAAGAAAATTGAAGGTTGGTTTGCCTGCCTCTCATATATATATTTTTTTTTGATAGGCAAGCTGGGGTTAATTAGGCTGTTATACAACTATACCATTTGGTTTTGAACCTGCAACGTCCCAACACAATGTGACGTGCACTAGCTGCTCCTACCAGACAAATGGAGTGTGTTAAAGTTAATGCACTTGATCACCACCTCGCGGGGATTGCCCACATGGCCAGAGGGGTGGGCCTGAGGTTTGAAGATGCCAGATCAAGCCTCGCTGGTGCGTGTGGGCCACGTAAGGCAGGGTGGTTGTGAACCCCACCTGGGGTCCCCTTACAGTGGAGCGGGCCCATTAAGTGACCCAGTTTTCAAAGTGGGTTCCTTGTCATCGAAAAGAAAAACGCACTCGATCAATATGTGTTTCAAAAATTGCACTGGCTTCCCATCGAGATTTCTAAGTTAACCTCTGTGAACTAAGGACTAACTCAATCTTTTGTTTCACTTGTCCATGTATTGTGATCAGATATAGAGACATACAGAGTTGACACAGAGCTGGGCAAGGTAACTGTCACCGGCAACGTGACGGCAGAGGAAGTAGTTAGGATGCTGAATAAGATCGGGAAGCACGCAACTTACTGGAATCATGAGGATTAGAAAGCTTGTCGATGAAGAGCGAGGCGATTTCGGTAATGATAGACCATGGAGATCATCATGTTCAGCATTTGATGTTCATTTCTGGTTGACACAGTGCGAACGCATGCTGTGAAACTCATGGAGGTTGTTACATGTAAAACCATATATAACTATTTAAACATGTATTTTGCAATCATTTTTCTTGTTGTTGGAATAAAAGAACTGATGTTCTAAGCTGAACAAGGAGAGTTCTTGAAGCAACCTTTTGATGAGGGATCTCAAAGACTGGAATTAGATTACGGATTTAAGCAATTACAAGTGATGAAGAAAAGTGTGCCGAGAAACTCATGGGGGGGTGTTCTATGCCGCAAGGTCAAAGCTGGATGTACTTACAGTGAAGAGGGGAATTCGGAAATTTTTACCAATAGGAAGCCTGCCAATTGTGCTGTCAATGATAGCGAGGTTTTCTCCTGACCTAGCCGAAAAAAAAAAAAAAGTATGCTGAGAAAGTATAGAGAGAGAGAGAGAGAGGAGACCATCTATACGTTCACAAACTTCATTTTCGGGTCCCCCTATAAGTCTACATGACGGGAACGCCCGATGCTTTAAAAAAAAAAAAAAAAAAGTTGACAGATTCTCATGGCAGAAGCACCGATCATCAATAATAGCTTGTTTGTGGTGCCACTTGATGCTGTCAAATATTTGGATGGTCTTAGTATACGACAACCAAAAAATGTTCAACTTCATTCAAACAAGTAATGAACTAAAAAAATAAAGATAAATTAGTATACATGTCACAAATATCATCGATATTTATAAATCATACCATACCCGAGAAAAGAAAACTGGCCGTAGAAAACAGTAACAAAGAAGGAAAAAAAAGTTACAATCAAGCCAATCTTTGATCAAACAGCCTTATATTCGCCAGAGACCCAGGTCAAAGGTCTACACGTCAAAGGTGCACAGGTTCAACCTCAGTCTATACTAAAAAAAGTGCACAGAATTCAACCCCGATCTAAGAATACAAATTCGAGTCAGTTTCATCGCTGAGAACCGTGTACAAGTCTAAAATTATGCAGATTCTCAGCACAATTCAATGGCTGTGCAGCTTGACCACAGAGCTGATTTGGAGTAAAGCAAACATGAATCAAACAGATAATATTCATATATTTCAGCAGTTTTCACAAGAAGAATGGCTTGTCTCTCCATTGGAATGTGCAGCCACGGGCCTCCATATGCTGGATAAGTGGCGGAGATAGTAAAGATTTAAAGTATGCATTAAGCTTAACTTTTCTCAGACACCCGCATGCCAAAAGGGAAACTTCGAAGCCTTGTATGGATACACCTCTCAAATGCAACATGGTTATGTTCTGCAAGCACCCCTTGCTTGCCAATGCTAGCAATCCAACATCACTGATGGAACAATATGATAAATTTATCTGCAAGAGAAAAGCAGTAAATACATGTTAGAAAGTACTTCATCACCTCATTGTTTGAGGTCCTATGGAGGGAGAGCATGCTTGCCTGTTTCAGATTTTGAGAAAAGCGAGTTAGTTGAAGAATTCCTTTATCATCAACTTTGTAGCATTTCTTAATATCCAGTTTGGATATAAGTCTACAACCCACAGCAATGGCAGCAAGACCAACCGATGATATGCAAGGACACCCTCGAATTTCTAGTACAGTCAACCGCGGACATTTTGATAGAGATCTTAGAGAATCGTCTGTTATCTTTGTGCAATATGACATATTGATCATCTGCAACATCGGGCAACTGAAAGCAATAGCTCCAATTCCAGTATCATCTATTCCCACAGTCCTGGATACGAAAAAAGAAAAAAAAAATATTGAAGCAATGGAAAACAACACCAACCTCACTGAGCAAGGTAAAACTGAAACCAACCTATACAAATCCAGCTCTCTGAGTTTTGGACAGTAGTTTAAAATATGTATAAGTCCATCATTTGTTATGTTAGAGCAAATTCCAATTTTTAAACTTGAAAGTTCTGAACATTTCGTGAAAGACTTCAAACCTGGAAAATCAAAACAAGAGTCAGGTCTATGGTTATTTTAAAGAAAAGGTCAGATCTATGATATTGCCTTGTATAGGCAGGTTATGAAAGTCAAGATAGTTGTGAAACCTTCATCATCAATCTCATTGTCAGTAAAGTCGATCTCTTCCAAGACATGCAAATGTTCCCCAAGTAATCTGAAGGATTCCCTTGAGACTAAACTACAAGATTCCATCCTAAGGGAAGAAAGTTGCTTGCATTTGGCAATGGCTGAAATAGAAAGATAAGTTATTTTTCGGCAGCAAGTGATATCAAGTTTCCTCAGCTCCTTGCGTCTTGTCAGAAGGGAACAGAGAGCATCGTCTGCAACCCCCTTACACTTGCACAGGCTGAGCTCTCTAAGAGATGTGCACCATTCCCCAATTGCCTTTAGTCCAGAGCATGATACCTGACAGCCATCTAATTTGATGCATTGCAGATTGGGGAGGTTTCTTAAGCTACAAGCAAGAGATTCTGAAACCTGCAAAAACCAAAAGGTAAATGGTAAATAATTTATACTCTCGTTTTTTTCCCTTTAATTAAAATGCAAACCGAGAAGCTCGTACTTACATAAGCACCGTATGCCAAAGTTAGTTGCTGCAGTGAGGTCGCACCATTAGTCAGGGAAGATATGCCAGCATGGCTTATATTTTGACAGTTAGACATATCAAGTACCTGTGTTAAGTGCAGGAGGCAATAAGTCAAATTAAGGTTCAACTTAGGGATAGTATCTAAATAAGGATAAACTTAGCAAGACTTGAGAATATTTAGCTGACATTGACCCTACATCGTTTAAGATTTATCTGTGAAGTATAAGACTAGTTCAATATTTTCTATAACTCCAAATAGAACATTGTAATGGACATCAACCATATTTATTTTTGGACTCACTGAAGTTATGCTTTACTTTAAAAATCAATGAAAGGTGCCATCAGAAAATAGGAGAAAGGGCATCATATTAAACGAACTTCTAAATTACTAGATATTGTGAGCTGTGCTCACATCCACCTTGAAAACTAGACAAACATATAATTGATATTTGCAATAAGAGCATCTAAAGTAGAATTGAGTTGGTCAGATTGCACTGATAAAAGTTATTAAAAGAAAAAGTTGCACACACCTGAAAAATGCATAGAGAGAACCTTATGACAGCATGGCATAGATATGTAGTATAGCCTAATTTTTTCAAAATATTTTTTACTCTCAAGAGTCTCAAGTTAGTTAAATCTGGTGCATTTCAGAATAATGTGATAGGATATGTCACTAGCACAGATGACACGTATGCATAAAATAAATAGAGAGAAATATTATATCAATAAAGAAGTTAAGTAAATCATGTACAAGCATTACAAACAAGACAGAAGACAATGGCACTAAGAATATTTTCACTTTCATAAATTAAAAAATAATAATAAAAGATCCAACATTTTTGTGAGAACTTATTATATGAAATAATGTTTTGTGCAAATACAATAATGAATTTGTCAAACCAACAGATACCTATATAAAAATTTGATAGTGTTAAAATTAACCTTCTCTTGCCTGGCTGGAATCATAGTGACAAAAGTTAAAAACAGCAAAATATCGGCAGTCAAAATCTCGGGAGATTTTGAAATTTGTCATAAATCTTGCATTTTTTGGCAAAACCTCAGCAATAAAAAATATATTAAAAAATATAAAAAAATAAATTTTATAAGAAAATATAAATAAAACACATTTAAAAATAAAAATCTCAGGTTTTTTCACGATAAATACCTGCTAAAAATGTAAATATCATGATATCTGTCACGGTTTGAAAATCTCGTGACAAATTGCAGTTTTAAACTTTCAGGCAATTTCCCGCGATATTATCGCTAGATTTATGAAAATCTGGCGATATTTGTCACAGAGGTTGGAATCATCTGTCATTTTACAGGAAATGAATTCACAGAAAGCTTTATGACTTAGGCATAGCAACCTTTCATCCTTGCTGCCTAGATCTGTGATGCTGAGGGAATGACTAGCAAAGCAAAAAGTATATATGGTCACAGAACAGACCAAGAAAAACACACATATATATGTGTGAATATCCCCAAGCTAATTTACTTAATATACAGAACATATTATTGCAATCAATTTTCTACCAAAGAACAATAATTTTGCAGTTCAAATAATGAACTATCAAGTATATATGGTATACGATTGTAATAAAACATTATTATCATTAATTTAGTAAAATTAGCTAATATTTCTTTTGGTAAGTTAGTATTATTGAGTGCACATTATCATCTTATTTGACTAATTTTCTACCAAACAAAAAAATTATTACGTTTTAGGTACTTAAAAATCATTTTTCTACAAGATTACTCGCAAGTCCAACCCCTACCAGTGATAGAAGAAAGAAAGAAAAAGATATGAACAAAATACTAACAATCAGTCCATCCAACACGATCAACAAAAGTACCTTAAGTGACTTGCATCCCTTCTTGAGCTTCATAAGTCCATCATCTATCCCAAAACACCCCACTAGGGCCAAATCTTCAAGATATTCAAGTTGGATTAGAGACGCAATGCAAGCTTTTGTGATCTGTCAAACAGTGAAAAACAGCTTACTGATTTAAATGAGTTGCACTATATGAGACTGAGACTGATGAAAGAATGGATATTTAAAGTGTCTGAAACATACATGGATAGTTTGAAACTTATAAAAACCTATCCATGCATCGGAATCAAATGCTCCAAGAACTGATTCCTATAAAAACAAGCATATAGATCACATATGTACGGTGGAAATTTTGAAAAAAAACAATAAAAATCCAATAAAACGTTCATTGGGGAGGTTTGGGAGGGTTTTCCATTGGGGAGGTTTTCATTTTATATATATATATATATATATATCAACCAGTAGCAGACTATGGGTAGCATGCAAGTAAACTGAACATGATAACTAGAGACGACTGTAAATGGAGAAAAGTTATGTCCAATATTAGTCGCTGTAAGAAACAGAGAGCGGTAGCTAGTCAAGAGTCTCAACCATGAATGACAAAAGTCACCAAAATAGACCAACAGAAAAAACGCAAAGCCAAGTAAATGCTTATTGTCTTGATGAAACGGCGGAGCACTTCATTCCAAAATGTATCATTTTCAGAAAGTATGGAAAATCAAAATAAACAGAAAGATAACAAAACCCCAATCCCTAAAGTCATTCAAACTCATAAATGCAAAAATTACTCCAACATATTTAAGACAGATCACATGGCAGTTGAGATCTAAAAAGATTTCACCAACTTGGATCAAATTCCCATCTCCAACAGCATCGGCATTGTTCGATCTAATCGAAAAGAAAAAGAAAACGCTCAAGCTTCACAATCTCCTTACCTGCATATACGACAGATCCAAACTCCGGAGCTCCCTACACTTGACGGCAACCAATCCAACTCCCAAATCGCCTATTCCCAAACACCATTTCAGACTGAGCAATCGAAGCTTTCGGCAGCCGACCGCGATGCATCCGATGCCCAAATCCGAGATCTGCTTGCACCTCCCCATCCTCAGCCTCTGCAAATTCTTCGCCTTGGAGATGCCCTTCGCGGCCAAGTCTGTCAAATGGGTACCGTTGGAAACGTCGATTTCGACCAGGGAAGCGCAATTGAGGGTCAAATGAGAGATACCAACGTGGGTAAAGAACTTGGACTGCGAGAGGTCGATGGAGGCCAGCGTGGAACCGCAGAGTCTGGATAGAACTTGAAGGGAATCGTCGGCGACTCTGGGGCAGAGAGAGAAATCCAGGTGCCGGGCATTTCTGTACCTGGTGAGGACGGAAGGGAGGAGCTCGGGGCACATCGGCTTGAGGCGTTTGCGGTGGTGGGACTCGAGAGAGTGGAAGTATCGGCACACGAGAGACCATGACTTTTTGTCGAAGGGGTCGGTGAGCTTGTCGAGGATGGTGAGGAGGATCTCTTCGCTGAGGACGTTCAGGATGCAAACGGAAGCAGATTGATCCGAAGATGCGGTCATGGTGCTGTGGAGTTTCTTCATTGGGGGAAGGAAGGAGGAAGAAGAAGACGAGGATAGATTTGGAATGGTCGAGGGGATTGACGTATGGGGGAGAGGTCGCGTTTTGACACCGCAGCTGTACTTGCAACTGAAATAGTACCTCTCTCTCCATCGGACCAACCTGCTCCTCCCCTGTTAACGAATTAACAATTGTGCCCTCATCATCAAACGCCACAGTTTTTCTTCTTAAATTGAGATTTACTATGGACTTGCACCCTCCCTAGGGCCCTGTACAATAAAATTCCCGGGAGGATTTGACACACACATTACAAGTTTTTATATTCCACGAAATTTTTATGATCTTAACTGGAATAGTAAAGTGATTATCACCACTTGACACACACACTCCCCCCAAATTCTAGATCTAACTGCAGGGATGTGGTCTATTTAATATGTTAGTAGATTTAGTTATATTCAATATTCCATAAGATTCAATTTTCCAGATAGTTAAAAGGAATGTCTGAAAACTGGAATCAACTCTAACACATGAAAATTGTAAGTAAAACATGCTAAACATGATCCAAATGTTAGTTTTGTTTTCAGAGATAAAGATCTATCTGAAATTAAGAAAATACCGCCATCACCAATAAGGTGTGCAGACATTAAATTATATAGTTTGATTTTTTCACCTTCTCGAAATGGGAAATTTGCATGACATATTGATGCTGATTAAACCTGCCATCATGTTATTAATCATCCGGTGCATACAGTAAAAAGGAGACATGACATGAAGTTAGTAGGGCATGTCTAAGACTTGAGATGGACAGAAAGAAGTGGGTGGCATGTCTGTATAATTCTGGAGCAGGGACATGGGCAGTTTCCTAACGAGGGGTTCGGGGTGTTTTCTGGGTGAAGACTCTTGTGAGGAGGGACAGTTTTGTAGTGTACGAACTACGAACATTCAATGCCCAGTCAAGTTGGGGGTGGGGTGGGGTGTGGGGGGAAATGTTTGTATATTATATAAATTAGCAAAGGGGCAGATGAGGATACCGTACGTGCCAAGGGCCTTTTCCGGAGTACCCACCTCACCCAGATAACAACGTCTTGGTCAACAACATGACTGGTGGGACCAGGCAAACGTTCAACCTGCCTGAGAGAGGTGTCATCTGGGGATGATGCACCCCCTTCTAAATCTGTTCAAACATTTTTTTTTCTATTTTTTTTTACGAAAAAAAAAAAATTGGGGTTACCCCTAGCAGTTACTCAACCGTACCATTGGGATTCGAACTTGCAAAGTCCAAACAACAAGGTCACGTGCTCCTTCCATACCAGCAGAGGTTTTGTTAGTTTAGTAACAGCTGTACCAAATCTAACGCTTGTTTACGTTTGCTTGAACTGTATTCGAATGTTGTGTTTAAAATGTTTATTGTTTGATGAGTCGGATTACTTCGTTCCTATGAAAGATCACGAGCACGGAATACACCCCCCAAAACATTTACCAAAATGACACAAATAACCCTCGCTTTCGCACGAGTGCCAACGATCCACCATCCATCTGAGTCGATCTAAAGAAAAATCTCGTCATTCATCGAAAACACAAGGATACATACATCTTTTTGTTCAAATTTCTTCTGTTCGCAGCACTCGAAAACACAATGCATTTTTTTTTTTTTAATTTGTTCCTCCCGTTCTTGTTGTTCTTTTCGTAACTGGGCGATGGAACGAAAATAAGACTGTTAAAAATGAAAATCTTTTTATGATTTTTTGTCCCATGCAACGTTAGAGACGCGCCATCAAACATGCAAAGTATCTTTCGTACCTTCGGGCCACACAAACCTTATAAAAATATCTTGATCTTTCGGATTTTCTGCTGAATTGGGAACACTGAAATTTTTGGATTCTTGAAAGGCGTTAAGTTGGATGGTACTCGAAATTCAGCACAGATGTAGAGCTCCCTAGTCTATTTTATTTTTATATTTTTGTTCTATTTTTTTTATATATTTTTAACATATAAATATACCGATATTTTCTCAAGATTTTTTCCTGTGAAAGAACAAATTTGTTTAAAACATCATGAGATTACCCTTAGCTGAGGAAGCCCAAAACCATGTTATGTGACTATGGACTGTGCCATATTTTGATGTCTTCAATATAAATTATGTCTGGTTATATATTAAGTTATATTTGGAAGGACGTGTAGGCATCAAACATATTGAATCTGTAAACCATATGAACTTGTCTAGATCACACACAAAGGCACACGATTTAGCGCGGTTTAGTCTAACATGAACTATGTTCACAATGAACCCTCACCCGCTATTTTATGTAGAGAGGAGGGGAAACTGTTTCACTTATATAGGCACCAAGAGTACATTCAAGATTATGTATAACTACAATTTTCAATCCTACATTATATTTACAATCAATAGAAGTCCTTTTATGAAGAGGAGTTCTTGACATTAGGAGCCATTTCAAGAGGAAAGAGGAGAAGCCACACTAGAAAACTTCTTGGGCTTTTTGGATCCTTCTTGGATTGGTGCAGAACCTTGGACACCTTGGACAGTCATCTCAGTGCACCCCCTCAAGCCAACCTCCGTAAGGTTGAGCTCATAAGCGACTGAATTTAGGACTTGGCAGAGGCTTTGTAAGAATATCTACAACTTGATTTTGAGATGGGGATGAATTGAGGAACTTCAATTTTACCTTTAGAAACATTTTCTCGAATAAAGTGGTAGTTAATCTCAATATGCTTGGTGTGAGCATGAAACATAGGATTGGCCGTTAAATATCTAGCTCCTAAGTTGTTGCACCATATGATATGGACTTCACCTAGAACGATATCCAATTCTGACAGTAATTGTTTGAGCCAAGAAAGCTCATAGATGACTTTTGCAATTGCTTTGTATTATGCTTCTGTGTTGGACCTGGTTAAAATATGTTATTTGGTTGAGTTCTATGACAACAAATTTGGTCATATAAAGGTCAAGTACCCACTTATAGACTTGTAATCGTCTGGGTATCCTACCCAAGTACACATCAAAGTAGGCAGACAAGCAAAGAGAACAAGACTTCTTGATTTAAAGACCCAAATTCAAAGTTCTCTTGTGGTGTCTCATAATTCTTTTGACGTAGACCCAATGATCCTGATTCAGTTCATGCATGAACTGACAGGCTTTGTTGACATAATATGATATATCAGGCCTAGTAAATGTCATATATTGTAGTGCGCCAAAAATACTCCGATATTGAGTGGCATCTTTTAATAGTGCTCCCCCATGTCTAGACAAGACAACATTAGGTGCAGCTAAAGTAATTACAGGCTTGCAATCTATCATGCATGTTTTAAGAAAGAGATCTAAAATATTTTTTTTTTGCACCACAATTCTTAAGGAGTAATGAATTACTTCAATTCCAAGAAAATAATAAAGAGGACCTAGGTCTTTATTGAAAAATTCATGAGCAAAGTCATGAATAATTCATTTAACATTATCAAGCGAATTTTCTTAATAATAATGTCATCAACATATATCAAGACAAACATATGGCAACCCTTGTGATGAATCAACCTTGGATTCATCAAATCCTAATTTCTCTAAATATATACGAAGTCTTTCAAACCACGTCCGAAAAGGTTGTTTTAACTCATAGAAGACTCGATTGAGCATACACACAAAATTAGGTTTCAAAACTTGGTGGTTGACTCATGTAAACTTCTTTCAGAATACCACTTGGTGGCTGACTCATGTAAACTTCTTTCAGAATACCATGAAGAAATGCATTATTTACATCTAATTGAAGCATCATCCAACCCAAACTGACTACAATTGATAGCATCATCCTAATTAACTGCAAATGATAGCACCATCCTAACTAATATGGGTTTACAACAGGACTAAACGTTTCAAAATAGTCAATTTCTTCGTGCTGGTTATACCACTTGGCGACTAGGCATGCCTTATACCTGGCTAGGGTTCCATCAACATGCTTCTTAATCTTATAATTCCACTTACACCCAACAAGATTGGTGGCTTTATTTGGAGGAACAAGGGTCCAGGTATGATTCTGATAAATAGCTTTGACTTCTTCTTCCAAGGCTTGGCGCCATTTAGGCTCAGTGATAGCTCAAATAAAGGAATGTGGTTCTTGTTCTTTTTTACTCACGTCACTCAAAAGAGCAATGGGATATTTGGTACCAAAAAAAAACCTTGGTTTTAATGTTCCATCTTGAGACCTTGTAACCATATGATGGGTTTTGGTGGGTATTTGATTAACAAGATGAACAACAAGGTTCAATCTTGAGGATGAAGATCTAAGTAGCACATCAACCTCGTTGGACTTGATTGACAGACTAGATTGTGTAGGAGTTGGGACTTTATATTCATTCAGGTTCAGGGAGAGACTGATGGGCCAGATCAGGTGTTGGAGAGGGTGACGACTTCATGGGAGACCCCAAGAAGAGGTAGGAGGACAGGATTAGGTAGGTAAATTGGGTCTCTAAGGTAATTATTCTCAGTAGTGTCATACATGTTAGGACTCTTAGGTAAACTAAGTTTCTGACTATAGATCCAATTTGACACTTCTTAGAATGTCACAGGTTCTTTCTTTCCAACAAAAAAAATCTTTCATAAAAAATGATATGCCTTGAGATAAAGGCTTTCTTGGTAATTGGGTCATAGCATATGTATCCCTTGTAATTAGATTCATACCCAATAAAAACATAAGGCTTATATTTTGGGTAAGTTTGGACTTGGTGAAAGGTACCAAATAGGGTTAACACGTGCAGCCAAATTTTTTAAGTGTTCATAACTGGTTATATGTTTGAGCAGGAGCTCATATGGAGATTTTGACCAAGGTTTAACATAGGCAACTGATTATATATGACGGTTCTGAAGGCATCTACCCAAAACTTTTAGTCCAATGATGCATGAAATAATAGTGTCAACCATGTTTCAGCTACATTTTATGTTTTCTCTCTACTACACCATTTTGTTCAAGGATATGAGGACAAGATAATCATTGTGTTTGATGTCACATTCGTTAAGAAACCATGTAAACTCTTTGCTAACAAACTTTTCACCACCATCACTATGGAATATCTTAATTTGATTTTCAATTTGCTTTTCAACAATATTTTTGAAATTTATAAAACATGAAAAAATATCAGATTTTGTGATCAACAAGCAACAAATAAAATATATACCCTTCATGAGACGGTGTTGGCGCTAGACCCTAAAGATCTGCATGAACCAACTCTAAGGGAGCTTGAGTGAATGACTCTGATTTAGCAAACGACAATTTATGAGTTTTGCTAACAACGCATGATGAACATAATGCATAATCATTATTCACGGACAAGATAGATTTACTTTCCTCTAGTTTTTTCTAAAACCTTGAGGCCAGGATGTCCCAACTGACAATGTCAAACTTCATTAGAAAATCTAAACTTATTATTACTAACTTTAGCAAACCCAACTTTAAGGGTCTGATTTTCTTTTCCACACTGCCAAAAAGACCAAGAGTAAAGTCCTTCCTTACTTAGGAGAGTAGTCATGTTCCACAGATCCTTCACACAAAATCTATTCGCATCAAATTAAAATAAACAATGATTATCTTTTGTAAACTTAGCTACCGACAAGATATTCTTCTTAATAGCGGCAACATGTAGAACATCTTTCAATGTAAAAGTCTTATTCCTATATTTGAAAAAAGATTACCTATATTGCATAGCCGCTCTCTACCATAATGCCATATGAGCCTTGATATTTATTTTTTCATGCCTTGTTCCTATGGAGTAGCGTAGTGTGTGACCCCAGTATCAGGTACCATGCTGAATTTTGCACACTATTGAGTGTCATGACTGCAAATGCTTTTGAAATATCATAGCATGTGTGAACAATATGATTACGATAGCCACAAAATTAACAAACAACGTGTCCCTCTTTCGAAGGGAAACATGACTGAGATTGACCACCTTAATTATCTCAGTGAAAATTTTAAAAATTTTCAAAAAATCGTCAAGCACCTCTTTTAAAGTGACCTTTACCTCTACCTTGTCCACCACCTCCCCCACAATCTCTTTGGCAAAAGAAAGCAGTGGTGGGTGTTTCTCCTTAAGGGGGTTGCTTATTAATCATTTACAACTTCTTCTCTTAGTTTAGCAATAATTCATAAATTTTCACAATGTTGGGCAAGGACTCACGAATGAAAATAGAAGTGACAAAGCTTTCATAGTCTCTTAAGAGACCATTCAATATGTAGTGAACCAAATTTTCATAAGAAACGGGTTCACTAGTAACATATAAGGAATCCATAAACAAGAAATAATTAAGACTAGCTAATTAATGATTAATTAACTAGGAAGCCTCTAGAAGTGAGGGACGTCTCATATTGGTGTTCTAGTTCATACCCCTTATGTGGGCTCCTCCTATTGACTCTGGATGTGACACATGTCAGGTTTCTCTTCCTCCAGATTAGCAAATGTGACCTTTGACTTTTCAACATATGGAGAATCCACCTCAGCCGCCACATAACCTTTATAGGTCCCACCTAGGCCTGGATGACCCTCATTGTCTATAGGAAAAGGTGTATGGATCCTAGAGCTTAGATCCAGACCATCTTCTAAAATTTGGGTAGTAAGAGACCACCATGCTCCGCATCACTTTAACCTCAAAGTGGAGACCACAACCCTCTGAATTGTCGCACCACTCGGGTCAAAAAGTATCACATGTGCATCCCCCAATGAGTATTTGAGGCTTTGGCGATTGGAACGTTCGACCAAACAATAGGGACATTGATGGAATTCGCGACAGAATTCAGCTCCACCGCTTGGGCAGTGAACAAATAGGCATATTAGATGCCCTGAGAAAACTTCAATGCCCTTCTTGGTTGCACCTTCTCTGTCGTTGAAGGTCTGATGGCAGCGAGTATGATCTCATTTTCGTCCCTACAAAATGATATCTTCATTGCGGAGAAGTTTGAAGCTACCTCACCCAACAATTGTAGCCACTGCATACCTAGGACAATGTACACACCATAGATGGGTATGAGATATAGGTCAAGCACAAACTTTGCTCATTGGAGCTGCAAACATGCATTTGAGCATATCTCCATATATTTAAGGTATGACCCATTTTCAACCATCACGTCAAAATCGATGCGCTCTTTAATTTCACACATGATTTTCTGTATTGTACCCTTGCAAAGGATGTTGTAAGTGCTCCCAATATCAATAAGCACGACCACCTCCTGGGTGCTTAGCAAGACACATATCCACATGGTGTTGGGCATAGAGACATCCGAGAGTGCAAGGTGGGATATCCCATAGAAAGGCCTCTCTTCGAACGGCGGATCATCTCCTTCAGAGTCTGATTCTACTACTTGAAAGATGTGGTAGCACTTGCATGTGTTGCCCCTAGACCACTTCTCGTTGTAGTTGAAGCATAGACCTTTCTTAAAGCGTTCTTCACACTGCACACTCATGATCTGCTCTATTTTAGGGGTTGACGTGACCCTCTTAGATAGCTCTGGTCTGAACGGTCCATCCAAAGAGCAATCATGAGAATCGGTTGGCCGATCAAGCTTCCGCACTATTTGAAACATCCTCTGCTTCTAATCATGAAGCTTGGCCACCTTGTAGGCCTCTTCAGGAGTCCTCACTACTGCAGCTAGGACCTCTATATGAAGATCCTCCCATACTCCACCAACATAAGACTCGAACAAGGTCTCATCATCAACTAGGGGCAGAAGTATGCAAAGATTTTTAAGCTTTATATGGCCCCGTTGTTTGAGAATCTTAAGCTCCATATGGTGATTTACCAACATCGTGGGCTCAAATCTTTCCATAATACGCTCAACAAAGTCATCCCAAGAGGGCTTTTCATGTATGATGTCGAGCCAATCATACCATCATAGGGAATCACCTTCCAATCAGATGACTGCCTCAGCTGGCAAGTTATGATAGGTAAAAAAGTACTTGAGTTTGAATATTCACTCATGCACATTCTCGCATGCAAAGTTGGGAGCTTCAAATCGAGGCTTCCTACCTCGTGTGAAATCCTATGATGGTTCCTCGAGGATAAACTCGTTCAGGTGTCCCATGCGACCAGCGTGAAAATCACCCCCTGGTTGGAGTCGTGTCTGGGAGTGCGAAGAAGATCGTCTATGCGGTTGATTAGGGCTGATACAACCCTCTCGATGCACTCCAAATGGTGGTTTATCTTTACGCTCTCCTATCTTTGCTGATGGAGTTCGGCCTGCGTTTGGTCGAATATCATCTGAACATGCTCTTCATGCTTGCAAGCTTTCTCGCTCTTCTCAACCCCATGGGGGTTGTGATATATAATCCAAACTAGAAGTTTATGGCTGATCAATGTTGTGCATCATTGTTTGGTTATTGCATTTTTTTTTCAAAAAATGACTATTACATGGCAAAAATGACATGTTTTTTAAAACACCTCACAATTTTCAAAATTTGGTCGATGTCCAAAATCGTAAATAGCCAACTTTGTTATGACATTTTTACCCTTCGCATGTGCGAAACTCATGAAGTGTGTGATATATCGCTCTACTCGTCGAGTATTGCAAACTCCCACTTAAAAGGAGGTTCGCACTTTTGTTTTGTTGCAAACATCACGAAGTTCGCATAATCATATTTGCGAACATCCTGTTAAACCCAAACTTCAAAAGTTCACAAATACCTAAGTTCTCATATACAATACGAAATTCACATAAAAATGTGCAGACATTTTGTTAAACTAAACCTCATAACTTATCCAATATCCTACTTAATATGCATATACCTCACGAAGTTCGCATAAAAATATATGTGAAGTTAAACCGACCAAATATGCATACTTCTAGTAACTGAAACCGTAACAACTTTGCAAGTATTACACTAAATTCGCATATATAGTTCAAAGTTTGAATAACAATATTTGTGATTTTCTTCCTAGTCGAAACTTCGCAAACTAACTTCGCATACACAGTTTGAAGTTCGAACAACAAAATCTGTGAACTTTCTAAAACCGAAACCTCTCACAACTTGCGGGATCCGCATGAAAATAACTTGTTCATACAATTTCATTTCATTCATTCAAACTAAACATGGTTATACACATTCATTTCATTCATTAAAAAATAAACTTGTTCATACATATATTAATTCTAGTAATTCGGAAATGAACCTACTCATACATACATTCATTCAAAAAATGAACATGTTATAAACATTCACAGTACATAGCTCAACATTAGAAGGTTTGATCTTTGGCTTCTTAATGTCAGTCGGGTTCTTGTTTTTGTTCGAAGACCCTCTCTTCTCTCGAGTAAATGATTGAGGCTGAAATCCAACTCTTAAGCATGTGAATCCTGTAAGTCGACCTAGAACATGAACTTATTCCTTCAAGGACTCATTTCCAATCAAAAATAGCTTCACATCGGAGGTTCGGTCTTTGGCTTCTTAATGCTAGTCAAATTACTATTTTTGTCCACAGACCATCTCTTCTCTTGAGCAAACGATTGACGTAAAACTACCTCATCGACACACTTTTCATAATTAAGACATTTTCCTTTTGCTTAAGACCATCAACATCATTCACCACCTGAACATCTACATCTCTTATCTTCTCCAAAAGCTTCTCCACCTTATTCATGTCATCATCCTTATTATTCCAAAATCTTCTCCACCGTTGATTTTTAAAGGCAAAAACAAAACCTAAAATGTGAACAATAATGTTTTTACTATTGAATCATCTTATTAAATATTAAAGTGTCACAATTAATGCTAGTAGGGACATTGGCAAAAGTATAAGGAGGTTCAAATTGAAGTCTTCAGTAAATTTGTGAATCTCATGTGCAATATTTGTGAAGTTTTGACATATTTAAGTTAAATATAACGTTGTGCGAACTTTGGTCTATATATGTGAATTTTGTGAAATATTATGTGACAATGACCAAGATTTGTGAGGTAGTCTGCAAAAACAATTCACAATGACATGATTTATGAAAAATGACTAAGATTTGCAAGGATGAGGAAAGTCTGCAAACAAGTTTTTGCAAAAAACAACCAAGATTTGTGAGTATAAGTAAGTTTGCAAACAAATTTTTACAAAAATGACCAGAATTTGCAAGGATGAGAAAGTTTGCAAATTTTTTTATGAAAAAATGACCGATATTTATGAGGATGAGAAAGTTCACAAAAAAGAGAAACGGAACCTGTTGTAAGAGGAGAGAAAAAATGCTTAGGGTTCTAAAGGAAAAAAGGGTTACGATTCTTTCTAGAAACAAAAAACAAAAAACAAAATGAATTTATATTATTCAATAAAGCATGCAAACTTAGTGATGTTCGCATATTTAGGAGGATATATGTGCAAATTTAGTCAGGTATTTTTGAAGTTTCAAGGTTTGGGTTTAACAGAATATTCACAAATATCATCATGCAAACTTAGTGAAGTTTAAAAAAAAATATGCAGACTACCTTTTAAGTGAGAGTTTGTAATACCGATGAGCAGAGCGATATATTGTGTGAATTCATGAGTTTTACACGTGAAGGTTAAAAATGTTATTTTAAAGTTGACTATTTTCAAACAAATTTTAAAAATTATAGGGCATTTCGAGAAACACATCATTTTTTTTGTACAGTACGATCATTTTTCATTTCTTTTTCTCATTGTTGATCGTAAGTATAAAAGTTACTATATGATTCGGCATAATATGAAAGGTCTTCTTGAAGTGCATATGCCTCTTAGGGATTGATTGGGACATAAGTATAAATGTTTTCATGACACAACCATGGGTCTCAAAATGCTGGGGTTTGAGGGTTTTTGTTATTGGGATAGTATTTGCTACCCTCATGGATAACGAAACCTCTACTTGGGACTCATGAGGGAGGTTGTTTTGTCCAAATGTGACCTTATGGATGTGTTCAACATAGTCAAAATAGTAGGAATCAACCCTTGGATCGTAGTTTTTTCTTCGTAGAAATGTTTTTTCTTGAGGTTTGAAAATTCAATATAATATAAGTCGTCATTTTTTTAACTCTTGTAAAGTTCACCGTGTATATTTTCAAATACCCACCAAAGCTGAGTTTAATTCACATGCATACCAAACTTTTAGAAAATTTTAATTGTAGAAAATGATTGTATTGTCTTTCTAAAATGGTGCAATTTTAGAAATGCCTCATAATTTGCCAAAATCCTCTTCATGCTTAAAATTTTGATTCTTGACTTTTTTAAGATATTTTTACCTTTCACATAAGTGAACATGCAAATGTTTGCAAGATAGATATGTACATCGTCTGAAGGTTGCAACATCTCAATAAAATGATATTTGTAAGAATATTTTGTGAACATGATGAAATTTGCATAAAGTATCTGCGAACATGGCTAACTTGAATCCCAACACAGGAGATTCACATATAAAATACCAACAAGTTTTTTTGGTGAGGTGTCATTGTTCTTCCTTGATATCCGTCGTGTGATGGCACATCATCAACAAGTTTTCTAGCATCATGCACATCATTAACGATGAGATTTTCGGTAAGCACAAGTTTTGATACTTGTAACAGTTGAATCAATTATTTTGTTAAATAATGATATGGATAAGTTATTTTGTCAAACAATAACACGATTCTCAAGTTATTTTTGCATATTCAATAGCGTATTTTATTTTTTTAATTCAATTTCATGTGAGACTCATTTTTTATTTAATTTGGTATGCCTTTATCATCGAATTTAGTTGTTTATCTTGTAGTATATAAAGATGATGAGAGAACAATGACATAACTCTCAAGTTATTTTTTGTATTTTCAATAGCCTATTTTATTTTTTTTAATTCAATTTCATGTGAGTCTCGTTTACCTCTATCCTTAAAAATTTGGTAGTGTAGAAAATTGTTCATCTTTCATTATAAAGATGACAAGTGAAGAAAGTATCATGGAGGCACCAACACCTACTGGTCGATCAGGGAAACAAGTAGGATATGTATATGCTATAAATAGGCTGATTGAAATTGTAAGACCCAACAAAATTTCAGACATTTAAACCAGACACTTTGTGCTCAATTTGAGAAAAAAATCATTTCACCTGCTCAATTTAGTTGGTAAGTATAATGAATATCTAAGTTCTGGATTTTTCCAAAGTAGTGTGGCAATCATTGTTTTGATTAATAACTGAGAAGAAAATAAATAATAATAATAATAAAAATAACAATTTGTCAACCAGAGGAAAAATCAAAAAATTCTATAGTAGTGAATTAATACTTGATGGAAATTTAGTACATAGATGCATTAAGCAAAACTATGATTTATAAATCCTAATGCTAAGTATTGAATAAATCAAGTGAGTTTGGATTTTGACAGGATCCAATTGAAGTCGAATCCAATTAGAAGACCCAACATGAAAATTTCATGATTTGGGGTTTCTAAAAGTAACAAATAAAATAAAAACTTTTAAATAAAATATTATTATTTTAAAAAGGAAACTAGTTGGTTAGACTTAGTTGGAATGGAGCCAACTAAGCAAACAAAGGGGTGGCGATTTTGCCAAAGACCCTACTGTGGGAGATGTGTGAGGGGTGAGAACTAAGGCGGCTCCTCACATGGATCCCAAAGAAGAATCTCTACATTTCTTAAGAAAAACAAAAAATGGTAAGGCATGAAATAAGAGCATAAAGTAGCTTACCAAATTTGTGAAAAATCACACATGACTATAGAGTGGCAAGGGTCAACCTAGAAGAACCTTTTTTGAGAGGAGGGTTAGACTCCATCTGAACCCTCCATCTCCCTTCTTGTAAGCTCAACCACACATCTCACTTACTCATAAATTTTGCTAATAAATACCCCTCAAAAGGTAGAAGAGAGGCATTCTTGATCTCTCTCACTCTCCATCTCCCTCCTCCAACGTTTTGGGGGTTTTTCTCTCCTTTTCATTCAAGTGTAGTGTGAGGTACCTTAGAAGGACTCTATTCTACATAAGTTATGGTAGAAGAACAAGTTTGTGGTAGGATCAAGCACCACTATAACTAAAGATATAAGTTAATCTTTCATCCATTGTATTTTGAATTTTATTTTTAAAACTCTTCTTCTTTCCAATCCAAACAAACATGCATTCTTGTAATGCATGTGGGTATGAACAAGGATTTTTCATAGATAAAGCCAATGAATACTCATTCAATGTATTCTCCCTTATGTTAAGTACATTTTTACGTACATCCATGGTCGAAAAAAAATGATGTTCACCAATATTAATGGTGCTTCATAATTTTGACCCATGTTTCATGCTAGAAATGTGAATCATATGTTGTTCATGTTTGTTTTATTATTTTGAAAGCCTTGTTCTTATATTACTCATGTATCATATCATTTTTCTAGTACATTCATGATTAAAAATACTTTATGTAACGTGTCTCATCATGCATTGTGTGTTTGTAACCTAATCACGGTTAGAAACCTTGTTTATACAATACATAGTGTGGGTTATCATTTTCGAAATGTATTTATGGTTGAAAAACTTTGGTTATGCATTATACCTTATGTTTTAACATTTTCGAGATTCAATCATAATCAAAACTTGATCCATAGACAAATTCTCACCTTTTGAAGTTCATCCATGGTTAGAAGCTTGATTCATGAATGATGTATCTTGACTTATCAATTTTCGAAACTTATTCATGGTTCAAAACTTGATTCATACATGAGTTATCATTTTTGAAACTTATCTATGGTTTGAAACTTGATTAATATACGAGTTATCATTTTTGAAACACATTCATGGTTCAAAACTTGATTCATACATGAATTATCATTTTTTAAACTCATTCATGGTTTGAAACTTGATTCATACATGAGTTATCATTTTCGAAACTCATTTATGGTTAGAAACTTTAGTCATACATGATTCCTCATATTTTATCATTTTCAAAACACAATCATGGTTAGAACTTGACCCAATCACGATTTGTCATGACTTGATATTTTTTTTCAAAAACTCATTCGTAGTTAGAAACATTATCCATAAAGGATTCACCATGTCTTATCAATATTGATTTTTTAAACCATTCCTAGTTAGAAGCTTGGTCCATAAAATGATTCACATGACTTATCATTTTAAAGCACTTCTATAGTTTAGAAAATTTCTTGTTATATCATTTTAAATCTTGAATCATAGTGTTGACTTAGTGATAAAACTTTCAATAGAAAACAAAAAAAAAATAGTTGTAAAGATCTATGTTGGTTACTGTTTTAAAAATAATAATAATAAACTGCAGCAAGGGACTTACTTCTTGCTGGCCAGACCGGCCCCAACCGTGCCCAAGGTTCAGACATGGTCTGTACCAAGCAGACCTTACTGGGTTTGAACCGGGCACGGTCCAGACCTGGTCAGGAAGGGATCAGGCCAGAATGGCCTGAACCGAATCTAACTGGGTCAGACCGGCTAGAACCGAGAGACTCGGTTTAGTCTAGGTCTGAACCCAGCCCACCCAAACTGGTCTGACCCATAATAGGCCTGTGTTGGCTAGGGTAGACTAGGCCTGTGTTGGCTAGGGTAGACCAACAGGTCAGCCATATAACCTGTGAACAAGAAAGAAAGAAAAAATAAAAAAAATAGTTATATAAATAGTTATATGAAAACACATAAATGTATATATACTATGCATATGTATTCAAGTGATTTTAGTCTATGCAAACCATGAAGAAAAATACATATGAAAATGCATATCATATGCATATGTATTCAAGTTATTTTAGTCTATACAAACGATGAAGCAAAAAAAAATGCTTATGAAAACGCATAAGTCATGAATACGTATTCAAGTGATGTTGGGCATGAAGAAATATGCTTATGAATTAATGCATAAGTGTATATATAATGTGCATATGTATTCAAGTGATTTTGGTCTATATGAGCCATGAAGAAATATATTTATGAACTAATGCATAAGTGCATACATAATATGCATGTGAGTAAATCAATGTTTCAGTCATGCATTCAAAGAGAAACGAATTATGAGATGCCATGTGATGGAATAACTCATGCAATGCATAAATGCCTACGTGTGTGAGTGCATATGCCCATGTATTTATAATAGAAATGAGATGCATATGACAAAAATAATTCATCTACATGAAATATCTATGTGAGCATGTTTATGCCAAAATGCATTTGAGGTAAAATGCATATGAGATATATAGACGTGTTTGTCATAGGATTTGCACATCATGAATAAATGTCATATGATGCATGTTTTTCGTGAGAAAAGCATGAGATGTTCCCTAATGATGTCATGAAATGCTATAAAATGTCATGATTTGTCATGTATATGATTTTGAATGCCACACGAATTGGCCATGAGGCCCATACATAAATGAAACGCATAACATGCAGAGATGTACGATGCATTGATGTATATCATAAAATTAACTACAATCATATGTATTGTGTTATGCTACGAGATGTTAAGGCATAAGGTTCGATGAACCTAGTGAACATCATTGACTTTGTGTGTGGATTTTCTCTGTCATATAAATAAATGTTGCAATGCATAGCTGAAAATGGCTCTCTTGTGAGCTTGAGTGGGATGTGAACCCACAAATTATGAGAGAAAGTCTCACTTCGCATGCACACATCCACACTAAAAATTTAGGTTATCGTTTTTACATGCAAGGTACTCCTAGAGGCTAAAGGCACCAGAGTACATGAATGGGTTGGGTACAAAACATGTTATGACATGTATACTGTCCTAAGAAGAGTATTGGGGCTACTGAGCCTATTTTCCTCGTAAGGTGAGGGCATGAACTGCTAATAACCTTAAGAAAGATAAGATCGCCGAGTAACTTATTCACAATGACGGTCTACCTTAGAGAGTGTGGAATGGTACAGCCTCGAGTAACAATGTCACATGTAGATTTCATTTATATGTCATATCGACTTGAATTCAGGAGCTATGGCATCCTTGGACCTCCAGTCACTCGAAGTTAGGAAGGTTGAGGTTACCCAAAAGTGATATACATCAGCTATTGCACTAGTATAGATTACAATCTAGTTACCCCTGCGAAGATTCTCTCAATCACGGACCGCATGCTTGAGTGGTTTTATCTGGTCTATAGGTACCATGGCAAAAATACATCAATGGCATAATAAACACCATGGTATACTTTAGTAGATACGATGACAACTACCTTTGCATACCTGAAGGTGTAATCAAGATAAACAAAATTATTCTAACAATGCTAACTATCTGACCTCAGTAATGTCATATCCATGTTAGTTAATTTCAATGATTATGATATCTACTTGATTTTAATGTTGTATCCATTGCTAGTTGATCATATATTGCAATGTCTGTGAATAATTACTTTTCTTATGCATCTATGTTGCACACATGATTGTTAGACTGTGAAACCATGATAGCATGATATGACATTCATGATTGATGCTTTAGTAATATTCATTATATACATGAATATAGATTTTCTTACATGTTCGCAAGAGTTTGACATTGTTTGATGGGGGCACAGATGATTATTAAGGAAGCAGTGGGATGTGGCGGAGAGGTCGAGAACCATTTTTTCTAATTGACTTGGCGGTTCTAAGACAACTTTTGGGTGTCTTAATTCATTTCTGATATCTTGAATTTGGAATGAAATTGTTTTTGTTTCTTTTTATGTGAGTAGGGATGGATCCGGTTCTGGTGAAATTGGGCCCAACCCAGTTCAATTATTTCATTTTCGTAACCTGCTAGAATTATCCAACTTTTTAAATTCAACTATATTCGTTGTGCTATTTCTAGATCTCTATTTAAAAAAAAATGGATTAAATTTTCATATATTCTAAGTTGAGAATTTTGGAGCGTTACAGCTTTGGTATTAGAACAAGATTAGAAAAAAAGGGTTCAAGGCTCGTCTGACATCGGCATCGCACTATGAGTATCACCAAGTTTAGGTTCTTTGCTTTATTTTGTGTTAAATATTCATGATTTAGATGTGATGAACTTAGTAGAATGGCTTGTGTTTAAATGTCTTGGGAAGAAAGATGCATCAAGATCTAGCATACAAAGTTGAACACCTGAATGAGGTTGTACAAACTATATCTTATAGCATTCAAATGCTCCTACAGGAAGCACAATCCTGTATAAAGTGTCATCAAGATCACGCGAGACAGATTTGTTTGTGAAAACTAAGTGGATGTATCTATTATGGCATAAGGGGGCACACGAGGATGCAATTTTCCAATTCAATCCTGTATCATCTCTTTTGGTTGTTGAGGATCCAAATCCGTTGAAAATGTTACTAGAAGTGAGACCAGATTCACCAATTTACACATCGGCATCCCCTATTTATTTCTCAGTTGCATGCATTACTCCCTCAGTCTCACTACAGTATACACTTGCATCACCACCACATTCTCCTTTGCCTAAGCGGAGGCATACAATGAACATGATCGAATACCGAAGGCATTACACCAGCCATAATTAGGATGTAAGGACACATCAAGTTTTATTAGGAGTCAGAACTCCTAGTTTTTGTGCCTTAGGTTCAAGCTTTTCCAGCTTTGTTGGGTTTTTTGTGAACCTATGTTGACTAAATGATAGTTTATGCTTAATATATATGACTTGTTTGCATACTTTTAGTGTGATAACTGTCCTACTATGGTAATGAGAACAACTCTATAGTATGTATGACACCGAGAATGAACTTTCTTAACTTCTAAAGCACTTTCTTACGTGATTGTTAGATGGCATGGTAAGGACAATGCAATACCATCATGGACACCCTTAACAACCTTGCATGGGGCAACAAGCGGATGCAATGTGTACAACGAGGAACAACCTCCAACAGGTCATTCACGATTGCACAACACCTATGCTAGTAGCAATTGAAGGAGTTTCTTACAAGAGGTTCATATACACGAATCCTCCCTCTTTCACCAAAAAATCCAACCTCGAAGCAGCAAAAAATTAAATACGAGAGAAAGAATCTTTTGAGTTTTGTGAGTCCTTGAAGACAGCAAGGTAGACTTTGGAACATACCAACTCAAGGAGAACACAGAAAGATGGCCGGCTACGACCCTTGAGGCCAAATTCATGAATGGACCAGTACTATGGGAACGATTTGTTGAAGTGTTTTATATGGCTTACTTTCCAAAACACGAGAGAAGCCGAAAGATGCAAAAATTCTTGGACTTACAGCAAGGTAGAGCAACGCTGGCGGATTACATCACCAGATTTCGAGGCTTAGAGTGCCACTGCCCCAATGTATATACACCACAGAAGAGGAATATGTGATCAAGTTCGCATGTGGGCTTAAACAGGTTTTGAAGATCAAGGTCTACATGTGTGGACCGAAGACTTTGGATGAGGCCATTGAGGTGGCTACTCTCCTAGACTAAGATTGGTCAGAGTCATAAAAGTTTCAACCTAACCGTGGTATACAGCAGTCAACCAGACAGAGGAGCTGGCCTAACAGAAAGACGTTTAAGAAAAACTCAGGTGGAAGGAAGTTCACTCTATCAACAAATAAGTCAAGACCACAAGGAGGCACGAGGCCTCAACAACAAAAATCATCATAATCTTGTCCAAAGTGTAGAATAGATCATGCATGAAAGCCTTGTCCTCGCGAGACCAGCGGATGCTTGTATTATGGCAGAATGGGTCATTATGTCAAGGAGTATCACAAGAAGAAGTATGATGAATGGAGAAAGGGTTTAGGAACATCGTAGTAGTAGCCTCAAGCCACCGCAACAAAAGCAGCAGCAACAAAAGTCAGTCGGATAGAAAATAGTTGCAGGACACATTTATGCCATTATCGTGGAGCAACTAGCCAAGAGCGAATTGGTGCAAAGTATTGTACTAGTAGCTAGACAAGTGTCTCTTACCTTATTTGATTGTGGTGCCTCTCATTCTTTCATTTCAGAGAAATTTGTAAAATAATTACATGTGCTCGTTAAATCTTTAAACTACACGTTGGAGGTACACACTCTGACTGGTGAATGTTCTTTGTGTGTAACGTATCTGTAACATATGTGCCAAACATAGAAGTATTGATAGAAGGGAAAAATTTGTCTGCTGATATTATTCTCCTAGATATGACTAACTTTGATGTCATATTAGGCATAAATTGGTTGTTCAAGTATCATGCTCGAGTCTTGTGTCGGGAAGGGAAGATTGTTTTGTCTCAACCCGAATGTTTGAAAGTAGAGTTTAAACTCTTCAGACCTACACTGAAGAGTAGAGTGATTTCTTTATTAAAAAGTACAAAAGTATATGCAGAAATGGTGTATTGCCTTTCTAGTCAACATTACTATAGTAGAACCAAAATTATGTCGATAGAGGAACTAGATGTGGTACGAGAGTTATCATATGTGTTTCCAAAGGAGTTACCTAGGCTTCCTCCATATCGAGAAATAGAGTTTAGTATCGAGTTGTTGCATGAAACTGCGTCAATTTCTAAGTCACCATACTGTATGGCACCAACTGAACTCAAAGAGTTGAAGAAACAACTGCAAGAGCTAATGGATTGAGGATTCATTCGACCGAGTGTATCCCTTTGGAGTGCACTGGTATTGTTCGTGAAGAAGAAAGACAGAACGATGAGATTATGCATTAACTATGGATGTTCAATCATGCTACTATCAAGAACAAGTATATGTTACTATGCATTGAAGATTTGTTCGATCAGTTGCAAAAGGCTAAAGTATTTTTGAAGATCGACCTTAGGTATGGGTACCATCAACTTAGAATTAAGGGCGAAGATATTCCAAAGACTGCCTTTTGAATACGGTACGGGCATTATGAGTTCATAGTGATGCCTTTTGGACAAACTAATATATCAGCAACCTTCATGGATCTCATGAACAGCGCATTCTAACCGTATGTGGATACATTTGTGATCGTATTCATCGATGACATCTTGATTTATTCTGAAAATTCAGAGCAGCATCGAGAGTATTTGCAGATCATATTAGGAGTTCTTAGGGAACACCAGTTGTTCGTTAAGTTCTCCAAGTGTGAATTTTGGCTCAAGGAAGTCATATTCTCAGGTCACGTGATATCTAAAGATAGAGTGTCTGTGGACCCAGCTAAAGTGAAAGTCGTACTAGATTGGAAGCAACCGAAGAATGTCAGTGACATCAGGAGTTTTTTCTTACTATCAAGATATTATAGGTGATTCATTCAAGATTTTTTTAAAATTGCCTTATCTATGACAAAGCTCTTGTACAAAGAAATCAAGTTTGAATGGACAGACAAATGCGAGGAGAGTCTCTAAATTCTGAAGATAAAGGTCACGACAACTCCTGTCTTGGTTTTGCCTTCTAGTCGAGGTGGTTTTGTGGTATACACAGACGCCTCTAGAACATGTTTGGGTTGTGTGCTCATGCAAAATAATAAGATTATAGCATATGCATCTCATCAGTTGAAAATTCATGAACGAAACTATCTGACCCATGATTTGGAGCTAGCAGCTATAGTGTTTGCACTGAAGCTTTGGCGACACTACTTATATGGAGATAAGTTCGAGGTTTTACAGACCATATGAGTCTCAAATATTTATTCTCTAAGAAAGAGCTAAATATAAGGCAGCGACATTGGTTAGAATTTATCAAGGGCTATGAATTTGCCTTATCCTACCACCCAAGAAAGGTAAATGTCATAGCAGATGCGCTTAGCCACAAGTCTGGTAGAGTTTGGGTCAATCCTGTGAGAAGTTAAAAGCTTGTTGAGAATTTTATTGCTTAAAAACCCCTTGTAGTTGGACACAGAGTCATTCAGTTGTCCAGTTTGACCATACAATCCAAGATCCTCTCAAAGATCATTGCAAAATAGAAGCAAGATGCTCAATACGAGAAGCTGAAAGCACAAGCGCAAAAAGAAAGTATGTCTTTTTGTATTGACAATAATGGAATCATTTGAATGGAAAGATGACTTTAGGTGCCAAATAACCTTGAGTTGAGAAAAAAAATTCTCTATGAAGCTTATATCACCAAATACACCATTCATCTTGGAGGTACCAAGATGTTTAAGGACCTGCAACAGAAATATTAGTGGAATGACATGAAGCAAAAAGTAGCAGCATACATCTTGAGGTGTTTGACTTGTTACATCCTTAAGATTGAGCACCAAAGACCTAGCGATACAATGCAGAGGATTGAGATTCCACAGTGGAAATAGAAAGATATTACCATAAATTTTGTGGTAGGTCTACCAAGGACCTGCAAGAAACATGATGTGATTTGGGTTATAGTCGATCGACTCACTAAGTCTGCTCACTTTTTACCCATCAGGACCAATCAACCTCTTGAGAAACTGACTGGTTTGTACGTCAAGGAGATCATGAGATTACACAAAGTACTGATTTCGATCATTTTGGACTGTGATCCATGGTTCACATCTCATTTTTAGGGACAACTACAACAAGTCTTTAGTACAAAACTAAAGCTCAGTATCGTGTTTCACCCTCATGGTCAGTCGAAAAGAACTATACAAACCTTAGAGGACAAGTTGCGAGCATGTATAGTTAAGTAGAAGGGTGAATGGGATGTACATTTGAGTTTGGTGAAATTTGCATACACAACAGCCACCACGCAAGTATTGGAATGGCTTTATACGAAGCCTTGTATGGAAGGTCCTACAGATCACTGACTTATTGGGTTGATATCGGTGAACGATCGACTAAATCACCAATGGTGCTACAGCACTACACCCAGCAAGTGCAGAAAATCTGAGATAGGCTGAAAGCTGCCTAAGATCGACAAAAAGAGTTACACCGACCAGCGGTGTCAGAAACTCACTTTTGCAGAAGATATGGTCTTTGTGAAGGTATCTCCTACCAAAAGTGTGTTCAGATTCAGAAAGAATGATAGTTAAGTCTGAGATTCGTTGGGTCGTTCAAAATCTTGAAATGGATCGGTGGAGCAGTATATCGTGGAGAATTACCGCCTTAATATGCCCAGATTCATAACATCTTCCAAGCATCAATGTTGCAGAACTACATTCATGACCCTTCTCACATCATCATATATGAAGACGTGGAAGTACAAGAGGACTTGACCGTATCAGAACAACTAGTAGAAATCATTGATCGTCAAGATCAAGTTTTGCAATCGAAGATGATTTCTTTGGTCAAAGTCCATGGTATTGAAGAATGCACATGAAAACTTGATGCCAACATGAGAGAAAAACATCCTAACCTTTTTGCCTATCTGTTTAATAAGATTCCATGAACAAAATTCTTTTAAAGAGGGTATGATGTAAGACCCACAAAATTTCAGACATTTAAACCAAACTCCTTGTGTTTAATTTGACAATTTAAGAAAAAATTCATTTCACCTGTTCAATTTAGTTTGTAAGTATGATGAATATCTATGTTCTGATTTTTTCCTTAGTGTGACAATCATTGTTTTCTGGGAAGAAAATAAAAATAACAATTTGCCAACCAGAAAAAAAAATTAAAAATTTCTATAGTAGTGAATTAATACTTGATAGAAATTTAATACATAGATGCATTAAGCAAAACTATGATTTATAAAGCCTAGTGCTAAGTATTGATTAAATCAAGTGAGTTTGGATTTGGACCGAATCTAATTAAAGTCGAATCCAATTAGAAGACCCAATATGAAATTTTTATAATTTGGGGCTTCTAAAAGTAATAACAAATAAAATGAAAACTTTTAAATAAAATATTACTTTAAAAAGGTAACTAGTTGGTTGGACTTAGTTGGAATGGAACCAACTAAACCAACCAAGGGGTGGCGATTTTGCCAAAGACCCTACCTTGGGAGTTATGTGATGGGTGAGGACTGGTTTGACTTTTGGAGTGGATATTTTTAAAAGATAATTTTTCAATAAAAACAATGGGAAAATCGTCAACCAAAGATAATAAAAACCGACTTTCCACAGAAGTGGCGAGTACGGGTCGAATCCACAAGGAACGGGATACATTTTGAATTAAATCTAAAATAACAATTTATTAATATAACAGAGTTTACAACTAAGTCAATATTACAACTCTAATTAAATAACAATGAAAATAACTAAAAACAGGGAAATAAGTCTTCTTCAAGTCGCCAAGGGTAAATTTGTCTTTTCAACACATGTGCATCTGCACTTCGTATTGAAATACACCTGAAAACCTGTTTTTAACTTATCAACCTACAACAATGAAAACAAAAAGTTAGTAAACAAGTTTTCAGGTGTATTTCAATACGAAGTGCAGATGCACATGTGATGAAAAGACAAATTTACCCTTGGCGTCTTGAAGAAGACTTATTTCCCTGTTTTTAGTTATTTTCACTGTTATTTAATTAGAGTTGTAATATTGACTTAGTTGTAAACTCTGTTATATTAATAAATTGTTATTTTAGATTTAATTCAGAATGTATCTTGTTCCCTGTGGATTCGACCCGTACCCACCACTTCAGTGGAAAGTCGGTTTTTATTATCTTTGGTTGATGATTTTCCCATTGTTTTTATTGAAAAATTATCTTTTAAAAATATTCACTTCAAAAGTCAAACCAAATTTTGGCGCCGTTGCCGGGGAACGGCGATTATATTTTGATTATTTCTGATATTTCAGTTTATTAATATGTGTTTAGTAGTTGTTCTTATTTGTTTTAGTTTGTAGAATTAACATAGTTAGAAAATATAGAGTTCACTTGATGTTTTTCCTAGGATTCACTGAATTCCATGCTTCAATGATCACTTAGACAGGTGAGTCTTAGAGAATGTAGTAGTGTTCTCCTGTATTTATTGACTTTGTGAATTAGATTAGAATTGTATTCTATTTCATAGATTAATTAGATTGTTTTAACATTGTTTAAAATAGATTAGTTGTTTAACTTGCTGATTTAGATGTAGATTGTTTTTATAGAATAATTCTGACATAGTGTACTTGCTTTATGTGCTAGAGTTTTTACTTTATTAACTGTAATTTAGTTTGTACCATATGTATATTAAAAAAATAAAGTAGTTAGTTGTTTTGTTCTGAATTTTGTTTTGATTTCATTTTCTATTTTGAATTTCATTGTTGCCATGCATGAAAATCGATCCATCAATGTATGAGTCCAAGTAACCAGACATGGAGAATGCCTTCAGGAGTAGAACATTGACCAGATAAACAGAAAGCTATGCATTCGTACATGCATGGTGGTGGTGCAAAGTCCAGTCAATCGACAGCTTCAGAGGCTCGAGCATACCAGGTTGTATCTATCCTTTCTCTTGATTTATTTTATTGTTCTGTAGTGTGCATCTGCATTGCATGATTGCATCTTTTGTATGTCACTAGGGACAGAGTCATTCAAGCATGGGGGGATGGTTTAGATGCACAAAATTTTTTACAAAAATTTATGTCTGGTAGCTTAAAACTCATAAAAATAGGTCTTTAAGAATAAGTTGTAGCATATATGATTGTTTTTCTGCATAATCTGACAATTTAGAAATTTGTAAACCCCATGTAATTTTTTTTTTCTGATCTGATCTAAATAGAGTAGTTATTTATGAAATAGTTTAAAGAAAAGATAGTATTTGATTGTTAGAAAGTTTTGAATTACTTTAGTATAAGCATGCACAGTATGTTTTGTGGAAAAAGTAAGCAATTGAATGATGTTTTTGAAAAATGAGCTTAAAAGTATAGAGCTACGTTTAGTTGTTGATGTTTTTGTGAGTCCTAGTAGTGGAACTCAGACACAAGTTGAAGTGTTTAAGTCTCTTGACGAAATGGATAACGAAGGAGATCATCTTCTTGTCTAGTCGATATCTGTGGCCTTTGTAGTTCGAGTAAGTAGAGTCTAAAGGGTGTTTTACACCTGGTGCCCTAAAGCCATCTAGTTTGGCAGTCACTGATTCGAAAGCTTGTTACATGAACTGCATAGAAAGCCTACGAGATAGAGACATTGCACATGACGAGAAGAAGACTATACGTAAACTATTAGAATAGAAGGTCTAGTAACTCAAACAATTAAGTCCGAGGGATACTCTGTATCTGGTGCCCTAAGGTTGTCTGGCCTGGGAGTCACTGACCCAAAGCTCGCTACATGGGTCATGAAACTGGATATTCGAAATAGTACTCAGGTTAGAAGAATGAAAAAGAGTGAAAAATTGAATATCAAAAGAAAAAGAATGAGATTAATGAGAAAATTTTCATTGCTTAGGAATAATTGTGAATTACTGTGCAGAAAATATACATGTGAGAATAAATGAGTAATGCATGATAATACTTGACTTTCTGAGAAAATTCATAGATAATTACAAGTTTAGAGAAGTGAAAGAAAAAGATTTTTACTGTGGTGGCATGAGATTTCAGAATTTGTTCTGAGAATGTAGATTACATGAAATATTTGTTTACAATGAGTTCTTAATTGCATAGTATTTCTAAAAATTCATTCATGCATGACTTTGATGTTTGTGGGTAGCATCTCTGCAAACCCTCACGAGACCTTACTCGTCCACTGGGGTAACCCAGGGGTTTAAAGGGCTTGTTGCATGTGTTAAATGCAATCGTGATTCCTACAAAAGTGAGTTAGTGTTTTTAATAAGAGCTTTCATGTTATTTTGGTAATCCATATTCTCATTGCAAAAGTAGGGTATATTGCTAAGGACTAGCAATTATTCTAGCATGGGGGTATTTGATGATGCATAAAATATATGTTTTCTTAATACATTTTCACTGCATAAATGCACCATCTAATAGGTTAAAACCTACACTTAGGTGCATAATGATGTTATAGAGCTATGATTCGAATTTCATCAAAATCGGACTTAAAATGAGGAAATTATTGCATTTACAGTGTAGCGGGTCAAACCTCGGAGTAGATCTGGAGATTCAGGATCCAAACCGCCCATCTGGGCCTTGGATCTGGACCAAATTGCATGTAGATCCACTCCAGTCAACCCAATTCACGTTTTCATAGAATATTTTCTAAAAAAACCCTATAGAAAGAGGCGCCCAGTGAATGTTTTCTTTTTAAACCCTTTTCAGGAAAAATCCCAAAACAAGCCAAATCGTTAAAAGAGGAGGTGACGCCCAGCCCATACTGTCTTTGCTTTGGTTTTTGTGCCCTAAGGGCACGAATCTTGGTCCATCCCCTTCTCACCTCTCACCCCATGCCATTTCCATTGGAGAATCAGATTTGTGCTTGAGATTCAAGCAATCCATCTTCTTCTCTTCCATAACCTCTTCGTTTCTTTTACATCCCTGTTGGTTAATCCCATGTTTGTTGTGTTTTGCAGGTGCAGCAGAGGTTGAAGACACCTTCTCTTGTGTGGAAGTGTGAGACACTCCAACAAGAGGGATCGGCTCTACCTCCATCCGATCTTCTAAGCCACCCGATCGAGAATCGGTTCATCCTCCATCTTCGGTGGACTTCAAACGTGTTGCAGCAGCCTAATACAGTTCCATGGTGTATTTCCAGCATCAACGAGGTCCCTTGTGGTGCGAAAGCCTAGCAAAGTTTGTTCTTTCCTTCCCACCCAGTCGTCGGATCGCCCTAGAGGTTAGATCTTCTCAACCCTTTCTTCTAGATAAAACCCAATGCATGTTGTGCGTTTTTGCTGTTGTGTGTGTTTTATTTTCAGTTTGTATTGTGTGCATTTTTGGTGTTTTGAGCCTTAGTGTAGACGTGTGGTGCTTGAGACCATCACCTTAGGGTCTAGGTATTATTTCTTTGTTTTATGCATTTTCAGATTTGAGAAAAGTAAAATCGAGTTTTTAGTTTTCTGTTTTTTTTTCTTCCTTCTAAGTGTCGTCCAGTCTTTACATGTTCAGTTGTGATTATTAGATTAGGTATATGATTTAAATTTTGATTGTGTTTATCGTTTTTCTTTTTCATTTTTTTAATCATGGAGCCATATTGAATATTGATTGTCATATGATTGTACAGTTCGTTTGATTAAGCTATAGTGGTTTCTGCATATATTAGTATGATAAAATTCATGTTAGTTTAAATTAGTGAATTTCCTGTGTAGATTTAAGGAGTTTTAATAGTGGAGTAGATTACTGTTTAGCGTTTTTTTGTTTGATTTATTTAACTACAGCTTGTTGGTTAGATTAATGTCTGTGTACTATAGTTAAAATTCCAATTATGAACGTGTGTTAGGTAGTTTAATTCAGATTTGTGATTTAGGTCATGGTGTGAATTTAGTTTAATTTTGTTTTGTAGAATCATGTAGTACTTTAGTTAATTATACTCAATTTTTTATTTATGTAGTTACCGTAGGTTATGTTAATGTTTGATTTATTTTAGATGTAATTCCATGTTCATTAGTATATCTAGACTTATTCGAATTCGTGTAGTCACTTTATAATTCAATTAAATAATTCGATTTTATGTAGTCATTAACTTAGGTTGTCCCAAGTAATTTTTGTTCTCCTTTATATCCTTTTGATTATACGTGTATAGGTTAATTTAGTTAGATTAATCTTAGCATAGATTAGTTACTTATTTAATTTTGTATTTTAGATAAAGGGCACTATGGTCTTAGTGAGTGAGGATGCGTTTTTGGTAGGATGCCTACCCATCCAAATTCGTGAGATATAATTGAAGGAAAGTTGATTTTTCTCCAGCTAAAGAATTAATGTCTTATCTTTTTAAATGTGGAAACTCTCCTTTGACTTTCAAAAGATTTTCTAAAACTGGTTTACACGATTTTGGTAAGAATTGAAAGGTTACATTCTCTTTTAAAGCCAACCAAAAACGTGTGTGGTGTTTTGGGGAAGATTTTCAAAAGGACTTATTGCTTTTAAGGAAAAAATGAAAAACGTATGGGTCCTACTAGGCTGGACGGTTTTTGAAACTAAGAGCTTTCCTCATGAACTATTAAGGTGTGAATGGAAGAGGTGGCCCCTACCAAATTCGTGCCTTAGCTTTTAAATCCCTAGTTACTAATTGATTAATTTGAATTAGCATTGATTAGGTACTCATTAATTTAGGAAGGTTTGTAATAACTTAGATATTCTAAAATCGTGTATTACTATTTAGGTAGGTATGAATATTAGATTATGTTCTATTTAGTGTTAAAGTAATTAGATTAGGTTTTAGGATTACTTTCTTTCAATTATCGATTTTAGTTTAGAGTCTTAATTGTTAAGTTTTAGGGCAATTACTAATTTTAGTTAGCTTAACTAACCCTAGTCAAATCCCTAACTAACCTTAACCGTACATAGCTAACTTTAGTTAGTGATTAACTCTAGTTAACATAGCCTAGTCAACATAGGGTGGCATGTAATTCAATTCATATCCTATAACCGCCACCCTATCTAACATTAGTAACCCCTAACCCTAGTTGACCTTAGCTATCCTTAGTTAGTAGGTGACACTAGTTAGTCGACTAACCTTAGGTAGTAGTTAACCCTAATTAACCCTATGTATCTAACCTTAGTTATTAACTATAGATAGTTAACCATACCCTAGAACCCTAGTGAGTAACTAACCTTAGTTGACCTTAGTTAGTAACTAACTCTATTCAGTGTCTAACCCTAGTCAACTTAACTATAGTTAGTTCATTTACTCTACTTAGTTCCTAACCCTAGTTATCCTAACATTAGATAAGGTTTGTGTTTTACTTAGGTTCTAGAACTAATTATTGATTAGTTAGTGATATTAGATAATATATATTAGGACTAATTAGAGTAGTTGTGCATTTAGATAGTTTACCTAGAATAGCACTTAGTGTAGAATAGATTAATAATAGTGATGTGTTTAGATTCAGTTTAGATTAGTTTGTTTAATTTATTTAGTAGTTTTGTTAATTAGTTTAATTGTTGCCCTTTTATGTAGTTTAGTAGTAGATTAGGTTCAGTCAGTCATTTAGATAAATCCACTAATGACATTAAAACATTAACTAGCACTACAAAACAGTCCTGACTATTGTATCTATGTTAAGATAATTTCAATGATTATGATATCTACTTGATTTTCATGTTGTATTCATTGCTAGTTGATCATATTTTGCAATATCTGTGAATAATTACTTTTCTTATGCAGCTATACTGCACATATGTCTGTTGAACTGTGACACCATGATAGCATGATATGACATCCATGATTGATGCTTTAGTAATATTCATTATACACATGAATGTAGATTTTCTTACTTGCTCGCAAGAGTTTGACATTGTTTCTTAGGGCACAAGTGATGATTAAGGAAGCAGGGTGCGATGTGGTGGTGAGGCCGGGAACCATCTTTTCTAACTGTCTTGGCAATCCTAGGGCTTTTGGTTGTCTCAATTCAGTTGAGATGTTTTTGTTTATCTTGAAAATTTTGTATTTCCAGTTCTAAACTAATATTATGAATTTGGAATGAAATTGCTTTTGTTTCTTATTATGTGAGTAGAGATGGATCTGATTCCGATGAAATTTGGTCTATCCCAATTCAATTATTCCATTTCTGTAACTCGTTAGAATTGTCCAACTTTTTAAACTCAACTATATTTGAGGTGTTATTTCTAAATCTCTATTTAAAAAAAAATGGTTAAATTTTCGCATATTCTAAGTTGAGAATTTTGGGGTGTTACAGAAATTGCTCTCTATTATAAACCTTGTGTAATATACTGAAGTTGCTCTCTCTTGAATATTATTTTTTTAGAAAAATACCCATTGACTGATGGTAAATATTATGATGTACGGGAGAAGCTTGATGCATAGATAGACAAGAAACTTGCTCCATGGCCAATAGCATGGGTTTCCGATGTAATTCACAAAAAATGTAGTATTAGTAAGATGAAGCCAAGATTGTTGTGTTCAAATAAGAATCCTCATAAAGCATAGAAACTTGAGGCTTCTGTAAGAAATGTATTGCAGAATAAAAGGTTGTTGAGTTTGTGTCCAGTATTTACTCACATCCAAGAAGAATCTAAAGTAATGTTAATGAGAAGTTATTGGGCAGAAGTATAAGGAGCCCATGACCTTTGATTCTTCGATCATTGCTAACATGCAAGCCCGACAAGAGGAAGCATAAGTCATAGCTACTTGTAGTGGCAATAATGAGATGGAGAATGAGAAAGCAAAGGAAAAACTTAAGCAAAGTGAGGAGGCCAAGGCTGAGGTAGATGAGAGAGTGGAGAATGGAGAAGATCTGCCTCAAGCAAATAAAGAGGTCAATATAGAGGTGGAGTGTGAGAGTGTGGGTGACGAGATGGCAGAGGAGGAACCTCAGCAAAGAAAGGAGGCCAATAATGAGGTAGAGAGTTAGAGTGTAGGTGGTGAGAGGACAGAAGAGGATCCTCAACAAAGGTAAGAGGCTGAGGTGGAGAAGAGGGTGGAGAGGGAGGATAATCCAATTAAGGTGGACGATGATGGTGATAAAAAGGTGGAGAAAAGGACGGGAGAGATCATCCAATGGGAGATGAAGTGCATGCTCCCATGAAGAGGTCGCAATGAATCATCCACTGCTCATGGACATATATATATATATATATATATATATATATATATATATATATATATATATATATATATATATATATTGATGTGTATGTGATACAAATCCATTTGAAACTGGATCTAATTTGGCTTTGGATGGGCTAAAGCAAGAAGAGACCCAACCCAAAATGGCATTGGGTGGATTAGAGCTTGAAGCGAAGCACAAAGCGGATCAAATCGAATCAGCAAGCAAGGACCCAGATCTAAGGAGGGGTCGGATAGCCTAGTGGGGCCCACCAAGGTATCAACCTCTCCTTGGGAGGTGCCTAGATGGGTGTGCAAGGTGTTTTATAAAGGCTCTTGGGTGTTACCTCTTAGCTAAAGGAGGTTGTACCTATTTTGGTAAAAACCTCTTAGGATTTTTTATTTTTATTTAATGTTTCTTGATATTGTGAAGGATGTTAATGCCTCTCTAGAGCCTATAAATAGTGGCTAATTTTGTATTGCTAGGATATGAAAAATATATTAAACAAGAGCTAAATCTCTCTCCTCAAAATTGACTCCCTCTCTCTTTAGGTGTGGCCCCTCCTCTTCTTTCCCTTGGCCCTTAGGCCTTCTTCCAAAGGCGTATGCCTCTTTGACCTTATTGTGAGTCCCTCCCCTTGACTCATCTCTTACTCATAGTGGTGGCTTGTCCCTAATGGATCTGATCACTACAAGTAGACCTAGGTTGTAGATTAGGCTCTTTTTCACCAAGGTGCTCAAGGACTCACTTAAGTGGACTCACCATTCCAAAGTGTTAATGTGTTCCTAGTGGTTTCAACTTGGCCCCAGTCATACAAACCAGTTGCAGACCTCTCCAAGTACCTCTCCTAAGTTTCAGTAAGTTGAAACCACCTTCACCTTGGCTCAAACTCACTTCCGCACTCCTTTGACCCAAACTGAATATAGTCACCAACTCAATTTTGCATATTGTAATTTATAGAATTTAACCCAACTTCCCTAAGTCATATCTCCCTCAACCAACCTGATCTAACCATGAAATTTTAACCCTAAGTTCTCCAAGGTGTTCCCAACCTATCCTCCAGAAATTAGCCCCATACTCCAAATCAGTTAGGAGAACCAACCTCTTTACCAAACCCTATCAAACCTGAATCTCAGTCCAAACCCAATTTTTGTTTTCCTGTTCTCGACCTCATAAATTTCAAAACCCGAGGAGTTAGACCCTCAAATTTTAACCTGACCTTTCTTGATGTGTCTAGAAGCTCCATCTAAAAAATCAGTCATTTTTGTTTAGCCAATTAGGAGAAATCACATTTTTCTTAAAGACTGTTAGAACAAAACAAAACTTGTTTTCTGTTTTTCCTATTTGGATCTATCCGGATTTTGGATCCAATCTGAATCTCATGGGCTCGAAAAGTATCAACTTGGTATTAGAGTGAAATTGGTATACCCTCATGCCTGCTAAGACGGATAATGAGAATCCTCCAGAGATGAACCTTGAGTTTATCTAAAAGCTCTTCGAAGAAATACTCACAAGAATAAACATTTTTGAAACGAAGAGAACCACTCTCGAAACCAATATGCAAACCATTCAATAGCAGCTACAGCAAATCCGTGGACTCCTCCTTACAAATCAATTTTAGAACAAGGATGGAGGTGGTAGAACCCATGAAAAGGAGCACAATGATCGAAAAGTGGATGAAGCACAAGGGTTTATTCTTGGGCGGTGCCGGGAGGAACGAAGAGGCAGAACGCAGATGTGCAACTCTTTTGAAGTGTACCTTTCAAGACCAATCAAGATCACTCTCCCTACATTCTCAAGAAAAGAGCTGCATGGATGGTTATATAAATCCAAGCAATACTTTATAACCTAAGGCATATTAATGAAAAGTAGGCTAGGATATGTGATAGCTCAACTCGAAGGTGAGGCGATTAGGCGATACAGTTGGCACGAACAACGCCACAGAACAGTGACATGGTTTGAGTTTTAGTGGGAAGTGCTCAAATGATTCAGACGATCTCCCTACGTTAACCACAAAGTAGAGATGAAGAACCTTGTGAAAAATTGGTTGGCCCGAGAATATCAAACAAAGTTTGAAGGCCTTTGCACCATGTCTGGTGATTGGTCCGAGTTTGCTTTGATAGGAGCTTTTGTTGGTAGACTCTCGGAAAAAATATGGGTCGAATTAATGACCATAGACCCGTAGACCCTTGAAAAGTGTTATGTCAAAGCATGAGTGGTGGAAGAGTATTTAAAGAAGTCGGCCCATGTGAAGAGGTCCAACTGACTCCCTAACAGGTACGGTAACAAAAAATCGAGCAAAGATATTGGACTCAAATCCAAATTTGGTTTTAATATCTGAACCAAGTTTATTTTCAAGACCCAAATGGCAGATAGTAGAAGCAAGGGTCTTTGCTATAATTGTGGGGAGAAATAGAGATCGGGTCATAAGTGCAAGACCCTTAAAATATTTGTGGTGTGCGAAAGCAACGGGAAAGAAGAGTCATGAGATTCAGAGGAGAAAACTGAGGAAGGCCATGAAATTTCATACCATGCCTTGGGCTGAGGTATTTGTTCCAAACTCCATGCGAGTTAGGGAACGTTAGAATAAGGAAGGTATTGAGGTACTTATCAATACCAGATCAACCCATAATTTTGTAAGGGAAGATCTTGTGAGAACCATGAAATACCCAACCAAGGATCAACCAAGGTTTGATGTCATGGTTAGAGACAGAAGTCACCTCAAGTATTTGTATGTTATCCTGGAGGTGGAGTCGGATCTCTAAGAATCCAAGTTTTTGTTGGACCTCTATTTGTTACCCATGAAAGGGGCAGACTTAGTCCTTAGAATGAGTTGGTTGCGAACCTTGGGCAAAGTCCAATGAAATTTTAGTAAAATAAAAATGTGTTCCGAACTCGCAAGAAAAAGAGTTTGCCTTAAGGGTCATACCCCCTAAGAGTGGTGTAGGAAAAGAGTCAAAAGAAGTTCTCAAAACTTATAAATCAAGATTCAATGTTCTTTCTGTTGTGACTTGCAAAATATGAGGAAAAACGTATAGGGTGCAACATGAGAGTGAGCCAGTTTAAAAGATTAAGAAGGCTCTCAAGGAGGATCTGAATAGTCGGCCAAATCACCAACTGAAAAGAGACTTGGTTTTCTACAATGAGCAGATTTTGCTCCCTAACGATGCCATGATCATACAGGTGGTCATGAAGGGTTATAAAACTAAAGAACGCATCAAAGGCGAATTCTATTAGTCCAAGATGAAAGTGATGAAATTTATTCGTGAATGCCTTGTGTGTGCCCTTACTTATTCTCGATAGAGCATGGTCTGACATATCGATGGACTTTGTAAAGGCCTTACCCCCTTCTAATCGAAAAAAATCCATCCACGTAGTAGTGGATAGGTTGACTAAGTTTTTCTACTTCCTAGCCCTACCCCGAAAGTATTCCACCCAGACTATAGTCAAAATCTTTTACCAAAATATTGGTAAGCTCTATGGGATGCCAAAATCCATAGTGTGTGATTAAGTCTCTCTTTTCACCCGTCACTTTTGGAAAGAGTATTTCAAACTATTAGGGACAAAAATAAAATTTAGGAAGCCCATCACCCATAAATTGATGGCCAACAATTTCTTATGCAATGAATTTGAGGAGGATCGATTGTTCCACTTCATTAAGGACTTGGTGCCGTAGGCTTCAAGCCAAAAAAATCATCGATGCACAGGAGTGAGCTATCGGCTATAGCTGGTGCGTGCACATAGTTAATCGAACCGTTGAAACCTATCTTCGTTTCTTCACACAAGAAAAACTCAAAACCTAGACCGAATGGTCCTACAACACCTCTTACCATTCTTCCATTAGGATAACCTCTTATGAAGCCCTATATAGGCAAACACCATCCAAAACCATGGCCTACGAAGAAAGGCCCATCAAGTCCATCGAGGTTGATCGACAATTGAGACAAAGAGATGTAGTCTGGTAGGAATTGAAGAAAAATTTGGTTAAGACACAGAATAAGATGAAGCAAATTGATGATAAGAATAGAAAAGGTTGGGAGTTCCAACCGGGTGATTGGGTATGGCTTAAGCGAAGAACAAAAGGACAAACTCAAATTGAGAGGAGCAACCACAAGCTTTTCCCATGATACCAAGGGTCGTACCAAGTGATTGAGTGTATGGGATCGGCGGCTTAAATACTCCGGTTATGTTTCACTGCTTAAGTTTACCCCATGTTTCATGTGTCTAAGTTGAAGGTACATCATGGTGACCATCCCTAAGGAAGCACGACTACTCTAGAAGATGTCAGCCCCAAGACCCCAATTTGGATTCTCAAAACCCAAAATTAGATAGTTAGAAGCATTTAGTTGAATAGAGCGATGAAAGAAAACCAACTTGGGAGTTCGATTATACTCTCTGAATTCAGGGTTTATTGCCTAACAGACTAGGCAATTTTCAAGGGAAGGGGATGATACAGATCCATTTCACACTAGATCCAATTTGGCATTGGATGGACCAGAGCAAGAAGAGACCCAACCCAAAATGGCATTGGGAGGAGTGAATCAGATCAGATCAACATGGACCCGAATTCAATGAGGGGCTGGTTGGCCCTAGTGGAGCCCACCAAGGTGTCGACCTCCCATCAAGAGGTGCCTAGATGGGCTTGCAAGTTGTTTTATAAAGGCTCTGGGTGTTACCTCTTAGCCAAGGGAGGTTGTAACTATTTTGGAAAAAGCTTCTTAGGATTTTTCATTTTTTATTTAATGTTTCTTGATATTGTGAAAGAGGTTAATGTCTATCTAGAGCCTATAAATAGTGACTCATTTTGTATTGTTGAGATATAAAAAATATATTGAACAAGAGCTGAAGTTCTCTCCTCAAAATTGTTTACCTCTCTAATGATTAGAATGGTAAGGCCCGCTCCTGTTCATTGGGAACTACATGCAGAGAGATTTACTGAAAAACAACAAAATACATATAGTTAATTGGCATAACAACCCACAAGGACTCCCCACACCTAAATATGTAGGTAGGCTTAAATCTATTTTTCTGTTGAAGAGCATTTAAACACAATCTCATCAATTCCTTAACTGCAAGGCAAGTAAACGTATCTGGAAGTGTATTGCACGCTGGTTTGGGAAGTAGTGAGTCCCAACCTAAGATATTCATATTGAGTTAATCAGGTGGGGCCTCTCAAAGCTTCAACGACGAGACAGTATACTCTTCCTGCTTAGTGGTATTTCAAGTTGTCATATGGAAATTATGATCTTTATGAAATCAAATGATATTTGAAGAAATAGAGATATCACATGTTCTGCCTATTGGTTTTAAGTGTACCATCCAGGAAGAAGGCATAACAATGGGTCGAATGTGATAGCAGGATGGTTGGTCGTACTATAATAACTGAAGGGTCTCGGGTTCGAACACACAAGGAGTAATCCCCCAGCTTGCATATCCCCAAAAAAAAAGGCACACCAGAACATAAATTGCAAGAATTACTAACTTTAAAGCATTAATAATTTCATGAAAACTTCAGATACATCTGGATTCTGGATATGGACCGGGAGAGTTCTCACTGGCCCACAATTCACACGGTTAGGTGCCTTCTTACATAAAACTCGTTCCAACCATATCTTTTTTTTCTTTCCAATTATGCTGCTAAAGATAATTATAAAATCTTTTAAGGGAGAGCATCCATTACCACCAAGATAAGTGGCAACAAAGTTAACACAAGTGAATAACATGAGATCTACGTTTCCAATTTCTAAGAATCTCTTATTTACTTTTTATTTTCCACAGTCAACAGGATATCCCCATACACACGGTCGCTTTCCATTAGAAAGAAAAAAAGAACACTAAAAAACATGCCAACACTTAGGTGAGCAGGAAGAATGTTATTTAACCAAAGATATGACACTCATTAAACTCAACGAAATTAGTACGAGAACATAAATACAATAAAGATGAGTAAGAACAGTGGAAGGGAATGAATGATGGGTCGGTATGAGGCCAATAACTTCCATCCTGGATAATACAAAATGCACATCCGACAGCCAAAAGCGCAGCTGCAATCAAACTGTACATGAGAACAAACCCTATGGAACAAGTCAAAGATAGAGAATTTTTTCAATGAGCGGGCAAAATAAATATATATTGTTGACAGATGATGTTCATTATGATATTCTTTTTTCAGTCCATGCTACAGTTATGCACATCAGCAATGTTGTCAGTATCAGTATCGGCCCTGAATCGTTGGACTGCTGATTCAGCTGTATCGGCCGATACTGATACTCAGATGAATCGTTCGGTATCGGCCCAAAAAAAAAAATTTACATGTCAATCATTACATGGCACATGTTAAAACCATTAAAATAATTTAAAAATAATATTTAAAAATATTCTTTGGTATTTTTTACATTTATTAAAAATTAGCTGAATCAGCCCTGCAGTGTATCGAAATTCTGCCAATATGATGTGTATATAACATTGCATCAGAGTCGTTGTCAAAAGCAAAAGAGCTAATGACGTTACTAAGCCAACATGAAAAGCACAGCTGCAAACAGCACTCGTGGATGAAGGAACAGAAAAAACACAGCGATTTTCATGTCACTTCTAAGCACACACTGGACAACCTCATGCCAATTTCAATGCCCGGATGATGAAGAAATTCTTCAACAATCCTCCCTAACTATGTCCTACAAACCATGGTTGAACATGGATATATAGCAGAAACGTGGTTGAGGAAAAAGGATTATGATTTTAATAGTCGTGAATCTCGTGATTAAGCTGAAGCAATATAAGAAAAACTTTGCCAAGCCACACGTTCTTCAAACTCATAGCTATGTATCAGTTCCTTCATGTTTTATCTTCTCTTGAAGATGCATCACATCATACTGTCATGGGAGAGAGTTTTTGTTTGTACCAAGGGTGGCCTTTCCTAGCACAAACCATTGAGAAGCATTCTCAGTGATGAAAGTGATATGGGCTTGTGTCAGATATCCTACTGAAACCCGATCCCTTCAGTCGGGTTCAACAGAGCTTCTGAGCTTCAGATCCGGTTTGGGTTCAGTTTATATTTTTACATCTGAATGTGCCTGAATTTGAATCCACCCGTAGATCCAACAAGATCCAAATCCAATTACATGTAAAATCTTTCTTCATCCAACTCCAAAACCAATTACACTACAAATATTCATGTCCAAGTCAGTCCAACACAACTCCAACCCAGGTCCAAGCCCCTTAGGTTCCCAATCATCCTCTAAACAAATTGCTCTGTTCAACTTAACATGTCATGCAAAAGCAGAATTTTTCTTAAGAGCTTGAGGAGACCATCAGACAACAGAATCTGTGTGGTGATCATAGCATATTTTGTTTCTGTGCTTGATCTGATCAAATTCCTCGCTAGGAATTGATGTTCTTAATGGTTCACCTATGCCGTGTACTAACATCTGTGGTGCTTGTCAATACCACATCAGAAAAAGAATGGATATCCAGACAACTTCCAGCAAACCCATTTTGAATCATAGAGATTGACTTGAACTTCTGATCATTGCAGAATCTCCTGTCCCCCATTGCCATATGAGTATTGAGCATTTTAATTATATCAGTCTTCTCCAAAAACCCAACTCCTGCCTCTTCTGAGTTTTAAGTGCTTTGAACAGTGCACAAAAAGAAGAAACTCAACAACAGAACACCATTTACTACATTTTGAGAGACCAGTTTTTCCATAACCCTTTAACTGCTACATGGATGTGGGTACCGACATTGACGGATCTTGCAATATTTTCATAAATCGTGAAAAGGTCATGATATTGTGTCAATAGTTTAAATCATTCAAAATAGCATGATATTTTGAAAATATCATGCTACTTGTGCTTGTATAGGCCATCTGTTGGGAAACATGGTCCTTTTAGTATTATTTTATTATTATTATTCTTTACATATTCTCAAAATTTTTAATTATGCATTTTTTCCAATATAAACACCAGAAAAACAAAAAAAATTATTTCACATGAGAATTTGGCTGACAGAATTTTTCCATTTTAAACATTTTATCACTATGGCAGGTACAAGTACAGCTGGCATGACACATTTCACAGAAAACTACAAATGTGTGCATGTCTGAAGACTTCATTGAAAATGCAGAAAATATAATATATATATAACACATGAACATAGAGTAATGAGTAGGTCCTAAATATTCTTATCTCCTAATCTGTCCTAAACATCTTCAAAGGGAACAGTTTTGGGTGTCTGCTTAATCTGAACTTACAGATGCATCATTTATAGCCTACTTAGAAGAAAACATGTATTAGATTAGGCATTTTTCATGTTTAAATGTGTTTTTTAAATTAATAAAAAATCAATGGCTCATTTGCCCTAATACTTAATGAAATAAAAAAAAATCTTTTTTTCTCATTAAATTGATATAATCCAAAAGCATGGTTTTAGATAAATAAGCAATGATAAACAAATCTATAGGTTTGGATTATGCAAAAAGCACTTTGAACTATGATTTTTTTTCCTGATTAACCGGAAAAACTGCCTCACTTGCCAAGCTCATTAGCGTAAAACCGTACATCCCCCATACCCAATATGAAGTACACACAACTTCAACCTCATGGCAAAGGACGTGCAGCCATGGGTTTCGAACTCATGACACCCCATCAACTTGGTGACATTCATGAGTCACCCCTACCAGATGATCCCTCGTGGGTACCTATAATTATATCTCCTAGAAATGTTTATGAAAAAACTGCTCAGCTATATCACATGTGTACGGATACGGGTATGGGTACGGGTACGGGTACGGAGGGTATCACACAGTAATTTCAAAAAATGCGGGTACGAGGACACGGCTATATATATAAGAGAGAGGAAAGAGTTTGGGTATCAAAGGGAAAATAAAAGGGGAAGGTGATCCCTTCCCCTTTTTTGCTCTCTCTCTCTCTTTCTCGGATTGTTGCAGGAAGAAGACCCCCCCCCCTCTCTCCCTCTCTACATCTTCCTCTATTGTCTTCTTCTTCCTTCTCCTCCTCTTCCTCTTTCGTGCTCTTCTTCCTTCTTCTCCTCATCTTCCTCTTTCTCTTTCATCCTCTTCTTCCTTCTTATCTTCCTCTTCCTCTTCCTTCTCTTCCAGTATCTTTTTCTTCTTCCTCCTCCTCCTCTTCCTCTTCCTCTTCCTCTTCCTTCTCTTCCAGTATCTTTTCCTTCTTCCTCCTCCTCCTCTTCCTCTTTCTTTTTCTTCTTCCTCCTCCTTTTTCGTCTTCCTCCCTGCGAGTACCCGTGTCGGGCCGTAACGACACAGGTATGGCTGACAGGTCTGCAAAAGCCCTTTTCTTTGCGCGCAAATCACCCTCACGCCTCTCAGGGTGTGTGGGTTCTCCTCTAAAGGCCTCTACACAAATGAGAGAATTAGCCCTAGGGAGGTATTTAAAACCCAAAATTAAAAAAGTCGAGTTTTGATCCTTTTAAAATGCGTCAGAACACTATGTATCGTATGATACGGTACGATACAGCCAATATGGATACGATACACACTTATATCGTGATACGAGTGTATATCGTACAGTATTGTACGATACTTACAACATTGGATAAGATTTTCTGGTTATGAGAATATAATAAAATAATGATATAGACCCATAAAGCATGCGTTTTCAGCTGATTTTTTAGATAAAATTAAACTGTGAGAGACAAGGGAATTCTACTGAACTCTTGTGTCTTGAATGTTGCACCCTTTTATTGCTAATAAATCTATAATACCATCTCCTGTTTATGTACGAGAGTGCACTGGTTACACAGAAGAGATGTTTCACCTGACAAAGGACTGCATAATTTTTTGGCATTAATCTAACAAACTTCACAATCACCAATAATAGGTTAGCATCATAATCAGCAAGTCACGAGCCAATCTGCGGGCAAGCTCTGCTAATGCTTGTAAGACATTTCTTCCATGCTAACTCCAGCCCTTGAAAAATGACAGACAGCTCAGCACAATACTAGATCACTTGGGCCTTCCAAAGTGATCTAGCAACACCAAGATGTTGCTATATCTTGGTGTTGCTATATCAAGATGGTCTTATTTGTGTGTGCCAACACCAAGATGCCATATCATTTGGCTCAACACTACTACTACTGCCTCGATTACTCGGGTTTGGTGATGCATGGTTAGGTTTGGATGGTCTCAAATCTGGACAGAAATGGTTGTTTCATGTGGATCATAGACAAGATTCAAATTGGACAAGTCATTGTCTAAGCTGAAATCCAATCAGCTTATTTACATTAGCGGTCCATTCTAGCTGGTCAACAGGTTAGCATCAATAATGTGGTCTAAATATCTAATTTACTCAGTCACCACTCACCAGGTCAAACCTGCCCTTTTCCAGCCTTTGCCTATCAAGGAAGTGCATGAAGCAACATCATGGGAATGGGTAGATTTCTGGCCAGATTCCCATGGGGTTCTTTGTTTCACTCCATTCCATATAAAAGGTACGAAATAAATGTTTACGACGGAGGCTGAAAAGAACGCCTACAACATCTAGTAGTGCAATCCCTGCCTCATGTGCAAACAGGGTCACCCCCCCCCCCCCCCCAGGGAACCATTTTCGGATGGAGAGCCTTCCCTCTGAAAGCAGCTTCCAACCCCATGCATAACATGCCCTAAGTGCTTCTTAAAAATGAGGCAGCATCAGCAATTCCACCAAATCCATGGTAATTGAATCTACAGCTTCAGTTTCCACATATCCTTCCCAAATTCCTGCTCCCAAACAAATCCTTATGAACTTCAAATTGGACCTCTGGTTCAAACATAGCTTTATAGGACACAGCCTATCCAGTTATGAGAATTTCAAATGGCCGCACTTTCTCAAGGGCCCAAGTTCTTAATGCCCCTGAAGTCCAAACACCTTGTTTCACTTTTTGGGAGGCTCTAGGATTGAGCGCTCAGATTTTTGGATGCCTTCATGTGACCCAAAGGATGATTTTATTGTTGAAATTTCCTGCCTTTATCCTTTTGACACTGCAACAAAATTTATAGAATTCACATGCGGCCTCTAGATCAAAAAGTATACGCTTCAAGGAAACACAAGCTGTGAAGTACAAGAATCTGAAAATTTTATATGCTCCCCTGTATCAAATATCCAAACATTTTGACTCCACCATGAGCCTGAGAACATTTTAGTCCAAGGCTCGAGCACTCAAAAGTTTGAGGCCTTCATATGGTATGAAGGATGATCATGTCATTTCCTCCTTTTATTGTTTTCCTTTCATTTTCCTTTGTCCTGAAAAGATAGCCATGAAACCCTTCCTGGAAACCAACAAATACCCCTTAGAGCTAAATCATTTTGTGAAAATGATGGTAAAATATTGGACTAAACAATTCTCTGATATTATATGGGATCCAAGGAATTGAATGTTGTGTCATATGAAGAGACAAATTCCTTGGTACATCATCCTGATCAATTTCCTATCTCAGAGCCACAGCTTGTAGGTGCTCTTTTATTTCCTAAAAGCAAAACCTACTCTTTTAAACGTAAAACACGCCATCAAGTGCGCAGAACTCTGCAATAGAATCAAACAGTTGATGGAAGGGGTGAAAAAAAAACTTAGCGTGGTAGGTAATGGAGACAAAGACACATAGATACCAATTTATCAAACATGGATGAAAAAAGAGTCAAACGACTACCAAGTTACCACATAAATGGAAACAAAGAGTTCGGAAACAAATGTGAGCAAGTCGACCTACATCTTTACTTGTACTTACCATGTTCAAAGGTCCCCTCAGCCTACTTCACTTCGACATTCTCCTCATCCGAATCCGAGTCACTTGCATTGTACCCTTCAAAACAAATCGGAAGAAAAGAAACAATGCTCAAGATTCGTGATCAAACTTCTCAAAGAATCGGGAGAAAAGAGAACGGGATCGTGGGTTTCACCTGGATGTTTGTCGCTAACCTTCCACGCAGACGACCGAGTCTTCGACGCCTTTGCGAGCCAATCCCGGCCCTGAATCAACAATCCCCAGAGGGAAACAAGAAACCTCACAATTCAGAAACCCCGAAACGAATCGAATTGGAGAAGGAAAGCACCAAAGAAGTAGGGAAGAAAACGGGGAAGCACAAACAGTTCGACCTTTTGCGCATCGCGGGGGATGCCATAGCCGCTGTAATACATCTGCCCTACCAGAATCTGCATGGCGGAGTCTCCCGATTTCGCCTCGCGGAGGGTGTCTTGGAACCACCGCTTGACGCAGTCGGCGACGACCTCCGACAGCGAAACCCGGTCCTGCTTCTCCTCTGAGCCCTTCTGCATCTTGTTGGTGGTGGTGCTGTGGATTTTGGGGGACTTGTAGTCGGAGGAGGAAGAAGAAGGAAGGGCAGCGGTTCGGACGCTCTCTGGAGGGAATTTGGTGGTGGTGGTGGTGGGTTTCGGCTTCCGGGTCTTGGAAGATAGGGATTGTGCCGTTCGGACGAGTTCGTGCTGCAGATTTGTTGCAGAGGGAATTAGACGGCCCATATAATGAAAACAGGGAAAGGAGAAGAAAAGGGAAGGAAGAGATGGAGGTTTCTTAGAGAAAGAGAGAGAGAGATGCCTGAAGCTTCATGTTGAAGTCCCCCATTCAGGATTGATGGATCGGGCCTTACCCAACCCAATTCGATTAGTACCTTGTACCACTTGGAATTGGACCCCTCACCCCAGCTTGTTGGCTCATGAGAGCAGGCTGGACCAGACCTGGTTCAGGGTTTATCTCTGTTGCATGTACGTCTCTGACCCTGTTCCGTAATCAAGCTCTAACATCTCAAGGTCCGAAAATTCTGAGATCATATGAATTGATTGGCAACCACCAAGAGAGAGAGATTATATGAATTAGATGAGCCCTGGTGGTTATTCCAAGTTCATCTAAGGCCAGAAGCTAGAAGAGACTATAAAGCATTTAAGAAATGAATTATTAAGTTTTTTAAAAACTTAAAAATAAAAAATAAAAAAAAACAGATTGGTTATATTAGCAAACATGCTAAATAGTTTTTTCGAGCTTATTTTTATTTTTAAATTTTGCTTGATTCTATAGGGATCAACTCTTGGAGTGTTCTATTTTCAAACATAGGTAGGTTTTTATAAGGTTCAAAAAATCAGCATTCCAAAAATCTTTGTAAATTTTTTAGACTCTAAATATCTTTTCTCATCTAAAGTACATGATGGCAACAATGCTGAATGCATCTATGAGGTTGGAATAGCACAAAAAACACTAAAAAAACTAAAAGAAATCAATTTAACATGTTTCATTTAGCATGTTTGCATCACTTCTATGCTAGATACCATAATTAATGGAAACTTTTTGCTACAAGGAAAAGCTTGTAAGCGCAAAAGTCCTCATTTCTTCAAAAGGAGGGGAAGCTTTGGGAAACCCGCTTTCAAAATATGAGAAACTTGATTCCTTTAAGTGAAAAGTTAGCTTCCTCTTCCTTTCCCAAATCGATTATCTTTTACTTTTTTAAAGTTTTCTTTTTGCTTTCTGTCACTAGGGGTGGCAATCATGTCGGGTTGACGGGTCAGCATACCTCAACCCGAACCCGACCCGTTTATTAAAGGGTCGGCTGTGGCAAACACGGACCTGGCCCATTTAATAAACGGGTAACCCGACATCACCCGCCAACCCATTTAATAAATGGGTTGGGTCGGGTAAACGGGTTCTCAGGTTTGCGGGTCAGGTTGGCGGGTCGGGTTGACAGGTTGACGGGTCGGGTTGGCAGACGGGTTGGCGGCGGGTCGGGTTGGCATACCCCTAACACGAACCCAACCCGTTTAATAAACGGGTTAGGCGGGTCAACCCGTTTACTAAATGGGTTCATTTTTTTCAAACCCGAACCCGCCTAAGAGGCGGGTTGGCGGGTCGTGTCAGGTTTTGCCACCGCTATCTGTCACCTTTCACTCACTTTGTATGTTTTTTATATTAAAAAATTATGTTTTTTTTATGCCAAGTTTGCATGTTGGTTTGCATATCGTTTTATATTTTGTTCACCTCATTTCTTAGTTGCTTTGGACCGACCTTCATATTGCTTTTTATGTATTTCCTTTTTATTTTTCATGCAGTCGCATAATTGTTTCATGATTGCATCCTGCTTCCTGCTTCAGATTACTTTTTAAAACTCGTTTCTCCACTTTGTTTTCTCATGTCCATTTCATTTCCTAGTAACCACTAGATGCTATATTACATCTAAGAAATATTAGTTAAACTTTTTGCTTTAAAAAAACATATTATATTTTAATCTAATACTTGTGATCTAAATTCCTTTTATTTTAACTGCATTATTATAAAATTAGTCTATTATTGTGCACTATGCTAGAGACAAAAATCACATAATCATTATTTAATAATATTATATGAGATAATGGATGAACATATCATAACATATTCATGAATTTATGTTATAGTAAACAATAGTTTTACAAATGTAAATAAGTCTACTAAATTTATTTTCTTGCATGATACTTTTGAATGAATTATTTAAAAAGATGTTTGAGTAATCCAGACTGTTTGGGAATGGCAATTCGGAGGGAGTTTAGGAATTTGGAAAAGTGGTAGTTGTTAAGTTCTGAATTTGGCAGGTGCTAATTACCAAATTCAGTTTTTAGTGCAGATGCAAAGGGGAAACAGTTTCACCCCTTACATAAACTACCTCTTCAAAATCATTCTCCCAAACGGTCACCACCACGATAGTTAGTCTGAGTTTTCCCCAAAATGTGCAAATTCTTATCCCAACCGCCAATTTATAATCTGAGCATGAATGAATATTTTAGGGCCCATTTGTTTCATATAGTTTTCATAGGAAATTGTTAAGCTGGCATTTGCCTACTTTCTTTTCCCACCATGGATGAAACAAACATCCAAGCTTGGTGGTGGAAAGTTTCATGCTGGCATAAGTGGCCTTACTTTTTTTCGCCACCTTTCATTTTTCACTTGTAAATTCTTTCTACTTCCCCCATATGAAAAGAACTTTATGGGAATGCACTTGTTGGTAAGAGGTTTTAGAACTTTGTGTCCTTCAATTCTCTTGGAGGAGCCTTTCCTTTGGTGGGAATGAAACAAATGAGCCCTTAGTAAATATGTATTCCTCATATAGTATCCTTGAAAGCATGTTTGTTATATGACATAAGGTATGGCATTTCAAATTATTTAACTTCAAGCGTTTAGAGTGGTATTTGAGCAGGCAAGTAGGGCTGATAAACATGCTGAATGAGCCGAGCTTGGGATGTTTGAGCGTGGCTCGTTAAGAATACACCCCTGATCATGCTTGGCTCATAAGCTCATCGTGAGTTGAGCCAAGCCCGATATGGTTAGTCTTCTAAAAAATGTTTCTTATGTGTTTTTTTAAACTTATTTAAAATATATAAATTATTTGTATAATACATGTATACAACTATATATATATATATATAAGGAAGTGTTACGATGCACAACCATTTGTGCATTGCAATATCATGCACAAATAATGTCAGGACAGAATATGTCCTTCAAAGTAGCTTTTTTAAATTTTACATTTTTTTTAACAATGTTCTACTAATGAATTTAATACACAATGGCCATTCTATCCATCCTTAAGAAATATGCATTAAAAGCTTTGCCTTCATCTATTTGATTCACAAGCAGCAACAAAAGATGAATTTCTATTTGGTGAATGTGGAATGAAAAGTGAAATGGTAGATTGGGTCAATGAGGTGTATGAAGTTGTAGCTTAGGTGGCTTTTCATCTTCCATTTTGCATCCTCAAATAACATGTTCTTTGCTGGGCATATGGGTTTGAGATAGATTCGCTACAGTGCTGGGCTTATGGGTGTAAGAGAGAGAGAGGGAGATAATGTTGACCATGAAAGTTGAGGTTACGGCAGATTTCAATGATTTTCAGTGGATAAGGGAACGACAGGAAACCGGTAGGTGAATGGTAGAGAGCATGAAAGGGTTTGTAGGATTCCCAAGAATAACATAATGGTTATGGAAATAAACAAAAAAAAACAATGTAAAAGCTAAGAAAATGTCACTTTTAAGGAAGCATATGTTGTTTTAAAACCACTAGTGCATGGCAACACTTTTCATGTATATATATATATATATATAATGCCTTCTTTAGGTCCCCTTTTTCGTTAGGTCTCGGTGGGCCCTTTCAAAAATCATAGTTTTAAGTATTTTTTCTCACATATAACACCACAGATATTATCTATAGATTTTGTTTAGTGGGAACCAACTTTTGGATCGCCGAAACGTGACATGTATAAAGGTTTTTCTGATGATCCAAAATCAATGGCTATGAAGGTACTAGTTTTTTCGGCTTATAAAATAATGTTTTTTCATCAAAAAAACGTGATCCAAGAGTCTATTCCCACTAAATCGAGAATGCTAAACACATCTAATGGTTCAGATCTATCATAAAATACTTCAAAACCATGGGGCAAAATGGGGTAGAACGAGAAATGGGGCTCCATAGTTTTGAAGTGTTTTATGATCATAGATTGGAACCGTTAGATGGGTTTAGCAAGATTAATTTAGTGAGAATAAACTCTTGGATCTTGTTTCTTCAACAAAAAACATGTTTTTATGTGGAAAAAAACTAGTACCTTCATATCCATTGATTTTAGATCATGACAAAACCTGTATACAAGTCAGATTCCGGTGATCCAAAAGTTGGTTTCCACTAAACAAAACCTATAGATCACATATATGGTGTTAGATGTGAGAAAAAATACCAAAAATGAGGATTTTTGAGAGGGTTGAAAAGGTGGGCAGGAGTGCATTACTATATATATATAGTAATCATTAGAATATGAGAATTGAAATATGAGAACCAAAATATGAGAACAGGAAGTATGGGCATTTCCAACACTTTTTTTGCAAATCCAACCATGTGGATGTGCTTGGCATGATGAATTTGCTAGGAATCAACCATTGGGTCGTATGTTTTTTATGAAAAAATATGATTTTTGAATGCTTGAATATTTATGAAGAATATGAGGCATTGATTTTAAAGCCTTAAAAAAAATCTTATTTATGCATCAAACTCGGATTACTCAAGTGCACGTTCTTATAAAAGCAAGCATGTATATCACATCTGCATGGTTAGATTCAAGAAAAGAATAAAATATCCATGAAAATTTTGGTTCACACATTAGTTCTCATATTCTAGTGACTATAGTGAGTGGTAGTTGCTTAATTCATAGTTGCTCGATGAAAATATACTCATGCTTAACGTCAATCACACGCATAATGGAGGCTCAACATTTTTTGCAAAAAATGCTAAAAGCAACCTTTATCGACGCTTATGAAGCACCTAAAAAACAATATAAAAAATAATAGGTGCGTCCTTGCAGGGGCTTTTAGCAGCATTTTGAAGCATCACTAAAAGTCCCAGCAAAACTGAGACCTTTAGTGGAACTTCAAAAGCGCCGCTAAAACCTCCTTTTCGCATTTTAAAGCACTTTTGCTTGTTGTTTGTCCATCACGTGCATGCGATGGACAGTCAGCGCACGTGATCCTTTTAAGCAACTATGGATTAGGCAGGTACCATTTTTCCTATATATACAAGGGATAGCATTTGTTATTCTCGTGGGTAAGGAACCCCTAGGTTGAACTCATAGGGTAGGTTGTTTTGACCAAATCTGACCTTTGTGTTAGCATCATTCGACCTTTAGATAATAGTTTTTTGACATAAAAATGTGTTTTGAGGTTTTGTAGGCTGTTGATTTTTTAGCCATCGTAAAGTCTGACATAAACATAAAAAAACATGACCCAAAAGCAAATTTCTACTAAGTTTAATATGTAAATTACATCAAATGGTCAAATATGCAAAACAAAAACTAAAAAAATTAAAAATATTATATTTTTTTTACTAGAGGATTCCTTACCCACGAGGGTAGTAAATGTTGGATCATATTTCAGATTACATCGTTTCACAATCAACATCATGATATAAATCCAAGTAGGTATTAAGATAATAAACATGATTAACAGTTGATCGAAACGAAAACAGGGAGCAGACATGTCGATTTTCATATTATACCAAAATCCAGACAAATACAAAGGACCAAACAGATGCACAGAACATAATAAAAACAACAGTAACATGTTAATACTATGTAACAGGCTAAGGCGTATAAAATACTCCCCTTAGAGAAGGCTCTGGCGTCCTTCTCTCAGGATATAATAGCCTCGGCGATCCGGATTGGTGCACTTCGATGATAGATCTCCCTTTGAAGACAACCTCTTGGAACCGCAGTTACAGAAAACCCCTTTTTGGGAAACACAGGAAAAAGAGAGAGAGAGAGAGAGAGAGAAAGCAGAAACCTTTCACGTTCTGTGAATATCTACGGTAACCCTCTAACCACACCCTTTTATAACCACTGAATGGTTACAAAAGACATGTAAGAGACCCATTACCATTCGATCCAACGGATGTGACGATCCAACGGATCAATTCGTTATTCATTCTGCTTTTTCTCTTTATTTTAATCCAAATAAAAAACATAATACGGGACAAAAAGATCATTGGACTTAGAAAGGATATGGTCCTAAAGGGCCAATTACCCGAACACGAACCCGCCTGGCTCGGCTCGGCATGGTACGGCGAGCAGGTGTGCGCGAGTGTGTGTGTGTGTGTGTGTGTGTGTGTGTGTGTGTGGTAGTCATCCCACTCCCTTGTTCTTCGGAATAAGTGTTAGAATCTCCATGTAGGTTATAAAGCCCACAACTTTCTTGGGATTCTTCAATATGGGACTATTCCACATCATCCAAGGAGATCTTTCATCTACGATGCTTGAGAGACATACCAAAGTCTACCCAAGACTTAGAAAATTTTTTCATGATGGTCATTACTTGAAACTTCTCAGGAAGTTTTATACCAGCCTCAGCCAAACTATGGAGCAACAATAGAAACTCGTGTGCCTATTCAGTGACTGACTTGCCCTCAACCATCTGATACTTCAAAAATTTGACAACTGAGTACTTTTCAAGACCTTGGTCTTTGGTATTGTACTTTTTTTCAAGTTGATCCCATAAGACTTTAACAGTGGTAGAGGAGGAATTGTATACGTCGAACAAAGTGTTGGACAGAGCCAATAGAATGCAACCATGACATATATCATCCTTCTCTTTCTATGTTATTGTCGTTGTAACAGAGGTTGGATCAGGATCTATTTAAGAAACAGTAGGGCATTCGAATTCTAGAATAGAAAATAAGCCTATAGTCATGAACCATATTTTCATACGTTATTGTCAATGCTTGAAATTCTGACTGGCAAATTTTTTAGGCATACCAGACATGTCTACTTTCGGTATAAAACTAGATGAAGTCAACATGCTTAGAATCTTCTCTAAGACTGTTGGATCATATTTTAGATCACATCGTATCACAATCAACATCATGATATAAATCTGAATAGGTAGTAACATGATTATCAGTCGATCGAAACGAAAACAGGGAGTAGACATGCCCTTTTATAACCATTGAACAGTTACAAAAGACGTGGAAGAGACTCGTTACCATTCGATCCAACAGATCGATCTGTTATCCATTCTACTTTTTGTCTTTATTTTAATCCAAATAAATAATATAATGCGGGACAAAAAGATCATTGGACTTAGAAAGGATATGGCCCTAAAGGGCCAATTACCTGAACCCGAACCGGCACGGCGCGGCGAGCGGGCACGCGAGCGTGTGTGTGTGGTAGTCATCCCACTTCCTTGTTCTTTGGAACAAGTATTAGAATCTCCATGTAGGTTATAAAGCCCACAACTTTCTTAAGATTCTTCAATATGAGACTATTCCACATCATCAAAGTCCAAACACACTCCATAAAGGAGTGATCCTCAATGTTTTCTTTATTTGAACTCCCTCCTCTCCTCTTCCTATATCCAACAGTAAACATTACCTCCAATATATAATACGTAAAATGAGCCTATACAAGCTGAGTTGAGCAGAGCTTATGAAGTTCATGCTAGGCTTGTTTACCTAAATGGGATGGCTCGTAGCTCGGCTGACAAGCTCAACTTCTAGGTGAAGCCAGATTGAATGACAAGCTGCTCGTTTCGTTTCTTAGCCCAAGCTAGCTTGGAAAGATGTATGTGGATGATGCTTTCATAACTAGAGTCGGTCACTCCTGGTGGACGGAACAATTATCATACCTTAGTGGTATTTCTAAAAATATGAAAATAGACTTTCTTCTACCAAAATTTTGAAGCTCTCTCTCTCTCTCCAAAATCTAAATCATTTTATGTAAATCCATATTTACCATCCTATTTGTAAACCTGGTTGCACGTATTGATGAAGATTTATCGAGGTTAAGAGTTAAGACCTGATCTAAATGTATGACATAAATGGTAATTAAACTTGAGATTTTTATTTATGTTGTTGTCTTTTTATATTCCTTTTAACATGAATTCAGTGAGTCTCCATAGCCACTTGGCTCAACTAAAGTACGTAATGTGAGTTATCACTCAGGCTGACCACTAAAAGAAGAATCACATTTAGAGTTGAGTGCATGCATTAGATTGAATCATTAAAGTACTTAAAAGCTGGAAGTCGTGTTCAACTATGATGAATCTGAGGAGAAGTTTGCACATATTATATGGCTTCATGAGTTTGAATTGAACCATATAATAGCTAAATTCCAAATGTAGTATCCAAGTTGCCACCAATAGGGGATTTGCTTTTTTGGCAGGAGCAGTTAGTGAATGTCACCTTGTGTTGTGTTAGGACGTTGCAAGTTCAAATTCTAATGGTATGGTTGTATAATTGGTAGGGGTCTACCTAACCCCAATTTTCTTTGTCTAAAAAAAATGAAAAAAGATTGTACTGTATGACCAAAATGACACATTTCTTGAAAAGGCTTAAAAGATTTCAAATATGACTGCTATCTAAACTTGTAAATTCAATTATTTGTATGACCTTTTTAACCCTCACACCTATTGTTTTCACTACGATTTTTTATAGGCAATGTTTTGATGTTCGAGTTTAAAAGAAATTGTGCAGTTTTTTATGCTTATTACATTTTTTATGCGAAGTAACTCAGGTATTTATGCAGTTTATCAGTTCAAGTTTGAAATAAACTTCATAGTTTTTTTATGTGAAGTTATTACATTTTTTATGTGAAATAACTTAAGTATTTGTGAGGTTTTGAAGTTTGAGTTTAAAAAAAATTACAGTTTTTTTATGCAATATTATTATAATTTTTATGTGAAGTAACTTAGGTATTTGTGAAGTTTGTCGATTTGAGTTTAAAAAAAAATTATAGATTTTTTTATGTGAATTTAGGAATTTTTTATGTGAAATAACTCAAGTATTTGCGATGTTTGGATGTCCGAGTTTAAAAGTTTTAATGTTCATCAAACATATCTGGATTAATTATCTTCACAAGAATCTTCAATGCCCTAGGTGGACCTGCATAAGGAGATAAGGTTGACTGGTTGACCTCCTCTCTTTAATGCCCTAACCAAAATTAGGGTTAAGCATCTTGGGACTTTGCAATTTTATTTACGAAATATTTTGTAATTTGTAAGGCTTTTATGGAGCCTCCCTTGGCCTATAAAAGGAAGTTATTATTGTTAGCATAAGACAAAAAATTAAAATGATTGGAATGCTCGTTACTCTCTCTCTAGTTGGACGTCACCTGTATTTAAGTTTATGAGGAGGATAAAGGGGAGGCTTCCGTATGTTGGAGTGAAGGGCGGTAGTCAAATACTATGAGTGATGCCCTTGTGATGTGTTGATGTCACCTTTGAACTTGTATCGACAAGTTTAGTGAAAGTTAAGCTTGTGTTGTCTTGTGACTCTTCTTATACACAGTCTGTGATTTCCTAGATGTGTTAGAGAGGATATTCCCTCAATTTTCAGAGTGAGTTGGTTTGAATTGTGTAAACGGTCTGTGGTGAAAGAAAAAAAGGAGAAAGTTAACAAAAAAAAACCAACACATTACATGCAAAGGACTAGTTTTAGCAGTCAGTTTTGTTACAGTTATTCTCAAACTAGGCATTTGCTTAGAATGTGTTGGTGCTTTTTGGGTAACTTTTTTCTTTCATCGCAGACTGTCTACACAATTCAAAGCAACTTGCTTTGAAAATTGGAGGAATATACACTCTAATGCACTGTGAAAATTGGACTGTGTATGAGAAGAGTCACAGAACAACACAAGCTTAGCTTTCTCTAAACTTGTCGATGCAAGTTCAAAGGAGGCAACATCACCTCATTGGGTCCTTGGAATGAATGATTGTATGAGCATGTTCATTTGTTAATGAATGAAATTAATTTGATTTATTGTAACTTTGATTCGTTACCAAATTAATGGAATGAATGATTTTATGAGTAGGTTTATTTGTTAATAAATTGAATCAATTTAATTCATTGCAAATTTGATTCACTATAAAATTTTTAATTCATTGTAAATTTTATTCAGTCATTTTTTTTATTCATTATAAATTTGATTCATTGTTAATTTGATCAATTTATAAATTGGATTCACTGTCATTTTTTTATTTGCATAAACTATTAAAAGGTAAAAATTGCAAACCTACAAAGTCCACATAAACTGCGTAAATATGTGATTTACTTCGCGAATAAAACTTATGAAATTTGCATAAAAAATGTGCAAACTTGTATAATAAATGGTTAACTTTTCATGTGTGTGTGTGTGTGTATATATATATATATATATATATATATATATATATCTAACTAATGTTTTCTTTAGGCCCCCTTTTTCGTTAGGTCTCGGTAGGCCCTTTCAAAAATCATAGTTTTAAGTATTTTTTCTCACATATAACACCACAGATGTTATCTATAGATTTTGTTTAGTGGGAACCAACTTTTGGATTGCCGAAACCTGACAAGTATAAAGGTTTTTATGATGATCCAAAATCAATGGCTATGAAGGTACTAGTTTTTCCAGCTTATAAATTCATGTTTTTTCATCAAAAAAACGTGATCCAAGAGTCGATTCCCACTAAATCAAGAATGCTAAACACATCTAACGGTTCAGATCTATCATAAAATACTTTAAAATCATGGGGCATAATGAGAAATGGGGCTCATAATATTTGAGTTACTTCGCATAAAAAAATATGTGAAATGTCTTTCAAACTCGAACCTCTAGACTGCGCAAATACCTGAGTTACTTTGTGTAACGTCCCTAAAAAATCCAACCTCTTTAAAACTTTTCTAAACCCAAAATTTTAAAAAAAAATGAAACTTTTTATTTATTATAAAATTTTGCATTATTCTCGAAAGTAATATGCCAACAAGTTCATTGATAATGCATGGAATGCATTATAAATTAAACATAATATTCATGCCATTATCCATATTTTTAGAGTTAAAATCCATGTTTATGTTGATTCAAGTCAAAGGAAGCTATGTTTCAAATTTTGTCCAATTCTAAGTTAAATTGGCGAAGTTATGAGCTTTTTTGCGTAATGGGTCAAATCCACTCAGGATCCAAATCCAGACCCATATTAAAATAACGATTTTTGGATCATGGATCAAGGTTGTATCACACTGAACCAACCCAAGACCCATTCACGGTTTTCCAAAAAAGGGCGCTCAGCTATTTTTGAGAAATTTTGAGTGTTTGCGAAAATATTTTGTTCATAAGAGTGTTTTTGAAATTTGCCAGAAATGAAAGAAACAAAAGGGGATGCCCTCTTCATTTGACCTTTGTCCAGATTTTTGAGAAACCTCTACAGTACCAGCCACCTTCATCTTCTTCCTTCCACCTTTGTTTCATCGCACTGAGAAATTTTCTGGGTGTTGCACCGCCGAGGAGATTTTTGGGTGTCTTCTCTTTCTTTCCCTTCATGTTTTTTTTTAGTGTCAAGCTTTTCTTAATTTTCTGATTGTTTTGTGAAGCAGCATGGCAGCCATTGACAAAGCTTAGTCTTTGCACCGAGGAGATTCCTGGGTACTTTTCGGTCGAGGAGATTTCTGCACCCTCACGCGAGCCGAGGAGTTTTCTGGGCTAGTGCTTTGTTCCCACCTACCATCCTTCGAACCACCGCCACCATTCTGCCATCAATCTGCTGAAAGTTGTAGACATAATCAAAGGTTTAGAAGAAGTCATGGGAGTCCTCATATTATGGACCGAATGTGGATCATCCAGTAAGATCTTGTTCTTCTTCTTTTTATTTTATTTTAATTGTTTTACAAAAACCGACTAACTTATAGTTAGCCATTTTTTATGTTTTGAAATATTTTTGTGTTCTGATTTGTTTTTTTGTTGATTACAGTTGATTAAAATTATGCTTTCACTATCCTAAGATCAAGTCTCGCTAGTGGTTTAGTTTAAATAAAAATTGATTTTTAATTTGCTTTGTTTTGCTAGTTAAAAATTAGTTTTTTTTTATTGTTGGTAAAATCAAATTTTTTAGAGGTTGTTGTCTTCTCCAAGGAAGACGGCAGCCATTGTTGATCTAGCATGGTCTGATGTGTTTTTAGAAAGTTTAATTTAGTTTTAGCAAGTTTTGATTTGGTGTTTAATGCATTTAGGGCATAGATTTTAATTAATCATTAATTAATTAAATTGCTATAGGTATTTCTTATATGGTTAATTAGCATTAATGATTTTTTTTGGCATTCCATTTCTAACCATGCATTAGTTCATTTAGATATGATATACAGTAGGTTAAGTATAGTTAGTTTATCATAAAATTGAGAATTTGAATTTTGAAAGAAGGGCAATTTGGGAATTTCAAAGAATAGGCAATTTGGGGTAATTAAGTAGGGGTTTCCAATTTTTGTAAGATTTTAGTTTGGAAAGTCTGGGTCTTCCTTAAAGACCCAGCCTAAAGGGATCACTTTTGACCCAATTAAGTAAAGTGATTTAAAATTTTGAATCGCCTTACTTAAATTTCAGAACTCTTGATTTAAGGAATAGATCTCTTAATTAGAGATTTTAGTCAAAATGGTGTGGGCCCAATGGGGCTGGCATTTTTTACTTTGAGAGGTCAGAAATTTTTAAGGAAAGATGTCATGGGCCCCACCTTAATTCCATTTAGTCTAATTATGTGTTGATTGCCTTTCTCTTAGTTAGGTTAGGATAATATAGTGTAGTTAATTGAATATTTCATTAATTTAGGAAATGTTTGACTTAGACATTTTGTTTATTGTATATTTAATAATTATCATTGCATATTAGTTAGGTTAGTAGTTAGTTGTATTTAATTCTTTGTTTTCATTTTGTTATTTAATTAAATCCTAAGTAGGTCCCACATAGGAGACGGTTCACCTTAGCCTGCATTTACATTAAATCAATCTTGTTTAGTTAGGTAAGCTGCTTGTAATCATCTTTACATTTTATATCATGTATTTCTTTTAAAGTTGAAGTAGACCTCATATAGGAGACAGCCTCATTGATGTGTGTTCATGTGAGTTAATTTTTTTTAGTAGTTTAGGTTTGTTAATTTAACATAGTCAATTTTTACTTGTACATTAGAGTAATTTAATTCATTTGCAATAGTTTATGTTTTTTTTGTTAGATTTAATTCCTCGTAGCATCATTAACATTCTGTTTTTTGTAGTTTAGTTTAGTTTAGTATTAGGTCTATTATGCCTAGTTCTTAAATCAGCTTAGTGTCCTTAGTGCTTGCATTGATTTACTTTTTATTGTTGAATTGAATTTTAAAACCAGCTTTTATAGTCTATTGCACTCATCATTTTATGTGCAAATTTTTAGGGTTTTAAAGAGAAATCAATTCTTTTCTATTAATTCATGTGCCCTCTGTCTGCAAACCAAAAATCAACTCATTCGGAGTTGATTTGGTCATGCTTTGAACCATTTTTCAAAAACCGGTTTTGCAAAAGATTGAATTTCAGAACAAGCAAATTTCCAAAATTTAAGTGTTCTTAAAATGCTTATATCCGGAGATTCAAGAGGAATTTTTGAAATCTATAAAAAGGTTCTTTCTTTTTCACATGTCAGGAATCCAAAAAAACAAATTTTACAATTTTTGGATTCTATTTGACCCTTCAAATACTCTGTTTTTTAAAGTCTGTCAGAAAATCATTCATGCACTATAGCGAGGGCAAAACAAACATTTCACTAATTAATTAGTTTTCTATAATTTTCTTAGTTTCTGCAGAATATATAGTTTTTTTTACAAAGTAGTATAATTAGTTTTAGCTTAAGTTATCCACTTTGATTAGAACTTACATTTTAGGGTATTTTTACTTAAATTATAAATTAGTTGTAGCTGTTATTTTTAGAATTATTTTTAGTGGTATTTCTAAAGTAATTATAGTGATTTTAGTTACTGACTTTTTATTTTATTTTATTTATAAGTTGACAAGCATACTGCAGGTCGAAAGGTGTATTTATACTGAGAGTGTGAATGCTATAGCTTGTGAAAAGATGAAAATGCCTTTTGAACTTGAAGAAGGCCTGAGGAGCATAGTTTAGAATTATATTTTTTTCTTAGTTAGTTTTTATTTATATTAGTGTGTGAATTAGCTTATATTGTTATTGTAGACATTTTGGAATATTAATAAATTGAAATTTTTAGAGTTAATATTGGATATTATTCTATTCCCTGTGGATTCGACCCGTACTTGCCATGATTGTGGAAAGTTGGTTTTTATATATTTGGTTGTCGATTTTCTAAACTTCTTTTATTAAAAATAGCTTTTTAAAATTGCCTTTACAAAAATACAACCATTCATCTATGCCCGATAAACTTGTAAAGATTGATGAGCTTGCAACCTTCTTTCATCTAAAGAATTGAGTTCAGTGTAACAAAATTTAGCTCCTTCTTCTTAAGTCAACGAGTTGCTAAGTGCTACCCTTAAGGATTTGAGCTAGACTTTCAATGGTAATATTGCTTCAGAACCGTAGACAAGAGAATATGGGGTATAATTGGTGGTTGTTCTGTATGTCATTTGATACATCCAAAGAGCTTCACCCAACTTTTCATGCAAATTTCTTTTGTTGTTGTCGATTATCTTTTTCAAAAACTTGCATAAAGTTTTAATAAATGCCACAACCAATCCATTTGCTTGGGGGTGATAAGGCGACGAGAATTTCTGCTTGATTTTGAACTTTATGCAAAGTTTTTCTAAAACTTGATTTTTAGATGGAGTCCCATTATCAAAAGTTATGACTATGGGATTCCAAATCAATAAATGATGTTAGTCTGTAGAAAATTTGCTACTATTGCTTCAGTTACCATTATGACATGTATAACTTCAACCAATTTAGAAAAATAATCAGTAGGTACCAAAATATATTGATGATTTGCTGATGATTTGGGAGCAATAGGACTAATAACATCTAGGCCCCAAGATGCAAAGGGCCAAGATGAGGTCGTGGTATGTAGGTAGTCATGTGGTTGGTGTATAAGGTCACCATGAATTTGGCAAACCTTACAACTCTGTGCAAACTAAATTGCATCTGACATCATGGTGGGCCAATAGTAGCCGATTCTCCGTAATTGATTACCCAATTTTGGACCGGGTTGATGAGCACCACAAGATCCTTGATGTACTTCTTGTAACGCTATAGTAGCTTCTCTTCTTGTGAGACATCTCAAAAGAATTTCATCATAAGATCTTCGATAGAGGGTGTCATTTAACACCATGAATGGGGGGGCATCCTTCTGATTCATATATGTTTTTCTCGCTCTTGAAGTAATTGCCTATTTTGTAAGTAGTCATAAATAGGTTATTGCCAATCCACTTCAATAAATTGTATTGTTACCATATTAACTGTGGCTACCTCATCCTCATTAGAGTTTAGGGAACAACTACTTTGTGAACTTTGAACTTCTATAATATCATAATGTTGTACATTATCTCGTATGCTTTGAGAGGCGATTTCACTTGTCCATGATTGATAGGCCGCTCTATATTCTGCTCTGCTAACTATGTCAACTCTTCAAGAAGGCCCTGGCTACCCCCATTATATTGCCTTTATGCTCAATATGTCTTGTCATGTAATAAGTCATAAATGATATTGGCATATGATTATATATCCTCGATAGGACTGTTTGAGTTTCTATGCTTATCTGGAATTCACATTCTTCTAGAATCAATGCTTTTTTGGCATATAGAGCTAATTATAGAGCATGATCAAGTGAAATCGAGTCATTTATACCAAAAGTTAGGATATCAAATGAATCTGTTAGTTCTTTGAGTATCCTATGATATATGGTAAATTGAGGTCATTCAATGTCATTTAAAGCATCGATGTGTGCCCTTTTGTCTTGATAATCTCCATGAATGATGAGACATCAAATTCTTTTTTTTTTCAGCCATTGTTAATCCTACTACTAATGCCTCATAGCATACTGAAGGCAAATCTATTGCACTCGCAAGGGTAAAGGCATGTAAATACTCTTTCACTCCAGATAGGATGATGCCAACATATCCTCCTTGTGCGTATATCGCTTTATAATATAATTTTCAAATAAGTTGTTCTCTAGCAACATCACTCAGGTATGTGCCATCTACATAAATAATGATGTTCACAGATGTATTAGGAACATGCAGATGTAATGCCCCGATTTTTTAAACAAAAAAAATTAGGAATTTTTTATTTATTTTCTTTTAAATCCCTTTACATGATTTTGAAGAACACAACAGAAACTCTTTTTTTTATTCGGTTCAAATCTTGGGCGAGTTACAATTACCAACACACACTTGAAAGACTAGAATAATATAACCAAACCATCAATTAAATTACAATAAATCAAATACTAGTCTTCCAAATATCAGAGTTTATAGGACTAAAGAAAAATTATAAAGTAATTGAAATCATTTATGACTTTCAACAGCCTAAAGGACTATGACCCTCTTGACGCCACCCTGAGCCCTATCATCACCCTCTAGCTTATTTGTTACCTAAAATATTAAAAATGTAGGGGCATTAGCCATAGCCCCAATAGAAAAACACTCTACATATAATTATTAAAAGAACATAAATATACAAAGCATACATCTTTCCCAAGGCAACAAATCATAGAATGTTATAGCTTATAAACTCAATAAAGTTAGTGATCACAACAATAACAATTTAATCATGTAGGATTACTTAATAATTCATTTTTACCATCATATAATATACTGGTATCATATCATTAGTAATCAAGATAATAATCAAACAAATCTATGTATGCCAACATATGCATGAAGTAGAAATTATACATGACATGCATAAAAATTTATGCCAACATTTCATAAATCATGTAACCACTGGTGAACCTAATCTAATGTATTATTTTTCTTTTATTTCCTTAAGGGTACATACTGAGGACCCAATCCTAACTCAGCAATCATATAAAAGTTTAGTATGCTATGTATTTTAATTAACTCATTAATTCGAAGAGTCAAGCCAAACATCTACTAAAGCAGTCTTTAACCAAGAGAGAAACTTAGCAGTGGTCCAAAGAATCAATTCCTATTCTGTAGAGCCTGATTGTCTACCTATGATAAATTGACAGCCCCGACCCCTTATACCAACAACTGGAGGCCCAAGAGGTGTTAATGCCCTCAAAATATGGCAGTCGATGAGTGTACCTCATATCCTCTCTAAAGTAGGCCACTGAAACAAATTAGCTATTAGGTGTTATTTACAATAGGTTTGACTACACATTAGGTGTACTATGCACCAGGCTCAACAACCCCAAGCTCCACTATGGGCAGCCCCAAGCTCCACTATGGCAGCTCAAACCATGGCCTCACAAGGCAAGAACCCACACCCCCGGCTCAACAACCCCAAGCTCCACTATGGGCAGCCCCAAGCTCCACTATGGCAGCTCAAACCATGGCCTCACAAGGCAAGAACCCACACCCCCTATAGTCACTAAGGTGTTCAAACATAGCTCATTTGAACCCAACTCAAGTAAGTACTTTCTAGTAAGGAGCACCCAAGAGTCTAGTTAAAGTGTGCGTATATGAGCATGTTTAACAAAGCCAAACCAGGTACTTGCAAGCACCCCATTGGTTTTACTAAACCTTACTCACATTTGAGTCCCATGTATGCATGCCTCGCAGAACTTACAACATAACACATGCTACATACCACACTCCATGATGCATGAGACTCATTTCAATTTAGCATGAACCATAAACTTCATAGCATAACGCATGCATGATTATACATACCATGTGGTTTAATTCTCATGTTTAACATGCAGTCTCATATGCCATCATGCACAAATAATCTATATGCATACATATATCATATTCATGGTAAATCCCACATCAATATATACATAATTAACATCTCATATCACAATTAAGCACATGATTTTAGACATAAATTTACAAGTCAAGATATTATCTAAAATCAAGAACTGTATACCATGAGAATTTTTATGTTGTTCATAGGTCTGAAAGACCATTAAAAATAATAGATATATCTTCATAAAAAATCAATGTAATATTAGAGGCTATTAATTTTCAAATCCAAGTGATAGATCTCAGAAAAATGAATTCATTTGCCCGTAGAAATTCATGAAACTAAGACTATTTTTTTGTTCTCACAGAACCTACCAAAATCTTGCTTTCCAAAGTAGTCACCAGACCCAATCTAAGAGGTATTTTGTCCTCTCATATTTTTTGGTGAAAGGTATGCTTATTAAAAATCATCTGAGTTTACCCAAAAAATCCATCATATAAATGTTCTAGATTTTCTGGATCCAAATTTTCTACAGAATCTTGAATTTTACATGATTTTGTTGAGTCTTCAAGATTTACAGAGAATGAAACATATTTTTATTTTTATTTTTTTAGATCTATTCATATGATGTGCATAACATATCCAAAAATCAGTCATGAACTCGAAACCATTGATTTATTAGATTTTTTGCAAAATTGACTATCAAGAATCGCTCTGCACACAGAACAAATTTTTTGTCTTGGGTCGCAGCAACCATAACCCTCACTTTCGTACCACCAATAAGGCATAATTTTTTTTAGATACCTCCCAAATGTTTAAAAAATCTTCATAAAAGGGTTTGGCCATTAGTTATCCGATTTAAGGGGTATATTTATTTTACTGCAATGTATCGGTCAAGAAAATCAAGATAACATGGAGAATATAATATAAATCATGATAAAAATAAGAAAACTCAAGCACAAACATAAAATATCTATTTTTAATCATGAATCAACACATGGATAGTATTTAAACATCATCTACAGTCATAAAGAGATGACATATGATCATAGCACATGCTTTGGAATCAAAACTATCAAAATAAATCATGATTTTTGCACTGAATAAATAGTTTAAGATGCTAGCCTGTGAAAACACCATGAAACACATGAAATAAATTTGCAGGAACATGATTCATATTGTAAACACATGCAAGAAAGAAAATATATATCCAATCATGCTTGAAACAAAGATTTAATCATCAAAAATTAGGTAGGAATATGAAACTATACGTTTCAGGTTACCCAATTTTTTTATTTAGCTATTTGAGCATAGATTTACCAAAAATAATTTTGTAAATACATTTTAAAGCATGATATTAAATTAAAAATACTTTTAAAACCCTTTTCAAACCTATTCTAGACCTGATTCACCATGGATTAGCCTGTACAATCAGCAAGATGAATGGTTTGTGCGTATGCATCCGATCTATGCTATGAGTAGGCTGAATCCTACCTGAAACGTGTTTTCAGAACCGCCGACACCTTCGTCTCCCATTTTAGTACCTTGGAGTAACTTCAATGGCTGCTGAGAAAAGCTCTAAGGAAGGAAAAGAAGATGGAGAATTCTAATAAGAATGAGAGAGGGAGGGAGAACTAACCTTATTAATCCTCCTCATGAAGGTCTCTATTTATATATGGTCTTAGAGAAGAGTCTCATATCTAATATAAGAAGTTAATTGATAATGCATGAAATACATATCATTTTATCATAAATTTGTGCAATTATATGTGCTTTTATAGCTTAAGTATAAGTGTTTATGATGTTTTAGGTACAAATGAGCTTCGGTTTGAATTTTATCAAAATTTTAGTTAAAATGAGCAAATAAGAACCTTTTTAGAAAAAAACGGATTTGTACCGATGCGAACTGGATCCAAACCCAATCCAAAACCGTGCCTAATGGACTTTAGATATGATCCAAATTCTATTTGAACCCAACTTCATAGATCCAAAAAGAAAAATTATGAAAAAATCCTCCTTGAAGTGGCATATAGGTGTTTTTTTAGTAATTTTAGAAATTCAAGGTAGTTTTTAGAAATAGTTTTATTTTAATCCTTGTTTTAGAATTTTTCTTAAAATTCTCTTTAAAAGGGGACATCCAGTAATAGGAGGGGCATCTTTGCCTAGGATTTCATGCCACCCTCTCCAGACCTTTTCCTTCTTCTTCTTCTTCTTCTTCTCCGATTTCTTTTCTTCTTCCTTTCCATCATGGCTTTTGTTTTCTTTTTCTTGATTTGGATTTTATATTTGCTGAAAATACCCATGGCTGAAAGTTTCAACTCGGATTTGGTGCGAACCACCATCTACCTTCATGATCGGCGGTTGAGAAACTCTTTCCCTACAACTGACCGATCTCTTTTCTTCTTGATTGATTCTCTCCCTTCGACGATTCAATTTTCAACATGCTATAGCAAAAACAAAACTCCAGCAACGAAAAGACATTTGTGGCATGATATTCAAGGTAAAAGTCTACTCTGTTCTACCCTCAAAATCGTCGAGCAACCCTTAAGGTGTGCCTTCCTCCCTCTCTCTACCTTTTGGTTTTTATTTTTATATATTTAAAAAAAATTGAGTCTTGGTTTGTTTTCCTTTGAGTTTAGGTTTGGGTTTTTGATATGTCATGTTATTTGTCATGTAGAATCAGATTTCAAGATCTGATCATTTTCTTGGTGGCATTTTAGTCGAGTCTTGAGTCATTCGAGCCAAAAACCTAGTCGAACAGGTCTGTCAGCTAGCGTTGGATTTGTAAATCTTATTTATAGCAATTAGTTTATTAATTGATTTTTATATTTTCATTGATTAGATTAGTTTTAATTAATATTAGATCTGATTAGGTTGTTTTACGTTTTAGATTCACGCTTTTCATTAATTAGAATTGAATATTACATGGTCTTTTTTTATTGATTTCTTTCTTGCATGCATAGATTATTTCAATAATGATTTTGGTTTTCTTTTTCTTTTCTCTTTCTTATTGAATTAAATTTAGTCTAGTTAAGGTTCAGATTTTAAATTAGTTTAATAGAAAATATGTTTTTATTTTTGGTATTTAGTTTAGAATTAAATTTATTGAAAATTTTATCTTAGCTGATTAGATAGTTTTCTTTAAATTTCTTGTTAACGTCAAGTAATTAGAACTAAATCTGTTCGTTATTTTTATTTAATAGGTTAGCTTACTTTCTATAATTCACATTTTTATTTATTTATTTCTCAACAAAATTAGTTAGAGTTTATTGATTATGCGTTATTAATTTCTTAGAAATAATTAGTCTATTAGATAAGTTTTATTTATTTCTAGCCGATTAGGGTTTGTGATTTCCTTTTAACACCCAGTAGTTAGATTGATTTCTTTTCCATTTATTTTAGTTAAGTTAAGTAATTAATTAATATTAATTTATGTTCTTTTTTATTTCTCTGCATATTAGTTAGTTTTATTGTTTTTAATTGCCAAGTATTCAGTTAATAGATTAAATAGTTAATAATTAGTTATTTTAATTTTTTTTTCAGCTGAATAGAATAAGTGATTTTTCTTTCATTATTAGTTAGTTATCTTTCATTTGAATTCCAAAATTTAGTTAGACATTAGCTGCTTTATTGTTAGTTTTTGTTGCTTAATAAGAAATTTTAATTTAGCCGATTTTAGGAAATTGTTAATAATTATTTTAATTAGTGTTTTTATTCATGTTAATTTCTGTTTTTCTGTTGGTTAGATTCATATTAATTTGGTTTAATTTCATTAGAGTTAAATTTAGATTAATTAGAATTTGTTTAGCACTAATTAGCTTAGTCGATTAACATCAACGCATTTGGTTGCTGGTTGTTTTCTTTAAAATAGCATAATTCATAGTTTTTAGATAAAGTTAATTGTGTTTGACTGTAGCTAATTTCCATTCAGTAAATTAGTTTTAGTTTAGTTTAGTATTTATTTGAATCTTGCATTTTGAGTAAATTAGTTGTTGATTTCTTTATTATTTTTAATTCATCGATTAATTAGTTAGATTAGATATTTTAGATTGGTTTTTTTTTACTATTATTGTTCCAGATTATTTGTTATTTAGAGTAGATTTACTTTCTCTAAAGCATGCTTAGTTGTTAGATTAATTAGTTATTCATTTTATCCAATTAGCTTAGTATTTGTTAAAATCTTGAATTTCGAATTTCTCAAGTATTTGTTTTCAAGTTAATTAGTTAATTAGTTTCTTTTGACTATTTGATCGTTGCTTTCTTGTTAGATTAGTTATTTTAGTTCTCAATCATTAATTGCATTTAGTTAGTTTCGATAATTATTTTATTAGTTTATTCTTTTAACCGATAGAATAGTTTAGTTTTTAGAATAATCGATAGATTTGTTTTAGTTGATAATAGTAGTTTGTTTCTTAGTTAAAATAGTTAATTGCATTTATTTTTATGGTCTTCGTATTCCAGTTATTTGCTAGTTAGACCTTTAATTAGTTATTTTATTTGTTATTAATTATTTTAATAATTGATTAGAATAGAATAGCATAGTTGTTTATTCTTTTTACAGGTTTTTCTAGTCAAGCCACGAACAAGGAGGAGGGTGGGCTGAGGTGATCATATATATTCAAGCCTCTTGGATTGTGTTCGAGAGTCTCAAGCATAGTTTAGAATAGTTATTTTTATTGTTTTTGTTCTTTTTATTTTAGTCAGCATTGTAATTAAGAATAGTGTAATTTATTTTCTTTTTCGAGATATTAATAAAGTAAGTTATTTGTGAATTATGTTGCCTTAGTCTCGCTCCCTGAGGAGTCGATCTGACTTGCTACTCTACAACGAGTGCAAGAATTAGTTTTAAAAATATTATTTGGTGCATAGTTTTTGGCTTAAAAGTATTATTTTAAAAAAACAACATAATTAATATTTATTTATCTCTTTTATTAATAAAATAAAAAATAAATTATTAGTCCTAATTAATTTAATTTCAAAATTAATTAAGTTCCCTGAGGAGTCGATCTGACTTGCTACTCTACAACGAGTGCAAGAACTGGTTTTAAAAATATTATTTGGTGCATAGTTTTTGGCTTAAAAGTATTATTTTAAAAAAAACAACATAATTAATATTTATTTATCTCTTTTATTAATAAAATAAAAAAATAAATTATTAGTCCTAATTAATTTAATTTCAAAATTAATTAAGTTAGAGAAGAAAAGTGAGAACTTCTTACCCTGACTTGGGCTTCAGTGACAGGGTAACCTTCCGGGAGGCCTATAGACTCAACGACTCAACATAATTTGACATTCAAATAAAAGATTCGATAGCTCTTAAAATATAGATCATTGTGGTAGCCTTAGATTTAATAGTACACACATGAATCGGCAAGAAAATTTAGTCGACGCTGAAAAATATTGATTTTTGACTTACAATTAGGCATAAACTTTGATTGATGATAAAATACTCAAATCAACACCAATTTAGGCATATAGATAGTCGATTTTAATGCCCTCAAAATTAGAAACATCAAGGTCAATTTCAATCTAATAGGTGAGCCACCAATCAATCAAAATTTCTATCAAAGCAATGATGACATTGTTCAGAGTGTCTGACCCTATGTGTCCAATCCAATGAGATTAGATCTAAATATTATGGATTATATCTAACGTAATTGGATTGGGTCCAAATATCATTAGTTAAATCCACTACCTAATTTAAGGTCCAAATCTATATTTAATTCAAATTTTGATTTGGATCCAAATACTAAGGTTTAGATCTTAATATGACCCATCAAAGATCCATAATCTAAAAATATACAAATCATTTACTTTCTTGTTTAGTCTACATATTTTAAACTTTTCAATTATTCTTCCAATGTTCTTCATAACTTGAAACTTAATTTTCTAATAATTTAAAATCAAGAAATTCAAGAATTTTAAGAAAACCAAGAAATTATACTCATGTCATAGATGCACAAAAAGTTCATAATTTATTCATTTTAATTGCCAAAGAAAAATCATGGATTTTACAACAGATGACTTGGTTCTGAAATTTTCATTTCTTAATCATTTGGTAGTGTACGATACAATGCCACCAAGACTTTTTCTTGTATTTTCTTGTTGATGTCAAATAATGTCCCTAACTTTGCAAGTGCATCTGCCTGAGAATTAAAACTTCTCGATGTATGAGTAATGTTGACTTCATCAAAATTATTTAGTAAACCTTTTACTTTTAAGTAATGAGGCACAAGAGTGGATTTTTGAACCTCATATGTCTTTCAATTGATTGATTACCAACTGTGAATCATCATAAACTTCAAGTTTCTTTATTTCCATGGTACCTGCAATTAATAGTCCTAAAGTAAGAGCAATATACTTGGCCCCATTATTAGAACAAGAGGTAGGAATTGTATATTCATGGGGTATCATAGCGTTTTCGGGCAAAATAAATACTACGTCGACTTCAGCTTTGTTGTTTTATGATGCCCCATCAAAATACAATTTTCATGAAGGCTTTTCTTCTACAATTAACACATCTTCATCTGGTAAATCACACAAAGGTGAATTGTCTGGGACTGGATGGTCAACAAGAAAATTCACCAATGCTTGCCCCTTGATTGCTTTTTGGTAGACAAAGGAAATGCTAAATTCTAATAGCATCATTGCCCATTTTGCAAATCTATCAGACAAGACTGTTTTTTAGAGCAGATGCTTAAGGAGGTTTATTTTAGAGACTAGTTGGATCTCATGTGTGACTAAGTAGTGCCTAAGCTTTTGAGTGGCAAACACTAGTGCTAAGCAATACTTTTCAATTATTGAATACCGAGTTTCTGCATCTAGCAGAACTCAACTAAGGTAGTATAGAGCATTCTCATGCCTCTTATCATTTTGTTGGGCAAGAAGTGCCCCTAGCAATTTATCCAATGCTGCAATATATAGGACTGAGAGGTCGCCTTTTAATAGGAGCTGACAACACTAGAGATGATAGCAAATATTTTTTTATGGCATCAAATTCATTTTTCCATAACCAGTCCCATACAAATGGGACAACTTTTTATGTCAAATGTGAGAAGGGTTGACACCTACCAACGAGATATGATATAAATCTTCTGACATAGGCTAATTGTTCTTGCAGACTTCTTAATTCTTTTATAGTTCTTGGTGGAGGCATGTCCATAATAGCTTTTATTTTAATTGGATCAATTTCAATACCTCTATACCGGACAATAAAGCCAAGAAATTTTCCTGAATTTACTTCGAAAGCACGTTTTGATGGGTTCATTCGGAGCTTCATCTCACAAAGCCTGCAAAAAACTCTATGCAGATGAGCAATATGGTCATCTTTATCTGCAAATTTGGTAACCAAGTCATCAACATAGCACTCAACAATTTGATAAAGCATCTCATCAAATATTACTTGCATTACACGTTGATAAGTTGCACCTACATTTTTTAATCCAAAAGGCATAACTATATAACAGAATACATCTATCAGTGTTCAGAATGATGTCAACTCTTCATCGCCTGGATGCATCTTGATTTGGTTATACCCTAAAAACCCATCCATAAAGGATAAGATTTGGTATTTTGTTAAATCATATGCAAGTAATTTAGTAATTGGAAGTAGAAAGTCATCATTTGAGCATGCAACATTTAGATCCTTGAAGTCAACACAAATCCTAATTTGGCTATTTTTCTTTCTTATAAGCATAATATTTGCCAACCAAATAGGATATTTGACTTCACGGATAAAACTTACTACAATCAACTTTCTAACTTCAATTTCGACTTGCTCAGCGAGTTCTTGCCGCATTCTTCGTTGTGTTTGTTTGATTGGATTTTTACCTAGTAAAACTGATAATCGATGCATTGCAACATTTGCATCTTATCCTAACATATCTTGATAAGACCATGCAAACACATCTTGAAATTCTTTTAGTAGTGTAACATATTGCTCTACTTCTGTTTCTGTTAGAGATGCACTTACAAAGGTAATCTTTGGATCTTCTTTTGTGCCATGATTTACTTCTTGTAATTCATCAATTGTTGAATGTGTTCCATCTTCAATGCTAGGATGTGCTAGTTGCTCTTGAATAAACTCTTCATCCTCCTTTATATCATTTGCAGATGTGTGATGTACTCCATATTTTTCTTCTAACATGATGGTATGTTGGTACCCTATTCCTACTTTACCTTTTCGATTTAAGACCCCATCTTCGGCTAGGATCTATTTTTCTCTAGGTCTAAGATAGGGTTCTACAGGCTCAATTATTTCTCTAGCCTTGAAGCCTTGAGGGTTATCAAAGTCATATCCCATCTTTTGCATCATCTTTTTAGCATTTTGACTATATTTTTTAGTAGGGATTTTGACTTGTTGAGGCTCCTCTTCCTTTTGGGGGCGTTGTATATCTCTTATTGCAGTATTTTTTCCTTTTAGAAAGCAAATCGTCTTATCTTTTTTTCTTCTTAGAAGGATCATTAAGGTCGGAGACTGAACCAATTCTTGATCCATATTAGTCAATGGACAAACTGCACTCCTTGCATTTTTAGATAATGATGTTTCTTTTATCATTGAGGAGGCAACTTCATAAAACTTTACATCAATGAGGTCTGCTTCAATTCCAAAAAATGGGTTAGGATCAGCCTTTTTTGTTTTTACGACTCTATTTTTAAGAAATTTAAAACAATGATGTAGTGAAGATGCCACCGCTCCATTATCATGTATCCATGGTCTTCCTAAAAGTGCATTATATAATGTGGTAGCATCACTCACATAAAATTTAACCATTGATGAGAGCTCTCCAATGGTTAATTTAAGTTCAATAGCCCTAAGGGAGTTTTGACTATCTTGATTAAACCCTTGTATAATGAGTTTGGATATCATCAGCTGCCCCACAAAAAAATCACGATCTAATAAGGCTTTTAAATAAAGGAGGTTTACTCTGGACCCAGAATCAATCATGATTCAAGAAATCCTTTGTGATTCAACTGTTCCTATGACAAACAGAGTTCAGTTATGGGGTTTCTTAACATTTTTAAAATCTTTTTCAGAAAATGATAGTCAGGCAAAAGAATGTAATATCTCTCTAACAGATTCATTACCATTTTCTTTAATTTCTGTCATATAACACTTTGGTTGACTAAGTGCTTGTATTAATGATTGACATATCTCAGAAGATAACATGAGGGCATCATATACACTTAATAATGTTGGTATCGGTTTGAGATAAGTGGTTACATTATATTTTATAGATGCTTTAACTTTTCGTGAACTATAGACGGACGCCCCCCTTCAATTTTGCCTTTCTTCTTGAACTGGTCGATGAGTAGGTGTCTCTCTTTTTGGCAATTGCCTGCCTGACCTTAGTTCCATAGCTCCTGCTTTAACCATATCTATATGATTTTATAGTGCAACAAATTTTGGTCCTTTATCTTTTGCTTGAATTTCTTCAATATTTACATTGTGAGGTACCATTTCAACTTTAAATTCTTCTCCCCACCCTGTAGGTATGATGGGTTTAGAAATTTGTTTCTAACTTTCTTTAATCCAGGTACGGCCACGCTCTTGGTATTTCACCTTTTGAGCACGTGTTATATACCTTGGACTGTCGCCATACCCATCAGCCAACACATTCTGTGTATATGAAGAAGTACCAAAACTCTCATAGCATGAGTTCAAATCCCAACAACAATCTTTGTTTATTTGAACTTGTTGTGTTACTAAAGAATCTGGTTCTATTATTATTTAAGGTTTAAAGAGGGGAGTCGTTTGGGCATCAAGCGACAGAATTGGTTGAGCCAGTACAGCTTGTGGCATGTCCATTGAAGGAAGTGAAACAAATTGTATGGTAGTCATATTTGCCGATACTTCCTCTTTGGATGGTGCCCATGTAAGACCCACAAAAATTTCTGAGGATTTTACTATTTGAATTGAGTTAGAATGCATGCTTTCATGTGTTTATGAGAATACAGCACGTAATTTGATGTAAATTGACTATGCTTTGTATTTCGGCTTTGTACGCGCGACCCGAAAATCGCATAAATACACTGTGTAAGTAAGAAAAGCCTAATTTTGGATGAATTAATCTTTGAAACTTTAAGGGTTGATTTATAATATATTTTTATAGCTTGTCCCCAAATTTGGGACCTATATTATGTAAAAACCTTGTCAGTGCATGTGAATTACGAGTTTTGCTCGACGATTGGACCCGAATCGTAATACGCTTAATTCTTGCAAACGAATGAGAATTTTCTGAAGAGGTTTTGAGCATTCTATGTTAATTAAGGTTTTGAAGAGAACTAAATAATTTATTAAAATTAATTTAGTATTTTAATGCATTAAATAAGCGTTGTTTTGAAACATCACAATTGGCGATTTTTGGATTTGGATCCGGATCACTAGAGAAGGACCCAAACCCATTGGGTGTCCTTTCTAGAGGAAGTTTTTGGCTTTGGTTGACCAGCTGGTCAAGGATGGACCAGCTGGGTGGCATTTTTGCAAGAAATTGCATGGTGTTTGAAAAGAAAGCCATGATTGGCCCTTGTTCTTTTCAATAACTCATAATGAAGCATAAAACTTCATTATGGGGGGCGCATTTTCCAAAATGGAGGCATGGGGCTGGCGCCCCATGGCTCTTTTGTAATGTTTTTAATTCATTTCAAATGCTTGATGATGAGTGTCTGGGTTGGGCGGCACCTTAGGGCACCCCCATGTAAATTTTGAAAACTATAAAGGCATTTCTCAATGGCATTTTTGAAAGAAAAAATAAAAAGTTTTGAAAGGTCAACATGCTTTGGGCGTGGGAGTGCTATGGGGGGGGGCGTGGAGCACCCCAGCCCTCCATCTTGCCCCATTAAATATTATCCATCCATTTCATTAAACCTACCTATTTAAGTTTTGAAGAGAGAGAAAGAAGGGACCCCTTGGGCAATTTTTTTTTTTGGAGCGCCTCTCTCCTCCTTCCCTTCTTCTCCAACCGTGTGTGAGAGAGAGTTGAGAGTGTGAGTGGTGTGGAGCACCACATTGTAGCAGCTCCAACCGTGAACACCATATCTCCTCCATTGTTGAGAAAGCCTCGAAGGTCAGACGCTCCTACTCATGTCCAAAACGTGGATTTCGGTTGAGCCTTTAGTTCCTATTACTCATTAGCCGATTTCATTAAGTGGGCTAACATGTATCATGTTATGGGTTTTCGTTTGAGCGAGATATTGGTGTTTTTGCACGTTCGTGAGCCTCCACTACATGTTTTAATTCAGTTCTGTAGATTTTAACGGATGTGCTTTCATGCGTTGTCACTGCATTTCCGATTTAGCATGCATGAATGTATTTCTTTAAGTAAATCATGGTAGAACGCTTTTCCATTTCTCATGTTATTCTATTTCAAATATTTGCTTCTTTCCTCATTTTGTATTACAGTTGCACAATGGCTGGAAGTCATTCCACCTTCAAGCATTATCTTTTGGTTGTTGACGTGTTTTGTTCATATGGTTTGATTCATGTCAGTCGGGCCTTGCCAAGACATTGTTCGTCTTCTTTCTCCGTTTTGGCTAGGAGGCCATGGTTTGGCGCAAGTCCAGCAAACCCGGCTTATGCAGGTTAGCCTCTTGTGGGTATTGTTGGCTTTGGCCAAAGAGGTTGAGCCGTGATTAAACGCACATTAAGTTTTTCCATTTTTCAGCTATTTTATTTTCTTGGCTGGAACGGTCCAGACATGCTGGACGTGTCCAGCAGGGTTCAACCCAGATCTCTCCTAGCATGGGCGCCTCTTCTATCCCTTTCTTTTTAGTTCAGCGTGAACCCTGGCCGAACCCACCAAACCAGGTGGGTGTGGACCAGCTTACCTTGGCCTGACACGGTCTGGACCGACTGGTCCAGACCTGTCAAAGGCCTATGCTCAGTACATTTGGGGTGTTTGCCCCTCTTCTCCCTTTTCAGTTTTGGCACAGTCTATGTCAGCGCCCACTTAGGTGGGCTGGATTCATCGGATGGCCTAACATGGTCTGGACCGATTTAGGTCCAGACCTATTAGAGGCCCCTAACCGAACCACGTATCGGTTAAGGGGCTCCACATTTTGTGCCCAGCTTAGTGCTGGTGCCGTTAGAGGATGCTGCAGCCTGGCTGCAACATTTTTTGGACTGCGGCTGGGTACAGGTCGTGTGCCTGCACCCTCTTTTTGGTGGCAGTCATGCCACAGTTTGGGTCTAGACGTGGTCCAGACCCTGCTCCAGCTAGAGCGGCCGTATGGGGGTCTAGACCAGTCGGTTCAGACCTGGGCCTCCTCCCCCACGTTGCCGTGACCTGCCTTGGGGCCTTCCTCTGGACCATGCCAGCTGGGTCCAAGTGGTTCGGTCCTAGCAGCATGCTGGTTGTTGTCACATCGCTTTGGTAGCTGCCTCGTGTGGTTCAACAGGGCCGCCATTACTTCGGGTCTGCTGTGTGCGCACTTTGCCACATGACATCGAGTGTTTAGATGTGTGTTGTCGGTCTGTGTTGGACAACTCCAGTCCGCAGCTGGGGTTCCTTCTTTTACCACCTTTTCTTGCATTGATAGCGGACCTCCGAGCTGCAGCCGATGGGCTGCAAGTATGGTTGATGCGGGATCCAATATCCCAACGAGTCCATAAGTACGTGGATTAGTTATAACTTGTGCAATGTATGTGGTCATTGTTCAATGCAAGTTACGAAGATATAGGTATGCATGCGTAGTTATGTATACGTAGTGAATGGTAAGAACCATTAATTGGTGTAGTATAGTTCCACCCTTGTTGTGGATGTGACCACTTTAGCATAGAACGCAAATGTTCGCAATGCTTGCAATGGTACCTCATTAAAGGCCTTTTTATAAAAAGATAAGGTTTTACTTGGTTATGACACCCTATCGAATGCATTTAAGTAAAATAAGGGTTTTTGCGTAATGAAGGGACCAATGGCTCATGTCAAATGAAATAAATATAACGGTGGCAATTCTCTTGTCGCACATTGGCACGTAAGCTAGAGCACGAAATGGATGTAGTCGCTAGCTCATATTAGAGATTTTTGAATGTATGTCATCAAATGAATGTAGTCGCATGGTTGTGCTTGTTATATTTTGATTGCATGAATCACTTTGGCAATTCCAATGTATTTCCCTAAGTACGTAGGGATTCTCGAGATACATGTTTGAGATTATGGTCTTGTGAGACTTTTGTAACTCCGTGGCGAGTTTTGGTGGGCGATGGCCCCACTTAGCGAGATGAGCTCGCTTATGGTTGTAATACATGATTTAAAAACTTTGGCACAGCTTGCGAGTCACGCCTTACCGTGGCAAATGCTTCTAACTGTCTCATCATAACGTGCAATGGTTTGTATTGTTGCTTGGCTAGTTCTTGCACTTATGGCACGTTGCACATACTTGTTCACTTGTTTTTGTGCACAGTTCACGATGCCACATCTGTTTGCATGTCACAGTCTTTCGTATTGTTACATTAGTGATTTATATTTCTGTGATGCATACCATGTTATAAAGGTTAAAAAATGTGTTAGAGATTTATGTTCCTTGATGCATACCATGTCACTGTTAGTAATTGTCATTTAATGCACCATGTATAGCTTTGTACACTTGCTCATGTTGTAATTGCTCAATTATTGTAAATTAGCATGCTATGTATGTCTTGAATAGCTTGCTTTCGATTTCCACACATATGGTATATTGTGATTTGGTTTGTCTCACCAGCTCGAAAGAGTACTGACCCCGTTTTATGGGGATACAAGTGTTTTACTTAGGCGTGCGATGGAGCTCGATGTGCTGCAGCGGACTCTAAACCCATACTTCTGGCACTTGTTGGATCTTGGCAGTTTTGGTTTTGTATAAGGGATTGATTTGTACATCTTGTAAATGGTGTTTAATAAAAGTTGTTTCTTTCACTGTTGTTTCACTCCTGCGACCCGCCCCAGAGTTCGCCGCTTGTTTCTCCTTGTTTTGGTTTCTTCCGCACTTGCATACATGTTTTCAAAAAAAAAAAGTTTACCCAAAAATCCAAAAAAATTTAAAGGATTTTACAAATCGGGAAATCTGGGGGCGTCGCAGCCCATCTTTCCAAGCTTAGCTCATTTTTATTGATCTTGTCTTGAATAAAGCCCTTTAGAACAAAGCATTCTTCCATCTTGTGACTAGTATCATGATGATATTTGCAGTCATTAGGAAGGTTTATCTATTATTAGGACAGTTTATCTATTTCGCTTCTCTTCCAAGGTAGTCTTGGCCTTACCCTCTTTATTATGTTTCTTGTTACCATCATCTTTGATGTCTTTACTCTTTTCATTCTTAGGTTCATTAACTTTTGGTTTGTGATTCGACACCGCGTCAATCATATTGCAATATGAGTTACCCTTATTGCAGGTATTTTTTCTCTTTTCATCAGTATTTATCTTAGACCTATCATAGGTTCTTTCGATGTTTTCAGCAATGTCTGAGAGTTGATTAAATGTTTTTTGTTCTATTGACATTATGTAACGTGAGATAGATGGTTTCAAGTTTTTCATACATATCTTTATAACTCGTGCTTCCATTAATTGCTTTTCGCATAAGACAACCATATTCCTCTATCTGATATAAAGTCCATGATTGGTTTATCTGATCTTTGCTTAGTTTCCACTAAATCGGAGGTAGTGATGATTTTTTGCTGACTATAAAGCCTAGTCAATAATTTATCCTGCATTTTTTTACAACTCATTACGAGTGTGGACTTAAATGGCTATACCAAGTAAATGCAGGTCCTTCCAATGACAAGATAAATGGTCTTAAACAATAATCATTGTTATTTTCCGTGACCCCGCATTGGGCTATGAAATGGGCTAAGTGTTCTCTTAGACACCCCAACCTATTAAATCTCTGAAAGACTGGGGGTTGATAATTTGGAGGATAAGGAACCTTATCCACATGTTTCAGATATGATTTAGAATAACTTTGAGAAGGTTCAGAAGTCATTGTTACCTTAGATTATTCAAATTTCTTATTGAGCTCTTCTAAGAACCTTTCCTCTATAAGGAAGGATCCTCCTCTGGATTGTGACACTAATGATGATGCATGAAGAGGATTTGATGTTCCTCCTTTTTCCATCACTTTACTAAGCAAAGCATTTATTTCAAGTTCTTTTTCTTCTAATTTTTTTTTGGTAATGCCATTTGCTTTTCTAGAGTCAATATTTGTTCTGTGTCACCCATTATAACAAACATTGCCATTGGACTATTTGGAAGTGAGATTGGATCATCTTCAAATAGTGGGTTTGAATATTCTGATCTAAGAGTATTTTTCAAAAATCCTTTTTCACATGGCTGGATAGGAGTAAAATAAGGTATGGGATGGTAACTTTTGCCAGTTAATACAACCTTGCATGGTACCTTCAGTTGTGTAGGTGTTGAGAGACTTTGGCAAGTAGGTGATGTCATCACTTTGTACGTAAGTGTTGTAACACTTTGGCTTGTTGATGATGTCACTATTCTCCAGCCAGGAGTTACTTGGTTTTGGCTAGTAGATGACATCATATTTCCAATTGATCATGTCATCTCTGCTGACACAGGTACTGATGAAGTTTGGCTGGTTGGTGATGTCACATTTGCTTTGGGTGGTGTCACTTTTTCTATTGAAGAGCCTTGGCTGGTGGGTGATGTCACTTTTTCTAGAATAAGTGTTGTAGAGCCTTGGCTGGTTGGTAATGTCACATTTGCTTTAGGTGATGTTACTTTTTCTAGCACAAGTGTTGAAGAGCCTTGGTTGTTTGGTGATATCACCTTGCTTTAGGTGATGTCACCTTGCTTTAAGTGATGTCACTTTTTCTAGCACAAGTGTTGCAGAGCCTTGGCTGGTCGGTGATATTACTTTTTCTAGCACAAGTGTTGCATAGCTTTGGCTAGTTGGTGATGTCACTTTTGCTTTAGGTGATGTAACTTTTTCTAGCACAAGTGTTGTAGAGCCTTGGCTGGTTGGTGATGTCACCTTTACTTTAGGTGACGACACTTTTTCTATTGAAGAGCCTTGGCTGGTTGGTGATATCACATTTGCTTTGGGTGATATCACTTCTAAGCTTTGGCTGGTTGGTGATGTCATATTTGCTTTGAGTGATGTCACTCTTCCTGTTGGGAAGCCTTGACTAGCTGGAGATGTCACCTTTGCTTTGAGTGATGTGAATTTTCTTGCTGGAGAGCCTTGGCTAGTTGGTGATGTCATATTTGCTTCGGGTGATGTCACTTTTTTTGTTGGAGAGTCTTGGCTGGTTGGTGATGTCACATTTGCCATTAATGATGACACCTCTAAGCTTTGGCTGATAGGTGATGTCACCTTTGTTGAAAAAAAGTTTTGGCTTGTTGGTGATGTCACATTTTCAGCCCATGACAATACCTTTTTTTATACGGGTAAGTTCTGGCCGGTTGGTGATAACATCTTTCTAACCAGTGATGCCCTCGTAGGTGTTAAAGAAGTTTGGCTGGTTGGTGTTGTCACCTTTATCAACATGAATATTGGTTTCCCTTCTTGCATCACCATAGGAGACATAACACTAGTTGCATTTTTCAGAAATCGCTTTCTCAAGGAATGTAATTTTTTGGGAACCACCAAAGTCCAACCATATTCTTCTTTCATGTTAAGAAAAGGATTTTTATGTATATTTTCTTGAACGTAAGGGAAACCTTTTGATATCCCTTTCTTTGAAAATATATAGGAGCCCTTTGACATCCACTTTGTAGGCGAGTTTTGACATCTCATTTTTGGATGAAAGAAAGGAGTCTATTGACATCCTTTGCATAGGAGAACCTTTCAGCATCTCATTTTTTAGTGAAAAATAGGAGCCTTTCGACATCTTTTGCATAGGAGAGCCTTTCGGCTTTCTTTGCATAGGAGAGCCTTTCGACATCTCATTTTTCACTACAGTGGAAATACTTTTTAGCATTTTTCTCTTTGAAGAGGTATTAAATTTCAAGGCTAAGCCTTCCAAGCTATCGAAGGACGTTGATGTGTCTCTGGTTGTGCTTCTAGTAAAAGGGCCCTTGTATGCAGAAGTAGACGAAGTGCTGATGCCATTTAAAAGATTTGCAAGCACCAATTTGATTTTTGGGCTCTTGTCTCTTCCCACCATTGTTGCAGTTCTTAGAGGGAGATGAGAAGCAGGCAAAGGACCCACTAGGCGTACAAACTGGAGCATTGATTTTATTTTAACACTTAAATTGAGATATAAACTCCGCCTGTGTAGTTATACACTGCCGGTCCCAAGCCCGGATAAAGGAGGAGGGTTGCGGTAGGCCTGTGACAGCCAGCATAAAAACTTTGTCATATCCTATGAAAATGAACCAATATGAGAATTTCGTTGGGGCGTTCCCTACTGAGCGACGCGCTGTACTCTCTAGGCCCGGAGGCAGTGATAAATGTGCAAGGGTTGCTAGGTCGTCGCCCAGAAGCGACGCGTCACACCGGCGGCCGGGTGTGGTGTCAAATAGGCAAGGGTTCCCTCACTTTGTTGGACGGGTGGGGGTAAAGAAGTTAGTCCAAGACCATAAAATTAGGTTAGCCACTTGGAACATAGGGTCTTTAACTGGTAAGTTGGTAGAGTTAGTAGATGTTATGTGTAGGAGAAAGATTGATATTTTATGTCTTCAAGAGACCAAATGGGTAGGTGAGAAAGCTAAAGTGATAGAACCTTGGGGATATAAGATTTGGTATACAGGAATAAATAGGAATAGGAATGGAGTAGGGATTGTTATGAGTCATCAGTTTATAGATAATGTAGTTGAGGTCCGTAGGAAGGGTGATAGAATTTTACTTATTAAATTAGTATTAGGTACGGATATTATTAATATTATTAGTGTTTATGCACCTCAAGTAGGTTTAGATGATTCAATTAAGCATCAATTTTGGGAAGATTTAGATGGAGTAGTACAAGAGACATCTTATGGAGAAAAGCTTTTCATCGGCGGTGACCTTAATGGACATGTAGGCATTAGTAGGGATGGATTTGAGAATATCCATGGAGGCTATGGTATAGGAGAAAGAAATGAAAGTGGAGAAAGGATTTTAGATTTTTGTTTGTCCTATGATATGATCTTAGCAAACACTTGGTTTAGGAAGAGAGAGTCTCACCTAGTAACATTTAAAAGTGGGGTTAATACGAGTCAGATAGATTTTTTCCTACTTAGAAAGAGAGATAGGGGTTGTTGCATCGATTGTAAGGTTATACCAGGAGAAAGTGTAGCTACACAACATAGAGTCTTAATTTTAGATCTTAGAATTAGACAATGCCGCAAAAGGGATAGACATAGGATAGATCCTAGAATTAAGTGGTGGGCACTGAAAGGAGCTAAACAAGGAATGTTTGTAGAGCAGGTAGTTAAGGAAGTTGATTGGTGTCTCGAGGAGGATTCAGAATCAATGTGGAATAAGATAGCGGGTGGTATGAGAAAAGTAGCTAAGGAGGTATTGGGTGAGTCTAAAGGCGGTGCACCACTAGGTAAGGATACATCGTGGTGGAACGAGGATGTCAAATTAGCTATTAAGGTTAAAAGAGAGTGTTATAGAAATCTAAGTAAGAGTCGTGATAATGAGAATTTGAAGAAGTATATGATAGCAAAGAAGGAAGCTAAAAAAGTTGTTCGAAACGCGAGGGCTAAGGTATATAAGGAGGTTTATGACAAGTTGGATACCAAAGAAGGCGAGAAGGATGTTTATAGGCTTGCAAAGATGAGAGATAGGAAATCGAAGGATTTGGGTATGGTTAGATGTATCAAAGATGAAACGCAAAGGGTTTTAGTCAAAGATGAGGAGATTAAGGAGAGATGGAAAGATTATTTTGATAAGCTATTTAATGATAGTCATGCTCAAGATCTTGGAGACTTCTCCATTCCTTTTCATGAGATAAATCGTGACTTCATGCGCAAGATTCAAAAGAAAGAGATTGCAGAGGCTTTGAAGAAAATGAAATCAAGAAGGGCAGTTGGCCCAGATGGTATACCTATCGAGGCTTGGAAATGCTTGGGAGAGAAAGGTTTAGAATGGTTGACAAATCTTTTTAACTTGATTTGGCGAACAAATAAGATGCCTAATGAGTGGAGGAAGAGTACTTTGGTGCCTTTATATAAGAATAAGGGTGATATACAAGATTGCACAAACTATCGTGGTATAAAACTCATGAGTCATACTATGAAACTTTGGGAGAGGGTGATTGAGTCTAGGTTGAGGAAGGTTGTCATGATATCGGAGAATCAATTTGGTTTTATGCCTGGAAGATCAACTATGGAAGCTATACATCTTCTTAGACAACTTATTGAAAGATATAGAGAGAGGAACAAAGATTTGCATATGGTTTTTATTGATTTAGAGAAGGCATACGATAGAGTACCTAGGGACGTTCTCTGGTGGACAATGATGAAGAAAGGTGTTTCTCTTAAGTACATTAGTATAATTAAAGATATGTATGAAGGAGTAGTAACCAATGTCCGCACTTGTGGAGGGGTGACAACCAATTTTCCGATAACGATTGGGTTACATCAAGGATCTGCTTTAAGCCCTTTCCTATTTGCGATAGTGATGGATGAGCTTACGAGATCAATTCAAGAAAATGTACCGTGGTGTATGTTGTTTGCTGATGATATTGTTTTGATTGATGAGTCTAGAGCTGGGGTTAATGCTAAGTTAGAATTATGGAGACAGACATTGGAAGCTAGAGGTTTTAAGTTGAGTAAGAGTAAGACTGAATATATGGAATGTCGGTTTAGTAAGCAACGAAGTAGTGATGGGAGTGTAGTGAAGCTTGGTGAGCAAGATATACCGGTGAATGATTATTTCAAATATTTGGGATCCATCATTCAAAAGTATGGAGAAATTGATGGAGATGTAAATCATAGGATAAAGGTTGGGTGGATGAAATGGAAAAGTGCTACTGGAGTGCTGTGCGATCGTAGAATGCCATTGCGGTTGAAGGGAAAGTTTTATAGGACGACTATTAGACTCGCTTTACTATATGGTACGGAATGTTGGGCTGCCAAGCGACATCATATTCAAAAAATGAGTGTAGCTGAGATGCGGATGCTTAGATGGATGTGTGGAAATACAATAAAAGATAAGATTCAGAACGAAGAGATACGTAAGAAGGTAGGTGTTGCACCCATTGAAAATAAGATGCGAGAGAATCGTTTACGGTGGTTTGGACATATTCGGCGAAGGCCTAATGATGCTCTAGTTAGAAGGTTGGAGAAATGGGAAAATATATTAGTTAAAAGAGGTCGGGGTAGGCCTAGGAAGACTTGGATGGAGATGATAGGAAAGGATATGAATGCTTTGAACCTCACCGAGGACATGGCGTTGGATAGAAATGATTGGAGGAAAAGGATTCATGTGGAAGACCCAAAATGAATTTCTTTTTTGGTTCATATCGCTGACCCCAATTGTTTTGGGATGAAGGCGTAGTTGTTGTTGTTGTTGTTGACTTAAATTGAGATATAGAAACTTTAAACTTTATTTCTGGATTTCTTCACCTTTACAGTAGCCTCTAATTCCAAGAGCTTAGATTACAAGTAAAAAGAAGAAGAAAAGAGAAAGATAAAGGGAGAAGAAGATGAGGGTGTGTGAGTCGATCAGATCCTCGTGTCTTCTTGGGCTTCCTTGAATACATTGTCACTTTGGCAATTTACTTTTTCCTTGTCTCTATCCCCTCTTTTTCTCCTCTTCGAACTTACGTAACTTCTCCCTTTTATAGAGTTCCTTTAAGCTTAGCATCTCATGATAGAAGTTATTCCATCATGGATATTGTTTTTGCTAGATGGATGCCATATGTATTTGTAACCACCTCCATGCTCCTTGTTTTCCTACTCTATGGGTACCAGCTACAACATGGGTAGATGCTTGAGAGTTAGGGTGATACATGATTGATTTACTATAACCGATACAAGTTATCATCATTTACCATAACTGACACAAGTAGTAAGAGAGACTTACTGCAACTAGCACAGGTTACTCTATTTTATCGTAACCAGCAAGCACAGTAAGGGAGGTTTAGCATAACCTATGTATCTATCTTATCTTGTGTAAATGAATGTATATTTGATAATTTTGACACACTTGCACATGTATTTAAATTATTTTTTTATTATTATATTATATATTATATCTTGTTTTCCTACTCTATGGGTACCAGCTACAACATGGGTAGATGCTTGAGAGTTAGGGTGATACATGATTGATTTACTATAACCGATACAAGTTATCATCATTTACCATAACTGACACAAGTAGTAAGAGAGACTTACTGCAACTAGCACAGGTTACTCTATTTTATCGTAACCAGCAAGCACAGTAAGGGAGGTTTAGCATAACCTATGTATCTATCTTATCTTGTGTAAATGAATGTATATTTGATAATTTTGACACACTTGCACATGTATTTAAATTATTTTTTTATTATTATATTATATATTATATATTATATATATTTTTTGCCAACAGTTGGCCCCTCAATTTCTTTATGTTTGAATGTAATTTCAAACATAAAGAAATTGCCTTCATTTATTTAGCCCTTGTTTTTTGCTAAATAAATTTTATTCATTTGGATTGTGGAGTTGACATAGGATCCATTCATATTTAAATCCCCATTTTATTTGGGTTTGAATTTTGATCCATAATTTGATATAATTTGTTGGATTTGGGTTCATAACTTTTTTTTACTATGATGAATCAACTCTCACTTTTTGGACTCTTCCCTTTTTTTATGAGAAATCTCCAACATGTTATAGGATTCACATCATCTTTTTTTTAGGTGTGTTTTCCTATTTTTTAGGGCTTTTTTTAGTGCCCAATGTTTTGTATTTTTTGTATTTATTTATTTATTTATTTATTTTTAATTATATATTTATTCTTGACTTTGGTAATTTAGGTTACCAGGTTTAGGATTAGAAAACGTGAGACCCAACATCTTTTTGTAAGGTTCTCATCTTTTGAGCTGGTTAGAAACCCAATTAATTGAGATTCTTTTCGGATTAACATTTTCACAATGACTCTCTTACTTATCTCTTAGAAAGTCATTCATAAATAAGCATCCCTTAACACTGAATAGTATAAGCCTTCCTTGAGTCAAATTTTGATTCATAATTCGAGGCTACGGTCCAGTGTTGAGTTAATCAACAAAGAACATCGGTCAGACCCACGTAGGTATATATGGGAACCATTTTTTTTCTTTTTTTGCCTTTTTTTTATTTCTTTGCTTTCTTCTCTCTTTTTTTATAAAAAAGCCAAGCAACACACACACTGTGTGTGTGTGCATGCGCGCGCCTCTTTTTTCTTGTCTCTTTTTTTTATTGCTTTCTTTATTAACCGTAGATGTTGGTTGAGTAGCAGTTCTTGTATCCACATACTGTATCAAAACCAATGATTTCTACACTTAATGATTTATTTCTCTTTTTTAGCCCTGAAGGTACACTCTCAAGTTCCTAACTCTAATTCAACCAATCCAATGAGGTGCCTATTATGTTATGTATTTTATTAGCCTCATCGATTAGAAGAATCTGCCAACTCCCTTTGAAGTTTTCACTTGAGTGGTTCGTGATCGAGAGAATCTCCCAATGGTCCATACAGAATTGATTCCTACTCTGCTGAGATTCGAGACATACCATCTAGGTCACACGATAGTTTGACCCCCTATGACCAGAGACTAGGTACCAATGGAGATGCCTAGCACTTCAAAGCGATAATGGTCGATCAGTCGTGTGTACCACCACTCTCTCCAAATTGGTACCAAGTTTGAATGGGTCATGGGTGTTATTTAATTATTAGGCTCATGAATTAATTTCAAGTGCTTTCAGCACACAGGCTCGCTAGCCCGATTTCTGTTCAAGGAGATTATATAACACAAGGCTATTTAACCCATTCAAATAGCTCAAACTTCAAACCCTATCTCTAGATGACTTTGAGCATGGCCTTCATGAGGCAATTATGTGTATGGTTGTCTAGTCTTTTATGTCCTTGGTGCTTTGCAGGCACCCATGGGTTCCATCAAACCCAAGCTCACTCACAAGCCATGTTCATGCTTATATCATACGCTCACATGCCTACATGAAAGTTGCATACACAATTCAATCCTGATCATGACCAATAAACAAACAATATTTGCATTAATTTATTTTTCCACAATTCATGCCTTGTGATGCATTGTGCTCATTAACGTGGTTAACATATACATGGTTATCAATCATGATAGAATCATGAAATGCATTCAGTGAATATGCTTATCAGATCATAATCAAGATTAAGCATCCATAAACATGTTGCAATAATATAAAAAGCAACTAGATATTAACACATGGTAATTATGTAATTTGGGTCATTGTTAACCTGATTTTGAAAAATCCACCAAGACTCATACTATCTGATTTAACTCTCAAAATTTAACTGAGGTTGCCTTAACAAGTCAGAGACACAACCCAAGATACAGAACATTAAAATTAATTACAAAAAAATCAAGAAAAATCCGAGATTGAACCCTATTTAAAAAATTTTATAAACCAGTTTTGTAATGTACAGAAAAACCTCCAAATTTGGGAATTTCTTGGGACCTACTATTAACTCTTTTTGAAAAAACCTTTTTTTCAAGTCTTCCTCTATATGTGGACTCTCAGTCAGATTTTTTATAGAATTAAATAATTCATTTTGAATGAGTTTTCTTGACTGCCAAAATAATTGGTCAAAACAAGCCTACAACCAGAGCTAGAAAATAGTGCTCTGTTACAGAGGGCATAACTCCCTCCAAACAGACTCAATCAGGACAAATTAAGAAGCCAAACTCAAGCCTCAGATGTGTAAAACATTTCACTATTTTTAATTTCATTTTCTAATTTATATTTTAGGAGATATAGATATTTTTCTATAACTTATTAGGTTAAAAACAAAATAGTTTTATAGTCTAATATGTTGTTAGGGTAGCAAGCTTATGCCTTTTTGCAGAGGTCATTTTAGCATCAAAACTTACTTAAATAAAATAAATAAGAGCTCTAAAATCAATCCCCAAATGTATAGAATATGAGTCTCTTTATTTGTATTTATTGGACTCATATTCACTGAATTATCGGATTGTTTTTTAAACAGTTTAGGTCCAAAACGTGAACAACATAATAAAAATTTAAATACACAAATTCTTCATTAATCAATGTTAAGCTTAGCATAATTAATCTAACATGCTTATTACTTAAACTAACATGATCATAGTACAATACAACCATTAATCATAAATTTTTTATGCTAAACTACATGATTTTTCAGCACTACTCATTCATGATTCATGAAAATAATACACATTCGATTTAGGCATGCTTTTTAACAAAATCCTAATCATACAATCAATCAACCACCATACACTTGCTAACATGATTTGTAACATGAATTTACAGATCTAAACAACCTACATATGCTTCTTTTTACATGGATCAAAACTACATATTTAACCACACAAACTGGTTTCACTAAAATCCCTTTTCAAAACTGCTTTTGCACAAAATATCCTTTGTTGATGTATTTTGACCAAAAATGTTTTTTAAAACTTATGTAAAACCAAATTTTCAATCACTCTAAGGTCTGATCCACCTTGGATCAGATCTGAAAATTGGTCCTACTCATATTCCATGCGATAGGTGAACCAACTTCTTTCAGTGTTTTGAATCAATAAAATATTTGTCTCCCATCTTGGATTCAGCAATGGAGCATTGATTTATTTTTAACACTCAAATTGAGATATAGAAACTTTGAACTTTATTTCAGAATCTCTTCACCTTTACAATAGCCTCTGATTCTAAGAGCTTAGATTACAAGTGAGAAGAAGAAGAAAAGAGAAAGATAATGGGAGAAGAAGATGAGGGCTTGTGCGTCTATCAAATTCTTGTGTCTTCTTGGGCTTCCTTGAATACACTGTCACTTTAGCAAATTACTTTTTTCCTTTCATTATGCCCTCTTTTTCTCTTCTCCGAACTTGCGTAACTGTCCTCTTTTATAGAGTTGTTCCCTTAAGTTTAGCATCTCATAATAGAAGTTATTCCATCATGGATACTGTTTTTACTAGATGGATGTCATCTGTATTTGTAACTACCCCCATGATCCTTGCCTTCCTACTTTATGGGTACCAGCCACGGTAGATGCTTGGGAGTTAGGGTGATACATGACTAATTTACTGTAACTAGCACAAGTTACAATCCTTTATCGTAACCAACACAAGTAGTAAGAGAGATTTACTACAACCAGCACATGCTACCCTATTTCACCATAACTAGCAAGCACAGTGAGGGAGGTTTACCATAACCAGCGTATTTATCTTATCATGTGTAAATGAATGTATATTTGATAATTTTGACATACTTGCACATGTATTTAAATTATTTATTTATTTATTATTATTATTATATTTTTTTATGCAAACAGCCAACAAAGGTCGTCAAGCTTGGCTGCAACCTCCAATGAATGTTGGACCAGCCTCCACCAAGAAGAAGAGTTGGTCGGGGTTTTTTCCTAGTTCTCTCCCTCTCAAGATCTCTTTTTCTCTAAAAATGTCACTCTTTCTCAAAAACTCTTTATTTCTCAACAATGGGTTGCTAAAACCCTTGCTTAGGTCAGAAAAATAAAGAAGAAGGAGGGTGGGTCGTGATCTCCTTCTTACTCTTTCCAAAAACCAAGGCAAGAATACTTGTCTTTTTCCTTGTTTCTCTTTTTTTTTTCTTTGATTCTTTTTTTCTTTCTTTCTATTTTTCTTTTTATCTTGGGCCAGAAGTAGGGATGCCCCATGTGGTCCCATCCTAGCCCCTAGCTTGGCTGGCTAGAGTCCTTTGACTCTTGGCTCAAGCCAAGTCAAGGCCTTCCTTTTTTTTTGGTAAGTTTTGACTTAGCCATATTTTTGCTTCAAAATTTCTTTTAATTTTTTTTTCTTAAATTTGACTTGGACTTGCTTTATGTAAAGCATGTCCAGCAAGGGTGATGGGTACGTGCCTAACACTTTTTGTGCCTAGGGAGCTTTGGAAAAATTATTTCTATTTTTTCTAAAATATGACCATAAAAATGTGATCTACATCCTTGATTTTGTGGTAATTGACTTTTGATAGTCCGATTCCAACACCAAGTTGGGTTTTTATAAGATTCAAAAATCAATTGTCTGCAATTTTTTAAAATATTCAATGCTTAAAAAATCATTTTTTATTAAAAAACATGATCCAAATGTGATTTTCTATCAAATCCATCATCTAGAACACATCTGTAGGGTCAGATTTTTGAAAAACAACTTGCAAACCCAAACAGTAGGCACAAAAAGCGCCAGACACCTACCCATTTTTGTATATATATATAGTAACCTGTATCATCAAACACATAAAGTGTTTGATAATACGTCGGACTAAGCGTCGTCGTTGATTGCACGCGATCAAACGGTGATGCTCTGTCATTTTTTTGTGGGCTCATGAGTTTTAGTGGCAGTCTTGGCCGTCGCTAAATATCTGGGCAAAAAATAGAGAATTAGCGGCAATTCAAAACCACTGCTAATTTTCATTTTTTTGGAAAAAAAAAAGAATGGGTGTCATAACTTCGCAGGTTCGACCAAGTTTGAAGGAAAATCCATTTGAACATATGGGTTTTTCTATATATATATATAGTGAGTGGTAGTTGTGCAACCCTTAATTGTGCAGCTATCAATTCAACGTGATGGATGACCACAATCTAAAAATGCAAAAAAAAAGGGCAAAAACAGAAATTTCTAGAGGCAGTTTTTGACCGCCGCTAAATAAAAATTTAGTAATGATGCCCACGTCCTTACGCGGGCGTTTAGCGACAGTTTCGACCACCACTAAAGTTCTCAGCAGAACTGGAACCTTTAGCGGTAGTGAGAAACCACCTCTAAAGGGCAAAAACATGCAAATTCGAGTTTTGCCCTTTTTTTGTGTTTTGGGGCGTTGGCCATCTATCACATCCTGTGATGGATGGCCAATGATATCACTGTAGCTTTGCACCTAATTAAGGGTTACACAACTCTCTCTCTCTCTCTCTCTCTCTCTCTCTCTCTCTCTATATATATATATATATATATATATATATATATATATATATATATATATATATATATATATATATACTAGAACTGAACATATTAGGCCTCATTCCTTGTTCTGCCCCATAGGTTTTAAGTGTTTTATGATAGATATGAACCGTTAGATGTGTTTAACATGCTCGATTTAGTGGGAATCAATCCTTGGATCATGTTTTTTGAACAAAAAAATATATTTTTTATAAGACAGGAAAAACTGATACCTTTATAGCCATTGATTTTGGATCACTGAAAAAACCTGTATACAGGTCAGCTTTTGGCGATCCAAAAGTTGGTTCAAGCTAAAAAAAACTATAGATCACATCTACCGTGTTAGACGTGAGAAAAAATACTTAAAACTATGATTTTTGAAGGAGACTAAGGAGACCTAACAAAAAAAGAGCCCTAAGGAATACATTACTATATATATACCAGTGTTTCTATAGTGGTACCGTACCATCATAACCTATGGTTGCACACTTAGGCGTATGTAGATCTAAGTTTCAAATGCAAAATCTAACCTTTGGATCATGTTTAACATATTCTATTTAGTATTACTGTGTTATAAGGTTGACTGAAATATAAGGTTTTATACCATTTCTAGACCACCCTTTTTTTCATAAATTATGAGCCTTTGATTTTCATTCTCTAAAAAATATGATCTTTTGATGTATTAGTCATGATAAAACATTCTAACGTAGTAAATAAACCATGCTAAACACGTCTCTTCTTGTTCAGTCGAAAGTAACGCTGAACGTAGTCCAGTACAAGAGAACATGCATTCAGCGCAGTTGTTACAGACAGAACATGCATTTTGTCTATTATGTTAGGCTGTTCTGTCCAATCTTGCACGAGCCACCAAACATACCCTACTCACCTTTGATTATGATTGGGTTTTGCTCCAGCACACCGCTTATAAGAATACTCTAAACCCTCGCTTACTTTTCACTATGACCAGTTATTTCATAGTGCATCATTTGTGGTGAACGCCCTCCACCCTTGTCCATGTTCTCTATGATCGGCTTTTGCCATAGTCTGTTGCCTGTTACCTGTACGGAACACCCTACCATAAACCAAAACCTCGTCAAGACTCATATTCATATAAGATGTGACTAGAGTTTATGGCCATTTGTCACCAACACAAACACTCCCTTATCCAGGCTTAGGACTGGCACTAGTAGGGTTGAGCTAAGGTCGATATCAGATGTGAGTAAAAAACCAGAGGCGTCCAACACATTAGTGTCAGTCATTCGGATCAAGTATGCCGCTATGTTGTACCCGAACCCACACGTAAATCATCACCATAACAAGAACCGAGTTTTCTTCTTTGGGAGCAGAACTTCAAATGGCATATCAATCGCGTTGTTTTCACCTTGCCATCTTGAATCACAACTTCAAAGGTCGTCTTTTGTGGGAAAAGTATGCAATCACATATATCATCGACATTTTAAAATTTATTGTGCTTTTTGCAGTAAAATATCAAAATGATAAACAAGTGAAACACACGATAAATTGAACCTATCGTTACAGATTTCGACAAAGTTTTTGGTCTTCTAATTGACATGCACTGGAAGTAACTTTCACGAGTTACTAACTATAATGGGAGAGGAGGTTTGTCTTATGGAATAGTGAGGGCGCCCTCTTAAATCACATCAACATGGGACTAACATTTCAGTTTATGAAAATGTTTGAGTGGAATTATTTACTTTTTTTGCTTGCTATGTTACTAATTATTTCACTTATATTTATACTTATATTTTACTTTAAGATATTTATATATTTTTTATGTTCTTAATTGACCAAGACATTTTTTCAAGACTTTTCAATAAGAACCAAACATTTAAAAACCTCCCAAAATATTTCCATGCTGAACTGCTTAACTATAACCGACATTGCTGGAAATAGTCAAGCTTAGGTGTAAGTTGGACATTGGATACCATTCTAAGGGATTTATATGCACGTAGGACAAGGGGGCAATCTACAGGCCTGCTTAAGCACACAAAAACATAAAAGGAAAGGAAAATTTTAATTTATGGCTAACCTTTTTTTATAATTTAAAAAATAGGCTACAATTTTCTGAAATTTCATATATGGGTCTGAAAACAATCAAATAGAGACCTCAGGTCAACATCTATCATCTTGAAAAATGAGATATTCCTTTTGGTATCCCATAAAAATTGAAAAAGTAGGTTGAAAATTCAAAACTTTTTTTACAGAAATCGACGAAGCTTGGAGCCATGCAACAATGATGCTTTCTTAAAATCGACAGTTACGCCCCTCTAGGGTTGAACCCGAGAGATACAACTAACCTTACACCTCACGTGCAATACTAGTCTCTCCTGGCACTGAGTAGGCTAGTCATCACTGACACAACTATCCTAAACAGCTTTTGTAGAGATAACAAAGAGAAATAGAGAGAGAACACAAGAAGAAGAAGAAACTCACAGATGGACTGACTTAAAGCAACTGGGGTTTATATAAATCTAGCTTTCATGGCTCAATAAAAGCCAATTAAGGATCCAAACAAGTAGCATGCATCCATAAAAAGCCCAAACGACCACCCTCAACAGGTTGCCTGTACCCACAATGGGCTGCTAGTACCCACTAATGCCGCTATATCTTGGACATATTGGTTAACCATCAAAATGTTAAAAAAAATTAAAATCTTATTAAGTGATTTTATGAGGTACAAGTTTGTCTAAAAAAAGTATATTAAAAGTCGAACCATGACCAAGACCAAACCGAATAAGACCAAACTGAACCGAGCCAAAACAAGTCAAATTCGAATCTAAATCCAAGTCCAAGATCCAAGTCTCTCAATGGCCTTAACCGCATTTTAAACTCAAAGTTTTTAAAAGATGTTTAATCCTGAGACAAAACAACACTTATCATAAAGGGAGTTTTTCCCTCCAAAATGCATTATCAAAAAATAGGCAAAAAAAGGGATATTTTGCCAGATTTAAAAAGGGTATAATTTTGAACCAAATAATAACAAAGTAATCCTTCATCCTCATTTAAAAAAACAAAGTAAACACTTTGAAGTCGAGGTCACTGTTGTAAATTGATCTGTGATTTAACCTGAGTTAAAGGGCAATAATAAATGCAGGACCTCATCATTTTTCAGGAAAACAGAAGCCTGTATATTTGGAATTAGGTGCAAAAGGTTAGCCCCTAAATGGAATTTTCTCAAAATAAATAAGGAAAGAACGAAATGGAAAGAGAGAAAAGGGAGAAACATGGTCAAACGTTATGTTAGTGAATCTAGTAAAGTTGAAGACCGTTGACTTTGATACCAGTGTCTCTCAATTTGTTATGAAGTCTCAATTTGTTATAAAGGATTCACAATCGCCTAAAATTCATAGAAGTTGCCGAGGCAATTTGAAGACAGACTAGCTAATGAAACAGCATATTTGACTTTAGAACCTTTTTGGTTATCTATGCATACAGATCCTTTAGATAAGCTCGAAAAGAGACATTTTATGCTGAAACTAGACCCCATAATCATGAGTTCAGTTCTACATATACAGGGCACACCAAAAAACTTGTATGGATAGTGCAACCAAAATAGCAGGATTCAACAATCTAGTTGCTCTCCATTTGAAGCTTTAGGTAACTCATAATCATAAACCCTACTCATTTTCTCAAATTATCTCATAAACACTCACCACCGGCTACTGCTGTTTCATGAGTAAATCTAGCTCTTAACATCCAAAAGCATTTTAGATAAAGTGCTGGAAAACACGATTCAAGCATCCTCCGCATCACACCAAGAGCAACCTTGCATAAAATCGTTGGAACTGTTGCAAGGATATTTCAATGTCACAAATATCTCTAACAATCCCAGACATTCTCAACACACTAACCACCACAGGATCCTTGTCCATTCATTTTTTACAAATGTCAACTTGTTTACATCAGTTAATGTCTTCTGTCAGTTAGGGTCTGTATGTTCCCCCGACAAAACGAGCAGTTTCCCACAAGAGATGAAACAAAATATCGCAAGTGTTCATCAGAAAGCACAATCACATGCACCCCCCAGCTTTGTCGCCTTGCAAAGCATTTTTGCATGAAAAAGTGGGAGCTCAATTGCTCCTGTCAAACAAACAGGCCCTTAGTCTATTCATAACATCATTTTAGTCCAGGTACCGTTTAGCATGTAAACTTTGTGTATGCATATGCACGGCTACATTGATACCTATCTAGCTATTCTAAAACAAGATGCATGTGTTCAATCATGTTCAGACAGGAAACAATTCAGAAAAAGGTTGGAATACAGATTGATTGTCAACAGCATGGAGCTTCTCTCTTACCAAAAGAACTGAAACCATGTGAGGATGGAATGACAGTTTTCCCACTTGTTATCACTTTTTGGCATATGTGATGGCCATGGGATACTGTGGTGAGATTTTAAAACCCTGCAGAGCTTGCATAGCGATAGATGACTGCACATCATCTCCAAATTCGACAAAAGCAATACCTGGCTTCGCTTCGATCATCCTCACTTCTCTAAAACCAGGGTATTGTTGGAAAAGCATCTGAAGCATCATACTTGTTGTCTCATGTGGCAAATTCTGGATAAACAGAATATTGTTTGGAGATGCAGCTGCCTCATGAGAAGGTTTTCCTTGGCGGAAGGATTGGAAAGCCTGCAGAAAGCACAAGAGAGACAAAGTTAAAGAATCGTACTGTCCCTCATTGAACAAAACACCCAGCACAGACACCAAAGTGAATTGGTTTAGTCAGACATTTCAATTGCTGCAATTATTCTTTGACAAGGCCATCTAGAAACTTGAAAACTCTACTAGCAATAGATGCCTGTGAAATAAAAATGGTCAGCAACAACAGAAAATTTGTGCCATATTCTTGGAAAGATATTTCATGACAGCACTCGGCCATGAGAAACTTACAGCTAACAGAAATGTTCATTAATCATCAAAGCATAGTATGATAAAATGGTAATTATATCTTCCTGCACCTTCCAAGGGCAGCAAGATAGATGCAAACACACAATTCAAAGATGGGTGAGCAACAAAAATCACTAGGATATGTTCAGTTGTAAACTTATAGTCAAAGTTCTCTTTTAAACAATCCAGGGAGGATGCACTACATGTGAGCATGTGCATGAGAGAGAGAGAGAGAGAGAGAGAGAGTCCTACAGCATTCATGTACCAAATATTCAAATGCACCTCGTTAACCAACTCCTACTGTAAGGGCAACTTATTTTTGTGGAGAAAAAATAGCAACATTCAATAGTCAATTCCCTTGTTTTACATCCTGCTATGCAATATATGTTGCTCCGTACTATTCGGTTGTAATACATTTGCAAAACATAAAAAACAGATAATGACAAACATTTTATGTTTTTTAATTTTATTATCCCATTATGATGCAAAAATCAAAATCTGATATATCTAAAGGTGTTAAAGTTTGCAGCTCTTTTCCCTCTTTCAGACTTGAGGATAGAGGAAGTACCTGCCTAAACCATTTTAAAATAATTGAGAAACTATGGGAATCCAATTCTAAACCCAGCTTCAGTATTTGCCTTGATGACATTATCAAGTACTTTCTGGCAGGACTCATGCTAAACATTTTGCCTGCACATCATTATCATGAACCAAATAGGATGGTTTCTCCGCCAGTTTCATCAACTTCCCTTTTAAAAAATTCTTTGATTTTACCAAGAAAATCCTATTATTCTGAGTGAAAAATGAAGAAGGGTTAATGCCCCTTTTTAATATTTTGCATGTTAGAATATGTAGTCACTAACTATGAACTTCTGTATTCGGGTTGAATGAGATAGCTTGATGGTTATCCACAGGTTTGAATCCAGTGGCTACTCACCAGCCGGCCCATAAAAAAAGAAAAAAAATATATGAACTGCATTGACACATTGAATTTTAGATTTAGTGGCTTCATCAATTTTCATTGGAAAATCAAGGAGAATCGGATATAGTGCATCATCTGAGCTTGAACATTTTAATCCACGAAACATACCCTGAGCTAACCCGTCATCAAGGTTCCCCAACTCCAAAGTGTTTTAGCTTTGTTAGAGAATGCTTCTTTCTTCACATAAACGAAAGCCTTGGTTAATAGTTGCTGTTAGATTTTTAGTTTTCTATTCCAACAACCCGTCACACTTTGGAGTTTAATAAACTTAACAGATGCTAGATTTTCTATTACAAATTGACATTGAGAGAAAGATAGGAATTTGGGTCAAACAAGAAGACAAAGCTTATCTGGACCTTGAGTCCTTGACCAACAGATATAAAGCAAAGAATTAAGTAAAATGTACCCCATTATTTTGAGCACTTGCATTAGGACCAGCACCAGATTGCTGCTCATTTTCTGCCCTGCGTCGTTTTTCAGCTGCACAGAAGGAGCCCCAAAAAATTACTATATTGATCCAACCATCTGGTAAAGTTAAGAATAAGAAAGAGATTCTGACCTAACAATCTCAGTTTGGATATTTTGTAGCATATTTAAAATGTCAGCATAGATCACAGAATGCTAGGCCCAAGAAAAGACTAGTTTCAAAGCCAAAAAGATGAAGTGGATATATTCTTGAAAGTTCAAACATAGGACAACCAAAATAAACAATTTTTTCATTTATAACTGAAGCTAGTCGACTTTTGTTTTTCATACTAAAAGTATGGATTGGTACTTCTTAGTATGAAAGGACTCATAAACAACCTAATGCCACTTTACATCAATGGTTAACAAAAATAATAATAACTATAGAAGCCCTAGGTAACTACAAGGTAGATCTAACTTTAGTTATATCCAATTTTCAGTTGTGAAAGAAGAGACCACACATGTTAGATGTAAATGAAGCCAATAATAGCAGTAGTAGTAGGTCAGTCACTAATTATCAAGAGAATGAGAATTAATCGATGTTACAACCATCTGTTTTTTAAAACTCAATTATAAGATCGGATCTAACAACTATCAAAAGCAACATGAGAACGTGATAAGAAATACAAGTCTAGCTCATGAACCCAAAAAGGGAAGGTCAAAAGACTCCACCATTAGTCCTAACCTTTATGCACATGAACCTCTACATAAGATGATAACCCTAACAAGACAGACAGAAGCAGGCTGAAGGGAAGATCAACTAGAATGTAGAACAATAATGTTACTAGAAATGAAAATTTAATAAAGAAATCCCTTCACCTTTTTCTTCGTGCTTCTTTTTTTCCTCTCTTGGAACATATGTACCATCAGATTTTGCAACACAATCAGACTTCGACTTTGCATATTGTATCCTCTAGAAAAACAAATTTAATGATGAACAATCTTAATAAGCCCTCCAATGACAATATATCAGCAGCTAAATTTGCAAGATATCTTGTGAAAAAATGAAACCATCCTAGAAAGAAAAACAGTTAATAGGGCACAGAAGGCAGAGCAAGAACTCACAGTTGTTTAAGCTATTTATTACATAGATGTGCACGCTATTTATCATTTCATACAATAACTGAATTGAGAGCACCAAAAGCCAAGATTGCCTAGTCAAAGCAAACATCTAAAAGTTTAACAAAGAAAAGTTATGTACATAAAATAAAGCATCCCCAAAGAGCTTTAGCAATAACCCCCAGTTGTTTATTGAACTTCCACTATCTCACTTCAAAAAAGTGAGCTAGAGAGAATTGACAATGGAAGGGAAGTAATTGAATATGTAATATTTTTCTCCAAAATATTAGGATATGCATATTATAACGTGGAAGACCTTTTAAACCAACAAGATCCTACCTAAAAAACCCAAAAAAACATGGTTGGTGCTCTTTCAAAATAAGTGGAAGCTCGAGAAATTTTTAAGATTTCAGCCAATGAGGCTTCCTAGTAGTGAAAAATATTTAAAGCACTCGGTTGTTTCTAGGAAACATCTCCTTCCTACAATGGTGACTTGTGGAACAATTTATCATGGAAAGTAATACTTCAACTATGAGGTTACTCATTCTATCAGAGGTGACAAATTAAAGGATTTTTTACTGAAAGTGGATAGCAGAAAAGCTTTTGGCTGTGCGAATTGAGATTCCTATTCATGTCCTGTAAAAGATGGGTTTTGCGAAATACAAAGAGGGCAGATTTGTCAATATTTATTATCCACCTTTATCACAGGTTCTCTAAGCAAGTCCTGCTCATGCCCTGTTTGCTGCCCTGACAAGTAGAAAAAGAAAAAAACTAGATTTAGTATGAATTGAGGGATTGTGGATATTCTGATGGTAAAAACATATGTAATTGGTATTCTCCTTGACTTTCAAAATAGAAGGATCTTGATTGGTGTACTTGTGATGAATGAAATCATTTTTGCAACTTTCAGTAGGATTGCCAACTATATCATTTTTGGCTTCATTATTTACATTTGTAAATAAAAGAGTATCGATATTTTTCTTTTATGTTGCAATTTCACAGACATACTTCTGGCTATTGATTCTATTTTGTTCTTATCATTTGGAGAAGTAGAACAAAAGTCATTGCATAATCCGACACAAAGGCAGAGAACTATGCACATGTCCAGATCACATCCAAAATATGCAGGCTTTGGTGTTTGAAGGCTCTTTTGGAATAACAATAAATAAATCTGTGGTTTTATGTCATAAGAAGAGTGCCACTCGCATATCTCACTTTCCATGCCAGATTAAAACACATGGCAGAGTTGATTGCTTTCAAAATAAATAAATAAATTAGAAATTTCGGATCTATGCCACAGGGATAGTGCATTTTATTCCTGTGTCATATCCCCTTATATATTATGCTTAATGAGGAACTACACAAGATTTCCATGCGTTTATGTCCTTTAGCCATGTCCACATTACATGGATGTGCATGCAAAGTTTGTCAGCATCGAAGATTGAGTAAGAGGATATAATTTCACCCAGAGAGTTCACCAAGTCCAAGTAGTGGCATTTGTTCTTAGAAGACAAGTTACATATTTTCGAACATAAACTTAAACATGAGACTTGGCATACACTATGCACAGATATCAGTGCTAATTGGTCTAATAAATTTCTTATCCAAAATTGAATGCAGTAGAAATATTGTAATATTCAAATGTAACAAGCACTTTTTGTCAGTATGCAAAGATTGGACAGGACACCACTGATAGAAAAGCACCGCCTCCCCCATTGATGACTGGTTTGAGTGACAACAATTCCCCTCGTCTTCCTTGCTTATACATTACCACATTACTTTGAAGATCATGAATGAAAAAAATCTCAGCCAACACTAGATGGATGTACCCAATGACGCAATATAGCATTTGTAGAGAAGAATGAGATTCCACAAATTAATAACTAAAAAACCATTAGTCAAGACAATTTATTATGAAGCAGGAATATAGAAGTAACACAAGAGGAAGTTGGAAGTGCACATTGTATACAAGGACTTAAAAAGTACAAAAAACTTATTATTCCAAGGGATGCTTCAGGAGGAAGAAAACAAGAAGTGATAGGAGAGAGGTATGACAAACAGTAGGTTAAGAATCAGATTGAACAGAGTGAAAATGAATTACCTACAACAAATGACTACGAATATGCAACATTATGTTTTTCAGTGCTAAAGAAACTAAGCATGGTTATTCTCAAAAAGCAAATGATGAAATCCTCGGCATGAAATGCTTCCAGATCGTTTCTCAATTTTTGAAGAATTTTATTGGTCACCTAGGAATTGGGCATATAACATTTTTGGGAATCTAGGGAATGTGCAATGAAATATAGTTACCCTCGATCAACCATGTGTACAATACAAACATATAAAATTCCTTTTCGATTTAAGATTACAAGCTGCATTTAGATTTCAAATGTCATTGCCAGTATACATGATCAGCCAACAGTACTAAAATTCAATGCAGAAAGGAAAAAGAAACCACTGTGGTCTTCAACTCAAAGGGCATTCAAAATAAACATAATTTCCATGTCAAAGTACAGAGTTTGACTTTAAAAAGTCAAGAAAACAACAGCAACCAAAGAAGGAAAAATCATTCAAGACACACCATTGGTTTATCATAAAAGGGAAAGCTTTGCATTTGACGCACAGCAGCACTTGCAGCTGTCACTTCACTAAATACCACCCATGCTTGACCTCGAAGTTTGGAGGTCTTAAGAGCAACAACATCCAAAATTCTCCCAAATTGGGAAAACAAAGCGTACAGTGATCTCTTCAATTCTGCCAAGAGGACCAAAAATGTATGTCATCAAATTCTGCTGCATTAAAACTTGTGGCACCAAAAGAAAAGACAGAAAAATAATATCGGCCACAATTGAGATATCTTCCACAGCAAATAATTTACCAAAACAACAAGCAAAACTGGAGTCGTAATGCACACTGTAAGATTTGCAAACGATGTTATCAAAGCTTTAATCAAGCGAGGTGTGTGGGATTCTTAAGCATGGACAGTTCAAAATAGAAAAAAAAACTACAGGGCCCAACATGGACACTTCGATATGAGAGATCACCTCCATCTGTACAGCATTCATCATAGTTTTACTTTAATTGCCTACCATAAGCAAGGTGATCATTATTTATAATAATGACAGCTCTAACATGACTAAGAACAAAAAACAAAGCAGAATTTGATCATTAAAATGAGAACCACTTGTGCATCAGACAGGTTAATGGTTAAGAAAAAAAAAAACTTTAAATGACAGTTTAACAACTTGATATTTAACCCTTGAAATACAATCCCTGATTTGGTACTATCTTTACATTTAATTTTTGCTAACAGAAAAGTATTACTTAAGTACTTTATTCCAATCATTTCGCCCCTATGCTGGGAAAAGACTTACATCCATAATCCTCCGGTCATCAAATCAAGAAAGAATTTGGATGAAGAAAAGCTTGTCAAGCAGAAAAGGGAACTCCAGAATGAAAGAAATAGAGAAAAATAAATATTCTAGCAACAAAACTAGACAAAATAATGAAGGAAATTAGACTGAAAAAGGGAAGTATAAAGAAAGTGTAAAGCACATAAGAGATACAAAAGTTCTCCCAAATAATGCATAAAAAATAATATAAATTGAAAATCTTTGTGCTTTTAGTCACATTGGGATAAACAAACACCATAACACAATGGCCATAAAATTTAATGCCAGTGCCAAGCTTGAAAAAAATCCATGATTAGGAAATTCCAAATAAAGGATGCATGTGTATGTGAGCTAATGATCTTGCATAAAAGTGACACAGGGAAAACCATTTTGCTACTAATCCTCCTGGTCTTTTGAGCAAAAAGATTTAGCACATGTTTGATGTTAAGATAAACCACAACTACCAAGTATTAACCCAGCAAATGTGACAAGGCAAGGCACTACTAAATCCACGAGTTATTATGAAAGCCGACATGATTCTGGGTTAGGTACTAAGGAGAACACAGACTTGGACGAAAACAGTAATAAAGAGCAAGAGATTGTTCTATGACCTGCTTTAAAAACATCAGTGAAACAAGAAATTGAACATAGTGATGATGATGACGACGATGATAAGGATGTACAAGCTTAAATGATCATACAATTTGCAGTAATTAAAACTATGGAGCATTGCATTAAAATTAACAACTAATTTCTTAAAAAAAAAGTAAAATGGTCATTAATGGTAAATGATTTTGAATTAACATGTCAAGTAATTGTATGTCCTTGGGTACACAATACTAACCTTTGATGGCAAAGGAACAACCATTATAATGGAATACATAAATAAACAAAAAGAATGGGCATAGTGAAATAGATTAACAGGCAAGCAAGTCAAGTAACTGAAAATTTTGCAGTAAAGGAATGCAACATACATGAAATTTTTGAATCATGGCAATGGTTTATGCATGCAGAGTGATCATGGACCAATTCAGAAGCCACAAGGATTTTGAATATAGGACTTTCATGTATACATTCAATTGTAGTACATTCTGTTCCCATAAGATTTCTGATCATCTGCCCACTCGACATTCTAAGGGTGTGGGCTGTATCATACCTGAAAATTTGCATGTGAAAAATCTTAACCAAGCAAGTAGAACTCCTAAACAATTTGCATTTAAGCTCTTGATTCTGAGATGCAACAAATATTTATTGATAAAACTGCTTTCCTAAGTTTCTGCCTGTTTTTAAATTTCTATGGGATTTTCCTCACTTCTGTCTACACTAATGATTGGAGGAGAAGGATTCATGTGGAAGACCCAGAATGATTTTCTTTGTTGGTTCATATCGCCGACCCCAATTGTTTTGGGATGAAGGCGTAGTTGTTGTTGTTGTTGAATGTTGCCCAAGAGCAACCTATTTTTGAATCCCTGACTGAGATATCATCTGAGCTATGTGGGTGCGGGGGCGGGGGTGCGGCACTTTAAAAAACTTGGGTGCGGGGGTGCGGCAAAATATATATATATATATATATATATATATATATATATATATATATATATATATATATATATATATATATAAAGTCCAAAAGTTGGACATAAATGACCCTGGGTGTGTTAACTGCACCCAGGGTCAGGTTGACCGCATCGGGTGCGGGTGCGGGTGCGACGCGGGTGCGGCACCTAGTTGAAGAGTCCCTGTGACATAGCATCTTAGTTATGTCCCTTAAGGTTTTACCTTCCCCTTTTTATGCATCGGTTTCAGTCATCTTATCCTGCAAGGGCCATCTTAATGTGCTCTTTTGATCTCCTGCAAGTAAGTTAATGCTCTATAAAATTTAGTAAGATCTCTTTCAAAATTTGAGCATGCATGAGCAATTTTCCGGTCTTACTGGGCATCATTTTGTTTTAGCAATTTGGATGCTTCTTGGGTTTTTTCACATTGATGTCACTAGTTAAAGTTTTTTTACCTATTATGGGCTTCATACCCTTGATTTTGTTGCCATTTAAGCGCTTTATGAGAATTGATTTCTCTAACCAAGTAGTAATTACCTTTTCAGATTATTATTTGGACTTCAGCTACTGTCACGGGCCTATTTCCTTCAATGGGCCAGCGCGGCGCGACGGTCCTTCCTTACCGCCGCAAGCCTACTCGTCAGCTCGCTTGCCGGTCGCGGAAGCTTATGATCAGAGTGCAAGAGAGCAAGAGAGAATAGAGGGAGAGAAGTTGCAATCACAAGAAGCAATCACAACGAGGGTGAACAAAAGAAAGCTCAACGCATTTGATTCATTCACAATTTTGCCCGCAGGCTATTACAGTTCAAGTATACGGGCTGCCCCTTCGGGGTATTAATTCACCTGAACCGGGCAGCTTACATCAGACTCAACAAAAGCAAAACAGACTCTAAGCGCAATTGTACACTGTAAGTCGCAAGGGAACATGCTCCCCCCTTCAAATCATGCGCCGTCCTCGGCGCCATCTGTTTCGTGGTAAGCCCTGACTTCAGCCGGGTAGCGGCTGTTCATTCGAAATGCAGGCTCCCACGTTGGTTCCGCTGTTTCCTCCCACTGCACCAAGTATTTCTTCGCTTGCCCCAAGTAGTTGACCTTGTGGCGAAGGATCTGACTGAGGTGCTTTTCGGCCCGTTGTGCTGCCGGGGCCCTCTGCATGATGGGAGCGCGTTGCGGCACATTGCGTTCCGGGTCTCCATCATCTGGATGGAACTGCTTGAGGTTGCACACGTGGAACACCGGGTGCACCTTGAAGTCTGGGGGCAACTCCAGCTTATAGGCTAGCTTGCCCACCTTCTTTGTGATGGTGAAGGGTCCCTCATACTTTCTGAGTAGTCCGCGGTGCCGCCCGCGGAAGATGCCTGTGCGACCAGGATATAACTTCACCAACACTTGGTCCCCAACTTGGAACCCTGCGGGCCGACGGTGTTTGTCTGCCCACTTCTTCATTCTCTTTGCCGCTTTGTGTAAGAATGCCTTCGCTAACTCATTTTGCTCGTGCCAGTCGCGAACAAACTGATAGGCGAATGATGGCCTTCCCTTTTCCTGTGTGGCAAGAGTGTGCGGAGTCAGTGGCTGCTGCCCCGTGGCTATCTCAAACGGACTGTGGCCTGAAGACTCGCTCTTCTGCAGATTATAACAAAACTGTGCCACATCAAGGAGCTTCACCCAATTTTTCTGATTGGCACTAACAAAGTGCCTAAGGTACTGCTCCAGGATCCCGTTGATGCGCTCTGTCTGCCCATCTGTCTGCGGATGGAAGCTAGTTGAAAACAGCAACTCAGAGCCCAGTAGCCGAAATACTTCACGCCAGAACTTGCCCGTGAAGCGAGCATCACGATCACTCACAATGCTCTTTGGTATGCCCCAGTGCTTCACCACATGCTTTACGAACAACTCTGCAGTCTTCTCTGCAGGGCACTCCTTAGAAGCCGGGATGAAGGTGGCATACTTTGAAAAACGATCCACCACAACTAGAATAGAACTGAGGCCCTCTACCTTTGGCAGACTAACAATAAAGTCCATGGAGATGCTATCCCATGGACGTTCTGGAATTGGTAGAGGCTCAAGGAGACCGGCAGCCTTCTGATTTGTCCCCTTATCCTGCTGGCAGATGAGGCATGTCCGCACATACCCCTCAACGTCGTCTCTCATCTGCGGCCAATAGTAGCCGCGCTCAAGGAGTGCTAAGGTCCGCTCCTGACCAGGATGGCCGGCCCATAGTGTATCATGGCACTCCTTGAGTAGCTCTCGGCGAAGGCTTCCCCACCGTGGTACAAAGATGCGTCCCCCTTTTGTTATGAGGAGGCCATCTTGTAGCCAAAATCGCCGAGTCTTCCCTGCCTGCGCTAGAGAAACAAGGTGTTGTGCGGTCGGATCCTGCTGCGTACCCTCGCGGATGCGGCTCAACAGTGCACCCTCCAAATGCACTTCAGAAGACTCCGCACGCGCAGCTGCCAGTTCAGCCCTACGGCTCAGGGCATCCGCCACAACATTGGTCTTTCCAACCTTGTACTCCAAGGCAAAGTCGAACTCAGCCAAAAACATCTGCCATCGAGCTTGCTTGGGCGTCAGCTTCTTTTGCGTCTGAAAATAGCTCGTGGCCACATTGTCCGTCTTGACGACGAACTCGGCACCCAAAAGGTAGTGCCGCCAGGTCCTGAGGCAATACACAATGGCGGTCATCTCACGTTCGTGCACTGTGTACCGCCTCTCTGCATCCTTCAGCTTACGACTCTCATATGCGATCGGATGCCCGTCTTGCATAATAACTCCGCCAATGGCAAAGTCTGAGGCATCAGTGTGGACTTCGAAGGGTCTCGAATGATCAGGCAATCGCAGCACTGGCTCTCTCACTAAGGCTTTCTTCAAGCCCTCGAAGGCATCTTGGCACGCTCCTGTCCAGAGCCATACCCGATTTTTCTTTAACAAATCTGTGAGGGGCGCAGCAATGAGGGAATAACCTTCGATGAAACGCCGATAATAATTTGCCAAGCCGAGGAATGACCGCAATTCTGGCACTTTGCTTGGCGGAACCCATTCCTGGATGGCCCTTATCTTCTGCCCATCCATACGCAGCACACCACGCCCCACAACGTGGCCAAGGAAGCTGATCTCCTCCTGCCCGAAGAGACACTTCTCTCGTTTAACACAGAGGTCATTCTCCTTCAGCACCTGAAACACTGTTCGCAAGTGCCCGACATGTTCCTCCATGTTACTGCTGTAGATCACGATATCATCCAGATAGACTACCACAAACTTGTCTAAGTAAGGGTAGAAAATCTGGTTCATTAAAGTCGTGAATGTGGCTGGAGCATTTGTCAACCCGAATGGCATTACTAGAAATTCGTAAGCACCATAGCGGGTGACACAAGTTGTTTTCGGCTCATCACCTTCGGCAATCCTCACCTGCCAGTAACCCGATCGCAGATCTAGCTTGGAAAAGATACGGGCACTGCCTAGCTGATCGAACAAGTCTGCTATCAATGGCAATGGGTACTTGTTCTTCACCGTGACCTTGTTCAAGGCCCGGTAATCCACACATAACCGTTTAGAGCCATCATGTTTCATCTGAAAAAGGACCGGGGCACCAAATGGGGCTTTTGATGGACGAACAATGCCTGCGTCCAACATCTCGTCTAGCTGCCTGCGCAGCTCCTTCAACTCTGTTGGCCCCATACGGTATGGAACCATTGCGGGAGGCTTTGCTCCCGGGGTCAACTCAATCTTGTGGTCGACCTCGCGTCTTGGCGGAAGACGCTTTGGCAATTCCGGAGGCATCACCCCCCGAAACTCCTCCAATAGAGGGGCTAGGGTCGGCGGCACTGCTGCTTCTACCTTCCCTTCATCTGCACGCACTGCAACTAGGAATGTCTGCTCCCCATGCTTGACACCCTTCTTCAGTTGCATTGCTGATAACACTGAAGACTTGCCTTTCTGCGTAAGGCACTGCACTGTGTGGGACAGGTCTGATCCCATGATCGTCAACGTGTTAAACTTTGGCAGCATCATCACATTCTGGCTTCGCAAAAACTCCATACCCAGAATCACCTTGAAATCGTCCAGGGGCACCACAGAGAAGTTAGCTTTGCCGACCCAACTCCCCACTTGAGTAGCCACATCTCTTGCTTCACCAAGAATGGACTTGGCCTCAGAATTTACTGTTTTGATAGTCCTCTGCTTTGGCCCAGTTTTCAAGCCCAATCGCTCTGCCTCTTCCTGCGAGACAAAGTTGTGTGTGGCCCCGGAGTCTACCATTGCCGAAGTAGACTTTCCATTCATAATGACTTCTACGAACATAAGTTCCTTACTGACCTGCATGTTCTTAGCTGCGCAACTTCTAGCTGCGTTAATCGATCGCATGGCGCCCATCCTCGGTTGCATGGTCTCAGTGTCACTGCCTTCAGTATCGCTGCATTCTTCCTGTGCAGCATTGGCTTGCCCGTCGTCCTTTACAAGGCGCTTTGGGCATTGCCGGGCGATATGTCTATCACCACAGAACCAACATGTCACAACCGCACCCTTGTTGCTGTTGTTATGCTTTGTGTAGTTCTGTTTCTTTTCGGATTGATGGCGTGTCGACGCCTCACCTTTATCGTTGCGCTGCTCATCCTTCTTGCCTCCGTGGTCAGGCTTCTTCCCAACTTTGGTTGATGGGGTGAAAGGTTTGCGCTGAGTATCAACTAAGCGCTCCGCCGCCACATATGCATCTTCCAAAATACGGGGGTTGCTCCTTTCCACTTCGGACTGTGCCCATGGTTGAAGTCCCACAATGAACCAGTTGAGCATGTCGTCTTCTGGCATGTTAGGTATCTCCAGCATAAGCTTCTGGAACGTTCGGACAGTCTTGCAACGAACCAGTATGTTTGAGTTCACGAACCATCCGGTAAGCCTGTCTCTGCGCATTTCTTGGCATGAAGTAGTTGCGCAACTCTACTTTGAAGTCGTCAAAGGTGTCTATCACACATTGACCCCTCTCCATGTCATTGCGCTTCCGCCTCCACCAAGCGATAGCATCACCATCAAGTAAGGCCGCTGCAGCCTTGATCCTCAGATCTTCAAGGGTCACATTTTGGATATCCAAGTAGTCTTCTACTTGGAACAAGAAGTTCTCAATGGCCTTGCAGTCGCGAGAACCATTGAATTTTGCGGGTCTAGGTACATCAATCCTTGACGATCTCTCACCATTTCCGCCATTCAGGGTCACCGTCCGCTGTAACGTACGGTTTCTCAACTCAAGATCGGCCATTGTAGTCGTCAACGAAGTGACCTGCCCCATTAGTAAGTTCACCTGCTCTTGCAGGCTCGCCACCACATCATTCAATCCATTGAATGACTCACATGCACGTGAAATCGCTTCATCATGCGAAGTCACATCTTCCACCAGCTTATTAACAGTTGCAGCCAACTCTTCTTGGCCCTGAGGTGAACCCATCTCCTCAGCTTCGGCAACTGCCTTGCCTCTGGTGTTGCGCAAGTGTTGATAAGGCGCCACGATGTCTTGCTCACAAATCGCAGCCTGTCGGCGTGTCTGTCGACACCGACTCCGGAGTCCCTTCCCCAGCACGAGAACGGGCTCTGGTACCACTTGTCACGGGCCTATTTCCTTCAATGGGCCAGCGCGGCGCGACGGTCCTTCCTTACCGCCGCAAGCCTACTCGTCAGCTCGCTTGCCGGTCGCGGAAGCTTATGATCAGAGTGCAAGAGAGCAAGAGAGAATAGAGGGAGAGAAGTTGCAATCACAAGAAGCAATCACAACGAGGGTGAACAAAAGAAAGCTCAACGCATTTGATTCATTCACAATTTTGCCCGCAGGCTATTACAGTTCAAGTATACGGGCTGCCCCTTCGGGGTATTAATTCACCTGAACCGGGCAGCTTACATCAGACTCAACAAAAGCAAAACAGACTCTAAGCGCAACTGTACACTGTAAGTCGCAAGGGAACAGCTACATTCTCATAAACAATTTGGTGGTGGTGATTTCATTGACAATAAGAAAATGAGAAAAGAAAAAGGATCAGCTAAGAAATTTTGCTTCAACCTTCGTTTTTGGTGGCACAATACCAAAATCTCTAAGGTGGCACCTATGTCACAGGGGCTCAGCCAACTGGGTGCCGCACCCGCGTCGACACGGGTCGGATGCGCGTGCGCGTGCGGCACCCGGTGCAGTCAACCTGACCCTGGGTGCATTGACCGCACCCAGGGTCATTTATGTCCAACTTTTGGACTTTATATATATATATATATATATATATATATATATATATATATATATATATATATATTTTTTTTTTTTTTTGCCCCACCCCCGAACCCAAGTTTTTTGAAAGTGCCGCACCCCCGCACCCGCACCCATGTGACATAGCATACAGGGTGTAGCGTATGATACAGGGTCGGTCTACTTAAAAAAGGTCGAATCATAATTTTCCAGTTTTAGATTTTAAAGACCTTTTGAGGGCCAATTCCCTCATTTGTGTAGAAGTCATTAGAGAGGTATTCAAGCACCCTAAGACTCATGAGAGCGATTTGGAGGTCGATTCGTGCTCAAGGGAGAGAGCTTTTACGGTTTGCTAAAGTAAAAGTGCATTTTCACCATGTTTTCACTCAAGAAAGTGGGTTAAGGTAAAAAAAAAATTCTAAGTAAAATTACAAAGTTGCCATCCAAAACATTTCTACCATGGAGAGCATTGCCCCCTTGCAACCCCCGCCCCCCGCCAACTTACCGTGAAGTTGGATTTGCAGAAATTAGAGATTTTATCAAGGCTCCACACTCCTCCAACAAAGATGTCATCAAATGATCCGGCATGGCAATGGAGAACTCAAGTAATGAGTGGAAAACGATTGAAAATCGAGTGCAAATATTGCCATAATATTTTTGTTTATGTAAGATGAAAGTATGAGTCTTATGACATGTTCTTAATTGCAAGATATTTAATATTTTGCATTGTTCTTATGAGATAGTTGATGTTTTATGATGTCTTATGCAGACAAATGCTTCATATGTGATTTTATAGTTGTATTTTGTGTAATTCATCATTGTTGCATGTGTTATGATATTTTTAGAATTTTTTCTAGTTTTTTTCTGATTTTTCATGATTTTTTTGAAATTTTTAAATTTTTTATTAAAAGTCATGATTTTTACGATACGATACATATCTTATTTTGAGCCCGACCGATACGGGTAACGATACGATACTTACAACCTTGGTCAAGACTACCACTCGTGAAATTTTGAATTCATTTATTGGATGAAGAGAGATCTAACATTGGCCTCCACTTTGTCTCAGGAGGTTCTCGTAGGGGTTCCAGATGATTGCACGGATAAGTAGTTGTGGCTCAGGTTGGTGAAGACCTACTCCCAAATATTGAAATCTAGGGTCATGCATTTAAAACAAGAATTACAAATTTTGAAGAAAGGCTCCATGTAAAATGAAATACTTGAATAAGATGAAAACCATCACCGACCAGCTGAACATGGTCGGATATGAAGTTCCTGAAAAGGATAAAATGCATAAGATTCTAAGCGGTTTGGGAGCAGAATATCATGTTAATGCTACTACTCTTCAGTATAAGAAAGTGTCTCCCTTCTTTTGAAGAGTTCAAGGGAAAATTACTACATTATGAGATGTCCCTTGCTGCTCTTACAGGCAATAATTCCAAAGCTGCAGATTCTTAGGAGGTGCTTATGACAGGTGTTCCTTCCCGTGGTCATGGTCGAGGATTTTACCATGGAAGAAGAGGATGTGGGCACGCCAATAATCAGGGAGGCCATGGAATATTGCCCACACCCAATATTCTTCCAAATGTCGGCAATCAAAACAGGATCTCAACTTGTTACATATGCAAAAAGCCAGGACATATAAAGGCTAATTGATGGTTTAAAGATGATCCTAGATACAATTCGAAGGCATCTCAAAACCTATGTCACATGGGTGCGGGTGCGGGTGCGACACGGGTGCGGCGCAATTCCAAAAAATTTGGACACGGGGACTCGGCTATATATATATATATATATATATATATATATATATATATATATATATATATTAAAAAATATATATTATAAATATATATATTTTAAATATTATAATTATATATATAACAATAAATTAACACATAAAGATTGTAAATTTTAAAGCAAAAAAAAAGCAATTCTTAACAACACAAACTTACCAAAATATAACACATAAAGAAGCTTGTGAGTGTGATAAACAACAAAACTTATCATAAATCTGCCTCATCGTCTGAATTAGAAGGAAGAACAGGATCGAGGTAGTCCATGTTGAGAGTATGTAAATTATGTTCTCCCTCCAAGTCAAAATCTTCTGGATTTACATCCCAATTCTTAGATGGTCCACAACTGCATCAAAAAATCACTATATTAGTCTCTAACTTAAAACTTTGAATACAAATATGAAATATTTAAATACAAACTTTGAATACAAAGAAAAAAAAGTACCTATACTCTTCTTTGGTGCGGCGAGAAATTAATCGTAGATTTGAGTGAACATATACCAAATCCTCTGCTCTTTTACTAGTGAGTTTGTTTCTTTTAATGTTGTGAATTTGAGCATATGTACTCCAATTTCTTTCACAACAAGATGATGTAGCAGGTTGGGATAACAACTTCATTGCAAGACTTTGCAGATTTGGTGTCTCTGATCCATATGTTGCCCACCAATTAAGGGGATCTTCCTCGTCCCTTGTCACAAGTGCTGCTAAAGAATCAAATCTTCCAGTAGAAAACTTGCCAAACGCACTATTTACAACCTTAAACATGTGAGGATCATTAAAAACTCTTCCCAAATATATCATTCTATTTCTTGATATCTCAGGATCTTCATTTGGAGAAACACGACCAACACCTGCTGTCAACCATTTTTTTGCATAGTATTTTGGATTGAGAGAGTGTGCCATGCAATGCAAAGGTGTATTGCTTTTATCCCATCTTCTCACTAAAACTGAATGTACATGATTGTAAAATTCTGAATCATCAAGTGCAATATCTTTCTTCTCATGTTTAAAAATGATACTTTGAACTTTTTCAATCATATTGTCCCACATTTCATAAATTCTATGAAGCATGGGTACATCTCTGTCAACTTCTCTCAGCATTTCCCAAATAGGCTCTGTAAATTCAACAAAATATGTAATTTTATCCCACCAAAAATCATCACAGATGCATTTTTTGATAGCTTGAGCCTTGACATCATCTTCAGTACGATAAAAATCCCAATCTTGATCAGCCACCATCATCATCAATGCATTCTTGAGTTGCTTAATTCTTTTTATCATAACAATTAGAGAAGCAAAACGAGTTTCAGCAACTTTCAGTAACTTGAGATCAGAATGCCTATTAAATATAGAAAGGGTATGATGATGGTTTACAACAAAATTTCTAATATTTCGAACATCATGCTCTATTTCCTCAATCCATAAGCACATTTCATGTGCATGTGCATCATCTTTTGATGGATTGCATATACTCTTAAGTGCCAAATTTAAACTGTGTGCTGCACAAGGAGTCCAAAAAATATGTGAATATGTATCTTCACTTGCCAAATTCATTCCTGCACGACTGCAAACTGGAGCATTGTCAGTAATGATTTGCACCACACTTTCTTCACCCACTTCTTTTATCACTTCAACAAATAATCTCTTTAAATATTCAGCATCTTTATACTCTCCAGATGCATCAACAGTCTTCAAAAAGATTGGCCCATTTAGTAAGTAAGCAATGAAGTTTATCAGTGGTCACCTTTGTATATCAGTCCACCCATCAGAAACAATCGACACTCCATGTCGTTTCCATGCAAATTTTTTGGTCTCTAACAAGTCTTCAATTCTATTTTTTTCCTCTGCAAGAAGGACTGTTCTTAGTTTTTCTGAACTAGGAGGCACATAACCACTCAAATTGCAATTAGCCAAAGATGTAATCATATCTTTCCAGTATGGACTTCTAGCTACATTAAAAGGAATTGAGCTTGAGTAAAAGAATCGACCAATCTTTTTATCAATTTCTGCTCTTGCCATGTTTTTGAATGACGCTTGTATTGTTTTATTGCTTTCCATCTTTCTTTTCTTTAAAAGCTCTTCTTATGTATCACTAGCAGTAGGAAAAGACAAATTAATCGAATCGCTTTTCATCTCTGCAATTTTCTTCTTTTCAGCTTCCTCTTGTTCTTTTTTTAATTGTTTTAACATGTCTTTGTCAACCCCAGAACATGCCCTAATTCCTTGACCACGAATATGCAAAAGATGTGCTTTCACACGCGTATAAGAACCTGTGAAAACAGTCTTACATAGATTACAATGAAACTGCACATTCCCACCACCACCACTATTAGCTTTTATCCCTTTTGTCACAAGCCTCCAAAGTGGTTGAGAAACATCTAATTCAGGGTTAGAACTTGAACCAAATGTATTGACACTACCGCTAGAACTCTCCATTATATCTGAAAAGTGAAAACTGAAAAGAAAAAAATTAAATAAGTAAATAAAATAAAGTTAATAAAACAGGGAATATTGGAGGGGCCAAGCCCCTCTTCTGCGAGCAGAGGGTGCAGGGAGGGGGGCCGAGCCCCTCCTCTGCGAGCAGAGGGTGCAGGGAGGGGCCGAGCCCCTCCCCTACGAGCAGAGGGTGCAGGGAGGGGGGCCGAGCCCCTCTTCTGCGTGCAAAGGGTGCAGGGAGGGGGGCCGAGCCCCTCCTCTGCGAGCAGATGGTGCAGGGAGGGGCCGAGCCCCTCCCCTGCGAGCAGAGGGTGCAGGGAGGGGGGCCAAGCCCCTCCTCTGCGAGCAGAGGGTGCAGGGAGGGGGGCCGAGCCCCTCCCCTGCGAGCAGAGGGTGCAGGGAGGAGGGCCAAGCCCCTCCTCTGCGAGCATAGGGTGCAGGGAGGGGGGCCGAGCCCCTCCCCTGCGAACCGAGGGTGCAAAGAGGGGGGCCGAGACCCTCCCCTGCGAGCAGAGGGTGCAGGGAGGGGCCGAGCCCCTCCCCTGCGAGCAGAGGGTGCAGGGAGGGGGGCCGAGCCCCTCCCCTGCGTGCAAAGGGTGCAGGGAGGGGGGCCGAGCCCCTCCTCTGCGAGCAGATGGTGCAGGGAGGGGTCGAGCCCCTCCCCTGCGAGCAGAGGGTGCAGGGAGGGGGGCCGAGCCCCTCCCCTGCGAACCGAGGGTGCAGGGAGGGGAGCCGAGCCCCTCCCCTGCGAGCAGAGGGTGCAGGGAGGGGCCGAGCCCCTCCCCTGCAAGCAGAGGGTGCAGGGAGCGGCCGAGCCCCTCCCCTGCGAGCAGAGGGTGCAGGGAGGGGCCGAGCCCCTCCCCTGCGAGCCGAGGGTGCAGGGAGGGGGGCCGAGCCCCTCCCCTGCGTGCAAAGGGTGTAGGGAGGGGGGCCGAGCCCCTCTTCTGCGTGCAAAGGGTGCAGGGAGGGGGGTCGAGCCCCTCCTCTGCGAGCAGAGGGTGCAGGGAGGGGCCGAGCCCCCCCCCTGCGAGCAGAGGGTGCAGGGAGGAGCCGAGCCCCTCCCCTGCGACCAGAGGGTGCAGGGAGGGGGGCCGAGCCCCTCCTCTGCGAGCAGAGGGTGCAGGGAGGGAGGCTACAAGCAGGGTCGACATACCTGACGGAGGGGGAACCGGTGGCTGCCTGTCGCCGGAGTTCGGATCGCCGGCGTGGTTGCAGGAGAAAGCTGCAGGGGCTGAGGGGGAGAGGCAAAATCGAGAGGGTAAGCCCCTCTCCCTGTCGATAAACCCCTTTTAGGGTTCGGCTGCCAAAAAAAATTTGGATCTGGGTCGGGTTTGGACCCGACCCGACCCGGATCCAAAACAAAATTTAAAACTCGAACTGGACAATTTTGGACTCGGTCAAAATTGACCGAGTCCAAAATGTGGTCGGACTCGGCCCGGACTCGTTGACCGAGTCCGACTCGGAGTTGACCGAGTCCGGGCCGAGTCCAAAGCCGCACCCGAGTCCGTGCGTGTCGACGCGGGTGCGGCAACCCTTTAGCCGAGTCCGTGTGACATAGCTCAAAACAAGAATCAGAACAAGGCACAAACATCTACTCAAAAAGCATAGGCATCACAACCTTTTTCTGGAGACAAGCAATTGTTGTTTGCTGCTCTTGAATGATCAAGGATTTGGTATATCGATTTAGGGGCTGCTACTCATATTATTGGTGATATAGGTAAACTTCTTAAATTGATTTCATACCAAGGTAGAGATACTGTTATTATTGGTGATGGTAGTCGTCACCCCATCACTCACATTGGAAATATGTTTCTTCCTTTGTCAAGTTGTAATTCTCTCAAGTTGTTTAATGTTTCCCGTGTTCCTAATATAAAAAAGAACCTTGTTTTTGTTTCTAAACTTATTGATGATACCAACTCGTGTCATTTTTACTCATGTTTATGTTAAAGATTTTCACATGAGGAGGACGTTCGTTGAGGGAGAAAGAATGGGCAACATGTATGTGTTCCACGAAGATCCTTCACGTGTGCCTGTTAGTCATTATTCGAAGCTCAAGTTGGATATATATTGTTCGTCGTGCCTTTTCAGTGAGTCTGAGTCAAATAAGTCCAATGTTCAGCATAATCATGTAGGTCATGGTAGTTTGTCTTTTATTGAAAGACTTGTTCCCAGTAATTTAATTCCAAGGGCTAGTTTGAGTCCATCGTTGAAAGATGTTGTTTGTCCTAGTTGACAGTTGTCTAAGAGTCATGTATTGCCTTTTAAATTGAATGAAAGAGCTTCAAAAATCTTTGAAATTGTGCATTCCAATGTTTGGGGTCTTACACTCATTTATTCCTCTTTTGGTAGTAGGTATTATGTTTATTTATTGATAATTATTCCCGTTTTACTTGGATATACTTCATGAAACATAAAGATGAAGTTTTTGGTATATTCAAGAAATGATATGCCTTAGTCAAAAATCAATTTTCTATGCCTATTCCAAGTCTCCAATGTGATGGTAGAGGGAGTACTCTTCAAAGGAATTCATTATCTCCAAATCAATGGGATCAATAGAAGAGTTTCTTGCCAGCGAACCCCGCAACAAAATGGCCTTCTTGAGAGAAAGTATCGCCATATTGTAGGGAATGCTTTTGCTATGTTGCATGCTAGTAGTGTTGCCATGTTATTGTGGATGGAGGCATTCCATTAAGTTGTTTATATAATAAACAGGTTGACTATGAAAATCTTGGGAAACAAAACTCCATACTATTGTTTGTATGGAAAATATGCTGATTATAATGTGTTGTGTGCATATGGGCATTTGTGTTATGTTCATATTGAAAAATAATTAAGAAACAAAATCGAAGTTAAGGCCTATTTATGCAAGTTTGATGGTTATCTTGATGATTATAAAGGTTATGGGTATTATGACATTAGCAATAAGTGCATTCAAACATCAAGAAATGTCATATTTGATGAAAGCATTCAAACAACAAGACTCAAGTGGCACTGAAAGAAAAGAAGCATAAGAGGCAGCGAAATATTAGGCATCTATTTCTTGATCCTAGTAGAACAGTTCATAATCAGGGATTCCTGATAAATGATTCCATTGTAGAAGCTGACCAAGTAAAGGAAGTGAAAAACAACTAGCAGCAGAGATCATCAGGTATAAAGAAGGACATGTTTACACTAGAAGAAACAGAGAGCAACCCACCACTGAATCACCTCAAACATCAAATGATAAGCATCATGTTTATGACTAAAATGATGCAGAGAATGATCAGCCATTCTAAGAAGGTCAAGTAGAATTCAGCATCCCATTGACAGATGGGTAAGCTATGAGAGTTTCAATTTAGACCACCAAATGTTTATGATACAGATTGAAAAGCAAGGCCGACTTGAGTCCTATGGCCATGCAACCCAAAGTAGAAGATGGATAGAAGCCATGAATGAAGAAAAGAAAGTGTTATATGAGTGACAGACGTGAGAAATTGTAAAAAAAAAAAAACTCTTAATAAGAATATAGTCGGATCGAAATGGGTTTATAAAACCAAGTACAAACCTGACGGCACGATTGAAAGATACAATGCATGTTTGGTTGCAAAGGGATTCCCACAAGAGCTCGGATTAGATTATGATGAAACCTTTAGTCTAGTAGTGAAGATGGGACCTATTCGGGTTGTCTTGTCTCTTGTTGTTGATTATGACTGGTCATTAAGTCAACTTGATGTGAAGAATGTTTTCCTCCATGTACAGCTTAAAGAGGAAGTGTATATAGAGTAGCCTCCTGGGTTCAATGAGAATGATCTAATTCAATATGTATGCAAATTGAAGAGAGCAATATATGGCTTGAAACAAGCCTCTCATTCATGGTTTGAAAGCTTTTTAGTTGAAATACAAAAACATGAGTTCTATAGATCAAGTCTAGATCATTCCTTGTTTATTCATAAAGGTAAAGGTTGTATGACGATTTTACTTATCTATGTGGGTGACACTATTGTTACAAGGGATTTTGAAGATCATATAAGAGAGATTAAAGGTGTTCTCCGCAAGAGGTTCAAGATGAAAGATCTTGGAAAGTTGAAATATTTCCTCGGTGTTTGGATCTCCTAAACAAATCAAGAATGATGAAAAATTATATGAGAACCCAACAAAATACATAAGCATAGTGAGCATGATGCAATATCTCACCTTTACTCGGCCAGATGTAGTATATGTTGTAAACCAAGGATCCCAGTTCGTGCATCAACCAAGAACGAGTCATATGTAAGTGGTAAAGAGGATTTTATGTTACTTAAAAGGAACACTGGGAAATGGGTTGTATTCTTAGTTGTCAAAGGCGGCATTTACGCACCGCTTAGGCGACCTAGGCACTGCTCCACTACCTGGGCGACCAAGTTTGGGTGGTGAGGCCCTATATTGCCGCCTAAGCGCCACCTACGTTGTCACCGCCTAGGCTTTTTTTTTAAGACAAATCATTTATTTTCTTCTTTGAGGAGGAGAAGAAGAAGAAGAAAGAAAGAAAAGACATGTTACTTGTCTATTGCTTGTATTATGTCTATTGTTGAGAATAAGAAGAAGACATATTTTGTCTATTGCTTATATTACGTCTATTATTGAGAAGAAGAAAAAGACATTATTTGTCTATTGTTTGTATTATGTCTATTGTTGTTAATTTTTTTGTATACATGATTTTATTTTTTGTGTATTGTTCATTCACATTGTTAGTTGTATGGTTTGTTTATTCAATTGTTAATTTATTCTTAATTTGTTTGAGCAGATTAAGGTTATGTAATATAATTGTTTTACAGTGTTCAACGACATATTATTTGTCTATTGCTTATTATTGATTGATATTATGTTGTATACATGTTTCTTATTATGTTTTTTATGTTTTTTATGTTTTTTATGTTTTTTTTAATTTTTTTTATTTTGGGTACCACCTAGGACGCCTAGGCCCCACATAGACCTTTTTAGGGGCTCACCGTCTAGGCTCCGCCTAGCATCTATGACAACTAAGATTGTATTATAGAAAAAGAGCGCAAGGTGAAGATATTCTCAAAATCATGGCTTTCTCATATGCGGATTGAGCAAGCGATCCAAATGAGAGGAAATCAGTTTCAAGGTATTGTGTTTTTACAGGAAGAAATATGGTTTCTTGGTCATGTTGAAAACAAAAGGTTGCAGCACAGTCAAGCACTGAAGCGGAATATCGAACCATAGCAGGAGAATCTTCAAAACTTACATGTATTAGACACTTGATGCATGATTTAGATGAAAAAAAACAGTTGGTAGACTTGTTTACTAAGGAACAGACCAAGCAAAGATTTTGGCATTTGAAGTTGATCATGCATATTTTATTCATGTTTTTATATATTTTTTATGCATGATATTGCACATAATCAATGTTAAAAGCTCGTGTATAGTCGATTTTGATGCATTGTCCTAAAGAAGAGCTTTGTGTCGCATTTCATCAAAATTAGAGTGAAAAATAAACAATTTGGAGCGAACGGATCGGGTAAAATGTTAAAACTCCAGATTGACCCACTTGTGATTTAGAATATTTTAGTTTTTTTAACATGTTTTTAGGAATAGAATTTTAAAGTGAGTTTTTTTTTTATCTTTGAAATTGGAATCTTTTTTAGAAAATTTCTAATAAAATCCCTCTTAACCCTAACCCTAACCCTTTATTATAAATAGTTTTTTTAGAGAGAGGAGGGCGTCTTCCCTCATTAGAATTCATGCCCCTCTCTCTCTCTCTCTCTCTCTCTCTCTCTCTCTCTCTCTCTCTCTCTCTTCCTCTTCCCTTCGTCCTTTCTTCTTTCTTCTTCCTCTTCTTCTTCTTCTTTCTCCTCTCTTGAATCGAAGGTGCGTGATACGTTTAGAGAAGAGGGAAGGCCGCTCTTTCTCTCCCCAGTCCGTCGGAGGCGAGCTACAAGGTGAGCCTCTTCTCCTCCTTTTCTTTATATTTTATTTTTTTGCATATAGATTAGTTTGCATTTGCATTAGTTTGTCGCATATAGGTTAGCTTTGTGAATTAGTTTATTTCAGCATATAGTTAAGTTTTTATTTTTCTAGTGAAAACAAAAAGGAAATCTGATATATCTGTCCCTCAGATCTGGCCGACCAAACCAGATCAACCAGTCAGACCAGGCCAGCCCGATTTGCGATCAGGCCAACCAAGTCAGGCCCGACCAGATCTGCTACACAGATCGGATGACCAGATCTGTCAGCAGACCCTGCCAGCCAGATAACCTGATTTGCCATCGATCAGATTTGTTGATCAGATCTACTGCCCGACCAAGCCGGTCTGATCGGCCAGTCGAACGACCAGCAGGTCGGCAAACCCGATTTGCAACCTGATCAACCGATTGATCTGCCAGCCTGATTGCCAACGATTAGTAGTTTATTACTTTTCGGTATTAGATTAGCATAGTAGCTCATGGTTCTGCTGCATATTGAGTTACAAATAAAAAAAATCTGGTTTTGGAAATCGCGATTTGGCAAACCGTGTGCTAAATAAATAAAAAAATAGTTTAGACCTTTCCTTTCCTTAGATTTAAATACATATAGATTTTTGTTTTTAGATTCAATTCAATTATTAGTTTATTGCAACTAACCATAACTAGAATAGGTAGTCTAATTGTTTTTGTTCTTGTGTGGTTTTGAGTTTTGCAGGTGGGCATGAGCTTTTTTATTTCTATTGGGAACGCGACAGTGACAAGCATACCAGGGTCGTACACACGCGGATAACAGGAGCTAGATTGCGAGCAAATGAAGACCTGTGATTTTCATTTTCTTATTTTCTTATTTTCTTATTTTTTAGAGCATTAAGCCATTTAATTAATCTGGGTTGTAATAATTTTATTTTCGCTCAGACATTTGTAATAGGTTTAATTGCGCTTTGTTTACTTTTAAAGAAATAAAGACTATTTTGTTTGGAGTACGAGGTTTTAACCCGTTCCCTAAGTTCGATTCGGATTTCACCATTAGTGTGAAGTGGTTATTTATAATTTGATGCACGGTTTACACTGACCATTTTTATTGAAAATACCTTTTGAAAAATACTTTTAAGAAAAAATTGCATCACAAGTCCAAGTTGTCCATGGTGATTACCAATACCATATACAACTTGAGGGAGGCTAATGAGATGTGACATTGGTTCTAGGTCTGGGTTTAGATCAAGATCCAGATTGTTACATGTATTTGCTTTATTCTTTTTTATTTTACCCATTCATGTGTATAGCTATATGTAAAATGTCCAAGGGTAATCACCCATTCATATGTAATTGCTATATGATTTATAACTGCAGCGCATATATAAAGGAGGATACAGCACACGACTTCCATATTCGAAAATCGTGGTTCAGCACAGCTCCTAACGTCTTCTCATCTTCTTCTTTCTTGTGATTGCTTTGGGAATCATATGAAAACGATATCTAAAATCTAGTAGGCTTCCCATTCCTTAATTAGGTAATAACTATTTTCTTACTAGTTAAAATGGAGAATACTTATCCAATTAGGCAAGCTCCGTAAAGATTAAAGAGCTTAATACCATGATAGAACTTATCAAATATATGAATAATGAATCTTGGATAAACTTAAAATTATTCCGGGATAAGGATAGATGACTCGGTTAAATGTTGTTACGTATAGAAAGTCAAAGTTTGAACAGTCCAAAAGAACCAAGAAAAAACCTTGAATCACCATTGAAATGTCAGCAAACTGACTTTGACTCAGAATATGCTTTTCAACAGCACAAATCAATAGCCAAAGTTATTCCTCATTGAAGCCAAACGTCTTGATTTGATTTCCAAGTGGACCTACATCTTGACATTTTGGGTTCAGACTACTGCTTGATCCACCTAGATCACCAGGGTATGACCTTGTCAAAATTCTAAAGACAGCTTTCAAACCCATTTTCGATGAAGTTGTCTTCAATAGCATCTCTGGTATGCTGGTCAAAATTCCCCCTTTTTTATTGTGATTCCTCATAAAACATATACTATGGTGCAGACAACTGTAATGTCATCAGCTATCTTGACCTCCAGATGTTAAGGAGGATAATTCTTTTAACACTCAATTTCTGCATCCATGTTCTTGGAAGTTAGGAATATCTTCCCCTTTCTCTATGTTTTTTGGGTTTCTCAACATATAAGAATGACTGCGTACTTGATTTGGGTGCCTTGGTCCATATGACCCTCAATCGTTCTGCTTTGCATGGTTATATCCCTGGTTAATCCTCATTATAAATTACAATCATGATAGAAACAATTTTTCATTAGTGTAATCGAAAAATTCTTTAACCTCTCTCTCTCTCTCTCCCCATATATATATATATATATATATATATATATATATATATGGGGTGGTAAAAATTTTGCTACAAACGTTTGTATGTACAAATGACTTAGCAAACTCCATTTTCTTATTTCTTGTTTTTTTTGTCCAAAGAACCCCATGGATGTGATCTACATGCTGTTTTTAGCAGGAACCAGCTTTTGAATCACTAGAATCTGACATGTGTATAGGTTTTCCCGGAGATGCAAAAATCAACGGTCGTAAATGCATTGATTTTAAGGTAAATAATGGAGTTTTCATGGTACCTCTTCCATGAACAAAAACTAAGAGATCTACCAACTACAGAAACACATACTTTTGACTACCAACCATAGACACACTTTATTTGAGGGGAGTCTCAGTAAGGTGCTCCATATCTTAGAAGTAATTGTAATAATCTTACACTTGGAAATAATTATGTTAACACCAACAGCAAAAAAGCATGGCAAGTTGGAGACTTTAGGTCCATCCAGTATGAACTTTCAACCTCATTCCACAGCATGCTAATGAACTAAGTTTGAGACAACCTAGACTGAATTTCAAACATGTTCTCATGAAAAGTGAAAACATCAATAACAACACTTCTCCCACCAACTATACACTATTCAAAACCAGTAATCTATTGTCTTTTGGAGACATTACACTCCTTAAATAAGCCAAAGACAAGTTAGCGCGTGAATCGAGACACCTACTAATGAAAGCAGAAAAAAAATTAGCCGTGGAATTTTAGCTTCCACTTTTGCTCTGGTATTTCATCAAACATTTTGAGTGCACATGCAACTACCCTAACTGTAGATTTGTGCCTTCCCTTTCTCTTTTTTCCTTTTTACTTGTTTGTCATATATTATCACCTGACATCCTCAAGCATGTGACAAGATTTTGGCAAGGAAGCCATAAACCAAAAAAAAGCGGTGAAAGAAAGAAAAGAAATAATCAAATTAAAAAAAAAAAAACAGTTGCTCAAATGTCCTACTGTTATTAAAGACCGACAAAAAAAATGTTATGATCAACAAAGACTTCACCATACATCACGTATGTCAATTCGAGAACACTTGAGATTGATCTAGTGTACGTCAGATGTGATCTGGTGATCAGTTCATTATACTAATGAAAAGCTGTGATCAGTTTACTATCGATGCATTCCTTCTCATTACGTACCATTCTGTCCAAAAATTTCAGTTAAAATCGCGCTATTGAAAGCGAAAAGAACACATGAACCACATCCAATATAAATACCAAACAGCAGAAGAAGCATGTCTTCTCTTAGAGATGAAAAATCAAAACACCAGCGTAATTTCAACAGTCAATCTGCATACTAGTGAGTGAATAGGGAAGATGGGTTCCACAACAAAACAAAGCTAATAACAATCCGGAGACAGAAAAAAAAGTTCCATTTGCATTTTATCTATAGAAAAGAGAGGACGCCCATGTAAATGGTTGAGGCAAACACCCAATGGACAAAAATGCGAGCAACCATAAAAAAATGCGCAGTCTTACAGGGTAGAGGAAGAAAAGAAGGCGAAAGGGAGAGCAACCACAAACTGGCATACCTTCCTTCTTCACTTTCTCATTGAGATTTTTTATATAAATGGTCTGATTCGGCGGGATATCTGCAGATAGCATGGTCACCCAACGGAGAGAGAGGGAGAGAGAGATGACAATAGCAATTCGTACACCACCTGTGAATACAAAGGGCTTGTTCTAGGTAAACTTGGTGCATAAACCAGCCGATTAGGGGTCTGCCCAACCCCAGCTTGCCTTTAAAAAAAATAAAAAATAAAAAATAAACGAGCCGGATTCGGGTCGGATTTTGCCTTTCCAAATTGTACAAAACGGACATGGATTAATCGGATTCGTGTTCGGATTCAGATGCGGACGGGGAAACCTTTTATCAAAACCTGGATCCGATTAGTTACATTCATTGATAGAGACTCAAGAGCATTTTTGGCATGTGAATGGGTCGGACATTTACTCTATTAGAAGTCAAATTTGGATCTGGATGAGAAAACCTAAAACCGAATCTGACCTGATTATTTAGTCGAATCTGAAAAATGACATGTTTGATGAATTTGTTTTTTTTTTTTGGATAATCCAAGGGAACACCCGCACCCCCTCCTCACTGGCTGGCCTCCGGTTGGCAAAACCTTTGAGGTCCCTCCTGCCCACAGGAAAGTACACCCAGCTTCGACTTGTGAAAAGGGACGCCACTCCGGTTTCGAACTTGTGACGACCCATTGGGTTAGTGGCATTCACAAGTTACCGCTACCAAACGAGTGGAGTCCTTTGTGGGCTGGATTTGGTTAGTTTGATACGCAAACCAAGCCCTTAGCACGTATTGCCGAAGCCAGCGAGCAGGGTTGCATGTCTATTTTAGTCAAAGCGGGGCACAGACTTTGGTATCTCTGTTGCTTGGATCATGCTGGACCCAAGGGGTGTAACAATTCCGGGTTTGAGTCAGGTTTATCAGACCTGTTCTTCAAAGGAGCCTAAAATTTAGTTACATACCCATTACAATTTGATCTATGTTAGGGTCTGGGTCTAGGTATGACTGGATTTCTGGACTTGTAGCGGTGGATGGGTTTGGATATAAATTGGGTAGCCTATAAACATGTTGAGTTTTAAATAAACCTGCATTTTTATCAGATTTAGATGTCTTCGATTCAGATTTCAGGTTCAGGTCTGGGTATGACTGAAATTGTACTCATATGGGTTATTGGATTGGGTACAAATCGGGAGTTTCAGAATTGAAGCTGGTCCAACATCAGCCGTAGTCAGCATAGTGACTGTGTCTGGCATCTTTCATGGGCAGAACATTAGCTCCACCTCGAACCTCTTGCCTTGCACCTTGATTTCCTCCTCAGCACAAAACCCTTGGCTCCACAGTTTACTGCTGCACACTTAACGTTCACTTTTATGCTTTTAACAAAATATACTAAGGTTCATAAGAAAAACTTATTCACTGAAAGTGATTTTAAGATAAAAGGTACTAAATTAATTATTTGTATTGAACTGGTGTTGGTGAAAACTAAGCAGTAAGAGTGTTAGTAACAGATAAATGTTGAGGGTGGTCATAATGATGAATAATAGGTGATGATGAAGATAGTGGCGAAGATGGGAAGGTGATGGTGGTTAAAAAATGTGGTGATAGTGGTAAGGATAAAGATAGTGATAATGGTGATGATGGTGCAAAATAGGTAGTAATAGTGTTAGTGATAATGGTGGTGATATTGGTAGAATGTGATAAATATAAATGAAAAAGAAAAAAGTAAGTCCATCTTTAATTATTGAAGAATTGCATTTCTTTATATTTATATGACTTCTTGCTTGGCTAATTGTTGCATCTGGTTAAGCTTGCTTCAAATATGGGCAATGAGTGCACTAACTCAAAGAATGACCTTTTGATGAGCTAGTTTATTTTTTAGGTGAAATTAAAGTTAAACAAAGTTACCCTTTCCTGACATGTTCTTTAGTTTGTTCCTTGGTTTAAAATTGCATAAAAAAAAATGAGCAAAATCAAGTCACCTCTAACGTGGATCTCCAAATTTTAAAAACCAAAACGAGGGTACTCTTAAAAGAGTTGGATTTGAAAATTGGATTCAAATTTGAGATGAGAGGGAGAGAGATGTAGGGTCCACTCTTCAAGTTGAACACCTTTCCTCATCCGTTGATTAAGGATCAGACACACTAGAAACTTCAAAATCTTCAATATGGTGTGAACAACTATCAAGGCTCGAAAAAATACAAAAACGTGACAAGTATGATATATGTTAGAAAATTTCATACTTTTAATAATAAATAAAGAAGGTAAGTACGAGAAAAAGTGCAAGAAAGACCGAAATTCACCATGGGCTTAGGTAGCTTTTTTTGTGACGTTGATGAGCGTGTAGAGACTCTGACAACACTTCAGGTATGAACAAGCTCTGGTAGGCTAAGTGAGAAAGGGTATTTAGACTTATACTAGGCTAGGTAGGCACAACGAGCTAGGTTACGTAGGTAGAGTCTGGCTATTGGGGGTCTTTGATGCAAGGTCTTATGGTAAGTGTGACATGGTTTCTTTATTCAAGATCTAGATATTGAACTAGGCAGAGGTGCTCTTTATTTATAGTTTTTCTAGTGGATATGGATCTGAGACGCAAAAAACTAAATCTACCCATATATGATGTGTCAAGATCCTATTGGTTATTTGCTAGGGCATCTCTTTTCTATTGGTCAGAGGTTTCTGGGAGTTAAAACTTTGAGATGAGTGGATTGAATAAAGAGCTTTATGAGGTTCTATAATAAAGGGTAGGTTCAATGAACACAATTTTTGAGAGTTTGTGATACGAATGGGAAGTTTCTGAAGGTTTATCTACACTTTGCACGTGAACTTGAACCAAATAGATTGAATGAGTCGCTAATGACACATGGTACTAGCGACACTTGGTGTTAATGACACATGAGAAGGTGCTAATGACAATCCCAGTTTTGGGCCACTGTTAACAACACTTCATGACTTTCTAACGACAATTCAAAGTTTCTAATGACATTTTTTATGTGTTGTTAGCAACTGCGCTACGCAAGTTTGATAGGTTAACTTATTTTGGCAAGAATTTTCTATCTAGATGTTAGATTGAGATAATTTTTGATGTGTTAGAAATGTAACATCTTCAACTTTAAATTACATTTTAAGTGAAAAAACCAAGTTCAATCATTTTAATGGTAAAAAAATACACTCAAAATAAACCTTGTCTGAAAAACAAGATTTTTATTGAACAAGTTACCTTGTTTTAGTCATAACTTTTGATTGAAATATCATATTGAACCGATCTTTGGCTTATTAGAAAGTTGAAATCCTTTAGTTTAGTTTATCTTTTGAATTAAAATCATGAGGATGTAATTTTAGAGGCAAAAAATGAAGTTGTCAGACTTATCGATTAATTATTATGTTTTTCGTCATGATAGATGACTTGGAAGACCAGATGCAACGATATTATGGGCACTGTGAACAACCTTGCAGAGGTTATGCAACAGCAAGTGGTTGCGATGCAACAGATGGGTGTGAACCTTCAATATGTAGCCCAAAGTGGGCAGAACATAAGTATGATTACCTATAAGCGTGTCATGGAATTGGATCCTCCTACTTTTGAGGGTAAGACGGACCCTGAAGCTGCTGAGTCATGGATACGTAAGATAGAACATATTTTTCGTGTTTTGGATGTCCCAAAGGAACAGAAAGTGAACTTTGGTACCTATTGTTTGAAAGACCACGCTGAGAAGTGGTGGGACACAATCTCATCGGTTAGATTCAAAGACGTGAATGTTACGTGGGATGAATTTGTTGAAATTTTTAACTCGACGTATTTTCCTAAGCATGAACGAAGTAAGAAGATGCAAGAATTTCTGGACTTGCAACAGAGGACGACGACACTGTCTGACTATATTACAAAGTTTCATTGTTTGGAGCGATATTGTCCAAATATTTACGTTGCGGAAAAGGAACGAGCAATGAAGTTCGCTCATGGTTTTTGGCCTACTCTGAGAATCAAAGTGTTCACCAGCGGGCCAAAATCGCTCGAAGAGGCTATTGAGGTTGCTACTCTATTGGATGAAGACCAAGCCAAGCAGCAGACCAAGGTTTTTGCGATTACGAGTGAGAAGAATCCTAGTAGGAAGGAGTCCTCGCCACCTACTAGAGAGCGAAAGCGTCAGAAAGTACATCAGAACCGCCAACAAAGGCAATCCTAGCGATCGAATGTCTAGCGAAAGTGTCGACGATGCAACGAAGATCATGCTTTTGGAACTTGTCCTCTCTATGATGGCAAGTGTTTCAAGTATGGACAACCGGGGCATATTGCCAAGTTCTGTCCGAGAAAGTCTACTAGAGACTTGGTTGTTGCCGATTAGGCACTGTCAGAGGAGATCTGACCATTTTATCATTGTTCAGTGTTTTGTGATTTCGTGGATGAAATCCTTTTTAAGGAGGGTAGGATGTAAGACCCATAATTTTTTCTGAAGAATTCACTGTTTGCATAGAGTTGAAGTGTATACTTTCGTGTGTTTATGATTGTAGCACGTAATTAGGTATAATTTGATTATGCTTTGTATTTCAGCTCATTATGCACGAGACCCGAAATCGCTTAAGTACAATATTTGAGTAAGAAGAACCTCATTCTGAACGAATTAACTTCTGAAAATTTAAGGGTAAGTTCATAATGTGTGTATCTAGTTTGTCCCCAAATTTGGGACCTATACGACGAAAAAACATGGTCAGTGCATGTGAATTACGAGAATTGCTTAACGATAGAACGTGAGTCGTAACGAGTGTATTTCTCGCAAACGAAGGGAAATTTATTTAAGGAGCTTTGAGAATTTCATGTCAATCAATAATTTGAAAATGAATAAATGATGTGTTGAAGTCATTTTTTATTTTAAAAGCATTAAATGGGCATTTGTATTTATAATAATTAATTAGCGCTTTTGGATCTGGGGATGGCCCAGACCCATGGGACGACCCAGACCCATTGGGCGACCTCCTATGTGGATGTTTGTGGCCATGAGGACTAGCTGGTCAAGGGTTGACCAGCTGGGCGGTGGCTGGGGTGTAAAAACCCCAAGTTTGATTTGAATCCCAGCCATGGGTTGGCCAAGTGGGTGGCAACCCATGGCAGTTTTGAAAAGTTTTTGGTGCAGCCAAAAGGTTGCACATGCACTGGTTGTAGGGGGCGGCAACCCTAGGACAACCCCTGTAATTTAGCCAAAACATTAATGGCATTTTAAAACTTTAAGGAATGGTGTTTTTGAAAGAATTTTCAAAGATTTCAAAAAGAGGATTTTGTATGGAGGAGTGGGCGGCTATGGGGGGCGTGGAGCACCCCAGCCATCCATCTTCCCTCAAATCATCCTAGCCACCCATTTGTTTTAACCTAGATATTTAATCCCTGAAAGAAGAGAGAGAAAGCCCTAAGGGGCGATTTTCCCTCTCTCTCTCTCTCTCCTTTCTTGCTTTTCTCTCTCTCTCCTCTCTTCTCTCTCTTCTCTCTAATCTCCCAACCGTGAGAGGCGTGGGTGCTAGGCACCATTCTTGTGGAAGCTCCTCTTCATTATTTTTGAAAGCCTCGGAGGTGAGGTTTCGTTCCACCTTTCATTTTCGCATGTCTGTGTTTTCCCCTTAAACGTATATGTATTGTTAGCACCTTCTTTCCTCAAAGGCATATAACCGAAATCCTCTTCTTTCATTTTTATGTTGTCGGTTGGAAGGTATAGCATGGGGGTAGACCATGAAGTCGAACCACCTTGCATCCATGGAATGCAAGGGGGTTTCTTCGGTGGATTAGATAATTTTTGCTCGTTAAAAATCTCCTTTTGTTTTAGTTTATGTCTCAATGCTGTGTTTTGGGGTTCTTGTTCATTTTTTCATTTCGGTTTTGGAGGTGTGGGTGTGGTCTATCGAGTTGCAGCCACCACTCTTGGTGGAAGGACTGACAGTGACCCTGCCCCTTTCCCATTTGGTGAGTTCATATGACATTTTGGGCTCGCACATATCCCAAACCCGTCATCTCTCTCTCAGTCTCATTTTTCCTTGGCCCTCTCTCGGCCTGTCTCAGTCTGAACTGAGTATGGTTCAGACTGAACCGGGGGTACCCTAGTCTGGGCGCATGGCTCAGACTGGGGGAGGGATGGCCTTCGATGTGCCCAAGTCACACCAAGTGCTAGAAGAGCACTCAGATGGTCAGGTGGTCAGGTGGCGCTGGCGCCCATGCGCCATGCGCTGGCGCCCTTGTGGCGCTGGCACTCTGGTGGCAGGCGCAAGCAGCAGCGCCCTGCCCCTTCTAGGTTGGTGCGACCTGCACCTGTGGCTGGTCTGGACGTCCCAGTCCAGACCAGTGCTCAGGGCCTGAGCGTAGGTCCAGGTATGTACCAGACCTGTACCCAGCCTTGTAGCACCTGAACCGAGCCTGGTTCAAGTAGTGCGTCGCAAACGCGGACTTGGGCAAGTCTGGACCAAATGTCCAGACTTATTGCCAAGTGTTTCGGGACCCCATGGTCCAGCTGCTTGGGTCTGGACCTTTGTCCAGACCAGTGGGCGGCGTGGCCTGCAGGGCAACAATAACCAGCATGGTAAGTGATGGTGTCTACGTTTGGATGTTGCGATTGCCGGTTCGGGCAAGTCTGAACCGAATGTCCAGACTTGCCACCAAGTTTTTAGGGACTTCATGGTCCTGCTGCAGGGGTCTGGACCTTTGTCCAGACCAGTGGGCCGCTAAGGTTTGCGTGGCTGCAACACTTTTTTGGAGCTTTTGGGAGGCCTCGCTCCCGAGTTGCACCTAGAGGTGCGGCTGCGACTCTTTGACTGCAATTGAGGGTTGGTATGTGTTGCGGTTTTGGGGCCAAGGCGTGGCCTTAGTGCAACCGGTATATGGGGTTGTTGCAGCGTAAAGGGGCAGCATGTTGTCGGACCCCATTCTCACAATTTTACGGTTTTTCATGTATCGTGACCTTTTGTTAGTAGCACGTCTCAAATTGCATGACAAATGTTGTCATATCACCCCTTAGCAAAGGATTCTCCTTGATGCCGCTATGATAGCTAAAATATATCGTTATGTGTGTGCTTTTCCATACGTATGATGGCATTCCACTTATGTTGTTGCGTGCATCATAGTTAGCACTTTACGCAAACATGTGGTTCGCAAAATATGTAAAGCAAATTAACATTTATGAAATAATATAACTCTATGAAAAACAAGGAACCACATGCTTAATTGCTCTCGCACCTTATCGGATTTATGTTGTATACATTGGTTCGATGGTTCGAACACTATGTCTCCCATTAAGTGTTCACAACACTTGTCACTTGCACATTTCTCGTCGCACATGGGCTCTTGTTACGTAGTCATGGTAATTCTTGATATGCGAGATAACTTGGGGATATCAACATGTATGGATATCTAAGTCTTCTGAGACTTATGTGATAATTGGAACTCCTTGGCGAGTTTTGGTGTGGGTGATGGCCCCACCTCGTGAGACAAGCTCATTTATGTTAGAGTACATAGTTTTATATGTTTTTATACATCTCGTGCTTCGTTTCTAGAGATGCCTTATCATGGATATATGTTTCTAATTGTCTCATCATGATGCACCTTGCTTCGTAATGTTGCATTGCTTGTTTACGTACTTGCCGCAGAATGCACACGTATGCTCACACACACCTATGCTTTACTTGCTTAATTAGTTTAATTGCATTTAATTATAAAGCATGCTATCACTTGGTTGTATTAAATCGTTGTTTCGTACGCACTCTTTACTGCCTCTTACTTGCTTATAGTTATGTCTGTTCAATATTTGCAAATGAATGAGAATGCTATGATTTGCGTAAATGGATTGTCGTGGTTGATTTCTCACCAGCTCGCAAGAGTCCTGACCCCGTTTTATGGGGATACAGGTGTTTGCTTCTAGGTGTACGATGGAGCTCGATGTGCGGCGTAAGACATGAACCCACACTTCTAGAACCTCGAGATCTTGGCAGTGTTTTTGTAAAGGGAATGGTTGTACTATTTGTAAAATGTGATAAATAAAAGATGTTTCATAATTGTTGTTGCTTCACTCTGTGATCCGCCCAGAGTTTTCCACTTGCTTTCCATTTTTGGTATTTCCGCATTTGCGCAATGTTTTAAAAAAAAAAGTTTATCCTAAAATCTAAAGGATTTTTTTCCAAGTCGGGAATTCTGGGGCGTCACACGATTACCCCTGGTTATGGCGCCAGGAACGGTTGAACCTCGTACTGACAGGCGAGTCCCATTCTACAAAATTTTTCTGCATTTTAAAAACGGAGGTGAGTTATTTTCAAAAAAAAAAAATCAAAGGTCAGTTTGACTTGCAAAAGTAAAATTTTGCAATGATAACAAATGGTCATTAGCATCACCCCCTGTCTATCATGCAGAATATCTGTGCTTGCTCTGGTATGGTGGCAATGATTAAGGATGATTATGGTTGTTATATTCTGCGTAAACTTCGATATACTTCACGACAAATATGCCACAATCGTATGTGTCATGAATATATCGATGTATACACAGAAGATAACTAATATAATCATCATCGAAGATTATACAGATCTTTCCATATGGCATGAAAAAACTACGTTATCAACTTCAAACGCCATCTATCAAGCACAAGTAGAAGGAACACAGAAGAACAAAGAAGAAAGAAAAATACAATGAAGAAGAAGAAGAAAAAGACGAAGGCGGAGGAGAAAAAAGAAGAAGAAGAAGAAGTTCACTGCCGCAGAAAAGAAGAAGAGAAGTTAAATAGATTAGGGTTTTAGACCTCAATAATGGGTCCAGTCGGGTAGGGTAGGGTTTTACATAGAATAGGGTTTTACACATATCTATATTAGGGTTTTATATATATATTAGGGTTTTACGCATGTTATACAAATCAACATAATGTTTAGACTTAGTAAAGTAAAAATTGATTTAAGTAACAGTTACAAATCGATATCACTATTTTATTCACAAAATTTTAGTAACAGTTGCAAACCGATATGAGTAAATCACGATTTACATAAAGTATAGATGTTCACTTCTCCATAACTTTCCTTCACAATATTTTAGTAATAGTTGCAATGTTCTTTTATAAATGATTGTAGTTGTAAATCACAACGATTTATAGTTTTGAAGTTACCGCGACAACGATATATCTTTCTGAACGAAATTGATTTCTATTTATGAAGTTACCACGATATGTATCATTGAATTATTCTCAATTTGTACTTTACTAAGTCTAAACATCATGCCAATTTATTTTTTATTTTTCTTTTCTGCCTTTTATGAATCAGTCATTGTGTAAATCGTTTCATAGCCAAACCATTGATCAAGATGTATTGTAACTAGATACTCATACTTTTGGTAAATGAATGTGGTTGTAAATCACGTCAATTTGTATTTAAGAAGCTATCGCGATAATGATATATCTTTGTTTGTCTTTGTGAACGATATCGATATGTAATATCATGATTTACTCATATCGATTTGCAACTGTTACTAAAATATTGTTTCTGTATATAACGTAAATCGGTATCATGCCGTAAATCGATATATATCATTGAATTTACCTCAATTTTTATCGTTGAATTTTACATCGATTTGCATTTATGGGTTTAGGTGGGGGAGTGATTGGATTATGATACAGTATATGTACAACGATGTGTATATGTGAAGGCTCGATGAGACAATGATTTATATTTAAACTTTTACCGCGATTTGTACTCAGGCACACTATGATTTTCATCCAGTTGTGGCCGACATAGATGTCATTGTGTAAATCGCGATAGGACACTATATGGTATAACGATTTATATACCAAATAAATCACCATAGAGGCGATTTATTAATGGTATAAAAAATAAACTACAACGATTTAACAACGATCATGCACAGATAGTAAATGTAACATTTTTTTTTACTTTTAAGACAGTTTATTTATAGAATAATTTTTTGCACAACAATTCAACTATAGTATATGTATAACAATTTGTATACACTACAAGAAAAATGTTATTTATCGGAAGAAATTTATGATGAAAATAATCCATCGTAAAGTTGTGATGGATTAGCGAGAGAAAACTATCCATCCCTAAAATTGGAATTAGTTACGGAATTAGCGACGGAAAAAATCCAGCGCAAACGCTATTATAAATTTGTGACAGATTAGCGACAAAAAAATTCTATCAGCGACACCATTTTTCTGTCGTTACTCCATCGCAAATTTACGATGGATTTTGTGATGAAATTTTTCTGTCGCTAATCCGTCATTAAATTTCTCATCAAACCCTAATGCGAGCCCCCTTTCTTTTATCTTTCTGTTTCATTCATCACACACACCTGCCCTTTCTCTCACCCCGTTGCTCGCCCTCCCTTCTCCTCCTTCCGGTGACCGCCTCTCTCACTTGCAACTTCGTCGGTGACCTTTCTCTCACCCCCTCTTGCTCGTCTCCTCTCTCCTTTCCTCTTGCTTGTCTGTTGATGCCACGTCGGTGACCTCCTCCCCCAGGTACATCTCCTCCCTTTCCTTCTTCTTTTCCCTCATCTCTCTCTCGTTCTGCTCTCTGCCACCCAACGGGCCGGTTGAAGGGGTAAGGACCCCCGCCCCCTTCCGCCTATTTTGGAGATTCCGACAGGAGGCTTTGGCCCCTGCTTCATTTTTCAGAATCCGACAGGTCCAATGGCCCCTACCCTGATTTTCTTTTGAAGTCGGTAGGGGCCATTCACTTCTGCCTCGATTCTTTTCAAGGACAATTGCCCCCCCCCCCCCCCCCCACACACACACCACCCCTTTTTTTTCTTGGTCCGGCAAGGGCCATCGGCTTCTGCCTCTCTTTTATTTTTGGTAGGGTTCAATGCCCCTGCCCCTCTTTTATTTTCGGTAGGGCCAATGCCCCTACCCCTCTCTCGCCCCCACCCTTTCTCTCGTCCTTTCTCACCTTGCTCGCTCGATGTAACCCAAGCCTCTGCCTCGCTCCGCAGTCGACCTACGATCGGATCCCCTTTGCCGGTGAGTCTGCAGGTATATCGCCTCTCTCTCTCTCTCTGTCAGGCGGTGGCGGAGCCCCTGCCATCTCTTGATGGGTTGCTACCCCTGTCGTATATAAATGTGCTTTGCAGGTGTATAGCTGAGCTAATTGCATGATGCATAGTGCTAAGCATCGCATGTCGCTAAAAATGCAATGAAAAAAAAAATAAGAGAAAAATGCAAAGACAATAGCATACAAATTGGGTAAATACCCATGGTGAGTAAGTGATATAAGCGCATCACAGGTTATTTAATTTCTTGGATGCAACAATTTTTTGTCCATACACTCACTTAGTTGTGGATATCTAGGACTGCTTTGATGGAGTTCGAAGATCATGCTGAACATGATTTTAATGTATGAAAATAGAAATGCTCTTATTTTTGGAGTTCGGATTCCATGCTAGTCATTGTAGTAGTTAGTGGGATATTGGAGTGTGTTTGTTGTAAGTACATGTTTGACATTATTTTGATATGAATGATTTGAATGTATTGCAATATTTGATGTGACTGTATCCATGCTTGCATGAAATTATTTTCAATTTGATTATGCCTTCTATGTGAAATTATATCATGAAAATATGCTTCAAATGAATGTATCGTGTTATGAATGGGTTTGCATATGAAAATGAATGATAAGTTATCAATGCTTCAAACATGCTTCAAATGAATGGTTTTGCACATAAAAATATTAAGTTATCAATGCATGCATCATAGTTCTTGTGATTGAATGACATGATATATATATATATATATATCATTACATCCACCATGAATGCATGATAAATTAGATATTTTCTTCATTATAACATTCTTATGATCCTTTTTAACTGGTTAAGATAATATCTGTAACATCATAGGACAAAATGGTTGCAAACTGTGAATGGATGTACCATAGGATAGTTGACAATGAGGTATCACTTGAATATATGGATGGTGTTGATAGTTTTATTGAATTTGTAATGGCAAGTGGCAGTACAGTGGATCCCACAGGTCAAATCAGATTCCCCTACATGATGTATAAGAATAATATATTTGTAGAACCTCATGGCATTAGACATCACCTATACATGAAGGGTTTTGTGAGTGATTATCATAATTGGACCCTTCATGGTAAAAAATTTTGGAATAATTTTGATGCACGGGTGGATGTGGTGCACGATAATCCATATGTGGATTTGATATCTGATGCTGCAGGACCAAAACTGAATTATGCTATGGGTCCTAGTGTTGTACAAATTGGTGTAGAGGAAGAAACGACAAACGATGCATATAGTAGATTTTATTATTTACTTAGAGATGCTGATGAGCCACTTTGGAATGGTTGCGAGAGTCACACTATCTTGTCTGCAGTTCTTCAACTATTGAATTTGAAGTTCGAGTATAATTTGAGTCAATCATATTTTGATAGTCTATACTCAATTGTGAAGAGTATGTTGCCCAAAGATGAGAAATTGCCACAAAATTTCTATCGTGCGAAGGTTAGTCAACGCTTTAGGTACGAGGTATCAAAAGATAGATGCTTGTCCAAATCACTGCATGTTGTATTTCAAAGATCAAAAAAATAACAGATCATGTTCGTCATGTGGACATCCTCGATTCAAGGCAAAGACAAGAGGCAATGGTAGCACGAGGTCAAAAGAAGTGTCATGCAAGTCGCTACGCTACTTCCCTCTCACCCCTAAATTGCAATGATTGTATATGTCTTTGAGGACAACTAAACACATGAGATGGCATGCAAATAAAGTTCGACATGATGAAGACAAGATCACACATCCTGTTGATGCAGAAGCTTGGAAGCACTTTAATCGTACTCATCAGACATTCGCAATGGAAGTGAGAAATGTTAGACTCATTTTATGTACAGATGGATTTAATCCATTTGGGGGTAGATCAACTCCATACTTATGTTGGCCAGTATTTATCACCCTATACAATTTTCCTCCAAGCTTGTGTATGAAGCGTCAAAATCTTTTCTTGTCTCTATTGATCCCTGGTCTGACCACTCCGAGCCAAAATCTTGATGTATATTTAAGGTCATTGATTGATGAATTGAAAATATTGTGGGATGACGGTGTTCTCACGTACGATGCCCACAAAAAATAAAACTTCAATATGAAGGTTGTTGTTCTATAGACAATCAGTGACTTCCCTGCATATGGTATGTTATCTGATTGGAGCACACATAGGAGGTTGGCATGTCTCTACTGCATAAAGGATACAAAATCTTTTAGATTGATGCATGGAAGGAAGTCGTGCTGGTTTGATTGTCACTGTTGATTTCTACCCAGCGACCATCCGTTCCGACAACAAAGGAATGTGTTCCGAGCAAGCACAACTGAAATGGAAGGTCCACCTACACGATTGTCTGGCATAAAGATTTTAAGATGATTGTGATACTTTTCATATGGACTGACAGATGCCTGTAGTTCGATACCCTTCCTTGGATTTGGGAAGGATCACAATTGGACAAAGAAATCTATATTTTGGGAACTACCATATTGGTTGACCTTATTGATACAACATAATTTGGATATGATGCATGTAAAGAAAATGTGTTTGATAATGTGTTCAATACATAGATGAATGTCAAAGAGAAAATGAAGGATAATTCGAAGGCCCATATGGATTTAAAAGTAATATGTAAAATACCAGAATTTGAACTCAAAGAGTACAATGGCAAAATACTGTAACCAAAGGCAAGGTACATGCTTGGACCAAATCAAATAAAGCAGGTATGTCAATGGTTGAGACAGTTGAGATTTCTAGATGGATACGTCTCTAACATTGCTCAGGCTGTGAAGATAGATGAAGGACAATTAATGGGTTGAAGAACCATGATTGTGATGTCATTATGCAACAGATGATTCCCTTAGCATTCCATGATATGTTAGACAAACCTATATGGGGGGTATTATCTGAGTTGAGTAAATTTTTTAGAACATTGTGTGCATCGAAAGTTGTAGTAACTGAGATAAAGAATCTTGAGATTTTTGTCGTCACTACTATTTGTCAGTTAGAGAACTTATTTCTGCTAGCATTTTTCGATGTTATGGAATATGTAATCATACATTTGCTATATGAACTTAGGGTTTGTGGTCCTGTGCAATATCGGTGGATGTACCCATTTGAAAGGTATTTTTTTTTATATATTTTTCTCCCCAATGCTAATGGGAATTTATTGTATTCTGAGATATATATTGTTGATAATGTATGTTTGACCTCAAAAAAAAGGTATTACTCTGGATAGCTTTTTCATTCCCATACTCAGGTATTTGGCTTCCAATTGGGTTGGATATCTGAGACAAACTAGACCCATTGACAGCCATGAAAAGTTGTGTACATAATACTCAGTTCGTCGGGTTGGGTTGGATATGCAGTAAAGATCATAGCTCAAACTGGGCTGCATGTTACTCAGGTTGACCCAAACATTACTCATGTCAGCTCTTTCATTCCCATACTCAGATATTCAAGTTCAAATTGGGTTGGGTATCTTAGACAAACCCAACCCATTGGCAGCCATGAAAATTTGTTTACATAATACTCAGCTCAGCAGGGTTGGGTTGGATATGTTGTAAAATTCATAGCTCAAACTGGGCATGCATGTTACTCAGGTCGACCCAAACATTACTCGGGTCAGTTTTTCATTCCCCAAACGTTTGGGTTCAAATTGAGAAATCGGGTATCTGAGAAAAACCTGACCCATTGATAGCCATGAAAATAAAGGTGGGGCCCTATTTGCCAACTTGAGCTTCCACTAGTCTGCATGGGAGATTGGGTGTACCATGTGCAAGTACGTGCATAAGATATCGACGGAGACTGGACCCCACTTTTAAATAATGGACTCTGTGTTTGCATGTATGTACCTGTCTAGGTAGACCCAACCGTTCAAATCCTGGGCGTCACAAGTTTGATGACTTCTTGGGGTCAAGGGGTATGCCCTCGGAGTTTTACACCGATATGGACACCGTAGGTATGGCAGGTTGAGCAACACGACTAGGTCTCTGCGCCTGGGGTGGTCTCTCAGAGTAAAAATAAAAATAAAATGTATGTGGTTGTGTGAGAGAGAGGGGGGTTGTCACCTTGACACACTTTTGCAGTCCACTAAATACACCTGAAAAACAAGCCAATGGCAGAGGGTGTTAATGTTTGGCTCATCCTTTTGGTGAGCATAGCTGAGCTCGAGCTCATGGCTAGCCCGGGTTAGACAAGCCAAGCTTGACTCGTTTACAAAAAGATGCATCTTTCAAGATAAATAATAATAAAATTTGAACTCTAAGCATACCCAGTCAAGCTGAGACTGCTCATTTATAAAATCTAGAGTATTAGAAGAGATTTCAAATTTCTCATCTATGTACTTTGAACCTCACATTCCAACACGTTACACTTGCCCACCTCGTAATGATAATGGAGAACAATTTATTGTAGCTGACAAATTGTCGATATTTTAACCACTTGGGCATGCCTTTGGCAGTCGCCGATCAAGACTGTTGGAAGATCGAGAGCAAGACGCAACACAATCTATATCATTTTTAATTGCTCAGCGATCGACCCCTATATCGAGTAAGTATACTTAATATGTAACACTAAGTTCTATAGGTGCGTATATAGTTTAGTAACATTAATATTTGTTAAGTGCAGACAATTTGATCTGGAGTTGTGAAGAGAACTTTCACATCTCACTGATTCAGAAGTACAAAAAGAATGTGAAAATAAGTTTGTGGCATGGTTGAAAGAGTTGGTAAGGACGATGTCATACATTCTTTTAGTGTAAACAACAATAAGTTACTTAATTGGTCGTGATCACAGACATTGTTTATGCTTGTAGGTTTGCCATGGTGATGTTAATGACCAAGGAATATGTGATTTACAAAATGGTTCGACCAAAGTTGTGCAATGTTACAACGGGTACATTGTAAATGGTTATCGATTCTATACAAAAGACTACGGTGTAAACAAGTCAACGATAAATAGTGGTGTGTGTGTCAAGGGTAGCAGCTACGGTGAAAATGAACATGACTACTACGGTGTTATAGAAGAAATAATGGAGTTGACTTACTTAGGCATAAATAATAGGGTAACTTTATTCAATTATCATTGGTTTGATTCCACAGCAACAAGAGTCGACAAAGCATCATGCATTGTGGAGGTGAATCATAAATCAAGGTTTGGAACATATGAACCATTCATATTAGCCTCACAAGCTCAACAAGTTTACTATACTTCATATCCAAATACAAGGAAGTCAGATAGAAATGAATGGTGGGCAGTTTGCAAGGTGAAGTCTAAACTATACCCCGAGTATGATTCGTTACAAGAAGACAAGATTGTTGAAGCAGGTGATTACTATCAATCAGATGATATGTATGACTTCTCTTATGGTCACAATGTTGCACATGGTATGCATGTCATACCTCCATTGTCTGATGGCACATATATGGAAGAATGTGATCCAAAATGATATACCAAGTGAATGGGCGCTCAATGAAGAAGAAGAAGAAGAGCAGGAGGAGGAAGAAGAAGAATATGAAAGTCAAACAAATGATGAGGAAGCATACTCGAGCTAGTGAAATACATCTTGTAATACATACCTTATGTTTGAATGTATTGCAATGTTTGATTTGAATGATTAGAATGATTTGAATGTATTGCAATGATTGAATGTATTGTATGAAGTTATTTTTTATTTGATTATGTATCCATGAAGATATAGAGTTGTGTAATTGATCTAAATAAATTTTTTATTTGTTAGAATATGGTTCATGGAGATCACAGTGGTCGAGCACCCAGTGGTAGCCAGTCTCAGCCTTCATCTTCATGGGCTGCTTCGATAGGTATATCATTCAACTAATTATATACTTAATTAGTTTAAATGTGCATTGTGTGAATTTATAACTCATTTTTCTATAGATGATGTTTCGCCTGCACATAACCCACCTACATCAGCTATTCATACACTTCACGAGCCAACGTCAGATGCAGGGTCTTCTCAGTTTGACACATGATGACTGATTCAAATAGTGTATATCGATAGTCGACCGTAAGTATTTCATTTTCATTTATCCAATACTTATCTTATAAATAGTGTATATTGATAGTTAATATGTATCAATTCATGTGCAGTGCGAGGTTCGAGCCACAAGAAGTAATACGAGAAATTAGGCAGTCACTAGTTCAGCATCTTTCAGGACCGATCGCTCAATGAAAAGAGTACCCGAATGAGGTATTGGACAGATTAGTCGATTTGCAGACATGCTGCACAATATGAAGATTGCAGCTATAAAGGCATCTGGTAGGATAGATAATCCACTGCAGTGGAAGGGTCATGACCCTTCTACTATCAGATCAAATTATTGGGATGCCATGTGTGACAAGTGGGCGGGCCATGAATTTTGAAACCGCACAGTAAAGGCTGCACAAAACTGCGCGAAGATGCTCGATGCCCATCTACACACAAGTGGATCTAGGACTTTTGTGAGCCTCCTAAAGAAAATGGTCACTCATCAATATATATATTATCAAATTTATAAGTATTGTTGCATACTTTATAATTGATTTTTTTATCATTGTGCCTTACAAGAATGTGTTTGTTGAAACACATAAATGTAAAAGCACGAAAGAGTTCGTATCAGAGAAAGCGAGAGCGACAACAATATGTATTTATTGTATTAATAAACATTATAATAGACAAGTTACCATGAACATTATAATTCTTAATTATTAATCCATACTGTAATCATTACTTTGTAGGAGTCATACGAACAGCAGATGGTAGAGCGATATGGTGATGACTCCACTCAGCATCCACCTTTTGATCCTACAACATGGGTGACTAAAATGGTGAACCAAAAAAGGGTCATGTGTTCGGGTTTGGAAGTAATATGAACACCACACCAGTCATTGCCTCCTCCAGCCAGGGCTCTCAGAGTTCTCCCGCCAGCATCAACTCCCAACGTCTGATTGACTGTGCTAATAATTGGGATGGTGTCTGCCAGTTTGTTAAGGACATAGTGCATGACTATTTACATGAAGTCATTTTTGACATTATCTGTAATGAGTTGTGCAACTTTTTTTGGGACACGATAACTTCGTTTGTAGGTGCCCGTCAGGTATAAAAGTTTCATGTCGTTAGATTTAAATCTAGTATATGCATAATTTCATCATATATGAGCATGATTTCATCATTATGAAAGTTTTTTTACTCCCTTATAACACATATATGCATGATACAATCACTATGGGAGTTTTTTGACAACCATAGAACACATATTACCATGACTTCATCATTATGAAAGTTTTTTTACTGCCTTAGAACACATATATGCATGCTTGAATCACTATGAAAGTTTTTTTACAACCTTATAACACATATATGCATGATTGAATCACTATGAGAGTTTTTTGACAACATTAAAACGCATACAAGCATGATTTCATCACTATGAAAGTTTTTGACAATCTTATAACACATATATGCATGTATGAATCTCTATGAGACTTTTTTGACAACCTTAGAACACATATATGCTTGATTGAAGCACTATGAGAGTTTTTTTACAACATTAGAACACATATAAACATGATTTCATCAATATGAAAGTTTTTTGACAACATTAAAACACGTAAAAGCATGATTTCATCACTATGAAAGTTTTTTGACAACCTTTGAACACATATATGTGTGATTGAATCACTATGAGAGTTTTTTTACAACATTAGAACACATATAAGCATGATTTCATCACTATTAAAGTTTTTGACAACTTTAGAACACAAATATGCATGCTTGAATCACTATGAGAGTTTTTTGACAAACGTATAACACACATACGGTTGATTGAAGCACTATGGGAGTTTTTTGACAACATTAGAACACATATAAGCATGATTTCATCACTATGAAAGTTTTTCACTGTCTTATAACACATATATGCATGATTAAATCACTATGAAAGTTTTTTTATAATATTAGAACACATATAAGCATGATTCCATCACTATGAAAGTTTTTTTACTGCCTTGTAACACATATATACATGATTGAATCACTATGAAAGTTTTTTGACAACATTAGAACACATATAAGCATGATTCTATCACTATGAACTTTTTTGACTGCCTTATAACACATATATGCATGATTGAATCACTATGAGAGTTTTTTGACAACATTAGAACATATATAATCATGATTTCATCACTATGAAAGTTTTTTGACAACCTTAGAATACAAATATGCATGCTTGAATCACTATGAGAGTTTTTTGACAAACTTACAACATATACGCTTGATTAAAGCACTATGAGAGTTTTTTTACAACATTAGAACACATATAAGCATGATTTCATCACTATGAAAGTTTTTGACTGCCTTATAACACATATATGCATGATTAAATCACTATGAAATTTTTTTGACAACAATAGAACACATATAAGCATGATTCCATCACTATGAAAGATTTTTTACTGCCTTATAACACATATATGCATGATTGAATCACTATGACAGTTTTTTGACAACCTTAGAACACATATATAAGCCTGATTGCATCACTATGAATTTGTTTGACTACCTTAGAACATATATATGCATGCTTGAATCACTATAAAAGTTTTTTGACAACCTTAAAACACATATATGCATAATTGAATCACTATGAGAGTTTTTTTACAACATTAGAACACATATATGCTTGATTGAAGCACTATGAGAGTTTTTTGACAAGATTAGAACACATATAGGCATGATTTCATCACTATGAAAGTTTTTGACTGCCTTATAACACATATATGCATGATTAAATTACTATGAAATTTTTTTGACAACAATAGAACACATATAAGCATGATTCCATCACTATGAAAGATTTTTTACTGCCTTATAACACATATATGCATGATTGAATCACTATGACAGTTTTTTGACAACCTTAGAACACATATATAAGCCTGATTGCATCACTATGAAATTGTTTGACTACCTTAGAACATATATATGCATGCTTGAATCACTATAAAAGTTTTTTGACAACCTTAAAACACATATATGCATAATTGAATCACTATGAGAGTTTTTTTACAACATTAGAACACATATATGCTTGATTGAAGCACTATGAGAGTTTTTTGACAAGATTAGAACACATATAGGCATGATTTCATCACTATGAAAGTTTTTGACTGCCTTATAACACATATATGCATGATTAAATTACTATGAAAGTTTTTTGACAACATTAGAACACATATAAGAATGATTCCATCACTATGAAAGTTTTTTGACTGACTTATAACACATATATGCATGATTTAATCACTATAAAAATTTTTTTACAACCTTTCAACACATATGTCCATGATTGAATCACTATGAGAGTTTTTTGACAATATTAGAACACATATAAACATGATTTCATCACTATCAAAGTTTTTGACAACCTTAGAACACAAATATGCAAGCTTGAATCACTATGAGAGTTTTTTGACAAACGTAGAACACATATACGCTTGATTGAAGCACTATGAAAGTTTTCTTACAATATTAGAACACATATAAGCATGATTTCATCACTCTGAAAGTTTTTGACTGCCTTATAACATAAATATGCATGATTGAATCACTATAAAAGTTCTTTGGCAACATCAGAACACATATAAGCATGATTTCATCACTATGAAAGTTTTTTTACTACCTTATAACACATATATGCATGATTGAATCACTATGAGAGTTTTTTGACAACCTTTGAACACATATATGCATGATTAAATCAGTATGAGAGTTTTTTTACAACATTAGAACACATATAAGCATGATTTAATCACTATTAAAGTTTTTGACAACTTTAGAACACAAATATGCATGCTTGAATCACTATGAGAGTTTTTTGACAAACGTATAACACACATACGGTTGATTGAAGCACTATGGAAGTTTTTTGACAACATTAGAACACATATAAGCATGATTTCATCACTATTAAAGTTTTTCACTGCCTTATAACACATATATGCATGATTGAATCACTATGAAAGTTTTTTTACAACAATAGAACACATAAGCATGATTCCATCACTATGAAAGATTTTTTACTGCCTTATAACACATATACGCATGATTGAATCACTATGACAGTTTTTTGACAACCTTAGAACACATATATATGCATGATTAAATCACTAAGAAAGTTTTTTGACAACCTTAGAACACATATATAAGCATGATTGCATCACTATGAAATTGTTTGACTACCTTAGAACATATATATGCATGCTTGAATCACTATAAAAGTTTTTTGACAACCTTAAAACACATATATGCATAATTGAATCACTATGAGAGTTTTTTTACAACATTAGAACACATATATGCTTGATTGAAGCACTATGAGAGTTTTTTGACAAGATTAGAACACATATAAGCATGATTTCATCACTATGAAAGTTTTTTACTGCCTTATAACACATATATGCATGATTCAATCACTATGAAAGTTTTTTGACAACATTAGAACACATATAAGCATGATTCCATCACTATGAAAGTTTTTTGACTGCCTTATAACACATATATGCATGATTTAATCACTATAAATTTTTTTTTACAACCTTTCAACACATATGTCCATGATTGAATCACTATGAGAGTTTTTTGACAATATTAGAACACATATAAGCATGATTTCATCACTATCAAAGTTTTTGACAACCTTAGAACACAAATATGCAAGCTTGAATCACTATAAGAGTTTTTTGACAAACGTAGAACACATATACGCTTGATTGAAGCACTATGAAAGTTTTCTTACAATATTAGAACACATATAAGCATGATTTCATCACTCTGAAAGTTTTTGACTGCCTTATAACATAAATATGCATGATTCAATCACTATAAAAGTTCTTTGGCAACATCAGAACACATATAAGCATGATTTCATCACTATGAAAGTTTTTTTACTACCTTATAACACATATATGCATGATTGAATCACTATGAGAGTTTTTTGACAACCTTTGAACACATATATGCATGATTAAATCAGTATGAGAGTTTTTTTACAACATTAGAACACATATAAGCATGATTTCATCACTATTAAAGTTTTTGACAACTTTAGAACACAAATATGCATGCTTGAATCACTATGAGAGTTTTTTGACAAACGTATAACACACATACGGTTGATTGAAGCACTATGGGAGTTTTTTGACAACATTAGAACACATATAAGCATGATTTCATCACTATGAAAGTTTTTCACTGCCTTATAACACATATATGCATGATTGAATCACTATGAAAGTTTTTTTACAACAATAGAACACATAAGCATGATTCCATCACTATGAAAGATTTTTTACTGCCTTATAACACATATACGCATGATTGAATCACTATGACAGTTTTTTGACAACCTTAGAACACATATATATGCATGATTAAATCACTAAGAATGTTTTTTGACAACCTTAGAACACATATATAAGCATGATTGCATCACTATGAAATTGTTTGACTACCTTAGAACATATATATGCATGCTTGAATCACTATAAAAGTTTTTTGACAACCTTAAAACACATATATGCATAATTGAATCACTATGAGAGTTTTTTTACAACATTAGAACACATATATGCTTGATTGAAGCACTATGAGAGTTTTTTGACAAGATTAGAACACATATAAGCATGATTTCATCACTATGAAAGTTTTTTACTGCCTTATAACACATATATGCATGATTCAATCACTATGAAAGTTTTTTGACAACATTAGAACACATATAAGCATGATTCCATCACTATGAAAGTTTTTTGACTGCCTTATAACACATATATGCATGATTTAATCACTATAAAATTTTTTTTACAACCTTTCAACACATATGTCCATGATTGAATCACTATGAGAGTTTTTTGACAATATTAGAACACATATAAGCATGATTTCATCACTATCAAAGTTTTTGACAACCTTAGAACACAAATATGCAAGCTTGAATCACTATGAGAGTTTTTTGACAAACGTAGAACACATATACGCTTGATTGAAGCACTATGAAAGTTTTCTTACAATATTAGAACACATATAAGCATGATTTCATCACTCTGAAAGTTTTTGACTGCCTTATAACATAAATATGCATGATTGAATCACTATAAAAGTTCTTTGGCAACATCAGAACACATATAAGCATGATTTCATCACTATGAAAGTTTTTTTACTACCTTATAACACATATATGCATGATTGAATCACTATGAGAGTTTTTTGACAACCTTTGAACACATATATGCATGATTAAATCAGTATGAGAGTTTTTTTACAACATTAGAACACATATAAGCATGATTTAATCACTATTAAAGTTTTTGACAACTTTAGAACACAAATATGCATGCTTGAATCACTATGAGAGTTTTTTGACAAACGTATAACACACATACGGTTGATTGAAGCACTATGGGAGTTTTTTGACAACATTAGAACACATATAAGCATGATTTCATCACTATGAAAGTTTTTCACTGCCTTATAACACATATATGCATGATTGAATCACTATGAAAGTTTTTTTACAACAATAGAACACATAAGCATGATTCCATCACTATGAAAGATTTTTTACTGCCTTATAACACATATACGCATGATTGAATCACTATGACAGTTTTTTGACAACCTTAGAACACATATATATGCATGATTAAATCACTAAGAAAGTTTTTTGACAACCTTAGAACACATATATAAGCATGATTGCATCACTATGAAATTGTTTGACTACCTTAGAACATATATATGCATGCTTGAATCACTATAAAAGTTTTTTGACAACCTTAAAACACATATATGCATAATTGAATCACTATGAGAGTTTTTTTACAACATTAGAACACATATATGCTTGATTGAAGCACTATGAGAGTTTTTTGACAAGATTAGAACACATATAAGCATGATTTCATCACTATGAAAGTTTTTTACTGCCTTATAACACATATATGCATGATTCAATCACTATGAAAGTTTTTTGACAACATTAGAACACATATAAGCATGATTCCATCACTATGAAAGTTTTTTGAGTGCCTTATAACACATATATGCATGATTTAATCACTATAAATTTTTTTTTACAACCTTTCAACACATATGTCCATGATTGAATCACTATGAGAGTTTTTTGACAATATTAGAACACATATAAGCATGATTTCATCACTATCAAAGTTTTTGACAACCTTAGAACACAAATATGCAAGCTTGAATCACTATGAGAGTTTTTTGACAAACGTAGAACACATATACGCTTGATTGAAGCACTATGAAAGTTTTCTTACAATATTAGAACACATATAAGCATGATTTCATCACTCTGAAAGTTTTTGACTGCCTTATAACATAAATATGCATGATTGAATCACTATAAAAGTTCTTTGGCAACATCAGAACACATATAAGCATGATTTCATCACTATGAAAGTTGTTTTACTATCTTATAACACATATATGCATGATTGAATCACTATGAAAGTTTTTGGACAACCTTTGAACACATTTATGCATGATTAAATCAGTATGAGAGTTTTTTGACAATATTAGAACACATATAAGCATGATTTCATCACTGTGAAAGTTTTTTACAACCTTAGAACACAAATATTCATGCTTGAATCACTATGAGAGTTTTTTTACAAACTTAGAGTACATATATGGTTTATTGAAGCACTATGAATGTTTTTTTACAACAGTAGAACACATATAAGCATGATTTCATCACTATGAAAGTTTTTGACTTCCTTATAACATATATATGCATGATTGAATCCCTATGAAAGTTGTTTTACAACAATAGAACACATATAAGCATGATTCCATCACTATGAAAGATGTTTGACTGCCTTATAATACATATATGCATGATTGAATCACTATGACAGTTTTTTGACAACCTTAGAACACATATATATGCATGATTAAATCACTAAGAAAGTTTTTTGACAACCTTAGAACACATATATAAGCATGATTGTATCACTATGAAATTGTTTGACTACCTTAGAATATATATATGCATGCTTGAATCACTATAAAAGTTTTTTGAGAACCTTAAAACATATATATGCATAATTGAATCACTATGAGAGTTTTTTTACAACATTAGAACACATATAAGCATGATTGTGATACAAAAGACATTTATTTGACAGCCTTATAACACATATATGCATGCTTGAATCACTATGATATTTTTGGACAACCTTAGAACACATATTTGCCTGATTGAATCACTATGAATTTTTTTCTGTCAGCCTTAGAACACATATCTGAATTCTGTTAATGTCCTTCACTTTATTGCTAGCTAGTCTATATGTAATTCATTCATTTTACTTTGATTGCCTTAGATTAGGTGCATTGCATATAATTTATTTCATTATATTTTGTTTATTAATACTAACCTTTCTTTTCTTTTGTAGGATGCTAGACATAATCAGCGTAGAGGAGCTGATGGAGGCCTGGATGAAGGGGCATATCGAGAAAATGAAGAAGATGATGCTCAGAATCTTGGCGATGATTAGATTCATGTTTTGAATTTGTTGCACCTTATTGTTGTTTCAAAGGAAACTCTTTGTAAATGTTCACTTGTAAATAGTTAGAACTTGGCGAGGATTATAATGGATCGATAAATTTTTTCACCTTGTATCTTGTGTTAAATTTGTTTCAGTTGCTTTGTATATGTATTTTTTATGTGTACTTTATTTTTTATACACAAGATATATAAATTGTATAACAAATTTTTTTTTCTTGAAAAATATATTTCAAAAAAATTTTTTAAAATGTTTTTTATTTTTTGCGACAAATTAGCGATGGATATTCTCCGTCGCTAATTAGTATCGGCCTCCAATTTAGCAACGGATTAGGGATGGATATTTATCTGACAAAAAACTGAATTGATCGATGTTCTACGATGAATTGTAATCCATCGCAATTCTGCTGCTACAATAGCGACAAAATTAGCGACGGATGTGTATCTGTCGCAAAACCAAATCTCTATGGATTAATGACAGCCTTGCGATGAATCATGGCATTTGTTAATTCATCACAAATTAGCGACGGAAGTATCGACATATATTTTTTATCGCTAGTTAGCGACTAGGAACTTGCGATGAAAGTTATTTGTAGCTAGTCCATCGCTAAACTGTTAGTGATGGATTAGCGATGGATTATGATTGTCGCTAATCCACAAATTTCTTGTGGTGATATGTGAAAGCTAGATTAGACAATGATTTTTACTAATGATATAAGCACTGAACAACGGTGATTTACCTACGGTATCAAAATTTTAGCTTTGTAGGCTAGATGAGACAATGATTTATACATGTGAAGAATACATATTACAACAATTTGTATATGTGAAGGATACATATTACAACGATTTATACATATGAAGGATACATTATTAAACAGAATTCACACGCGATTCCTGTGTTCCATAGCTCACTTTTGAGTTGAACTAAGCATGTCATAAAACAGAACAATATAAGACACTACATTAAGTTTCATAAGAAATGCAAACATCCTCTCAACATTGATTACATACCAAAAGACTTATAAAACTAATGCTATCATTCCACTCAAATTGGTCAGGAGGATGGAAGCTTTCAACATTATAGTGCATGTTTGTAGGGTATTACTGCATGTTGGAAATTACACAAGTTAGATATTGATAAGCATAACGTAATGCAATTTACATGGAAAGCAATATAATATATTACACACTTGTTCATGCCGAGGGCTTGATTGCTTTTGCTTAGAGGTTGGTTGTTTCTTGGACCTTTTCTTACCAACCAATTCTAGTGCACCCTTTGTCCTCCGATGACTGCGATCAAAGACAGGTTTCCTTTTGATACCCTTCACTAGGTGAATTTTTTCTACATAATCTACAATGTTGACTCCTGACTTATTGAAGATGATGTTTACACTTCGACGCAACTTCTCATGAGTGTCAAGCGAAGCATGATTTTCACCTTCGTTGTTCACTTTCATTTTCTTGGACTAGTTTTTATGAGCTGCAATAGACTGATGGTGAATTAACTGCACATTTTTAAGTAACAACATTGACACTTTTCTCATGCATACATAGGCTTCTTCACTTTTTGATGTCAAATCTGCAACATGCATAAGTGACCTACATAGTTATTGGTAACGGGAGGTTATGTGATACTTCTCATCAACACCAGATTGACTAACATTATTTGTATTCAGTAGTTCAATCTTTGTTTGTCTCATCCATCTTTGCATTAAATATGACTCAGATATTTCTTGTATCTTCTCTTGATTAAGTACCTTTAATGCATGACGACATAAAATACCTTTGAATTCATATATTTTGTATGTATATTCAACTGTTCTGTTGTCAACATTGTACGTAACATGTGTGCCTTGCCTTTTCGGATGTTCTTCGCCCATTCCATACAATATGGTATTTGTAGATATTCTCGGTTTACACATGTCCTTCTATGTTGCAATTCATGATGTGTATAACCTCCTTCTTAATCCATTCAAATACAATTAATGTATTCTGCAAGTCGCATCAATATTTTTATGCCCAAAGTTATAGGGTGTGTATTGAAGCATTTCACATCTTGTTCAAGTTCATTCTATCTAAGACTGTCTATAAATAATTCATATTGTTTCATGAAGCGAAACATTATTAAACATGAATACAAGGTTTTCTTCAGTGTATCATGCATAGATTTATCTCTTTGTGTGCTTATCATACCTGCACAAAAGTATTGTCTTTCATATGCCAACACCCACTTCTTTTTATCTGCATATAAATTTTGTAACCATACACAGTCTTCAAGGTCGTACATCTTAATCATTTTCTCTCAATCAAACATAAAAGTGACCTTGTCTACGCTCTCAAGTACACACCTTGTAATTTTTTTGTCAAACCATGTCTTCTGATTAAATATGTGTCCTATGTTCTTTGTTGCATTTTGAAGGATATGCCACAAACATAGGCAGTGATGTGCATCTGGCCATACATGAGACACAACAACCGCAATTGTGTTATCACTATCTATAAGTACAACTTCAGGTTGTTTCACATTTATTGCCTGTGTAAATACTCTGAACAACCACTCAAAGATTTCCTTAGACTGGTCATACAAAAAAATGTCACCTAATATACAACTCATAGAGTGATGGTTTACTCCGACAAACTGCGCAAATGGCCATTGTTCAGTATTAATCTTCATTATCGTTTAAAAAATAAACATATCATTGAAGCATTCATAATCTACTCTTGACTTTGAATTTTCCCAAAACATATTCACAGCATATCAATCTTCATCCAGTTGTATTGCACTAAAGAAACTAGGGTCATTGCTTGATTTCTTCTATAAGTAATCAATCAAAGAACATATTTCTCCATTCTTCATGTTATCTGTCATCTTGCTTCTCTAGTGGTTTCTTAGATTCATAGGTGTGAATGGCACATTCTCGCGACCACCATCTATGTGCACGCACAAATTGTATGTCTTCCTTGGTGCAATGTTGATGCTATCAACTATTTCAACAATTGCAGCATGCACTTTAGTTACTTTACGATGTGACCTTAACATAGAAGTCATAAATAAAGCTGTTAATTCATGGTTATGATCACTGATTAAATTATGAACTACATATTTCCCATTCAGAAGTCTTCTTAACACCATTCTCATTGGGCATCCACATCTTGAATTTGGCTTGCTCCTTATTGGATTTTCACTTGACTTCTTCCAACCTTCCTTAGAACAAACATATGTTTTTCTCACCATGACACCCTATATATTTTTTGACCAAGAATACCTTCTAACACTGAAGCCAGGTTTTAAAGCATAATCAATGTAAAATTTATATGCAACTTCTTCATTATCAAACTGTATTCCTTTTACGAGAACAGAGTCAAGTGTACTATCATGTATATTCCCAATGCTTGAATCTTTATCAAGTGTATTGTCATGATCGTCTACCTCATTATCGAATTGCATTTCTTCTGCTTGAACATTCAAGTCAAGAGTGAATCTAATGTTTGCACCCTTCTTATCATGTGCATCATTAGTGCACATGTTCACTTCTTTAGGTGCATCATTAGTATAGATGTTTACTTCTACATAACTTTCCAATGATTAAGATACATCATCTTCACTGCAACTAGATGATAAGCTCACCACTGTCATAAGAAAGATATCAATTTGTGTTAGCTAGTGCATACGTTTACTACGATTTATTCAAAATGCATATAACAATGGATACCGATAAGGTTAAGCAAGTCAAAGAAATGATTGAATGAATCATAATATAAAAGCAACAACGATTTGTTATTTGCTTATAATATGCATCGAGTTGTTATTTATCATGCCAATAAAAAAAATGATTTATCGTATATGTGTGTTAATGATAGTGATTCACGTGACAACAATTTAATTATATCTATGACGCTGTGAAGCGATTTCAATAGAAATCACTAAATAAGCAGCTATTTGAATACGCAAATCGCCACCGCAAGCGCGCAATAATGTATTTTTGTACGCACACATTTTAAAATCATACTACAAATATCTTACAAATCGATACTAGAAAATACATAATATCTTACAAATCGATATACATATCACATAATATATTATAAATCGATACAATAATTTAGCATAATAGCTTACAAATCGACACTACAAAACACATAATATCTTATAAATTGATATACATATTGCATAATATATTACAAATCGATACGAAAATTCAGCATAATAGCTTACAAATCAATATTAACAAACAAAATAATATCTCACAAATCGATAGTATGTTACTACAACCGTGAATTGCATTACATTGCACATATTGAGTAAATGGACAATACTGGATGGGGTAGAGGCCCTTTCTCGCATCTGTAGACAAGCATTCTTGTCAACAGGTCCCAACGTCTTATAAATATCTTTAATTTTTCAACCGTCGAAATGACAACATCCACCTGCAATAACAAAATAATGCCTTAATGGCACTCACGATGATATATGTTCTTCAACAATAGCATGATGACATGGAAAGGTACTCACGACGCCTTAATGGCACTTGTTGGAATGTTTGTGCGTCATTGCTTTTTTTCATACTGCCTAACGAAAATGAAGAAGAGAAGATTGTAAAAAGAGATGGCCGACAAATGCGCCTATGATGCCCACCATTGATCGAACCAGTCGATCGATTTATAGTTATCTCCACAAGGTAGGAACGAACCCGAAAATGTTTTATAACACAAAGCAGGAACGAGAAGGCGGCAATGTGTTGTAACACAAGCTAAAAACCAAGGCGAGAACCTGGACTCGAGACGACAGCAAAGGGTGCTCCGACGGCCACAGACGACGGTAAAGAGTGTGTCTTCAAAGGGAGATTCTGCTATAGCAGATGGTGCGTGGTCAAAGAGTGATCCGCTAGCAGCATAGGAGTTTAATGCTTAGGGCAAAAACGAAACGTCTGGACTTTTTGAAGAGTTAAGATCATCTTCCCTTTTCTGGTTGGAGAACATTTTGGTCCTTTTCTCGAACCGTCATTTCATGGCGAGAATGGTAGGAAAGGATACTTAAGTCTTTGCAATCGCACCGGACTCCGATGCTAAGTGATGCTGACACACGGGGATACGAGCCCCACGTGCTTATATACGTGGCACTCATTCGGACCCCCAACATGAAACGTTTGCTACAGTGCATCTTCGGGGGAGAACACACAGCACCCTCCTGGCTCACGACCATTCAGTGGCTAAAAAAAAGACCAGCTGGTGACAGAGGCAGTAGGTTGTCGGCAGTTCAGCGGCGGCGGCGCTTTGGTAAAAAACAAATCCTACAAGAAAGAAAGAGGGCAGGAAAACCTGTAGTCCGATGCCCGAGGCTAGCAGCAACTAGGCGAGAAACAGAAAGGAGGAGGAGTTTCCGAGATACGGCAGTGGCGGGTGGCGCTCAGCCACCCGTGCTTGCAGCAAAATGAAAAGGAGACCGGCGACCTGGTAGTCACCGGTGAAATCAGGAAAAGAGAACGGGGTTGTGGTATGTCGACAGAACTGAAGAAAGAAAGAATACAAGGAGGAACCAAGGTGGTGGTGGCGATGATTACCCTCGTCCAACATAGGAAACAGCTCGAGTGGTGTCCGGCCACTTGGGCAGGTGGTCGGTGGAGTCTGCAGACTAGCCGCAACAGGAGCAGCTGGGCCGTCGGCTGCTCAGGGAGGGCAGCAGGGCCACCAGGTTTCAGCGGAGACCGATAGGGGTCTCCGGCGGGACTTCGCTGCGGTGACAGGTACCTCGGCTGGGGCGTCACGGTGGTGGTGTGTGCACCAGGGAACAAGGTAGCTAGTGGTTCGGACGTGCAAATCAGGGGTGGATGGTGGTCTGGGGCGTCTGGTTGTAGCGCAAGGATGGAGGTGGCCAGTGACCATCGTGGTGGTGCTGTGAATACCCAGGAAACAAAGAAGTAGAATGTGCTGAGCTCACGGTGGTGGTGGTGCCATCGTGAGAAGTTAAAAGAAGAGGGAGATGGGAGAGACGAATGAGAAAACAAGTAAAAGAATTAAAGGATCAGGTGGGGGTTTTAAGTAGGGGGTGAGTGGCGGCAGTTTGGTAAAATGGGAAGGGGAGTAAATCCTTGGGTCCAAATCCAAATCCAAATCCAACCCACTCCCATATTCATTTGAATCTGGATCTTCATTCAGATCCAAATGGTTAACACCCAAAAACCTAAATCAGTTTGTACTTTGGATCGGGTCTACCCCAATGAATCCGATCCAAGTACCATTTTTTTTAAATCCCCAAATAAATTAAGTAATTTATTCCCTTGATATTCGGGTTTTCCCCAAAATTTCCCAGTTAATCATAATAACTGCTAATATTATCTACGACCCACTAACGTAGACTGATTTTTGAACAGAAATCCCATGATATTTTATTAAGAACATTCCTTAAAATACATCGAAATTCCGGATATTACAGTGCCAACTCTTCTTCTGATTTCTGCCGACAGCCAATTGCAGCCAGCGCACCCTACTGACGCCTGACCCTCAGGCCCAGCCCAGCCCGCAGAGCCCTTCTCTACTTCGACTGGTGCGGGTCAGCCCGGTTCTTTCTGCCTTGGCTTTGTCGGATCACCTGAACAACCGATGTTTGCCCTGCCGCGGTTGGCTCCGCGTACCACTGTTGGACCTGCTTGGAAATGTGGTAGACTTTGCATACACTCCTATGCTTGCAACACAGAACCTGAGGCAAATGCACACGTCCTCGCCCGTATTCAGATGGTCAGCAAAGCGTGATCCATGTCACGCCTTTCATAGGAAAATTCCCAAGGGTATTTTTGAGATTTTTCACTTACGGTGACTTAGCATATATGCGTAGACTTAGGTTGCTTGAACAATACTTTCCAGCTAGAAATTTCTGTAATTTCATGCCAAGTTTGTGTATATATATATTCATAAACTGGTTTGTGTTGCACTCTTTATGAATAAAATATATATTTATGCATACAATGGATTTTTTACGAGTAAAAATATGCATGTGTTCAAGAAGTTTCGAACATACACACGTGAGTATTTTGAATATTTTTCAAATAAATATAATGTTCAAGTTTTGCGAGCATATTCATACATGTGTATTTTAGATTTTACGAACTTGTATATACGATTGTATTTCAGAATTTTTATGAATGTATATATGTGGTTCAAGTTTTTTATTATGCATATTTCGTAATTGTTGTGTAATCATATTTGTTTTAAGCATGTGTATGAATGAAAACCCAGATTTTCAATGCATGAGTACAGTTCTAAAATCTAGGATTTATGAAATATGTTAGCATGATGCTTAAGCTTATAATACGATGAATGATGAAATGCATATTGAATGATATATATATATGTATTGCATAATGACTATGATGATAATGTATTATGCACTTGTTCTTTTATGAAATCAAGAAAAGGCTCGAGCTCAAATGGGTGACTCCTAACCTTGTGCATGGTCAATTGGACCGATATGTGTTGGTGACACAAAGTGGTGGTCCATAACTTTGTGACTTGTTAATTTAAAATCATATGTGCATGTTGTAATACCAGAAATTTTTTTAACAAATATTTAAATAAATAATATGATTTATTATCTTAAAAATATCTTTTGTTTATTTAAATATGCCTGTGAATTATAAATTATGTGGTATATTGATTCAAAATGAAATTCTAAGTGAATTAAAATTTTATTCAAAGATAAAATAGAATTCAAATTTAATTTGGAATTAAAATCATGTAAATTGAAATTTAAATTGAATTTGGATATTTGTAACGCTTGTGATTTTTTAGAGTATTTTTAATAAATAAAATAATATTAATAAGGATTTTTACAAGAAAGGAATGTAAAAATGTAAATTAATTTAGGTTGAATTTTAGAAGATATGTTAGGAAGAATTAAATCTTATTTTAGTAAAATTTGTATGCAAATCAAATTTATAAAAAATTAAAATTTTAATAGAATAATTGACAAATTTCATCAAAATAAAGTTGAATAGGATTTCAGATTAATTTAGGTTTAATTTGATATATATGTAATATAATTGTATTAAATTAGAATTGGGTTTATATGGATTTGAAATCCAAATTTTAAAATAATATTAAATATAAATTTTATTGAATGAAAAAACTTGAATTAACTAAGTTTAATAAAATGGTAGAGGTCCATAGGGTGGGGCATCCCTCAATGTGGGTCCATCCTATGTGGCACCTCGTGCTAGAATTAAATTTAAAAGTTATAAGTTTAAAACCTAAGAAATTGATATTTCAAAAGTTTTCTAAACAAAATAAGTAAAGAAGAAAATATAAAAAAATAAATTTAAAACTTACCAAATAAGTTGTATAGTAATGCTTAGGCTAAAGGGTTGAAATTTAGAAATTTTGGGCTGAAAATTTAAAATTTTGAAAGATTTGAAAACAAGAAGAAAAAATTATACAAAGGGGCCAAAGACGGGCTATGCCCCCTATTAGGATTTTCTAGAGTTTTGTCTATTTTTCACTCTTTGTATTTTTCTCTTTCTCCTTCTCTTCTTCTTCAATTCTTGAAGGAGGTTGCAACAACCATTGAAGCTGCACTTGAAGGTTTCATTAAGTGGAGGGGGCATCTAATCCATTGGATTTCGTTGTTGAGGTAGGTACCTCTATCATATAGGCTCAAAAATGAATTTCAAGGTATGTAGAGAATGAAAAATCAAGATCAATGGTGATCTATGGTGGATCAACCATAGATCTTGTATTAGAGAGGTTGTAAATGTTTGTGCATGACATACCTCATGATGTAATATTTTAAAAACATTAATTTCTTTGAAAATATGTGTTGTTTGGGGGTTTTTACCGAAATCGGTTTTGAAAAAATTATAGTATTGAATGTTAGATGCAAATTGATTTTTATATGGTTGTTTATGAATTTAAATGCATGATTCAATGTGATATGATGTTATAATTGATGTGAACAAGGTTTTTATAAATCTAGAATCAAATTTGTTTTATTAGACTTCATAAAAAGTTATGAAAAAAGTTTTTTTTCAAATATGTGTTTTAAATCTTGGTAAGAACATGAATGTGATTAGGTTTTAATGCATGATTCAATTTCGATTTTGTGTTACAACATCATGTTTACTAGATTATGTGTGTACCATGCTTAGAAATCTATTATTAGACATTTTTGCATACAAATTTTTATATAAATAGTTTAATTAAAAAAATAGTTGTGCAGTTTGTGTTTTCCTAATTGAGTAATGTCAGTAGGAAAATCATAACACTCAAACGAATTGCAGTTTGATGAAATCCTTTTATGTGGGCCATGTAAACATATACATGAAGTCTAGTAAATAGGATTTGGCTAAAAGTGGTTTGTTTGAGAGTTATAACTTTTGTGATACAAACCAGAAAACCTGGCCTGTACAAAATCAGATCTAGTATATTCTACCACAAAAAATCTAGTAAATCTCGCTTATGGACATCTTGTAGATCCTTGAAAAATAAGAGAAAAATTGTAACTCTTACCAATTAGTACCAAGACTTTATCCAAGTCGGTGAAATTTTGTTAGTTATAGAAAATCAAGACCTGTGAAATTTTCTGATAGGGATCCGATCCAGAATATGTTTAAAAATAATGGCATGGAGTTTAACAACAAGTGTGGACTCTGCTGAAAGGTAACAAATAAGGCTTTTACCAAAAAATTATATAAAATTATAAGCCTTTGGAAATGATATTGAATCACTGTTTCTTTAGGGAATAAAGTTTTGTATCTTTAACTGTTGACAGAAAAATCAGTTTCAGTCCGAGAATTACTACTGTAAAAATATAAGAAGTTTTTTAGATCTGTAAATTGAAGATCTTAGGAAATACATATAGATATTACCTAGAATTTTTTATTGACTGTTGGTGCTCTATATGAGCCACCGTAGAACCTGTAACAATAGTATGATTTCTGCAATTTACTGTTTGTAAATATGCATTGTGAACCTACATGATTCAATGCCTATCATGCTCACACACACATAGTCAATGTATGAATTCGTGTGCAGTCTATGAAATGTGTAAAATTGATATATGATAGCATGATAAGTGTATGCATGATGATTCTGATGAATGTCATGTTTCTTGATATGATGAATCATGATGAGATAAGACATGTATGAGGATAATTTGCATGAATGTTGCATAAATGGTTTATGTTATAGACATGGGTATCAAGCACTGTGTTGAAAGATGTATATAAAGCATGTTGGATGTGACATGGGTCGTGAGGGACCCTACGTGCATATGGCTCGTGAGTGAGCCTGGGTTCGGTGAAACCATTGTTGTGTTCGTAAGTACCATATTATGAATAATTGTAATGCATGCACATACATTCTTCAACATTAAAAGAAGTATGACTCAAGATTACTTCCGAGGAAAGTATATTACCACGAGTCTGGTTCAAGAGTATCCCGAAATGGGGATATGTTACTCATGTCTTCTTTTAAATCGTTGTAATTTTGAAAAGATTTTTAAATGTAAAACATGTGAAAACCAGACATCAAATAATAAAAACCGGTTCTCACTAGTGGATGAGACCGGGTCGAACTCAGGGAACGGAAATATTTCGTATTCAAGTACACAAATCTAAACTATTCTTTATTGCCGAATTATTGAAATGTAAAATGTTCAGAAAAGTAAAAACAACTAACTATTACAACAAATGAATACCCTTCGCAGAGGGCGTAAAGTGCAATATTTACAAACCCAATCAAATTCCTAATTCTAAAAAAAAACAAAAAGAAGCTTTATTCTTCGTACTTCGTGTCACGTAATCGCTTCCGCTCCAGTCCTGTGCAATCCTGCACAAATAAAATGAACACAAACAGTACCAGAGATAGAAGTAAAAACAATATTAAACTAGCTAAATGCTAAAAACACTGAAATATAGCATCAAAAGAAACTAATGAACATTAAAACGATATTAAACTAATGTTAATGAACTATGTAATTCTAAAATTAAGAGTAAAATAAAAGACACTAAGCAATTTTCACAAACCGAATTTACTGAACTAAAACTGAAAACATGAATCGGAAATGAAAGAAACAAAAACAACTAGAAATTACTTGAAATTGATTAAAAGAAACTGAAACATGAAATAAAGCAAAAACAAGAAATGAATATGTAAGAAAAACAGGAAAATTAAATTGTTGAAAAATAGGAATTAACTGCTAAAAGCTGGAAAATTAAAATGAACAAACAGTAATTCATTATTAAGAAAAACATGAAATGACTGAATGAGGAAAAACAAATTTATCAGAAAATAAAATTCAGAAAGTAAACAAAAGAAACTCAGAATGTAAAAAGAATACAGGAAATGCATAATGTGAATCAAATAACTAGAAACCTAACTAAATGAATCAACATAGAATGACTGACTTCGAAACAGAAAATTCAGAACTTAGTTTGATGAATGCAAAGCATGAACTACCTAATGTAAAACAGTAAAATAGACAAGAAATTACAAAAGAAAATAGTAAATTCTTTGACACACTACTAAATTGAAATATATGACACTGATTTAAAAAAAAACAAAACAGAACATTACAGAGAAAGCACGGTTAATGCAAAGACAGTCTATGCAATGACTCAAGCAAAATGCAGAAACAAGAAATAAAAACCTATGAAATTTACCTGCTAACAAATGAATTAACAAAATGACACACAAAATCTAAAGAAAAACTCAACGAAATAACAGATCGGGCGATAAAAAAAATTGAAATAGAAACTATCTAATTTTTTTTTCTTTTCAGTTTTTAGTTTTTCTTTTATTATTTTTTTTACAGACATAGCACAACCAATCAGAAGAAGATTTGAAGAATAAGAAAGGAGAAGAAAAATAGGATTTATTGAAGAAGAAGAAGAAGTAAAAAAAAAAACAAAAACAGATCGAAAGAAGAAATCGGATGAAGAACAAGAAAATCTGAAGGAGAAGAAGAAGAAGAGATTGAAAGAAGAAGAGGAAGAAGAAGAAGATCTGAAGGAGAAGAGGAGGAATCAGAACTTACCGTGATGAAGAAGAAGCTGAAGAAGAGGTGGCGGCCTCCACCACGCTGTCGCCGGAATGAGGAGCTTCCACCACTGCCGCCAGCTGGAGTGTAGATAGAGAAAGAGGAAGAAGGAGAAGTTAGGGAAAAAGGATAGCCACCGACAATGGTGGAGAAAGGAGAGAAGAGAGGGAATAGAGGGAAAGAGGGGGGGGGGGGGAAAGAGGGCTTCAGCCGTGAATGAGAGGAGGCGCCCGATTTTTGTGATTTTGGGGGTTTTTAACAAGTTCAAACCTTTCAAACCGGCTGGAACCGGTTTGAAACAAATACAAACCGGTTCAAGCCGGTTACTTATTTTTTTTTTAGTTTTCTTTTTAAAAATGCAAACCGGTTTGAACCGGTTTGATTTATTATATTTTTTTTATTTTAGTTTAAAAACCAAATGCAAACCGGTTTGAACCGGTTTGGTTTATTATTATTATTATTTTTTTCTTTTTTTAAAAAATCTAAAAACAACAAACTATTTAAAAAATAACAAACTATTTACTAAAAAACTCAAACGAACTAACTATTTTAAAAAATTATTTACACTAACCTTATTTCACAATATATCTAACTCTAATTTTTAACTCTAATTTTTTATTTTATTTTTATTTTATTTTTATTTTTATTTTATTTTTATTTTTATTTTTATTTTTATTGAAAACTAAAACTAAAACTACTATGACTATAACAAAAACTAAAATATGCATAAAATTGTAAAATAAAACTATTTTCATGCATTTTCTATTTTTAAATCATTTTAGCATATTTACTTGAAAACTATCATAAAATTGGGTTTTTGAAACATTATTTTATAAAATCATGCATATTTAACTGTTAATAAACCCTGAATTATATGCATGATCAAATACCCCCATGCTTATGTTTTGCTAGTCCTCGAGCAAACTAGAAAAATGCAAGAAATCAAACTATCACCTAACTCACTTTCGTAGGAATCACAGTTGCATTTAGCTCATGCAACAAGCCCTTTCAACCCCTGGTTTACCCCAGTGGACGAGTAAGGTCTCGTGAGGGTTTGCAGTGATGCTACCCACAAACGTCTCTGTCATGTATGCAAAATATTACACATCCTCACAATCAGTAGGTAATTAAAGACTTTATTTTCACAAATATTTCCTATTTTTTCAAAATCGAAATATAATTAGAATCTTTTATGCACCACCACAGAAAAAGAATTTCTTTCACTTTTCTAAATATCACAATTATTTATGTTTTATTCTTAGAAAATCCAATAAAAACATATTATTATTTACTTATCCTCACTCATATGTTTTCTGCACAGGTTTTCTCAATCACTCTTCTAAGCATTGAACTTTTCTCTCTTTTTCAGCTCTTTTCTCAATTTTTTTCATTTTTTTTCACGCTTTTTCTTTTTGCGTATTCATTCTTCTCTTATAGCTTGCGTGTGGTCTGCTTTTATGCCTTGTGCAATGTCAATATCTTCTATACTTATTCAATACATACCAAAAGATATCAACTAAGACATAAAAGTGACTTCCTTCAATCACCTTTATAACATGAGAATCAAACATTTCAACTTGTATCTGTTCTCAGTTACTTAGGATCACGAAGTTTTCCACTCTCCTTTTCGAAATGGAATTAAAAGTTTCAACTTACATCTAAGTTCCATCTACTAAGGATTGTGGAATTATCCAAACAACCTAACGCATGCTATTTTTTCTTTTGAGCTCATTTTTTACGCTTTTGTTCATTTGCTTAGTTTTTCAAAAATAGAACTGTGCATATTCATATTTATGATTCAAAATAAATTCTAACATGTATCTATCATCATTTCTTCGAAATCCGCATAAACAACCATAATTTTTAGATCTATGTCAGAAAAATTTTTCGTGGGGCTTAAAAATCCTCTAAAAACATCAGATTTGAAATAACATTCATATAAGTTCAAATTATTTCTTTAAAAATCTACTTTTCATGAGAGATGTGTAAACATGTGCAAGAACGTAAACAGAAATATCCATGTGTGCAAACTACACCCTCCCCCATGCTTATATGACACTGTCCCAGTGACACTCCCCCATGATTATATGAAACTAAGTGAATGCACATGAGAGAAAATAAATGAGGGAAAAGAGTAGAATAACCTGACATGAATTAAAAATGCACGTTCTATGAATGTAATGAATGCAATGTATACATGACAAAACATGAAACTCATAAATGCAACAAAAAGAACATGAAAAACTCATGAAAAAGTAAAAACAAAATAAAATCTATAAATTCTAAGCAAATCTAATAATATACAAGATATGGGTTGCCTCCCATAAAGCGCTAAGTTTCACGTCCCCAGCCAGACGGATCCCTAGAAAAATCCTTCATCGTCCATGAGATCAATGGACATAAAGTCAGACTCAACCGGGCTCTATGAAGAAAAGAGTGTCATCTGTGACACTACGCACTGTGTTTCCATCCCTTCTACCTCCAAATGTAGGATCATAACTCTCTCGACGTGAAGAACAAAGATTAGTCTCATCTGAGAGACTTGTCAAGAATCGAGAGTCTAGGACCGACCGAGTATCAATTAATGCAACTTCAGACAAGTGGTGAATATGATCAGGCTTGACTTGGTCAAGCACCTTCTGCATCTGCACCTCTTGCTTACTAAAAACAATCGGTGATCCTACAGGCTGAAAAAATGGGGCTTTATATGATGATAATGCATGATGTGAGTAAGGCCCCTTCTGTTGAGGTATCATGGAGATCGACTCGTTAGTAGAAATGATATGAGGTTCATGAGTCGATTCTTGAGTGGAGTGACACGCCTTCCCATACTGAAGGGATGTAACAGATTCGACTTGCTCATGATGTGAATCAGTGGGTTGTAAGTCAAATGACATGGAATTCTCTCCCTTAGAGACAACAGACTGACTATGAAGGTTTCCCTGGCTTTGCCTACTGAAAGTCTCAACCAACTGTCCCATTTGAGTCTCTAGCTTGGCTATTGACTGCGTATGGGAACTCAAAACTTGTAATATCCTATCTTGGAAGGATTGACTATATGAAGGCTCATGAGGATGGGGTTGAGTATAAGCATGTTGGGCTGGGGGATGAACCTGTGGAAAAATGGGGTGCGAGTAACCTTGTGAAGGGTTACTGGGTCTATACTGTGTCTGGGAGGGCTGATGGGATGAGGAAATAAACTGGTTTCGCCAACCTGGGTTATATGAGGATGTAAATGAATCGGGCATGGGTTTAGCGAAACCTTGGGCAGCATTCACCTGCTCCTGAACGAATTCAGGATATAATGGCGCTGCCGGACAATCTGAAACACAGTGTGCAGGGCTAGCACATAGCTCGCACACTCTTTCTACTGGACTTCTCGAAGAATTGGCTAGGAATTGATCTAACTTCCTAGTCAACTGGTCAACCTTGGTACGCAATTCTAACTCGGACCCAACTTCGGAAATCCCAACTTTCCTAGGACCACTAGGCAGAGATGTAGTTCTATCGAGCCGTGAAGACAAATTATGATGCATCGTGTTTTCACTCAAGGTCTCGAATAGAGACCACGCCTTGTCCACACTCTTGAGCATAAAAGTGCCCCCACAAGACGAATCAACCATTTGACGATGCTTTTCAGTAAGCCCGTTATAAAAATACTGCACCGACTACCAACGAGGCACCTGGTGATGGGGACACTTGCGGAGAAGATCTTTCAATCTCTCCCAAGACTCGTGAAATTGTTCTCCCTCAATTTGAGAAAAACTGGTTATAGCTTTACGAAACTGATTCGTTTTACCAATTGGGAAGTATTTTTTTAAAAATTCTCTTTGCATTCCTTCCCAAGTAGTAATACGAACCGTCTCAAGAGATTTTAACCAGTGCTTGGCTTTATCTTTGAGAAAGAACGGAAACAAGGTCAACCGCATAGCCTCATCTCCAAAGTTATTGATTCGCACAATCGAGCAAATCTCAAGGAATTCATCAAGATGACAATATGGGTCTTCATTGCTAAGGCCATAAAACGAGGGTAACATTTGAATCACACTGGCCTTAATCTCAAAATGGCTCGCTCCTACATCAGGTCTCATGATGCAGGAGGCGGGAGTATACATATTTGGCATGAAATACTCGCTCAAAGGACGGATCAATTGATGATCGTCAGCCATTGCTTACACCTTAGAGTAGACCGGTGTAGCACACGTCCTAACTCTGGGTTTTCTACCTAACTAACGCACTAAGCGGCCAAACCACGCAAACCACAAAGCGAGTAAACTAAAAACAACAAAAACTAAACAAACACCACGCAATTACACATAACAGAGATTATGCATAAGAAATATAAAATCTATGTATACGGTACCAATCGTACACAGTCACCTCTAAGGGGATCCTAATAGGTGGGCTGTGCAAAAAAGTAAGCTCGTCTCTAAGATATGCACATACGTGGTTCTAAACCTAAATGCAACACAAACACTAGGCAATAAAGTGAATACTAATATTACGTCGTTCCCCAGCAACGACGCCAAAAATTTGATGTCTTCTTTTAAATCATTGTAATTTTGAAAAGATTTTTAAATGTAAAACATGCGAAAACCAGACATCAAATAATAAAAACCGGTTCTCACTAGTGGATGAGACCGGGTCGAACTCAGAGAATGGGAATATTTCGTATTCAAGTACACAAATCTAAACTATTCTTTATTGCCGAATTATTGAAATGTAAAATGTTAAGAAAAGTAAAAACAACTAACTATTACAACAAATGAATACCCTTCGCAGAGGGCGTAAAGTGCAATATTTACAAACCCAATCAAATTCCTAATTCTAAAAAAAAAACAAAAAGAAGCTTTATTCTTCGTACTTCGTGTCACGTAATCGCTTCCGCTCCAGTCCTGTGCAATCCTACACAAATAAAATGAACACAAACAGTACCAGAGATAGAAGTAAAAACAATATTAAACTAGCTAAATGCTAAAAACACTGAAATATAGCATCAAAAGAAACTAATGAACATTAAAATGATATTAAACTAATGTTAATGAACTATGTAATTCTAAAATTAAGAGTAAAATAAAAGACACTAAGCAATTTTCACAAACCGAATTTACTGAACTAAAACTGAAAACATGAATCGGAAATGAAAGAAACAAAAACAACTAGAAATTACTTGAAATTGATTAAAAGAAACTGAAACATGAAATAAAGCAAAAACAAGAAATGAATATGTAAGAAAAACAGGAAAATTAAATTGTTGAAAAATAGGAATTAACTGCTAAAAGCTAGAAAATTAAAATGAACAAACAGTAATTCATTATTAAGAAAAACATGAAATGACTGAATGAGGAAAAACAAATTTATCAGAAAATAAAATTCAGAAAGTAAACAAAAGAAACTCAGAATGTAAAAAGAATACAGGAAATGCATAATGTGAATCAAATAACTAGAAACCTAACTAAATGAATCAACCTAGAATGACTGACTTCGAAACAGAAAATTCAGAACTTAGTTTGATGAATGCAAAGCATGAACTACCTAATGTAAAACAGTAAAATAGACAAGAAATTACAAAAGAAAATAGTAAATTCTTTGACACACTACTAAATTGAAATATATGACACTGATTTAAAAAAAAACAAAACAGAACATTACAGAGAAAGCACGGTTAATGCAAAGACAGTCTATGCAATGACTCAAGCAAAATGCAGAAACAAGAAATAAAAACCTATGAAATTTACCTGCTAACAAATGAATTAACAAAATGACACACAAAATCTAAAGAAAAACTCAACGAAATAACAGATCGGGCGATAAAAAAAATTGAAATAGAAACTATCTAATTTTTTTTTTCTTTTCAGTTTTTAGTTTTTCTTTTATTATTTTTTTTTACAGACATAGCACAACCAATCAGAAGAAGATTTGAAGAATAAGAAAGGAGAAGAAAAATAGGATTTATTGAAGAAGAAGAAGAAGTTAAAAAAAAAACAAAAACAGATCGGAAGAAGAAATTGGATGAAGAACAAGAAAATCTGAAGGAGAAGAAGAAGAAGAAGAGATTGAAAGAAGAAGAGGAAGAAGAAGAAGATCTGAAGGAGAAGAGGAGGAATCAGAACTTACCGTGATGAAGAAGAAGCTGAAGAAGAGGTGGCGGCCTCCACCACGCTGTCGCCGGAATGAGGAGCTTCCACCACTGCCGCCGGCTGGAGTGTAGATAGAGAAAGAGGAAGAAGGAGAAGTTAGGGAAAAAGGATAGCCATCGGCAATGGTGGAGAAATGAGAGAAGAGAGGGAATAGAGGGAAAGAGGGGAAAGAGGGGAAAGAGGGCTTCAGCCGTGAATGAGAGGAGGCGCCCGATTTTTGTGATTTTGGGGGTTTTTAACAAGTTCAAACCTTTCAAACCGGCTGGAACCGGTTTGAAACAAATACAAACCGGTTCAAGCCGGTTACTTATTTTTTTTTTTAGTTTTCTTTTTAAAAATGCAAACCGGTTTAAACCGGTTTGATTTATTATATTTTTTTATTTTAGTTTAAAAACCAAATGCAAACCGGTTTGAACCGGTTTGGTTTATTATTATTATTATTATTTTCTTTTTTTAAAAAATCTAAAAACAACAAACTATTTAAAAAATAACAAACTATTTACTAAAAACCTCAAACGAACTAACTATTCTAAAAAATTATTTACACTAACCTTATTTCACAATATATCTAACTCTAATTTTTAACTCTAATTTTTTATTTTATTTTTTTTTTATTTTATTTTTATTTTTATTGAAAACTAAAACTAAAACTACTATGACTATAACAAAAACTAAAATATGCATAAAATTGTAAAATAAAACTATTTTCATGCATTTTCTATTTTTAAATCATTTTAGCATATTTACTCGAAAACTATCATAAAATTGGGTTTTTGAAACATTATTTTATAAAATCATGCATATTTAAATGTTAATAAACCCTGAATTATATGCATGATCAGTTACTGAGGGCTTGGTTTGAATGGTTATTTTGTTTTGTGTTTGTGAGAGCATCTTGAGGGAAGCTCGATTGGAGGGCTCTTGGTGCTAAGGCAATTGAATTGACTGGCGAGTCTAATTAATTAACACTAAGTAACCTATTCAAACCAGTGTCTACCTTATAGAGGGTAGCTGACACACATGATCGAGGAAAGAGATATTTATTTTGGAAAGTGAGTCACCTTTCTGGTTCTCCATAATCGACGTAGGAAACCAAGACTACCTGATAAGGCTTAGGTTGGTAGATCCACGACTTTGTAGAGTAGAAATCAATTCCATGAACCACTGGAGTGTCTCTCGGTTGTGAACCGACCTATTGGGTGTTTTTATATCCTTCTGTGTTCATGGGGATAATAAAACACATAAAATAATAAACACCCATCGAATTGGTTGGATCGAAGTTTGAGTCCCTGAAAGTGTACCCTTATAGGGCAAGAAAAGAGAAACAATGCATTATAGATGAGGTTCACTTGGTTCACATGTTTGCATGTTTTATATTGAGATGTATGAAATGAATGTATGCAATGTTGCATGATTTTGATTACTGATGAACTTGTGTATAGGTACCAAATTAGAGTGTAAGTAATGTGGTTTGTCTAACTTTATGTTAATCTGTGTTGAATGTAATCTGAATTTTTTGGGTTATGTGTATGACATGATCAATTGCATACTTTGTGTATCTGAAATTTATTTCATTGTCTATATGGTAGAGTATTACTTATTGGAGTATGGTTTGACCCCCTACTTTTATTATTTTTTAGGCAATGAGTAAGTTGGGTGATGCGGCATGCTTGGGGTTGTGCAGAACGTTCATCATATCTCTACTCCCGATGCTATGACTCTTGGTTTTTTGCTCTTTGTTGTCCTAGATATTTAGGACTTTTAATTGATTTATTAAGACTTTGATTTGTTTAAGAATGAATATTTTAATTAAGGAATAGTTTGTTATACTTTAGTTCAATCTTGTTCAAGTGGTTGGTTTGATTGTAACTCGCCCAAGTTTGTGCATGGTTTGACAATCACTTTCGTTGTTTTGAAAAAAAAATTAAAATTTTTCCGATAAAAATTTGGGGCATTACACTTGTGCTCTGTAGAGGTCATTGATCTTGTAAGTGATTAATTATGATTAAGCAAGTATGTTAAGAGAATTTAATAATAAAATATGTATACATTAATTCTCTTGTAGTTTACAATAAGAGGGTAAGTAGGGATGGTTGTGGACCGGGGCGGGGGACAAGGTCTCCACCCCCACCCCATTTCAAAATTTGAACCTTCATCCCCACCTCCATCCCTTCATGAGGATGGATTTTAACCTCCACCCCCGCCTCCATCCTCGTTTCATGTCCTCCATCCCCGGTCCAAACGGGGGCGAGGTGGGGCAGGGCCCCGTTTCCCCTTAGTCTACAGTCATCCCTTAAAGGATTGGGGGCGGGGCGGGGATTGGAACGGGGATGGGGCAGGGCAGAGAAAAGCGTAAGTCCATCCCCACCTCCATCCCCGCACGGGGATAAACTTTAACCTTCATCCCTGCCTCCATCTCACATTTCATGCCCTTCATCCCTGGTCCAAACGGGGCGAGGTGGGGCAAAGCCCCATTGTCCCCCGGTCCACTGCCATCCCTAAGGGTAGTGGTACATTAGGTTCCGTGGAATCTTGATAAGCACGAAGGGTTGCTTCCCCAGCTACGAAGATAGGGAATAGCTACCACTAATACTGCAGGATGAAAGTGAGATTGTTTCAGCTGGAATTGAATTCTGATATATTAGGTTGGGGTGTTGGGGTCTCTCTCTCTCTCTAGACATGATCATCCCTCACTCATAACCAAAAAAGATGAGTAAGGTTACGGTACTAAGACATAGATTGATTGAATGTACACCTGGGTCACATCTCTGATTCGAATATTATATGTGTTGTACCCGCAGAGTAATGTTTAAGACAAACGAATGTGTATTATGCATATAGTGAAGCATGGTATGCATCATTTAAGAAATAAAAATATAAATAAAAGAATTATAAGTTATATATGCCTAACATAAATGCTTTGCTTGCACTGATAAGTCATGCATAAATTGAATGATCATGCATGAGTAATATTATTGCATATGATATTAAATTGGTATGTTACACTTATTCATATGTAATTGCTTATTTATATGAAAGTAACATTAGTTCATATATGCATATTTCTATGAATGTATGTTTTCATTGTGTTCTTACTGGAGGCTTGTGAATATTTGACCCCCAAAAATTACATGTACAAAATAGTCTACTGGAGCGGTTGTGAGAAGTTGTGGCAGCATCGAGGGCCAATCATTTTCTTTTCTCGAAAACTAAATGTTGAGTACTTATTAGTATTGGTTTTTTAAAAAATATTTTGGTTTATTCTAGAATGAAAGTACTATAATTTCTATATCTGAATCATTTTAGAAATGTTATCTGTATTAAGGATTCAGTCTTGCTTTTACTGTACAATCTGTAACCTGCCTAAGGTTTTTAACCAAAGTTGAAAAGGTTTTTGTAAAACACCACAAATTTTCCACCTTCGTTCACAAACCCTTTCCTCTTGCCACTAGGGCCCACTGTCCAAATCCTTCAGGAAACCAGCTGGTCGATATCTGAGCCAGGGCCAATCAAAGCTCGAATTTTGTCCCAAATTCAAATATTTCAAAATTCATTTTCCATTTTGGCTCAATTTCAATCATCAATTTTTACCTTCGAACATAAATATTCAATTCTTTGTCTCTGCCAGGGGTCTGGGACTTCAAATCCCTCATTCAGGGTCTGCCTTTTGCATCTCATTTCATATCATTTCACATCATTTTGTATCATTTCATGTCATTTCATTGCATTGCATTGCATGGCATTGCATGACATTACATGTCATTTTTGAGATCCAACACTTTGGTTTTTCAAAATCTTTCAATCCAGATTCAATTTTAAAATCAATTTCAAATACATGTGTTTTAGACCAATATTTTCGTTTTGTTAACCCCCGGATCTTTATTTCAAAATATTTTCTTTAGAAAGAGATCTAGATTTATTTTAAAATCAATTTTTAACTGATCTCAATTCTCAGATGAGACCTATTTAGGTAGTGTCACGTCTGGATCCCTTCTTTCATCCAAATTTCTTGAACTTTAGAGTCCTAGTTAGATCAGGACTCTGTCTTTTTACATTTTTGGACATTTTCAAAATTCTATTTTGATTTTAAATTAGAAGAAGTCTTATCCCTAGTTCATTCCCTTCATTTTGACCAAAATTTTAGAGTTTTAGTTAGACTAGGACTCTGTCCCAGAGTTTTAGTCGGATTAGGACTCTATCCCAATTTCATCATTTATTCTTGTTTTTCACTTATTTTCAAAAACCTTCTCATCTACTTTCAAAAAGAGCCAAAATCTTAGAGTTTCAGTCGAACTAGGACTCTATCACAGAGTTTCAGTCGGACTAGGACTCTGTCTTCCATCACTATTTTTACTTGCTTTCAACAAAATCTGTCAAAATCTTTCATTTTTGTCAAAGTTCTAAAGTTTTAGTCGGACTAGGACTCTATCTCAGAGTTTCAGTCAAATCAGGACTTTATTTTTCACCTTTATTTTTACCTGTTTTTCAGAAAATCTTTCAAAATCTTTCATTTTCGCCTAAAATTTCAGAGTTTCAGTCGAACTAGGACTTTATTACAGAGTTTCAGTCGAAACGGGACTTTATCTCTCATTGCTATTTTCACCTATTTTCATGAAAATCTTTTAAAATCTTTCGAAAGAAGTCAAAATTTTAGAGTTTTAGTCAGATCAGGACTCTGTTCCAGAATTTCAGTTGGATTAGGACTCTAACCCTGACTTTAATTTTGAGAGAATCTTTCAAAAATCTCTTCATTTATCTTTTCAGAAACCAAATTTCAAAGTTGTTATGATTTTATCACAGAGTTTCAAAATTCTGGGACTCTATCATAGAGTCCCAGTTGATTAGGACTCTGACCCTGGTCTCGTATTTTGTTTATTTACACTAATTTTTTAGAAGATCAGTCAAAATTTTTTCGTTTGTCTTTAAAAAACCAAAAATAAAGAGTTTCAAAATTTCAGGACTTTGTCCTAGAGTCCTAATCGGGTTAGGATTCTATTCTGAATCTCATTTCCACTTTCAATTTCACTTGTTTTGAAAACTTTTTCATTTGTACTTCAAAATTTAGTTCATTTGCAGAGTCCCAGTTGATTCAGGATTCTATTTCAGAGTTTTGGTTGATTTAGGACTCTAACCCCGACTATATTTTCTGACTTATTTTCATTAGTTTTGATAAAATTCTTTAAAAACTTCTTCGCTTAGCTTTCCAAAACCTAAATGTCAGATTTCTAGTTGGTTTAGGACTCTAGTCTAAAGTTTCAGTACGTTTAGGACTCTATTTTCAAAACCTCTGATTATCATCTGATGATTTTAACTCTGTTTTAAAACCCTCTCCGGTCTTTATTTCAACTTTTTTTCCAAAACCCTGATGTGGGGCCCACCCAGTTGGTACCACATCTGGATGAGTCTCGATCCATTCAGAACTTCGATGGACTCAAAACTTTCAATTTCAAAACCAATTCCATTCTAAACCTCTTTTTAAAAATCTGTATTTTCAAGTTTTAAAATCATTTTTTGAAAAATCAAGTGGGGCCCACTCTAGGTGGCGCCACATTTGAAAGAGTTAGGGTTAGCTTAGGGTTAGTCAATGTTCTAATTAGGTTAGGGGTCTAGAAGAGTCAAAATTGATTTTAAAATTTCATTTTACTTTGGATTTTAACTTAGGTTTTTTTAACTTTTAAAATGTAGGGTTTAAAAAAAAAACAAATGTGGGCCCGCACATGTGGCGCCACATTTGAGACTCTGTAAAGATAATTAGGACTCAAATAGGTTAGTTAGAGTTGTATTAGGTTAGGATTATTCAAGAAAAATCGCCCCCCTTTTGGTTTCCCAATTAATAGCTAATTAAGCCAATTAGTCAACCTACAATCCCTATCTCTAAACCTAACTTTTCCCTCTATAAATACCCCACATGGGTTGGACGTCCAACCCATGTTCTCTCCTCTTCTCTCTCTCTCTCTCTCTCACATATCCCCAAGTCCAGCAACTTCTCTCCATTGGAGCTGCAGCCCAAGGTAAGATTTCTTCTAGTTTTTGTTATTATCTTTGTTAATTTTTAATGCTTTAGTTGATGTTTTAGCCATTGCAGCCCCTTGCACGTCGATTTCAAGCATGCCTTTCATCCAAGAACCATCAAAGCAATTCAAGAAAGCAATCTAATGTTGTATAGGGACGATTTTCATGTTTTTAATTCATTGAAATAGTGTAGGTTATTGATTTTTATGTATATGCCAAATAAAAGATGAGATTTGATCCCCTTTATAGATCGAATCCCTCTTTCAAGGGCTAAAGCAGGTTTGATTTCATGTTTCCTGTATTTTTCTGATTCATTCAAGCATTTGGATGGATATTTTCATTGTTTAATACAGTGAAGCATGCCTAATAGCCTTAGTTTTATTTTTTTCATTATTTATAATGCTTAAATCAAGTTTATTTCATGTAATATCATCTTAGTTATCTGCCTTGATTTTTAGCCATTTGTTTTTATATTTCTTTCACATGTCTATGATAGTCATAAAAATCTGAATTTTTTATATTAGCATGATGCATATCCTCCCAATTTTCAATAAAAAAATTGGATTTTCTAGGGTTCTGTAACCTTATTTTCAAAAATAGAAGTCGGGTACCAGTTTCTGTAGGTCGTCAGACCGAATACAGAATTAGGGTCAACTTGTTTTAGTTGTATCTCCGTAACAGAAGATGATTTTTTAAAACTGTAAAAACCAAAAATTTTGTTTACATGTCTAGTATTTACCTTGAAGTTTTTATAATTATTGGAGTCAGTTTGACCTCCTTTTCGGATTTAAAACCGAGGCTATTACAAAATCCAGATTTTGTAACAGGCTTATTTTCAAAAACAAAAAACCTGACTTCCCAAAGTCACACAACCCTAACCTCAAAGTGTTTTCCAATGTTTTAAGTCTTGATAGATCTATTGAAATGTCAAAAATATTTTCCCAAAATTCGGGAAAATATTGAAGACTTTTAGACTCTGAAACATCAAAAACATCAGAGTTTGTTCAAAAAGCCTATTTCCTATTTTGAAAACTTTCATCTTCAATGTTTTGGTCATAAATCATATTTTATAAATTATTTTTTCAATTCCGTAAATTTCATCTGATTCCAAGGGATGTCTGGGATCTTTAGCCTCAATCTGAGTTCGATCTGAGCTCTTTTTTAACCTCTTTTGGCCAAAACACCAAAATCGATTTTTCCCCTTTCTTTATTTTTATCAAAAATTCAATTATTTCTATAAAATATCTTATTTTCCTAATTTTCCCAAAAGTTTTCCTAATTTTCAGATTCTAGGATATCCCTAAGGCCATTAGGAGTCTTCAAACCAGTTTTGAGACTTTTCTAAATTTTTTTGCATATCATTCATGTGTTTTATCAAAACTAATTCTTAAAAAACCCTAAAATAAGGGTAAAATCATTAGTTTTATTTAATATTTCTAATTTCAGGCAATATTGCTTTATTTCAAAACTTCAAACATGTCAATCACCTTTACCATCAATTTTATTAAATTATGAATGCCCAAATAAGAGTTATCTCAAATTTATTTCAAAAACCCTGATTTCAAGGCCATAGTCTTGTTTTCAGAGGTATTTTAGTCATTTTACCTAAATTTCAAAATTCAATCTTTCAAATAAAGTTAATTTTCATATTATATTCAATCATACATGCATTCAATACTATATTTCATAAATTTTCATTTAAAGAAGTTTTGAAAAGGTTTATATCTTAATAAATCCATCAATTTCTAGATATTGTTAGATAAATCCTGAAAAGCCGACATTTTTGCCACTAACAAATTTTCTAGTTTTGCAGGGATATCCAAGACTGTATTTTATTTATTTTTCTTTATTTTCTTTCAATTCAATTGATGTAAAAATGTAATTGTAAACTTTGAAATAAGAGTTTAATTTTCTGCTTAGATTAACGTTTGCATTTGCATATAGTTTACTTTTAGACATTAATTGTGTGGTGAATGATGATTCATGCATATTCAAATTCACCATGTTCTACACGAATAGCACATGCACTAGCTTATAAGGAGTTGATAAACTTGGTGGGTTTCGTATTTGTGGTCATAGTCAGAATATGAACAAAACCCAGATTTTTCATCTTCTTTCAAGCCACAATCGGCCTACACTCTTAGGCTATCTTAAAAAACCATTGCATATTTCAAGGATTTCTAAATATTTTTCTCTTTTTAAAATCAAATGAGTTATATTCAATCCATATTTGTGGCCATAGTCAAGGATATGAGGTGAATTTATTCCATTGAAATTCTATAAGGCACATAAACTTCCTTTTTCAGAGAATTTTCTCAAAATTTCTTCAGAAAATATCTTTTACAATATTGCATTCATGCATCACTTAGGTTTAGAATACATCATGAAAAGTATTTCACAAGGCTACACACCCCTCTTTTGATCAAATTAAAAATCCAATCTTAGAAAACTGATTTCTCAAAGTTATCCTGATTTTTCTTCAGAAAGTGATTTTCTCAAAGCATTAAGGTTTCCCTTCATTAAAAATGATTTTCAAAGATTCTCCAAGTACCTTTATAAGTTCAATTCATGATTTTCTAAACTCCAATTTCGAAGTTCAAGAGAAATCAACTTTCTAAAAACCATTTGAGTTTTTCTCAAAAACCTCAGGATTTCTTCAGAAATCAATTTTTCTTTCATAAAAAAGACTTCTCAAATGTGATTCACGATTTTCAAAATATACACTTTTACAAATATTTTCAAATATTTGAAGCATATATCATATTTTCAGTCAAATTTTTTCAAAAATTCATAGCACATGCCTGATTCTTTGTGCATTTAGAAATAGAACATCGATTTAGACAAGATGAGCAAAGCACCAGATTGATCCTTGGCTTGATTACCCCTGGTTATGGTGCCAGGAACGGTTGAACCTCGTACCGATAGGCGAGTCCCATTCTTCGAAATTATCCTGTATTTTAAAATGAAGGCGAGTTATTTTCAAATGTCAGTTTGACTTTCAAAAATAAAATTTTGCAATGATAATAGGTTTGGCGACCGTGATGGGACCTGTCTTCGTCTGATCAATCTAATTCTTTGCTCTACTCAACTTGTCAAAATTGTATTCTACAATGTCAGCTTTATTTCATGTGAGTTTAGGAGCCTAGAATCAAACCCAGCTGACATGGATTTCATGTAGACTTAGGCATGGTTTGGTAGGACCGATTGAGGAGGCATTATTCATGCTCACCTAGACTTAGGTCAAATACAATCCTCCTCAATATAAGGTTTGATTGAAAGCAATGTTTGCTTCTTATAAATATTTCAAAATTCTACTTCTTTAGGTCATTAGAGCCTTCTGTTTTCTTGTATGTTGATCATATTTTAAAAAACAACCCCACCTACCTTTACTTGGCCACCACGTTGATAAGCTTTCTTCGAGAACCATAGTTTGGGATAAAGCCTCACAAGTGGGCCACCTATTTGGGTTGATTCCCCCCTGCCACGTACCGAGGACCATAGTCTAAAGTATATCGGCAGACGCTCAAGGATGCTGGAAAACATGAGCCTAGAACCAGCAAAATTCTTTTATGCCACGTACATCGAGTCTCAGCTCGAGTATATCGGCATAGCATGATTGGACACAGATGATCTGAGCTTTAGAGTTAGGGTTAAGGTCCTACAACTATTTCAAAATTTATGCATCTAGAGTCAGCTTTTAGGGATTGTTGTATGCAGATACTTGACTGTGCAGGATGTGATTGAATGCATTTTTAGTTTTTTTCTTTATTCCTTTTGTTTCCCTATATTTTTCTATAATTTTTCTCAAAATACTAGATGATTTTCAAAATTCCATATTTTTCATTTATTATCTAACATTCCCTTTTATTTTATCAAACCCAGGAAAATTTTTCAGAAAACTCCTTTGTTTTTCTTCAAAACTCCAGGTGATTTTCTATCCATCCTTTCCTCTGGATCTCGAAATTTCAACATTGTTTTTATCCTGCCTGTAATTTTTCTAAAAAAATCATGTATACTTTTCAAGTCTTGTCCTTACTTCTTCTTTATTTTTCAGTCTATCTTGATGGCATCCAGTCAGCTTGATTCAGTCTTTCCTGAGGGTCATATCTCTTATGAGGTACGGCAAGGTCTCTCTGATCATCGGACTCTGAACACCAGATCTTTTATTCCTAGGTGGTACTATTCATAGCTCAAGAATTTCTCATGTATGTTCTCGGACCATCTGAGTGACTGCGGATTGGAACTTGCATTATCAGTGGGAGAGCATATTATCAACGACAATTTGATTTAAGCATTAGCAGAGCGGTGGAATCCGCATACGTGTACCTTCTGGTTTCCATGGAGAGAGAACTGACTCTACTACTAGATGAATTTTCAAAGATTATGGGTCTACCTGAGCCAGCTGGTCAGCCTGAAGATCCATTAGAGCAGCAGTTTTTATCAATGTCAAGAGACTTGACCCTCGAAATGCTTTAGCCCATATGACTGGGCGCAGATCTTAGCCACTGATAGAAGTCTATGAGACTCAGTGTGTTAACTTGTTCAAGCTATACTGACAATATGGAACTTTTAAAGAAGTCGACTCCTTATCCCGAGCAACACGAGAAAGGATTCAGCATGCGATAGTCTTGTGCACAGTAGGATTAGCCTTATTCTAGGATAGACAGAACTACGTTGACATCAAAATAGTACAACTTTTACGAAGATGAGGAAGTCGACAGACCAACCGTCTCTCAATCGCCATGGCCGCACTTGCCTCCTTATACCGTAGATTAACCTGCTTCACGCTCAAAGATTCGATCTTAGTAGAAGGGTGCATCTACGCATTACAGTCTTGGTTCTTCTGGCATGTGTCAACTCAAGCCAGCTCATTCAGATATAACAACAAGAAGCCACTACCTACTTCTCGGTACAGATTCTTGATCAAGAACCTCCATGAAGAAGAAATCGTGTGGAACTACTTCAATCATCAGGAGTCACCCCCTCGGTATACTTATGTATATGGAAAGAGATTCAAGTTGCTCGGACCCTTTTTCTCTGTCTATTACCAACCAGATCGATGTGTTAGACAGTTCTCACAGCGGCAGAAACGCATTGAGGCTCGACTATTATCCGGCATTGTACCAGAGTTTGATCTAAAGTCTGCCCAGAGGTCTAGAACATACTATTCTGTCAAGCATAGCTGGGATTCTTTTGTTACCCTCACTATTTTTCCTGGTCCTTGAGTGTCTTCTGACTATCATGAGTGGTGGCAGATTGTTTGTCCACCCCCTCTTTGTCAAGTTTATTAATAATAAAATCATCTTCTTTCAATAATTCTCATTTTATCATGGTTTGACAACCTCGCCTAGGTAACAAAGCATATTTTAGTTGTTTATCTCTTTTACAAGAATATCAACACAATTGTCATAATTTCAGCGATGACCCGATCTCTGGTAATGGGATATTCTTCAAATTGTCAATCTGATCCTCAACAAATATTTTCCTCTATTTGTCTTTATCCCAAACTATTTTTCAGAGCCTAATAATCCTTCCTATTCTACAGAGAGCACCTATGATTCTACATGGTTCAGACAAGGTTCGGTAAGAAAGCAACACCCGTCTCGCAAATCAGCTATTCTTCTGCATCCGAACAAAAAATGTCGTCTCCACGATCTGTCTGAAACCAAAGTCGCAGGCCAATGATGACATTGATCCTCAGATGTATTCATTATTCTGAAAGATGATGAACAAGATGTTGACTGAGCAGACAAAGGCTAGTTCAGGCAAGATTCCCAGCAAAAAGAAGGTTAAGGGTTGGACAATGAAGAAGCATATAAAAATCTCAAAGAAACGAGTTCAGCACGAGGACACCTTTGACGAATCTGAATCAGTGGCTGACTCCGATGAAGAGTGTGAGGCTCAGCAAGCCTTTCAAAAGTCGACTCAGGGGCAAGGGTCGGCCAATAAATCCAAGAATCAGTCTGTTGATGATCCTGCTCAGCCACAACTCAAAGATGTGGTCAAAATGGTAAAGGGTCTACAGGCCTGTGATAAGGGCAAGAAGGTCTTCACAAGTGAAGACTTTTATGATGGTTTAGACGGGGATGGCAGTCTCGACAATCTCCCAAGGAAGTTTATCAAATTTGATGGTTTTGGCGACCCTAAAGCACATCTCGCCATGTTCTTCGCTGAGTGTTTCAAGTTCAAGAAAGACAATCGAGCTTTATTCATCTGCTTCTCTCGCAGTCTGGAGGGAACAACAGCTAAATGGTATTCAGAGCATATCAATCCAATCGAGTTGCGAGAGTTCGATAAGGTGGTTAACTTGTTCATCGAACAATTCTTTTTCAATACCAAAGCTTTACCAACCCTCAGTCATCTTTGCAACCTCAAGCAGAAGGAAGATGAAAACGCCAAGGACTTTATTCACAGGTGGAGATCCACTTGCAACAAAATGAGGAGCCCAATATCAGAGGAGCATGCATTATCAATCATTCTGAACAATTTTTCTCAAGCCTTGGCACAAAGTTGAGGCTAACAGAAAGTTATGACTACTTTTATGCTATTCTTGGAAAAGTTGAAACCTATTTTTGGAGGTTTAAAAAATACAGACCCATAACATAATTCTTAAGCCTTCTTTTGCAATTTTCAAGGGGAATCTTAAAAATTTTAATATAATCATAAATGAGAAGTTGCAACAATCTAAGTGTAAAACCCATAAATTTTGGGATATTTTATGAGAAATAACATTAAATTAAGGCTAAAAGTATTATTTAAGATTACGATGAGAATTAATTTATAATTCGAACATTTATTACGATTCAGAATAAATTTCTGGTGGAGAATTTATTTTGAATCAGGGTTTTGATTTTTAATTAGGTATGGATTTGAATTCAGATTTAATAAATATGTCTCAAATATTATAATTAGATTTGAGTTTGATTCAAATCTAAATTAAGACTTAATCAAATGTTAATTCAAGTTTGAAAAATACAATAATTATATTTTTGTTGAAATTGAATCTGCGATTTTAAATTTAGTTCAAAAGTAATACATGTGATTCTTGAGGGCATTTCTAATAAATAAATAATATTTTTATGAGAAAGAAGTGTAAAAATATGATATATCCTAAGAGGAATTATAAGAAATATCGTATGAAAACTTAAAGTTGATTCGAATTAAATTTTATGAAATTCACATTCAAAATCGAATTTATGAAAAAGATCAAAATTTAATAAAATAACTAGTAAATTTCACTAAAATAATGTTGAATATGATTTCAGATGAATTTAAAATAACTCGATATGTATGTAATATAAATTTGAATTTAGTTTTATGAGTTTGAAATCTAATCTACAAAAAAAATACTCAAAACAACACTAAGTCCTACCAACCCTGGTAGATATCGCTTTCGAAGTTCGTTTATTAGAAAACATCATTTTTAGAAAATAAATTAAACAACCTAGATAATGATAACTTACATTGAGTATAGAGTACATAGGACTTAGACAAAATTTTCTAAGTATAAAAAACACCCCTACACGCCCAAGGGTCTCATTGACTCTATTGAGTTTCAATTTTTTAGAAATTATTTTTGAAAATTTTAAATTAACTTCTTAAGAAATATTTAAAATAAATAATTTAAATACATAAAAATTCAAAATTTTATACATAAAATCTATTTGCATTTAATCCTAATTCAGAGTTATTTAATGTCATTTCATCTAATTTCATATTTAAATTGATGAAGAATTAAATTTTAATTTAATCATGCACGAAATTAGAATTTAATCATAAATAAAAAAATTATATGGATTTGGACCTTAAATTAGGTAGTAGATTTAACTAATGATATTTGAATCAAACCCAATTAAGTTGGATGTAATCTATAACATTTAGATCAATTTAAGGATAGATTGGATTAGATATAACTCAGGATATTTTAAATCATATATTATTAGATTGGACCCATAGGGTCGGATGCTTCAAAAAATGTCATTATTATTTTGATAAACATTTTGGTTAATAAGTGGCTTATCTATTAAATTAGAGTTGACATTGATGTTCATCATTTCGAGGGCATTGAAATCGACTATTTACATGCCCAAATTGGTGTTGATTTGAGCATTTTATCATCGACTGAAGTTCATGCCTAATTGTATGTCGAAAATTAACGTTCTTCAATGTCAACTAAATTTTATTATCGATATGTATGCATATGATTAAATCTAAAACCACCACAATGATCTATGTTTCAAGGGCTATCGAATCGACTATTTAAACATCAAATTCTAATAAATCTTTGGGTCTGTAGGCCTCCCAAAAAGTTACCATGTTACTAGATCCTAGTCAGGGTAAGAAGTCCCTACTTTTCTTTTCTAGTTTAAGTAATTTTGAAATCTAATAAATTAGGACCCCTAATTAATTTACTTATTTTATTAATAAAATATATTAATAGATATTAACCTCTTATATTAGAGATGAAACTCTTACCCAAGTCCATCTATAAATAGGGGCCCTCATAAGAGAGATTAATATGGTTAGTTATCCCTCATTTCCTTATTTTTTTTCTTCTTCTTTCTTTCTTTCTTCCTTCTTGGAGCTTTTCTAGCAGCCATTGAAGCTCCTCTAAGGTTTGAAGATGGGAGACGAAGGCCGATTCATGGTAGAAAAATGAGTTACATGCATAGGATCAATTTTTTACCAAAAAGGTAAGGAGTTCTATACTCTACAGGTAATCCAAGATTCATGGGTATGAATACCTTCAATCTTTCTTGAGTATAAATCATAAATCATGCCTCCCAGATGTAGGTTTGGTTTAGGGCTGTCAGATCATGTGGTTGGAAGGGGTTTTTGAAAGAAAAACCCTCTATAAATCATTTTTCATCAAACCGATTTCTTCAGAAAATAAAATTATAAAAATTGTAAAAGATTCATGGTAGCTAATTGTTTTTTTGAATATTTTGATTTGAGTTAGTAGATTATAATAATATTAATGTTTTATAAAAATTTAAAGAATTTCTATGATCATTTTTCTGAGAAAATACATGTTTTACAATTCGGGTTTCTAAGAAAAAAAATTTGTATCGTATTTCTAGCCTGACACTTGACTGGTAAATTGCTTGTATCTCCCTCGTCTAAAAAAGTTTTAATGAGCGGTTTATTGTGTTGGAAATCCAACAAAATTTCACATCTACTATGAAATTTTGGGTTGTATTCACAGACTGAACACGGATCTGTGATAGTTGAAACAAAAAAGTATAGGTCTGCACCAAAATGTTCGTAACTCCTTCATACATATAAGTTTTTACAAACGGTTTGTGGCATCGAAAAGTTGACAAATTCACTACGATCTATAAAATTTTCAAGTTTGTCCACTGTATAGAAAAAAATTTATAGTCTCTGTAACAGTCAGACAGAGTTGGGGTTTTTGCAGAATCCAAGATTTGGTTCAAGAACTGACCCTCGATATAGGGTTTTGGTCATTCTTGTTAAAGAAAGATTATCTGAGTACATAGGGTAGATTATTTTATATCTAGCATAATTAACAGCATGTTAATGTACAAAGAATCCATATTTCCATGATTGTTTAGGGTTTATTATGATTTTTGCATAGATATAATCTTATTCGAGTTATTTCTTAATGATTTTACGATTCTTGGATGTTATATGTTATTGTTTTAACAAGATTAGCATGGGTATGAACAAATATTTATTTTATGATGATGGGAACAAGTTTAGACCATCAAAAATCATGATTGGTATAGATCTTTACCTTGAGTCTTGTTCTTTCTTGGTGAATTTTGCATGAGTTTGCATCTTGTTCTTTCTTGTCCTCGTTTTGAACCCAACCTATTTTAGAAAAAAATCAATATCTCAGTGTTAACTAAGCCAATAAATCTAAATAAAAATACTGAAGTGTTCTACATATCCAGGGTTGAATTTAGAGTCTTATTTTGCTTCGTTTGGATTAGTATTGAGGCTGAAACATCCCTTGCAATAGAGTATAGATTTTCTACCATGTCTGCAGGACTGTTCCAACCCATGATTTTAAGGGCTATAAAGACCCAAGCAAGACTGATCAAAACAAATTAAGAAAAATCTAAGTGAATCTTAATATATATATAACATGATCCTATAAAAAGGGTTTTATGAAAAGATTTATATGAAAGTCTGGAGAATTTCTTCAATCTGGGAAATAATTTCTGCAGCAAACAGAAATTGTCTAATATTTTTTCTGAATAGGGTTTAGTCCCAGATTTTTTTTATTTTAATATAACAATTTTTTTAGTTTTGTTTCTTGGATTGCCTTCCTGAGACGTGTATATAAAAAATAATTGAAAAAGTATAATTCATTACCTGTAATTCCTGGTGAATTTTCCAAAATTGGGTTGACAGAACCCCAAAACTGCAATTTGTGATATATGTGATTTCTTATTGAAATTGATGCTATGCATGCAAAATTTTGGAAGCTTATCAGAATGGTTATGTATATGTGCACATGGTTACTGAGCAAGATGTATGAATGGATGATTATATGCCTATTCAAAACTTGCAATTTGTGGCCCTGAAGTGGCCGAATCAGTTTTCATAAATTTGGTTATGATACTGCATAGAAGAAATTAATGTAAATAAGTGGAATCATAATACTAAATCATTGGCTTACTAAGAGAGGGTAAGTTGTACATAGATAGCTTTGTGAAAATTTGTTTAAGCACGAAAGGTTGCTCCTTTTCCCACCTACGAAGAGAGGGAAAACCTCTGTGTAGACTGCAGCGTAGAGGATATAGAACTCATGAGGAAAATATGATGCATCAGGAATATGTGTTGTTAGGAGTCTCTCTCACTCTTGTCGTCCCGCACACCGACTGGTGAAAGGGTACCCGACCAAGCTAAAGTCACCTTTATATGAAAACATTTGTGAGCCATGGTCCTTCACCAGATACTCGCCTGTATTCGTACCCACATGGATAACAAGTAAAACCTAATTGTATGCGCATTAGATGGTCATGGCATGCACCATATAAGAAAGAAAAGATAATCAAAGATAAGAATTGATTCATGCATAAGAAGAGCTTCTGCATTGGTAAGTTCATACATATTTAATTGTCCATGTATTTTACTTGAATGTATGATTGATAAATGTTAATTTTTATAATTTCCTGCTTACTAGAAATAGTTTTAATACTTGTTAAACATTATCATATTTGAATTATAAATGCATGAAAGTCTGAAGAGATTCCTACTTATGAATTCTAGATTATTTGTTTAGTATAGCTCGACTCTACTGAGACATGTTTATCTGACCCTATGAATTTATAATGTTTTTCGGAAGATGATTGAATCCACATGTGATGGCAGGAGGTTGCAACGGAGAACGAGTTATACATTTTCCAACCCTCTAAAGTTAATGAATAAGAGCATATTAGTTGCTCAAGACTCTGATATATAAATTGATTTAATTCTTGATTTTTATTGTTATTGACGAACATGTAAAATTTTTTATTTCAATTATGAATGCTTGAATTTCTAACTCCAAATGTGATGGTGGATTTGACACAGCCGCTGATCCACGATCCGAGATCCAATTGGATCTCCACGCACGGAAGCTAAGTCTATAACAGACGAGTCCGACCATGACTCAAACACTCTAAGATGCAAGGTAGTAGTGCTTTGTTTCGACATATGGGGTAAACATAGAAAAGTTGTGCAACGAGCACACCTTTCCAATGGATTTGAGAACATTGAATTCAGATCTGTGTAAGTAGAGTTATGACAGATGCTAAGGGGTGGATGGACAGAACACCCAGAACAGACAGGTGACGAGTCTGACTGCTTGGAGAGAGATTTTGATCCCTCTGTCGATGGAGTTTGGGAAAACTCCTAATAGGTAAGTTATGTCAAATTCTATTAACTTTTTGACTAATCTAAATTTGTAATTTTTGGATCAATATGTTGAAACTTATGCCTAAAATACGTTATTGTATTTTCCTTTCTAGGCTAAACGAGATGATGAACAAGGTCTCAAGCATGCAGTAAAGTAATCAACTTTTTGACACAACAAACGATGGAATTAGCAAAAACTCAAAACATGAGGATTCTCAATCAGAATGTTACCTTTTTAGATCATGCTTCAGTTCAATAAACAAAGTAGTGATGACAAAGATACACTGCAAATACGAGATGCTATCAGGAATATAACAAACAGTCCAGATCCAAAATATCTTTCGCTTAACAGAGATTGTCTGCTATTTTTAGACTAACAACAGAATCAATTTAGGAAAAATCATAAACATGAAAGTTGAAGCTCTAGGTGCTAGCTTTCCAACAAGTTATAATTTGTAAATTTTTGTTTAGTAAACAAGAAGATATGATGAAATCACAGAACAGTAGCAGTGATGCAATGCACAAGACAGAACTCTAATCTTGTCAGGACGTCTAAAACTTTCCAGAAATTTTTACGGTCAAATGAAAATGATTCAGGAAAAATGGTAAACAGAAACGTTGTAGGGTAGGATCTTAGATTTTCAACAAGCCAAAGATCACCCGATTTGGACTTCTAGAGAGATATGGTCAAAACACTGGGACTGTATTTGATAATCCCGAATACAGAAACGACTTTCCTTAGCAGGAAAATGAGATTCAGAAAGAACAAGCACACTTCAACAATACGAGTTTCTGAACAACCAGAATCACATACACAATATCATTAACAATTTGAAAATAGTCTCTCAATCTTTAACAAGGAATCTAGCAGACGATGATAGTAAATACGCAAGAACATAAAGCAAAGATAACAAAGTTTCAGAAGATGTTATCTCGTTGTAGCCAACAAGATTAAAGGAACTCTTTAGCAACTTCCACAACACTGAACAACACCACACAAGAGTCGTCCTCGTGGTTGAGTCATAGCCACATGCACAAAAACTTCCTCTTCTCTAAATAAACCTTTCCTCTCTCACTGATCTGAGTTTTCCCTCTATCAAAATTTGAATTTCTCAAAACAACAATGGAGTCTCGTTTCCCTTAGTCGATCCCCTATGGCATTTAATATCATGGGGAAGGGGCCTCATAAAGACAGAGAGCCCTTCCCCAAGCTAGAGCTCTCCCAAGGCTTGACTAAACCATTTTTAGAACAAAGCTTTTAAAGCCCCTCAATAGCCATATTGACTTTCAAAGTCAACATGACATTCAAACCAGGGCTATGGATGTCCACTCTAAGTGGTGCCACCCATAGGGGTCCAATAATAGGTTTGGATCTTGGGCAAGATCCAAACAATGTTAAGATCCGAACCCACAAGCCAAAACACATTAAAATTTAAATGCAATAAAAAAAACTACCCTTAATCCCCATACACCCTCTAGTGCCACAAAAAAATCCTATAGGGCACTAAAACTATCTGAATCCGTAGAATCTGGTACTTAAAAAAATAAAAATAAAAATAAAATAAAATAAGAAAGAAATGTCACTATGATTCCAAGCTTACTTATATGGAATCAACACATCCAAAATGCAATTATCAACGGACAGGGGCTACACCGAGGGTCTAATTGGACCACAGAAGTCCTGCATGTGAGTGGATCACCTTGGGTAACAATGCCTGGATTGGGTATAAAGAGTTGGATTTAGATCCAACTCGTCTTCAGTGCTCTGCTCTGCTCTGTTGTATCTGGTGGATGCTCTGCATCAAAATGCATGTTTGAATGTGAATGTAAACGAATTGTAACGCGCCAAGTTTATTCTCATTTGATTTTTTGTTGCATTTTAATTAAAGAATTTAAAAGCAATTGAAAATAAAAATTCATGATTTTCGAGACTTAAAATTTGGGGTGTTACACTAAGGGTCTGACTGATATTTTTTAGCCCCTATATGACATTAGTTAGTAACTTAAGGGGTCGCTTTGAATTTTTTTTAAAAAAATATAAATAAAAAGAATGGAAGAGGGTCTCTCGAGTCTCGACCCTTCTCCTTCCTTGGAACGAAAGGGAGGATGGTTTTGAACCCCTCCTCCTTTGTTCTCTCCTTCTCACCATAAATACACCGCCTGATCAGTGATTGTAACCACCAACGACAACCTCTGACAACAGACAAAAATGCATTTAACGTCATATGGTGGCTTGGCACAAATTTAGGCTTGGGTGTCGGCATCAACCGTTGTGGAAAAATTTGGAGAACGAAATCCTTCTATTACTCTCTTTCTACTTTTCGCTCTTTCTATATATTTTGTTTTCCTTTTTTTTGTGTTTTTTTTCAGAGAATGGTTGAACATGTCTTTGTGTTATTCTTTTTCCTACTAACATAATACTCAAATCACGAAGAGAGGCTCTGAACAAACAGATAAGTATTCTTCTTATGTGTTCTTCTGATATTAATCTTTAACAGTATATCGACACTCAAAATTGTTGATTTTAGGCCTGAAGCAAACCAAGGGGGAATTAGATGCCTACCTCAATCGCTAATCCCTGGTTCTTTTATGTGATTGTTGGTTGATTTGGGAGGCCTTGCGCGAACCCCTGACCATTGGTGCAATTGTGCGGGATGGGTTTGATGCAAGCGGACTGAGCATGCACCAGACTTGACCCGGCGAAGAACTGCATGGCTGATGCAATGGGCCAGATACCACTAAAGGAAATGAAAGGTGCAGCCTAAGTGGAAGGTCAGGGAGTGCACCGTGATACTGGGAATCACCAAGAGTGATTTTTTTTTAAATGGCCTCTTGCTCTTCTCTTAGATGCCAATAACTCTAGAATGTTTATGATTGCATGATTGCTTGATTGATTGATGCCTCTGCATCTCTGTTCCATTATTCTCATAGCACATGAAGAGTGGCAAGACTTGGGATACACCTCTTGGGGGAAATTCCCCTTCCCACGGAGGGTTACACCCTTTCTTTCAACTAGGCATGTAATTGTTCATTTTGTCATGTGTTATTATCTTATAGTTTAGTTTATCATATTTATCAATTTAATTGTCCCATGCTGGCCACCAATACGCAAAATGAACTTGGTTGTTAGAAGCAGGATGAGCTAATACACTAGCCATTCCATTCTTAGATTTTAAATAAGCATGAAATCTGCACCTATTAAACAGAAAAAACTCACTTGGTTATGGTTTCCTCTCCCTTTCATGTGGAAGTTCAGGAGCCCGATCTGATCTTTGCAAGAAGTCTCTATTAGCAAGGAATTGTTACTAGACAAGTCCCCTACAATTCCCTCCCAACACCTCCACTCCTTTGCTTGGAGATTGTCCTCCACAAAAATCCACCCCACCATTAAAAACTGACCTAGATGATTGTTTAGGGTAAATCCCACTCTCCAGCTCTAAATGAAAATGTTGTAAACATTGAGTTTAATCTAGCCCTCCAGGGAATGGACCCAGTCGTCAAGCCACAACTACATGGCTAGTTGACCCTTTTATGATCCTAAGAACGTGAATTCTAACTGTGTGAGTACAATCAGTTTGAAGCACTGTCATCGTCTTGTGGGAACCTCCAAAGATCTGAGTATTCCTTAAGTGCCAAACCACCACTTGAAATACTACCATCCAACATGCTTATTCCTTAACTTCTATTTACTCCACTTTTCCAACTCAGTGAACTCAGATTGGCTTGGAACCTTCTTCTTACCATACATCTTAACCACTCTGATCCAAATTAGCCTTGTGAGTAGCACATTTGTGAGGCCTCTTATGATTGTTGTCATAATTAATGGCAGCGATTGGGGAAGGAAAAGAACATTTGTTGCAACTGGGATTGGGTAAGAAGCCGATCAAATGTAGCAAAGCGGCGAGATAATGCTGCCCTAGGGAAGTAATCTTTGCACTAGATAGCCTCTGTCAGTTGAAAAGGCTGACCTTTTTCCCTAAGCCCCATGTTGCTTTGTTGTTGAACTCTCTTGAAGCTATCCACTTGATCTAGCCCATTTGAGTTTAGTTGCAACTGTGGGGGCCTAGATGGACCGGATTATTTCATGAGGGATACATCTATGAGGATCTTTGAGATTGCGATGTGGCCAAATAGATAGTCATATCCAACTTGTCTGCTACTTTGGTCAAGTAGATGGAGGACCCTGGCTCTTTCTAATGCTCACGCTGAATACAAGTAACAATGGGTGAAGGCCCCATCCAAGGGTCCACCAAAACTTTGTATTTTCCCCATCACCCAAGCTCCATTGCCAACCTTGGCTCCCAACTTCTTCACCCCCTTCCATATGTAAGACTCAAGGAAACAGGGTCGGCCGAACCAAAGGGAGGCTCTATTAAGGCACTTCACCTCTACTAGTTGCACCCAAGGACTTTGGCCTTGGTTCATCACTGCCCATGCAAGCTTAGAAAGGTGAGCAGAGTTGACTTCCTCGATGGATTTAAACGAAGCCCTGTTAGAACGATATTCTAGCATATCACGATAGAAATGATCGTGACTGGAATAACGATGTTCTAGCATATCACGATAGAGATTATCATGATTGGGATAACGATAACCTTATCGTTATCTCCCAGCTATTTTAGTGGACATACACATGACGTGTAAACTTATAAATATATATGTCCTGTATATTTGTGTAAGCATTCAGAAAAATACAATTCTATTCTTCAATCTGTGTAAGCCTTCTCTCTTAGTTGTTATTTTTTAACCTGAGTAACCATGATTTTAATATGGTATCAAAGCAGTCGATATCCTGATCGGCTTGGGATTTTTTTACTTTTCAGTGCTTGTGCAGCTCGAGACCTAGCTCAGTCTTCTTCTCCTCCACCGGCTCAGATTCTCCGAAACAATAGAAGGTGTCGGATATCCTGTCGGCACTTCTGTCGCTCGTGGGCCTTGTGGTTCTGGAACCAGTATAGCACGTTCTTCTCTTCGATCTTGCCAAACTAGAAAAGCTGCACTGTGATATATATTGGATCTGCTCTGCCGTAGGCATCCAGGTGCCCCGCTTGTAGAGGTCCTCTAGAGTGCATAGTTGCTCTGAGGTCGGGTTTCACCTCGAACCCACTGCAGGCTGCTCACATCCCTTGAAATCGATCTATTGTGTCAATTTGGTTAGGTAGTCCAAGAGGATCGGTCTGCTGGTTCTATCCAGATATGATCTATAGTCAGCACATTCTAATTTACGTGCATCTTCTTGCCGTCTAAACCAACTTCTGCATAATACCCATGGTTGTAGAAACCGTGAAATCCTCCAACATCAAAGGAGATTCGTCGATAGAGTCTATTGTTAGCCCATATTTTTTACATCACTCTGACAACCCAAGTACGGTGTTGGTATCCCAAGTTTTAACTGAGAAAAATTATTCCACTTGAAAACGGGACATGTGCATGGCCCTAAGTGCCAAAAATAAACTCAGTTTCATTAATGGAACGGTTCCAAAACTGGATATTCACTGTACCTCACTTGTGGGATAGCAAAGATGCAATGACATAGTTCTTTCATGGATCTTAAACTCAATCCATGAGGACCTGTCTTCAAGTGTTATATATTCTAACACTGCATTTGATGTTTGGAATGAGCTTCATGAGCGATTCCCTCAATCAAATGCACCACGCATTTATCAAATCCAAATTGATATAAGCAATCACAAACAACATCATTCATCTATTGTTATTTATTATACAAAGCTTAAAGGAATGTAAGATGAGTTAGCTTCATATGTCTCATATCCGAATTGCTTTTGTAGAGCAATAAAAGCAATCCAAGACATGCAACAAAGAGACCGTGATGCAATTTTTGATGGAGCTCAATGATAGTTATAGCTTTATCCAAAGTCAGATCCTATTGATCAAACCAAGCCATTTTAGTGGAGATACACAATAGGTGTAAACTTGTATATATGTGTCCTATATATTTGTGTAAGCATTCAAAAAAATACATTTCTATTCTTCAATCATTGTAAGCCTTCTCTCTTCTTCAACCTGCGTAACCATAATTTTAATAAGCCCTCCATTTTGGGGCTTACCGTTAAAGATGGCATGCCAGTTTTGATTGAAGGTGAACACAGTGTGTTCCTTTGAACCATACCAAAGAAATCCACAAATGGTCTTTTCTTACTTTTTTATTACTGAATAGGAAATTTTAAAACAGGTCATCCAGTGCGTGAGCACAGACTTTATGAGTCACCGTCCAGCTATAGAGATAAGGTGACCTTTCCACAATTATAAGCAGCCTTGGAACTTCATTACGAGAGAGGCACATAGCGTTGCCTTCAAGGACCCTAAAAAAGGGGGAGCCCAAGATATGTTATAGGGAGGGGGCTCTCATTCCAGCAGCATAGGGACTTAATTTGGCACGCTCTTCTAGGAGTCAGATTGAAGTTAACCAAGTTGGATTTGTCATTGTTGATTAGGCCCTGTTTAGAATCTTGGCATCCATGGTAGCTAGGAAAGGAAGTATGGAATCCACAAATCCAGTGGACTTCTCACTTGCTTTTTTGGGAGCACCATCAAAATTTTGGCAAAAACTTTGAAATTCATTATTGAAGTTGTTTGGGAGGATGTGTGGATTTCATAGTTACCTCTTCAGGTCCACTAATTCCAAACAGGCATGCAAACGTGGTATTTGAGGTGATCTACACCTCTATATTGGAGGTGCATGAACTAAGTTCACGCCTTGACTCCACGGTATTAGGGTGAGCAGGCACGTACCAATAAACTTGAGCTAGCGTCTGAGAGTACAGTCTTCATAAAACAGAAATACAAACAAGCTTTGAATTTCTTCCGGTGGGTCGAGAAGACCAGTTTCTTTTATATGCAAATTCTTAAATCAACTTATACACTCAGTAAAATTATTAAATCTGAACCCAAAATGTTGAAGAAAGTCTAAAATAAGCAAATGCTTAAATAGGGAACCTAATTTTTCCCTATTTAAAGAGGCAAGAGGGAGGGTCGACCCCTATTCTTCACACACCTAATTCTTGGAGCTTCTCTCTCTTCTCTCCAGCACCTCTCCTTCCACCATTGCAGCTACACCCCCAAGGTATGGTTTTCATAAATTTTTTTATGCTTTTATTAATGGTTTTCCATGTTTTAACATAGATTTCACCATAAGCGCCCCTCTTTCATGGTTTTAACCATAGATTCTCATCCAAGAACCCCAAGGTCGACCCAAAAAGATGATCTAACCTTGTTTGGTATTGTCTTTCGAGATTCTAATCCATTAGAATCATTTACATTATTGTTTTTCATGTTCTTAACCAACGAAACATGAGATTTACTCGTTAAATGAGCTAAATTCGTGTTTTCAAAAGGTAGATCAATTGCAGCCATAGATTCCCTGTGTTTTTTTTTTATTTTCAGTCATATTTATGTTTGTTTCATGTGTTTCAACACTAAATTAAATTGTGTTTTGATGTTTAGTTTTTTTTATTGTTTTTCATTGTTAAATCATGTTTTTTTAGGGTTTTCGTAGATTTTTGTGTGTTTTGATTTTAGATCCATAGAACTCGTGCTATTTCATATTTAAATATTTGTTAGAACTTTTTTTATTTTTTTTATATGTAGTTCACGGATATGTTAGTGAGCCACTGAAAAAAATCAGAGGTTTTGGGATTTGAAAACTCTGTTAGAAAAATATAAAGTCGAATCGTGATTCCTGTTGGTTAAAATCGTTATTCATATTCAAATATAACTTGCAGTTGCATTATTTTTGTCATCCGAGATTCGATTCAAGATCCGTAAGTTGTAGTAGCTTCGTATTAAAGACTATTATTTACTATAAAATTTTCATAATTTTATGTCACTGTTTTATATTTTTCTCCTGTCAGAGAGTCAGATCAACTTTTAAGAACTCGTTATACTTATTTCAAACCCTAATCCAACTTGTGTTGATCGTATCTCCCTAACAAAAGATCTGATCAATAATCTGCAAAAAAGAAAGTTCATTATTTACATGTCTGTTATTCACTACTAAAATCTCAGAAATTTTTGATGTGTTTTTCTATTTTTTCCTATATTTGAAACCGTAAGTACCTGTTTTGATCAATTTTATATTCGTTATATTCAAGTACAGATTGTCGGAATGATATCTCCCCAACCGGAGATGATTATTCTGATCTGTAAAAAAAAGAATCTTTGTTTTTCTGTCTATTATGGCTCTGTAAAATTTTATGAATTTCCAAGGTGAATTGACCCCTGATTTGGGTCTGACACCAAAATGGGTACGTGCCCACGGGTAAAAATAGCATATTTTAGGGTTTTATGTGATTTTCATATTAAAATTATGTAACAATTTGATCCTTATGTTTCCAATCTGATCTTAGGGTTATAAGAAGTTCACATGTCGATTTTTATCAATTTTGAATATCATTTAATGCTTTGATGAGTTAAATTGCAAAACAGGATACCCGTAGGATCCCGGTGTTACGGATAGACTAAAATAGAAAATTTGGTGGGCATCTGAAAATTACTGCACAATAACCATTGTAGAGTATCCCTCATAATATTATCATGCTGGCCCCAAAACCCCATGTTGAAGACCGTGTTGGGATAAGCCATGATACGTGGCAGTTACCTACATTTTTTTATAACTTTTCCTTTTGGTGTTCCTTTCGATAAACATAAGGAGGAAACGATTACGCTAATTGTCCCCCTGCTGCAGCTATAAAGAAGGTATCCATGAGCAACTCTGATTAAGCTTGCATCAAGAGAAAAATAGTGGGAAAAGAAATTTACCTTTTTCTGAGTTTTTCGACTGAAGAGGAACAGAGGCATCCTGCTCACCGACTCTTGAAGGAGCCTGTGCTCATTGGAGGGTTGCAGTTCGGCTGAAGAGCGAAGCTCATCCCTTTCCAGCCACCACCACCAACTACCAGCCATCATCTGGTTCTTCGATGACTTCATGAGGTACGCCTTCCCTCTGTTTCGTTGTGTGTTGTAGGAGACCCCCAACATTGGGTTATGGGCCCACGTCATGCTTTCGTTGTGAAGGCTTGATGACATTTTTTTGGCGACAGTGTTTTCTGGCAGAGCGGAGTCGTCGTAGGGAGACGTTGCTGGCAGTCAACAACAAGTCATCGTGGGGTGACATGATGTCGTTGATAGATGGTGATTGTCGTCGTGGGGCGACAGAAAAAAAAACTGCATAAGGTTCAAATTTACCTGTGGCCATCGGGGCTGCAGGGTGATTAGTTGTCACCGAGGTCACCCATTTCAACGTTGGCATCTTTCGCTAGCCTCCAAAAAGGGGTTTTTAAAAAAAAACTTCTTTTCTGCTACTTTCCTCTGTCGTCAGGCAGTGGGGGTTGCCATGAGGGTGTGTCGCAGAAAAATAGTGGCCTTCAACGGCCAATTCACCGGTGTCAGGGCCTGTCTGACGACTTGCAACATTCGAGCATCGAATCCCCTTTTCTCAAACAGTTAGGGTTTCTTCTTTCAGTCGTGGGGCTGTGTCGGGTGGCAGGCATTGCCAGTGGAGCATCGTCGGCTGGGCTCTGTGAGGGTCGCTGGCAGGCGACGTCGGTCGTCGGCAGGCTGGGTGGGTGAAACCCTTTTTCAGTTTCACCAATTTTTTGTAACAAAAACCCTCGGGTTTCTGTTTTTTTGTTTTTATCAGTGGAATGGGATCGGGTCCGAGTATGGGTCTGACCCAGAAATAACTAGGTCAGACTCGGATCTTATCCATACTGGGTTGTGAAATTCCACTAGAGGGGGGGTGAATAGTGAAATACGATGCAGATCGATAAAATAAAATAAGGCAATAAGGCACAACACAATAAACACATGATTTATACTGGTTCGGCCGAGTTACTGACCTACATCCAGTCCCCAAGTAAAACACTTGAGCCTTCCACTATAACATCCGAGTTACCGGATAAATAGTACAACACCCTCTTCCTCAGAGGTCTACTTCTCTCAACAGAGAAGGGAAACACCCTCTTCCTCAGAGGTCTACTTCTATCAACAGAGAAGGGAAACACCCTCTTCCTCAGAGGTCTACTTCTCTCAACAAAGAAGGGAAAACATCCTCTTTCACAGAGGTCTACTTCTCTCAACAGAGAAGGGAAAACACCCTCTTTCACAGAGGTCTACTTCTCTCAACAGAGAAGGGATACAACAGAGATCAGAAAGTTACAACACTTTCCTATAGAACCTTCAGAATGATATGCAGAGTATGAATGCACGTATGAAGATTCTCAGAATGATCTTTTTCTTTTCTTACACACTCTTGTATTTTTCTGAGAGCTTTTCTTGACTTTTTCTCTTTCTTTTTCTAAGCTCTTTTCTCAGAGTGTCAAGCAGGAATTTTTCTCGTTGAAAGCTTGCTTGTCTTTTCACACTATTGTGTTTGTATATATATAGTCTTTAGAAAACTAGTCGTTGTCTTTTTGAAATGATTGTCCTTTTGGGATATGAGAAGTCAGGTCATTTCAAAAACAACTTAGTGTGAAAAAGATAAGTGTACTATATTGCTTTTTCAAAAAGTCTTCTTTCCATACGAAGCATTTTTTGAGTACACTATGAAATTCCACTAGAGGGGGGGTGAATAGTGAAATACGATAAAGATCGATAAAATAAAATAATCAGGCAATAAGGCACAACACATAAAACACAGAATTTATACTGGTTCGGTTAGTACCCAAACCTACATCCAGTCCCCAAGCAAACCACTTGAGCTTTCCACTATAACATTCGAGTCACCGGATAAATAGTACAACACCCTCTTCCTCAGAGGTCTTCTTCTCTCAACAGAGAAGGACAACACCCTCTTTCACAGAGGTCTTCTTCTCTCAACAGAGAAGGGCAACACCCTCTTTCACAGAGGTCTACTTCTTTCAACAAAGAAGGAATACAGTGAATAACAGAAAGTTACAATACTTCCTATAGAACCTTCAGAAAGATATGAATGCACGAATGAAGGATTCTCAGAATGTTCTGTTTGTCACTCAGAGGATACTCTTTGTCAAAGAGCTGGACTTGACTTTTTCTCTTTTCTTTCTTTTCTCTTTCTCTTTCTTTTTCAAGGCTCTCTTTTCAAATAATGAATAGAATTTTTCTCGTTGTAAGCTCACACGTCTATTCTATTCGTCTTGTTGAATAGTTTATTTGAGTGTGTTTATATAGATTAAAAAAGTAGTCGTTACATTTTGAAATCGTAGCCTTTTTGAAATGTGAAATGCTATGTCATTTCAAAAACATCTTTTAGAGAAATTCGAGAATGCCTTTTTCCATAAAAGTAAAATATATGGTACACTAGTCGTTGTAATATTTTAGGTAATACATATTTTATGTAAAAAGTCTATTTCTTACAATAGTACATTGAACGTTGGATTGTAGTTTTGTCTTTATTCTAATTAATGATTTGAGGTACATAAGTACTTCTTTACTTTAAATGAGTGTAAGTACAATGAGTGCTTTGAGATATTTATTTGTACATAGTCATGTCAAGTGTTTTCTTTATGTTGTGTTTTTCAACGTCTTCAGAGAGAATGAGGACTAAAAGAAGGTCGACATTCTTTGAGAAGGATATTAACAAGGATTTGTTACAGGAGGTATTTATTGCTTTGTACAAAAGAGAATGATGACTTCAAGTAAGTCGACATTCTATGGTTTTGTAAAAAGGTAACTAGAGTCCTTTCAAAAACATATTATATTTGTTTTTCTATGTAGTTGATTTTATGTTTTTGTCTTTTTCTTATATTAAAAACATTTCTTTAAAGAAGGTAACTAGAGTCTTTTCAAAAACATATTATATTTGTTTTTCTATGTAGTCGATTTTATATTTTTGTCTTTTTTTCTTATATTAAAAACATTTCTTTAAAGAAGGTAACTAGAGTATTTTCAAAAACATATTATATTTGTTTTTCCCTATGTAGCCGATTTTATGTTTTTGTCTTTTTCCTACATTTCTTTTTCATGTTGTCTTGTATATAGTGTAAGGTACAATTATTACATGACAAAATACTTTTTTTATAAAGGGTTGTAAGAAGGTACAATTATTGGTTTTCAAAAAGGAGCTTTTTGAAACTATCGTATACTTTTATGATATAGTTTTTATGAATGAGTATGTAATATGCAATATGCATGTTCCTGAAGGTTCTGTTACATATGACTCTAAAGAAGAAAAAAAGTCTTCATCTTGAGGTAGCCGATCTCTTCATTTGAACTTTAGGAATGCATGGCTCATCAAGCTTTTTCTTCAAGGAGTATGATTGCACCATAGTTGTACTTGAACAGGAAGTCTCCATCCTTATTGGGTGAGATATCCTTGCATCAAATACTCGTTAGATTTATGGCAAAACATATTCAGTCATAATATAACATTTTTCAAGAGGACATATTATCATATCATATAAAATCAAATACGACAGTGTATCATCTTATGTGACATCAAAACCGAGTTTCTCAACATTCTCCCCCTTTTTGATGATGACAAAATATGCTCCCCCTGTCAAAAAGACATTATGCATAGAAATAATAATATGATAAAATATTTGAAAAATGTTTAAAGAGAGTATTTCTCTAATAATGGAGACAGGTTTTCTCCCCCTTTGTCATGGACAAAAAGGAAGGGATCAGAGTAAGAGAGTTATTACAGACCAAAAGGAATTAAAGGTTATTACAGAAAAAAAAAACAAGTTTATCCCGAAGGTGGAGGAGGTTGATGTGTTCGGTCGGTACGATTCCGCTTGTGAGCTTGACGAGTCTGCTGCAACAGGGCTTGATTGCGAAGGATACGATCCTGAGAGCGCTCGATATCCATCAGAGCAGGGAAGTAATTGAAGGTGGATGTTGGATCTTCTTCATCAGAGTCGGGCATGTGCAGGGACCTTAGATTGAAGGTGGTAGCATCGAGGACCTGAGAGGGACGGAGGATGACTTCGTTGTGAAGGGGTACTTTGAAGTATTTGAGAATGGGAGTTATGAAACACCCAAAAAGAAGAGGCTCAAATTTTTGATAACGAATAAAAAGGTCGAAAAGAATGGAGGACCAGTTTATCGGAATAGAAGAAAAAATTGCGTAGATAAGGAGAGAGATTTTTCGTGGGACTAATCCCTTGCGGGGAAGCTTGGGATAGATGTTGTGGAGAAGAATCTGGGCAAGTAATTGAGCATGAGGTTGGAGATTCCTCATGTGCCAGGGTAGTTAGTAGCAGTTGGTACAGAGAAGAATTTTTCGAAGTACCGATCGTTCGATTGGTACTATGGTGTTAAGGTCGGTACCGGTGGAAGGTAGGTTTAGAATTCTACCTAGGTCGGAAGCATCGAAAATCATCAGCTTGCCTCGGACTTTGCTGGTGATTGTGGTTTGTTCATGATCAGTAGAGAAGTTGGTATAGAATAGTCGAACTAGTTCGGGATAATAGGCAGCTTGGGATGAAGATCCTAGTAGAGGTTTGAGTTCAGGGAGATAGTTGTCTAAGTCAAATAGCATGAAGTTGTCGAAGTTAACCAATTTACCTTCATGAATGGGGCGAGAGCATAGTAAGTTGTAGTTGTGAAACAGATCTGGATACCTTAGATCTGCTGCAGTAATCACATAGTTGGAGGAGGAAGAGGCCATTGCAAGTGTTTGTAAGGAAAAGAAGGACTAAGGAGAGCGAGTTTGAAGTGGGTAATAGTTTGTAGGAGAATTGATAGATACGAGTGGAATTGGTATGGGATGAACCAATCCATTAAATAGAAGAATGAAAATAATTTTGATAGGTTTTGAATGACATTAGAAGTGAGTGATTTTTAGAATTTAGTCAAATAAGGAAATCCGTGAGTAGTAAGTTAAGGGGCTTGTGATTGACAAATCAAATCAATGATGGAGGATAGTGTATCATATTGGTGTGAGAAGGACATAGTGTTGAAAAATATAGATTTTACTATGGGTGAGTTTATCGACTAGTGAGAGAATCCATTAATAGAGTATGGGGTGTCATGTTGAACTAAAAGGAGTGAATGATTTTAAAAATAATGGCCTAATAAAACAAGTAACTTTTTACTTTATGTGGAAGTATCCTCATTCGTGAAAGAAGAGTTTTAGAATAGGACGGCCCATAGGGTATGGGTGAGAGATAATAATAATTTTTATTTATAAATATTGATAAGCGTGAAAGGAGAGTGAATAGACATAAAAAGATGATACAGATGTGTAGAAAAGAGAGAAAGGTTACAAAGGACAACAATCACTTGATTTAGATATGACATAAAGTAGAGTTAGATTAGCCAATAGATAAAGTTTTGCTTGAAGACAAGATTTTTATGAATCTCGATTTAAGAGAGATATAAAATGAGAGAGAGTCATGGTCACGGATGGAAGGTCACTTCATATGAGATAAAAAAAATAAAAAGGGTGGTACTAGTAGTGCTAGAAACAATAGAGGACAAGTTGTCGACAAAGTAGAGTTTAAAATATTATTTTATAAATGATGTGACAGGATGATAATATATTATACTTAAGCTATGAAATAACCGATGATATAGTAAACGTTTTACGTGAAAGACAACCAAAAAGGTGATAAAAAAAATAATCACTTTGAATTTTTCATAAGAGGGTTTAAGATTTTCGAGAAGAATATTGATAAAAGGTCATAAAAGGGAATATATCACATGAATATAATTAGTTTAGAATAATAATCAAAGTCATGAGGAATATAATATCATGTTTGGAGGTCGGCTAGCTTATCGTATGAGAGGTTGCTACAAAAAGACAAAAAAGATGAAATGAACATGAGTGATGTGATCCAAGTCATGATGGCTTTTTACTTAAAGTAAATGGATATGCGTAAAAGGAGATAGGACAAGAAGTCATTATGAGAGTGTACTTGAAAGATGACAAGTTGAAAGACATAAAGAATGTGTCATAATGAATATGTTTCTATGAGTATTGAGAGTATACGAAAATATGAAAACATAGTTTGACTTTGAATAGTAAAGCAAACACACACAAAAAATCGATAAGAGAAAAGCCTTTTAAAATAAGATATTATCAAAAGCAATGATCTTAATAAGTGTGATTAATTTATAAGTCACTTAGTTTGCATATTCCTAATTCTCTTCTAATACGTGTGAAGTCTTCATGTTTTAGTGGTTTAGTGAATATATCCGCTAACTGTTGATTAGTGGGTATAAATTCGAGTTTAATAATGTTGTTTAAGACTTGTTCTCTTAAGAAGTGATGTCTTATTTGAATGTGCTTAGTTCGTGAGTGTAAAATGGGATTTTTAGATAAGTGTATAGCACTAGTATTGTCACAGAAAATAGTTGTATTTTCAAAATTTAAACCAAAATCTTTTAAGGTTTGTTTCATCCAGATAACTTGTGTACAGGCTAGGCTAGCAGCAATGTATTCGGCTTCAGTAGTTGATAAGGATACACAAATTTGTTTCTTACTGAACCATGAAACTAGTGAGTGCCCTAGCATGTGACATGTTCCACTTGTGCTTTTTCTATCAGATTTACTTCCAGCAAAGTCAGCATCGCTGTATGAGATTAGATCAAATGTAGAGGATTTTGAATAGAATAATCCAAAATCAACTGTGTCTTTTAAATATCTCATTATTCTTTTTACAGCTTTAAGATGTGATTCTTTTGGATTTGACTGAAATCTAGCACACAAGCAAACACTGAACATAATATCTGGACGGCTAGCAGTTAAATAAAGAAGTGATCCTATCATACCTCGGTATACCTTTGTATCAACAGACTTACCATCTTCTTCTTTGTCCAAAACAGTAGTAGTGCTCATAGGAGTAGATTTTGAAGCAGTTGAGTTCATGTTGAACCTCTTTAGAATTTCACGAGCATACTTAGACTGATTGATGAAAACTCCATCCTTGGTTTGCTTAATATGCAGTCCAAGAAAGTAGGTGAGTTCTCCCATCATACTCATTTCAAACTCTTTCTGCATAGACTTGAAAAATTCTTCACAAAGAGTGTTGTTAGATGATCCAAAGATGATATCGTCTACATATATCTGAACAATTAGGGTATAATCATACACTATTTTAACAAATAATGTAGAGTCTGCTTTGCCTATAGAAAAACCAGTTTTTAACAAGAAGGTTTTGAGTCTATCATACCAAGCACGAGGTGCTTGTTTTAAACCATACAAAGCACGTTTGAGTTTGAAAACATGATCTAGATATTGTTCATTTTCAAATCCTGGAGGTTGTTTTACATAAACTTCTTCATTTATAAAACCATTTAAAAAGGCACTTTTAACATCCATTTGATATAATTTGAAATCCATATAGCTTGCATATGCTAAAAACATTCTAATAGATTCAAGTCTAGCAACAGGAGCAAATGTTTCATCAAAATCAATACCTTCCTCCTGGTTGTATCCTTGAGCTACTAGTCTGGCCTTGTTTCTTATAACATTACCTGTTTCGTCTAGCTTGTTTCTGAAGATCCATATTGTCCCAATGATTGGATGATCCTTTGGTCTAGGTACAAGATCCCAAACTTCATTCCTTTGGAATTGATTCAGTTCTTCAGTCAATGCTAGCATCCAGAACTCATCGATGATGGCTTCATCAATCTTCTTTGGTTCAAGTTGAGAAACGAATGCCATATTTGCAATTCGTTCTAGCTGAGCTCTAGTTTGAACCCCCTTTGTCAGGTCTCCCAAAATCTGCTTTTGAGGATGATCTTTGATATCGACAAATGTTCTTTGATGATCATCTTCATTAGACTTAGCTGTGTTATCTAAAAATAAATCTGTACTTTCAATATCATCATCGTTAGTTTGCTTATGAACAGATTGATTAATAGATTCACAGAAACTAACATGCATAGATTCTTCAATAGACTTAGAATGCTTATTGAAAACCCTGTATGCTTTACTATGACTTAAATATCCTAAAAATATGCCTTCAATAGATTTAGCATCAAATTTATCTAGGCTATCTTTTGTGTTTAGGATAAAGCATTTACAACCAAAGACTTTGAAATAGTCTATTCTTGGAGTTCTGTCATAGAATAGTTCATATGGAGTTTTATTTAATAGAGGTCTAATGAGAACTCTATTTGTTATGTAGCATGCAGTATTAACAGCTTCTGCCCAAAAAGATTTAGCAAGATTATTGTGTTGGAGCATAGTCCTGGCAGATTCCTGAAGGGTTCTATTCTTTCTTTCTACTACACCATTTTGAGGTGCAGCTCTAGGAAAGGCAAAGTTATGAGAAATACCATGCAAGTTACAAAAATTTTCAAAAAGTTCATTTTCAAATTCTCCTCCATGGTCACTGCGGATTTTAACAATAGAACAAGATTTTTCATTTTGTAACTTTTTACATAAGATTTCAAATTGACAAAACGTGTCACTTTTGTTTTTCAAAAATATTACCCAAGTAAATCTTGAGTAGTCATCTACAATGACAAAAGCATATCTGTTATGATTAAGGCTAGCTACCCTAGAAGGACCAAACAGATCTAGGTGGAGAAGCTCTAAAGGTCTTTTACTTGAAATGACATTTTTTGATTTGAAAGATGATTTTGACAATTTTTCTAATTGACATGCATCACAAAAATAATCCTTTTTAAAAGAAATTTTGGGTAACCCACGTACTAACTTATCTTTAGCTAATTTAGACATGTATTTAGAATTGACATGACCCATTCTCATGTGCCATAGATGTTGAGTGTCATTATTAGCTATGAGGCAATGTTCTGTGATGTTTTCTAGGTATAGTTCATATATGTTATTCTTTCTTATACCTTTTAAGATGATGTTTCCATTAGTGTCAGTTATGAGGCATGCATCATGATTAAAGTTAACATTATAACCTATGTCACACATTTGACTGATACTTAGTAGGTTATGTTTTAAGCCTTTAACAAGGAGAACGTCTTTGATAAGAGGTTTATCTATGTTACCAATATTACCAATACCAATTATCAAACCTTTGTTGTTATCTCCAAAGGTGACAGTTCCTCCTTCTTTATGATGAAGAACAGCAAAAAGGTCTGGATGTCCTGTCATGTGCTTTGAACATCCACTATCTAGTATCCATCTGTTCTTCTTCTTTGGAGCCAGCAAAACATTAAGTAAATCTCTTTTTTGGTACCCGATCGGGTCCTTTTTTGTTAGACTTTGGAACCCATATCCATTTGGATTTGGGTTTGTCTATATCTTTAGAGGAGTTAAAAAATTATTATTATAATACTCCTTATTTGGTTCAGATGAACCTTTCACAAACGTGGTCTTTTGATTGATACAAGAAGGTTTGTTGAAATGAGAATAGCCAATACCATTCTTGTAGAAAGAGACTTTCTGAGAGGATAAGAGTTTATCCAAGTTCTCTTTACCTTTAGTAAACTTGAAAATCGTTTTCATGAGGTTCTCAGTTTTACTTTTTAGTTCTGAAATTTCTACTTGCAGATTTTTAGTTTTGGAGCTAGTAGAAGAGATTTCAGACATAAGCGTTAAGTTTTTCTTTTTCAACTCAGAGTTTTTACTACTGAGTTTTTCATTTTTCTGAGAAAGCTCTAGATTTTCAGATTTTAAGGCTTTATTTTTTAAACTCAATTTTCTAGATTCTTCAAATAATTCTTGAAAAGCATCTAGAAGTTCTTCAAAGGAAAAGTCAGAAATTTCACTTACAGAGCTTTCGTTTGCCATGAAGCACATGTTTGCAGTTTCAGCTTCATCATCACTTGACTCTTCACTGGTGGATGGTTCTGAATCATCCCATTGAGCATGCAGAGCCTTTTTCTTGAAGAACCTCTTCTTTGGTTCCTCGGTCTTGGATTTTCTTTTGAGAAGGGGACAGTCACGTCTCAAGTGGCCTGGCTTATTACATTGATAGCACATGGGATCTTCTTTAGGATTTTTTCTATCCTTGTGCCTGTTTGGAAGCCGGTTCCTTCTCATGAAGCGCTGGAATTTTCTGGTAAGTAGCGCAATTTCAGATTCTTTATCTGAGTCTTCATTCTCAGATAGAGCTGAGAAGGCTAGAGTTTTCTTTACTGGTTGCTCTTCTTCCCTTCTTTCTTTCATGTGGACTTCATAGGCCATAAGATTGCCTATTAAGTCGTCCAAAGTAAGCTTAGATAAATCTTGAGCTTCTTTAATAGTTGTAGTCTTTTTCTCCCAATCAGTTGTGAGAGATCTCAAGATTTTCTTCACCTTTTTTGTCTGGGAATATGTTACACCCAGAGATTTCAGATCGTTGGTGATGTTGGTGAATCTGGTGAACATCTCTGTGATGGGTTCATCTTTGTTCATTTTGAACAACTCATATTTTCTAACAAGAGATGAGATTTTGGCTTCTTTCACATTGTTGGTTCCTTCATGAATAACTTTCAAAGAATGCCAAATATCATATGCAGATTCACATATAGATATTCTATTGAATTCATTCTGATCAATGGCACAATATAAGGCATTCATAGCCTTTGCATTTAGGTTTGCCATTTTCTTTTCTTCATCAGACCATAAGCTATAGTCTGCGAATGGACATGTGTATGGATGCTCAACAATTTTCCATACAGCAAAATCTATGGATTTGAGAAATATAGTCATTCTGCACTTCCAGTATCCATAGTTTGAGCCATTGAAGAAAGGTGGACGAGATGCGTGTTGACCTTCAATATCACGAGCATAGGAGGTAGATGCCATTTGTGCTGGAAGACTTGTTACGTCGAAACCAGCAAACCTGCTCTGATACCAAATGAAATTCCACTAGAGGGGGGGTGAATAGTGAAATACGATAAAGATCGATAAAATAAAATAATCAGGCAATAAGGCACAACACATAAAACACAAAATTTATACTGGTTCGGTCAGTACCCAAACCTACATCCAGTCCCCAAGCAAACCACTTGAGCTTTCCACTATAACATTCGAGTCACCGGATAAATAGTACAACACCCTCTTCCTCAGAGGTCTTCTTCTCTCAACAGAGAAGGACAACACCCTCTTTCACAGAGGTCTTCTTCTCTCAACAGAGAAGGGCAACACCCTCTTTCACAGAGGTCTACTTCTTTCAACAAAGAAGGAATACAGTGAATAACAGAAAGTTACAATACTTCCTATAGAACCTTCAGAAAGATATGAATGCACGAATGAAGGATTCTCAGAATGTTCTGTTTGTCACTCAGAGGATACTCTTTGTCAAAGAGCTGGACTTGACTTTTTCTCTTTTCTTTCTTTTCTCTTTCTCTTTCTTTTTCAAGGCTCTCTTTTCAAATAATGAATAGAATTTTTCTCGTTGTAAGCTCACACGTCTATTCTATTCGTCTTGTTGAATAGTTTATTTGAGTGTGTTTATATAGATTAAAAAAGTAGTCGTTACATTTTGAAATCGTAGCCTTTTTGAAATGTGAAATGCTATGTCATTTCAAAAACATCTTTTAGAGAAATTCGAGAATGCCTTTTTCCATAAAAGTAAAATATATGGTACACTAGTCGTTGTAATATTTTAGGTAATACATATTTTATGTAAAAAGTCTATTTCTTACAATAGTACATTGAACGTTGGATTGTAGTTTTGTCTTTATTCTAATTAATGATTTGAGGTACATAAGTACTTCTTTACTTTAAATGAGTGTAAGTACAATGAGTGCTTTGAGATATTTATTTGTACATAGTCATGTCAAGTGTTTTCTTTATGTTGTGTTTTTCAACGTCTTCAGAGAGAATGAGGACTAAAAGAAGGTCGACATTCTTTGAGAAGGATATTAACAAGGATTTGTTACAGGAGGTATTTATTGCTTTGTACAAAAGAGAATGATGACTTCAAGTAAGTCGACATTCTATGGTTTTGTAAAAAGGTAACTAGAGTCCTTTCAAAAACATATTATATTTGTTTTTCTATGTAGTTGATTTTATGTTTTTGTCTTTTTCTTATATTAAAAACATTTCTTTAAAGAAGGTAACTAGAGTCTTTTCAAAAACATATTATATTTGTTTTTCTATGTAGTCGATTTTATGTTTTTGTCTTTTTTTCTTATATTAAAAACATTTCTTTAAAGAAGGTAACTAGAGTATTTTCAAAAACATATTATATTTGTTTTTCCCTATGTAGCCGATTTTATGTTTTTGTCTTTTTCCTACATTTCTTTTTCATGTTGTCTTGTATATAGTGTAAGGTACAATTATTACATGACAAAATACTTTTTTTATAAAGGGTTGTAAGAAGGTACAATTATTGGTTTTCAAAAAGGAGCTTTTTGAAACTATCGTATACTTTTATGATATAGTTTTTATGAATGAGTATGTAATATGCAATATGCATGTTCCTGAAGGTTCTGTTACATATGACTCTAAAGAAGAAAAAAAGTCTTCATCTTGAGGTAGCCGATCTCTTCATTTGAACTTTAGGAATGCATGGCTCATCAAGCTTTTTCTTCAAGGAGTATGATTGCACCATAGTTGTACTTGAACAGGAAGTCTCCATCCTTATTGGGTGAGATATCCTTGCATCAAATACTCGTTAGATTTATGGCAAAACATATTCAGTCATAATATAACATTTTTCAAGAGGACATATTATCATATCATATAAAATCAAATACGACAGTGTATCATCTTATGTGACATCAAAACCGAGTTTCTTAACACACTATTCGTTGGTGTATTTTAAATGAGTTATTCTTTGTATTAGGTCTTTTCTCATAATAAATATTCTGTAGTATTTTTGAACGTTGAAGTGTAGTTTATCATGTAGTTTTGTCTTTACTCAATTTAATGGTTTGTAGTATATTGAACGTTGGAATATATTCTATTATGTAATTTTGTCTTTATTCAATTTAATGAATATTAGTATATTAATATTTTTCTTACAAGTCATCACTTATAATAAATGTATGTAAGTGTGATAAATGTTTGTTGAGTACTTTATTTATAAATGGTCATTTCTTAAAAGCTTTTTGGAATAGCATTTAATGTTTATAGAAGGAATGATGACTTTAAGTAAGTCGACATTCTTGAGTATGGGTTTTATTTATAAATAAATAGTCATTTCTAAAATGCTTTTTGAGGTGGCATTTAATGCTTACAGAAAGAAATGGTCATTTCTTATTTTAATAAAATAATATTTATTTTCTCAAATCGTCAATTCTAAAATGAATGGTTATGAAGTACACTAAATGCTTGAGTAATACTTATATTACAAATAGTCATTTCTCAAATAAATGCTTGTGTATTATCTTTTCATAATTTGTCTTTTCTTACATAAATGTTTATGTATTATGAACCAAAACTTCTTACGTAAATGTTTGTGTATTATGAATTAATTCATTTTGTCTTTTTCTTTCATATTTGAAATCATGAGCTATTATATCTTGTCAAAATGTCTTTTTCATAAATGCTTATAAGAAAGTACTAAGAAAGTACAATTAATGCTTTTGAAATCATGAGCTATTATATCTTGTCAAAATGTCTTTTTCATAAATGCTTGTAGGAAGTACAATGATTTGTTTCAAAAAGGTGTTTTTGAAATGCTACAATATACATAACGTATCCTTTTATGAAAACTTAACTTTTTGTAAATAAATGGCTTGTATGATTTCAAAGCATATAGTCTAATATGAAATATGCATGCTTCTGAAGGTTCTGTTACATATGACTCTAAAGAAGAAAAAAATCTTCATCTTGAGGTAGCCGATCTTCTTGGATAATCTTTATGAATGTATGGCCCATCAAGCTTTTTCTTCAGAGTAGTATGATTGCATCAAATAGTTGCACTTGATCAAGTTGTCTTCACTCTTCTTAAGTGAAATAACCTTGCATCAAATACTCGTTAAATACATAGCACATCATATCCAGTCATAATATAACATATTCAGTTTCACATATGAAAGCATATCATATTTATCATATCTCATGAAAGCATATCATGTATTTATCATGTATCATATATATGCATCATGAAAGCATATCATATTTATCATGTATCATCAAAACATAGTTTCTCAACAGGTTGAACCCAAATCTGGTTCATGTCAGGTCAGACCCGGATCTGGTTAGTAGCAGGTCAGACCCGAATCCAGTTCATTCTGAGCCAGACCCAGATTCGGTTAGTAACCAGATCAGACCCGGATCTGATTAGTAAACGGTTCAGACCTGGATCCAGTTATAACCAGGTCAGACCCGGATCCAGTAAGGGTCAAGGCACTATTTGGCCTGAACCAGATCAGGAATTGATTCGGCTCTTTTCAGGACCGGTTCAGAGCCATTTTTGACCAGTTCTTTTCAATTTTTCACCGGTTCCGAGATGCTAAGACCCTACTTTCATGAATATAAGAATATATAGGGATTTTAGCATACGGTTATGGGGTTTTATGAACTTTTGTTCATACTTAGCACTGATTCATAAGGTTCAAAACTGGTTCAGACCTTTGGATGACTGGTTCGAGGCTGTTTTAGACCAGTTCAGAGTGTTTTCAAACCTGTTCCTGCTTGAGGACCCAGAGTTTTACCTATTTAAACTTGAATTTTGTTATTGTTCATGCATTTATTTATAATTATACATGCATAAATGAATGTATAATATTTTCATCAAGGATAGCTAGATGACTTAGTGAATTCATGTCACCAAAGTGATTGAATACACGTATGTTGTCAAATTTTTGTTCTATCATATAGCTTTAGTCAATATTACTGTTGTACTTAGATTCATGAAACGATAAACGACCCAAAAGTAGTTTTATCGTGTTTGAAATTTAGGTAGGGTAAAATGAGACAAATATGTTGAGATACATCACACATGTGTATCCAAAGGTACCTTGTGTAGATGGTCTAGCTTCACATGAGCCTCAGTTTTATCAACTATAGTCAGTAGGCATAGTGATTACGCGTGTCGGAGCTCTTACCAAAGTAGAACTCTGATGACCCCCTACACTCGCCCAGAAATAAGCATATTCAGGGATTTTTATTTATTGCTTTTTTCATCAAGCTTATCTCGTATGTGCTTTCTTTTGATACATGTCTTTTGTCATGCAGTTTTTAGTTCTGTGATTTTAGATGACTCAAGTTCTATACCTTTTCTTGATGGATCTAATTTTAGTGATTAAAAAAAAAATTGTTCTATTTACATTAGGGTATATGGATTTAGATCTGACCTTTAGGATAAATGAACATGCTGCCCTAACTTATCAAAGCATTGCTGATCAAAAGAGTGTTTTTGAGAAGTGGGAGCCCTCGAATAGACTTAGCATGTTGCTTTTGCAATCTAAGGTGACTAAGAATATTCGCAGTGCTATCCCACAATGTAGGACAGTGAGAGAATTTCTTAGTGCTATTGAAGCACAATTTGTGAGTTCAAATAAGGCAAGAGCCAGTACCCTAATGTCAAAGCTTATAACTATGAAATATTCTGGAGGGAGTAATATTCGCCAGCATATTTTAGAAATGAGGAATATAGTGTCTCAGCTGAATGACATGAAGCTGATCATTTTTTACTCATTCGTAGTGCATTTGATTCTGACATCCTTACCTTTGGAGTATGGACCTTTCAAAATCTCTTACAACACACATAATGATGAATGGACATTCAATGAACTTATGTTCATGTGTGTTGAAGAGAAAGAGACATTGAAAGGAAAAAAGGTACAAAGTATACATATGGCTTCTCATGACTCCAAGGTAGAACCAAAGAAGAATGCATTCAAGAAAAATGCTAGGAAGAAGCCAGCAAGGGATAAGACATTCCAAGGCAAACAATCTGACTCTGCTCCCATAAAGTGCTTCTTTTGTAAGAAGAATGAACATAGGAAGGCAGATTGCATAAAGTATAAGAAGTGGTTGGAAAAGAAAGGTAATTTGTCATTTGTTTCTCATGAATGTAATTTATTATAAATTCCTGAAAATAGCTGGTGGATTGACTCTGGTGTTACTTTTCATATTTTCAACTATCTATAATCGTTCTTGAACAGAAGGGAATCAACAATGCATGAGAAGAACATCTATTCGGGGAACAAGATACGTTCGCATGTGAAGGGTGTTGGGACCTGCAGGATCACTTTAGATACAGGCGTAGATTTGAATCTTTATGATGTCTTTTATGTTTCATCATATAGTAGAAACTTAATTTCAATTTCAATATTGGATAAATTTGGATATTGCTTTAAATTTGAAAATTCCAAGTTATTTATTTATAGAAATTCTATTAAAATTGGTTTTGCATTAGTTTATGATGGTTTGTACAAATTGAACGTGAAGATCCAATCTCAAGAGTCTTTGACTTCTGAATATGCATTGGTCGGGAATAAACATAGCATGATTAATGATAAATCCTACATGCTTTGGTATTTGGCATTGAGATCCGTCGAGACAAAGCAAAAGGTTTTCTAGGCCTCTCCCAAAGATCCTACATAAATAAGGTATTAAAGCAATATGAGATGGAGAATTGTTCTCTTGGTACATCACTCATATCAAAATGTGACAAATTGAGCTTAAAGGATTGTCCATATAACAAAATTGACAAAGCACAGATAAGTGCTTATTCATATGCATTAGTTGTTGGCAGCTTGCAATACGCGCAGACTTATTCACGTCCAGATATTTCCTTAGCAGTAGGGATGCTTGGTAGATTTCAATCTAATCCAAGCATATCACATTGGAAGGCTGCTAAGAAAGTCTTGCAGTATTTGTAAGGGACAAAAGACTATATGTTGACGTATCATAAAGTTGATCACCTTGAAGTCACTAGCTACTCAGATGCGAACTTAAGAGGATGTCTTGATAGTAGAAAGTCTACTACTAGGTATGCCTTCTTACTTGTTAGGGGTGCGATCTCTTGGAAGAGTGGGAAGCAGACAACCACTGTTGCTCACACCACGAAGGCAGAATTCATAGCATTGTACGAGACTACTTCGCAGGTCATATGGTTGAAGAACTCCGTATCACAGTTAAATGTGGTTGATTCCATCGAGAAGCCATTGTCTACTGTGATAATGAAGCTGCGGTGTCATTTTCGAATAACAATAAAAGTACTACGTCATGTAAGCATATGAAGCTAAAGTATTTTGTTGTTAAAGAAATGACAGAGAATCGTCTAATGCATATTGTCAATATTGGTACCAAAGAGATGATTGTTGATCATCTTACTAAAGAGCTAGCATCGATTTTATATTCTGAATTGAGGATGGGCTTGTTAAACTTTTTTTGACATATGCATATCAATAAAGTGATCACATTCAGCTTATTGATTCTCTTTATGGTTGTTTATTGTTAATCTCATAAGGATTAGATATTCAACTAAGGATCTGTAGAATAGATTTGTAAAAGCCAATCGATTCATCAAGTCATTCTCATAAAATTTTCTGATTACGAAACGGTTACGTTAATAGTTCCCATAAAAAGGGTATCCAAGTTTTTCAACTGAAGAGAGAAAGAGGGATCTTGCCAGCTCGCAGTCCGGCTAAAGAGACCCGTTTCAGCCACCAGCGCCAACTACCCGCCATCATCCTGTTCTTCCATGGCAGCCTCACCGCCTCATGTACGCCTTCTCTGTTTCATTGTGGGTTGCAGGAGACCCCCAACAGACCGTTCATTAAGAAGATGGAAGGTGCCATCGATGGCACTACCGTGATGCAGCACCCCCAATTCAATGGTCAATTAGGCCCTGCTTCAAGCCACCAACGTATACCAATTGGCAGCAAAAAAAGCACATGGCGGCGGTGGGAAAAAATCTCAACTTTCTTATTCCAAAGGACTGCAAACACAACTGTTCCATACAACCCTATGAGCATGGCGGCATGAGGAATCGCAGCCCTCCTCTCCATCAAATGCTGTTTCACCACCACCTTCAACAGCGAAGCGTAAGAGAAGGGCGACCACGCCAATTCGGTGAACGAATCCACGAGCAATTTGACAGTCCCCTCCATCTCCTCCACAGCCATGAGCCTTATCTGCAGACACCCATGACCCAATTTCCTAACATACAAGAAGTTCTCCAAAATTCTCAGTTTTTGCAAATCCTCTTCACCTAAGAACTCATTCACCCACCCTCTTGAGTTGGAGAACATCGAAAGTTGAGACCTTGGTATTATTCTCTTGAGTCCCTGGATCATGCTAACGAAGCAAGGGGAGGGAGCGAAGCAAGGGGAGGGAAAGAGTAGAGATGGGGAGGGGTTTTTCCAGGGTTTAGAGAGAGAAGATGGTGGTTTCTTGTGGAAATAAGGAAGGAAGCAGGGAGATTGTGGGAGATGGTGATGGCGTCAGAAGAAGAGGAAAGCAGCGTCGGCGTGGGCGTCATTGTGGGTGTTGTCGACTACCACCTGTCCATGGTGATAGTCGGATCGTTGAACTGACTTTGGTTTTTCCCACACCAGTTCCACGATTCAACTCCTTTCTCTCTTCCCAAACGAAGGGTTTCGTTGTGGATTCCACGAATCCACTCCGACGGCCTGCGGTCAGGAGATCCCAAACAGGCCTTAAGATGTCTGACTTATCCTCAAAGGGATGACGGCTATGAAATTGGCCACCGAGTGATGCTCATGTGTTGGGACGTTGTAAGTTCGAACCCAAATGGTATGGTTGTATAACTGGTAGGGATCTGCCCATAGGGGGGGGGGGGGGTTAGCCCAGTCCTGCCTCCCGGCCCAGTTAAAACAAAAAACAAGGATACTATTTAATCAATAGGCACACACACAAGACGTTGCAAGTTCGAATCCCAATGGAATATAACTGGTAGGGTCTGCCTAACCCCAGCTTTCTCCTAGGAAAAAAACGATGCCCTTTCATGCCATCTTTTAAATTTTCATAAAACAAGGCAAGTTCACGCCAAATTATCCTGAATCAACTTTAACTTTTGTGTCCCCTATCAAAAACTTCAACTTTTGTGTGTGTGTGCAATTTGATGTTTTTTATGATCATAACTTACCAGGCCCAGCTTGGTCATACCTTTTTTTTTTTATGATCATAACTTACCAGGCCCAGCTAAGGGATTAAGGACCCACTCCTTTCCAGTAGACAAGCCCTACTGGTGGCTCTACAACCAGACAGTTATTCAACCACCCGTACCAGTGGGGTTTGAACTTGCAATGTTACATCACATGGTGACTTCACAAACTGCTCTTAACCAAACAGCCGGAGCCCCATTGGTGGTCACGGCGAGACGAGCCATTTATCATCACGATAGGTGTCAAGTGGAAGTGCAGTGATGTATGCAGCTGAGGCATCCTAACAGACCGAGAGATTTGAACCTTGTTCCTACATGACCCGATCAATTCAATCAGGCACTCGCCATCTATTTTCATTGTTCCATTTTTTATAACATGAAAAAAACCAAAAGCTCTGCCCTACATCTCTATCTATCCAAGGGATGGAGGGGCAGGTCATACCTAAATATGCCATTAGGTAAAACAGTAAAATTTCATTTTTTTTTCCTACTTTTGAATCTTAATGAGTTGCACACAACCAATTAGGTATCAATGAGTTGCATCTCATTAATCATACATTTAAAAATAGATCCGATCATCTAGATAGATGTATCATGGTTCACTTATTAACAAAAATGATTTAGATCAGTAAATGAAAATATACTTTAGATAAGTGCAAAAACTGATGGTTCAGATTGCACCTGAATGCGAAAAAAATAATGAAAAAGTAACAATTAGATAAGCCTTATCCTACCAACCACAGAAATGTCAAGATGATGGGCAATGATCAGATCATTAGTTTTAAAGGTGCATTTGCTAACGGTACGAATTTTCCAAAAAAATTGTCCAACATTGTTTTCTGGTTATGGTTACATGAAAAATTCAATTCAATTTGATTACAATGAAGAATCTTGATCGATTCTAACAGCCCAATGTCCATGAATGAAAAGATGTTACCTCCTTTGAGAGGCTTCTGATCCTCCGAGATAAAGCCCTTCACAAGTCCCTCCAACCCCCAAATTTGTGTAAAATGCCATAGTGATCCTTTCAACACGTATGAACCACCAATGGCACACGATAGTTTACAATGAACTTCCAAATCTAGCTCCCCAAAAGAAAATTAATATATGTTTTAGTCTTATTCAGTTAGCCTATGTTATTATATAAACCATTGCATCTCCGTAACATTTCAGTCTATGAACATCCAGGCAGGCATTTCAAACAAGTCACGCAAAATGGCCAGCCAGATTGTCCGCTGATCAAAACCATGCCAACAAATTAGGTCAGATGTTTCACTCATTCAGATGATATAACTATTCGAGGCATCAATTTCTTGCTACAAAAGATTGCCCAAAGCAGATAAAACTGAATCAATCAAAACAAAACTGGAGCAAGAATTTGCTAAATCTAATCAGAATGTATGGTATCATTTATACACATAACTAGCCAAGTAATTTGACACTTCTGCAGCACTCTCGTAGGCACCTTCAACACATCGGCCCAAGGCTACACCTGAAACATAGTTTCCACCAAGAAAGAGCCCATCGTAGCCACCCTCTTTCAGTGCACCTTTTGCAGCATCCAGAAGATCAAGATGGCCAATCAAGAACTGGGGAATGGCCTGTGGCCATACTCTGACACCAACCATAAGGGGGTCCTTTGCGTCCGTCCTTATAAGCATTTTTCTAAGATCACGATCTACAGTCTCGACAAGCTCACCCTCACTCTGAAATTGCAGACAGAAAAGAATACCTTGGTTCAGCAACACAAGCAATATCAACTACGAGTTAAGTTCTTATAAGGCATTACAGTAACTCTGCTCATGGCAGGAGCATGACCACAATAAACAATTTCTCAGAGTTGAGAAAAAAAACAGAATATTTCTATGAAAAGATAATCCTAACATCATTATTAGTTTGAATCACAGAATTGAATAATATGAAACATCACTAACTTATACTTGAAAATTCTGCATAGAATCAAGGACTCAAGAAAAGCAGCTAATACCAGACAAAATTTGTGATGCAAAATCTAAGATAACCAATCGGGACCAATGCAAATACTTGTGAACAGAAACTTGTAAGCAAACCGTAACATAAGTAATAGTCAGATCCATAATCCCTTTTAAGGAATGTTTTGAGTTAAGAATCAAAACAACAAAGACTTCTAAAACTTGGCACAAGATATCAGCATACTGTGTATAGAATAGCAAAGTGTATCTCAGATCCATTTGAATATGAATAAATTTGCCTTGCAGAAAGAGATTATCAAGTGTCGTGTCATAAATTTATGCGGAGAGAAAGAAGTGTTAAACTGATTTTCCCACAATTTTGTGCTGATTATCTTAACAAAAGATGAGTCACAAAGTATACCTTGGATAGAATTCCAGTGTTTGTAGCACCTCCAATATAGTTAAGAAGCAGGATTTTCCCTGGAGGCGCCCGACCAGGAAAGAGTGATGAACTGTATATTGTACCTGCACCGACAGCAGAATGTGCCTAAGCCCATTGCTATTTTTGTTTTTTTGTTTTCCTGAAAGAATCTAAGCCGATTGCTATAGCATCACTGGTTATGCTATAAAGAATTAAAATAGCTGAGCAAACAAGGAAAATATCAGTTCAGTTGCCACAAAGTAATCTAACGTACTGATAATAATATGTATTATTTAACTTGCCATGTACTCCTGAAGTAACTGGAAAGAAAACATAAAACTATAATTGAAGCACAAATCTTATAGACAAAAGAATCTGAACTGATTTATAAAACCATACATGATACATGTGATTAAATTTTATTGGAAGCAAATTGTCCTTAGTCAATTGCATAACATAGTCGATATTCAACCAGGATCAAGATATGGCATGGGTCTCATCAATAATACCCATTGGGTACAAACAATGGCCACAAGGTTCACTTACAACAATTGCTCATTCTGCAACAATTTGGATTTCTTCATCAACAATAAATATTGATGATGGACAAAATGAAATGCACAAACTAGTATTTATCAAAAGGAACCATCTACACAATCTGAGATTTGAAACTAAAGCAAACTAAAGGTAGTCATTTCTTTTAACACTAGGCACCTTGGGCTTGAAAGCAGTCTCCAAACCAGTCGACTTCACAAATGAAGATGATGAACATAAAAAGAATAAGCTAAAATACGATCAGAGGACTTGCTGGACCTAACAGTAAACCATGAACTAGTTCACACAAAGTGGATCATGGGCTGTAAGCAACCTAGTTCCCTGGGGGACGAAAATTATAGTTTTCAAGTATGGCCCCTTAATTCTATGTTTATAACTTCTACAACTTCCAACCCATAAATATGGTATAAGCATAGTTTGATAACCTACATACACCCTGGCATACCAGGATCACAGGGAACCTAGTGAGCCATGACCCATGCCCAACAACCCTCAACCCCAGCGACCAAGGTTAAAAGTTAAAACTATAAGTTACTATAAAGTTACCACCTGAAAACCATACCAGCACACTTCAGGTCAACTAACCTTACCCAGCATATTGGGTCCTTCAGCATCTAATGATCCAAGTGATGTTTCACAATCATGTGGCATATAGGCCATGCTTATTATCTAAACAAGACTTCTAGCAACAGCAACAATCTAATGCACAAAGGAAGCAAAAGAAGCAAGAAGCAAGAAGCAAGTTACAAGTATACAAAAATGCCCATGGTAGAAAGGGGTACGAGGGAGCAATGTTAATCCTCATTAACATAACAGCCCAACATTATAAAATAGCCATACAAATTGCTTAGCACCAAACCATCTGGAGTTTTATAGAACCATACTTTAATTGAGCATGTGTTCCATATAAATGCTATAGGCGAGGACCCCTAAGTTGAATGAACAAACCAAACCCTAAGAAAACTCATACTCCTAAATGTTATGTGACAACATTTTACAATGCCAAAGCGACAATATGAGACATGTAGACTCAGGTACAATTGTACAAGGCTATGATACAAGCTCATAAAGGCCACTGCGTGCCACTTAGGAACACAAAGTTGCAATGTGTGACACATGTAATGCACTGAACAATAGAAATGCCAATAGCAGTGACTGGTGACAACTGCATGCCATGTTGATGAAAGCAGATTAGGCAGCAAGAAAGATTGTGGATTCCTCAAGCAGTCAGATGTAGCACAAAAAGGTGCCAAAGTATAAACCATCATACAAACTGGGCAAAAACTACCAGTGATGGGTGAACAACTATGCAATTCCTCCCATGCATGAATGACATGGGTACTCAAATGAGTGGATCATGGAGAATTATTGTTTGGCTCTGGTTAGCAGTCCTATTCTTTAGCCAACTAACTTAAGATTAGGGGTGATCCTTTGTGGATGTCTGCCAAAGAATCAACAAGCGAAGCTAGGTAAGAGGCACACACAATCAGACTATTATTTGTGCATGACAGCACCTTCAAAGTAACGTGGCATCAAAAAGAAGGCTATGTCCCCTTGCAGAATTTCTGTCCTTATGTAAAGGACACATCAGAAAGGCCACAGGTAAACACTTTCACTAGTTTGTGCATCAAGAGAATGGACAAAAATGCAAAAAGCTGGCCTTGTTCATTGGGTGAGAATGGACAAAGTGTCCCAAATTGCTCATCTCTTAGAACAAACACATGAGAGATGTCACTACCGAGTAATGTGAAAACAACGGGCATGCATGCCTTGAAAAACTTTAACCTATGTCACACGGACTCTTCTAACAGGGCACCGCACCCGCGTCGCACCACCCAGGCGGGTGCGACACTTGGACACAGCTTCCTTTATGTTAGATGAAGTCAACCACACCGAGGTCCATTTCTATCCAAAAGTAGATTCAGTTAACCCTAATCAAGTCTATTTTTATCTATATTATATATATATACATAAATGCACACAAATACACAGTGTTAACTTAAAACTGTTAAAAATTATATATATATATATACATATATATATATATATATCCTTCCCGCACCCCCGCACCCTAGCTTTTTTAAAGTGCCGCATCCGCACCCGTACCCGCACCTATGTGACATAGACTTTAACACTAAAAACTTGTTAAAATATTGTGTATATATTTATATCTAACTGATATATGTATATTTATACAATATACGTAATATCAGGGGTATTTTGGTCATTTAATAATATATAATTTAGTACAGTTCAATAGGGACTGTAAAGCCTTTTTTGTTTTATTTATTTTTGTTTTTTTATTATGTAAATTCAAAAGGACTGTTGGGGTGACAGTCCAACAACTGTTGGACTGCCTCCCTTCAAGGCACGTGAGGCTCTATAAATAGAGACTCACCCCTCTATGTAAAATATGTTTTTTCTAAAGCATTTTGTGTGTTAATAAAAAAACTATTTTTTGTATTGTGCTCTTGGGATTTTGTGCCTTTGTGCTCTTGTGGAATTAGTGCTTTTGTATATCTCTTTTATGAGATTGTCATCAGTCCATTAGAGACCATAGTATATTTGTGCATTTGTATAGCCCTTCGTTGGCATTGTAATTGTGCACTCTTGTTTCATTACATGGTATCAGAGCTAGGCCCTTCAAGTGGTGAAAGCTATCTTGGGATTGCTCACTTTGTGGTGGTGTTCTTCAATCTTTAGTCTTCAAACACAAGTCTTCTTCATTATGAGAGAGAGATTCCGCCTCTGTCATCTCTTAGAAGCTCAACGAAAACAACTATTTGATGTGGGTGACCGCTATGAAAAATCAAATCAAAGGTAAAAAGCTTTGGGGGTTTGTTAGTGGAACCACTAATAAACCTCAACTTAAATTAACAAGAAAAGCTTGTAGGAGAAGAAAAAGCTCTATCCAAAGAAAAAAAAGAAAAAGCTTTACAAGAATACCAAAACAAGTTGGAGGTTTGAGAAGCTAGTAGCAATGCGCAAATTCTCTCATGGTTCATGAATATCATGGAGTTTAAGATCGCCGCCAACATCATCAAATTTAAAAGGGCATATGATGCATGGATACTCCTAAAGAGCACATTTATTCAAAAAGCTATGGCTAGGCTATATTATCTTCAAGACAAGGTACGAAATACCAAACAAGAAGATAAAAGTGTAAGAGACTTTTATGGTATTTTATATCCTATTTAGGATGAACTAGCTATGTTAGAACCAGAGTTACCAGTCGAAGAAGCGGGAGCGGGAAGCGATACGGAAAGCGAGGCACTTTCAAAATATTAAGAAGCGGGAAGCCTGGGACCACTTAGAAGAAAATTACGAATCGTCTCAAAAGCGACCTAAGAAGCAAACCGGAAGCGAGGGGGAAGCGAAAAAAATAAAAAATAAAAATGAGAAAAAAATGGGGAAGCGTGGGGAAGCACGCTTCCCTTAAAAGGGAAGCGTGCTTCCAAAAAAAGAGGGATGCTTCCCAACACATTTCGAAAGCGCAACGTTTCGTGCTTCTGAAGCGCATATCGGGGAAGCGCGCTTCCCCATACGCCTAGGCGCTTCCGGTAACTCTGGTTAGAACCAAAATGGGAAGGTTCTGAAAAAGGTGTATAGTGTTTCGGGTCTGGATCTTATACCAGACCCGAGTTCATTCCATAGTGTTTCGTACCTTGTCTAAGTTTCAAGACAAGGCCCAGAAGTGTAGGTTTGTGGGATACGCAGATGACTACAAAGGATATAGGTGTTATGATCCTACCAAAAAACGTATCAGAATCTCAAGAAATGTTGTCTTTGATGAGCAAAATTTTGATGACAAAGCTGATGCAACCAATATACCAACTGAAGTTTACTATCCTTGGTTGAGTTCAGAACTTTTTGCTAGCTCCAGCGAAGCATGTTCACCAGATTGTGTGCAGCAATAAGAGATGTCTGAAAACACTGAGACGTCGGGGTCACAGAATTCAGAAAAAATACCTGGCAGATACAAAGGCATTGTCTATTCCAGACAGAGACCGATGACATCAAGCCATTCAGATCATGCTTCAGTCAGCAATCTGACCCCTTCTCACACTCCTCAGATCAGAAAATCAAGCCGCATACGACATCCCATTGATAGGTGGGTCAGCTATAACAACTTCTCCTTGGATCTTCAGTTGTTTTTAACTGCTCTCAATAAAGAAGATGAGCCCACTATGTACTACCAGGCAACCACTTCTACCAAGTGGGTAGAAGCTATGAATGATGAAATGCAAGCTTTGCATGAATGTGGAACTTGGGAAGTCGTTCCCAGACCGCCTGACAAAAATGTTGTTGGATGTAAATGGGTCTACAAGATAAAGTACAAGGCAGATGGAACTATTGAGCGATACAAGGCAAGGCTCGTAGCAAAAGGATTCACACAAGAAGCAGGGCAAGACTATGATGAGACTTTTAGTCCGGTTGTAAGAATGGGAACAATTCGGATTATTATCTCTCTGGCTGTTGAACATGGGTGGAAGTTGAGTCAGCTTGATGTAGAGAATGCCTTCTTGCATGGGGACTTGAAGGAGGAAGCGTATATGGAGCAACCCCCTAGATATCAAGAACACAATTGTAAAACCCATGTGTGCAGGTTAAAGAGAGCTATCTATGGTCTGAAACAAGCATCTCGCTCTTGGTTTGATAGCTTCTCACTAGAGATTCAGAAACATGGATTTTCGCGTTCCATGCTGGACCACTCATTATTCTTTTTTAGAAGCCAGACTGTGACCACTCTGTTATTAATTTATGTTGATGATATTGTCATCACAGGAAACTCTGTGGTTCACATCCAAGAAATGAAAGACTTACTAGGTCAGAGGTTCAAAATGAAAGATCTTGGAACTCTACGCTATTTTCTTGGTGTAGAAGTTGATAATCAAACTCATGGCTTGACACTCACACAACACAAGTACACCGTAGATGTTTTCCGTAAGGCAGGTATGAAAGACTGCAAACCTCTGGGAACTCCGAGTGTGCTGCATCAAAAACTTAGTGCCCATGATGGAGATTTGTGTGATGATCCCACCAGGTATCGAAGCATAATAGGAATGTTACAGTATCTGACCTTCACTAGACCAGATATTGTTTATTCAGTCAATCAAGTATCTCAATTTATGCATGCGCCACGTACTGGACATATGGAAGTTGTCAAGAGGATCCTTAGATATATGAAAGGGACTATTGGGGATGGATTGACATACTCACCACATTCATATGGCAAAGATGAGCATGGACTCACTGTATATTGTGATGCAGACTGGGTTGGGGATCCTGATGAACGAAGATCTACATCAGGATATTGTGTCTTCATTGGAAGAAATTTAGTCTCTTGGAGCAGTAGAAAACAAAAAGCTATCGCTATATCAAGTACCGAGGCTGAATATAGATCTATGGCTGCTGCCACTGCCGAAGTCACATGGATCAGACATCTACTGACTGAAGTAGGAGAAAAGATCTCTCACACTACCTTGCTATGTGACAACCAAAGTGCTATTAACATGTCATTCAATCCAGTACATCACAGTCGTGCTAAACACATTGAGATTAACCAACACTTTGTGAGACAGAAAGTTGAAGAAAAAGAGATTGAGCCTGGGTTCGTCAATACTGAACAACAAGTTGCGGACCTATTTACGAAAGGATTAACAAAGGATCGTTTTTGGATGCTCAAAGGCAAGTTGTGCATGGTTCATAACCATGATCAACTTGAGGAAGGGTGAAAAAGGTGTATAGTGTTTCGGGTTTGGATCTTATACCAGACCCGAGTTCATTCCATAGTGTAAAATTTACATGTATTTCTTTTTCTGGGTTGGGTTCGGATATTATATAAGACCCAACCCATGTACACTTAAGTGCTTATACAATGCATTAGGTCACAATTTCTGATATACAGAAATCGTGACAGCCACAGAGGCCCCTTTTTGGTTTTCTCTTCTCGTCTCTCTCCCTCTCTTTCTCTGTTTTCTCTCTTAATGCAGGTGCAGATGAAATTCTAACAGGTTCGACTATTGAAATGAGAAAATTACAAGTTAAAAGAAAAACCTTTTCTCTTTTCTTTATGGTCTCCGACCGAAATTTGAGCAAGTTAAGTCTTCTTTGCTTCATAAGACTTTGACTCCTACAAGTGAGGCTCTTGCTCAACTTTGTCAAGAAGAAACAAGACTTGGAATGCAAAGTCTAATGATGAGGTTCTTGCCATATCAAGACCCAAAAAATTTGTAAAAACTTATAAACCACCTCACTTTGAAAGAAAATTCAATGGAGAATGACATAATGGGAGAGGATACAAAGGTAAAATTACTTATATCATTGTAAAGAACTGGAGTATTTAAGACCAGATTGTCCTAAGCTCAAAAAAGTGGCTGTCGTAAGTGAAGAACCTCAAGAATCAAAGAAATGGTGCAACTTCAATGATTTAACAATTGCCCAAATAGCAGAGGCTGTGTTACAAATTCTTAAAGTCACTCCTTCTAGATCTGGTGTCGACATCTCCTCTTCTTCTCCTTCGGGTAAATCTTCTTGGATTTTGGATTCGAGATCCTTTTTTCACAAGACTCATAATGAGTTTCTATTATCTAATTATACTAACTCATATTTTTCATGTATATCTACCGCCGATGGTACTTCTTTGAAAGTTAAAGTATAGGAAACCTCAACAATATCTCAAAAAAAAAAAAATGTTCCAAATGTGAGGGTTATTCCAAAATTAGATTTAAACCTTTTTTCATATCTCAAATTTCCAATTATGGGTGTAAAGTATTCTTCGCATCTAAGGCTTGTAGTGTATAAGATCTCCAGTCAGGGAAGCTGATTGGGCAAGGCCATATAAGAGATCTTTACTATATGGATTCCTTCTGTTTACCCAAAAAATAATTTTTGTGATCATATCAAAGACATTAATTTAGATCTTTGGCATAAAAGATTAGGACACCCAAGTATATCCAAATTATCTCATTTTTTATTTTTAGAAAAATTTTGTAAGGATAAAGAATTTGTATGTGAAGATTGTATACTTGGAAAAATGCAAATGATGCCTTTTGGATCTAGAACTTCCTTGACTAATGAAATCTTTGAATTAGTGCATTCGGATGTATGGGGTCCTGCTCCCGTTACGTCAAAAGATGGTTATTCATATTATGTTACATTCATAGATGATTTGAGTAAACATACTTGGATCTACTTCCTTAAACTCAAATCCAAAGTTTTTTCGTGCTTTAAAAAATTTTATAATCTCGTTAAAAATCAATTTAAAACAAATATTAAAATCTTCTGCTCCGACTCAGAGGGAGAGCTTCTTTCAAATGAATTTCAATTTTATCTAAAAGCTCATGGTATTTTACACTAAAGATCTTGTCCTATGAACCCCCAACAAAATGGTATTTCTGAAAAAAGCATCATCATATTATTGAAACGACTAGGACCCTACTCATTTCAAAAGGAATTCCAAAAAAAAATTGGGCCAAAGTCGCTCACACCGCGGTATATCTAATAAATAGAATGTCTTCTCAAACTTTGGAAAACAAATCTCCTATTGAAAAACTTCTTAAAATCTCTCCCGATTTGAAAAGATTAAAGGTCTTTGGATGCAAATGCTTTGTGTTTCTTGAAAAATACAACAAACTCTCTCCTAAAGCTATAAAATATGTTTTTCTTGGATATGCCAAAAATGAAAAAGGTTATCAATGCTATAATCCAATAAATGATAAACTTTATGTCGCTAGAAATGTAACATTTCTTGAAAATGAAAATGGATTTGATCTTGAAAAAACTAAGGAAGAATCTGAGTATGTCTTCTTATTTGATTTTTTTACCTAAATCAAATAATGAAAGTATTGATAATAATGATATTGATAATTTTGAGTCTATTAATGGACCAAGTAAAGAAAGAGAACCAACTCATAACCTCTTACAATACTTCAGACGAGATAATGAGGAGCATCCATGTGTTTTTGAAAGGTATAGTCAACCAACAAATGTTGAAGAATCTAGTGTTAGAAGATCTGAACAGATACATAGGCCTCCAAATAGGTTTGTCTCCTATGAATCATTTTCTCCAAACTATAGGGCTTGCCTTCTAACAATTCATTCATATTATGAACCATCTAACTACAAAGAAGCTAAAAACATAAAAGAATGGGTAGAAGCTATGCAAATAGAATTAGATGCATTACACAAGGCCCATACTTGGGCAGTCCAACCTCCTCATAAGCGAAAGAAGACAATAGGATGTAGATGGGTATTTAAAGTCAAAACAAAGAGTGACGGGTCTCTAGAAAGATATAAAGCAAGATTAGTTGCAAAAGGATATTCACAGGAATATGGAATAGATTATAATAAAACATTTGCTCCAATAGCTCGCATGATCACAGTTAGAGCTCTATTTACAGTAGCATCCATTAGAAAATGACCTATATACCAGTTAGATGTTAAAAATGCTTTCTTGAATAAAAATTTAAATAAAGAAGTTTGCATGAATCCTCCCTCTGGTCTGACTATTGAAAATGGAATGGTTTTTTATCTTCAAAAAGCTTTATATGGGCTTAAACAAGCTCCTAAAGCATGGTATGATCGGTTTAGCGGATCTGTGTTGAATCTTGGATTTAAATCCTGTTATAATGACATTGCTCTTTTTGTAAGATCTACAGGTACCTCACTTATCATTCTACTTTTGTATATTGACGATATGATCATCATTGGGAATGATCAGAAGAAAATTTAAGAAATTAAAATTATGCTTAAAAAATCTTCTGATATGACTGACCTTAGTTTTTTGAGATATTTTTTAGGAATTAAAGTAGCATACTCACCAAGAGGGTACATTTTGTCTCAAATCAAGTTTGCAGCTGATATTGTTGCGTGTTCGGGAATCACAGACACAAAATATGTCGATAATTCTGAAGTGATAAATACAAAAATGAGATCTGAAGACGGAGTTTTATTAGATAATCCAACTTCTTATAGGCAACTATTTGAAACTGTTGAAACCACGATAGAGTACGCATGAATCGAGGCAGAGAGAGAGAAAACGAGAGAGGGAAAGTCATTTTCTATTAGGGTTTAATCTCTACTTAAATAGAGATTAAACAAGAGCACCAAATGAAAAAAAATACCCCTCCTACAATATATAATAACACGTAAACCCAAAATGCCCTTATAGCATGTCTCAACACTCCCCCTCAAGCTGGAGCATAGATATCAATCATGCTCAGCTTGTCACAACAGTAAGAGAAACTCGGCCTCGCCAGAGCCTTGGTAAAGACATCAGCTACTTGATCTTCGGAAGATACATGATCGGTGCAGATATACCCAGCCTGAACCAAGTCGCGAACATAGTGACAGCCAACTTCAATATGTTTAGTCCTTTCATGAAACACTGGGTTGTTGGCAATATATGTAGCAGCCCTATTGTCACACATCATCAACATAGGTAGGGATACTTTTACCTGAAGCTCGGTCAAAACTGATTTTACCCACATAATCTCAGTTGCGGTCTGGGCCATCGCTCGGTATTCAGATTCAGCACTTGACCTGGCTACAACGGTTTGTTTCTTACTCCTCCAGGAAACAAGATTTTCTCCCACAAACACAAAATCCAGATGTTGACTTCCTATCTTCAACAGACCCCGCATAATCTGCGTCAGTGTAAGCCACAACGTCCAAGGAGGGATTTCGTTTAAACAACAGACCTTTACCAGGAGATGACTTTAAGTACCTGAGAACCATCATAGTTGCATCCCAGTGAACTTTGGTAGGTTTGTCCATGAACTGACTGATTTTACTCACGGCTAATGAAATGTCAGGTCTAATAACAGTCACATATAACAACTTACCCACCAAGGATCTAAAGTTGGTACTATCCACATAGTCAGACTTTTCTTCATGTGAGTTTTGGGATCCATTGGAATGTTAGTTGGCTTAGCTCCTAGCATTCCAGTCTCTTTTAATAAATCCAACACATACTTTCTTTGTGACAAAACTAAGCCCTCTTTGTTTCTTGCAACCTCGATACCTAGAAAATATCGAAGGTGACCAAGATCTTTAGTAACAAAGTGTTTCTGAAAATGATCCTTTGTTGCAGAAATATCTTGGGCACTGCTCCCTGTTAATATGATGTCATCGACATATACCACCATAACAACAATTCCAGCATTGGTTTTCTTGATAAACAAGGAGTGATCTGAAGCTGACCTGACAAATCCAAACTTCGACATTACCTCAAATAATTTGTGAAACCATGCCCGAGGGCTCTGCTTCAGGCCATAAATAGTCTTCTTCAACTTGCACACCTTCTGACACTCCCCCTGAACCTCGAAGCCTGGGGGTTGTTGCATGTAGACAGTTTCATGCAAATCCACATACAAAAAGGCATTCTTGACATCCAACTGAAACAGGGGCCATCCATGGTGCACAACAACAGAAAGAACGAGACGAATAATGCCAAGACGAGCAACTGGGGAAAAAGTTTCAAAAAAGTCAACCCCATAAGTCTGAATATAGCCTTTTGCAACCAACCGGGTTTTGTACCGTTCAATTGACCCATCAGAGTTATATTTAATGCTATATACCCATTTGCAGCCTACAATATCTGCATCAGTGGGAGGATCAACCAAGTCCCAAGTGCCTCGAGACCATAGGGCATCCATCTCATCACGCATAGCCTGCATCCATTTGGAGTCGAGTAGAGCTTGACTGTGATGAAGCGGAACAGAGGAGGCAGACAGAGCTGAAATAAAATTCTTCATAGATGCCCCAAGATTAACTTCTGAAACAAATTGCGAGATGGGGTGGAGAGTGCACTGTCTCTTTCCCTTGCGCAAAGCAATGGGAAGATCATCATCAGGAGCAGAAACTGCAGTATGCTCAGAAATACTTACCTCAGAAGAAGGAGATAACAGAGGCATGGAGGTAGGTGGTACCCTGTGAGAGTATACTATGGGAGGGTTTCAATAGCGAGACATCCCATACGATGGAGCCAAGAACTGAGGAGGAAGCGACTCTAACGGAAAGGGAGGAATTGGCAGAGGAAGGGAATCACCAAGGCTCTCCTGTAATCTTATAGTAGTACTCGAAAAGTATGGAATAGACTCAAAGAAGGTAACGTCCGCACTGACATACTCTTTATGAGATATAGGGTCATAGCAACGATAACCTTTTTGGTTTTTAGGATACCCAAGGAAAACACATTTAATAGACTGTGCAGCAAGTTTATCTCGATCAGGACCCAGCTTATGCACAAAACACACACATCCAAAAACTTTAGGGGGGATAGGAAAGAGAGGAGCCTCCGGATGAAGAATTTGAATTGGGATTTGGTCTTCTACAGAACTTGAAGGCATGCGATTTATAAGAAAGTCGGAAGTCAAAACCGCATCGCCCTAGTATGAAGCAGGCATATTGGATTAAATCATTAGGCACCGAGCAACATTGAGGATTTGTCTATGTTTCCTCTCAGCCACACCATTTTGCTGGGAGGTATGGGGACATGTAAATTGAGGTTGAATCTCATTAGTAGAATAGAATTGAAGCAAGTCTTTGGATTTTAACTCAAGAGCATTATCAGTGCGAACAATTTTAACACGCGTCAAATTGAGTTTTTATCTCAGCAATTAAGATTTAAGAATAACAGGACCTTGAGACCGATCTTTTACCAGGAACACCCACGATAACCTTGAGAAGTTATCAACAATAGCTAGATAATAACGACACTGAATTTTACTCGGAATCCTACTCGGACCCCACACATCGACATGAAGAAGACCAAATAATCCTTGACTTGATGGACTTTGACTGGAGGGAAAAGAACTTCGACAATGTTTTCCCAATTGACATGTTTCACACTGAAAGGAAACTGAAGGAGGTATATGAGGAATGACACGACGAAGTTTTGTCACTGGAAGGTGACCCAGATGATGATGTCACAATAGAGGACTTGAGGATGATGAAGCAGCAGAATAGGCCGAAACCTCTGGTTGATGTAGATAATACAGACCACCTATCTCATAGCCGCTACCAATCCTTTTCCCCGTCAGCAAGTCCTTAACTATGCACCCCATAGGATAAAAAATCATCCTACAATTCAACTCTTTTGTCATTCGACTGACGGATAATAAATTCTGTGAAAATGAAGGAGTATGAAGAACATGCGACAATTGAAGGGTAGGGGAAATAGATATGTTTCCATGCCCTACAATTGGGGAAGAGCTCCCATCAGCAAGAACTACCCCTTTTTTATCAGTCACAGGATTTAAACTTAAAAAGTTACTCGAATTTCTGCACAAGTGTCTGGATGCTCCAGAATCAATGATACACCTACCACCTTGGCCAGATAGGCCATCACCTGCCAAGCTCGCAACCTTCGCAACAGAAGACTTCGAAGAGCATGAGCATAAAGCAAGAAGGTTGTTATATTCAGCTCGGCTAAGAGTTACATAATCATTGGAGTAATCTGCATCTGATTTAACCACTTGAGCCATAAGGACAAGTAATGGGTTAAAAACGAACAGGTACAATCACACACGCACACCAACAACCAACTATGAAACCGACTATATCTCGATTAGAAATTACCAATGAAATCTGAGATACACGATTGCTGCCTGTTTAGATCCACACTTCAAGTATAATTTTAGAGGAACTTGACCAAAACCTTCCACCTCAACAAAGGATTGCTATAGAATGTATATCAATACCACACATCAACATGATAAAGATGTGTTTGGTTCATACCTGAAACTGTGACACTTCCAACTGACAATGGTAGACTCAACTCTCCACCACAACAGTCAATCTGATATAAACTCAAATCAGATCCACAACAATAGACTGAATATCACGACCCATTTCATAACTGAATAATATGAATTCGAACTGATCTACTCAGCAGTTGCTACCATAGACAATACCAAGACCGTGATGCGACTAGTTCATGACGGAACTTGCAGACTTGTTCGACATCCAGGCTACCACCATAGATATGATCAGAAGATGCAAACACCTAAACCCCTTTCTGGATGATCTCAGCAAAACTATTGAGATGCTTATACTCCAGCAAATCAATATTTAAGCAAGCATATCAAGTTGGGAACCTAGGTGTTGGTCTGCAGTAGATGACTTCAATTACACCAAAAACAAATATCAGATCTGAATATGATCTGACTTAACATCACCACGTCAACCCACATGAACAACAACCCACGTCAACTCAGAGACCGTTGATCGCCAACATCACAACGATATTAACAGCAGAAACTCACGACCACACCAGATCAGATCTGATCACAGCATCTTTAACACACCTGCAATGAAGACTAATCTGGTCCACACCATGCGACAGGCTCAAAATCACCACCAACTGCAACCTCGTCAACGCCACTACTTCAACACACAGATATCAACCTGCTGCTCCAGCTTGCCAAATCACGATGATCCATATCTTTACACAAATTTGTGTGGATCTTATGCCCATAACTACCTTACCAATCAATCAGACCCACACCCCATTCAGATCAATGACATATGTGAGTCATGCAACTGCAAAGTCAGATCTGCGTCCAGATCTGATTGACTTCTACACTTTTCAAATCAGCGACAAGACCTTTTCACGACCACACAACTCACGACTACTGCACTCAGATCTGAGACTAGATCTGATCCACGACTTCAACCTCAACCACAAGATTAAGATTAGATGTTAGATCTGAATCACATCAACAACTTTCAGATCTGCGACAAGCCAGATCTGTATTAGGTCCACACGTTGACGGCGGCTGCAACTTTGATGTTCTCCAGACGCCACCCATGATGATCTTCAGCTACCCAGAGATATGCCAGGCTTTGGTACCATGTTGAAACCACGATAGAGTATGCAGGAATCGAGGCAGAGAGAGAGAAAATGAGAGAGGGAAAGTCATTTTCTATTAGGGTTTAATCTCTACTTAAATAGAGATTAAACAAGAGCACCAAATTACAAAAATACCCCTCACACAATATATAATAACACGTAAACCCAAAATGCCCTTATAGCATGTCTCAACAGAATCATTATTGTACCTATCTATTACCAGGCCAGACACTACACGTGCAATACATACTGCAAGTCTGTTTCAACACGCGCCCACATCAGTTCACATGAGTGTCGTATTAAGAAAAGCTCGATATATCAAAAAAACTATATCTAAAGGGCTATTTTTATCCTCTTCATCATCTTTAAATCTTATTGCTTATACTGATTCTAACTGGAGAGGAGATCCCAATAACCGTCACTCAACTACAAGTTTTTGTGTGTTTATAAGTGATTACCTCATCTCTTGGCGATGCAAAAAACAACAGAAAGTGTCGTTATCTTACACGGAAGCTAAGTATAGGGCGATAGCTACAACAATGACCGAGGACGTGAGAATGAGATCATTACTTTCAGATATGGGTGTTGATGTTTCAGAACCTTTAAAATTATGTTATGATAACAAAAGTGTTATATAGCCAACAATCGCACATTTCATCAGCGAACTAAACATATTGAGATGGATTGCCACTATGTTCGAGAAGAATACTTGAAGGAAACGATTACTTTACCATATGTTTAGTTTGAGTTTCAGATTGCGGACTTCTTCACTAAAGCCTTTCCTCTACCAAGATTTTTGTATCTTCTTAGCAAACTTTCGGTGATTTCACCGTAAGTTTGAGGGGAAGTGTTAAAATCGATGTCACAGAGATTCGGTCAGTAGAGTGCCGCACCCGCATCGACGCGACATGACTCGGGTGTGGGTGCAGACCCGATGCGGTCAAGCCGACCCTAGGTGCAGTCAATGCACCCAGGGTCATAAATGTCCAAATCTGGACTTTAAAAATAAAAAAATACCGTTAAAAATAGTGTTACTGGTGTTAATTGTTAAAATTTAGTGTTACTGTTCTTAACTGTTAAAAATTATATATATATACCCTCCCGCACCCAATTTTTTTGAAAGTGCTGCATTGCCGCACTCGCACCTGCACCTATGTGAGATATGTTAAAATATTGTGTATATATTTAGACCTAACTGATACAATATACGTATATCAAGGGTATTTTGGTCATTTAATAATATGTAATTTAATACAGTCCAATAGGGACTGTAAAGTATTTTTTGTTTTCTTTATTATGTAAATTCAAAAGAATTATTGGGAAGACAATCCAACTAGTCATTGGACTGCCCCCAACAGTCATAAATTTTGGACTTCCTCCCTTCAAGGCATGTGAGACTATAAATAGAGCCTCACCTCTCTATGTAAAATATGCTTTTTCTAAAGCATTTTGTGTGTTAATACAAAATCTATTTTTATATTGTGCTCTTGTGGAATTCATGCTTTCGTATATCTCTTTTATGAGATTGTCATCAATCCACTAGAGACCATAGTATATTTGTTCACTTGTGTAGCCCTTAGTTGGCATTGTGATTGTGCACTCTTGTTTCATTACAAAATTGACACTCAATAAACAAGCACAGAACCTCAAAGGATCTAGCATAAAAGTAATTCTACATTCCTTTAAACACAATAAATGACAACTGGAGGGGTTTCATATGGTTGCAAGAAATTACCCAGAGTCTCTACTCCTTGACTACGTGGATGCAACTGACCAAACCCCTTAAATTCACCATTTATCAAACACTCATTTCGGATTGCCTCCTTTGGATATGACAATGTAACTGCTGCAACAGGTGGATAATAAATTTTTGAGAGTGCATCTGCAGCAGCAACCTGAAAATGAAAAAGCCAAGGAAAAACCACAATAAACCAATCAGGTTCTACCCATTCATTGAAGGTTACAAGAACAAATAAGATATGTATGTGGCATACATAGAAACTATTATAGAACACAAATAAGAGACCCTGTATAATAACTTTTCATCCAGAGAAAAGAATGTCTAATGAACTATAATCACCACAAATCATGAGTGACCATTAATATCAGCATCTAGCATTTCTCATTAAAAGATCATTTTCTCAAAAAATCTCAGCAATTTCATGAAGTAGAAAACTTCAAACTTTCGGGGAAAAAAAAGACTAATGATGGTACTATTGTGATATTTTAAATATCATCTTGAGTACAAGTACAACTTTTCTCTTTTTGAATTAAATTAATTTTTCCCTTGATGCTCTTATATTTTTCAAATCAACAGAAATTAAAACTGCTAATAAGGCATTTTAGTCGTGTCAACTTTTCAGACATTTTAAAAAATTGCCAAGCCTTTGTTAAGAAAAATAAGTATTTGCAAATTCCCCCAAACAATTGTGACCTTTATCATGGTAACCATGGCAATTACACATCATAGGAAAGGCAGTCTACTAAGTTTAGTGCACATAGTGATCCTAACCAAGAATCAATGTATTGAATTTTTAAGTTTTAACTCTCAAAATATCATATTTGTATGAAGAGAGTACAATCCAAATGTTGATTCCTACTACTTCAACCATGCTGAACACCTCCATGGGGTCATAATTGCTTAAAATGACCACACCCTATGAGTTTCAACTAAGGGGTTTGGAACCCACGAGGGCGTATATATGTATATATATGGGAAAATATTGGCTACCATGGAGTGTACCATACCCTCTACTTGAAACAATCCGCTCTTTCACATTTTCTTGGTTTTTTTGTGAATCAGGTCTTACAGATGATTTATATGGTTTGCTTAGTCAAAAATATGTTTTAGATCATCCGATCATGTTGTAGAAGAAGATTTTCAAAGGGCCACAAAATTCAACAGTCTACAATGCTTCAAATTTTCAATATTAAGAAAATCATATTTTTACAATGAATACATGCAAACCAAAGTGCATTTCGTAGTAAATGGACCATACTGAACACAATCATGGGGTCAAATTGGACAACTAAAGCTCACGGCTATGAGATTCAGCTAGAGAGCACCATACTCTAGAGTGTAACCAATATTTTCAATATATATAAGTAGAGGGACACACACACACAGAACAATGCACAACTATACTACGTTTTACAAAATGCAAGTTATAGACTGTGGATATACTATCATCTTTGATGATCAGGACACTCATAATAAGAGTAAGGAAAACCAAAAACAGAGTTAAATGTACAGCATCCAACAACTTAAATATAGTTTCAAATGAAATTTAACTGGAACAGGGACCACACTTTTAGCACAGAAAAGTTTCTTAGGCAACACTTATATATTTAACCACATTAATGATGTACTAAGGCCATTTAAAGTAATCCCTACCTAACAGATTAATCATCAAGTCTGAACTTTCTCAGATTGGCACTCACCTCACTAACACAGAAATAGAGAATAACCAACTAAGAAAGAGATTATCTTAGAGGACAGCACCTTATTTGAAAACTAAACAGCAAATTATTTGAAATCTGAGTATGTAAAAACATGACTAATAAAACCTTTGTGGAGTAACCACCAGAAATGGAAGCACTAGCCTAAGCCCCTAAAAACAGTTGAAACATAAAACACCAGCTCTAAACACCAACGTATCAACTTTCCTACAAACCACCAACCATTTTGAGAGAGAGAGAGAGAGACAGTCCATGTCTGTGACACTTTCCACCAGTTGGTCCCAATATTCCCTTAAACATCCAGCAAATCCCTTAAACTTCTATCAATTAAAAATGACTCCATATTGCTAACAAGCAACAACCAGATCCATGATGTAAAGCAGGAAGTTCAATGATAACAACATAAGCATCATATACACCAAGACCAAAAGGAGGGGTCTTCCATTAGCTATTGAGATTTGATAAGGAAACTCCTAAAAGTACTAAACTTTGATGCTCAAATAGATGAGATGAAAGAACATGATTTCATTGATATCATGACACTTGTGAACAAACTTACTGATATAGGACGCAGAATGCTGCTTGCAACATAGGATGGTACAGTAAGAACAACACTCTTAGTCTGGACAGAAGTTGGTCCATCTGGTGTGTCATACGATAAAATATAGCCTCTTCCATCCAACCTTCTGATGCTCAATAATTTCCAAGAGATTTTGACTTTATCACTTAACCTAAATATAGGATTAAGCTCTAACATTAGTTTAAGCAGCAAAACTAATGGAAGAAACAAAAAACATAACCAAGTTACCTGAGTGGGAACAAAGTCAAAATGAAGCAAATTTGACAACAAATTGGAGCATGAACAGCAAAGTGATACACTCATATTAGCAGAACCATGGTTTACATTTACAACAACAAAGATATGCAAGATTTGGACGTCACATCATGGATACAGCTGTAGACACAGGAATACAGCCATTTTTATGAAGTTGCCCAACATGACTAGCATACAAGCAGATACAAGGCGGGAGTAAAGGATGAGTATCCATTGATATAGATTTGGAAGTACAGATCATAAGAACATACACAAGTTGGAGCCAAACTATTAGAGCCAAACTATTAGATGAGCTCATCAAGAAACTACATATTATGAATGTTAAGTGAAAACGGCCATTACAAAGATTGAGAAATCAAAGATAGCATGAATACGTGATGTGTGTTTAACTATTATTAGAATATCACATGCATAATGGAGTACATAGACCAAATTTTCACATTCTTTTGTGTCTAATTAAACAATTGCACAACCGGGCAGTTATGAACCATGCAAGTATTATTGTGAAAATGGTCAGGGGGGATAGGAATTTCAAGATGACATGCATATATCATAGAACATTTCAACATCCTGCCTAAATTGCCCTTTTCTTTAAAAGTTGGAATATAAGATCTTTTAAACTTAACCACCCGGTTATTTTAAAAAGTAAATAGCAAAGATCAAACACATCAACGGAATTTCCCACTAGTCTGAGCAAAGAGCATGTGTAATCCCCACTTGAAGTGCATGAGTTCATATATACCTGTTAGAAATGGCATCAGGCAGCATAGCAAGTCCTTTTCTAAAAGATCCAACAGTCTGGCCCTTTGGTTTTGGCAAACGTCTGCATATTAAGTGAATATCAGGAAATATTGTAAAATTAATTCAAGCAGAAAATTTTAGCTTATCATCATTACGGATCTCGAGGAGGTGGAGGATTTATCCGCCTGTCCTGAATAGCCTTTAAGGTACCACCAATGACGCTACCACCATTCTGCTCGAGTCTCCAAACCTTTCCAAATGCAGCCTTCATGCTAAGTTTTGCAGGATCCCCAGCATAAACACCTGCAGGGAAATGCCTGTTATCAGAATAAGAATGGCAGACGGTACTGGAAGCAAGGCAACAGTTTTTGCATACACCCACAAAAACACATGGTTACCAAGAAAAAAACAATATGAGACATGCTCCTACAGGTAAACGGTAAACCAATTCAGATGATCTTTAATTAGTTTCATTGTGTTAAATTATATATATATATACATATATATATATATATATTCTGTTTTTCTGCTGTATGTTCAGCCATTTCACCCGCATATAGGTGTCAGCCTATTAAAGGCTTATGTTTCTTTTTCTTATTTACCTTTTGTACTTTATGGCTGTTGGGACAGCCCAAATAGACGTTGGGCTGCTCCCTGCTCCCAACGTTAAAGGCACATGTTTCTTTTTCTTTTTTGTTTTTCTTTTTTGTTTTTCTTTTTTGTTTTTGTTTTTGTTTTTGTTTTTGTTTTTTACCTTTTGTACTTTATGGCTGTTGGGACAGCCCAAATAGCCGTTGGGGGCTAACCCAATGTCAAGTTGACCTGCCCCCTTCCCTCTCTCTTGTATTATAGATAAGGGATGAAGCCCCTTCTATCCTCAATGCTTTTCTAAGCATTCCTTAATGAAAGTATATATTTTTTATATTGTGTTGTGTGTGCCCATAGTGGCTATTGTGTATGCCCATAGTGGCTAATTATGTATGTGTGTTATGTTCTTGAGATTGTTCCCACTTCGTATTATTTCTTGGTGAATTAGTGCTTGTGCACTCCTTATGTAAGTGTGTTGATCCTTATTGGGATCTCGTTTGTATTTCCGCTTGTTTCATTGCGTGGTAGGGATTGCGTAACTCTTCTTCTCCAAAAATTCATGATTGCAAAGGAAGGTCCATCCACAAGCAAAGTCTCCCTCGATCCAAATGGGAGAAAAATAATCCATGACTGTGATTGTGATGCAGAGCAGGATGGGCCTGGGTTTATACCGCGTGACTCACGTAGGGGACTGGATTTGCACTTTGGAAATCGGATCCAAGCAGTGGATCCAATTCCCATACTGGTTCCAAAACGTGGAGGGGAGGTACCACTGTGTACCAATGCCGGGCAAGCATAGAGAGTATGGGTCGGACCGCTCCAGATCCAACAGCAGGCCAGAGCAGCATCGGCATCGGGTCCGGGTCCGGGGCCGGACCCACTACCCGGATCCATCCAAAGTCTTTAAAACCCCTCTAGGGTTTTGTGCGTAGGAGCAGATTGATTCCTTGGAGCAGCCTTATTTCTTCAGCAGTTCCTTTTCTTGCCTTTACCAGTGTTTTATTCTTTATTGCATTTGCTTACGTAGTTTATCATTCAGCCTATTGTCTCTTGTCTATTGAATCCATTATTTTCAAATAAAAGAAACAGACCCACTGATTTCCAGTGGGCCTTCCTCTCCATTTCTGAGCATCGTTCGACCATAAGAATCGGATCATTGCAATCAGTCGACTGGTGTCACGCTGCCAGCATCTCCACTGCATCAGAGTGGTATCAGAGCCAGCGCCTTTCTCCCCGACAGCAAGATGAGTTCGGAGGTAAGGGGCGATCCGGCGACGGTGATCGAGCAAGAGGATGCCGGCAACGCAGATCCGATGCTGCGGATGATGGAGATGATGACGAAGATGCAGGAAAATGTGTTGCGTATCAGTCGGGACGTGGAAAGCATATCACGGCGACTTGATGGGGTCGAAGGGTGAGTCGCTGCCCTTGAGTCGCCGGTGGAGCCCTCTGCGACCTCACGGCAAAGACTGGGGGTTGCGTTGGAGGTCGTAGCAGACGCGGAAGCAGTCCAGCCGACGCCCTGTCAGCCCGACTGTGTCGCTGCCCCGCAACCAGCATTCTCCCCTCCATTCCCGAGTTCGACAGCAGCGGCGTCACACGCAGTAGGTACCCCCCATCTGAACCAAGAAAATAGGGCAGGGCAACCCCACACACGGGGATGATGACACCTTCTGGAACGAGCATCCTGCAGGAATGGTGGGGGCCCGACAGCAGAGAGCACCAGAGTGCCCCTCCACGTATGGGGTGAAGTTGGAGCTTCCAGAGTTCGCAGGTCGGTTCGATGCAGAGCAGTTCTTTGATTGGTCATATGTCGTCCAATTCTTCTTCGACTACCACGATGTCGTCGAGCACCGTCGTGTCTCCCTAGCCTCTACTCGGTTGAGAGGCCTAGCACATACATGGTGGGTTGAGATGCAGCGGTCGAGGGAGCGACAGGGGTTAGAGCGTGTACAGACTTGGGAAGAGATGCAGCGGTTGATACAGTCTAAGTTTGTGCCGTCAGATCACGCCGAGAGAGCCTACAAGGAATACCTGACCCTGCGTCAAGGCACCAATACTGTGGCGGATTACACTGCGGAGTTCCATCGCCTTTCCCTACGAGTGCAGATCGAGGAGACCGCCTGCCAATAGGTCACGAGGTATATTTCTGGTCTCCGTCCTGCTATTTCTGACGACTTCAGTTGTATCACAGTCGAGTCACTGGATCAAGCAAGTAGTTATGCTATAAATGTGGAGGAGAAACTGAAAAGGAGGCAGGAACATAGGACATCCCGTAGTGATCAGTCCAGTCAACCCAAGTCGAGTTTCCCAACTAGGGGAGCGAGCTTCCCTAGGAAAGAAGACTCAAAGTCAACCCAAGGAGTCGACCCTAGCAAACCCGATCAGTCTGGACCCGCGTACCACACCCGATCCAAGGGTAAGCCCAATGAGTCCATTGTTCGTTGTTTTAGGTGTCAAGAGTTAGGTCATATTGCGTCCAAGTGTCCCACCATGAATAAGAACACTCATCTAGCAGAGGGCATTGTTGAGTCTGCATCCGATAGCGAGAGCGAGGGTGAGTCGCTTGTTGAGGGGAATGACGAGGTGAAAGTCGTAGAGTTCGATGGCAACATCGAAAATTTGTTAACCATCCGTCATGTGTTGACCACATCCTGAGAGTCGGCCCCCACAAAATGGTTGCGAAATAATATTTTTAGAACTCGGTGTAACTGTGAGGGGCGTGCGTGTGATGTTATCATTGATACTGGAGCGTGCGAGAATATGGTGTCCGAGAGTGTCGTGTCCACTTTGAACCTAAAAACAGAAAAATTGTCCCAACCTTATAAAATGGCATGGTTTAAGAAAGACAACGAGGTGCCCATCACCCTGCATTGTCTAGTTCGGTTCTCTATGGGGGAGCATTACCACGATGAAGTGTGGTGTGACGTGGCGCCCATGAGTGTGTGTCACATCTTATTGGGACGTCCCTGGCAGTTTGACCGTAAGACCATCCATGATGGCCGTAGGAATACGTACACATTTGTCTTTCAGGGTCATAGGATAGTTCTCCTTCCCACAAAGGAGACCGGGTTGCCCCGGCTCGCGAACCTACTAGACCGATCTTATCTCCTTGAGCTACCCAAAAATTGACATTTTTCTCCTACATTTATTGTGCCTGATCTAAGTGCTTACTGTAAGAACAACAAGTCGTCGGAGTCGACTTTTTCCCAACCAGGGGAGAATGATGCAGAGCAGGATGGGCCTGGGTTTATACCGCGTGACTCACGTAGGGGACTGGATTTGCACTTTGGAAATCGGATCCAAGCAGTGGATCCAATTCCCATACTGGTTCCAAAACGTGGAGGGGAGGTACCACTGTGTACCAATGCCGGGCAAGCATAGAGAGTATGGGTCGGACCGCTCCAGATCCAATAGCAGGCCAGAGCAGCATCGGCATCGGGTCTGGGGCCGGACCCGCTACCCGGATCCAGCCAAAGTCTTTAAAACCCCTCTAGGGTTTTGTGCGCAGGAGCAGATTGATTCCTTGGAGCAGCCTTATTTCTTCAGCAGTTCCTTTTCTTGCATTTACCAGTGTTTTATTCTTTATTGCATTTGCTTACGTAGTTTATCATTCAGCCTATTGTCTCTTGTCTATTGAATCCATTATTTTCAAATAAAAGAAACAGACCCACTGATTTCCAATGGGCCTTCCTCTCCATTTCTGAGCATCGTTCGACCATAAGAATCGGATCATTGCAATCAGTCGACTGGTGTCACGCTGCCAGCATCTCCATTGCATCAGATTGCCTTCAAGCTAAATGATTCCAACTATTTGATGTGGGCCGCCGCTATGGAGCACCACATTAAGGGGAAGAAATTATGGGGGTAGGTGAGTGGTACCATATGTGAACCTAAACTCATACTCACCAAAAAGGATGGTGACCAAGTGAAGATTCTCAATGATGAAGAAAGAGAGATTGCACTCAAAGAACATTATATCAAAGTGGAAGATTGGGAAACCAAAAATGCCCCAATTCTTTCTTGGTTTCTTAATAGCTTGGACCTCAAGATTGAGGCAAGCATGGTCAAATTTAAAAAGGCAAGTGAGGCTTGGCTTTTTCTTAAGCATATGTTAGTGCAAAAAGACTTGGCATGAAAATATTTTTTACAAGAAAAGATCAAAGGTGTTAAACAAGGAGATAAGAGTGTGAGAGATTACTATGATACTCTTCCACCTCTTTGGGATGAATTAGCTTTGCTTGAACCTAATTAAGAAGGTTGTGCAATTGAAAACAGGCAAAAGCAACTTGAGGAAGAACACTTGTTCTCCTTCCTATTCGGGTTAAGACCACAGTTACCGGAAACTCGCTTCGGAAGCGCGATACTCCTCACTTTCGAAACTTCATGGGAATCTCGATTCCCCCACGCTTCTTTGCTTCCCACACGCATGGTCTGTTAGAACATCAATTTCCTCCTAGGCTGATCTGCAAAAGAGGGAAAGGTGAGAAGAAAAAAGGTAGAAAGAAGATGAGACACTGAGTCGATTTTACTGCACACAGGCAGATGATATTTTTCAATGTGTTATCGTAGCCTGGTTTAATGTATTTAAGCATTAGATATTAGGTTACAACTTAACAAGTTACAATATTACATGTGTGCCCCAGTAAACACATCAATAGGATTTCCGACCCAAACTGGATGCAGGCCCAAACTGCCAAACTGGGTCCACTGGGTCCAGCATACGACACTTAATACTCTCCCTCAAGTTGTGCATGGTCTTGAACCATGGACAACTTGTTCTTCAGAAACCAAAATCTGTTTTTCGTCAAACCCTTTGTAAACAAATCCGCCACTTGGTCTTCTGTAGAAATGAAATGAGGTTCAATCTCTTTGTCTTCAACCTTCTGTCAAATGAAATGTTGATCTATCTCAATGTGCTTTGTCTTACTGTGGAAAATAGGATTAAAGGATATGTTAATGGCACTTTGATTGTCACACAATAAAATAGACTTGGAAATTTGTTCTTCCAATTCATTCAACAAATGCCTCGTCCAAGTAGCTTCAACAGTTGCAGCAGCCATTGATCGATATTCAGCCTCAGTACTTGATCTAGCTACTGCTTTTTGTTTTCTACTGCTCCAGGATACTAGGTTCTCCCCGAGAAAGATGCAATATCCGGAAACCGACCTCCTTTCATCAGGATCTCCTGCCCAGTCTGCATCACTGTAGACCATGACATCATGTAGGATCCGGGTACAAATCTTCATCCTGTGAACTGAGCTTTTGATGTAAGACACTCGGTGTAGACAAAGGCTTGCAGTCTTGCATACCAAATTTCTTCAATAAATCTAGTGTGTATTTATGTTGTGTCAAGGTCAGGTAACCATCCTTCCTGTCTACCTCGACCTCAAGGAAATAACGCAAATCTCCCAAATCTTTCATCTTAAACCTTTGACTTAATAGTCGTTTTATTTCTTCAATGTGATTCATGGAGTTCCCTGTAACTATAATATCATCAACGTATATCAACAACAAGGTGGTTATGCCTTTATCCTTGAAGATGAATAGGGAGTGGTCTAAGAGAGATTTACAGAACCCATGCCTCCTTATTTCTAAGGAGAAACTCTCAAACCACGAGCGTGAGGCCTGCTTCAAACCATATATGGCTCTTTTTAGTCTGCATACATATGTGCTCGGGTCTCCCTCAGCATATCCTGGAGGTTGTTCCATATAAACTTCTTCCTTCAAGTCTCCATGAAGAAATGCATTTTTGACATCTAACTAACTCAATGTTCATCCATGTTTGACAGCTAAAGACAATATAATTCTTATTGTCCCCATTCTGACCACGGGACTGAAAGTCTTATCATAGTCCTGACCATATTCCTGTGTAAACCCCTTTCAACAAGTCTTGCTTTGTATCGTTCTATAGTGCCATCAGGTCTGTATTTGTTTTTATAAACCCACTTGGAATCAACAACATTTTTGTTAGGAGGTCTGGCAACAATTTCCCATGTCTGACATTCATGAAGCGCTTCCACTTCTTCACTCATGGCCTCAATCCATTTGTTTGATTTCACAGCATGATGAAACCTTATAGGTTCATCATGCTTATCAACCTGAGAAAGAAAAAGTTGAAGATCCATAGAAAAATTATTGTAGCTGACCCATCTGTCAATAGGATGTCTGATTCTATTCGAACTCCTCAGGTTTCCAACAGGCATATAAGTATCTTATCCAATGTAAGGAGCAGGGGGAGTACCTTTTTCTCTTCTCACATACACATACCCTTTAAATTTTTCAATAGGATGCGATTGTGGGTCTGACCCTTCTTCAGTGTATGAAGCTTCACCGACCTGATCCCCAGATTGAGGTAAGCATGCTTGGCCTGAGTCAATATTATTTTGGTCAGCCGAGTTTGTTTCTTGAGTACACTGAGGTGAGCAACCACCATAAGTATCTGCAAATAATTCTACATTCATCCACGGATGATAAACTTCTTCTCTGGGAATCCTTTGACTAGTATTAAATGAAACATCTTCAAGATTATTCTCGTCAAACACAACATTCCTAGAAATCTTAATACGCTTAGTCATGGGGTCATAGCACCGATAACCTTTATAATCATCAGCATATCCCACAAATCTACACTTGGAAGCCTTTGGTTGCAATTTGTTCCTGAGAGAATCATCAATATGAACATAACAAATGCATCCAAACACCCGCAGAGCATTATAATCGGGTTGAATGCCGAAAAGAGAACAGAATGGTGAACTATTTTGCAAAATTGTCATAGGCAGACGATTTATAATATAGACAGCTGATGGAATGCTTTTGTCCACAAACTAATGGCAAGATTACTGTCGTGCATCATGCTCATGGCCGTTTCAACAATATGCTTGTGCTTTCTCTCAGCGACCTCATTTTGTTGTGGCGTATGTGGACAAGACACTCTACGCTTTATTTCATTACTTTGGAGAAAATCAGTAAAATCCTTCGATGTATACTCACCACCTCCATCACAATGAAAATGCAAAATATTGGTAGAGAAATGGTTTCGAACAAAGGCATGAAAGTTGCGAAATATGGAAAAGGTTTCAGACTTATGCTTCATAAAGAATATCCAAGTATAACGAGAGTAGCTGTCAATAAAGATGAGATAATATCTACTGCCAGAAGAAGAGCATACGGGCGCAGGACCCCAAACATCTGAATAAACAATTTCAAAATATCTTGAAGCTCTTTTATTTATAGAATCAAAAGGAAGTACATGACTCTTACGCATCTGACAACTGGGACATTTTTTATTACTGATCTCAAGGGCTAAGCTTAATTTAGGAATTAATTTGCTTGATACAAGTTTCTCAAGAAAAGAATAATTGCAATGACCAAGACGATCATGCCAAAGACTTGGCTTATTACATCTGGAAAGACTAAAAACAGACTCAGGACCTGACTTAGATAACTCAGACTGAAAAGACTTAGACTTCAATAAGGGCTTCAAGACGGGACTGGTACGCGCAAATGGATCTTCCTTGAAGATGTACATATTTCCTTTTTGCTCCCCTTCAGCGAATGTCTCCCTCGTTTGAAGATCCTTGACATACACAGAAGAGGGAGTGAATTCAACATAAGAATGTGTATCATCAACAAGTTTAGACACAGAGATGATGTTATTTTTTATGTTAGGAGCATGAACAACATTTGACAAATTGAGAGATGATTTTAACAAAGGAATGATTACATTACCAATGTGAGAAATGTGATGGTGAGATCCATCTCCAGTAACAATACTATTTTTACCAAAGTAAGAAACCGAGTTCGAGAGCTTACCAACATCGCCTGTAACTAGGGGTGGCAATCGTGTCGGGTTGGCGGGTCGACCCGACGGGTTGGCGGGTCAGCATACCTCAACCCGAACCCGACCCGTTTATTAAACGAGTCGGCTGTGGCAAACACGAACCCGACCCGTTTAATAAACGGGTAACTCGACACGACCCGCCAACCCATTTAATAAATGGGTTGGGTTGGGTAAACGGGTTCTCAGGTTCGCGGGTCGGGTTGACGGGTTGTCGGGTTGGGTTGGCGGGTCGACGGGTTGGCGGGTTGACCCACCCGCCTAACCCGTTTATTAAACGGGTCAGCCGGGTTGGCATACCCCCAACCCGAACCCGACCTGTTTAATAAACGGGTTACGCGGGTCAACCCGTTTATTAAACGGGTTGGCTTAAGCCCAACCCGAACCCGCCTAAGAGGCGGGTTGGCGGTTCGGGTTGGCGGGTCGTGTCAGGTTTTGCCACCCCTACCTGTAACATGGGTCGCTGCTCCTGAATCAACATACCATGATCCTTGATCATTCTGTTTCAAGTGTAACCCAGACAGTGCGGCCAACAAAAGTTGTTTCACCTCCCCATCAGACTTGGTAACATTATCTTCCTTCTTGCTCTCAGTATTTTTCAATTTGCCTTTATTTTGAGGATTAAACCAGCAATTTGCCTTAATATGTCCCTTTTTATTGCACAGGTAACTGAAAAGAAGTAATCACTGTGTATATGTCTGACCCGATCCATTTATATATTGGATCGGGTCCAGACCCAATTGGTGTATATGTAAACTAACATGTTTAAAGGGGTATTTTTGTACCCTAGTTTTATTCACTTAATATATTTAATAGAATGAGAGGTGCAGCTGATAATCAATTGAAACCCCTTTCTCTGAAATCTCTCTCTCTCTCTCTCTCTCTCTCTCTCTCTCTCTCTCTCTCTCTCTCTCTCTCTCTCTCTCTCTCTCTCTCTCTCTCTCTTTTCTCTGTGACAGGTAAGCGTGGAGATCGAAGGCTCCTTTCTTTTATGGTATCAGAGAAGTGTGACGACTGTGCGTGAAGAGCTGCCTTGGCTTCACGGTGGCTCGGTTTCACGGTAAAAGGCAGATCCCTTTCACGGTGACAGTCGACCCTTTCTGAAAATATTCCCTCTGCTGAGATCGTGTTTCTGGAAGTATTTCACTGTGACAGTTTCACGGTGACAGTCGACCCTTTCTGAAAATATTTCCTCTACTGAGTTCCTGTTTCTGGAAGTATTTCACGGTGACAGTTTCACGGTGACAATCGACCCTTTCTGAAAATATTCCCTCTGCTGAGTTCGTGTTTCTGGAAGTATTTCACTGTGAGTTCGTGATTCTGAAACGACCCTTTCACAGTAACAGTCGACCCTTTCTGGAAGTATTCACGGTGAGTTCGTGATTCTGAAAAATATTTCTGAGTTCAGAAAATATTTCTGCAAAGTATTTCTGTTGTTTCGTGGGTTCTGGAAGTTTTTCACGGTGAGTTCGTGATTCTGAAAAATATTTCTGAGTTCAGAAAATATTTCTGCAAAGTATTTCTGTTGTTTCGTGGGTTCTGGAAGTTTTTCACGGTGAGTTCGTGATTCTAAATATATATATATATATATATATATATATATATATATATATATATATATATATATATATATATATTTCTGAGTTCGTGATTCTGAAACTGCTGTTTCGTGCATCACGAAGTATTTCTGTTGTGTATCTCCCATACTCTGTTGTGGAATACCTAAGTGTCAGCCGAGTGCCTTGTCAGTCGAGTCCTCTGCTGTGATATACCTAAAATCCTGTTAGCCAAGTCCTTTGTTGTGATATACCTAAGTGTCAGTCCAGGTTTTCTCAAAATGGATTTCTCTCATGGGCAGTCATGTCTGTCCTCAAGCTTTCTCGATCAACTAGTCTCTGAAAAATTGAATAACTCCAATTTCTTAACCTGGAAAAGAAAGATCATTCTATTTATAAAGAGTCAGGACCTCTCTGGTCATCTGGATGGATCTGTTCCACCGCCTCCAGAATTCCTCTCGCAGGAAAAGGCAGACGATAAAGGAGAACAATCTGTTGTTCTTCGCAAGAACCCAGAATATGTTGCTTGGATGAAGAGGGATCAATCGTTAGTGGCCTACATCACTTCAACTCTCTCACAGGAGGTCCTTATTGCTCTTCCTGATGATTGTTTGGCCAAGGAACTGTGGGATGAGTTAGTTCAAACGTATTCACAAATTTCTGAGGCAAGAATTATGTTTCTTAAGCGAGAGTTTCAAATGCTGAAGAAAGATTCCATGTTTGTTACGGAATACTTGAACAAAATGAAAGGCATCACGGACTAGCTGGCTGTTGTTGGGTGTCTTGTCAGTGAAAAGGATAAAGTACAACAAACCTTGAGTGGATTGGGGTCAGACTATCATGTTATGACGACTACCTTATTATGTTTACCAGAACTTCCAAAGTTTGAAGATCTTCGTGCAAAATTATTGCAACATGAGATGACTCTGAAAGGATATTCTGAAGATTCTCATGGGAATTCAGGAACACAAGATGTGCTGGCTATGGGAATGAGTTACGGCCGAGGACGAGGAAGTTCTTTTCGAGGAAAAGGAGGCCAAGGGAGAAACACCTATGGAGGTCGTGGCATACTTCTGACACCCAATATACAAGGACAAAGACCCATTCTCACTTGTTTTCTATGCAACAAGAAAGGGCACATTAAAGAAAATTGTTGGTTTAATCATCAAAATAAAGGGAAAGCTCCACAAGCAGAGGCTAGGAAGGATGGGAAGTAAAGGAGTTGTTGTTGGCAGCCTTGGCAGGATTGAATATGAAGCAAAATGACAAAGGAATTTTGTATGTCGACTCTGGAGCAGCTACTCATGTCGCAGGTGATGCAGGTAAACTCTTGACTCTTACTCCTTATGTTGGTAAGAATAGCATAGTCAGAGAAGATGGATTTCATCACTCAATCTCACATACTGGAAATGCCATTATACCAATGTCAAAGTCCTCTCTTAAACTTCCAAGTGTCATCCATGCACCTAATATTCAAAAGAACATTGTTTCTGTCTCAAAACTTGTTGATGATGCCAATGATTCAGTTGAATTTACTCCATCTTCTGTTTATGTCAAGGATCTTCGCACGAGAAAGACATTCGCTGAAGGAAAACGATGGGGCAACATGTATATCTTTCAAGAAGATCCTTCCTCCATTCATTCTGACTATTCATCCTTGAAGCCTCACCAACGTCAATTTTTTGATCCTGATTTTATATTTAACATTTTTGAATGTAATAAGCCAAGACTTTGGCATAGTCGTCTTGGCCATTGCGGTCGTCATTTTATTGAAAAACTTGTCTTGAATAATTTTATTCCTAAGTCCAGTCTGAGTTCAGAGGTTGTTGATACCAAGTGTTCTAGTTGTCTTTTATGTAAGAGTCATGTCTTACCATTTGCTTCCATCAATAAAAGAGCTTCAAAGCCATTTGAAGTCATTTGTTCTGGGGTCCTGTCCCAATTCCTTCTCTTTCTGGCAGTAAATACTATCTTATTTTCATTGATAGTTATTCACGTTATACTTGGATATTTTTTATGAAGCACAAATCAGAAGTCTTTGGATTGTTCCAAAGATTTCATTTTTTTGTTCAAAATCATTTCTCTACCAACATTCTCAATTTCCAGTGTGATGGAGGAGGTGAATTCTCCTCGAGTGACTTTGTTGGTTTCCTTCAACATAATGGGATAAAGAGAAGAGTGTCTTGCTCACATACACCTCAACAAAATGGGATTGCTGAGAGGAAGCATCGACATATTGTAGAGACTGAAATGAGCATGATGCACGGGAGCAATCTTCATGTATCATTATGAACTGAGGTTGTTCACTCCACAGTCCATGTGATAAATCGATTGCCCATGAGTATCTTAGAAAATAAGTCACCATATTTCTCTCTTTTTGGCATACAACCTGATTACCATGCATTACGTGTGTTTGGGTCTGTTTGCTATGTTCACATTGACAGCTCACTCAGACACAAGTTCCAAGATAAAGCCTTAAAATGCAGGTTTATAGGATATGCAGAAGACTACAAAGGGTACAGGTGCTATGATCCTCTGAGTAAGCGTGTCAAGATATCAAGGAATGTAATCTTCGATGAGATGAACTTTGATGCTCAGGATGCTAATTCAACCCTTCATGTTGATAACTCAAGCCCCAGCATTGAGGTATACTACCCATGGTTAAATTCAGAACTCTTTTCCAATGGTAAAGTAGATTGTCCAGAAAATTGCAGTCAGAAGGAGACACATGAGGAATCAGCAAATGAAACTCAAACGGAAGAAATTGTTCCACATGTCTTGGAGCCAGCAAGGTATAAAGGTATTGTGTACACCCGGCGAGAGAAAGAGCCCTCATTCGTCTCTTGTACAAGTACGGATCCATCTTCACAGACAATGGATATCAGAAGATCCTCACGGATTCGACATCCACTTGACATGTGGGTAAGTTATAAAAAAATTTCATTGGATTTTCAGTTGTTCTTGACATCCATAAGTAAAGAGGATGAGCCCCTTATGTTCTATCAAGCTGCGAGCTCTAGAAGATGGGTAGAAGCAATGAATGAAGAAATGGAAGCTCTACATGAATGTGGAACATGGGAGATTGTACCCAGGCCACTAAACAGAAATGTTGTTGGGTCAAAATGGGTCTACAAGATAAAGTATAAACCAGACGGGAGCATTGAAAGGTACAAGGCTAGACTTGTAGCCAAGGGATTTACACAAGAAGAAGGCCAAGACTTTGATGAAACTTTCAGTCCTGTAGTTAAAATGGGGATCATTCGCATTGTGTTGGGTCTAGCCATTAAATATGGATGGACATTGAGCCAGCTGGATGTAAAAAATGCATTTCTGCATCGGGATTTAAAAGAGGAAGTTTATATGGAACAACCCACTGGATATGCAAAACGAGAAGCCAAAAAATATGTATGCAAGTTAAAGAGAGCACTCTATGGTTTGAAACAAGCCTCTCGTTCCTGGTTCGACAGTTTTTCTCTAGAGATACAATGGCATAGTTTCTCTCGGTCCCTTCTGGATCACTCATTATTTATTCACAATGAACAAGGAGTCACTACTTTCCTGTTAATATATGTAGATGACATCATCATCACAGGGAACTGTAAAAGTCACATTGAGCAGGTGAAGAAGTTATTAAATCAGAGATTTAAGATGAAAGATTTGGGAGAGCTGCGATATTTTCTTGGGGTAGAAGTTGATAAAAGAAATGATACACTCACCCTTACTCAGCACAAATACATGTTGGACATTCTCAGCAGAGCAGGCATGACAGATTGTAAGCCGTTAACAACTCCAAGTGTCATTCATCAGAAACTGAGTTCAAAGGAAGGGGACATATATGGAGATCTCACTAAGTATCGCAGCTTAGTTGGCATGTTGTAATATCTAACTTTTACTAGACCTGATATAGTATATTCGGTTAATCAGGTATCCCAGTTTATGCATGAACCTCGTATGTCACATATAGAGGCAGTCAAACGTATACTTCATTACCTGAAGGGTACAATTGGTGATGGGCTGGTATACAAGAAAAGAGAATTAGATCCAGGCGGGGGCCATGAGGGCCATGAGATCGTCATTTATGCTGATGTTGATTGGGTGGGTGATCCAGACGAACGACGTTCAGTATCCGGTTATTGCAGCTTCATTGGGCCAAACTTGGTATCCTGGAGCAGTAGAAAACAAAAGGCGGTTGCTAGATCGAGCACTGAGGCTGAATACAGATCCATGGCCACTGCCACGGACGAGGCTACATGGATAAGACATCTCCTGACAGAAATGGGAGAATCGATTGCTCGGTCACTGTTGCTATGTGACAATCAAAGTGCCATCAACATGTCCTTCAATCCCATCCATCATAGTCGAGCAAAGCACATTGAAATAGATCAACATTTTATTAGAAAAAAGGTTAAAGATAAAGAGATTGAGCCTATGTATGTGCCAACTGAAGAACAAGTTGCTGACATCCTCACTAAAGGGTTGACGAAGGACAGATTTTGGTTTCTGAAAGGCAAGTTGTACATGGTTCAGCACCATGCACAACTTGAGGGAGGCTGAAAAGAAGTAATCATTGTGTATATGTCTGACCCGATCCATTTATATATTGGATCGAGTCCAGACCCAATTGGTGTATATGTAAACTAACATGTTTAAAGTGGTATTTATGTACCCTAGTTTTATTCACTTAATACATTTAATAGAATGAGAGGTGCAGCCGATAATCGACTGAAACCCCTTTCTCTGAAATCTCTCTCTCTCTCTCTCTCTCTCTCTCTCTCTCTCTCTCTCTCTCTCTCTCTCTCTTTCTCTGTGACAGGTAAGCGTGGAGATCGAAGGTTCCTTTCTTTCAGTAACATGTCGGGACAACTCTTTGAGTTTGGTTCTTCGCATTAGAGTTGAACGACATATTGGGTGTGGGAAGCAAACCTGGACCTGCAAATCTACCACAACCTCTTCCTCCTCTGGAGCCATTTCCTCCACGTCCACGACCAAAGGAGAACCCAGTGGCTAAGACATCTTGGGAGTCAGATTGAGCACTAGAATCTTCAGCGATGCCTTTCTATAGCAGCAACATGGAGGAACATGTCGGGCACTTGCGTACAGTGTTTCAGGTGCTAAAGGTGAATGACTTTTGTGTTAAACGAGAGAAGTGACTCTTCAGTTAGGAGGAGATCAACTTCCTCGGCCACGTTATGGCACAGTGTGGTGTGGTGTGGTGTGTTGCGCATGGACGAGCGCATGGATGAGCAAAAAATAAGAGTCATCCAAGAATGGGTTCTGCCATGCAAAGTGCCAGAGTTACGGTCATTCCTTGGTTTGGCGAATTACTATCGGCGATTCATTAAAGGTTACTCCTTCATTGTTGCGCTCCTCACTGACCTATTAAAGAAGAATCGAGTATGGCTCTGGACAAGAATATGTCAAGATGCCTTCGACTGCTTGAAGAAAGCCATAATAAGGGAGACAGTATTGTGATTGCCTGATCAATCGAGACTCTTTAAGGTCCACACAGACGCTTCAGACTTCGACATTGACGGAATTATTATGCAAGACGACCATCCGATCGCATATGAGAGTCGTAAGCTAAAGGATGCATAGAAACGTTACAGGGTGCATGAACGTGAGATGGCAGTCATCGTGTATTGCCTCAGGACCTAACGACACTATCTTTTGGGTGCCCAGTTCGTTGTCAAGATGAACAATATTGCCACGAGCTATTTTCAAACACTGAAGAAGTTGACGTCGAAGCAAGCTCGGTGGCAGATATTTTTGGCTGAGTTCAATTTTGTCTTAGAGTACAAGGTTGGAAAGACCAATGTAGTTGCGGACGCCTTGAGCCGCAGGGTTGAACTGGTTGTTGTGTGTGCGGAGCCTTCCGAAGTACATTTGAAGGGTGTTTTATTGAGCTGCATCTGCGAAGGTACGCAATAGGATCTGACGGCGCAGCACCTTGTTTCTCTGGCGCAGGCAGGGAAGACTCAACAATTTTGACTACAAGACGGCTTTCTTGTGACAAAAGGAGGGTGCATCTTCGTGTCGCGGTGGGGAAGCCTCCACCAAGAATTGCTTAAGGAGTGACATGATACATTATAGATCAGTCATTCTGGTCAGGAGCAGACCTTAGCACTCCTTGAGTGTGGCTACTACTGACTGCAGATGAGAGACGACGTGGAGGGGTATGTGTGAACATGTCTCGCCTGCCAACAAGACAAGGGGACCAACTAGAAGATAGTTGGTCTCCTTGAGCCTCTACCGATTCCAGAACGTCCTTGAGAAAGCATCTCCATGGACTTCATTGTTAGTCTGTCGAAGGTAGATGGCACTAGCTCCATTCTAGTGATGGTTGATCATTTTTCAAAGTATGTCATCTTCATCACAGCTTCTAAGGAGTGCCCTGCAAAGAAGACTATCGAGTTGTTTGTAAAGAATGTGGTGAAGCATTGGGGCATACCAAAGAGCATTGTGAGTGATCGTGATGCTCGCTTCACGGGCAAGTTCTGGCGTGAAGTATTTCGGCTACTTGGCTCTGATTTGTTGTTTTCAACAAGCTTTCATCCGCAGACCGATGGGCAAATAGAGCGCATCAATGGGATACTTGAGCAATAACTTAAGCACTTTGTTAGTGTCAATCATAAAAATTTGGTAAAACTCCTTGACGTAGTACAATTCTGTTACAATCTACAGAATAGCGAGTCTTCAGGCCACAGCCTGTTTGAAATAGCCACGGGGCAGTAGCCGCTGTCCTCGTACACTCTTGTCGCGCAAGAAAAGTAAAGGTCATCCTTCGCCTATCAGTTTGTTCAAGACTGGCACGAGCAGAATGAGTTGGCGAAGGCATTCCTACACAAGGCGGCAAAGAGAATGAAGAAGTAGTCGGACAAGCATCGTCGGCCCGCTGGGTTCCAAGTTGGGGACCAAGTGTTGGTGAAGCTTTATCCTGGTCGCACAGGCATCTTCTGCGAGCGGCACCGTGGACTGATCAGAAAGTATGAAGAACCATTCACCATCACAAAGAAGGTGGGCAAACTAGCGTACAAACTGGAGTTGCCCCCAGATTTCAAGGTGCACTCGGTGTTCCACGTGTGCAACCTCAAACAGTTTCATACAAACGATGGAGATCTGGAACGTAGCATGTCATAACGTGCTCCTATCATACAGAGGGCCCCAACAATACAATGGGCCGAAAAGCACCTTAGTCAGATCTTTCGCCACAAGGTCAACTACTTGGGTGAAGCGAAGAAATACCTAGTGCAGTGGGAGGAAACAACGGAAACTACGTGGGAGCCAGCTTTTCGGATGAACAGTCGCTACCCGGCTGAAGTCAGGGTTTACCATGAAGTAGATGGCGCCGAGGACGGTGCATGATTTGAAGGGGGGAGCATGTTCCCTTGTGAATTACATTGTAAAGTTGTGTCTAGAGTATGTTTTGCTTTCGTTGAGTCTGATGTAAGCTGCCCGGTTCAGGTTAATCAATACCCCGAAGGGGTAGCCCGTATACTTGAACTGTAAGAGGCCTACAGGCTAAATTATGAATGAATTAAATGCGTTGAGCTTTCTTTTGTTCATCCTCATTGTGATTGCTTCTTGTGATTGCAATTCTTCTCCCTCTATTCTCTCTTGTTGTCTTGCACTCTGATTACAAGCTTCCGCGACTGGCAAGCGAGCGATAAGAAGGCTTGCGGCGGTAAGGAAGGACCGTCCCACCGTGATGGCCTATTGAAAGAAATAGGCATGTGACAGAAGCTACCTCTCTTGATAATGCGCTTGGAGAAATATACCAAGTCGAGACCCGACTTGATATAACTAAAGGAAGTGAGGAGGTTCTTATCGTGTCAAGACCCGATAACAATATCAAAGCTTATAAACCCCAACAATTTTTGAAAAATAACAATGGAGGAACATATAACAATAAAGGAAGAAGAGTAGTTATTTGTCACTTTTGTCAAGAGGTGGAACACATTAACCGGATTGTCCCAAGCTCAAAAGAAAGGTAGCAACCGTTGAAGAAACACCACACAAAAAATGTGGTGAAGGTACCATGAAATAAGGAAAACTTAAAGATTCTATTAAACATTTAACGGAAGCATTTCAACTATTCCTTAAGAACTCCTCAAATTCTACTTTTGGTGATGCTCTGTCTACTTCTCTTCTAGGTATGCTTTCTTAGATTCTTGATTCTAATGCCTCTTTTTGCATGACTCTTTTAGAATCTCTCTTATCCGAATGCACAAAATCCTTTTATAACTCTTGTGTTTCTACCGCCGATGGAACTAATTTAGAAATCAAAAGTATTGAAACATTTTCAAACATTTCAAAAAAATTCAAGTACCTAAAGTTAGAGTTATTCCAAAACTTAATTTAAATCTTTTATGTCTCTCAAATCTCGGATTATGGGTATGAGGTCCCCTTCTCATCAAAAGAATGTTGGGTGGAGGATCACCAATAAGGAAAGTAGATTGGGAAAGGCTATATGAAGGGAAACTTCTACTATATGGATTTTTTTCATCTTCCCAAAGAATCATTTTGTAATTTTGTCAAGGAAAAAGATATTTCTGTATGGCATCAAAGATTAGACCATCCTAATATATCTAAGTTATCTCTTTTTCCATTTTTAAAAAACTCTTGTAATAAAGAGTTTATATGTAATAAATGTATTTTTGAAAAAATGAAAAAGATACCTTTTGGTCCTAAAACCTTTATTTCTTCAAAATCTTTTAAACTTATGCATTCGGATGTATGGGGACTCACGTCAGTCATGTCAAAAGAAGGACTCTCTTATTATGTTATATTTATTGATGATTATACTAGGTATACTTGGATCTATTTCCTTAGGTAAAAATTTGGTGTATTCTCGTGCTTTAAAAAAAATCATAAAATTATGTAAAACCAATTTTAATCTAATATTGTTATTTTTCGATCAGATTCAGAGGGAGAATATTTGTCTAATGACTTCAAAAATTATGTAAAAGAAAATGGAATTTTATACCAAAGATCTTGTCCAAATACCCCTCAACAAAATGGCTTAGCTGAGAGAAAGCATTGACATATCATTGAAACTACAAGAATATTGCATATCTCAAAAAATGTTCCAAAAAATTTTTGGGCTGAAGGTGCCCTAACAAAAGTTTATCTTATCAACAGAATGCCTTCGTCATCTTTGCAAAACATATCCCCAATTGAAAAATTATATCAAAATGTTGTTGATTTAAGAATCTTAAGAATCTTTTGATGCAAATGTTTTGTACTTGTTGGCAAAAAAAACAAATTGTCTCCCAGTGCCATTGAATGTGTGTTTCTTGGTTATGCTAATAACCAAAAAAGGGTACAGATGCTAATGATAAAAAAAAATGACAGATTATATGTTTCAAGAAATGTTAACTTTCTCGAAAATGAAAATGATTCTGACTTTGATAAGCCTAAGGATAATTCTGAGTATTACTTTTTGTTTGATTTATTGTCAAAGAAAACCTCTGATGAGGTTATGCATGATAATGATGATATGCATCAAAGTTACTAGAAGCTTCTTAGATAGGTGGGAAGCCTGTTAAACGAAAACTCACTTCGAAAGTGTGATACTCCTCGCTTTCAAAACTTGATGGAAATCTCAATTCTTCCACACTTCTCCTATGCTTTTCACATGCTTCATATATTCTTCTTATATGTTTTCTCTCTACTTTTCATGTTTTTTATGTGTTTCCTCCCACGCTTCTCACTCACTTCCATGTGCTTTCTCTAAATTGGCAATCATTATTTTTATATTTTGTTAAAAAATTAATTCTTATACTAAAAAGTCATGAAATTTAAGAATAGTCACTTTTATTTTAGTTTTTTTGTGTTCTATTTTGATTTCCATTCAATTCTTATATGACTTTTTTTATTCCTCGCTTCCTGCTTCCTAAATATTTTTAAATGCATTGCTTCTCGCTTTCACTTCCTGTATAGTTTTCTGCTTCTAGTTCCTAGCCTGGCAACCTTGATATGCATATTGATGACTCTAGTATTCCCATGGAGGATACCTAGAATCATGATATTCAAACTTATTTCAAAAGTACTCTTGATCATCCTCCATGTGCACTTGATAGATACTCACAAAAACCAAAATCTAGGAGAAACTAGTATTAGAAAATCTAGTAGATCCTCTAGACATCTTAAAAGATTTATGTCATATGAGACCTTTTTCCTTAGATATAGAGCATGTTTTTTGTCTATTCACTCTTTTTATGAACCTAGAACCTATAATGAGGTAAGAAAATTTTTGAATGGATTGATGTCATGAGCTTAGAAGTAGATGCCCTCGAAAAAGCCAAGACTTGAGAAATTCAACCATTACCCATAGGAAAAAAGGCTATAGGATGTTGGTGGGTCTATAATGTCAAAACAAAAGGGGATGAATCCTCAGAAAGATACAAGGTTAGGTTAGTATCAAAGGTTATCTCTAAGAGTATGGAATAGACTATGAAGAGACATTTGCTCCCGTAGCCTGTATGACTAGTGTTAGGATACTCATTGACTTAGCATATGTTAGAAAGTGACATATTTACCAACTTGATGTTAAGAATTCATTTTTGAATGGTGACCTAAATGAGGTAATGTACATGGATCCTCCTCCCGGTCTTGAGATCTAGAGAGAAAAAGTTATTCGATTAAGGAAAGTTTTGCATGAACTTAAGCAATCCCCCCAAAAGCTTGGTAATGATAGGCTTAGCAATATTATGCTAAACTTGGGTTATAAATCTTATTATACTGATACTGCTCTTTATGTCAAAGATAGAGGCGTTGTTATTGTCATACTTTTATTATATGTAGATGATATGAATCATGACCATCAAAGGGAGTGACAAAAAGGGAATTTATACAATTAAAAATATTCTTAAAACATTTTGATATGTATGGCCTTGGTTTTCTAAGATATTTTCTAGGTATTGAAGTGGCTTATTCTCCTAGAAGATATGTATTGTCCCAAATGAAGCTGGCCAGAGATATTATTGCCAAATCTGGAATCTCTGACCATAAAAAAGTTGATAAGTCCGAAGTTGTAAATACAAAATTCAGATTGGAGGATGAAAATCTACTTGACGATCCAACTCCATACCGACAACTGGTTAGATCCTTGACCTACTTACCATCAACAGACCAGATGTCTCTCATGTGGTTCACTAAACGAGTCAGTTTCAGCATGCACCAACTACATCACCAAAGAGTTATTTTTATGCTCTCAATTTTCTTTAGAGTTAATTGTTTATATTGATGTTGATTGGGGAGGTAATCCCAATGATAGAGTCTCAACTACGAGTCTTTGTGTTTTTTTAGGAGACTCTCTTATATCTTGATGATGCAAAAAGCAACAGGTCTCCCTCTCATCCACCGAAGATAAATATCGAGCCATGGCAACAACAACGATGGAGATCATTTGGTTGAGGGGTATTCTCAAAGATATGGGTTTAATCATCTCTAGTCCTTTAAAGATGGGCGGTGAGAATAAGAGTATTATCTATATTGAAAGCAACCACAACTTCCACGAACGCACCAAGCATATTGAGATGCATTGCTACTATGTCAGAGAAGAATTTTTGCAAGGAACCATTGAGTTAGCTTATGAAACTTCAGAATGTGAGCTGACAGATTTTTTCACTAAGGCTTTGCCTTCACCTCGGTCTTTGTCTCTTCTTAACAAACTTTTGTCGATCACACCGTAAGTTTGAGGGAAAGTGTTAAATTATGTGCATATATATATTTTGTTTTTTTGTTGTATGTAAATTGGAATACCTATCAGGGGTATTTCAATAATTTGACCCATGTATAGTGTCAGCTTATTAGAGGCTTATGTTTCTTTTTCTTTTTTGTTTTTCTTTTCTTATTTTTTTTACCTTTTGTACTTTATGGCTGTTGGGACAGCCTAAATAGATGTTGGGCTGCTCCCAAGGACCATAAATATGACCGTTGGGGGCTAGCCCAATGTCTAGTTGGGCTGGCCCCCTCCCTCTCTCTTGTATTATAAATACGGGATGAAACCCCTTGTATCGTCAGTGCTTTTCTAAGCATTTCTTAGTGAAATTATATATTTTTTATATTTGTTGTGGGTGCCCATAGTGGCTATTGTGTATATCCATGGTGGCTAATTGTGTATGTGTGTTATGTTCTTGAGATTGTTGTCACTTTGTGTTATTTCTTGGTAAATTAATGTTTGTAAACTCCTTATGTACATGTGTTGATCCTTATTGGGATCTCTCTTTTGTATTTTCGCTTGTTTCATTACACATTGTCCTTTAAATATAGCTTCTAGTTTGTTTCCATGGTCTAAACATTGATCACTAGGAGTGGGAACTGCACTTTTTTTGGATTAACCCACATCCTGTGTATAGCAAGTAGTTTTGTCTTAGCTAACTATTAATAGGGCTGCACAGGAGCCAAGCCAGGCCTAAGTTTGTGCTGTTCAAAATTGGATTTGGTACATTGTAATACCAAACTCAAGCTCAGCTTTATCAACATGTTAAATTGAAAAAAATCATTTGCAAGTGCATTTAAAAGAGAAGGCAATTTGAACTTGTGATCTCTTACATGTAAGGAAGAACAATAACCAGCACACAAGCATCTATTTTCCAGATAGAAACTCTGTAGAGATATATTATGCACTTCTACAAAAATCTAATTGAGCTTGAGCTCAACTCATAGTGAAAGCCAAGCCCTTAACAAGCCTCTTGAAAGAGACTTCACTCGCTGCCCCCACCCTTAATCATCAAGAGAGTGCTCAGATGCAGCAAGTAATTAGGTTTGCTACAGTTATCACTATATGGCATATATTCATTCCTGAATCTAAAGTTTCTCCTGAGAAATCTATTTTTATCCATTCATAGAAGATTGTTTTACATTTCATTATGAAACATTACCTGCATGTTTTATGTTATGCTATCCCCTCAACCCCCTCCTTCGACCCTCCCCACCAACAACCAAGAGAGAGAAAGAGAGATTCATCTAAAGCTCAATGCAGCATGCAATCTTTATCAGATAGTCTATCAATATGCAATGGTGATGTTAGAGTTAGCTGGTTTCTAGTTGGATCATTCTGCCAGATTCTAAAGATTTTGCCAGCCACGTGCATGCAACATAGAGCATACACTTTTCCATCATCATTCCTAGAAAGATTCGTAGAAAAAAGTTACTAATGTGTTTTCTTCCTTCAGCATAGCCTATTTCAGAATACGTGTAGCATCCGCTCACTACAAGTGTGTCTATTCAGACTGAAAAAAATTGTACTTAATTAATTCATTTGCTTCCATATAGACCCCCAAAATGAGAATTCACTTAGAACAAATAAGAAATGTCATATGCAACTTGTTAAAATGTAAAACTGTACATATATGTATATATAATAATATTATATTATTATATATATATATATATAAATACATTTTTAATTTCTTTCTTTTCTGTATTTTTTTTCCTTTATTTTTATTTTTTGTCTTTATGTCATCTAGTTCAGTTTGAACTAGAATGACTGTTGCTAGTCAAGTCCTGTCCAGACTTGACTAGCAATAGAGCTGTTGGACTGACACAGTCCAACAGCTCTTAATAGAGCTGTTGGACTGTGCCCAACAGCTCTATTGAGTCCTCTTTCAGCTGTGTATATAAAGGGGTGCAGCCCCTCTTGTATTTCACTTCAATGCTTCTTAATCAATTGGTTTTTCATATCAATAAAGAATACATTTTTATTTTTATTTTGTTTCCAGTTATACCCTTTTTAAGGGTTATGCTTTAGTGTCATTCTTGACACTTGCTCTTGTTAATCAAAGCTCGTGTTTCGAAGATCCCCATTTCATTTCATGGTATCAGAGCCGCGGAAGTACTAAATCTTGAGGAAAAGCTGCCTCGGTTTCCGTGCCCGTTTGCAAAAGTGTTCGCCACTTGAAGAGAAGTGTTTTATCACTTCATTGGAGAAGATTTCACATCTTGTTGTATTGTTTGTTTTTTCTTTCTTTCTCATTTTCCTTCTTGTTTCTCTTCTATCCCTATTCTTTCTCTCCTTGTAATCGATGGATGACAATGATAAAGTCACCATCATGCCTATGAAACTAAGCGATACGAACTATGTAACATGGGCTTCAATCATGAAGCACCATATATGGGGAAAAGGCTTATGGGGGATTGTGGATGGTTCCGATTCAGAACCTAAGCTATCTCTTACTAAAAAGGAGGGAGATAAAGACGTCCCTCTATCGGAAGAAGAGAAAATCAAGGTTATTGCCTCATATGAGAAGAAATGGAAAGAATGGAGAATATCTCATGCGAAGATAATGTCATGGCTTATCAATAGCGTTGACATTAAAAAATGCTCAAGTCTTGCCAAATTTGATCATGCCGATAAGGCATGGGAATACCTTAAGAATATGTATTCCCTTAAAGATATTGCACACGTGTGCAACCTCCAAGAAAAAGTTCGAATGATGACACAAGGAGACAAAACTATTCGTGAATATTACAATGGGTTGTCCGAACTTTGGGAAGAACTTTCCCTTTTAGAACCAAAGTGGCATTGTGCCGAAGACATCGAGCTTCGTCAGAAACAACTCGATGTTGAACATTTTTACCAGTTTATCACTGGATTAAGGCCGGAATTTGAAACCACTAAATCGGCCCTACTTCACCGGGGAAAAATTCCTTCTATTGTTGAAACTATTGAAGAGTTAACAATGGAAGAAAATCGTCTCCGGAAAGGTTCTTTAAAAATTGAAGATGATTCCGTTTTAGCCGTGTCTAGACCAGGGAATCATGTTCGATCCTATAGGCCTCCTCACTTTAACCGACAAAATGGTGACTATGATAAGAAGAAAGTTATTTGTCATCACTGTCATAAACCGGGACACTACAGGCCACAATGTCCCAAACTTAAGGAGCTGAGAGAAAAAAGAGCTGCAATTGCTGGATCGGAGCCTAAAGATCAGGATGCACCAGTTTCCCAGGACCAACTAATGGAGATCCTTCAGCCTCTCATCAAAGGTGCCTCTTCCTCATCTGAAGCTTCAACCGGCGCAGCAGCCTCATCTTTTTCTGATTTAGGTAAAATTTCTTGGCTTCTTGACTCTGGTGCATCTTTTCATATGACCCCAAATAATCAAAGTCTATCCAAATGTGTTAAAAATAAAACAAGTGTGTCAAAGGTCTTTACTGCTGATGGGACTTCTCTTGAAATAGAAGGAATAGGAGATTTTGAAAAAATTTATAAAACAAAAAAAAAAATTATTCCAGAAATTAGACATGTTCCCAAATTAAATTTAAATCTTTTATCTGTATCTCAAATTTCTGATTATGGGTGTAATATTTCTTTTTCTTCTCATGGTTGTTGGGTACAGGATCGCCAGTCAGGCAAGCTGATTGGGGAAGGCCATAGAGAAGGAGGACTCTATTACATGGATTTTTTGGAAATGCCGAAGAAAGCTTTTTGTTATAATATTCAAAAAATAGAGTTGGAACTGTGGCATAAGAGACTTGGTCACCCACATATAGCCAAAATCCAACATTTTCTAAATCTAGGAAAATTTTGTAACTCTGAATCATTTGATTGTAAAGATTGTATTCTCGGCAAAATGAAAAGATTACCATTTCAGAACAGAACCTTTTTCTCTTCAAGACCACTTGAATTAATACACTCGGATGTTTGGGGTCCTGCACCAGTAATTTCTAAAGGAGGATTTGTTTACTATGTTATTTTTGTCGATGATTTCTCCCGACATACGTGGATGTACTTTCTCAAACATAAGTCTGAAGTATTTTCATACTTTCAAACTTTTCATAATATGGTTAAAAACAAATTTCAAAATGATATTACTATTTTTCGCACAGATTCAGGGGGAGAGTTTTTATCCACAGATTTTCAAAATTATCTTAAATTGCATGGCATCACACATCAAAGATCTTGTCCTTATACACCTCAACAAAATGGACTGGCAGAACGAAAACATCGCCATATTATAGAAACCACTAGAACTTTATTAATAGCAAATCAAGTCCCTAAAGACTTTTGGGCAGAAGCTGCCTTAACTGCCACCTATCTCATTAATAGGATGCCATCTTCTTCGTTACAAAATATCACTCCCATTGAAAAACTTATGAACATTTCTCCAGACTACTCTAGATTAAGAATATTTGGGTGCAAATGTTTCATATTTACTGACAAAAATGATAAACTTTCCCCTCGTGCGATTCCCTGTGCCTTTTTAGGATATGCTGAAAACCAGAAAGGTTATAGATGTTTTGACTTCAAAAATAATAAACTATATGTGTCTAGAAATGTTTCCTTTCTTGAAAAGGAGAGCTTCTTTGATTTTAGAAAATTAAAAGACGTCACTGAGTACTCCTTTTTGCTAGATCTAACATCAACATCTGATGAATATGACCTTGATTGTAACTTTGATGATGATCCAAGAATTATTGATCTTAATGTTGAAAATGAAGAAGTTCATAGAGATACTAGTATTCAATATTCCAGGCGACAAGAGTCTAATACTCCATGTGCACTTGAGAAATATTCTAACATTCCAACTAGACAATCATCCCGGATCTCGAGGCCTCCAGAAAAGTTTGTATCATACGAGTCTTTCTCACCCACATATAGGGCAGTTATTGCATTAATTCACTCATATGAAGAACCATCCACATATTTTCAAGCAAAAAATGATATCAAATGGATAGAAGCCATGAAAGTTGAATTAGATGCACTTGAAAAGGCTTCTACATGGGATATTCAAGATCTTCCTCCAGGGAAGAAAACTATAGGATGTCGATGGGTTTATAAAATTAAAACCAAGAGTGATGGTACTCTTGAAAGATATAAAGCCCGTTTAGTAGCCAAAGGTTATGCCCAAGAATATGGGATTGATTATGAAGAAACCTTTGCTCCGGTGGCTCGTATGACTACTGTCCGAACCTTAATTGCCTTAGCTTCTATCAAAAAATGGTCTATTTTTCAAATGGATGTCAAAAATGCTTTTTTAAATGGAAAGCTAGTTGAAGAAGTATATATGGAACCCCCTCCTGGTCTAAGTATTCCTAAGGGTAAAGTCCTTCGCTTAGAAAAAGCTCTTTATGGACTTAAACAAGCACCAAAAGCTTGGTATGATAGGTTTAGTCGTGTTATGATTGATATTGGTTTTCAATTCTGTTTAACTGACACTGCTTTGTTTATTAAGAATTCTGATGCAGGGATCATTGTGCTTCTTCTCTATGTGGATGATATGATCATCACCGGAAGCGATAAACAGGGAGTTGAAACAATCAAAACACTTCTTAAATCTCATTTTGAAATGACTGATTTGGGCTTGTTGAGATATTTTTTAGGCATTGAAGTTGCTTATTCTCCTAGAGGATATTTATTATCTCAGACTAAATTTGCTTTTGATATTGTTTTCAGGTCTGGTATTACTGATGATAAGAAAGTTGACACTCCAGAAGTTGTTAATGTTAAAATGAAGATTGATGATGGAGAACTTCTTGCAGACCCTACTCCTTACAGACAGCTTGTCGGGGCACTTTCCTATCTATCCATTACCAGACCAGATATAGCACATGCTGTTCATACAGCAAGTCAATTTCAACATGCTCCTACTTCTGTTCATATGGGAGCAGTCATGCGTATTATCAGATACATCAAGTCCTCTCTTTCACGAGGACTTTTCTTATCTTCCTCCTCTTCTCTTGATTTAATTGCATATACTGATGCTGATTGGGGAGGTGATCCCAATAACAGACACTCAACCACTGGCTTTTGTGTCTTTTTAGGGGAATCATTAATCTCGTGGAGGTGTAAAAAGCAGCAGAAGGTATCTCTCTCATCCACCGAAGCTGAATACAGAGCCATGGCAACCACGACCATGGAAGTAGTTTGGCTCCGACGACTGCTTGCTGACATGGGAGTTGAAGCAACAAAGGCTTCACAAATGTGTTGTGACAACAAAAGTGCGATCTACATTGCCAGTAACAGAACATTCCACGAACGCACCAAACACATCGAAATGGATTGGCACTACGTCAGAGAGGAATATCTACACGGGATAATTGATCTGCCATATGTCACTTCAGAATATCAGTTAGCAGACCTCTTTACAAAGCCTCTCGCTGCTCCCCGATTTCACTTTCTCTTAGACAAACTTTCGCTCATTGTACTGTAAGTTTGAGGGGGAGTGTTAAAATGTAAAACTGTACATATATGTATATATAATAATATTATATTATTATATATATATATATAAATACATTTTTAATTTCTTTCTTTTCTGTATTTTTTTTCCTTTATTTTTATTTTTTGTCTTTATGTCATCTAGTTCAGTTTGAACTAGAATGACTGTTGCTAGTCAAGTCCTGTCCAGACTTGACTAGCAATAGAGTTGTTGGACTGACACAGTCCAACAGCTCTTAATAGAGCTGTTGGACTGACACATTCCAACAGCTCTAAATAGAGCTGTTGGACTGTGCCCAACAGCTCTATTGAGTCCTCTTTCAGCTGTGTATATAAAGGGGTGCAGCCCCTCTTGTATTTCACTTCAATGCTTCTTAAGCAATTGGTTTTTCATATCAATAAAGAATACATTTTTATTTTTATTTTGTTTCCAGTTATACCCTTTTTAAGGGTTATGCTTTAGTGTCATTCTTGACACTTGCTCTTGTTAATCAAAGCTCGTGTTTCGAAGATCCCCATTTCATTTCACAACTGGTCATACAATCACGGTTATATAGAGGTTTCTTATGCAAAAGTCTGAATTAGGGTTATACAAGGATTAGCTCAATTGGCCCATTCTTTTGATTGAGTAATCAATGGAGGTTGGTGTTGCAAGTTTCTTTGAGGGAGGAGGGATGAAATAACTCATAATGAATGGGATATTTGAGGATTGTAATAGGGAGTGAGAAGAGATTGCCTTGTGCTCCTTTCCCCAGCCAACAAAGACATGAGGATGAGGGGAGGAATTAATTTTCATTAGCCGGTGAATTCTAGTGACCATGAATGGGCTCCTCCATCCAAAAAAAGTGTCCAGTAAGGTGGGGATGACAACTGCCTTAAAAATGTCAATCCCGTACTATGAAAGGCAGCTGACTGAAAAAACATGTCTACTCGTTAATCCGAAACAAGGTTTACTCCTTGTACATGTTAAGTTGTATATATATATATATATATATATATATATATATATATATATATATATATATATATATATATATATTTGGTTCATATTATACATATATATGTATATATTTTATTTATAATGATGTAATAGATAAATACTCATTAAGGGTATTTTAGTCATCTCAGTCCTTGCAATAGGTTGTGCTCATTAGGAGCAGATTAGTACTTTTACTTTATTCTTTTTTTGTCCTTTTCTATTTTTATAGCGACTATTTGGTCAAATACCAAATAAAGTTGGGTTCTTTTTTGACTAGTCAACATAGAGTTGACTAGTCAATATAGTTGTTAAAACAGTCCAACAGCTATAGGTCTTTTATCTATTTTCATTTCTTAATGCTTCGCTTAAGCACTCATGCTCAATAAGAAGAATATTTTTTATGTTTTGTGCTCTTCTCTTTAATTATTTAATGTCATGAATGCATTTAATGCTTGTGTTGTGCCTTTGTGCTCTTGTATTGTGCCTTACTTGGACTTATGTATATGCATGTGCACTTTGTGTTTATGATCTCGTAAGTCCTCATTTTGTATTTTTGCATATTTTATTACATGGTATCAAAGCCAAGAAATGCTTCTTGTTATTTTGCCTCTTTTGGGTCTTGGGATTCTTTGGTTTGAGTTTGTGCTTCGTGATCGTTGTGTGGCTTGGATTTAAGAGAAATCTTGATCCGGTATGTATCTTATATCTTTAAGTGTTACTTGCATTATCTATCTCATGCATTATGCATGAGAAAACACTCATTTTCCTTATCTTCAAAAAATTATTTGTTATTTTTATAAAAACACTAAAATCTTTAAATGTTTTTTTAAAAAATTTATTGTTGGATTTATTTTTATTAAATATTTTATAAGGTTTATAATATTTGTTTGATCTTGTGAAATTATATGTGTATGTTTTTATGAGATTTAGTTTGAATCTTAGTTTTTCAAAACTTGTTTTATTTGATATGCACGTATATGACCTAGTATTCTTGAGCATGTATTGTTGGCATTTAAATGCTTTATTTGAACAATTCATGGTTGTAAATGTCAAATCATGTTTGTATTTATTATTGAACTTTGTTTTGTTTATTTTTTAAAATTTGTCATATATTTTAAAATAATTTGAAATAGTGTTGTGTCTTTCACAAGTATGATCTTATGAAATTTTGCTTAACTTGTTTTTAATTTCTCTCTTTACTCTTGGTGTATTCTTATGTAAAAATTAAAGTAGCTTATGAAGTATTAAAATTTATGATATAGCTTATGAATAAATAATTTTTATATAGATATTTGATTATTGGACACTTGGGATTGCCTTACATGATGAATGAGATTGTCGAGCATGATTTCTTATGAGTCATTCACTTTAATAAGTGCCTTTTGTAGTCCTTTTGTGGGACAATAGTTATGTTATTGGGTGTTTCTCTTGTTGATCTTTTTGTAGTCCTTATGATTGTGTTATTTTCTTAGTCTCCTGGCTCTTTAATGAAAATTATCTTACATTTTTTGCATGAGATTTACATATGTTTTTATTGCATACTTAGTTTTTTAATAAAATATTGTTGAAAATGATAAGAAACTTTTTTATGTTTGCCCTTCGTGGGTGTTATAAGTGTTTTCCTCACGGTTAACTTTAGTACTTATCCATTATTGATGGATGTACTTGTCCACTTGATCTTTGGTGGACATGTGTGTTCGTGATTAAAGACTCTTGATTCAATGCATACTTGTTATTTATAAAATATTATTTTTTATATTGTAGCATCTTTGGTATATACACCCTTAGTGCCTTAATCTATCACTTGGATATATGCTTAAGCGTGTTTATATGCATATCTTATGTGATTTTTCATAGCTTTTATATAAGATATGTGGCTTTAAGTTATTAAGATTATTGCATATACATGAGTTTTTGATCTCTTTGTGAATATGCATGATTAGTTGTACTTGTGTATGCATTTCATTTTTTATATGGTTCTTTGATCTTGTTGTGCATATGATTGCACTATATTCATTCTAAGTTTTCATTTATCGTTATTGGATTTGATTTGAAACTTTGTTTTTTCAAATCGATTCTTATATATGAACTCACTAATTTGGAAATTGATTTCCGTGAATATTTATTGTCTTCTTATGACATTTGTTTTGTCCATCGCAGTTTTTTTATATGATGCATATTTTGTTTTGTCCTTGTTGCTTTTGTTGAACCAGAGTTGTTTGTTGGGGTGAGTTGTGTGCACCTCGGTTTTGTCAGTTGAGATTGTCAACTTATAGTTTGGCTCTAACTGACATTTGAATGATCTCTGATTTTGTGAGCGTATTGTATCACTCGTTTAGATATTTGGTCATTTATATTATAAATGCTTATAATTATGTTTATTTGTGATGGCTATTTATTTTTTAAACCATGGTGTTTCGAAAGGTTGTGAAATTTAATATTTATGCCTTGATTTGTAAATCTTTTTCTTACCTTCTTGATGACAATAGTTTGTTTTCGTTACAAGCTCTCTTACCTCAAGTGTTTTCTCTTATTATGCCTCTTATTTAAGTATCGTTTTATGTAGACAATAGATGTTTTTCAAATATGGTGAGTTATGTGCATCCATTGGTTATTTACACTTTTTTGTTTTTGTTTTTTTTTTTTTGCCCATATATGGTATTGTGATTGTGCTCTTGTTCTAGTAGTTGATACACTTATTTAAGTGTCATTTTATGTAGACAAGAGATGTCGGTTATTCAAACTTCTTGTGTATTTTTTAGCCCCATTAGTGGCATTATGATTATGATCTTGTTCTAGTAGTTGACACACTTGTTTAAGTGTCATTTTATGTAAACAAGAGATGATTATTCAGACTTTTTGTGTGTGTTTTAGCCCATTAGTAGCATTGTGATTACGCTCTTGTTCTAGTAGCTGATACACTTGATTTTTGAGGTTTGGAAGTCTAGTAAGGTGATTGCTTGTGGTAGTCGAACTATTATTGAAATTTGCAAATATCATTCATTTTATTATATGGGATATTTAAAATCGCTCTATAAAATTTTTAAACTTTTTCTACTTGTATGGAAAAATGTTTATTGATAAAATTTTATGCATCTTATGTGCATTTCATTAATAATATATATATATATATATTTTAAGATTGATGTTTGGTCATTTGTGCTTAAGCCCATTTTGGGTTGTGTGAATGAATCCTAATGGGTTGTGATTTGTGAGATTGTTCTCTTTCGTTATTATGCACATTAAATATGCTTTAATTGCATGTTGAGTATATATATATATATATATATATATATATATATATATATATATATATGTTTCATATTAATTATATTGTTTACATTATTGTATGCATGAATTTTATTATCTCTTTTTTTCTTGAGGGCTATTTTGAATTGTTATATTTTATATGCATGTTATCAGTGATGATTTGTTATTTAATTTGAAATGCTTTTCTAAAAATTCTTCACATATTATTCGTGCATAATTGTTTATCTTTTTTTGATGATTTATATGTCCTTTAATGATCGAATTCTCTTATGATCAATATTTATGTTTTTCTTCAAAAAAAAATATTGATTTTGGGTTTATGATTTGATTTCATAAAAATTTATCCTTTGTATGTTCATCTTATCTTTCTTAATGATTATCTAATGTTTCTCTTGTTCAAAAATATCTAATGTTTCTTAACTCCGCCTGTGTAGTTATACACTGCCGGTCCCAAGCCCGGATAAAGGAGGAGGGTTGCGGTAGGCCTGTGACAGCCAGCATAAAAACTTTGTCATATCCTATGAAAATGAACCAATATGAGAATTTCGTTGGGGCGTTCCCTACTGAGCGACGCGCTGTACTCTCTAGGCCCGGAGGCAGTGATAAATGTGCAAGGGTTGCTAGGTCGTCGCCCAGAAGCGACGCGTCACACCGGCGCCCGGGTGTGGTGTCAAATAGGCAAGGGTTCCCTCACTTTGTTGGACGGGTGGGGGTAAAGAAGTTAGTCCAAGACCATAAAATTAGGTTAGCCACTTGGAACATAGGGTCTTTAACTGGTAAGTTGGTAGAGTTAGTAGATGTTATGTGTAGGAGAAAGATTGATATTTTATGTCTTCAAGAGACCAAATGGGTAGGTGAGAAAGCTAAAGTGATAGAACCTTGGGGATATAAGATTTGGTATACAGGAATAAATAGGAATAGGAATGGAGTAGGGATTGTTATGAGTCGTCAGTTTATAGATAATGTAGTTGAGGTCTGTAGGAAGGGTGATAGAATTTTACTTATTAAATTAGTATTAGGTACGGATATTATTAATATTATTAGTGTTTATGCACCTCAAGTAGGTTTAGATGATTCCATTAAGCATCAATTTTGGGAAGATTTAGATGGAGTAGTACAAGAGACATCTTATGGAGAAAAGCTTTTCATCGGCGGTGACCTTAATGGACATGTAGGCATTAGTAGGGATGGATTTGAGAATATCCATGGAGGCTATGGTATAGGAGAAAGAAATGAAAGTGGAGAAAGGATTTTAGATTTTTGTTTGTCCTATGATATGATCTTAGCAAACACTTGGTTTAGGAAGAGGGAGTCTCACCTAGTAACATTTAAAAGTGGGGTTAATACGAGTCAGATAGATTTTTTCCTACTTAGAAAGAGAGATAGGGGTTGTTGCATCGATTGTAAGGTTATACCAGGAGAAAGTGTAGCTACACAACATAGAGTCTTAATTTTAGATCTTAGAATTAGACAATGCCGCAAAAGGGATAGACATAGGATAGATCCTAGAATTAAGTGGTGGGCACTGAAAGGAGCTAAACAAGGAATGTTTGTAGAGCAGGTAGTTAAGGAAGTTGATTGGTGTCTCGAGGAAGATTCAGAATCAATGTGGAATAAGATAGCGGGTGGTATGAGAAAAGTAGCTAAGGAGGTATTGGGTGAGTCTAAAGGCGGTGCACCACTAGGTAAGGATACATCATGGTGGAACGAGGATGTCAAATTAGCTATTAAGGTTAAAAGAGAGTGTTATAGAAATCTAAGTAAGAGTCGTGATAATGAGAATTTGGAGAAGTATATGATAGCAAAGAAGGAAGCTAAAAAAGTTGTTCGAAATGCGAGGGCTAAGGTATATAAGGAGGTTTATGACAAGTTGGATACCAAAGAAGGCGAGAAGGATATTTATAGGCTTGCAAAGATGAGAGATAGGAAATCGAAGGATTTGGGTATGGTTAGATGTATCAAAGATGAAACGCAAAGGGTTTTAGTCAAAGATGAGGAGATTAAGGAGAGATGGAAAGATTATTTTGATAAGCTATTTAATGATAGTCATGCTCAAGATCTTGGAGACTTCTCCATTCCTTTTCATGAGATAAATCGTGACTTCATGCGCAAGATTCAAAAGAAAGAAATTGCAGAGGCTTTGAAGAAAATGAAATCAAGAAGGGCAGTTGGCCCAGATGGTATACCTATCGAGGCTTGGAAATGCTTGGGAGAGAAAGGTTTAGAATGGTTGACAAATCTTTTTAACTTGATTTGGCGAACAAATAAGATGCCTAATGAGTGGAGGAAGAGTACTTTGGTGCCTTTATATAAGAATAAGGGTGATATACAAGATTGCACAAACTATCATGGTATAAAACTCATGAGTCATACTATGAAATTTTGGGAGAGGGTGATTGAGTCTAGGTTGAGGAAGGTTGTCATGATATCGGAGAATCAATTTGGTTTTATGCCTGGAAGATCAACTATGGAAGCTATACATCTTCTTAGACAACTTATTGAAAGATATAGAGAGAGGAACAAAGATTTGCATATGGTTTTTATTGATTTAGAGAAGGCATACGATAGAGTACCTAGGGACGTTCTCTGGTGGACAATGATGAAGAAAGGTGTTTCTCTCAAGTACATTAGTATAATTAAAGATATGTATGAAGGAGTAGTAACCAATGTCCGCACTTGTGGAGGGGTGACAACCAATTTCCCGATAACGGTTGGGTTACATCAAGGATCTGCTTTAAGCCCTTTCCTATTTGCGATAGTGATGGATGAGCTTACGAGATCAATTCAAGAAAATATACCGTGGTGTATGTTGTTTGCTGATGATATTGTTTTGATTGATGAGTCTAGAGCTGGGGTTAATGCTAAGTTAGAATTATGGAGACAGACATTGGAAGCTAGAGGTTTTAAGTTGAGTAAGAGTAAGACTGAATATATGGAATGTCGGTTTAGTAAGCAACGAAGTAGTGATGGGAGTGTAGTGAAGCTTGGTGAGCAAGATATATCGGTGAATGATTATTTCAAATATTTGGGATCCATCATTCAAAAGTATGGAGAAATTGATGGAGATGTAAATCATAGGATAAAGGTTGGGTGGATGAAATGGAAAAGTGCTACTGGAGTGCTGTGCGATCGTAGAATGCCATTGCGGTTGAAGGGAAAGTTTTATAGGACGACTATTAGACCCGCTTTACTGTATGGTACGGAATGTTGGGCTGCCAAGAGACATCATATTCAAAAAATGAGTGTAGCTGAGATGCGGATGCTTAGATGGATGTGTGGAAATACAATAAAAGATAAGATTCGGAACCAAGAGATACGTAAGAAGGTAGGTGTTGCACCCATTGAAAATAAGATGCGAGAGAATCGTTTACGGTGGTTTGGACATATTCGGCGAAGGCCTAATGATGCTCCAGTTAGAAGGTTGGAGAAATGGGAAAATACATTAGTTAAAAGAGGTCGGGGTAGGCCTAGGAAGACTTGGATGGAGATGATAGGAAAGGATATGAATGCTTTGAACCTCACCGAGGACATGGCGTTGGATAGAAATGATTGGAGGAAAAGGATTTATGTGGAAGACCCAAAATGAATTTCTTTTTTGGTTCATATCGCTGACCCCAATTGTTTTGGGATGAAGGCGTAGTTGTTGTTGTTGTTGTTTGTTGTTTCTCTTGTTCAAAAATATATATTTGTTTTAAAAACTTTATAACTATTGGGTTAAGATATTTTTGTTTGTGTAGTTGAAACCTTTGTTTTGTTCTCTCTGAATGTTCTTAAAGATGCGATGGATTGAGAAAGGAATATCTTTGATGCATCATATCATGAAGATGGAGATAGCCAATGAAGACATTCGGAGACTTGTATTTGCAAAATTCTCCTATGCAACATAAAGATGGAGACTTCCAATGAAGATACTTGAAGACTTTGGTCCTTCCAGTTGATTTTTTTTTGTATTTTCAAACTTTTGATATATCACACGATAAGTTTGAGGAGAAGTGTTTTGTACGTGTGTGTGTGTGTGTGTATATATATATATATATATATATATATATATATATATATATATATATATATATTATTTATATTGTACATATATACATACATATTTTATTTATAATGATGCAATAGTTAAATACCCATTAGAGGTATTTTAGTTATTTCAATCATTGTAGGAGTTTGTACTCATTAGGGATACATTAATACTTTTACTTTATTCTTTTCTTTTTATCCTTTTTTTGTTTTTATAGGGATTATTTGGTCAAATACCAAATAGCTTTGTTGGGTTTTTTTTACTTGACTAGTCAACATAAAATTCTTTTTATACTTATGTCCAAGATAAAAGGACATTAAAATTTAGCATAAAAGACTTGGACATACAAGCTACTCAGAGATGTATCTTCTTTTAAGGAAAAAAATTTGTAACGAAAAGATTTAATTTGCAAAGATTTTATATTTGAAAAGATGAAATACATTCATTTTCCTAATGGAACCTGTCTCTAAGAGACCTTTTGAATTAGTGCATTCGTATGTTTGGAGACCTTCTCCCATCATATCAAAAGGAGGATATTCATATTATATTACTTTTATCGATGATTTCACTAGATATGTATCGATCTACTTTCTTAACTTCAAATCCGATGTGTTCTCTTTCTTTAAAAATTTTCATATGATTGTGAAAAATCACTTTCAAAGCAACATTTTTATTCTTAAATCCGATTCAGGTGGTGAATACTTACAAATGAGTTTCAAAATTATCTAAAACAAAATAAAATTTGTCACCAAAAGTCATGTCCTAGAACTTCTCAACAAAATTAATTAGCCAAAAGAATACATAGGCATATTATAGAAACCACTAGGATATTAATTATTTCTAAAGATATTCCAAAAAAAAATCAGTTTGAGGCCGCTCTAACATCACCGTATTTGATAAATAGAATGGCCTCATCATCTTTAAAAAATATATCTTATTTGAAAAATTGTTTGAAAGAATAATCGATTTCAAGCGGTTGCTAACTTTTGGTTGTAAGTATTTTGTACTCTTACATAAAAGAGATAAAATGTCTCCAAAAGCCATAGGTTATGGAGAAAACAAAAAAGAATATAGATGTTTTTACTCTAAGAGTAACAAACTATATATTTCTAAAAATGTAACCTTTCTAAAAAATGAAAATGGTTTCGAAAGAACCAAGGAAAACAATGAAGTAGATTATACTTTTTTATTTGACCTCTTGCCATAAGAAGAGTTGACTTCTTGTGAAGATTCTTTGAATGACAATGGTGATAATACCTTAAATGATAATGAAAATGGTGATGATAATGTGCATTCAAATGATAAGAATGTGGAATCACCTATAAAAAATGATGATATTGTTGATAAACTCATACAAATATATACCCGGCGTGAGCAAAGGAATCCTTTAAGTGCTTTAAAAAAATATTCACAAAATTCATCTTTAAAAGAAAACTCTCTTAGAAGATTCAATCGTGTCTCCAACCCACCAAGTAGGTTTGTATCTTATGACACATTGACACCAAATTATAGATCACGTCTAATAACTTTACATTCCCATCACATTATAATAAAGTCAAAAATCTTTCACAAAAGGATGAAGCAATGAATATAGAATTTAAAGCCCTTGAAAAGACTAAAACATGGAAAATAGCTTCATTACCCATACGGAAGAAATATATAGGATGTAGATGGATTTTTAAGGTTAAAACCAAAAGCGATGAGACTCTAGAAAGATATAAAACTAAGTTAATGATTAAAGGGTACTCTCAAGAATATGAAATTGACTATGAAGAAACTTTTACCCCAGTAGTTAGAATGGCTAGTGTTAGGACACTCATAGTCGTTGCATCTATTCAAAAATGACCCCATATACCAACTAGATGTTAAAAATGTTTTTTAAATACTGAAGAAGTTTACAGCCATGGTTTTGTATTGAAAAAGGGAAATCCTTAAACTTCAGAAAGCTTTGTATGGTCTTAAACAAGACCCTAAAGGTAGGCATGATAAATTTAGTAATGTAATGACTTATTTGGGTTTTCATTTTTGTTATACTCAAACTACTCTTTTTGTCAAAAAGTACAGGTTCTAAAGTTATTATTCTTCTACTTTATGTAGATGATGATAATCACCGAAAGTGACAAGTAGGAAGTTAATGATATTAAGAATATTTATATATATATATGTTTGACTTAGGTTGTTTAAGATATTTCTTAGGCATTGAAGTTGTGTACTCTCCCAGAGGGTACATTCTTTCTCAAATGAAACTTGTTGATATTTGTACTAAATATGGTATTTCATATAACAAGAAACTACAAACACCCAAAGTGATTAATGCTAAATTAAAGTTGGAAGATGGGACTATGCTCGAAGATCCTATACCTTACCGCCAACTTGTTGGGTCACCCACTTGTCTATCACTCGGCCAAATATAGCTCATGCAGTTCACTCTATCAACCAGTTTCAGTATGCTCCAACTACTGTACACATGAGTGTTATATTAAGAATTGTCAGATATATCAAGAGTACTATAACAAAGGGAGTTTTCTTATCCTCGTCTTCTTCATTAGATTTACATGTGTGTACTGATGTTGATTGGGGAGGAAATCTCAATGATAGAGTCTCAACTACAGGTTTTTGTGTATTTTAAGGTGACTTTGATTTTGTGGAGATGCAATAAGCAGCAAAAAGTATCTCAGTTCCAATAGAAGCTAAATATTGTGTGAGGGCTACGACAAATGTGGAGCTTGTATGGCTAAGAAATCTTCTCAAAGATATGGGGATAATAATCTCAAAAGATTCGAAGATGTGCTACGATAATAAGAGTGTAATTTATATTGCAAGCAATCACACCTTCTATGAGCAAACCAAACACATTGAGATGGATTGTCATTATGTTCGTGATGAATATCTTAGAGGGATCATTAAGTTGTCGTATGTTACATCAGAATACCAGTTGACTGATTTTTTCACTAAGGTTCTTCCTGCTCCTCGGTTTATTTTTCTCTTTAACAAACTTTTGATTTCTTGTTGTATGTTTGAGAGGGGGTGTTAAAACATGTGTATATATATACATATCAATGTTGTGAATTGTGTTGAGGCATAAGACTTGCTTGTGAAGCGAGGCGTAAAGCGTAAGCTTCACAAAAAATATTAAAAAATCAACTAAATAAAAAAACAAAAATAAATTTATAAGGTTTTATGTCAAGAACCGCTGATTTTATTTTGATCTAGGTCATATTCAGATTTGGGTCAGCAAACCCAAATTTGACTCACACCTGGGTCAAAGCAGGCCCAGGTCTAGTTTAGAACTGGGTCAGTTTTGACCCAAGTCTGATTCAGACCTGGGTCAAAACATTTCTGACCCAGGTCTTAATCAAACCCAAGTTTGGCCCATGATCATAAAACCTGGTTACCGATATTATATAAGGGAGAGAGAGAAAAGAAGCAGGAGAAAAAGGAAGAGGCGGAGGAGAGAGAGTCTCGTTGTATACACAACAAAGGAAGAACATGAGGCAATGGAGGATGAGGCGGCAGAAAAGGAGAAGCATGAGGGAGCAGACAGAAGAGGAGGAAGAAAAGGAGGAGGCAGAGCGAGAGAGAGGTACCTCGATATTGGGGCTCACCGAAAGGGAACATAGGAGGCAAAGCGGTGCAAAGGGTGGGGCCGATCCTCGATCCCTCTTTTCTTCTTCTTCTTTGTTTTCTTAAGAGAGAGAGACTGCCAGAATGGTCAGTCAGTCGGTCGGTCATCGAAAAGTCTTGCCGCACCGATGGAAGAGAGGTGGAGAAGGGGAGACGATGCCCTAAACCCTTCTCTTTTTTCATATCTTTTATAAAATAAAAATTGTTTTTTAATAACATTAAGGTGGTCAAATGAGGCCTTTGACCCCATTTGACTACCTTATATAAGAGGTGTGTGCTTCATGGGTGAGGCGCGCCTCGAGACAAAAGCACTCTTTGAGGGGCATGAGGCACACGCCTAATACCCTGAGCGCTTTATAGTTGCAACATCTAGGCATAGAGTGATGCGCCTCACTTCGAGGCGTGCTTTTGACAACATTGATACATATATTCATATATTTATTTTTTGGTCTTGTATGTAATAAATATTGTTTATTAAAAAGTAAAACCAATATTTTTTTCTTTATTTTTTTTTGTATTTTTTACTTTTTGTAATTACATAGTTCCTTGAGGGGTAGTTGGGAGCTCCCAACGACTCTAATTGGGAGCTCCCCAAGGTCTCTCCCTCTCCTCCTTTTTGTGTATAAATACGGGTTATCTCCTCCCTATTCTTTCAATGCTTTTCCAAGCATATTATCAATAATATCTTATTCTTTTACTTGCTTGTGTTGCCCTTTGTTGGCTCTTTGTATTGTCCCTTAGTGGACTTATGCTTATCCACTCTGTGCGTGTATTGTGCCTTTGTATTGTCTACTCTTGGACTTGTATGTGTTTTTGCACTTTGTTCTTGTAATTCCACTTATTTCATTACATCTACGAGCAATTGTATTGCTATTTTTTTTTCTCTTTCAAATCTAACTATAGGCGGTGAATTTGTTCCTAGGCCTTGTACATATTGCATGTCATATTATGAGAGCTCGTCGTGCCCAAAGTCATTGCCTTAGCCCCCTGATCTTTGTGTAAGGAAACGTGAGCCTTCACTTACGAAATAGCACACTCACAAAACCCACAATGGGCACACATAATAAGGCTCACAAATATAAAAAAAATATGTTTTATTAAGGCTCACAAATATGCAACAATGCATACGTAAAAAGAGGGGGTTCAACCCCTTTTATATATAAGAGAAGAGGCTCAAAAAGCCATTGGAACTAGTCCAATGGCTCAGACTTAGTCAAAATAATACAAAAGGAAAGAAAAAAAGGTTTTACAAAAAATATATTGCAAATATATGTACAATATATATACATATACAATACGTATATATGTATATTCGTTAGATTTTAACACTTTGGTGGCCTTTTTATGAGACTTTCATTTTTTGTCTATTCTCATTTATTCTCTCATAAAGAATTTGCATATAAACACTTGGCATAGTCATGGAAAGATTGGAAAATTCCATATCAAATGACCTTTTTTATTGATGATAATCATGAGATTTCCAAAGATCGAAAATCTTGATCAATAGAACAATATGCTAGCAATTTATATACGTTCAATGTACTCTATGGGTAGAGGAATACATAGAGTTGAACACGGCTGGTTTTACCTATTACTGGATTTGAATAATGACTCGTATGAAAATTGCTAATTTTCCTTTTTTGCAATATTGTCATAGGGCCGGCTGTGGTCATTAAAAAGGAATATTTACACGTTGGAGACAGTCGGCCCAAGCTTACAAGTTTTGGGCTACAAATGGTTGTGAGTTCAAGCCTTAGAAGGAGTGATATTCTCCCCTTATCCTAGAAGCTGCCTCTGCCATCCAAAAACGTCAAATAGAAGAGCCTCATCTACCAGTTTTTCAGCCAACTAGAATGAGCATGAAAGCAGTCATTGGGTACGGAGACTGGTATTTGCGAAAGAAAAAAACCAAAGGCATTGTTTAAGCCGTAAAGGGTGCCAGCATCCACTGGTAGGTGTTGTCAAGTCATATAAAAACTCCAATGCAACACATCATGCTGACAAGTAGTAAATCCAAATAAAGCTACAACATGACTCATGAGTCAAAGGAGATGAGCGCCCCCCGCCCGATATTTATGGGTTGGACCGCACACTACAATCCTATTCCTCCCATGATAGGAGAAGGGCAACATCATCATTGACATACCAGAATAAGAAACAAGAGCTAGTCGCTCCCTCCTCCACGCTCTTGCTTAGCATTCCACATGTGATCCTGGATGCAATGAAGGATTTGGATAAATGCTCCTGAAACTTCCTCCAGAGACCTCCATAAAACCAATAGTTTCTTTACCATCGAAAGCCTTGATAAAGAAGAAAGGATTGATATAGCCACACAACTGTGAATGGCCATACTAAGATTCCCAATATATCAAAGCAAAAGAGATCTAGGGCATTTTTGGTTGAGTCCCATGAGATTTGGACTCATGCAAATGAGAAAATGAATCTAATTGGCATTGGCTAAACAAACACCAGAAAATGAGGGGTGAGAAATGGACTCTCAATTGCCTTTACAAATGAGAGTTGCTTTCTCATTTATGCGAGAATCAAAATCACATGGAGCCTCATGTGGTTCTAATTTATATGACTCCAAATCAAATTTGATTTGGAGTCACATTTGGCCCAACAAACCAAACTTACCCTTAGTTTCTCATGGCCTTTGCCAATATAATAACTTTATAAGAAATGCCAACACGGAGAACAAAGGAACAGTTCAAATAGCATCCACTAATATCACCAAAAAATTATTAGTCTTTCATTAGAGGTTCTATCACAAATGTTATGAAGCACCAAGAAAACAGCAAACATTTTTTAGCATAACTTGTAACAAACGAGCAACAGTGAATCCCTCTAGGCCTAACTTCCATTCATCCTACTCATTGTTTGCTACCTTTATACATTTGAGAGAAAGAGAGTAACAAGCATGAGCACAAGAAGAATAGCATCTCATTACACTTAGAGGTTGAAACCTCTAGTTTTAATACATATTGCACAAAAGAAAGAAACAAAAAGGATGGATGCGTTCAAATAAACAGTGACTCTATATCCTTGTTGTAACCTTAGACAAAAAGATAAAACAAACAGAAAAAGACACCTATTTCCTAATAGGGGCAAAATGACCACTATGGTCCCGATACGAGAAAACAAACATATACACACCAAGCACTATTTTCCACAGTTATCCCCTTCACTTAGCCCTTACCCTAAAGTTTTGTGATGTAATAAGTGCATAATGATCATTGATAAACTTATACATATGGTATGTCATTGACTACCTTATGTCCTCCATGAAGAAGTTGACAACTAAGGAACTGACGGATATGAGCAAACCAAAAGTAATCATTAGCCAATGTCAATTCGAGACAATCTTGCAATAAATTAAAATATTCTTTGTTGAGAAAAACTCAAGAAAATATCCACATGCATAAAAAAACAAAAAGTAAAAACGTGTAAAACTATATTAAAAAATAAAAAATATAGAAAGTGTTCATCACATTAATATCATGATAAAATCACAATATTTCAAAACATGTGATATTTTGAAAATATCGTAACTTTTTGGCATTATATGGCTTTTAGAAAAATCAAGAGAGAATCATGACACAATCAAAATATCACCAATATATGTTACATAGTTGTTAACCAATAAGAACCACCTATAGTAAGAACAACGTACACTTTGAATCTACCAAACAAAAACTAAACTCAGAATAAAATCATCTTGACAACTGCATGTGTGTGTTGCGAGTGGATGGAACACGGCAAATATGACTGAATAAAAGTTAGCATCTCCCTGTACTTGTTAATATTGTTAATATATCAGTAAGAGACTTGTTCTGATGAGAAATCTTCTATAATGTTCATTGATATCTGAACTCATTGGTTCACCCCTATCAATCTGAATGACTAGCCTCAAATCAGGAGGAAGAACTGGTAGGCAATTGGTTGGAAGTTTTCCTCATATGGATCATTAGAAACTAATTTAAAGGGCCAAGAAGCTAGCAGCCTAAAGGAATTCACGAATTGGAGTTGGGTCTCATAAAAGAGAATGAATATGATCTCTTCCCCTCTCCAATTCCCAACTGCAATGTACCTGAGATTCTGGCCTGTTGATACTATGGGCAAGACGGGAACGAGTAAATCAAATAATATGCCGGAATAAAGAATTGAGGATTAGCAATCTTTTTTAGAAATTTAATGGATTCAATTTCAGTCATATACACACACAAGGAAGGTAATCAAAAAACAAAGAAAATGATTTCTTCCTACTTTTATCACTTAGAAGCCATGCAAGAAAAGTCTCAGCTACAGTTTTGAGTGAGAGAAAGGAGTGAGGATGCTCACTTTTCAACTCTGATTCTTCCACTCCAGTCATTGTGTTCTTTATGTTACTTTGAAAGTAGCTGCTTCAGCTTCAGCCACTCGAAATTTCAATATCTCTTTCTATTTTTCATTGAACGAATAGCATTTTCTTCTAGAATCCTAGCTATTCTTAGCACGATATTGGGGTATCTTATTGCTATTACTCAAACAAGCATGAAACCTATGCTTGCATATTTGTCCATAGGTCAAATCAAATATATAATTATTAGAATAATTGTTGGAGACTCCAACGATGGATATGAAAGCATGTAACTTGCATGTTATTATATATCTCCATGAGTCTAGGAACTTTAGCTTGCATTGTATCATCTAGTCCATGTATTAGAAGTGTTAACATTCAGGATTATATGTGAAAGTTCCTTTTTGAGATCTCTCTTTAGCCATTGTGTAAAACCCCATTTAAAAAAAAATTATTTGTTTGGACCCGGGCCGGGTCGGGTCCGGACCCGACCCGGGCCCCTTTTTTTTACGGTTTTAAGTAACCCGAGTTTTCGAGCGCCGCTCCTCCTCCCCTTCAGTACCGGGCAATTTAGGGAAACCCATCGAGGGTTTCCCCATTCGGTTGCCCCCCTGCGCCCTTAAGAGAGAGGTTGGAGGGCGAGGGGAGGCACGCCTCCCTCTCGCAGCCCTCGCCCCCATTTGCGCCGAGCTCCTCCCTGCTGTGCACGCCGCCGACGCCGGCCACCACTCCCAGGTACGCCGCCCTTTTTTTCCTCCCTCTTTTCTTCCTCACCCCCCTCCCTGTCACCTCGCCGGGAGGCCGACAGGCGGCTCACAGCCACTGCTGCGGCCTCCCACCACCTCCCTGTGTCATCGGGGCCCCGACAGGTGGCCTACGCGGCCCCTGTCGTCCCCTTCTCCCTCTGCGATTCGCCGGAGTGCCGGCAGGGGTCCAGTCACCCCTGCAGCACCCCTTTTTGCCTGTCTTCGTTTTGGGGTTGCCGTGACTCGGTCTGGCAGGGGCTGAGGCCCCTACCATTCGTTGACTCTACCAGGCAGGGGTCGAGGCCCTGCCACCTCACCGCCATCGGCAGGGGCTGGGCCCCTGCCGTCTCGTGTCTGTCGGCAGGGGCTCAGCCCCTGCCACTTGACGTTGCTGGCAGGGGCTCAACCCCTGCCACTTTTCTATTGCCGGCAGGGGCTCAGCCCCTGCCACTTAATCGCTGCTGGCAGGGGCTCAGCCCCTGCCACTTTCATTTTGCCGGCAGGGGCTCAACCCCTGCCACTTTCATTTTGCCGGCAGGGGCCCAACCCTGCTACCTTTTTATTTCAGGCAAGGGAGCCCCTGCCACTTGGCTGTTGCTGGCAGGGGCTCAGCCCCTGCCACTTGATTGTTTCTGGCAGGGGCTCAGCCCCTGCCACATTTATTTTGCCGGCAGGGGCTCAGCCCCTGCCGCTTCTTTGCGATTGGCAGGGGCTGACCCCCTGCCGCCTCGGTATTTTTTTCGACAGAGGGCTCAGCCCCTGTCACCCCGCGGCTGTCTGCAGGCAAGGGCTCGCCCCTTGTCGTTTTTCTGATTTCGGCCAGCAAGGACACACCCCTGCTGCCTCTCTCTTTTTCTATTGGCAGGCTTGTTCTCCGCATAATAATTAAAGTAGCACTATTGCAGACCTCGCATCGGACCCCCGCTCTGGCTCCGCGGCCCGAGCCTCGTATCATCTACACGCGTAGACGCACGCAGCTGCACGACATCCCGAGGTAGGGGAAAGTCGCACGAAGGGTTTGTATGAATGAAATAAAAATTATAAGGATTCTGTGATAGAATAGTTTATTTGGCATGCATTCTCACTCGTAGAATTTCCCAACTGGTGATTGTCTGTGTTGTGTTTCTGCATCCGTATTCTTTTGAAATTACATGCTTATTGTTGAGCTCTACGAGTAGACTCATTGCTAGAAAGACCTTATTTCTGTATTTTTGCCTTGCTCACTGTTATAAGTTACTATAGATGCCTTATTGATTATTGCCTGATGAATCTTGGATGCGACTTCTTGATTCTTAGTATTCGAGCATGCCAAGCATAATACAGACATTTATAAAACCTTGTGATGGGTTATCTATCGAGAACCCACAAATTTACTTTCGTAATTAGACCTGAAGATAAGTATGATACAAATAGTACGGGAGGTCATTGAGTACCTCGAAGTGATTAAGAAACTCCTTATTGATATCCATGAGATAATACCAGCCTCCACAGGCCCATCTGCTCAGAGAGCAATTCATGTCATGCATGAACCAAAAGAATCATAAAACTTTATATTGCCCTCTCATCGTAGTTGTACCTCTAGGAAGGTACGATCGTACTTTTGGACAAGTACGTCCCATGTGGGTTACGATGGTGGGATGATGAGGTTGTAGCAACCTCGATGAGTGCAATTAGCACAATGCTGAGATCACATAAATGGTGACCATTCGCCTTCACAGGCAAGATGCTCGAGTGGGTCTAATAGACCAGAGCATGCAGGATGGGGCGGCGGTTAAGAAACCCCCGTCGTACTCATCCGATCTTCACGGTTCATCAAGGGAGATGATGGATGGTACAAAGACTCCGATGGACAGGTTGTTAACAACCACCCCACAGGCAAAAGACTCGGTTTTCCCCAGTCATCGGAGTTAGGGGAATTGGGATTACCATAAATTATCCTAGGTGGTAACTCCCAGGCACTTCTGCAGAAGTTGGATGCATCCATGGGCCACGAATGCCTTTGGGGATTTACTCTCTTGGTCACTGACCGTCCCCTTAGGAGCGGACTCAGTCAGCCATCCGGGTTAATGAAAACACCTGACATAATAAACCCCCGGATCGGTCTCGGCTGTTTCTACGTTTCGCGTTTGTGCGTACCCACAGGCCAGTTAATATCAGAACTTAAGGAATATCTTCATGAATAGTTGTAGATGACTGAGACTTACACTGCTTCGACTAACAGCTCTTTGCACTTATTACATTTGTTAGAATAGACTACAATTGTTTTAATTGCTTAAATATCTCATGAATGTCCTGATTTATTTTCATTCTACTTATTTGTTCGTGCACCTACAGGTTTGTTATGAAACTGACCCATTTCATGGGCAGGTGAGGAGTAGGACTTCACTGGCGGCCGATGGCGTGGTGCAACATAGATCAAGATTTATCTTCTTTCTGCTGGCGGCTTGGCTCTGGGTCTTTTTGGAGTTTTCTTTAGATTTATTGAACTTTGGAATAAAATGCTCATTTTGTAATAAACTGCAGATTTTAATCTATTGCCTTATTTCTTAAATTCATTTAAGTTGTTGTACATGTGAATGATGGTTTTTCAGCTAACGTACCCAGAATTGTTGACTTGTGTTCCTTTCTAAATGTCTTCCGCTGTCGTTTTTTAAAAGTTAAAACTTTAAATCTTTGAAAGGTTTTTCGATAAAGTTTTCGAAATCACAAGTCGAAATTTTGGGGCGTTACACATTGTGTCTCATATCTCTAGGGGTATTCCTCCATTAGTAGGTGTTTTTGGAAAACTCTATCTTTTTCTGGAGTGCATGGCAGGGAGTGTTAAAATATGGTATGGGTATGTTATGTTTTATCTTTTAACACATGCTCAATGCCATTTCATTAATGGCATGTCTGTAATTTTTCCAACATTTGTATTTTTCCCTATTTATAATGTTTAGGGCTGGGAGGTTGGATTAACGTGCGCCGCCCCCAGCCATTGGGAATCTCCCTCTTCTCTCTCTCTCTTTTCTTAGTTCTTGCAGTGAAGGCTGAGCCCACAGAGAATCTCATATGGTATCAGAGCTCGGTTGCGGAACCCTACCAGTCAGCTGTTCAGCGAGTCCTGGTAACTTCTAAACAAACTATTTTGATACAGTTTTTTTTCTGATTTCTGATTTCCTCGCCCATTCCTCCTTCGATTCTTCCTCCTTCACGGTAACTTCTGCACTTCTGCAAACTGTTTTGATACAGTTTTTTTTCTGATTTCTGATTTCCTCGCCCATTCCTCCTTCGATTCTTCCTCCTTCACGGTAACTTCTGCACTTCTGCAAACTGTTTTGATACAGTTTTTTTTTCTGATTTCTGGTAACTTCTGCAAACTGTTTTGATACAGTTCTTTTTCTGATTTCTGGTAACGTCTGCAGCAACATTAACGACTGCAATTTTTCCCTCTTTAACTGCAGTTTCCCCTATGTCTGCAGTTTTCACGTCAACGACTGCAGTTTTTCCTCTTTAACTGCAGTTTCTCCTCTTAGATTGCAGTCTCCTTTTGATTGCAATCAAATCTACTGCAGTTATTTGGTATTTCTTTGATTTATTTCCTCTTTGATTACAGTTTATTTCCTCTTTGATTACAGAAGTTCCCTTTTCTATTACTGTTTAATGATTTCTGTGCAACGCCTATAGGCAGGTTATCAAAGTCTATATTCTCGACCCTAAAAAAAAGGGTCTATTAATATCACTGGTGCATTCCTTATTAAAGTTCTATTGATTGATTAAGTGATCTTCATTTTTCTTTTCTTTCTCTTCATTCGTCTTGTTCGTTTATTCGTTGTCCCATTAATATGGATTACTCTTCGTCATCTACCTTGTCCTCCGGTCCCTCTGCAAATTTCTTGAGTCAGCTTGTTACAGAAAAACTTACTCACTCTAATTTTTTGACCTGGAAGAGACAAATACTTCCTTTTATACGGAGTCAGGATCTCGATGAACATCTGGATGGTTTGGTTCCTATACCCCCACGGTTTATTTTGCAGGAAACCACCAATGAGAAGGGTGACACAATTACTATTTTTTTTAAGAATCCAGAGTATACAGTCTGGAGGAAGCGAGATCAGTCTTTGGTTGCTTATATTACGTCAACATTGTCTCAAGAAGTGTTGGTTACTCTTTCAGATGATTGCACTGCGGCGGATCTGTGGAGTAAGTTGTCTCAGACATACTCTCAGATATCAGAAGCTCGAGTTATGTACTTAAAAAATGAGTTTTAAAGTTTGAAGAAAGGTTCCATGCCAGTCATGGAATACATAAGCCGCTTGAAGAGTATTACTGATCAATTGGCGGTTATTGGAAGTGCTATTTCAGATAAAGATAAAGTTCAACAACTCCTCAATGGATTGAACCCTGATTTTGACATGTTTACCACAGCTTTGTCATGCCTTCCTCACTTGCCTACTTTTGACGATCTTCAAGCGAAACTTCTCCAGCATAAGATGATTATGAAACAAAGAGCAGAAGGAAATGAATCAGTTCGTTCTCATTCAGTTTTGGCCATGGACACTTCTGTCGGTTTTGAACGAGGAATGAAAATAAGTCTGCTACTATTGTGGACACGAAAGTGCCATCTACGGATATGCAACAACTTTTGTCATCAGCATTGTCACAGATGACGATCAAGCAAAATGAACAAGGCGAGTGGTATGTTGATTCCGGCGCTGCCACTCATGTTACGGGTAATGTCGGTAAGTTATCTCACTTATTGCCTTATTCTGAAAAAGGTAGTATAGTTACAGGAGATGGAACTTGTCACTCTATTAGTCATACTGGCAGTGCACATATCCCTATGTCAGAGTCCTCACTTCACTTGTCTAATGTTCTCCTTGCTCCTAATATTAAAAAGAACATTGTTTCTGTAGCTAAACTTGTTGACGATATGAATTCTTCCGTCGAATTTACTCCCTCTTCTGTTTATGTTAAGGATCTACGAACGAAGGAGACGTTCGCTAAGGGGGAGCGACAAGGAAACATGTACGTCTTCAAGGAGATTCCCTCAATGTCTTCACCTTCAGACCCAGTCTTCCAGTTGAAGTCGTCCAAGCATTCTTCAGTGTCTTCGCCTTCAGAGTCTTTGCTTTTCCCTTCGTTGGAAGTTTTTAATTCATCTCATTGTAATAAGCCAGACATTTGGCAGAGTCGTTTGGGTCATTGTAGTCGGGGCTTCGTTGAAAATCTTGTATCTGATGGTCTTCTTTCAGAGTCTAGTTTATGTTCATTTTTAAATAATAATAAATGTTCCTCATGCGAACTTTGCAAAAGTCATGTTCTTCCGTTTCATATTATTAATAAAAGGGCTTCAAAGCCATTTGAGATTATTTGTTCCGATGTTTGGGGGCCCGCACATATTCCTTCTCTTTCCGGTAGTCGTTACTATTTTATCTTTATTGATTCTTATTCCCGTTATACTTGGATATATTTCTTGAAACATAAGCATGAAGTTTTTCAAGTATTTCGAGAATTCCATTTGATGGTCAAAACAAAGTTTTCCTATGATATTGTGCACTTACAATGTGATGGTGGGGGCGAGTATTCATCAAACGAGTTTATTGTCTTTCTTCGGGATAAAGGAATAAGTCGACAGGTTTCTTGCCCTCATACACCTCAACAAAATGGGGGTGCGGAAAGGAAACACAGGCATATTGTCGAGAGTGCGATGAGCATGTTACATGATAGCAATGTGCCCGTTAGTCTCTGGACAGAAGTTTTTCATACATCTGTTCATGTCATAAATCATCTTCCTATGGCACTTCTTGATCAGCACTCTCCATATTATACTTTATTTGGGCAACATCCTTCTTACGATGAGTTGCGTGTTTTTTGTTGTGTTTTTTGTTGTGTATGTACATATTGATTCATCTCTGTGAAATAAGTTTCAGGACAAGGCCGTTAAGTGCAGATTTGTTGGGTATGCGGATGAATACAAAGGCTATCGATGCTATGATCCTACTACAAAACGTATTAGGACTTCTAGGAATGTTGTTTTTGATGAACAAAATTTTCAGGTAAATGACTCTGAAGCGTTGCCATCTCGAGAAGTAGAGGTATATGATCCATGGATGAGCGCAGATCTTTTTGCTAATACAGAAGAAACTTGTCAGGCGAATTGTACTTCCTTTGGCTTGAGCCGGGGGTTGGATGACTCACAGATGTGTGTTGAACCAACCCCAGTAGAACGCTTCTCTGGACAGATATACATTAGACAAGACAAAAATATAAAGCAGAGGAATGTGGAAAGCATCGCTAATGATCCGGCTCAAAGGTCGTCACGCATTAGGCATCCTATTCAACGATGGGTGAGTTATGAGACCTTTTCTCTTGATTTCCAGTTGTTTATGTCTCAGCTCACAAAACAGGATGAACCCACTTGCTTTAATCAAGCTCTTCAATCTCGTCATTGGACTGAAGCTATGAATGAAGAAATGAAAGCACTTCATGAGTGCCAGACTTGGAAAATAGTACCTCGGCCAGAAGAAAAGAATGTAGTTGGCTCAAAATGGGTTTATAAAACAAAGTATAAGCCTGAAGGAAGTACCGACAGATATAAAGCACGAACAACAATATGGTGAAGATTACGATGAAACTTTTAGTCCAGTAGTCAAAATGGGTACAATTCGTGTCATCATATCCCTAGCAGTCGACCGAGGATGGAGGCTTAGCCAAATGGATGTTAAAAATGCTAGAAGATCTTCTTTAAAATCAAATTGAGTATGATTGCATGTGTAATAGCATTTACTATGCCAGGAGTATCAATAAACCCAATTATTGAAATTGCTCAAGTTATCTTGTTTCAGCTTCTATGATTTATTTCTTAGTTCAAGATCTTTGCTACTAAAATGGGATAAAATAAATAAAGAAACAGTAGATCTGTCACGCCAAAAATGGGAATGGACTGAGAGACTGAGATTATGAAATTATAATCATTTATGTTGAAGAGCAATAACAATGAGGAGAGAGTATCCCTGCTTAGTAATTTCACTCTTAGATTTGGTTATTTGACTTGTTCTAGTGTACCAAAGAGAAAAATAAACTTCAGAGAAACCTTGCTATGATTTGTACATATATTTCATGCTAGAGCAAGAAAGATAAATTGCCCAAAATGTTCCAGGGTGCAACTGAAAGGTAATAGGAGTTCATTACAAGCCTTCCTGAACACAACCTTAATAGAAATTAAGCACCTGAAAATATCACTCAAAATTCAGCCTCAATATCAAGCATACTACAAGAAAATAATAGCAATGAAGAACACCACACAAATTTATAAAATAAGAGAAAAGGACAAAAAAAATAATATGAACCTGAACAAAAGGGCTCTATCAAACGTTCAAAAACCTCATCACCAAGATTACGACGAACAAATTCTTCAACAGATTCCTCACGATCCTAACCTTTGCCAAACTTTCAGGCATTAGTGTCACACCAAAAGAAAAAGGAAGAAAAAAATTAACTGTAAACATGCATTTTTTGCACTATCAATTTCACAACAATTAGCAAGGCAACAAGAGTACAAACTGGTGGAGGTGGTCGAAGACCGATTGCACCAAACCCTGCTCGTAGCTTCCCAATAAAGCTCATCAAGTCAAAGAAAGGCAAATCAGCAGGACTTGAAGGTACTGGCCTCAGTTTTCCACCCCATAATACAAAACGTGGAGCATTTGGATCACCCAAAACAAGTTCATCCTTCAACCCACTGTCAACCTGCCAAAACAAATGTCAGCAAGAGATAACCGTGAAAAATTCAGATGATGTAACAGCTATGTTCAATAAGAAAAATAAGTCAACTTCATTAACAAGCATAATTATGCATGGGAGTGGGCAGTGGGCAGCCAAAGTTTAGATGTTGGAGACACAAAATATGTATCAAACTACCCAATATGACAAATCATGAATTCATTAAAAGTAGAAACAACAGACACAGGCCTTATGTGTTCAAGAAATGCTGCAAAGTATCCAAAATATAACCTGCAAACAGAAAAATATATCAAGGTACCCAAGTCCAACCAATTCACAGATCTAATGCCTGTACGGGGAACAGGAAAATAATGATCCGTACATTGCATGGCCAATAACAGAATGCACGAGAACATTGGAAATAACCATGTAGGTTGACCGGATCAGCCAATTTTGGAATTTATAAAGTTGGCAATAGTACAAAGATACCCGTAAAGTCAACTCTTGCAAACGTAACAAATGCATAAAGCTAGTTTGACATGTCCATTTAGGTGATCAGAGCTAGCATCGAAACGTCCTTCTTAAGGATTTCTCAGCAAGGAAAATTTTGTATATTTAAAAAAATCAGAATAAGGGTCTTTAACTGGTTAGTCAAGACCATAAAATTAGGTTAGCCACTTGGAACATAGGGTCTTTAACCGGTAAGTTGGTAGAGTTAGTAGATGTTATGTGTAGGAGAAAGATTGATATTTTATGTCTACAAGAGACCAAGTGGGTAGGTGAGAAGGCAAAAGTGATAGAACCTTGGGGATATAAGATTTGGTATACAGGAATAAATAGAAATAGGAATGGAGTAGGGATTGTTATGAGTCATGAGTTTATAGATAATGTAGTTGAGGTCCGTAGGAAGGGTGATAGGATTTTACTTATTAAATTAGTATTAGGTACGGATATTATTAATATTATTAGTGTTTATGCACCTCAAGTAGGTTTAGATGATTCCATTAAGCGTCAATTTTGGGAAGATTTAGATGGAGTAGTACAAGGGATATCTTATGGAGAAAAGCTTTTCATCGGCGGTGACATTAATGGACATGTAGGCATTAGTAGGGATGGATTTGAGAGTATCCATGGAGGCTATGGTATAGGAGAAAGAAACGAAAGTGGAGAAAGGATTTTAGATTTTGGTTTGTCCTATGATATGATCTTAGCAAACACTTGGTTTAGGAAGAGGGAGTCTCACCTAGTAATATTTAAAAGTGGGGTTAATACGAGTCAAATAGATTTTTTCCTACTTAGAAAGAGAGATAGGGGTTGTTGCATCGATTGTAAGGTTATACCAGGAGAAAGTGTAGCTACACAACATAGAGTCTTAATTGTAGATCTTAGAATTAGACAATGCCGCAAAAGGGATAGACATAGGATAAATCCTAAAATTAAGTGGTGGGCACTGAAAGGAGCTAAACAAAGAATGTTTGTAGAGCAGGTAGTTAAGGAACAAGGAACCTGATTGGTGTCTCGAGGAGGATTCAGAATCAATGTGGAATAAGATAGCGGGTGGCATGAGAAAGGTGGCTAAGGAGGTATTGGGTTAGTCTAAAGGCGGTGCACCGTTAGGTAAGGATACATCAAGGTAGAACGAGGATGTCAAATTGGCTATTAAAGTTAAAAGAGAGTGTTATAAAAATCTAAGAGTCATGATAATGAAAATTTGGAGAAGTATATGATAGCAAATAAGAAAGCTAAAAAAGTAGTTTGAAACGCGAAGGATAAGGTATATAAGGAGGTTTATGACAAGTTGGATACCAAAGAGGGTGAGAAGGATATTTATAGGCTTGCAAAGATGAGAGATAGGAAATCGAGGGATCTGGGTACGGTTAGATGTATCAAAGATGAAACACAAAGGGTTTTAGTCAAAGATGACGAGATTAAGGAGAGATGGAAAGATTATTTTGATAAGCTATTTAATGGAAATCATGCTCAGGATCTTGGAGACTTGTCAATTCCTTTTCATAAAATGAATCGTGACTTCATGCGCAAGATTCAAAAAAAAAAATTGCAGAGGCTTTGAAGAAAATGAAATCAAGAAGGGCAGTTGGCCCAGATGGTATACTCGAGGCTTGGAAAAGCTTGGGAGCGAAAGGTTTAGAATGGTTGACAAATCTTTTTAACAAGATTTGGCAGTCAAATAAGATGCCTAATGAGTGGAGGAAGAGTACTTTGGTGCCTCTATATAAGAATAAGGGTGATATACAAGATTGCACAAACTATCATGGTATAAAACTCATGAGTCATACTATGAAACTTTGGGAGAGGGTAATTGAGTCTAGGTTGAGGAAGGTTATCAAATATCGGAGAATCAATTTGGTTTTATGCCTGGAAGATCAACTATGAAAGCTATACATCTTCTTAGACAACTTATTGAGACAAATAGAGAGAGGAACAAAGATTTGCATATGGTTTTTATTGATTTGGAAAAGGCATACGATAGAGTACCTAGGGACGTTCTCTGGTGGACAATAATGAAGAAAGGTGTTTCTCTCAAGTACATTAGTATAATTAAGGATATGTATAAAGGAGTAGTAACCAATGTTCGCATTTGTGGAGGGGTGACAACCAATTTTCCTATAACAGTTGGGTTACATCAAGGATCTGCTTTAAGCCATTTCCTATTTGCTATAGTGATGGATGAGCTTATGAGATCAATTCAAGAAAATGTGTCGTGGTGTATGTTGTTTGCTGATGATATTGTTTTGATTGATGAGTCTAGAGTTGGGGTTAATGCTAAGTTAGAATTATGGAGACAAACATTGGAAGCAAGAGGTTTTAAGTTGAGTAAGAGTAAGACAGAATATATGGAATGTCGGTTTAGTAAGCAACAAAGTAGTGATGGGAGAGTAGTGAAGCTTGGTGAGCAAGAAATACCGGTGGATGATTGTTTCAAATATTTGGGATCTATCATTCAAAAGTATGGCGAAATTGATGGAGAAGTAAATCATAGGATAAAGGTTGGGTGGATGAAATGGAAAAGTGCAACTGGAGTGTTGTGAGATCGTAGAATGCCATTGCGGTTGAAGGAAAAGTTTTATAGGACGACTATTAGGCCCGCTTTACTATATGGTACGGAATGTTGGGCTGCCAAGAGACATCATATTCAAAAAATGAGTGTAGCTGAGATGCGTATGATTAGATGGATGTGTGAAAATACAATAAAAGATAAGATTCAGAATGAGGAGATACGTAAGAAGGTAGGTGTTGCACCCATTGAAAATAAGATGAGAGAGAATCGTTTACGGTGGTTTGGAGTCTTGGACATATTCGGCGAAGGCCTAATGATGCTCCAGTTAGAAGGATGGAGAAATGGGAAAATATATTAGTTAAAAGAGGTCGGGGTAGGCCTAGGAAGACTTGGATAGAGATGATAGGAAAGAATATGAATGCTTTGAACCTTACCGAGGACATGGCATTGGATAGAAATGATTGGAGGAGAAGGATTCATGTGGAAGACCCATAATGATTTTCTTTTTTGGTTCATATCGCCGACCCCAATTGTTTTGGGATGAAGGCGTAGTTGTTGTTGTTGAAAAAAATCAGAAAAACGTGAAGAACTTTAAAATAGAAAATAAATAAATTTTATCAAAAAATAAATACAAAATAGAAAACTAAAACTATGTCCAAATCACAACAAATTTGCAATATATTATAACTGGAGCAAGTTAAATTTATGGCAGTTTTATCGTAAACTTATCATTTATGAATTCAAGACACCACCAATACTTGTAACATGGATCAGAAAGATCCATTTTCAAACACTTCACAATGAAAATCTGTACAAAACTTCCACCCAACTGCATGTAGATACACGCACAAACATGCACGGACATGCACACAAACACTTGTACCCTAATTCCACGCACAGACACATAATGCAGATCACTGGGTGAACATATGTGAAAAAATAATAAATAAAAGCATATTCAATTATTTTATATTTGAAAATTGTAATCAAATACTGCCTCTCTATATCCATATATCAGTTATCATCATGATCAGCCACAACAAGAATGCCCATCTGTTGCAGAGTCAGAAACTTATACCTACAAGGCTACAACCTATCTTATATTTTCAATTTTGTATAGTTCATAATCACCATCACCAACTATTGGACCATCCACATGCAGTCCCACTTTCGTGCATCGTTTATTTACTACAACTATTATTTATTTTCAACCAAATGCTCAAGACTTCCGAACGTTCCCAACAAAATGCAGGTGATTGTCGTTATGGCCATCATCAGACTCTGTTCAATCTACACGAGTGGGCAAAGATTTCAGAACTTTTCGTTTAGTATAAGCATAATTGACCACATAACACTAAAATCCCCACAATTTTCTTGTTCCACCCCACGCATCGATGCCCAATTTCCAACTTTGTACAAACTGAAAAAAAAAAAGTTTTAAATGCCTATACTTCCCAAATTTTGGCAATGCAGTAAAAACCTGAGGCATCAATTCATGTTAGGTGTCTAACCAATACAACAAAAAGCCCTAGGGTGAGATTAAGGTGGGTAAAGTTGAGTCCTTAAACCACCAGGACCCTACCAAACCCACCATGCTCCACAGCCGACGTCCTCAATGGCCCATTCTAGGACGACTTTCACTCTGGCCTCAACTCCAGGTAGCTATTTCCATTTTTTTTGCTGTTCTCACTCTTGTCCAGGTAACCCTTTTCCTAGGTTGTTCCTTCCGGGATTCGAACTTGAGACCTCGTGGTTGCTCTGATACCAAATATTAGGTGACCAACCAATACACCCAAAAGGCCCTAGGGTGATTAAGGTGGGTAAAGTTAAGCACTCAAACCACCAGGATCCTAACAATTTGCTACTTTTAAGAAGTAGATGCAACATCATCCAGAGCAGGATAATAATAATAAGAAGAAGAAGAAGAAGCTTACGGCCATGGTGAGAATGGCATCACTGGGCTGGAAACTGTTGGGGCCTTCTTCCCACAAATAACCGTCCCTCTCAACCGTCGTTATGTTACCTCCGACGCGCTCCCTCGCCTCGGTCACGATGATGCTGCCGACGGCATCCCGGTGCTTCGTGGCAAGAGCCTGCGCGATACTCAGGCCGTTGATGCCTCCGCCCACCACTACGCAATCCAGCAACTCGCCCGAATCCCTCTCCGAAACGACGTCCGAAGGAGAAGAAGAGGCAAAGGATTCCTTCGTGGCCGAGCAGCGAACCCTAGCTCTGCATTTCCTGCGCAGGAGGAGATGCTTCGTGCCAGCGGAGGAGGAGGGCTCGAAGCAACGGGAGGGGCAGAGAGTGGAAGCAAGAGGGGCGGAGAGAGAGAGGGTTCCGGCGAGTCGGCCTGAGAATTGGCCGGAAGACGGGATCCCCCGCGGCGGCACCAGACCGACGAGCATCGCGACGATGACGAAAGAGTCGCTGAACGAGAAGGGCTACGGTTTGTGGAAGGGACTTGCCGCTCTCGCTGGCATCCCCGGTTGGTTGTGGACTTCGACCGCGCGGAGAGATCAGATCATCCTCTCCGCCAATCCTGTCGGAGCATGTCGCCGTATAGCCTCATCATTTGTCAGACGCGGGACCCAATCAGACTCCGGGTGCTAACGGATCCAATACGGGCCGGGTCATGTTAAACTTGAATCCAAGTCTGAATCTAAAATAAATTCAGACAGGGCATGAGACCTGATACGAGCGAAGCAGGTTATAAGTCCCCCCCACCCCCAGGGCTCGTATCCCTCGTGTGTGTGTGCATCACTTAGGGTGGGAGTTTGGTGCACTAAGGTACCCTTTTCTATCATTCTCGCCATGAAATGATGATTTAAGAAAAAGACAAAAATATCATTCATCTAAAAAAGTGAAATGATGGTTCAAGATCCTTTATCTATAAAAGTAAAAATATCGATTTTAGAAAAGGACAAAAATGTCTTTCATGCAGAAAATGGAGGATGACGTTAACTCTTTAAAGTCCAAATGTTTCACTTTCGCCCTAAGCAGTAAACGTTTGCATCATTTATTGTAACTGGAGCTCTCTCTGACGATGCACCCTTTATCGTCTGCTGCAGCCGGAGCACCCTTTGTCATCGTCTGCACAATGAGAGCATCATTACCACCATCGCCTGCATCAACCTTCTGGGTGTTTCTCCTCCACTGTCGGATTACCAAAACTCATGGCGTTTCAGTAAGTTTCGTTTAAGGTTTCATTATGTAAATAAATCGATTTGTAAATCTGAATGCTAAATCTTACAATTGGTTATACTATTCATGCTAAATAAACATATTTTCATACTAAAACAAATCGATTTGTACTTATCCATCTTCTGGACATCAAAAAACAATTAGCACGATTTTTTCTTATGAAGACCAAACATTACAATGATATGTACTTATGAAGGCTAAATTTCTACAATGATTTATACGTTGGAATGCAACAATGATTTATATATTTAATGTAGTAGTGATTTGTACATTCGATGCAGCAACGATTTATATATTTGAAGCAGTAACGATGTGTATTTATGATTTATAAAGTTACCACGATTTGTACTTAAGTTTGCTAAATCGTACAACAATGTTTACTTATGAAGCTCAAACGTTACAGTGATATGTACTTATGAAGCTTGCGATTTCTACAATGATTTGTAAGTTTGAGGCAGGAACGATTTATACATTTAAAGCAGTAGTGATGTGTATTTATGAAGTTACCTCGATTTGTAATTAAGTTTGCTACATCTTACAATGATGTTTACTTATGAAGCTAAATATTACGGTGATTTGTAATGTTGGTGATTGTTTAACGAATGGGATAATTTGTAATATTATATACTTGGTGAGGCGGTTGTAACATATAATGATGTTAAATTTATGTGTTGTGCAGGTTAGCAATGACTAAAGCTTGTAAGATAAGAAAGCCCTCGTCGTTCAATTGATGACTATTGAAGAAATTATTCGTCAGTCCCATATATATGAGCGTTATGAAAGGTACCAAAATATAATGAAGATTGAGAATGATAAAGATAGGGACAAAGGATTGAAATTGTATAATGCAGAGCATTATCCATTAGATATTGAGATTGAAGAGCAAAGGAAGAAGGATGAGGAAGAACTAAAGATGACGAAGAAGAAGAAGGGCGACGAAGAGAAGGAAAAGCAAAGGAACAAGAAGGATAATGAAAAATAAAAGAAGAAAAGACAAATAAAGAAGGAGGATGGGGAGAGGGTAAGGCAAAGAAAGAATAAGGAGGAGGAAGAGAAGGAAAGGCAATTGAAGAAGAAGAATGAGGAGGGGGAAGAGAAGGAAAGACAACGAAAGGAGAAGGAGGACGAGGAAGAGAATGAAAGAAAAAGAAAAAATAGGAGGAAGAGAAGAAAAGGAAAAGGAGGGAAGAAATTGAAAAGCAGAAGATGGAGGTGAAAGAGCGAAGGAAGGAAGAAGTAGAAAAGCAGACGAGGGAGGCGGCGGAGCGAATGAGCAACAATAAAGGCAAAGGAGGAGAGAATGAATGTGGAACAAGAAAGGCAAAGAAGGGAGGAGGGGGAGCGAATGATGGAGCAACAAAAAAGGCATAGGATGGAGGGAGGGGATGAAGATGAGAAAAGTGTAACCAAGGAATGTAAATCGCTCATGTCTGTCATGATTTATTGTGACATGTATTATTATGTATAGTAATTATTGTGATAGTGATTACTATTTATAGTGATTAATGTGATAGTGTTTACTGCGAATGATTTACTGTGATAGATATTATTATGTATAGTGATTACTGTGATAGCGATTATTATGTATAACGATTACTGTGATAGCAATTATTGTGAATGATTTACTATTATAGGTATTATTATGTATAGTGATTACTATGATAGTGATTACTATGTATAGCGATTACTGTGATAATGATTATTATTGCTATTTATAGTGATTACTGTATACAATAACGTGTAGAAGTACAAATGGGACTAATTTTGATTTGATACTAATAATATGTTATTTTGTGTTAAAAGAAAATCAAAAGAGAAGTAGAGCACCAGGTGAAAAGCTCAGAGGGCAGTGTCAGTGGCCTGTAGTTCTAGCGTGATATAGATAGCTGAGTGAATATCAGAATGATCGATTACGAAATATATACTTCAACAGTCTTTTGGACCAATATTATTTTGAAATATACACTGGTATAGATGATTATCAATGGTTTTAATAAGATCGAAGGAACCAAGAGGCCACTGAGGAAAAGAAAAAGACAATTTATTTGTCATAGTCCATATGAGTCGTCAAGTGCCACTGAAGAAACATTATGTGATTTTTTTATCCTGATAATTATTTATTGTAATTCTATAATTCTTAGTTATAATTCTATAATATTTTTTTGTAACGTGACATTCTATAAATGTATACTTTTTTTTTAATAAGTGTAATACACAAGTGCCACTAAACAAATTGTTGTAATGTTCGACCTTCATAAAAAAAATCAAAGAAGTGTTTAGTGTTGTGTACTGCAAAAAATATGATTTGCTTTTATGTTGTCTTCCTATCGTGATTTACACAAGAATTGATAAAAGGTTGAAACGATTTGTACATATAAAGACTACGTGTTATAGCGATTTGCTTGATACTGATTGGCTTGCAACAAATTTTATAAGAGATCGCGATTTGTTTTTTAGAGAAGTGTTCTATCACGATCTTTACAGCCACAGACATAAAGCGAAAACAATTTGCATTTAAGAGCTTTGTCTATATGAACAATATGTCCTATCATGATTTATACAATGACTGATTCAAAAAAGGCAGAAAGAAAAAACAATAAACAAATTAACACGATGTTTAGAGTTAGTAAAGTACAAATTGAGGTAACTTCATAAATACAAATCGACTTCGTTCACAAAAACATATCATTGCTTGATAATGATTAGCTCATAACCTGTCATAATTTTTTTTTGTAAAAGGCAGATGAAATGATGATTTTTAAAAATGAGCGGTATGTGAAATGGCGTTTTCTTTATAAATGAATGACAGATCATACAAGTTCAGGAGGGTGTCACTTTGCTTTGTTTCATGAGTAAAGAACATATGAACTGACACTTCCTTTATAAATGACATGTTTATGGGTCGAACATATAACCTGCTTCGTCGCAAAGGGGGTATAGATGCCGAGGAAGGAGCCGATAGTTACATGGCCAGCGATGGCGAACCAGGCATATATTTTCTAAACCTTGTGACAAGTTTCTTCAAAATTTATCTCTTTTATGGCATATATTTGATTTGTGTTGTGTACTGTAGAAAGGAATTGCAATATCGTTTATTGAATATTCTGCTAATATTAGTGAAACATCCACAAAAAAGGGTGCCTAAAAACTTAGCAAAGAGCTCTAAGATAACATCAACCGGCTGTAAGATGAATTTGCATAAAGAAACACTATCAGTAATTTTGTACGTATGAAACCACTATCAGTTATATATTTTTGTATGCCATGGGTATGTATGTTAACATGTGCATATTTGTTGCAAATAGACTATGTACGATTTCGTCATGTATATTCAAATCAACGCAACAACCAATACTAGACACGTCGTCACCCCTTATTTCAAGGTATATTAGTTATCTTACATGTTTATTTTCTTTTTTGATTTACTTTTGTTGTTTCGTGTTTTAACCTTACTATTATCATTGTTTAGTTCAACAGAGTTTTGTCCGCCGACTGCCATACGCCATTAGATTTCAAGATAGACTACAATGTTGGGGTAACGATGATCACTGCAGAGACTTTTGGTCAAGTGAAAGGGTAAGTAAAGAAACTTATTGTCCAAGGTTTATGAGGCATAATAGTCTTAACATGATTTATAAGATATTATATTGATTTAAGACATTGTTTTGATTCTTAATATTGATTTGTATGTTGATTCTAAGCTATCAATATGATTTTTTATATCGATTTATAAGATATTTTATTATCAATTTGTAGATATTGGTTCCTACATTGTGACAATCTTCTGAGCATTGGGTCTTATACGTGATGGATTTACGGAAAAAATAACTATGGTACTATAACTCATTGGACTTTCACACTGATATAAAATATGACATTATGCATTTGGTAAGTTTCTATCTATAAGTGTATCGTATCTTGTATGGTGGCCCAAAAGTTACTTGCTTCTACATTAACCATATGAGGGATTCGACAAAGACATCTTGGGTGTCGACATTGGTGAGTAAAGGTTTTGTTGTGCACATGATACTCCTTTATAAAACAATGACGTCGATTGAGGCGTATTTGTAATGAAGTATATTGAAGCAATATAAAATGGACAAGCACCTAATTTTGACGTTGTATGCTCTACACTTAAACATGTTTTGTTATCCTCTATTATTGGGGACTCAATTTATATATTGGCGTCACATTACCTTTTTGTTGCAGGATGATATACATGGATTCCGCACAGAACTATGCAAAAAAATGATGGAGTATCTAATTACAAAAGAGAAAAAAACTCAACTGGCAAGAATACCTAGAAGGCAACGAATGACGCGACCCTCCAAGAGTAGACTGTGTATACAATTTTTGTAAGACTGTGTATACAAAATATGTAAATCTCTCTCGGTTGAAATAAAAATTCAATTTTACTAAACACGTCAATAAGTTGGATTGTTATTTGTAGCAAAGGCAAATCATTATTTTCGACATAGACGTTATTGTGTAAATAGCTATAGGACATTGTCTCGTATAACGATTCAAATATAGTATATGTACAATGATTTATCTTATCGCGATTTACACTATGACTGATAAAAGATGAAAAAGATAAAAAAACAAAACAAATTGACACGATGTTTATTGGTGAAGTACAAATCTAGGTAACTTGATAAATACAAATTGACTTTCAACTAAAATTCTTTAAGTTTCATAATATCACAATATTTATTCTATCGTGATTTGCTTTTACGAGCTTTGTCTATGTGAATGATATATCCTATCGTAATTTACACAATGACTAATTCATAAAAGGCAGAAAAGAAAAACAATAAACAAATCGACACGATGTTTAAACTTAGTAAGCTACAAATCGAGCTAACTTCAACGAAACAAATAGAGGTAACTCATATTTTTGGTAAACTCGATTTGTATGTCGTAGTCCATTAGAGTCGTCAAGTGCCAGTGAATAAACATTATATGATTTTTTTATCCCGATAATTATTTATTGTAATGCTATAATTCATTACTGTAATTCTATAAGTTTTTTTTGTAATGTGACCCTAAACCCTAAACCCTAAACCCTAAAACTCTAAATCCTAAACCCTAAACCCCAAACCCTAAACTCTAAACCCTAAACCATAAAACCATAAAAACCTAAACCTTAAACCCTAAAACCCTAAAAACCAAAACCCTAAACCCTAAAACCTGAAAAACCTAAACCTAAACCTTGAAACGTTTGTGGTTGTAAATCGCGATAGGATCTTCTATAATTAGTAAATTATAAATCGATTAAGTAATAGTTGATATTCTATATTTTGTGACATTCTATAAATGTATAATTCTTTTTTTAATAAGTGTAAACCATTAGTGTCACTGAACAAATCGTTGTAATGTTCGGCCTTCATAAATAAAAATCGTAAAAGCGATTAAAGTTGCGTACAGTGGAAATTATGATGTGCTTTTATGGTCTTCCTATAGCGATTTACATAATGATTGATAAAAGGTTGAAATAATTTGTACGTATGAAGGCTATGTGCTATAACGATTTGCTTGATACTAATTGGCTTACAACTAATTATAATTTATTTTGCAACGTAACATTCTATGATTATATAATTCTTTCCACAACATATCACGAATTGTTTTTCATAGAGGAAGTGTTTGATCATGACATGTACAACCACCGACATAAAGCATAAAAGATTTGTCCTATCGTGATTTGCTTTTACGGGCTTTATCTATGTCAATGATATGTCCTATCATGATTTACTCAATGATTGATTCAACAGTACAAATCGACGTCCCGTTTAGAATTAGTAAAGTACAATTCGAGGTAACTTCAATGATACAAATCAAGTTAACTTCTTAAATACAAATCGATTTCGTTCACAAAGACAAACAAGACATATCATTGTCGTGGTAACTTCATAACTACAAATCCACATGATTTACAACCACATTCATTTACAAAAAATATTAGTATTTAGTTATAATGCATCATGACTATTGGTTTGGCTTAGATACAATACATGACCATCATTATCAAAGAAAATAGATATCATCACCAGTGTCAAACCCATGTCCAAATAGTGATGTGCTTCGAATGCAATCAAGGTGTGCATGAAATACAACTTACTAGTGCATAAAGCTTTGAAGTTGTAGATTGTATGGGATACCAACACGTGGGGAAGATGAAACTCGCACAACTGCAGCATATTTGTCATGAAGCATATCAAAGATTAGACATATATTTTTTCAACTGTGAAGTATGGTTTGAGAACGATGGATGGTCTAATACTATGAATAGATCAAATAGATGGTCATCAGCATCACCCCCTGTCTATCATGCAGAATATATGTGCTTGCTCCGGTATAGTGGCAATGATTGAGGATGATTATAGTCGTTATATTTTACGTAAACTTCAATATACTTCACGATAAATATGATATAGTCGTACGTGTCATAAATATATTAATGTATACACAGAAGATAACCATAATAATCATCATCAAAGATTATACAAATCTTTCCACGTTGCATGAAACAACTACATTATCAGCATCAAACCCCATCTATCAAGTATAGGTAGAAGGAACACAGAAGAACAAATAAGAAAAAAAATACAAGAAAGAAGAAGAAAAAGGAGAAGAAGAAGACGAAGGCGGAAGAGAAAAAAGAAGAAGAATAAAAAGTTGTGTTGCCGCAGAAAAGAGGAAGAGAGGTTAAATAGATTAGGGTTTTAGACCTGGACAACAGGATGGGTCGGGTCGGGTTTTACATAGAATAGGGTTTTACACAGATTTATATTATGGTTTTATATAGAATAGGATTTTATGCACGTGTACACAAATTGACAGAATATTTATACTAAGTAAAGTACAAATCTAGGTAACTTCATAAATACAAATCGATTTACAACTTGATACCTATTTAAGTAACAGTTATAAATTGCTATCATTTTTTTATAGAAAAAGTGTTCTATCACGATCTGTACAACAATGTACATAAAGTGGAAATGATTTATCCTATCATTATTTGCATTTACGAGCTTTGTCTATGTGAACGATATGTCCTATCATGAATTATACAATGATTGATTCATAAAAGGCGAAACGAAAAAACAATAAGCAAATCGACACGATGTTTAGACTTAGTAAAGAAGAAATCGACAAGATTTGTCCTATCGTGATTTGCCTTTACAAGCTTTTTCTATGTGAACGATACGTCCTATCGTGATTTATATAAATACAAATTGATTTCATTCATACAGACAAACAAAGACATATCGTTGTCGCGGTAACTTCATAACTACTAAAATATGTATTTAGTTAAAATACATCATGACCAATTCTTTGGCTTAAATATAATACATGACCATCATGGATATGGAAAGAGTTTAGACACAAATCAGGATTTGGACCAGACCTTTAAGAGATTTGATCCATTTAAGAACCAAATAAATCTAATCTAATATAAAAAGTATTTTAGATCCATTTAGAGACCAAATTGGATCTTACTAAGAAAATAAGATATCGAATCTACTTGAAGACTCAATTAGATCCTATCATGTAAATTAACATTTGCACCCATTTGGAGATCCAATTGGATTTCAATAAGTAAATAAGGCTTTTGGATCTACTTAAGACCTAAATGGATCTTATGAAGGTAAAATGAATTTGTTTGGATCTAAAATCAATTCGTGACCCAAATAGATCAACTTAAGAAAAAAAGATTTTGATTCACTTATGATCTAAATGAAACTAGAAAACACTAGAATATAATAAGTTTTGGATTTATCTAAATTCCAAATAGATCCTACTTAAATAAATAGAATTTGAGACCCAAATAAATTTATTTTCAATATATATATATATATATATATATAAATAGTTTAGATTGGGTTTGGATTTGATGAGAGCTAAATGGGTCTCATAATCAATCCAATCCAATCACTCCCCCACCTAAACCCATCCCACCAAATTTGTTTGAATATCTTATTGTGATTTGCCTTTACAAATCGAGGTAACTTCATAAATACAAATCGATTTATAACTTGATATCGATTTAAGTAACAATTGCAAATCAATATCACAATTTTCCTTTACGAGCTTTATCTATTTGAACGATATGTCCTATATTTGTAGCAAAGGCAAATCATTGTCTCCGATATAGACGTCATTGTGTAAATCGCTATAGGACACTATCTGGTATAACGATTCAATTATAGTATATGTACAACAATTTGTCGTATAGCAATTTACACAATGATTGATAAAAGGCAAAAAAGGAAAAGAAAAAATAAATCGATACGGTGTTTATTGTTAAAATACAAATCGACTTACAACCAAAATTCTTTAAGTTTCATAATATAACAAAATTTGTCCTATCACAATTTGCTTTTATGAGCTTTGTCAATGTGAATGATATGTCCTATCATGATTTACATAATGACTGATTCATAAAAGGCAAAAAAGAAAAACAATAAATAAATAGACACAATGTTTAGACTTAGCAAACTATAAATCGAGGTAACTTCAACGAAACAAATTGGGGTAACTTCATAAATACAAATCAACATCATTTATAAAGACAAAGACATATCGTTGTGGCGATAACTTCATAACTATAAATTGATGTGATTTACAACCACATTCATTTACAAAAAAAAATTGAGTATTTAGTTATAATATATCATGACCAACGGTTTGGCTTAGATACAAGTGATTTACCAATGGTATCAAAATTGTAGCTTTGCATGCTAGATGAGACAACAATTTATATATGTGAAGGATACATATTACAACGATCGAATATGTTAATACAATAAAATATAATTATGTGCTGAAGAATTCACACACGATTCCTATGTTTCATTACTCACTTTTGAATTGAACTGAGCCTGTCATGAAACAAAATAATATAAGACACTACATTAAGTTTCACAAGAAATGCAAATATCCTTCCAACATTGATTACATACCAAAAGACTTGAAAAACTGATGCAATCGTTAAACTCAAACTGGTTGGGAGGATTAAAGGTTCCAACGTTGTAGTGCACGTCCGTAGGGTATTATTGCATGTTGAAAATTATACAAGTTAGATATTGATAAGCTACATGTAATGCAGTTTACATGAGAAGCAATATAATGTATTACATACATGTTTGTGCGAAGGGCTTGGCTGCTTTTGCTTAGGGGTTAGTTATTTCTTAGACCTTATCTTGCCAACCAATTCTAGTGCACACTTTGTCCTCCGACAACTACGATCAGAGGTAGGTTTTCTTTTGATACCATTCATTAGGTAAATTTTTTCATCACAATCTACAATGCTGACTTATGTCTTGTTAAAGATGATGTTTACGCGTTGGTGAAACTTTTAATGCGAGTCAGGAGAAGCATGATTTTTACCTACGTTCTTCGCTCTTTTTTCTTGGACTGATCTTCATGAGTGACAACACACTGATGGTGAATTAACTGCACATTTTCAAGTAACTTTCTTGACACTTTTCTCATGCATACATAGTTTTCTTCACTTTTCAATGTCAAATTTGCAACATGCATAAGTGACCTACATAGTTGTTGGTAACGGGAGGCTATATGACACTTCTCATCAACACCAGATAGACTGACACAATCTCTATCCAGCAGTTTAATCTTTGCTTATCTCGTTCATCTTTGCATTAAATATGACTTAGGTATTTATTGTATATTTTCTTGATTAAGTGCTTTTAATGCATGACCATATAAAATACCTTTAAATTCATATATTTTACATGTACATTTAATTGTTATGTTATCAATATTGTACGTAATATGTGCTTCTTGTCTTTTCGAATGCTCTTTGCCCTACCATACAATATGGTATTTGTGCATATTCTCGGTTCGCATACGTTCTTATATGTTGCAGTTCATGACCTGTATAACCTTCTTCTTAATTCATTCAAATTCAGTTAGTGTATACAGATCTGCAGGTCACATAAATATTTTCATGTCTAAAGTTATAAGGCGTGTATTGAAGCATTTCACATCTTGTTCAAGCTCATTTTGTCTAAGACCATCTACAAATAATTCATATTATTCCATGAAGCAAAACATTAAAAAAAATGAATACAAGGTTTTCTTCAGTGTGACATGCATAGATTCAACTCTTTATGTGCTTATCATATCTGCACAAAAGTATTGTCTTCCATTTGCTATTGCCCATTTCTCTTTGTCTATATATGAATTTTCTAACCACACACAGTCTTTCAGGTCGTACATCTGAATCATTTTCTCTCAATCAGACATAAAGGTGACCTCATCTACGCTCTCAAGTACACACCCTATAAACTTTTTATCAAATCTTGTCTTCTGATTAAATATGTGTCCTATGTTCTTTGTTGTATTTTGAAAGATATGCTACAAACATAGGTGATGATGTGCATCTGGCCATACATGAGACATTACAACTATAATTGCATGATCATCATCTGTAAGTACAACTTTAGGTTGTTCCTATTCATTGCCTGTGTAAATACTCTGTGAGTGATGATTTACTTCGACAAACTGTGCAAATGGCCACTCTTCAGTATTAATCTTCATTGTCATATAAAAAACATGCACATCATTGAAGCATTCATAATCTACTCTAGACTTTGAATCTACCCAAAACATATTCACAACATATCCATGTTCATCCAATTGCATTGCACTAAAAAAACCAGGGTCATTACTTGATTTCTTCTGTAAGTAATCAACTAAACAACATATTCCTCCATTCTTTGTGTTATCTGTCATCTTCCTTCTCAAGTGGTTTCTTAGATCTATAGGTGTGAATGACACATTCTCGTGATCACCATTTATGTGTGCGCACAAATTGTATGTTTTCCTTGGTGCAATGTCGGTGCTATCAGCTATTTCAACAATTGCAGCATGCACTTCAGTTTTGTTACGATGTGACCTTAACATAGTAGTCATAAATGAAGTTGCTAATTCATGGTTATGATCAATGATTAAATTATGAACTACATATTTTTCATTCAGAAGATTTCTTAACATCATTCTTACTGGACAACCACATCTTGAATCTGGCTTGCTCCATGTTTGATTTCCACTTGACTTCTTCCAACCTTCCTTAGAACAAACATATGTCTTTCTCACCACAATACCCTGTGCATTTTTTGACCAAGAATATCGTCTAACACTGAAACCAAGTTTTAAGGCATAATCATTGTAAGATTTATATGCAGCTTCCTCAATATTAAACTGTATTCCTTCTATGAGAACATAGTTAAGTGTACCATCATGTACATTTCCTGTGCCTGTACCTTTATCAAGTGTGTTGTCATGATCGTCTACCTCATTACTGAATTGCATTTCTTCTGCTGGAATATTCAAGTCAAGAGTGAATCCAATGCCTGCACCCTTCTTATCATGTGCATCATTAGTGCACATGTTCACTTCTTTAGGTGCATCATTAGTACAGATGTTCACTTCTTCATAACTTTTCAATAATTGAGATACATCATCTTCACTGCAACCAGATGATAAACTCACCACTGTCATAAGCAAGATATCAATTTGTGTTAGCCAGTACATACATTTACTATGACTTATTCAAGATGCATATAACAATGGATACAGATTAGTTAAGCAAGTTAAAGAAACGATTGAATGAATCACAATATAAAAGCAACAACGATTTGTTATTTGCTTATATTATGCATCGAGTTGTTCTTTACCATGCCAATAAAAGAAACGATTTATCGTATATTTGTGTTGAGGATATTGATTCACGTGACAATGATTTAATTATATCTACGACGTTGTAAAGTGATTTCAATAAAAATCGCTAAATGAGCAACGATTTGAATACGAAAATTGCCACCGCAAGCGCGCAATAATGTATTTCTGTACGCACATATTTTAAAATCATATTACAAATATCTTAGAAATCGATAATAGAAAACACATAACATCTTACAAATTGATATACATATCATATAATATACAAATCGATATGGTAATTCAGCATAATAGCTTACAAATCGACACTACAAAACACATAATACCTTACAAATCAATATACATATCACATAATATATTACAAATTAATATAAAAATTCAGCATAATAGCTTACAAATCGATACTAAAAAACATATAATATCTTACAAATCGATATACATATCACATAATATATTAAAAATCGATACAGAAATTCAACATAATAGCTTACAAATCGATATTAACAAACAAAACAATATCTCACAAATCGATAGTATGTTACTACAATTGTGATTTGCATTACATTGCATATACTGAGTGAATGGACAATATCGGATGGGGTAGAGGCCCTTCCTCGCATCTGTAAACAAGCATTCTTGTCAATAGGTCCTAATATCTTACAAATATCTTTAATTTTCCAATCGTAAAAAAGACAACATCCACCTGCAATAACAAAACAATGCCTTAATGGCACTCACGATGACATACATTCTTCAACAATAGCATGATGGCATGGAAAGGTACTCACAATGCTTTAATGGCACTTGTTAGAATGTTTATGTGTAATTGTTTTTTTCCTTACTGCCTAACAAAAATGAAGAAGAGAAGACTGTAAAAAGAGATGGCTGACAAATGCCCCTATGACGCCCACCAATGATCGAACCAGTCGATTAATTTATAGTTGTCTCCACGAGGTAGGAATGAACCCGAGAATATTTTGTAACACAAGGCACGAACGAGAAGGCGACAATGTGTTGTAACACAAGCTAAAAACCAAGGCAGGAACCTAGACTCGAGAAGATGATAAAGGGTGCTCTGGCGGCAACAGACGACGGTAAAGGGTGCATCATCAAAGGGATCTCATGTTACAACAGATGGTGCATCATCAAAGGGTGATCCGCTCGTAGCATAGGAGTTTAATGCTCAGAGCGAAAACAGAATGTTTGAACTTTTTGAAGAGTTAAGATCAAAACTCCCTTTTCTAGATGGACATTTTTGTCCTTTTTTGAAATCATTGTTTCATGGCGAGAATGGTAGGAAATGGTACTTAAGTCTTTGCAACCGCACCAGACTCCAACGCTAGGTGATGCCGACACATACAAGGATATGAGCCCCATGTGCTTATATATGTGGTGCTCGTTCAGACCCCTGAACATGCACTGTAGCAAACCCTACATCTTCGAGGGAGAACACACAACACCCTCCCTGATACGAGTGATATTCAATGACCTGGATCCGAAACATATATATGGAAATACTGCTCCTGCAAAAAAGGGTCTAAAAACAAGTCTTGTATATGTACAAAAGAGTGGATCTTGTTCATCTTAAAAATGGAAGACACCTATCAAAATTGTCAACAAGCTCATTACGAGCCATTCATTTTAAACCATTAAGATGGCATCCTTTCGAAAATACAGACGATATCGAAAAAAAGAGTAGAGTCTATTCAAGTGTTGGCATCTCATTCATACAAGTTTTGGATGTTGTTCATCTTCAAATCAACGACATCCAAAAGTGCTACGAAGGAATTATGTCAAAACACACTCTGACATGATCCCATCTCTATGTAAAAAATGCAAAAGGATCGTACCTATAAATAGAACAAAGACAAAAACATTGATCGAATCTGGTCAAAATTTTAAAGTAATTTGATTAAGTAAATCTCAATCCATTAAAAAATGCATATTCTGTAACACCTATAATTTTGATGTTTAACTTTTAAATTCAGGTTAAAATCAGGCAAAATTCAAGAGTTTAAGTTAAACTAGGACTCCAGTTAGATTCGTTATGAACCGTAGATCTCATAGAAAATTCGATTCAACGATTTTAGATTTTGGTTTTTTTTAAAATGTGATATTGAGGTTCTTCTCCTGGCAAAGGTTTTAAGGAGAATCCCCCATTCTACTTGGGGGTGGTATGAAGACACAACTATTGTTTTGGTATACCAAACAAGTGACATTATAGTTGTTGATTTCCATAATTTTCTGACATTAGATGTTGATTTCTAATATTTCGAAGGCTGTTTCGGTCGAGGGCTAAGCTACAACTGAGAATCTAACTTGACCTTAGAAAATTTTACCTGTTTGGAGTATCCACGAGCACAGTAATAAAAGAGAAACTTAAATTATGTGCATTTAATAGAGATATGCATATGAAGAGAAAATTTTGATAAAGAATAATAATTTATTCATGCATGTGCATTAAAATTATGCATATTATTGTTATGCATTAAATTATGTATATTTACTTGTTTCTTTACTTGTGATGTATTGGTGATTGTATGACAATTGCTTTATATTGCATGATAAATGTCTTTGTTGCTTAATTGATGTTCCTTACTGATAATAATTGTTCCCTCTTGTTTAACATTATTCTTTGTTGATTAAATGATTATTTGAATTATGAATTTGTCATGACTGTATCTCTCTAAAATATTGTATGAATCTTATTTGTATTTTTTTTACTTATTTGATTTATTAAAATGATTCGTACACAAATATATTTAGATTCTGACACCTTTACTTTTGTGTTTTTCGCAGCCTCAGAGGCCCAGTGAGGTGACTTACTTTTGAGAGGAGCTACAAGGGGACCACATGACTGCTTGGTAGATTCTTTTGGATAACGTAGCTATTCTTTTTGCTGTATTTATATTTTATTTGCTTATGTCTCAGACTTTATGCTCTTTAATAAATAAAGTTGGTTTGTTTTGAAAAATGGGTATAAGATCTCTTGTGGTGGTGATCGTGTTTAAACTATAAAGGCCCCGGGTTTCTGAGTATATTTTTGCACTTGAAAAAAATTGCTATTTTTTCACAGGTTTGAGTTGGGTCGTTACACTCATGGTATTTGGATCTAACCCAATTATGTTGGATGGTGTGAGCTTATTAAATGATTTTTTAAAATAGATTTTTGATAAAAATGACTTATGCAAGGCAGACACCAAATAATAAAAACCGGCTCACACTAGTGGTGGAGTCCGAGTCTATCTTAGGGAACAGGAAGAACACTTTGTATTTCACATAAAACTAATCTACTCTTTATTTCCTTGAAAAATAACAGAATTAATTAATTAATTAACTAAGAGTGCGGCCCTCTGTGGATGGCTTAAACAAATAAAAATAATAAAGTGGCCTTATTACATACCCAATGAAGAAAATAAATAAAATAAAATCCTAAGTTAAAAAATAAAAGAAGAAGGGTCTTCAATGCTTGAGTTTCTAATCCCTTTCTTCAATTTTATTTATGTTTTTTTTTTGTTTATTGAGGGCTCCCTTAGGGGCTCAAAGAGCCTTTTGAGGAGACATTTTGGGGACCTTAGAGGGCTTTTTAGAGACATGTTTAAGGGCTTACTGCACGTTGCTTTCTTGCAAAACAAAAACACAAAATAAGATAGAATAAAGGAAAAATAGACAAAGATTTAATGTTAATTTACTCAAAAATCTAACTAACCTATAACAAACTAACTACATATAACAACTATGAATTAACATGTAACAAACTAAAACACTAAATGACAAAATAGCAAAACTAACTAACAAAATAATCAATAAAGAAAATAATCAATGTAACAAACTAATAACAAATTTACGAGACTAATTAGCAAACTAACTAAATAACAACTATGAATCAATTTAACTAGATTGAAAATAAGCTAAACAAACTATTAAACTAATTAATTATGAAACAAAAAGCCATGGATAACACTAACTTAATTATGCATAAAATAAGCTAAAACTAATCAAAGATTCTAGTTTAAGAAAAATGTGAATTAAAAACTAACTAATTAAAACATGAAATATAACTAAACCTACCGAACCTAACTATTCAATTACACAAATTTTAACCAACAAACTACTTAAATAAGAATACATGAACTTAACTAAAATAAAAGAATTAATTAAACAAGCAAAACGTAAACTACATTAACTAACTAACTTGAAGCCACTACTAAGTAAGTTCAAAACAAATGGCTTGTAACAAATACAACTCAAGAAAATAAATTTCAGCGAACTAATGAAATCTAATTAAGACAGACCAAACTAAACTAAACTAAACTAAACTAAATAAACAAGGTTGTTACTAAACTAACAAGAAATTATAATTTAACTACTTGACATAAAAATCAACTAGTTGAATCTAACTACACTAATTGACTGTGGACTCAAGATAAACTATTCAACCTACGCTCACATCAACAAAGAGCTGATGCTACATAAAATAACAACTCTAACCGAATCAGAACATGTTGGTTGGATTTGAATTCAACATTAACTGCTTTCAGCCGCTCGTGTTTATGCCCTTCGTGAACCGCACAACATGCTGTATATCTCCACATATATATTTTTTTGGTATTTATATATATATATATATACTGATTCTGGCAGCTTGATATTTACATAAAAAATTGACACAAAGAAACAGGTCGTAACTTAAAAAATTGATATCTTATAGACTCGCAGGTTCACCCACGTCTGCACACACACGCACAACAAGCAAGTGCTGAGTGCCCCAACCGGTCTGTATGTTCAGCAGATCATTTAGATCATTAGATGGTTGCTGAGGTGATCACACTATGCGTGTTCCAATCCAACCCAAAAGACTAAAACAAATATTACTCACACGATGAGACAAAACGGCAAATAACAATCTACTAATCAGCTATTGCTAAAAAATAATAAATACCCCCTCTTGTGAATAATTTTCACGCATTTTAAGCTTGGGTAAGCTCTTTTACTTGAGTGTGTGTGCGCTAGTGGAGAATTGTGAGAGGCTACCTTCTTCTTTCTTGTCCTTTGCTTCGAGGAGTGGCCCTTTTAGGTAATTTTCTCCTCTTTTCATCTAGGCTTGGTAGCTTTTTAGGTAGATAGCTTCCTAGGTAGCCTTTTTAGGCTAGTTTTTCCTATTTGGGTAGCTCCTAAGTTAGGAAAAGAGTAGGGTGCCTAGCACTCTACGAGATCTAGGCTTCCTATATAGGAATTCTGGCTAGAGAGGGGAGACTCTGCCAGATTTGTAGCTCACAATCGAGTGGGGAGACTCAGTCGGTGCAACATGCGAGGGTTAGGGCTTCACGGTGCTTGATTAAGTATTTTCTCACCTTCTTTTCCTATAAATTCATCTTCCTATTCACTTATGCTAACTTGCACATATTATTCTTACTTTGTTTGAGCCTTGGGTGGGTCCACTACCCTAGGTTTGCTGCACAAGTGATCAAAGGAGGCTTCTTAAGGTCAACTTTCTCAAGAAACTCATAGCGTTGGTTAAATTATCCCTCGCCACTTGGGAACGGTTTGACCTCGTACCAGTGAGGACCCCATATCTCTTGAAAATATGTTGGTTTTTAAAAGAAATATTTTTCTAAAATATTTTTAAAATAAAAGCTTTTTGAAAATTTGGATTTTAGTGCTACAAAAAACATGAAGTGTCTTTAGTGCTAATTGGAGGTCATGATGTGTCATTACCATTAAAGTATATTAGTATTTTCTTAATGGCACATCATAATTGTCATTAACACTTATTTTTCTAGCAAGTCAGATTCCTTGGTGATAATTTTTTAGTGTGCATTTTCATGAATTTGCATGCATTCCCATGCATTTTCATGCAATGTTTTGTATTTTCTAACTTGTTTTATTCCGAAAAACTCTATTAACCCATTAAGGAATATGCCCAATCATATTTTAGGATCATCTTGTAGATAGTTTGAACATTAATTTCATAGGTTGTCCTGTGAATTGATAGAGCAATCTGAAACCCATTTGACGAGTGCATAAACCATCCTTATCTTCTAAGCATGTCTAGAACAAATGTGCCTCTATCATATTTAAGATGTCTTCGGCATATCTTGATGCTTTTGCCCAAATCCTTGTCTTTTTAAAAAGTCTGACTTTTAAAAAACTTATGAGTTGTCTATGCAATCTCACATGACAAGACACTTGTTTTGTCTTTTGTCGGACCTTGCTTTGCAAAGACTCTTCCCCACTTATCAGGCCGAGTTCAAGGAAAATCTCTTGTGTGATACAAGGTATTAGCTTAATCCTTGATCCAACTTTTCTTGTCAAGACCTCTCTGTCTATATAGAAAGTCATTGTAGAGAGACCTTCATGTTAAGCTATGTACATGCCTTTATCTATAAAGTGCACAATCTACTGCCATGTTTTTATCTTTCATAGAACCTTAAAAAAAGTCTAGTATCAAACTCAATATTTTTGTCTTTCCCAAATCGTTGTGTCTACTTTCTTTGTTATCAACCTAACTTCGCATGGGCATCTGAAGACACCCAATTTTTTACTGAATCATTTCATGTTAAGATCCAATGTTTTCGGGTCATTTTAGAGTTATTCTATCACAACTAAATCATGCAGCAACACAACATATAACACGTTCCACGAACAACCTCAAGCGACACCATACAAGGCCGCTATCGCTAGAAAGTCACCATTCTAGATGACCAACATTAGAGAATCACCACTCAAATACAACAAAACAAAGAGAATCGTTACTCATATAACATCGTTAATCATAACATCGTTAGGGAATCACCACCCTAGCAGCATCGTTAGAGAATCACCACTCTAACGACATCATCAGAGAATCACCACTCTGATGGCATTACTGAAGAATCATCACTCCAGTAGCATCATTAGAGAATCACCACCCTAATGACATCGTCAGAGAATCACCACCCTGACGGCATCGTTAGAGAATCACCACTCTAACGACATTGTTGAAGAATCACCACTTCAACATCATCATTAGGGAATCACCACCCTAATGGCATCGTCAGAGAATCACCACCCCAGCATCATCATTAGAGCATCACCACCCTAATGGCATCGTCAGAGAGTCACCACCCTAATGGCATCGTCAGAGAGTCACCACCCTGACGACATCGTTAGAGAATCACCACTCTAACAACATTGTTGAAGAATCACCACTTCAACAACATCATTAGGGAATCACCACCCTAATGGCATCGTCAGAGAATCACCACCCTGACGACATTACTGGAGAATCACCACCCCAACAACATCATTAGAGCATCACCACCCTAATGGCATCGTTAGGGAATCACCACCCTAACGACATCATTGGCACTACCAGGAATCACCATCTGAGTCAATTCTCCACAATCCTCTCGACAGTGGTTGGGAAAACAAAAATCCCCACAACGCTTTCTCAAGAGCAACAACATCCTGAAGATCGGTGTTATGCTATCCCCAAAGATGACCCTCTCAGGAGTCAAATGCCATCACTGGCAACACAAAAGCAACATGCTAAGGGAAAAACATCGTAGGTGTTCTCATCACCAAGAACAACTAGGGATCATCAGCATCCTCCAATGGGATACACAGAGGCTCAACTGGCATAGACAAAGCTTTAGCCTTCTGTCCAAAAAGGTCATATCCGAAAAGATACCCTTCGTCAAAGACAGGGTTACGAATAATTTTGACAAGTTGGAAAAGAGGGAAAACACTCACTTAGAGCCTCACACAACGATTTATATCAAACTACATTGTCTTTAACACGATTAGTATAAAAGTTTCTATCGTCTCTACGAATCGTCTCTATCAACACAATGTGAAATGAGAAAAGCAACTACGCAAGTAGTTCCCTAGGTCTCAGTCATGAATTTCAGCTCCAGCAGGAGTTGACTCGAATTAGCTTGGGAAACTATATCCACAAGAGTAAACAAACCTCTTGGTTTAGACATCCGATACCTTAAGCCAAAATACAAGGCTTAAGCACGAAACTGGGTCACACATCGGTCGACACCCGAAATATCACATAATTTAATCTAAACATGCAGGAGAAGCAATTAGACAACAGAAATACAATTCTACTAAACTAAGCATACTTATAGTGCGATGGTCGATGCGTGCAGAGACTTGAACCACACTTCTGTAATACTCTTCTAAAACATCGCTCTGATACCAAGACTGTGACGCTCCAGAATTCCCGACTTGGAAAAAAAAATCCTTTAGATTTTATGATAAACTTTTTTTTTGAAAACATTGTGCAAATGCGGAAATACCAAAAAGGGAAAACAAGTGGAAAACTCTAAGCGGATCATAGGGTGAAGCAACAACAATTATGAAACATCTTTTATCTATCACATTTTACAAATAATACAACCATTCCCTTTACAAAAACACTGCCAAGATCTTGAGGTTCTAGAAGTGTGGGTTCATGTCTTCCGCCGCACATCGAGCTCCATCGCACACCTAGAAGCAAACATCTGTATCCCCATAAAACGGGGTCAGTACTCTTGCGAGCTGGTGAGAAATCAATCACAACAATCCATTTACGCAAATCATAGCATTATCATTCATTTGCAAATATTGAACATGCATAACTATAAGCAAGTAAGAGGCAGTAAAGAGTGCGTACGAAACAACGATTTAATACAACCAAGTGATAGCATGCTTTATAATTAAATACAATTAAATGAATTAAGCAAGTAAAGCACAGGTGTGTGTGAGCATACGTGTGCATTTTGCGGCAAGTACGTAAACAAGCAATGCAACATTATGAAGCAAGGTGCATCATGATGAGACAGTTAGAAACATATAGCCACGGTAAGGCGTCTCTAGAAATGAAACACGAGATATGTAAAAACATATAAAACTATGTAACTCTAACATAAACGAGCTCGTCTCACGAGGTGAGGCCATCACCCACATCAAAACTCGCCAAGGAGTTCCAACTATCACATAAGTCTCAGAAGACTTAGATATCCATACATGTTGATATCCCCAAGTTATCTCGCACATCAAGAATTACCATGACTACATAACAAGAGCCATGTGCGACGAGAAATGTGCAAGTGACAAGTGTCGTGAACACTTAATGGGAGACATAGTGTTCGAACCATCGAACCAATGTATACAACATAAATCCGATAAGGTGCAAGAGCAATTAAGCATGTGGTTCCTTGTTTTTCATGGAGTTATATTATTTCATAAATGTTAATTTGCTTTATATATTTTGCGAACCACATGTTTGCGTAAAGTGCTAACTATGATGCACACAATGACATAAGTGGAATGCCATCATACGTATGGAAAAGCACACACATAACGATATATTTTAGCTATCATAGTGGCATCAAGGAGAATCCTTTGCTAAGGGGTGATATGACAACATTTGTCGTGTAATTTGAGACGTGCTACTAACAAAAGGCCACGATACGTGAAAAATCGTAAAATTGCAAGAATGGGGTCTGACAACATGCTGCCCCTTTACGCTGCAGCAACCCCATATACCGGTTGCACTAAGGCCATGCCTTGGCCCCAAAACCGCAATGCATACCAACCCCCAATTGCAGTCAAAGAGCCGCAGCCGCACCTCTAGGTGCAACTCGGGAGCGAGGCCTCCCAAAAGCTCCAAAAAAGTGTTGCAGCCACGCAAACCTTAGCGGCCCACTGGTCTGGACAAAGGTCCAGACCAATGCAGCTGGACCATGAGGTCCCTAAAAACTTGGTGGCAAGTCTGGACATTCGGTCCAGACTTGCCCGAACCGGCAATCGCAACATCCAAACGTAGACACCATCACTTACCATGCTGGTTACTGCTGCCCTGTAGGCCACGCCGCCCACTGGTCTGGACAAAGGTCCAGACCCAAGTAGCTGGACCATGGGGTCCCGAAACACTTGGCAGCAAGTCTGGACATTCGGTTTAGACTTGCCCAAGTCCGCGTCCGCGACGCACTACCTGAACTGGGCTCGGTTCAGGTGCTACAAGGCTGGGTACAGGTCTGGTACAGACCTGGACCTACGCTTAGGCCCTGAGCAGTGGTCTGGACCAGGACGTCCATACCAGCCACGGGTGCAGGTCGCACCAACCCAGAAGGGGCAGGGCGCTGCTGCCTGTGCCTGCCACCAGAGTGCCAGCGCCAACGCATGGCGCATGGGCGCCAGCACCACCTGACCACCCGAGTGCTCTTCCAGCACTCGGCGTGACCTGGGCACTTCGAAGGCCACCCCTCCCCCAGTCTGAGCCATGCACCCAGACCAGGGTACCCCCAATCTAGTCTGAACTGTACTCAGTTCAGACTGAGACGAGCCAAAGAAAAATGAGACTGAGAGAGAGATGACGGGTTTAGGCGATTTGCGAGCCCAAAACGTCATATGAACTCACCAAATGGGAAAGGGGCAGGGTCACTGCCAGTCCTTTCACCAAGAGTGGTGGCTGCAACTCGACAGACCACACCCACACCTCCAAAACCGAAATGGAAAAATGAACAAGAACCTCAAAACACAGCATTGAGACAAAAACTAAAACAAAAGGAGATTTTTAACGAGTAAAAATTATCTAATCCACCGAAGAAACCCCCTTGCATGCCATGGATGCAAGGTGGTTCGGCTTCATGGTCTTCCCCCATGCTATACCTTCCAACCGACAACATAAAAATGAAAGAAGAGGATTTTGGTTACATGCCTTTGAGGAAAGAAGGTGCTAACAATACATATACGTTTAAGGGGAAAACACAGACATGCGAAAATGAAAGGTGGAACGAAACCTCACCTCCGAGGCTTTCAAAAATAATGAAGAGGAGCCTCCACAAGAATGGTGCCTAGCACCCACGCCTCTCACAGTTGGGAGATTAGAGAGAAGGGAGAGAAGAGAGGAGAGAGAGAGAGAAGAGCAAGAAAGGAGAGAGAGAGGGAAAATCGCCCCTTAGGGCTTTCTCTCTCTTCTTTCAGGGATTAAATATCTAGGTTGAAACAAATGGGTGGCTAGGATGATTTGAGGGAAGATGGAGGGCTGGGGTGCTCCACGCCCCCCATAGCCGCCCACTCTTCCATACAAAATCCTCTTTTTGAAATCTTTGAAAATTCTTTCAAATATGCCATTCCTTAAAGTTTTAAAATGCCATTAATGTTTTGGCTAAATTACAGAAGTTATCCTAGGGTTGCCGCCCCCTACAACCAGTGCATGTGCAGCCTTTTGGCTGCACCAAAAACTTTTCAAAACTGCCATGGGTTGCCTCCCACTTGGCCAACCCATGGTTGGGATTCAAATCAAACTTGGGGTTTTTACACCTCTGTCACCGCCCAGCTGGTCCACCCTTGACCAGCTGGTCCTCATGGCCACAAACGTCCACATAGGAGGTCGCTCAATGGGTCTGGGTCGTCCCATGGGTCTGAGCCATCCCCAGATCCAAAAGCGCTAATTAATTACTATAAATACAAATGCCCATTTAATGCTTTTAAAATAAAAATTGACTTCAACACATCATTTATTAATTTTCAAATTCTTGATTGACATGAAATGCTCAAAGCTCCTTAAATAAATTTCCCTTCGTTTGAGAGAAATACACTCGTTACGACTCGCGTTCTATCGTTAAGCAATTCTCGTAATTCACATGCACTGACCAGGTTTTTTCGTCGTATAGTTCCCAAATTCGGAGACAAACTAAATACACATTATGAACTTATCCTTAAATTTTCAGAAGTTAATTCGTCCAGAATGAGGCTCTTCTTACTTAAAGATTGTACTTACGCGATTTCAGGTCTTGTGCATAATGAGCTGAAATACAAAGCATAATCAAATTATACCTAATTACGTGCTACAATCATAAACACACGAAAGTATACCCTTCAACTCTATGCAAATAGTGAATTTTTCAGAAAAATTTGCGGGTCTGACAACTTGAACCAATGATCAATCGTATGCTTTGCTTTGCTCAACTGTCTAAATTGTTATTCTATTCCTAAATGCATAAAGAATCAGGCATGTGCTGTGAACCTTGAAAATTTTTGACTAAAAACATGATGTATGCTTGGAATATTTTGGAAAAATACTTGGAAAAAGGAGATGATTAAAAAATCGTGAGCCACACTTGGAAAATATTTTTGAAGAAAAGAAACTTGAAAAATCAAAAATTAGAAGATTGAAAATTTCTTGAAAACTGGAGACTTTGAGAAAATCATTTTTGAGGAAAAGGAATCGAAAAATGATGTTGACTAACCTATATGATGAATGAATTATGGTTTTGTAAAATCACACTTGGAAATTCAAAGATCTTTGAGGAATCCTCTTTCTTTCAGAAATCGATTTTGTATAAAAGGGTTTTTATGTGCTTTATAGAATTTAGATAAGATAAATTTGCCACATATCCCTGACTATGACCACGAACATGTATTGAATATATCTTATTTGATTCTCAAAGGAAAAATATTTGGGAAAACTTTTGAAAAGATGTAGTAATTTCTGAAGATAACCTAAGAGTGTAGCCTGTTTATAACTTAAAAGAAGATGATAGATTTGAGTATCATTCGTATTCAGACTATGGCCATAAATATGAACTCCACTAAGTTTATTAAGTCCTTAGAAGAAGGTTCACGTGCCATTCATGTTGACCATTATGAATTTGAAATATGCATGAATGACAAGCAATAGCAGTGATATATCAAAATCAAACTGTATGCAAATGCATCCTAAGCTAAGCAGAAAAGTAAAATGTTCTTATTCCAATATTACAATTACAATTTACATCAATAATTGAAAAGAAAAAAGTAGAAATAAAATAAAATCTAATCTTGAGCTTTCCTACAAAATAGAGCAAACTTGTTAGTAGAAAAGTGTAGGCTTTTCTGGATTTATCCAACAATATCTGGAAATTGAGGGATTTATCCAAATATAAGCCTTTTCACATGCTTCCTTGAAATAAAACTAACTAAATAACATAATGAATGATGTATAACTAAATGAATAATAAAAGTAAACAACTTGGAAATTTGGAATTGAGCAAAAAAAGGACCAAAATACCTTTGAAATTTGACATTTATTGCAAAACAAGGTTAAATACAAGGTTTTTAGAAAAGATTTTTGTAATACGCTTAATCCCGGGATCAAACGGATCCAAAACGATGCCAAATCGAGTGGAGAGCACCCTAATATGATTATGAAGATGATTAAACTCAAAAATCATGAAAACAATGTATGGAAATAAATATACAAAAAGATGAAATTTGCCTGTGTTTTGGTTGAATCAGAACTCCGCGAGCATCCTATTTTTATAAAATAACTAAATAACACATCAAATGACTTATAAAAATTATGAAAATTGACATGAACACTTTTAATAACCCTAAAATAATATGCAATTAAAAAATAAATTTTTATGATTATTTTGGATGTAAATATTAAATAAAAGGGTAAAAAATATGCTATTTTACCTGCTATTCTGTACCTATCATGGTTTCAAACCAGAACAACATATCAAATAGAAATAAAAATTTATGAAATTTAACAAATAAAAACTAGACATCTTAACAAAAATAACCCTTTTTACAGATCTAAAATACGATCTTCGGTTAGGGAGAAGTTGTTTTGGCAAGTTGTGCTTGATTCTGATGAACGTATAACAGTTCAAGAAAAATAAGTCTTGATTTCGGGTTAAAGAAAAATAGCAAACAAACTTCAAAAATAACCAAAATTACACTGGAGAAACTAGACATGTAGACAAACATGACACTTTTTACTTATTAGAGAGATCATCTCCGGTTACGGAGAAATCACTCTGGCAAGATGACCCAGGGTTTAAACAATATCTAACAGTTCCAGAGAAACAAGTTTTGGTTTCAGTTTAAATAAAGACAGTAAACGACCATGAACAATTCTAAAATTTTTATAAAATAAACTAGACACTCTGATGAGCATTCCGCTTTGTACGAATCTAAAATACGATCTTTGGTGAGGGAGATATGACCCCAGAAAAATGCTCCTGGGTTTGCACAACGTTTTCCCGGTTCAGAAATTAGGTTTTGACTTTGATTTTTGAAAACCAGATTACAAAACTCAAAAATATCCATTTTTTTGTTAGAAACCGTAGACATATGCATGATTCTACCATAAAAAAATTAGATTTAAATAACAAAAACAAACTGGTAAAATAATAGCATTAACATATGGCTAGAAATCAAGACTATGAAACTAAAACCCTAGAATAAAAGAAATCTAATCAAGCATGCTAAAATTGATAAAATGTGTAACTAATTCCATGAATTATGATTAAACATATGAAATAATGAAAATATGCATGAGCATGATGAAGTAAAAATAAAAACACAGGAAAGCATGAACAACAAATTTAATTTAGCCATTAAAAGAGGGATTCAATCTATAGAAAGATTGAATCTTGTTATCTTTTAGGCATTGACGAAATAAATAAAGTATAAACATTGTTAATGGATCAAAAACATGTAAAAAACATTAATCACTCAGCTGATCATCATATTGAAACATGAACATGATTCTTGCATGAAAAAGAAGGTGAAAGATGCAAATAAAAGGGGCAACAATGGTGGATTCCATGAAAAATCATAAAAAAATAAGTAAAAAATTTAATAAACGAAAGGGAAGAAGGAGCTCACCTTGGAGTTTAATGGAGGAGAGGAGGAGAAGAGGAGATCATGACGATCGACCCCCCTATGGGTCCCCTTTTATAGATTTTTTTGACTTTAGGTTTAGAGAGTTTCGATCTAGACGAAACTCTCTTAATTAATTAAGAGATAAGTGAAAGGGGGGGGGGGGGATTTTCTTTGAAGAGTTTTATCCTAAAAGGACTCTAACTAATTAGACCTAATTGACTCTTAAATAAATTCTAAAAATTCTCAAATGTGGCACCACCTATGTGGGCCCACATTTGGTTTTTAAAGCCATAAATAAAAGTTAAAAAACAAGGCTAAAATGTTAAAACAAAAATGTACTTTTTAAATCAATTAGATTTTGACTTTTCAAACTTTAATTTAATTAAAACTCTAATTAACCTAAACTAACTTAAATACCTTCAAATGTGGCATCACTTACTGTGGGCCCCATTTGGTTTTTCAAAAATGATTTTAAAAGTGTGAAAATAAAGGGGTTAAAAACAAGATTTTCAAGAAACTTTAAAGACACCTAGATCCACTAAATTTTTTGTATTTTTGAAATAAGCAAAATATGGAAATGAAATGAAATTGAATAAAGATTGGAAATTAGGGTTTTGTGCCCCCTATAGGGTGGGCTCCACTTGAGGAAAATTGGTGAAAATCAAGAATTGATTAAAAATCAAGTTTAAAATGAATTCGGATCATTTTTCTAAGGAAAATGATTCAAAGTGAAGGAGTATAAAGCCCTGGGAGTTAGCCAAATGGAAAATATCGATTTAAAACTCAAGTTTTTGAAATTGATTTTGAAAGAAAGGTTTAAAAATCAAGTCTGGATTTGATATTTTGAAAACAAGAGTACTGGATCTCGAAAATGATATGCAATGACATGAAATGCAATTAAATGAAATGAAATGACATGCAATGCTATGAAATAATATGAAATGACATGCAAAATACAAACCCTGGATGAGGGATTTGAAGTCCCAGACCCCTGGTAGAGATAAGGATTGAATATTCCTGTCTAAGGATGAAAATTGAGTATTGGATATCAGATCCGATCCAAATATGAATTGGATATCGGATATAGCTAAAATTTCAGAAAAGGAATTGTTCTGAGCCCATATTAGAAACTGTACTAGCTTGGAAAATGATAGAATTTATGTTTTGGATGAAAATGTTCTGAGAAATGATTTTGCCCCTGCAGGGCAAAGAGTGACACTAAAAAATGAGGTTTAAACTGAAATGAACTGGATTCTGGGGTTTCTAAACTGAGATGAACTAAAAAGACACTGACTCAACTAAGCTCCTAGACCGGATGATTGAGAAATGACGCCATTCTCAGAGAAATGGTGAGAAATGAACACTAGAATGAAGTTGTTGACGTGAATGCACTAAGTTTGAGCTGAAATGAAGGTTAGTTATACTGAGATGAACTAAATATGGAGCTCAAACACTAGCTAGATTGACTGAACTTAGCTCAATTTTAGCTGAAATGGGCTAAAATGAACTTCAACAGTATGAAAAATGAATTTGAATTTGAACCGAGCCAATTGAACTTTTGGTGAGCTCAAGTTAGACTCAATGGAACAAGATTGATTAGAATTGACTGACTCAAGAATAATTGATTGGGATTTGAGCTGAAAATGAGCTCATTTATCAAGAAATGAACCAAATTCATTTGAAATGAACAATGTTTGCTCATTGTGAGCTCAGTGGAGTTAGAAATAACTAACATTCTAATTGTTTTGAACTTAAAGTGAGCTCCACTGGGCCTAACTGACAAGGATCTAAGGTGACCTAAGGGTATAATAGTAATTTTATTGGTAAAAAAGTGGTTGAAATAACACCTAAACTAGAATGGACCTAGAGGTAGTCTGACTTAAGGGGTAGACTGACCTAAGGGGATTGGCATCTGTTGAAAGGGAGTGTTTGAAAATGAATGAGAAAAATTTGGGGTGTTTACACCATCTATTTGATCTATTCCTACTGTCAGACCCTCTATCATTCGCAAACCATAATTCGCAGTTGAAAAAATATCTGCCGAATCTTCGATATACTTCAAGACAAATATAATACAGTCATGCGAGCTTCATCTTCTCCACGTATTGGTATCCCATATAATCAACAACTTCGAAGCACATCACTATTTGGACGTGGGTTTCATACTAGTATTGATATCTGTTTTCTTTGATGATGATGGTCATGTATTGTATCTAAGCCAAACCATTGGTCATGATGTATTGTAACTAAATACTAATATTTTTTATAAATGTGAATCATGTGGATTTATAGTTAAGAAGTTACCGCGACAATGATGTCTTTATTTGTCTTTGTGAATGAAATTGATTTGTATTTAAGAAGTTAACTCGATTTGTATCATTGAAGTTACCTCGATTTGTACTTTACTAATTCTAAATGGGACGTTGATTTGTATTGTTGAAGCCATCATTTTGTAAATCGCGATAGAAAATATCGTTGACATAGACATAACCTGTAAAAGCAAATCGTGATAGCACGTAGCCTTCATACGTACAAATCATTTCAACCTTTTATCAATCATTGTGTAAATCGTGATAGGAAGACCATAAAAGCAAATCATAATTTCCACTATACACACAACGCTAATCACTTTTATGATTTTTATTTATGAAAGCCGAACATTACAACGATTTGTTCAGTGGCACTAGTGTTTTATACTTATTAAAAAAAGAATTATATATTTATAGAATTTCATGAAATATTATAAACAAAATATAGAATATCAATTGTTACTTAAATCGATTTGTACTTTACTAAGTATAGAGTGTCCTATTGTGATTTACAAGCATAAACATTTCATAGATACATCGTGACCAATGGTTTGACTTAGATACAATACATGACCATCATCATCACCGACCCGACCCGTTGTCCAGGTCTAAAACCCTAATCTATTTAACCTATCTTCCTCTTTTCTGCGGCAATGCAACTAGGGATGGCAGTGGACCGGGGAAAAGCGGGGCCCCGCCCCGCCTCGCCCCGTTTGGACCGGGGATGAAGTGTATGAAACGGGGATGGAGGCGGGGGTGGAGGATAAAATCCATCCCCGCCGCGGAGGCGGGGCGGGGGTGGACGTGCACTTTTCCCCGCCCCGCCCCATCCCCGCCTAATCCCCGCCCCAACCCCGCCCCGACCACTTTTCCCCGCAATATCTCCGCCCCGCCCCGCCCCGCCTCATCCCCGTTTGGACCGGGGATGAAGGGTATGAAACGGGGATGGAGGCGGGGGTGGAGGATAAAATCCATCTCCGCCGCGGAGGCGGGGCGGGGGTGGAGGATAAAATTTTGAGGCGGGGCGGGGGTGGAAACCTTGTCCCCCGCCCCGCCTCGCCCCACTGCCATCCCTAAATGCAACTTCTTCTTTTTTCTCCTCCGCCTTCATCTTCTGCTTCTTCTTCTTTTTCCTTGTATTCTTCATCTTCTTCTTCAATCGTTGTCGCCATACCGGAGCAAGCACAAATATTCCGCATGATAGATAGGGGGTGACGCTGATGACCATCTATTTGATATATTCCTACTGCTGGACCCTCCATTGTTCGCAAACCATCCTTCTCATTTGGAAAAATATTTGTCTAATCTTCGATATACTTAATGACAAATATGATGTAGTCGTGCGAGCTTCATCTTCTCTGCCTGTTTGGATCCATATCTTATCCAGCTTTGCCAGCTTTGCCAGCTCTGCCTCGAAGCTTTCTACACTAACCCGTAGGCATAAACGAAGGGCTTGGTTGCCTGTTGGTCATGCGAAGCCTTATATATGCTCGATCTAAAACAAATGAGTAGACCAAGACTGTGGCGTATTTGTCATGAAATATATCAAAGTTTATGCAGAATATAACAATGACAAATATGCTACAATCATGCGGTTCCATCTTCTCTGCCTGTAGAAACATATCAATGATGATGAGATCCCATACATTCTGTAGCTTCGTCAGCTCTGCCTCAAAGCTTTCTGCACTATCAAGTTTTCCTCAATTTGTATCATTGAAGTTACCTCGATCTGTATCGTTAATGTTACCTCAATTTGTAGTTTATTAAGTCTAAACATTGTGTCGATTTGTTTAATATTTTTCTTTTCTATCTTTTATGATTCAGTCATTGTGCAAATTGCGATAGGACATATCGTTCACATACACAAAGCTCGTAAAAGCAAATCGTGATAGGATAAATATTGTTGTTCTATGAAACTTAAAAAATAGTGGTTGTAAGTCGACTTGTATTTATTAAGTTACCTAGATTTGTAATTTACCAATAAACATCATGTTGATTTATTTTTTCTCTCGTTTTCACCTTTCATCAGTCATTGTGTAAATCGTGACACAACAAATCATTGTACATATATTATATTTTAGTCGTTATACCAGATAGTGTCCTATAGCGATTTACACAATGACGTCTATGTCACGTGACAACAATTTCTGTTTGCTAAAAAAAACAGTCTAACCTATTATCGTGTTTGGTCAAATTAGGGTGATTGTTGAATTTTTATTTCAACCCAGAGAGATTTACATAATTTGTATACATAGTCTTACAAAATTTGTATACACAATCTATAAAATTTGTTATAAATCTCTATACATCATATTACTCCGGGGGGGGGGGGGGGGTCACATTGTTCGTTGCCTTCTAGGTATTCTTTTCGTTTGAGATTTTTTCGCTTCCATAATTAAAAACTCCATCAATTTTTTGCATAGTTCTGTGCGGAATCTTAGTATATCATCCTGCAATAAAAAGGTAATGTGATACCAATATATAAATTGAGTCCCCAATAATATAGGATAATAAAATATGTTTAAGTGTAGAGCATACGACGTCGAAATCAGGTTCTTGTCCATTGTATATTGCTTTAATATACTTTATTACAAATACACCATAATCGATGCCATTATTTTGTAAAGGAGCATCGTGTGCGCAGCGAAACCTCCACTCGCCAATGTCGACACCCAAGACTTCTTTGACGAATCCCTCCTGTGGTTAATGTAGAAGCAAGTAAATTTTGGGCCACCGTACAAGATACAATACACTTATAGATAGAAACTTACCAAATGAATAATGTCACGTTGTATACCAATGTGAAAGTCCAATGAGTTGTAGCACCATATTTATTTTTTTTGTAAATCCATCACGTATAAGACCCAATGCTCACAAGTTTGCCACAATATAGAAATCAATATCTGTAAATCGATAATAAAATATCTTATAAATCGATATGGAAATTCATATTGATAACTTAAAATCAACATACAAATCGATATTAAGAATCAAAATAATGTCTTAAATCGATATAATATCTTGGACAACAAGTTTCTTCACTTACCTTTTCACTTGACCAAAATTCTCCGCAGTGATCATTGTTACCCCATCATTATAGTCCATCTTGAAATCTAATGGCGTATGGCAGTCGGTAGACAAAACTCTGTTGAACGAAACAATGATAATAGTAAAGTTAAAACATGAAACAACAAGAGTAAATCAAGAAAGAAAATAAACATATAAGAGAACCGATATACCATGAAATAAGGGGTGACGACGTGTATAGTATTAGTTATTGCGTTGCTTTGAATATACATGACAGAATCATATATAGTTTGTTTGCAATAAATATGCATGTGTTAACATACATACCCACGACATAAGTAAATATATAACTGATAGTGGTTTCATATGTACAAAATTATTGATAGTGTTTTCTTCTTGCAGCCGGTTGATGCTATCTTGGAGCCTTTTATTGAGTTTTCGGGCACCTTTTTTTGTGGATGTTCTACTGACATTAGCAGTATATTCAATAAACAATATTGTAATTTATTTCTATAGTATACAACACAAATCAAATATATGTCATAAAAGAGATAAATTTTGAAGAAACTCATCACGAGGTTTAGAAAATATATGCCTGATTCACCATCATTGGCCGTATAGCTATCATTGTCTCCTTCCTTGCCATCGATACCCCCTTTGCGATGAAGCAGGTTATATGTTCGACCCACAAACACATCATTTATAAAGGAAACGTTGGTTTATCTGTTCCTTACTCATGAAGCAAAGCGAAACGACACCCTCCTGAACTTGTGCGATGTGTCATTCATTTATAAAGAAAATGTCGTTTCACATACCGTTGATTTTCAAAATTTGTGTGCAAATAAATTACATTGCACATTAATTAAATTACAAAACGTCATTTCATCTGCCTTTTACAAAAAAAATATCACTGGTTGTAATCCAATCGGTATCAAGCAAATCACGATAGCACGTATCGTTACAGTGAAATCGATTTGCAACTATTACTTAAATCAGTATCAAGTTGTAAATCGATTTGTATTTACGAAGTTACATTGATTTTTACTTTATCTAGTCTAAACATTGTCTCAATTTATTTATTATTTTTCTTTTTCGCCTTTAATAAATCAATCATTATGTAAATTGTGATAGGATGTATCATTCACTCAGACAAAGCTCGTAAAGGTAAATCGCAATAGGATATTCAAACGAATTTGATGGGATGGGATGGGATGTATTCGATTGTTCGATGGGTTTAGGTGTGGAAGCGATTGGATTGGGTTGGTTGTGAGACCCATTTAGCTCTCATCAAATCCAAACTCAATCTAAACTGTTATATATATGTAGATATAGACTTATATATATATATATATTTTAATTAATTTTATTTGGTTATCAAATGAACCCAAATTCTATTTATTTAAGAGGATCCATTTGGAATTTAGATAGATCCAAAACTTAAAACCTAAATCCTTAAAACCCAAAAACATCGTGTCCTAAACCCTAAACCCTTAAAACCCAAAAACCTAAACCCTAAACCCTAAACCGTAAACCGTAAACCCTAAACCCTATAGCCTAAATACAAAAACCCTAAACCCTAATCACGATAGGATATATCGTTCATATAGACAAAGCTCGTAAACACAAATCATTTCCGCTTTATGTCCATGGTTGTACAGATTGTGCTAGAATACTTCTATAAATCGCGATAGAAAATATCATTGACATAGACATAGCCCGTAAAGGTAAATCACGATATCACATAGCCCTCATACGTACAAATTGTTTCAACCTTTTATCAATCATTGTGTAAATCACGATGAGAAGACCGTAAAAGCAAATCATAATTTTCATTATTCACAATGCAAATTGCTTTTATGATTTTTATTTACAAAGGTCGAACATTACAAAGAGACAAATTTTGAAGAAACTCGTCACGAGGTTTAGAAAATATACGCCTGAATCATCATCATTGGCCGTGTAGTTGTCGTCGTCTCCTTCATCACCATCATACCCCCTTTGTGATGAAGCAAGTTATATGTTCGACCCACGAACACGTCGTTTATAAAGGAAACGTTGGTTTGTGTGTTCCTTACTCATAAAGCAAAGCGAGGCAACACCCTCCTGAACTTGTGCGATGTATCATTTATTTATAAAGGAAATGTCATTTCACATATCACTCATTTTCAAAAATCGTGTACAAATAAATTACGCAGTGTATTAATTAAATTAAAAAACATCATTTTATTTGTCTTTTATAAAAAAGAATTATCACTGGTTGCAGGCCAATCAGTATCAAGTAAATCGTGATAGCATATATCATTATAGTGAAATCCATTTGCAACTGTTACTTAAATCAGTATCAAGTTGTAAATCGATTTGTATTTATGAAGTTACCTCAAGTTTTACTTTATCTAGTCTAAACATCATCATAATTTGTTTATTAATTTTTTTTTTGCCTTTTATGAATCAATCATTATGTAAATCGTGATAGGACATATCGTTCACTTAGACAAAGCACGTAAAGGCAAATCACAATAGGATATTCAAATGGATTTGGTGGGATGGGATGTATTCGATTGTTGGATGGGTTTAGGTGTGGAAGTGACTAGATTGGGTTGGTTGTGAGACCCATTTAGCTCTCATCAAATCGAAATCCAATCTAAACTATTATATATAGAGAGATATATATTTACATATATATTTTTTAATCAATTTTATTTGGTTATCAAATGAACCCAAATTCCATTTATTTAAGAGGATCCATTTGGAATTTAGATAGATCCAAAACTTAAACCGTAAACCCTAAATCCTAAATTCTAAAACCCTAAACCCTTAAAACACAAAAATATTGTGCCATAAACCCTTAAAAGCCAAAAACCTAAACCCTAAACCCTACACACTAAACCCTAAACCCTAAATTCTAAAACCTAAAACCCTAAACCCTTTAAACCCAAAAACCTAAAACCTAAACCCTAGACCCTAAACCCTAAATTCTAAAACCCTAAACCCTAAATCCTTAAAACCCAAAAAACGTAAAACCTAAAACCTAAACCCTAAACCCTAAATGCTAAACCCTAAACCCTAAATTCTAAAACCCTAAACCCTTAAAACCCTAAACCCTAAATGCTAAACCCTAAATTCTAAAACCCTAAACCCTGAACCCTTAAAACCCTAAACCTTTAAAACCCTAAACCCTAAACCCTAATACCTAAAACCCTAAACCCTAAAAACCCTAAACCTTTAAAACCCTAAACCCTAAACCCTAATACCTAAAACCCTAAACCCTAAACCCTAAATTCTAAAATCGTAAACCCTTAAAACCCAAAAATCTAAACCCTAAACCCTAATCACGATAGGACATATTGTTTACATTGACAAAGCTTGTAAACGCAAATCGCAATAGGACAAATCATTTCCGCTTTATGTCTGTGGTTGTACAGATCATGCTAGAATACTTCTATAAATCACAATAGGAAATATTGTTGGCATAAACATAGCCCAAAAAGAAAATCGCGATAGCACGTAGCCTTCATACGTATAAATCATTTTAACCTTTTATCAATTATTGTGTAAATTGCGATAGGAAGACCGTAAAAGCAAATCATAATTTCCACTATAAACAACGCTAATGGCTTCTACACTTTTTATTTACGAAGGCAGAATATTACAAAGAGACAAATTTTGAAGAAACTCGTAATGAGGTTTAGAAAATATACGCCTGAATCACTGTCGCTGGCTGTGTAGCTGTCGTCATCTCCTTTATCACCATCGATACCCCCTTTGCAATGAAGCAAGTTATATGTTTGACCCATGAACATGTCATTTATAAAGAAAACGTTGATTCATTTGCTCCGTATTGATGAAGCAACGCGAAGCGACACCTTCTTGAACTTGTGTGATGTGTCATTCATTTATAAAGGAAACATCATTTCACATACGACTCATTTTTAAAAACAGTGCCCAAATAAATTATATTGTGCATTAATTAAAAAACATCGTTTCATTTGCCATTTACAAAAAAGAATTATAACTGGTGTCAATTTATAGTTTACTAAGTCTAAACATCATGTCGATTTGTTTATTGTTTTTCTTTTCCGCCTTTTATGAATCAGTCATTGTGTAAATGCGATACGACATATCGTTCACATAGACAAAGCTTGAATAGGCAAATCGTAATAGAATATTCAAACAGATTTGGTGGGATGGGATGCATTCGATTAAATTGATGGGTTTAGGTGGGGGAGTGATTGGATTGAGTTGGTTGTGAGACTCATTTAGCTCTCATCAAATCCAAAAACAATATAAACTACTATGTATATATATATTTTAAGTAGAATCTATTTAGAATTTAGATAGATCCAAAACTTAAACCCTAAACCCTAAACACCAAACCCTGAACCCTAAACCCTAATGCCTAAACTATAAACCCTAAACCCTTAAAACCCAAAAACCTAAACCCTAAAATCTAAAACCCTAAAGCCTAAACGCCAAACCCTAAACTCTAAACCCTAAACCCTAAAGCCTAAACTATAAACCCTAAACCCTAAACCCTAAACCCTAAACCGCAAACCCTAAACCCTGAACCCTAAAACCTAAAGCCTAAACTATATACCCTAAACCCTATACCCTGAACTCAAAATCGTAAACCCTAAACGATATGTCTTTGTTTGTCTTTATGAACAATATCGATATGTAATATAGTGATTTACTCATATCAATTTGCAATTGTTACTACGTCAACGATATGTCTTTGTTTGTATTTGTGAACAATATCGATATGTAATATTGTGATTTACTCATATCAGTTTGCAACTGTTACTAAAATATTATGAACGAAATAGTGAAATGAATTTGCAACTGTTACTTAATTCAATCTCAAGTTGTAAATCAATTTGTATTTATAAAGTTATCTCGATTTGTATTTACTAAGTCTAAACATCGTGTCGATTTGTGTACACGTGCATAAAACCCTAGTATATGTAAAACCCTAATATAGATCTGTGTAAAACCCTATTCTATGTAAAACCCTACCTGACCCGTGGTCCATGTCTAAAACCCTAATCTATTTAATAACTCTTCCTCTTTTTTATGGAAACGCAACTTCTTTTTCTTCTTCTTTTTTCTCTTCTTTCTTGTATACCGGAGCAAGCACAAATATTCTGCATGATAGACATGGAGTAATGCTGATGACCATCTATTTGATCTATTCCTACCATCGTACCCTCTATCATTCACAAACCATCATTCGCAGTTGGAAAAATATTTGCTTAATCTTCAATATACTTCATGACAAATATGCTAGTCGTGCGGGCTGCATCTTCTCTGCCTGTTGGGATCCATACCTTGTGCAGCTTGTTCAGTTATGCCTCAAAGATTTCTACACTAGCAGGCTTGTAAACACCCCAAATTTTCCATATCCATTCTCAAACAATCCTCCTCAGGCAGTGCCAACCCTGTTAGGTCAGTGTAGGAGTCAAACCCTGAGTTAGTTTCAGAAAATCACCATTTTACCAACTTTCATTAGGAAAATTACCATTTTACCCCTAGGTCATCCCGAACCTCAGTCAGTCGGAATCAACCGAGCTCATTGGTCAGTTCAGAACATTTAGAATATCAGTCATTTCAAGCTCATCTGAGCTCACAATGAACAAACCATTTTCATTTATGACCATTCCTGCCAAAATGGGATCATTTCTTCAGAAATGAGCTCATTTCTCACTCAAATCCAAGCCAATTGTCTCCGAGTCAGTCATATTTTCCAGAGTCTAACTTGAGCTCACCAGGAGTTCAAGTGCTCTAGTTTCAGTTCAAAATCATTTCTAAATGTCCAGGAGCCCATTTTAGCTTGTTTCAACTCTTTCAGCTGCAATTAAGCTGAGTTCAGTCAATTGAGCTAGTGTTCGAGCTTTGATTTTAGTTCATGTCAGTATTATTGACCTTTGTTTTAGCTCAAACTCAGCTCAGATTCGTAATTCACTTCACTCTAGTGACCATTCTGTACCATTTCTCTAAAAATGGCAGCTTTTCTTGAAAATTTAGTCGGAAAGGTCAGTTGAGTCAGTGTCTGGTCAGTTCATTTGAGTTATGAAACTCTAAAACCTAGCTCATTTCAGTTCAATTCAGCTCAAACCTTAATTTTCAGTGTCACTCTAACCCACTAGAGTCCAAAAATCATTTCTTCAACCATTTTGCAAATTTTATCAGTTTTTATGCTTTTTAAACTGGTACAGGTGCCAATCGGGGTCTAACATCCAAAATTTTTCATTCAGGGTCTGCATTTCGCATGTCATTTCTTATCATTTCATATCATTTCTCAACATTTCATAACATTTCATTCCATTTTTCGAAGTCCAGAACTCCAGTTTTATAAATTTCAATCCAGATTGAGTTTTAAAAGTTTTCAGAAATCAATTTCAAACCCTAGGTTTCCAAAATTGACATTTTTACCCCCGAAATTTTAAATTTGGAAATATTTTCTTGAGAAAAAAAATATGGATTTATTTCAAACTCAAATTTTCAAATTTTATACAGGATTTGCTTCGCAACGGGGTATTGAATTTCAAAATTCGAGCTCGTTTCAAAAACTACCAAAAATAGCTCATTTCGTTTGAAAATTTTCTGAAAAGACTATTTTACCCCTCTAATCGTCAAAATGAATTTCAAAAGTGGAATTTGGACCTGCTCTGAGATGGTCCATCCATTTGCATTTTTTGTTTTAATTTATAAAAAAAGAAAAAAATTTACCTTTTTCTTTGTTTTTTGTTTGTTTTATTTTATTTTCTTATTTTATTTTTTTTAAGATGGGACCCACAAGGGGGTCGACCACCTAAGCCCATTTCCTTTCTTTCTTCCTCTATTTTCCTTTTTTTTTCATTTTTTTTCCTTTTTTCTTTCTTTTCTTTCTTTTTCCTTTCTTTCTTTCTTTCCTCCTTTCTTTCCTCTCCCTCCACTCACGTATACCCCTTTTCAGCCTCCCTTCTCCTTCCTTTTTCCCTCTCCTTTCTTCCCCTTTCTTTCCTTTTCCTTCTTCTTCTCCTCTTTCCTTTTCCTTCCCTTCCTTCTTTCCCCTTTCTTCCTTACTCCCTTGCCATTTCCCTCCACAGCCGTATGACTGCCAACCATTCACATAAAAGTTGATTTCACCCTCTCATTCCTAGTGAATTAAAACCTAGAAAACTTAGGGAAAGGGGTTATTAAGCCATAAGTCCAAAAAACAAAAGAGGGAAGACACAACGGCTGCCCTATCTCTCATTCAACTCACGTCTCTCTCTCTCTCTCTCTCTCCCTTGGTTCCTATCATACACAACCATCATCAACTCTTACAACCACCCTAGCCTCCTTTAACACCACCATCTCTAGCAGGCCTTCAGCTTGCAACAACCTCCATCATCATTGCTTCCAGCCATCTTCAATGTCTTCTGCTGCAGCTTCTCCAACCCTTTGACAGCAGCCACCTCCAGCCTTGGTGATGCCATAGCCTCCTCTTCCACAGTTGCTGCCACGTCTCCAACGCCAGTCATAGCTCAAACTACACCAAGACAAGATGCTGCAGATCTCCAAGTCCTTCTGCCCTTCCAAACTCCCTCACAGCCCCTTCAAGCACCAGTCGACACCTCCTTTTTGCCGTCACCATCTCCAATCGTCGGCCCCTTTTGTGGCTATAGCCACCCTTCTTGGCAACACAACAACAACCACCTTGGGCAGCACCAATACTCCTTCCTTCCCCCACCAACCAGACCTCTGACAAAGACCAGCTGTTACAAGTGCAACCCCAAGGTAAGAATCTTCGGTCTTGTATGCATCCATTGCTTATTTTTATAATAGCCCCTTTTTGCAGCATAGTAACATGTATTTTTTTTTTTGCAATGGTTATGAATGTGGCATAAAACCAGATCTGAGATGATGAAAGGGTCTCTTTCATAATCTTTTAAAACATAAATAAATATAGAGAAACACATATCTCATGTGTAGGGGCTAATTAAACGATAAGATCCATCCGTTCAATGAATTGGATCTTCCGTTTCGCAAGCCAACAACAAAGAATACATTGTATCCCCATCGATGTGCATTTTAATTTTATATTTCGTGATATTTTATTTTAGAAATACATGTAGATTAATTCATTTTCATTTATTTTCATTCATCTTTTATAGGATTCATTGTTATTTAGTTTAAACTCTACAGAATTTTAGTTTTCGACAAAGTCCAACTGTTATTTTATGTTTATTTTTTTATTGTTAAATCCCAATTTTTTTTATGTCAGTTGAGGTTATGCGCCAGTGATATTGTCTCAAAAACCCAAGTTCATTCGGGTTTCGGAACCCATCTAAACCGATCAAATCCCAATTCGGGTTTCGAACTTCTCTGAATTTTCAATTTCTGCTTTAGCAGACAAGAACCTCTGGTACCACCCTTGTGGGAGATCTAGATTGTCCCCCAAAAATCATGGTGGATTTATAATTGAATCTACTAATGATCTGGAAATTTTTCGGTTTTTCCAATTAGTTTTGACCTCTGTCGAAAATCGGATTTCCCAGACCCCTATGAAAATCTTGATTTTCCTTTGTCAGGGTATAGACAGAGCCTAATGCACTGAGTCTGCTTAACCCGTAGCCCGTCTGCAAAAGATTTCAACACGAAAGTTATTCCTGACATATTTTCATGTCATTTCCCAAAATTTGAGAATTTTGGAACTGTTTCAGTATTTTTCCCAAAATTTTCTTTTCTGTCTGACAGATTCCAATATCCAGAAATTTCAGAGATTTGGGTCTCTGATAACAGTGTGCCCTTTTCCAAACTGTAACCCAAATCCCAATGATGCAAAAAAATCAAATTTTCTCTTTTTGTAGGAGACATTTTTCCACAATTTCAGCCTTTTTCCCATCTGTCTGTTATTTTTCCCACATTTTCTCCCAAAACCTGTCTGTTTCTCCTAAATCCTAGAGTCGCCGGATTCTGATCCGTCTTACCGGAGTGGTACAACTCCGAACATAGGTCAAAACCAGAAAGGGTAGAAGGAAAAAATCCTTTCCTTAGTGTCCTATGTCACCCCATAAAATTTAGGAAATTTTTATGGAAGTTTGATATCCGAAATCCCCTTTAGAATCAACATTTTATTCAAAATTTTGATTTTCTTAGGATTTTAACTATTTCCATATTAAAAAAATATAAAAAATTAGATTTTCGAGCTCCATTCTGTTTTTAGAGGAATTTTAGGTGTTCATGCCAAATGTGGCTTAATTCAAAGCGCATTTGCTCCATGTGTTAGTTTATCTTTAAATTCAGAAGCGAAAATCAGGCGAAAATCAGGTTAAATTTGATATTTTATGATATTTTTGCCATTTTAGGGTTTTTATCATGTACATGAGCCTGTAGAATCATATTAAAGTTAATTTCAATCTCATTTGCATTTCATATTTTTCAATTTTGCAAAATTTATTTCAGAAAACCCTGGTTTCAAGGCCATAGTCTTGTTATTAGGGGTATTTTGGTTATTTTGACTATAATTTCGAAATTTCAATTTCTAATTTCATAAATTTTCATGCATATCATCATATTTCATCATATTATGTTTGATTTATTTCATTTGATTTTCAAAATTCCAAAATTTACAAAAATTCTTTTAGAAAACCCTGATTTCAAGGTCATTAGGGGCATTTTGGTCATTTTGACACCAATTTCGAATTTTCAAGTTTATGTTCAAAATTTATTCATTATTTATTATGTTTATATCAAAGGGGTATGAATTTGGGTTTATATCTGAATAATATCTGATAATTTCCCATATTTTCGAATAAATTCAGAAAAACCTACATTTTTGTGCTAACATTGTTTTCTAGTTTTGCAGAAACATTCAAGAAGAAGACTTAGTTATTTTATTTATTTTCTTTATTCAATTCAATGTAAAAAGCAATGTAATATTTGGAATAAGAGTTACATTTCTGCTTAGAATAGGGATGCATTGCATATAGTTTAATTTCTGCAAATTTCAATATTTGATATATGATTCATGCACATTTATTTTAAATTCACTATGGTTTACATGAATGGCATGTGCAGAAGCTCTTATGGAGTTTATAAACTCGGTGGGATTCGTATTTATGGCTATAGTCAGAATACGAAGAAAACCAAGATTTATGATCTTCATATTAGCCACATTCAACCTACACTCTTAGGCTAACTTCAAAAATGCACTGCATTTCTCCAAGTTTCAAAAGAATTTCTCAATTCATCAATCGAAATTCCCTTTCAAATTCATATTCATTCATTCATAACATTCAAATTGCATTGTTTTCAAATTCATTTTCCCACTTCAATTTCAGAAAAAATAATTTTCTCAAGGATTTACCAAATTTCTCAGGATTAGATTTTTTCAGGATTCTGAGTTTTCAAATTAGATTTCAAAAGCATTTCCTAAGCTCAAACCAAGATTTTCCAATGTTTTAAAATTCTCCAATTTTAAAAATCCCAGTTTTCAGAAATCGATTTTCTCAGAGTTTCCATTTTCCTGAGAATCCATTTTCCATTTTAAAAATCATTTTCGAATGAATTTCTTAGATTTTCTCAGAGTTATCAAATTCATTTTCATAGAAAAACAAATTCCAAATCTCAAAATCGATTTTCCAAAGTTCAAATTTTCTCGCGAATTCATTTTCCAATCCACTTTCTGATTTCCAATGAAATTCAATGATTTTCCCACAAATTCTTATTTCAAGCACTTTTCCAATCATTTTTCCAGCATATTTCAATTTTCCAAAGTAAACATCATGTTTCTCAAACTTGCATTATTTTTAAAATTTCATAGCACAAGCCTGATTCTTTATGCATTCTAGAAAAAATAGAGCATAATTTAGATATTTGAGTCAAGTTAAAGCACGTAATTGATCCTTGGTTCAATTACCCCTGGTAAAGGCGCCAGGAACGGTTGAACCTCGTACCGACAGGCGGATCCCATTCCACAGAATTTCCCTTAAATTTTCAAAACAGAGGCGAGTTAATTTTCAAAACAATTTTTAAAACTTTGGTCGAGTTTGACTCGCAGGATCGTTTCTCTCTCGCAAGAGAGCCGAAAAATTTTGCGATGATAACAGGTTTGGCGACCGTGATGGGACCTGTCTTCGCCTGATCAATTATGTGCTTTGACTTAGCTCAATTATCAAAATCATGCTCTATGAATTGTCAGCTTTTAATTTCTGATATCATGTGAACCTAGGAGCCTAGATTTGAACCTAGCTGACATGGACTGCATGTAAACTAGGCATGGTTTGGTAGGACCATATTGAGGGGAATTATGCATGCTCACTTAGACTTAGGTCTGAAATACAACACTCCTCAATCTAGGATTTATGTGAAAACAATGTTTGCTTCTTCAAAAAATTTCAAAATCTCTATCTTTTTAGGTTTTAGAGCCCTCTATTTACATGCATGTGATCATGTTTTCGAAAAGCACCCCACCTATGTCTACCCGGTCTTCACGTTGCTGGGATTTCTTTCAGAACCATAGTTCGGGACAAAGCCTCACAAGTGGGCCACTTATTTGGGCTAACGCCCCCCTGCCACGTACCAAGGGCCATAGTCCAACGTATATCGACAGACGCTCAAGGATGTTGGGAAAACACAAGCCTAGAACCGAAGATGAATCTTATGCCACGTACATCGAGCCTCGGCTCGAGTATATCGGCATAACATGATTGGACACAACTGATCTGAGCCTAGAGTCAGGATTAGGGTCCTAAAGCTCTTTCAAAATTGATGCATTTAGAGTCAGCTTCTTAGGGAATGTTGTATGTGCATAATTGTTTGTGATTGAATGTATGATATTCATTTCCACTTATTTTCCCATATTTTTTCCAGTTTTTCCAAAATACTAGATAATTTTCCAAAATACTTTATTTTCTCATTTATAAAGCATTTCTTTCTAAACCTTGGACGATTTTTCCAAATTATCCACTTTTTCTTCAAAACTTTAGGTGATTTTTCATTCTTTCGTTCCTCTGGACTTCGAATTTTCAACATTTCACTTTATCCTGCCTGCAATTTTCAAAATTCTTGTATTTTTTTCAAAGTCTAATTTTAATCTTCCTATCTTTCAGTCCAATGGCATCCAGTCAGCTCGACTTCGTCTTTCTTGAGGATCACATCTCCTACGAGGTGCGACAAAGTCTTCTCGAGCATCAAGCTCTCAACACCAGACCCTTCTTTCCCCGGTGGTACTATACTTGGTTCAAGAGCTTCTCTCGTATGTTTCCGAATCGCTTGAGCGATTGCGGGTTGGAACTGACATCCATAATGGGAAAGTTGACAGTCAACAACAATCTGGTCCATGCACTGGTAGAGTGGTGGAATCCGCGCACTTGCACATTCTGGTTCCCATGGGGCAAGATGACTCTGCTGATGGATGAGTTTTCAGAGATCATAGAATTGCCCGAGCCAGCCGGTCAGTCTGAAGATCCATTGGAGTAGCAATTTTTTATCAATGTCAAGGGTCTGGACCCTAAAGATGCTTTAGCTCGCATGACATGGTGCAAGTCTTGGCCACTGATTGAAGAAAATGGGAATGAATATGTGAGCCTGATCGAGATCTACCGACAGTATGGGGCGTTTGCAGAAGTCAGCTCATTATCTAGAACAACTCGAGAAAGAATTCAGTATGCGATGGTCATTTGCACTGAAGGGCTCACTTTCTTCCCAGATATACATATGTGTATGGCAAGCAGTTCAAGCTACTTGGCCCATTTTCCTCTACCTACTACTATCCAGAGCGATGCGTCAGGCAACTTTCTCAAAGACAGAAGCGCATAGAAGCTCGGCTACTATCAAGGGTTATGCCAGAGTTCAACCTTGCAACAACGCAGTGATCCGAAACATACCATTTTATGGCTGAGATTCTTTCATCATTCTCACACTTTTCCCTGGTCCTCGTGTCTCTGCTGATCATTGAGAGTGGTGGTAGACTGTCTATATGCTCACTCTTTCTCAAGTCCACTATTGATGCAATCATATTTTTCCTTCAATAAAAAAAATCCTTCAATTTTCATTCTATCACGGTTTGACGACCTCGCCTAGGTGACAAGGCATATTTGCAGTTGTTCGTTCTTCTCGCAAAGAATAGCAACACAATTGTCGTAATCCCAACGATGAGTAAATCCCTAGTAATGGGATATTCTTTCAATTATCTACCAAATTCTCATCAAATATTTTTCCTATATTCATTTCTATCCTGAATCTTCATCATCGAAATTTAATCATCCATCTCATTCTGTAGAGAGTATCAGTATTTCCAAGTGGTTCAGATCAGATCAAGCAAGAAGACACCACTGTGTCAGTGCATCAGTGATTCTAGAAGCAAACAAGAAGAAATGGATTCTCCAAGATCTGCCAGAAGTTAGATTCTGAATGATAGTGATGACATTAATCTTGCTGCATATCAGATGTTCAAGAAAATAATGATTAGGATGATGTCTAAGCAAGCTAAAGACAGTCTCAGAAAGGCTCCCATCAAGGAGAAGACATATGTCTCCTTCACTCAGAATATCACTGGCAAGAGTAACGAGTGTTTTGGCGCGTGTCTGCCCAATATTTTATTCTCGCCGATGTCCTCTATCATCGTGGATTCAGTTCTGAATATGCCAGATGCCTAGATGAAGATGAAGCCAAAGAAGTCTCGCGGGAAGTACACTAAGGCATTTGCGGTGGTCACGTCGGCTACCAAAATCTTATCAAGCAAATCATCTAGGCAGGATATTATTGGAAGACTATGGAGCAAGATTGCTACCATTTTGTAAAGAAGTGTGCTCTATGCCAGATACATGCACCTTCTATTCATGCGCCAACGACATATTTGCAAACCACCATCTTTCCATGGCTATTTTTTTATATGGGCCTTTGATGTTGTGGGCCCCATCACTCCTTCTACTTCAAACGGCTACAAATACTTTCTTGCAGCAAAAAAATATTTCACTAAATGGGTCGAAGCTATCACTTTGCGTACAATAGAAGGTCGACACATGGTCTCATTCATCCAGAAGAATATCCTTTGTCATTTTGGCATACCGCATGATATCGTGTCGGACAATAAAAGCCATTTCAAGAATAAGAGAATAAGGACATTTGACTCAAAGTTCAGAATCCATCATCATTTTTCCGCTCCTTATTATCCTCAAGGGAATGGTCAAGCAGAGGCCACCAATAAGATTCTGATTCGAATTCTGGAGCGAACTTTGGAAACAGGCCGTGACTGGCATGAAAAGATTCATGATGCATTGTGGGCGTATAGAACCACCATTCAAACTCCAACTAATGCTACTCCGTCAAAACTTGTCTACGGAACTGAAGTAGTACTACCTCTACATGTTCAGAAACCTGCTATGAAACTTGCATCACTTCTGAAGCTGCCACTTGATCAGTATAAGCAACAACGACTAGTATAACTTGATTTGCTCGATGAAAGGAGGCTCAGAGCAGCACTGCACGCTCAATCATATCGACACAGAGTAGCCAGACAATATGCAAAATTTGTCATTGAAAGGAAATTTTGAGTCAATGATCTAGGGCTCAGATCAACGACCTATCTCAAGCACCGCCCGAATGGCAAATGGTCGACGAATTGAGAAGGGCCCTATGTTGTCGAGGAAGCATTACCATGCAATTCATATCTGCTCATCAATGCCGACGGTGTGGAATTATCAGACCCTATCAATGCTCAACATTTGAAAATTTTCTATACTTAAATCCTTTATTCCATCCTTTGTAATTCCTCAATATATTTTCTTCAATAATGGTCAAATTCTTCTTTCCCAGTTACACTAGGGCATTATTTTGAAAATTGTCTTCAAAACGTCCTGTATGCAGGCAGGATCACACAAATCTCTTATTTTGCATGCATGTGCACCCATTTACAGCATTTGCATTCATTTGCATGCATTCATTCGCATTCATCTGCATCAATTTGCATTTGCATCAAAATTCCCCTTCAGGTTAAGGGATAAACCTGAGTTTCCCATTCAGGATAAAGGATAATCCTGAGACATCGACAAAGTCGTCCAAAAGTCATCACGAAGATGAAGATTGAAGATCTCCCATCGTGACCAACAAACACTTTTCAAAACATCATTTTTTTTTAAATTTGACCTACGAGTCAAGTCCTTTATCAAAACCATTTTTGTCAATCTTGTCAAAATCAACCTTCGAGTTAAGCCTTTTCTAAACCCAGTTTAACACTTGGTCTTTCCAAACCCAGTTTAACACCTGGTCCTTCCAAACCCAGTCTAGCACCTGGTCCTTCCAAACCCAGTTTAACACCTGGTCCTTCTAAACCTAGTTTAGCACCTGGTCCTTCCAAAACCCGATTTAGCAACGGTGCTTCCCAAAAATCAATCATTGAATTGTTCCTTCCAAAAACCCAGTATTCGTGTCGGTAATTTTTTAAAAAACCAGTGATTGTGCTGGTAATCTTTCAAAAACCAGTGTTCGTGCTGGTAATTTTTCAAAAAAGAAATAGTGTTCGTGCTGGTAATTCTTTAAAACCTAGTGTTTGTGCTGGTAGTTTTCCAAAACCCAGTGTTTGTGCTGGTAATCTTTCAAAAACGAGTGTTCGTGCTGGTAATTTTTAAAAAAATCTAGTGTTCGTGCTGGTAAAATTTCAAAACCCAGTGTTCGTGCTGGTAAAATTTCAAAAATCCAGTGTTCGTGCTGGTAAATTTTCAAAAAATTTAGTGATTGTGCTGGTAAAATTTCAAAACCCAGTGTTCGTGCTGGTAAAATTTCAAAACCCAGTGTTCGTGCTTGTAAAATTTCAAAAATCCAGTGTTCGTACTGGTAAAATTTCAAAAAAATCCATTGTTCGTGCTGGTAAAATTTCAAAACCCAATGTTCGTGCTGGTAAAATTTCAAAAATCCAGTGTTCGTGCTGGTAAAATTTCAAAAAAATCCAGTGTTCATGCTAGTAAAATTTCAAAACCCAGTGTTCGTGCTGGTAAAATTTTAAAAATCCAATGTTCGTGCTGGTAAAATTTCAAAAAAAAAAAAAACTCAGTGATCATGCTGGTAATTTTTCAAAAAACAAGTGTTCGTGCTGGTAATTTTTCAAAACCCAGTATTCGTACTGGTAATTTTTCAAAACATAATGTGTGCACTAATGTCTATTTTTCCTTCACGATTCAAGTTCCGACTCGAATTTCTTTTCCTTCCAAATTGATCTACTTTTCCTTCAAGATTCGAGTTTCGACTTAAATTTATTTTCCTTCCAAATTGATTTACTTTTCCTTCAGGATTCGAGTTCCGACTCGAAATTCTTTTCCTTCCAAATTGATTTACTTTTCCTTTAAGATTCGAGTTCCGACTTGAATTTATTTTCCTTCTACAATGGATCTAGTTTTCCTTCGAAGATTCGAGTTTCGACCCGAGTTTTCTTTTCCTTCTGAATTGGTCTAGAAAATTAGAGTTTCGACTCGAATTTTCTTCCAAATCCAATTCAAATGTCCTATAATTGGTCTAGAAGATTAGAGTTCCGACTCGAATTTTGTTTCAAATCCAATTCAAATGTCCTAGAATTGGTTTAGAAGATTAGAGTTCCAACTCGAATTTTCTTCCAAATCCAATTCAAATGTCTTAGAATTGGTCTAGAAGATTAGATTTCCGACTCGAATTTTCTTTCAAATTCAATTCAAATGTCCTAGAATTGGTCTACAAGATTAGATTTCTAACTCAATTTTTCTTCCAAATCCAATTCAGATATCCTAGAATTGGTCTAGAAAATTAGAGTTCCGACTCAAATTTTCTTTCAAATCCAATTCAAACGCCTGGAATCGGTCTAGAAAATTAGAATTCCGACTTGAATTTTCTTCCAAATCCAATTCGCTTGGCTTTCCTTTAAAGGTTTGAACTCCTACTCAAACTTTTCTACAATTTAGTAATTGGTCTAGAAGATCCAAGTTCTGACTCAAATTTTCTTTCAAAACCCAATTCATTTAGTTTTCCCTTAAAGATATGAATTCCGATTTGAATCTTCTTTCAAAACACAGTTTAGCACTTGGTTCATTTAAAGCCCACAAGTTGAACCCTTCCTTCTTAAACTATGATCCTTAGGTCAAATCCTTATGGAATTGATAATTTGTAGGTCAAACCCTTGTGGAACTGATGTGGTCCTTACGTTAAATCCCTATGGAATTGATAGTTCGTAGGTTGAACCTCAGTAGAACCAATGTGATTTGTAGGTTGAACGCCTGTCAAACCAATACGGCTAATAGGTGGAACCCCTTTATAAACCAAAAGTCCTTCTCAACCCAGTGATTCTTAGGTTGAACCCCTTTCGAATCAATCTCATTCTCAAACCTTTGATCTGTAGTTGGAATTCCTATCAATCTCAGGTTCTTAAGTTGAACCCCTTTGGAACTAATCCCATTGCTAAAAATTTGATTTGTAGGTTGAAGTCCTCCTGATACAATATTCTTTACAGTCCTTAGGTCGAACCCCTTTTGGATTGATATTTTTCTGAAATGTGATTTGTAGGTTGAAGTCCTCCTGATCCAAGTTCTTAGGCTGAATCCCTATTGAACCCACGTCGTTCCCAGTGAACCCATGTCGTTCTCAATTGAACCCATGTCGTTCCCAGTGAACTAATTTCTAATTTCAACCTTCGGGTAAATCAATTTTCAAATTCAAGCCTTCGGGTTACAATCTTACCAACCTCAGTCATTTTTCTGTCTTTGGGTTACAACTTTATCAATATCTATCACTTTCTAAGCTTTCAGGTTACAACTTCATCAATGTCAATCAATTTCAAATCATCCAATTCGATCTTTCAATCCAAATCCTTCTTTCGAGCTGGTCGGTCAATAAATCCTGCTTTCTAGCTGGTCGGTCAACAAATCCTGCTTTCAAGTTGGTAAGTCAAAACAAAACTCAACTTTCGAGTTGATCTTTTACTGAGTCTTTTCAGGACTCAATTTGGTCATGGATGTGTCAATTAGACCTCAAGCAATTTTTTTCACCAAAGATTTCAAGAAAATTTTGCCAATTTGTCATTAAATATTTGTTGATTTCAAAAATCTTTATTGCACAAAAACATTACCTTAGAATACCTTCAGTATTTCTTCCGAAAGGACAAAGCTTTCGCGAAAAAGGATTCAAAATTCAAAATCTTTCTATTGGCCAACCAAAAGGATGAAGAATAGATCCTCGATATGGCCAACAAAGAAAATTCAATATTGTTGCAAAGTCATAAGTGATCGGTATTGATCGCAGTCAATGGCACATTTTTAAAGATCATTCTTGGAAAATAAAGTAGTCGAAATATCCTGGGTGACACAGAAAAATCCATTCAATTTTTATATATCCTCAATCACCTAAGTTGCAATTAAATATCTGCAAAAGGGATCTCTCAATTATCGTCAAGATGAAGACAAATTTTGTGAGTTAGACCCCCGGGGCCAAAGAAGATATGGATCATCTCCGAGATGAAGGAGTTTGTGATGGATCCTTCCAGGGAAAGTTCAGATCACCGTCAAGATGAAGGCGACTGCGATGAGCCTCCCGACAAACCCTAAAGGATATTTAATTTCTGCTATCACCAAGAGATTTCCAACCAAAGAGCTAATAACTGTCAATATAATCCCTGAGAGAAAAGAAGGATCAGAGCATCTCTAAGATGAAGAAGTTTGTGACATACCCTTCCAAAAAAAGAGAGAGAGAGAAAAGTCAGGACATCTCCAAAATGAAGAATGATGTAATCCCCAAAAACCCAAGAGAGCTCTAATTCTGCCAAAAAAAAGTGGGCAGAAAGATCATCATGAGAAAAGAATCTCAGGATATCAGACTGCCGAATCTTCCAAGAATCTTCTTTAATTTTGTGAAATTCTATTATCAATATTCTTTCACCAATTGCTTTCACAATATCAAGAATACTCTCTTTTCTGTTCATATCATGGAAATTGATAGCCTCCGTGAAAGAAAGTCAATTACAAGAAATTTGAATTCGAATCTTGATTCTACTGATGTTATGCCCAGTCGGAGGTAATACTTCAGGTAGAAAAGAGGGAATGTTTTCAAAACAATGTGCATCACTTTCAATTATTTTGAATCAACAATAATTTTCAATATTTTGACAATATTTTCTAGCTATCCTGACGAGAAGCGAATGCTTGAGGTTCATCTTTGGCACATCCTGACATCAGTTGTTATCCATTTTAGGACTTGATAACGGGAGTTTTCAAGATTCCTTCCCTTCTGTTGGTATAATCTGAGCGCCTGGGCTCTCATATTCACACACTTCCCTGTGTCCCCACTGTCCCACCATAGACAGTCCAATTTCGGCTTGAGGTTAAGCCACCAATCATTTCCTCACAAAAGGTCACCAATTTCAAAAGTTATTTAGTCTCAGCAATGAGGCACCCAAAATCAAACCCCTTTTCAAGCTTTAGGGACCCCAATTTCATCCTTTTGCAAAACCCCTATCGGATTCATTGTGCGGAGCTCATTTCTCACTCAAATCCAAGCCAATTGTCTTCGAGTCAGTCATTCATAGTCAGTCATATTCCCCAGAGTCTAACTTGAGCTCACCAAGAGTTCAAGTGCTCCAGTTTCAGTTCAAAACCATTTCTAAATGTCCAGGAGCCCATTTTAGCCCGTTTCAGCTCTTTCAGCTGAGTTCAGTCACTTGAGCTAGTGTTTGAGCTTCGATTTTAGTTCATGTTAGTATTACTGACATTTGTTTTAGCTCAAACTCAGCTTAGATTCGTAATTCACTTCACTCTAGTGACCATTCCATACCATTTCTCTAAAAATGGCAGCTTTTCTTGAAAATTTAGTCGGAAAGGTCAGTTGAGTCAGTGTCTGGTCAGTTCATTTGAGTTCTGAAACTCTAAAACCTAGCTCATTTCATTTTAATTCAGCTCAAACCTTAATTTTCAGTGTCACTCTAACCCAGTAGAGTCCAAAAATCATTTCTTCAACCATTTTGCAAATTTTATCAGTTTTTATGCTTTTCAAACTTGTACAACTGCCAATTGGGGTCTAACATCCAAAATTCTTCATTCAGGGTCTGCATTTCGCATGTCATTCTCATCATTTCATATCATTTCTTAACATTTCATAACATTTCATCACATTTCATTCTATTTTTCAAAGTCCAGAACTCTAGTTTTATAAATTTCAATCCAGATTGAGTTTTAAAAGTTTTTAGAAATCAATTTCAAACCCTGGGTTTCCAAAATTGACATTTTTACCCCCAAAATTTTAAATTTAGAAATATTTTCTTGAGAAAAACAATATGGATTTATTTCAAACTCAAATTTTCAAATTCTATACTGGATTTGCTTCGCAACGGGGTATTGAACTTCAAAATCCGAGCTCGTTTCAAAAACTGTCAAAAATAGCTCGTTTCGTTTGAATTTTTTTTAAAAGACTATTTTACCCCTCTAATCGTCAAAATAAATTTCAAAAGTGGAATTTGGACCCGCTCTGAGATGGTCCATCCATTTGCATTTTTTGTTTTAATTTATAAAAAAAGAAAAAAAATTACTTTTTTCTTTGTTTTTTGTTTGTTTTATTTTATTTTTTATTTTATTTTCTTATTTTTTTTTTAAGGTGGGACCCACAAGGGGGTCGACCACTCCAGCCCATTTCCTTTCTTTCTTCCTCTATTTTCCTTTTTTTTTCCTTCTTTCTTTTTTTCTTTCTTTTTCCTTCCTTTTTCCTTTCTTTCTTTCTTTCCTCCTTTCTTTCCTCCACCTCCACTCACGTATACCCCTTTTCAGCCCCCCTTCTCCTTCCTCTTTCCCTCTCCTTTCTTCCCCTTTCTTTCCTTTTCCTTCTTCCCCTCCTCTTTCCTTTTCCTTCCCTTCCTTCTTTCCCCTTTCTTCCTTACTCCCTTGCCATTTCCCTCCACAGCCGTATGGCTGCCAACCATTCACGTAAAAGTTGATTTCACCCTCTCATTCCTAGTGAATTAAAACCTAAAAAACTTAGGGAAAGGGGCTATTAAACTCTAAGAACAAAAAACAAAAGAGGGAAGACACAACGGCTGCCCTATCTCTCATTCAACTCACGTCTCTCTCTCTCTCTCTCTCTCTCTCTCTCTCTCTCTCTCTCTCTCTCTCTCTCCCTTGGTTCCTATCATACACAGTCATCATCAACTCTTACAGCCACCCTAGCCTCCTTTAACACCACCATCTCTAGCAGGCCTTCAGCTTGCAACAACCTCCATCACCATTGCTTCCAGCCATCTTCAATGTCTTCTGCTGCAGCTTCTCCAACCCTTTGACAACAGCCACCTCCAGCCTTGGTGATGCCATAGCCTCCTCTTCAACAGCTGCTGCCACGTCTCCAACGCCAGTCATAGCTCCAGCTACACCAAGACAAGAGGCTGCAGATCTCCAAGTCCTTCCGCCCTTCCAAACTCCCTCACAGCCCCTTCAAGCACCAGCCGACACCTCCTTCTTGCCGTCACCATCTCCAATCGCCGGCCCCTTTTGTGGCTATAGCCACCCTTCTTGGCAACACAGCAGCAGCCACCTTGGGCAGCACCAATACTCCTTCCTTCCACCACCAGCCAAACCTCTGACACAGCCCCAGCTGTTACAAGTGCAACCCCAAGGTAAGAATCTTCGGTCTTGTATGCATCCATTGCTTCTTTTTATAATAGCCCCTTTTTGCAGCATAGTAACATGTATTTTTTTTTTGCGATGGTTATGAATGTGGCATAAAACCAGATCTAAGATGATGAAAGGGTCTCTTTCATAATCTTTTAAAACATAAATAAATATAGAGAAACACATATCTCATGTGTAGGGGCTAATTAAACGATAAGATCCATCTGTTCAATGAATTGGATCTTCCGTTTCGCAAGCCAACAACAAAGAATACACTGTATCCCCATAGATGTGCATTTTAATTTTATATTTTGTGATATTTTATTTTAGAAATACATGTATTTTAATTCATTTTCATTTATTTTCATTCATCTTTTATAGGATTCATTGTTATATAGTTTAAACTCTACAGAATTTTAGTTTTCGACAAAGTCCAACTGTTATTTTATGTTTATTTTTTTATTGTTAAATCCCATTTTTTTTTATGTCAGTTGAGGTTATGCGCCAGTGATATTGTCTCAAAAACCCAAGTTTGTTCGGGTTTCGGAACCCATCTAAACCGATCAAATCCCAATTCGGGTTTTGAACTTCTCTGAATTTTCAATTTCTGCTTTAGCAGACAAGAACCTCCTGCACCACCCTTGTGGGAGATTCGGATTGTCCCCCAAAAATCATGGTGGATTTATAATTGAATCTACTAATGATCTGGAAATTTTTCGGTTTTTCCAATTAGTTTTGACCTCTGTCGAAAATCGGATTTCCCAGACCCCTATGAAAATCTTGATTTTCCTTTGTCAGGGTATAGACAGAGCCTAATGCACTGAGTCCGCTTAACCCGTAGCCCGCCTGCAAAAGATTTCAACACGAAAGTTATTCCTGACATATTTTCATGTCATTTCCCAAAATTTGAGAATTTTTGGAACTGTTTCAGTATTTTTCCCAAAATTTTCTTTTCTGTCTGACAGATTCCAATATCCAAAAATTTCAGAGATTTGGGTCTCTGATAACAGTGTGCCCTTTTCCAAACTGTAACCCAAATCCCAATGATGCAAAAAAATCAACATTTTCTCTTTTTGTAGGAGACATTTTTCCACAATTTCAGCCTTTTTCCCATCTGTCTGTTATTTTTCCCACATTTTCTCCCAAAACCTGTCTGTTTCTCCTAAATCCTAGAGTCGCCGGATTCTGATCCGTCTTGCCGGAGTGGTACAACTCCGAACATAGGTCAAAACCAGAAAGGGTAGAAGGAAAAAATCCTTTCCTTACTGTCCTATGTCACCCCATAAAATTTGGGAAATTTTTATGGAAGTTTGATATCCGAAATCCCCTTTAGAATCAGCATTTTATTCAAAATTTTGATTTTCTTAGGATTTTAACTATTTCCATATTAAAAAAATATAAAAAATTAGATTTTCGAGCTCCATTCTGTTTTTAGAGGTATTTTAAGTGTTCATGCCAAATGTGTCTTAATTCAAAGTGCATTTGCTCCATGTGTTAGTTTATCTTTAAATTCAGAAGCGAAAATCAAGCGAAAATCAGGTTAAATTTGATATTTTATGATATTTTTGCCATTTTAGAATTTTTATCATGTACATGTGCCTATAGAATCATATTAAAGTTAATTTCAATCTCATTTGCATTTCATATTTTTCAATTTTGCAAAATTTATTTCAGAAAACCCTGGTTTCAAGGCCATAGTCTTGTTATCAGGGGTATTTTGGTCATTTTGACTATAATTTCAAAATTTCGATTTCTAATTTCATAAATTTTCATGCATATCATCATATTTCATCATATTATGTTTGATTTATTTCATTTGATTTTCAAAATTCCAAAATTTACAAAAATTCTTTTAGAAAACCCTGATTTCAAGGTCATTAGGGGCATTTTGGTCATTTTGACACCAATTTCGAATTTTCAAGTTTATTTTCAAAATTTATTCATTATTTATTATGTTTATATCAAAGGGGTATGAATTTGGGTTTATATCTGAATAATATCAGATAATTTCCCATATTTTCGGATAAATTCAGAAAAACCTACATTTTGTGCTAACATTGTTTTCTAGTTTTGCAGAAACATTCAAGAAGAAGACTTAGTTATTTTATTTATTTTTTTTATTCAATTCAATGTAAAAAGCAATGTAAGATTTGGAATAAGAGTTACATTTCTGCTTAGAATAGGGATGCATTGCATATAGTTTAATTTCTGCAAATTTCAATATTTGATATATGATTCATGCACATTTATTTTAAATTCATTATGGTTTACATGAATGGAACTTGCACAAGCTCTTATGGAGTTTATAAACTAGGTGGGATTCGTATTTATGGCCATAGTCAGAATACGAAAAAAACCAAGATTTATGATCTTCATATTAACCACATTCAACCTACACTCTTAGGCTAACTTCAAAAATGCACTGCATTTCTCCAAGTTTCAAAAGAATTTCTCAATTCATCAATCGAAACTCCCTTTCAAATTCATATTCATTCATTCATAACATTCAAATTGCATTATTTTCAAATTCATTTTCCCACTTCAATTTCAGAAAAAATAATTTTCTCAAGGATTTACCAAATTTCTTAGGATTAGATTTTCTCAGGATTCTGAGTTTTCAAATGAGATTTCAAAAGCATTTCCTAAGCTCAAACCAAGATTTTCCAATGTTTTAAAATTCTCCAATTTTAAAAATCCCAAGTTTTTAGAAATCGATTTTCTCAGAGTTTCCATTTTCCTGAGAATCCATTTTCCATTTTAAAAATCATTTTCGAATGAATTTCTTAGATTTTCTCAGAGTTATCAAATTCATTTTCATAGAAAAACAAATTCCAAATCTCAAAATCGATTTTCCAAAGTTCAAATTTTCTCGCGAATTCATTTTCCAATCCACTTTCTGATTTCCAATGAAATTCAATGATTTTCCCAGGAATTCTTATTTCAAGCACTTTTCCAATCATTTTTCCAGCATATTTCAATTTTCCAAAGTAAACATCATGTTTCTCAAACTTGCATTATTTTCAAAATTTCATAGCACAAGCCTGATTCTTTATGCATTCTAGAAAAAATAGAGCATAATTTAGATATTTGAGTCAAGTTAAAGCACGTAATTGATCCTTGGTTCAATTACCCCTGGTAAAGGCGCCAGGAACGGTTGAACCTCGTACCGACAGGCGGATCCCATTCCACAGAATTTTCTCTTAAATTTTCAAAACAGAGGTGAGTTAATTTTCAAAACAATTTTTAAAACTTTGGTCGAGTTTGACTCGCAGGATCGTTTCTCTCTCGCAAGAGAGCAGAAAAATTTTGCGATGATAACAGGTTTGGCGACCGTGATGGGACCTGTCTTCGCTTGATCAATTATGTGATTTGACTTAGCTCAATTATCAAAATCATGCTCTATGAATTGTCAGCTTTTAATTTCTAATATCATGTGAACCTAGGAGCCTAGATTTGAACCTAGCTGACATGGACTGCATGTAAACTAGGCATGGTTTGGTAGGACCATATTGAGGAGAATTATGCATGCTCACTTAGACTTAGGTCTGAAATACAACACTCCTCAATCTAGGATTTATGTGAAAACAATGTTTGCTTCTTCAAAAAATTTCAAAATCTCTATCTTTTTAGGTTTTAGAGCCCTCTATTTACATGCATGTGATCATGTTTTCAAAAAGCACCCCACCTATGTCTACCCGATCTTCACGTTGCTAGGATTTCTTTCAGAACCATAGTTCGGGACAAAGCCTCACAAGTGGGCCACTTATTTGGGCTAACGCCCCCCTGCCACGTACCAAGGGCTATAGTCCAACGTATATCGACAGACGCTCAAAGATGTTGGGAAAACACAAGCCTAGAACCGAAGATGAATCTTATGCCACGTACATCGAGCCTCGGCTCGAGTATATCGGCATAACATGATTGGACACAACTGATCTGAGCCTAGAGTCAGGATTAGGGTCCTAAAGCTCTTTCAAAATTGATGCATTTAGAGTCAGCTTCTTAGGGAATGTTGTATGTGCATAATTGTTTGTGATTGAATGTATGATATTCATTTCCACTTATTTTCCCATATTTTTTCCAGTTTTTCCAAAATATTAGATAATTTTCCAAAATACTTTATTTTCTCATTTATAAAGCATTTCTTTATAAACCTTGGACGATTTTTCCAAATTATCCACTTTTTCTTCAAAACTTTAGGTGATTTTTCATTCTTTCGTTCCTCTGGACTTCGAATTTTCAACATTTCACTTTATCCTGCCTGCAATTTTCAAAATTCTTGTATTTTTTTCAAAGTCTAATTTTAATCTTCCTATCTTTCAGTCCAATGGCATCCAGTCAGCTCGACTTCGTCTTTCTTGAGGATCACATCTCCTACAAGGTGCGACAAAATCTTCTCGAGCATCAAGCTCTCAGCACCAGACCCTTCTTTCCCCGATGATACTATACTTGGTTCAAGAGCTTCTCTCGTATGTTTCCGAATCGCTTGAGCGATTGCGGGTTGGAACTGACATCCACAATGGGAAAGTTGACAGTCAACAACAATCTGGTCCATGCACTGGTAGAGTGGTGGAATCCGCGCACTTGCACATTCTGGTTCCCATGGGGCGAGATGACTCTGCTGATGGATGAGTTTTCAGAGATCATAGAATTGCCCGAGCCAGCCGGTCAGCCTGAAGATCCATTGGAGTAGCAATTTTTTATCAATGTCAAGGGTCTGGACCCTAAAGATGCTTTAGCTCGCATGACATGGTGCAAGTCTTGGCCACTGATTGAAGAAAATGGGAATGAATATGTGAGCCTGATCGAGATCTACCGACAGTATGGGGCATTTGCAGAAGTCAGCTCATTATCTAGAACAACTCGAGAAAGAATTCAGTATGCGATGGTCATTTGCACTGAAGGGCTCACTTTCTTCCTAGATATACATATGTGTATGGCAAGCAGTTCAAGCTACTTTGCCCATTTTCCTGTACCTACTACTATCCAGAGCGATGCGTTAGGCAACTTTCTCAAAGACAGAAGCGCATAGAAGCTCGGCTACTATCAAGGGTTATGCCAGAGTTCAACCTTGCATCAGCGCAGTGATCAGAAACATACCATTCTATGGCTGAGATTCTTTCATCATTCTCACTCTTTTCTCTAGTCATCGTGTCTCTGCTGATCATTGAGAGTGGTGGCAGACTGTCTATATGCTCACTCTTTCTTAAGTCCACTATTGATGCAATCATATTTTTCCTTCAATAAAAAAAATCCTTCAATTTTCATTCTATCACGGTTTGACGACCTCGCCTAGGTGACAAGGCATATTTGCAGTTGTTCGGTTCTTCTCGCAAAGAATGACAACACAATTGTCGTAATCCCAATGATGACTCAATCCCTAGTAATGGGATATTCTTTCAATTATCTACCAAATTCTCATCAAATATTTTTCCTATATTCATTTCTATCCTGAATCTTCATCATCGAAATTTAATCATCCATCTCATTCTGTAGAGAGTATCAGTATTTCCAAGTGGTTAAGATCAGATCAAGCAAGAAGACACCACTGTGTCAGTGCATCAGTGATTCTAGAAGCAAACAAGAAGAAATGGATTCTCCAAGATCTGCCAGAAGATAGATTCTGAATGATAGTGATGACATTGATCCTGCTGCATATCAGATGTTCAAGAAAATAATGATTAGGATGATGTTTAAGTAAGCTGAAGACAGTCTCAGAAAGGCTCCCATCAAGGAGAAGACATATGTCTCCTTCACTCAGAATATCACTGGCAAGAGTAACGAGTGTTTTGGCGCGTGTCTGCCCAATATTTTATTCTCGCCGATGTCCTCTATCATCGTGGATTTAGTTCTAAATATGCCAGATGCCTAGATGAAGATGAAGCCAAAGAAGTCTCGCGGGAAGTACACTAAGGCATTTGCGGTGGTCACGTCGGCTACCAAAATCTTATCAAGCAAATCATCTAGGCAGGATATTATTGGAAGACTATGGAGCAAGATTGCTACCATTTTGTAAAGAAGTGTGCTCTATGCCAGATACATGCACCTTCTATTCATGCGCCAACGACATATTTGCAAACCACCATCTTTCCATGGCTATTTTTTTATATGGGCCTTTGATGTTGTGGGCCCCATCACTCCTTCTACTTCAAACGGCTACAAATACTTTCTTGCAGCAAAAAAATATTTCACTAAATGGGTCGAAGCTATCACTTTGCGTACAATAGAAGGTCGACACATGGTCTCATTCATCCAGAAGAATATCCTTTGTCATTTTGGCATACCGCATGATATCGTGTCGGACAATAAAAGCCATTTCAAGAATAAGAGAATAAGGACATTTGACTCAAAGTTCAGAATCCATCATCATTTTTCCGCTCCTTATTATCCTCAAGGGAATGGTCAAGCAGAGGCCACCAATAAGATTCTGATTCGAATTCTGGAGCGAACTTTGGAAACAGGCCGTGACTGGCATGAAAAGATTCATGATGCATTGTGGGCGTATAGAACCACCATTCAAACTCCAACTAATGCTACTCCGTCAAAACTTGTCTACGGAACTGAAGTAGTACTACCTCTACATGTTCAGAAACCTGCTATGAAACTTGCATCACTTCTGAAGCTGCCACTTGATCAGTATAAGCAACAACGACTAGTATAACTTGATTTGCTCGATGAAAGGAGGCTCAGAGCAGCACTGCACGCTCAATCATATCGACACAGAGTAGCCAGACAATATGCAAAATTTGTCATTGAAAGGAAATTTTGAGTCAATGATCTAGGGCTCAGATCAACGACCTATCTCAAGCACCGCCCGAATGGCAAATGGTCGACGAATTGAGAAAGGCCCTATGTTGTCGAGGAAGCATTACCATGCAATTCATATCTGCTCATCAATGCCGACGGTGTGGAATTATCAGACCCTATCAATGCTCAACATTTGAAAATTTTCTATACTTAAATCCTCTATTCCATCCTTTGTAATTCCTCAATATATTTTCTTCAATAATGGTCAAATTCTTCTTTCCCAGTTACACTAGGGCATTATTTTGAAAATTGTCTTCAAAACGTCCTGTATGCAGGCATGATCACACAAATCTCTTATTTTGCATGCATGTGCACCCATTTACAGCATTTGCATTCATTTGCATGCATTCATTCGCATTCATCTGCATCAATTTGCATTTGCATCAAAATTCCCCTTCAGGTTAAGGGATAAACCTGAGTTTCCCATTCAGGATAAAGGATAATCCTGAGACATCGACAAAGTCGTCCAAAAGTCATCACGAAGATGAAGATTGAAGATCTCCCATCGTGACCAACAAACACTTTTCAAAACATCAATTTTTTTTAAATTTGACCTACGAGTCAAGTCCTTTATCAAAACCATTTTTGTCAATCTTGTCAAAATCAACCTTCGAGTTAAGTCTTTTCTAAACCCAGTTTAACACTTGGTCCTTCCAAACTCAGTTTAACACCTGGTCCTTCCAAACCCAGTCTAGCACCTGGTCCTTCCAAACCCAGTTAAACACCTGGTCCTTCTAAACCTAGTTTAGCACCTGGTCCTTCCAAAACCCGATTTAGCATCGGTCCTTCCCAAAAATCAATCATTGAATTGTTCCTTCCAAAAACCCAGTGTTCGTGCCGGTAATTTTTTAAAAAACCAGTGATTGTGCTGGTAATCTTTCAAAAACCAGTGTTCGTGCTGGTAATTTTTCAAAAAAAAAAATAGTGTTTGTGCTGGTAATTCTTTAAAACCCAGTGTTTGTGCTGGTAGTTTTCCAAAACCCAGTGTTCGTGCTGGTAATCTTTCAAAAACGAGTGTTCGTGCTGGAAATTTTTAAAAAAATCTAGTGTTCGTGCTGGTAAAATTTCAAAACCTAGTGTTCGTGTTGGTAAAATTTCAAAAATCCAGTGTTCGTGCTGGTAAATTTTCAAAAAATTTAGTGATTGTGCTGGTAAAATTTCAAAACCCAGTGTTCGTGCTGGTAAAATTTCAAAACCCAGTGTTCGTGCTTGTAAAATTTCAAAAATCCAGTGTTCGTACTGGTAAAATTTCAAAAAAATCCAATGTTCGTGCTGGTAAAATTTCAAAACCCAATGTTCGTGCTGGTAAAATTTCAAAAATTCAGTGTTCGTGCTGGTAAAATTTCAAAAAAATCCAGTGTTCGTGCTAGTAAAATTTCAAAACCCAGTGTTCGTGCTGGTAAAATTTTAAAAATTCAGTGTTCGTGCTGGTAAAATTTCAAAAAAAAAAAAAAACTCAGTGATCATGTTGGTAATTTTTCAAAAAACAAGTGTTCGTGCTGGTAATTTTTCAAAACCCAGTATTCGTACTAGTAATTTTTCAAAACTTAATGTGTGCACTAATACATTTTGAAAATCTGGTGCTCATATTGGTACACTTTAAAATTCAGTGTCCAAATTGATCTATTTTTCCTTCAGGATTCGAGTTCCGACTCGAATTTCTTTTCCTTCCAAATTGATCTACTTTTCCTTCAGGATTCGAGTTTCGACTTAAATTTCTTTTCCTTCCAAATTGATTTACTTTTCCTTCAGGATTCGAGTTCCGACTCAAATTTCTTTTCCTTCCAAATTGATTTACTTTTCCTTCAAGATTCGAGTTCCGACTTGAATTTCTTTTCCTTCTACAATGGATCTAGTTTTCCTTCGAAGATTCGAGTTTCGACCCAAGTTTTCTTTTTCTTCTGAATTGGTCTAGAAAATTAGAGTTTCGACTCGAATTTTCTTCCAAATCCAATTCAAATGTCCTATAATTGGTCTAGAAGATTAGAGTTCCGACTCGAATTTCGTTTCAAATCCAATTCAAATGTCCTAGAATTGGTTTAGAAGATTAGAGTTCCGACTCGAATTTTCTTCCAAATCCAATTCAAATGTCTTAGAATTGGTCTAGATGATTAGATTTCCGACTCGAATTTTCTTTCAAATTCAATTCAAATGTCCTAGAATTGGTCTAGAAGATTAGATTTCCAACTCAATTTTTCTTCCAAATCCAATTCAGATATCCTAGAATTGGTCTAGAAAATTAGAGTTTCGACTCAAATTTTCTTTCAAATCCAATTCAAACGCCTAGAAGCGGTCTAGAAAATTAGAATTTCGACTTGAATTTTCTTCCAAATCCAATTCGCTTGGCTTTCCTTTAAAGGTTTGAACTCCTACTCAAACTTTTCTACAATTTAGAAATTGGTCTAGAAGATCCAAGTTCCGACTCGAATTTTCTTTCAAAACCCAATTCGTTTAGTTTTCCCTTAAAGATATAAATTCCGATTTGAATCTTCTTTCAAAACCCAGTTTAGCACTTGGTTCATTTAAAGCCCACAAGTTGAACCCTTCCTTCTTAAACTGTGATCCTTAGGTCAAATCCCTATGGAATTGATAGTTTGTAGGTCAAACCCCTGTGGAACCGATGTGGTCCTTAGGTTAAATCCCTATGGAATTGATAGTTCGTAGGTTGAACCTCTGTAGAACCAATGTGATTTGTAGGTTGCACGTCTGTCAAACCAATACGGCTAATAGGTGGAACCCCTTTATAAACCAAAAGTCCTTCTCAACCCAGTGATTCTTAGGTTGAACCCCTTTCGAATCAATCTCATTCTCAAAACTTTGATCTGTAGGTGGAATTCCTATCGATCCTAGGTTCTTAAGTTGAACCCCTTCGGAACTAATCCCATTGCTAAAAATTTGATTTGTAGGTTGAAGTCCTCCTGATCCAATATTCTTTACAGTCCTTAGGTCGAACCCCTTTTGGATTGATATTTTTCTGAAATGTGATTTGTAGGTTGAAGTCCTCCTGATCCAAGTTCTTAGGCTGAATCCCTATTGAACCCACGTCGTTCCTAGTGAACCCATGTCGTTCTCAATTGAACCCATGTCGTTCCCAGTGAACTAATTTCTAATTTCGACCTTCGGGTAAATCAATTTTTAAATTCAAGCCTTCGGGTTACAATCTTACCAACCTCAGTCATTTTTCTGTCTTTGGGTTACAACTTTATCAATATCTATCACTTTCTAAGCTTTCAGGTTACAACTTCATCAATGTCAATCAATTTCAAATCATCTAATTCGATCTTTCAATCCAAATCCTGCTTTCGAGCTGGTCGGTCAACAAATCCTGCTTTCTAGATGGTCGATCAACAAATCCTGCTTTCAAGTTGGTAAGTCAAAACAAAACTCAACTTTCGAGTTGATCTTTACCGAGTCTTTTCAGGACTCAATTTGGTCATGGATGTGTCAATTAGACCTCAAGCAATTTTTTTCACCAAAGATTTCAAGAAAATTTTGCCAATTTGTCATTAAATATTTGTTGATTTCAAAAATCTTTATTGCACAAAAACATTACCTTAGAATACCTTCAGTATTACTTCCGAAAGGACAAAGCTTTCGCGAAAAATGATTCAAAATTCAAAATTTTTCTATTGGCCAACCAAAAGGATGAAGAATAGATCCTCGATATGGCCAACAAAGAAAATTCAATATTGTTGCAAAGTCATAAGTGATCAGTATTGATCGCACTCAATGCCACATTTTTAAAGATCATTCTTGAAAAATAAAGCAGTCGAAATATCCTGGGTGACACAGAAAAATCCATTCAATTTTTATATCTCCTCAATCACCTAAGTTGCAATTAAATATCTGCAAAAGGGATCTCTCAATTATCGTCAAGATGAAGACAAATTTTGTGAGTTAGACCCCCGGGGCCAAAGAAGATATGGATCATCTCCGAGATGAAGGAGTTTGTGATGGATCCTTCCAGGGAAAGTTCAGATCATCGTCAAGATGAAGGCGACTGCGATGAGCCTCCCGACAAACCCTAAAGGATATTTAATTTCTGCTATCACCAAGAGATTTCCAACCAAAGAGCCAATAACTGTCAATATAATCCCTGAGAGAAAAGAAGGATCAGAGCATCTCTGAGATGAAGAAGTTTGTGACGTACCCTTCCAAAAAAAAGAGAGAGAGAAAAGTCAGGACATCTCCAAAATGAAGGATGATGTAATCCCCAAAAACCCAAGAGAGCTCTAATTTTGCAAAAAAAAAGTGGGCAGAAAGATCATCATGAGAAAAGAATCTCAGGATATCAGACTGCCGAATCTTCCAAGAATCTTCTTTAATTTTGTGAAATTCTATTATCAATATTCTTTCACCAATTGCTTTCACAATATCAAGAATACTCTCTTTTCTGTTCATATCATGGAAATTGATAGCCTCCGTGAAAGAAAGTCAATTGCAAGAAATTTGAATTCGAATCTTGATTCTACGGATGTTAAGCCCAGTCGGAGGTAATACTTCAGGTAGAAAAGAGGGAATGTTTTCAAAACAATGTGCATCACTTTCAATTATTTTGAATCAACAATAATTTTCCACATTTTGACAATATTTTCTAGGTATCCTAACGCGAAGCGAGAGCTTGAGGTTCATCTTTGGCACATCCTGACATCAGTTGTTATCCATTTTAGGACTTGATAATGGGAGTTTTCAAGATTCCTTCCCTTCTGTTGGTATAATCTGAGCGCCTGAGCTCTCATATTCACACACTTCCCTGTGTCCCCACTGTCCCACCATAGACAGTCCAATTTCGGCTTGAGGTTAAGCCACCAATCATTTCCTCATAAAAGGTCACCAATTTCAAAAGTTATTTAGTCTCAACAATGAGGCACCCAAAATCAAACCCCTTTTCAAGCTTTAGGGACCCCAATTTCATCCTTTTGCAAAACCCCTATCGGATTCATTGTGCGGAGATCCGAAGGTTTCATTTTGGTTTCTCCCTTCGAGGATTCCATTCATTTCTCGCCCAATCAGGATAAGGGTACAAACCTGAGCCTCCTTTGATGAGGTATTTTATTTTTCGCCCAATCAGGATAAGGGTACAAACCTGAGCCTCCTTTGATGAGGTATTTCATTTTCCGCCCAATTAGAATAAGGGTATAAACCTGAGCCTCCTTTGATGAGGTATTTCATTTTTCGCCCAATCAGGATAAGGGTACAAACCTGAGCCTCCTCTGAGGAGGTATTTCATTTCCCGATCAGGTTAAGGGTTAAACCTAAGCCTCATTTTGATGAAGTATTTCATTTCCCGGTCAAGTTAAGGGTCAAACCTGAGCTTTGTTTCTACACGAGGTATTTTTCGTTCCATCTAGGTTAAGGGCAAAACCTGAATCTCACTTCTTTGAAGTAAAATTCTTTCTTCTTTGTTCTCCATTTCATATCCACCATTTTCATCAGGGCTAATCTCTTCATAACCAGTCAGATCCTTCTAACTGGGGCATTTTTATAGCCCAAATTTGGTGTGTTTTTCTTTGCCACTAAGCTCGTCTTCAAGCCGGCTTAGTAGCAAAGAGGGGCATCTGTAAACACCCCAAATTTTCCATATCCATTCTCAAACAATCCTCCTCAGGCAGTGTCAACCCTGTTAGGTCAGTGTAGGAGTGAAACCCCGAGTCAGTTTCAGAAAATCATCATTTTACCAACTTTCATTAAGAAAATTACCATTTTACTCCTAGGTCATCCCGGACCTCAGTCAGTCGGAGTCAACCGATCTCATTGGTCAGCTCAGAACATTTAGAATATCAGTCATTTTAAGCTCATCTGAGCTCACAATGAATAAACAATTTTCATTTCTGACCATTCCTGCCAAAATGAGATCATTTCTTCATAAATGAGCTCATTTCTCACTCAAATCCAAGCCAATTGTCTCCGAGTCAGTCAGTCATATTCCCCAGAGTCTAAATTGAGCTCACCAAGAGTTCAAGTGCTCCAGTTTCAGTTCAAAACCATTTCTAAATGTCCAGGAGCCCATTTTAGCCCGTTTCAGCTCTTTCAGCTGAGTTCAGTCACTTGAGCTAGTGTTTGAGCTTCGATTTTAGTTCATGTCAGTATTACTGACCTTTGTTTTAGCTCAAACCCAGCTTAAATTCGTAATTCACTTCACTCTAGTGACCATTCTATACCATTTCTCTAAAAATGGCAGCTTTTCTTGAAAATTTAGTCGGAAAGGTCAGTTGAGTCACTGTCTGGTCAGTTCATTTGAGTTCTGAAACTCTAAAACCTAGCTCATTTCAGTTCAATTCAGCTCAAACCTTAATTTTCAGTGTCACTCTAACCCAGTAGACTCCAAAAATCATTTCTTCAACCATTTTGCAAATTTTATCAGTTTTTATGCTTTTTAAACTAGTACAACTGCCAATTGGGGTCTAACATCCAAAATTCTTCATTCAGGGTCTGCATTTCGCATGTCATTTCTCATCATTTCATATCATTTCTTAACATTTCATAACATTTCATCACATTTCATTATATTTTTCAAAGTCCAGAACTCCAGTTTTATAAATTTCAATCCAGATTGAGTTTTAAAAGTTTTCAGAAATCAATTTCAAACCCTGGGTTTCCAAAATTGACATTTTTACCCCCAAAATTTTAAATTTAGAAATATTTTCTTGAGAAAAACAATATGGTTTTATTTCAAACTCAAATTTTCAAATTCTATACTGGATTTGCTTCGCAACGGGGTATTGAACTTTAAAATCCGAGCTCGTTTCAAAACCTGTCAAAAATAGCTCGTTTCGTTTGGAAATTTTTTTAAAAGACTATTTTACCCCTCTAATCGTCAAAATAAATTTCAAAAGTGGAATTTGGACCCGCTCTGAGATGGTCCATCCATTTGCATTTTTTGCTTTAATTTATAAAAAAAGAAAAAAAAATTACCTTTTTCTTTGTTTTTTGTTTGTTTTATTTTATTTTTTATTTTATTTTCTTATTTTATTTTTTTTAAGGTGGGACCCACAAGGGGGTCGACCACCCCAGCCCATTTCCTTTCTTTCTTCCTCTATTTTCCTTTTTTTTTCCTTCTTTCTTTCTTTTCTTCCTTTTTCCTTCCTTTTTCCTTTCTTTCTTTCTTTCCTCCTTTCTTTCCTCTCCCTCCACTCACGTATACCCCTTTTCAGCCCCCCTTCTCCTTCCTCTTTCCCTCAACTTTCTTCCCCTTTCTTTCCTTTTCCTTCCCTTCCTTCTTTCCCCTTTCTTCCTTACTCCCTTACTCCCTTGCCATTTCCCTCCATAGCCGTATGGCTGCCAACCATTCACGTAAAAGTTGATTTCACCCTCTCATTCCTAGTGAATTAAAACCTAGAAAACTTAGGGAAAGGGGCTATTAAACTCTAAGAACAAAAAACAAAAGAGGGAAGACACAACGGCTGCCCTATCTCTCATTCAACTCACGTCTCTCTCTCTCTCTCCCTTGGTTCCTATCATACACAGTCATCATCAACTCTTACAGCCACCCTAGCCTCCTTTAACACCACCATCTCTAGCAGGCCTTCAGCTTGCAACAACCTCCATCACCATTGCTTCCAGCCATCTTCAATGTCTTCTGCTGCAACTTCTCCAACCCTTTGACAGCAGCCACCTCCAGCCTTGGTGATGCCATAGCCTCCTCTTCAACAGCTGTTGCCACGTCTCCAACGCCAGTCATAGCTCCAGCTACACCAAGACAAGAGGCTGCAGATCTCCAAGTCCTTCCGCCCTTCCAAACTCCCTCACAGCCCCTTCAAGCACCAGCCGACACCTCCTTCTTGCCATCACCATCTCCAATCGCCGGCCCCTTTTGTGGCTATAGCCACCCTTCTTGGCAACACAACAGCAGCCACCTTGAGCAGCACCAATACTCCTTCCTTCCACCACCAGCCAGACCTCTGACACAGCCCCAGCTGTTACAAGTGCTACCCCAAGGTAAGAATCTTCGGTCTTGTATGCATCCATTGCTTATTTTTATAATAGCCCCTTTTTGCAGCATAGTAACATGTATTTTTTTTTTTGCGATGGTTATGAATGTGGCATAAAACCAGATCTAAGATGATGAAAGGGTCTCTTTCATAATCTTTTAAAACATAAATAAATATAGAGAAACACATATCTCATGTGTAGGGGCTAATTAAACGATAAGATCCATCCGTTCAATGAATTGGATCTTCCGTTTCGCAAGCCAACAACAAAGAATACATTGTATCCCCATAGATGTGCATTTTAATTTTATATTTCGTGATATTTTATTTTAGAAATACATGTATTTTAATTCATTTTCTTTTATTTTCATTCATCTTATATAGGATTCATTGTTATTTAGTTTAAACTCTACAAAATTTTAGTTTTAGACAAAGTCCAATTGTTCTTTTATGTTTATTTTTTATCGTTAAATCCTCAAAAAAATTATGTCAGTTGAGGTTATGCGCCAGTGATATTGTCTCAAAAACCCAAGTTCGTTCGGGTTTCGGAACCCATCTAAACCGATCAAATCCCAATTCGGGTTTCGAACTTCTCTGAATTTTCAATTTCTGCTTTAGCAGACAAGAACCTCTGGCACCACCCTTGTGGGAGATCCAGATTGTCCCCCAAAAATCATGGTGGATTTATAATTGAATCTACTAATGATCTGGAAATTTTTCGGTTTTTCCAATTAGTTTTGACCTCTGTCGAAAATCGGATTTCCCAGACCCCTATGAAAATCTTGATTTTCCTTTGTCAGGGTATAGACAGAGCCTAATGCACTGAGTCTGCTTAACCCGTAGCCCGCCATCAAAAGATTTCAACACGAAAGTTATTCCTGACATATTTTCATGTCATTTCCCAAAATTTGAGAATTTTGGAACTGTTTCAGTATTTTTCCCAAAATTTTCTTTTCTGTCTGACAGATTCCAATATCCAGAAATTTCAGAGATTTGGGTCTCTGATAACAGTGTGCCCTTTTCCAAACTGTAACCCAAATCCCAATGATGCAAAAAAATCAACATTTTCTCTTTTTGTAGGAGACATTTTTCCACAATTTCAGCCTTTTTCCCATCTGTCTGTTATTTTTCCCACATTTTCTCCCAAAACCTGTCTGTTTCTCCTAAATCCTAGAGTCGCCGGATTCTGATCCGTCTTACCGGAGTGGTACAACTCCGAACATAGGTCAAAACCAGAAAGGGTAGAAGGAAAAAATCCTTTCCTTACTGTCCTATGTCACCCCATAAAATTTAGGAAATTTTTATGGAAGTTTGATATCCGAAATCCCCTTTAGAATCAACATTTTATTCAAAATTTTGATTTTCTTAGGATTTTAACTATTTCCATATTAAAAAATATAAAAAATTAGATTTTCGAGCTCCATTCTGTTTTTAGAGGAATTTTAGGTGTTCATGCCAAATGTGGCTTAATTCAAAGCGCATTTGCTCCATGTGTTAGTTTATCTTTAAATTCAGAAGCGAAAATCAGGCGAAAATCAGGTTAAATTTGATATTTTATGATATTTTTGCCATTTTAGGGTTTTTATCATGTACATGAGCCTATAGAATCATATTAAAGTTAATTTCAATCTCATTTGCATTTCATATTTTTCAATTTTGCAAAATTTATTTCAGAAAACCCTGGTTTCAAGGCCATAGTCTTGTTATCAGGGGTATTTTGGTCATTTTGACTATAATTTCGAAATTTCAATTTCTAATTTCATAAATTTTCATGCATATCATCATATTTCATCATATTATGTTTGATTTATTTCATTTGATTTTCAAAATTCCAAAATTTACAAAAATTCTTTTAGAAAACCCTGATTTCAAGGTCATTAGGGGCATTTTGGTCATTTTAACACCAATTTCGAATTTTCAAGTTTATTTTCAAAATTTATTCATTATTGATTATGTTTATATCAAAGGGGTATGAAATTTGGGTTTATATCTGAATAATATCTGATAATTTCCCATATTTTCGAATAAATTCAGAAAAACCTACATTTTTGTGCTAACATTGTTTTCTAGTTTTGCAGAAACATTCAAGAAGAAGACTTAGTTATTTTATTTATTTTCTTTATTCAATTCAATGTAAAAAGCAATGTAATATTTGGAATAAGAGTTACATTTCTGTTTAGAATAGGGATGCATTGCATATAGTTTAATTTCTGCAAATTTCAATATTTGATATATGATTCATGCACATTTATTTTAAATTCACTATGGTTTACATGAATGGCATGTGCAGAAGCTCTTATGGAGTTTATAAACTCGGTGGGATTCATATTTATGGCTATAGTCAGAATACGAAGAAAACCAAGATTTATGATCTTCATATTAGCCACATTCAACCTACACTCTTAGGCTAACTTCAAAAATGCACTGCATTTCTCCAAGTTTCAAAAGAATTTCTCAATTCATGAATCAAAATTCCCTTTCAAATTCATATTCATTCATTCATAACATTCAAATTGCATTGTTTTCAAATTCATTTTCCCACTTCAATTTCAGAAAAAATAATTTTCTCAAGGATTTACCAAATTTCTCAGGATTAGATTTTTTCAGGATTCTGAGTTTTCAAATGAGATTTCAAAAGCATTTCCTAAGCTCAAACCAAGATTTTCCAATGTTTTAAAATTCTCCAATTTTAAAAATCCCAAGTTTTCAGAAATCAATTTTCTCAGAGTTTCCATTTTCCTGAGAATCCATTTTCCATTTTAAAAATCATTTTCGAATGAATTTCTTAGATTTTCTCAGAGTTATCAAATTCATTTTCATAGAAAAACAAATTCCAAATCTCAAAATCGATTTTCCAAAGTTCAAATTTTCTCGCAAATTCATTTTTCAATCCACTTTCTGATTTCCAATGAAATTCAATGATTTTCCCACGAATTCTTATTTCAAGCACTTTTCTAATCATTTTTCGAGCATATTTCAATTTTCCAAAGTAAACATCATGTTTCTCAAACTTGCATTATTTTTAAAATTTCATAGCACAAGCCTGATTCTTTATGCATTCTAGAAAAAATAGAGCATAATTTAGATATTTGAGTCAAGTTAAAGCACGTAATTGATCCTTGGTTCAATTACCCCTGGTAAAGGCGCCAGGAACGGTTGAAGCTCGTACCGACAGGCGGATCCCATTCCACGGAATTTTTCCGCAAATTTTCAAAACGGAGGCGAGTTAATTTTCAAAACAATTTTCAAAACAATTTTCAAAACTTTGGTCGAGTTTGACTCGCAAGATCGTTTCTCTCTCACAAGAGAGGGAAAGATTTTGCGATGATAACAAGGCTGGATTTCATGTGCACCTGGATTGCATTCGAAGCACATCACTTGTTGGACATGGGGGTGATACTGATGATGATGGTCATGTATTATATCTAAGCCAAACCATTGACCATGATGTATTGTAACTAAATAGTCATATTTTTTGTAAATGAATGTGGTTGTAAACCACATCGATTTGTAGTTATGAAGTTACCACAACAATGATATGTCTTTGTTTGTCTTTGTAAATGATATTGATTTGTATTTATGAAGTTACCTTGATTTATAGTTTACTAAGTCTAAACATCGTGTCGATTTGCTTATTATTTTTCCTTTATGCCTTTTATGAATCCGACATTGTGTAAATTGCAATATGATATATCGTTCACATACCTCGATAGGTCAAACATTTTTACAACAAAGCATTATAACTGGTTGCAAGCTAATCTGTATCAAGCAAATCGCGATAGCAGGTAGCCTTTATACGTACAAATTGTTTCAGCCTTTTATTAATGTTTGTGAAAATCATTTCATCCTTTTATCAATCATTGTATAAATCACGATAGGAATATGTTATCATTGCAAAATTTTATTTTTGCAAGTCAAACTGACTTTGAAAAATATTTTGAAAATAACTCACCTCCATTTTAAAATACGGGAAAATTCTGAGGAATGAGACTCGTCTGTCGGTACGAGGTTCAACCGTTTCTGGCGCCATAACTAGGGGTAATCGAACCAAGGATCAATCATATGCTTTTCTTTGCTCCACTTATCTAAATCGATGTTCTATTTTTAAATGCACAAAGAATCAGGCATGTGCTATGAACTTTCGAAAATTTTGACTGAAAAAATGATATATGCTTAGAAAAAAGACACTTTAAAAATCGTGAATCACATTCGGAGAATACTTTTAAAGAAAAGGAAAATAGATTTCTGAAGATAGCCTGATATTTTGAGAAAATCGATTTTGAAGAAAATTCAAATGACTCTGAGAAAGTTGATTTCACTGATCTTGAACTCTGAAATTGGGAAACATTAAAGCTTGGAAAATCGTGGATTGGACTTAGAGAAAATATTTGAAAAGGAAAACTATTATGAGAAAATTGATTTCTGAGGAAAACTTGGGTAATTTTGAGAAAATCAATTTTGAAAAAAAACTAGAATGACTTTGAGAAAATTGATTTTTCTGAAATGGATTTGTGAGATAACTCAACAGGGATGGGCATGTGGCCCTATGAAATCTTTTCATGATACCATCTAAACTTAAATGATGCATGAATGCAATTTGAGAAAATGTTTTTTCAAGAATTTTTGAGGAAAACCATTGATAAAAGGATTTTATGCCTTATAGAATTTAGATAAAATAAACTCAGCACATATTCCTAACTATGGCCATGAATATGTATTGAATATAGTTCATTTGATTCTAAAAAGAAAAAATATTTAGAAAACTTTTGAGAATATGAAATAATTTCTGAAAATAGCCTAAGAGTGTAGGGCATTTATGGCTTAAAAAAAGATGATAAATCTGAATATTGTTTGTATTCTGACTATGACTACAAATACAAACTCAATCAAGTTTATTAACTTCTTAGAAGCGGCTGCACGTGTCATTCATGTAGACCATTGTGAGTTTGAATATGCATGAATCATCATTCATCACACAATTAGCACTGAAAATAAACTATATGCAATGCAACCCTAATTTAAGCAGAAAAAGTAAATTCTTATTCCAAATTTACATTAATAATTGAATTGAAATAAAGAAAAATGAAAAAGAAACAAACTCTTGATCTTTCCTACAAAATTAGCAAACTCATTAGTGGACAAATGTCAGCTTTTCAGGATTTATCCAATAATATTTGAAAATGAGAGATCTATCCAGATATAAGCCTTTTTCTATGCTTCCCTAAAATAAACATAATAAAGGATGATAAAGAATTGAATAAATAATAAAAATAAACAACTTTAAAATTCAGAATTTTGAGAAAAATAACCAAAATATCATTGAAAATTGACCTTTATTGCAAAACAAGGTTTAAAAAGGGTTTTTCAGAAAATATTTTTGTAAAACGCTGAATCCGGGGATCAAACGAATGCAAAACAACACCAAATCGGGTAGAGTGAACCCTAGCATGATTATAAACATAGTCGAACTGTAAAAATAAGAAGATTTTCATGAAAAAATTGAAATATTATAAAAATATCAATTTTTGTCTGCATTTTAGTTGAATCACGACTCCATGGACATCCTGTTTTAATAAAATAACTAAATAATGCATCAAATGAATTTCAAAATTCATGAAAATTGATAGGGACACTTATAATAACCGTAAAATTAAATTGCAATTGAAAATATTTTTTTGGTATTATTTAAATATGAATAATTAATAAAAAAAGGAAAATATGCAATTTTGCCTATGGTCATGTACTTATCATAGTGTCAGACAAGAATTGGGTATCAAACAAACATGAAAACTTATGAAATTTAACAAAGAGAAACTAAACAGATGAACAAAAATAACCTTTTTTACATATTAGAAAAAAGCATCTTCGGTTAGAGAGATAAGATTTCGACAATACGTACCTGATTCTGGCCTATACGGACAAACCTGGTTTTGGGTGCCGAAAATATAGAAAACAATCTTCAAAATTTATGAATTTTACAGAGACATACTAGAGATCACAACGGGAAAAACCCCTTTTATGGATCATCGATACGATCTTCAATGAGATAGAAATCGATCTGGCAAGTTGAACCATTATTTGAATCACGATTTTCACTCAAGAAATACAGGTTCTGATTACAAGCTTTAGGAAAATAGAAATCTACTTTGAAAATTTACAATTATACCATAAAAAGTAGACATCAGGCTGAATCAATGGCTTTTTATGGATCATCGATACGATCTTCGGTTAAGGAGAAATCGTTCTGGCAAGTTGACCCAGGCTCTAAATCGGGTCAGTCAGTCAAAGAAACATAGGTATTGTTGTTAGATCAAATAAACAAATAAATCTATCATAGAAATTTATAAAGATTTCACAGACTGAAGGGGACATCATGAGGAGTACGCTGCTTTACACAGATTGTCGATCTGATCTCGGATGAGGGAGATATGACCTCAAAAAGATGCTCTTGAATTTCCATAGTGTTTTCCCAACACAGAAATAAGGTTCCGACTTTGATTTTTAAAAATAGGGTTATAGAACTCTAAAAATCTCAATTTTTTTATTGAAAACCATGGGCACATGCGTGATTTTACCATAAAAAATCAGATTTTATTAACACATATAAGCAAGTGAAATAATTACATCAACCGACAACCAGATTTGCAAATAACGAATCTAAAACCCTAGAATGAAATAACATTGATTATTCATGCTAAAAACATAAAAAATATGTAAATAATAAAATGAATCATGGTTTGATTCTTGAACAACTAAAATAAACATGAATATGATGAAATAAACAAAAAAAATCAGGGAGGCACGAGTAGAAATTTGATTTAGCCATTAAAAGAGGGATTCGACCTATAAAAAGGTCGAATCTCGATCTTTCTCGAGCATTTAACATAATAATCGAATTTCCAATGAATCCAACAAATCAAAAATTTAAAAATAACCATGGATGATCAGTGGATCATCTTCTTGAACCGTGGATCATGATTCTTGGATGAGAAGAAAGCAAAAAATCAACAAGAGATGGGCAATAATAGGGCTTTAATGGAAAAACTAATAAAAAAATTAATTAAAAATAAAAAAGGAAGAAGGAGCTTACCTTGAGGTGCAATGGGGGCTGATGGGGAGAGAGAAGCAATGAGAGATGGTTGAGAGAGATGCCTTGGTCGAAATCCCCATGGTCTCTATTTATAGATTTTTTTATAAGGTCTAATTAGAGACTTTTAATTTTTCAGAACTCTTCTTAACTAATTCAATTAAAGGGGGCAATTTTCCTAAAGACTTCTAACCTAGATCATACTCTAATTAACTAACCTAATTTCTTTGAAAGAGCCTCAAATGTGGCACTACCTCTGTGGGCCCATATTTGGTTTTTAAAACTCTAATTAAAAGTTAAAACCAAAGTTAAATACTAAAGTAAAAATGGACTTTTAAAATCGATTTTGACTTTTTCAAAACTTATAATTTAAGTAGAACACTAACTAAACCCTAAACTAACCTAAACACCTTCAAAAGTGGTTCCACCTAATGTGGGCCCTATTTTATTTTTCAGAAATTGATTTTTAAAACTTGAAAATAAAGGGGTTAAAATTGATTTTTTTGGAAAACTTTAGAAGGACACCTAGACTCACTAATATTTTTGTATTTTTGAAATATGCAAGACATGAAAATAAAATGAAATTGGATAAAAGAATGAAAAATTAGGGTTTGCATCCTTGCAGGGTAGGCCCCACATGAAGAAAGTTGATAAAAATTGAAAATTGATTTAGAAATCAAGTTTAAAAAAAATCCAAATACTTTTTCTAAGAAAAATGTTTTTGAAATAAGGAGTGTAAAGCCCTGGGAGTTGGACAAATGGAAAATGTCGATTTAAAACCCAAGCTTTTGAAATTAATTTTGAAATAAGGTTTTAAACCTCGAATCTGGATTGGAGATTTTGAAAACCAGAGTGTTGGATCTCGAAATGACCTGCAATGACATGAAATGCAATGAAATGATACAAAATGATTACAAAATGTAAACCCTAAGCGTGGGATTTGAAGTCCCAAATCCTTGGCACAGACAAGGATTTGAAAATTCTCGTCTAAGGATGAGAATTGATAATTGGATTTAGATCCGACACTAGATCCGATCAAATGTGAATTGAGTCTCTGATATAACTAAAATTTTCAAGAAGAAAATAGATTCGAGCTTTGATTAGTGGTTGTACCAGCTGGGAGAATGATAATAAAGTTTCTGACAAAATGACCGAGAAATGATTTTGCCCCTGCAGGGCATGAAGTGACATTGGAAACAAAGTTTGAACTGGTCTCAACTAGTTTACCCTGAATCCTGGGGTTTTTGAACTCACGTGAACTAAAATGACATTGACTCAAATAAACACCCGACTGAATGATTGAGAAATGGTATAATTCTCAGATAAATGGTGAGAAATGACCACTAGAGTGAAATGGGTAACGATATTGCACTGTGTTTGAGCTAAAATGAATGTCAGTTATACTGAGATGAACTAAATCTGAAGCTCAAACACTAGCTCAACTGACTGAATTTAGCTCAATTTTGACTGAAATGAGCTGAAATGAGCTAAAATGGACTTTGACATTGTGGAAAATGGATTTGAACTGAAACTGAATACTTAAATTCCTGGTGAGCTCAAGTTAAACTCAAGGGAACATGATCGACCAAAATTAACTGACTTGAGAACAATTGGCTACAATTCAAGCTAGAAATGAGCTCATTTCTTAGTAAATGAACTGATTTTAGCTGAAATGGTCAGAAATAAATAGGATTCGCTCATCGTGAGCTCAAAGGAGCTAGAAATGACAGACATTCTAACTATTCTGAGCTTAAAAATAAGCTTGGTTGACTTTGATTGACTGAGATCTAAGGTGACCTAGGGTAAAATGAGAATTTTACTAACAAAAATGGTGACATGACACCTAAACCGAGACAAACTTAGGGTTTGACTCCTAAGGGGATTGGCATCTGCTGAAAAGGGGTGCATGAAGATAGATGAGGAAAATTTAGGGTGTTTACAAATGCCCCTCTATGCTACTAAGCCGGTTGAAAGCCGAGCTTAGTGGCAAAGAAAAACACACCAAATTTGGGCTATAAAAATGCCCAATTAGGAAAATCTGACTGGGTATGAAAGAATTAACTCTGGTGATAATGGTACATATGGAATGGAGAATGGAAAAGAAGATTCACCTCATCGAAATGAGTCTCAGACTTGACCCTTACCAGAATGGGAAGAAGATACCACACGAAGTGAGGCTCACGTGTAACCCTTAACCTGAACAGGCATGAATAAAATTTCTTATGAAGTGAGGCTCAGGTGTAACCCTTAACCTGAATGGGTATGGATAATATGGAATCCTCGAATGAAGAAACCATGATGGAACCTTCAGATTTTGCATAATAAATCCGTGAGGGGTTTGCAAAAAGAAGAAAACGGGGTTCCCTAAAGCTTCAAAAAGGAATTGATCTTGGGTGCCTCATTGCTGAGACTGAATAGATTTTGAAATGACCTTTTGATAAAAAAATAAATGTTGGCTCGGCCTATAACCAAAAACAAAAAAATGAACTGTCTATGGTGAGACAGTGGGGAACACAGGGAAGTGTGCGAATCTGAGAGCTTGGGCGCTCAGATTAAATAAGAAGGGAAGGATCTTGAAAACTCATGTTATCAAGTTCTAAAGAGGGATAACAACAACACCAGGATATGTCAAAATGGATATCAAGCTTTACGCTTCATGTTAGGATAGCTTGAAAAGATTGCCAAATTGATAAAAAATATGGTTGATTCATGATAATTGAAAGTAAGCACATTTGTGTAAAAAATATTTCAGCTTCTACCTAGAGTATTACCTTCAATTAGGCTAACTTCGTAGAATCAAGAATCGAATTCAAATTATTATTGTTGAGTTTCTTCAAGGAAGCTATCCATTTTCTTGATATAAAAAGAAAGAAAATTTGTTCTCAATAACATGAAAGCATTTTATGAAAGGATATTGATAAAAGAATTTCACATGAATAAGGATAATTCTTGGCAGATTTGGCAGTTTGATATCTGGGGTTTACCCATGATGATCTTTTTGCACTCTTTTGAGACATGGAGATTGGACTTTCTCAGGATTTGGCAAAAATTTTGTCGCATCAGCCTTCAACTTGGCTATGTTCTGATTTTTCCTGGAAGGACACATCACATACTCCTTTAACTTGGAGATGATTCGAGTCTTCTTTGGTCTCAAGAATTATATTGATAATATTGTCTCTTTTATTGAGGTCTCTTGATGATCTTTTGCACTCTTTTGAGACATGAAAAGTGAGCTATCTTGGGATTTGGCAAGAATTTCATCACATCAACCTTCAACTTGGTGATGTTCTGATTTTTCCTAGAAGGACACGTCATATGCACCTTCAACTTGGAGATGATCTGAGCCTTCTTTAGTCCCAAGAATTAGATTGATTGTATTGTCTCGTTGGTTAAAATCTTTTGATGATAGCATTGATCAAATATCTTTTAGGGATTGACGGGAGGCTCACCGCATCAGCCTTCAACTTGGCAATGATTTGAACTTTCTCTGGAAGGTCACGTCACATACCCCTTCAACTTGGAGATGATCCGTGTCTTCTTTGGCCCCGAGGGTCTAACTCATCCATCAGTCTTCAACTTGACGATAGTTGAGAGATCCCTTTTATGGATAGTTAATTGTAGCTTGAATGATTAGAGAAATACTGAAATTGAGTGGATTCTTTTTTGCTCAGGATATTTCCACTGCCTTATTACCAGAAGAATAGTATTTAAAAATGTGTCATAGTTATGATCAATACTAGTTCACTTATGGCTTTTCAATATCATTGAATTTTTGTTTACCGGTCATATCGAGGATTTTTCTTCATCCTTTTGGTTGACCAACAGAAAAGCTTTGAATTTTATTCTTTCTTCGCAAGAACTTTGTCCTTTTGGAAAGAATATTGAAGGTAATTTGAGGTAATTCTTTGTACAATAAAAGTTTGAGATCAATAACTATTTTTTTATTATAAATTGGCAAAATATTCTTGAAATCCTTGGTGAAAGAAATCACTTGACATTCGATTGATACATCCATGACTAAATTCTTCACTTCTTTCCCCAAAGGAGAGACTCAGGCTTGATCCTTACCTGAACGGGTAATAAAAAATACTCCTCTCTTCCCTGAAGAGGAGATGTTTGCAAAACGAACTTTCGAAGACAACTTAAGTTTTCGTCAAAACTCCCTAACTTTAGTCTTCTCTTATAGAAAGGTGGCCGATTGGGTAAGGTTGATGAATTGCCATAGAGAAGCGAGTCCATCACACTCTCCCTGGAAAAGGGTCCTCGATGATGGGATGACCTAGCAAAAGACTTTGGGGGGCCACAAGGAGAACAAACTTTCGTCGAAACTCTCTTTGACAAAAGAGTTCCTTATGTGACAATAAACATTGTTTTGCAAACTGTTCGTGAAGACATGAGTTTCTTCAAACTCTTCCTAAAATAGGGGTTCAACGAATAAACAATAATTACATGCGAAAAGAACGAGCTCCCTCAAACTCTCCCTGGAAACATGGTGCATCGCAAGAAAGATGATTGATATTTGGTAATGAGCCAATTGGCAAATGAGTTTGACATGAATGTCGAATCTTGAATGACCATGATTGGCAAAAGTGACCCATGGGTCAGAAAATAATTGATTTTGATAAAACTAGTAACCCGAAGGCTTGCTTGATAAAATTGGTTGACCCGAAGGTCCACCTGACAAAATTGATTAGCCCGGAGGTCTGATGGATAAACACGGGTGACCCAGAGGTCTGCCTGACAAAATGATTGATTGACCCGTAGGTCTGAAAATTGGCATTAAGCCTGAATCCTGATGTGAGACTAGTATGAGGATTAAATTTAAAAGCGCGACCAGTACAATTACTGGATTTGGTAAAAGAACCAACGCGAAGTTGGATTTTGTAAAAGAACCAACTTGAAAGCTGGATTTGATGGAAGGAGCAACTTGAAAGTTGGATTTTGAGGGACCAAATTGAAAATTGAATTTTGAAAGACTAGTGCTAAACTGAATTTTGGAAGGACCAGTGCTAAACTGGGTTTTGAAGGAAAGTTTGAGTCAAAACCTGAATCATCAAAGGAAACTGGAAAATTCGAGTTGGAACTCAAATTGTCAAAGAAAACTAGAAAATTCGAGTCAGAACTCAAATCTTTGAAGGAAAACTAGACCAGTTTAAAGTTTAAGGAAAGAAAATTTGAGTAAGAACTCGAATCCCAAAGGAAAATTATACCAATTCAGATTTAAAGGAAAGAAAATTTGAGTCAGAACTCAAATCTCAAAGAAAAAATAGACCAACTCGGGTTTTAAGGAAAGAAAATTCGAGTCAAAACTCAAATCCCAAAGAAAAATTACACCAACTCAGGTTTTAAGAAAAAAAATTCAAGTCGAAACTCAAATCCCAAAGGAAAATTAGACCAACTTGGGTTTTAAGGAAAGAAAATTTGAGTCAAAACTCGAATCCCAAAGAAAACTGGAAAATTTAAGTCGGAACTCAAATCTGTGAAGGAAAACTATACCAATTGAAGGAAAGAAAATTTGAGTTGGAACTCGAATCCCAAAGAAAACTGAAAAATTTGAGTCAGAACTTAAATCTTCGAAGGAAAACCATACCAATTTGAAGGAAAGAAAATTTGAGTTGGAACTCGATTCTCAAAAGAAAACCAATTCAAATTTAAAGAAAAAAAAATTCGAGTCGAAACTCGAATCCCAAAGGAAAAACTAAACCAATTAGGATTTAAAGAAAAAAAAAATCGAGTCGGAACTCGAATCCCAAAGGAAAATAGACCAATTAAGATTGAAAGAAAAGAAAATTTGAGTCGGAACTCGAAACTCGAAGGAAAAACTAAACCAATTAGGATGTAAAGGAAAGAAAATTCGAGTCAAATCTCAAATCCCAAAGAAAAACTAAACCAAATTAGGAAGTTGGGTTTGAGAATTGGCATGACAGTTGGATATTGAAAGCTTGATCAATGCAAACACTGAATTTTGGAATAGTTGGACTAGTGTGAAACTGAATTTAGAGAGTTTGACCAGTAAAACTGGATTTAGAGAATAGGCTTAACTCGATGGTTGATTTTGACATGACTAGAAAAAATGGCATTGGTAGGAGACTCAACCCGAAGGTCAAATTTGAAACGGACTGATGCTTTGATAGCGTTTGATGATTGTGATGGGAGATTTTCAACCCTCACCTTCATGATGACTTGGACAACTGCCGTGATCTCAGAATTATCCATTATCCTGAATGGGTAATAAATTTGATGCAAATGAATGCAAATTGATGTAAATGAATGCAAATAAATGCAAATAGATGGTGAAAGATTTTGTTTGATTCAGCCTGCATACAAGACATTTTGGAGTAAAGACAAATTTTTAAAAAATGCCCAGTGTAACTGTGGAGTAAAATGTTGGACGAAACGACAAGTAATTGATATTTAACGAATGCTCTCTGAAGATAACAAGAGAAAGATTGGTGATGAACTTCTTGATTGATTCGGGAGGCACTCTGAAAGAGATCACACCTTGCAAGAAGACATTAGACATTTTGCAAAGAAGAAGAAATACAAAAGATTGCGCTAAGCCATGAGGAAAATCGATAAATTTATTGATGCTTTGGACAAGAGGAATAACAAATCGATAAGAGAACTGTGACTACATTGCCCCTTTAGAATGACAAAAGCAAAATGAAAGAAGTGATATAGCATTGACATCATCCTTCTTCTTCGCATCTAGAAAAGATGTTGGCGGGATAGCTGATTGATTCTCTAACTTGCCTTAAGAAGTCCTCTGTTGATGCAGTCCTGCACGATGTTCTTGAAATCCAAGCAATGTTCTATGTTATGCCCCAATGCTTGGTGATACTTGCATAAGTGATCTTTCCATTTCCCCATAGTGACAAAAGGATCATCGGCCTTTGGAAGTCTGACCATATCTTTTGCGAGCACGTATGCGAGAATACTCACAAGTGTTTGATCTAGTGGGGTAAACTTGCGGTTATAGTTCCAACCTTCATGCATTATCTTTTGTCGAGTGCTTGGCCAGGACAATCGACTGATCCTCTTCTTTTCCCTCAATGAAGATATTCTTGTCTATCCAGTCTTGGATGATGTTCTTCAGGATGAAGCAGTACTCGCTATCATTTCCCACTCTCCGATGGAATTTGCAGAACTGATTCAGGAATCTTCCCATGATCGTGTGAGGATCTGTGGCTCTTAGAAGTTTTACTAGTCCTTTGGTTAGCATGCATTCAAGGATTTCTTTGAGCGGCTGCTCTAGAGGAGTAAACTTGTGGTCGTAACCCCAGCCGTCATGCTTTATCTTTTCTTTATGCAGGGATTTCTGGTGAGAACTCGACTGGAAAGGCTTATCTTGCTTGAACGTATCTCCCTTTTTGCCTCTATTGCTGCTTATGCCGGGCTTAGAACCTCACGTGCCACTACTGTTGCTAGTGATGTTCTTAGAGAAGGTTATAGATGCCTTCTTCTTGATAGGAACCTCTCTGGGTCTGGTTTCAGCTTGCTCAGACATCATTTTAATCATCATTTTCTTGAATAGCTGATATGCGGCGGGGTCGATGTCATCCCTGTCAGTCTGACTTTATCCTCTGGCAGATCTTGAAGAATCCATTTTTTCTTGCTCACTGTTGATATCACTGATGCACTGATATGGTGCAGTCTTCTTGCCCAATCTTGTAAGAACCATGATATTTCTGAGATATTTTGTATTGAAATGTTCTTCATTATCTTTTGTTTCTTGCTTCGACGCAAGAATTTTCTCGTAATTGTGTGATTTCTGCGATACGAAGCCTGAATCACGTAAATTTTTAATTTCTAAGCGACGAAGGGCAACCCTAGCAATCTAAGGTCCCATACTCTTAGATTCGATTTATAACATATTGTAGTGGGTTCGCTCCGAATTTGAAACCTAAACAAGAAAAATATCTCATTATTTTATGTATTTTGGTGAAAATGATATATCAGTAAATACGAGTCAGATCGAAGCCCAATTTTGTCAGAATTGGAGATCTAAATGTATAAAATTATTATTTAGGTCTTAATTCATAAAATATAATTTAGAATTTTAGTTTTTGAATTAATTTAAATATATTTATTTAAATAACAAGCAAATTGGGTTTTTCATAAAGCAAATTGCAATTTTTGTAAAACATAAAAGCAATTTCAAAAAAATATTTTGTATGGAGGATTGTTTTTGGGTTTACAAAAAGTGGTTGACATGGGCTCCACCTCAGTCCATGCCATTTTAAGGAATGGTGAGAAAGAATTTGCAAAAAAAAACTCCTTTTTAAAAAGCATTTTGAAAAGTTTGCAAAATGCAAACTTTGAGGGTTTGATATGGGATTTATAGAAGTGGGCAAGGACCCACATTTTTCAATAGGGCTGGGCACCCCTTAGGGGGTAGCCCCTGGCCCATTTAATGGGTTTTCAAATAAAAAAAATTAAAGAATTTGAAAAAAAATCGGTTTTGAGGGGTTGACCTTGGCCTTGAGAGGTCAAGGCCAACCACTCCCCTTGAATCAAGGGGAGTGGTTGGGGGCCAGCCCTTGACCCTCTTTGTTGGGATTAGGGAGGGGATTGAGGAGGACCCTTGTAAACACCCCAAATTTTCATTCACCTCCCCGACATTTCCACCAAGCATCATCATTCAGCCTTTTAAATCGTCGGAGGGCAAAATGGTCATTTTCTGAGCTCGGACCTAGAAAAGGTCTAAATTTCATCTGCAACTCTCAGAATTTCTCTATTTTTAGCTCAGATGTTCAAAATTTTATTCCTGACAAAAGACAGGAATCTCCAAGTCTTGGTTCAAGACTCTATTGCATAAGACATGACATTGCATATCATTGCATGAGCATTTCATATCACCGCACTGCACAACATGTCATTTCGAGATCCATAACTCTTGATTTCAAAATTTTCAATCCAGATTAGAATTTTAACTCTTTTTAAAATTAATTTCAAAACCCTGGGTTTTCAAAATTATCAATTCTTCCCATTTTACCCCAGGGCTCTGAATTTCAAAATATTTCCTCAGGAAAACAATCTGGATAATTTTCAATAAAGTTCAACTCAGATTTTGCCTTTTTGTCAGCTATTTCAACTATCTTCCTTTTACAAAATCGCCCTACAGGGGCTAACTCTTTTCAAAATTTCTGTTTTACCAATTAACCCAGATTTTATAAAAATTCCAAAAAGAGGTTTTACTGTCTTGTTCTTATTTCAATAAAGAAGCAATGTGGGATCCACACTGAGGTGGTGTCACACAGGCTTTTCTTTTGAAAAACCTGAACTTTGAAAAACCCAAAAAAATAGGAGCCTTGTCCCCTGTATTGGCGCCACTTGTCTTTTCTCTCTCCTCCCATTTACCTGCCAAGTGTCAACGTGGGGTTCACCTAGAGGTGACGCCACATGTCATTTTCTCTCTCCTTCCATCCTCCGACACGTGTCAGTGTGGGGCCATCTTAAGATGCCGCCACATGTCATTAGACATCCTCTTCATTTTATGCCACGTGTCAGTGTCCACCATCTTCACCCTGTGCCATGTGTCATTCCAAGGTCACCATGAGATGCCACGTGTCATATGTTGTCCTGTTCACAAAAAGTAGAGCTTGTCTCCCCTGAGGTGGCACCATTTGAATTATGTCTCCTGCAAGTGACACATGTCACTCTCTCCTTTCCTCAGGAAAAGCAAATGACACATGTCATCCTCTGCTCTTCTCAGAAAAGCAAGTGACACGTGTCATTCTCTGCTCTTCTTAGAAAAAGCAAATGACACATGTCATTCTCTGCTCTTCTCAGAAAAAGCAAATGACACATGTCATTCTCTGCTCTTCTCAGAAAAAGCAAATGACACATGTCACTCTCTGCTTTCCTCAGAAAAAGCAAGTGACACATGTCATTCCCTGCTTTTCTCAGAAAAAGCAAGTGACACATGTCATCCCTGCTTTTCTCAAAAAAAGCAAGTGACACATGTCACCCTCTGCTCTTCTCACAAAAAGCAAGGGACACATGTCTCTCTCTGCTTTCCTCAGAAAAAGCAAGTGACACATGTCACTTTCTGCCTCCTTCAGAAAAAGCAACAATTCAAATATTCAAACTCCAGGTTGAGGTGACGCAAATCCTGAAGTCTCCTCCCTAAATTCATTTTTTGAGATGGTGCCACGTGTCCCTTTCCCTCCTTTTCCTCCCTCTTGCCACATGTCATTGTAGGAGCCACCCTGAGATGGCGCCACATGTCAGTCTCTCCTTTCCTCTAGAAAAAGCAGAAATTTAAATTTCAAACTCTCTCTGAGGTGGCACCATCTGAATCCTCTGCCTTTCCTTCTGACACATGTCAATGAAGATGCTCTGAGATGGCGCCACATGTCAGTCTCTCTTTTCATCAGAAAAAGTAGAATTCAAACCCCTCTGAGGTGGCATCTTCTGCTTCCTCTGCTCCTACCTTCTGACACATGGCAGTGTGGAGCCACCCTGAGGTGGCGCCACATGGCAATATCTCCTTCTTTCAGGAAAACCAAGCTTTGAATTTCAAACTCCAAGAGGACATTCTCTGAGGTGGCGCCATTTGGGAGACTTCTGCAGAGAAAATCAAGCAAGCTTTTTGAAAAATTTCAAATTCCCCTGCTGAGGTGTCTCACTCACAAAATTCTTATTTTTATTTTCTCAAAAAATCAAAATGGCATGCCCTGAGATGGCGCCACATGGAAGGTCCAGATTCACTGTGTTTGAATTTTGAAAATCTCCAAAATTTCTACAAATACCCTAGCCCATGCCCAGCTCAGGGAGAGCCCTGTTTGAGAATTGAACTTCATAATTCCATTTTTTTCTTTCTTGGTGTCCTTTGGATTCATGCCCCTCTGGAGCCCATTATCAAGGTATCCACTCATTTTGGGAGTTCCAAAACCGCTGGAGAACACAAGGTAAGCCTCCATTCCTATTGATTTCACCATGATAATTCCTTTGGTTTGATTCGTGTTGTCGTTTTAAGAAAGAGCTCATCCGAGGGATGGATTGAGCTATTCTCATAAAACGACATATATAAAAATACATAATTATACTTCCTTGATGATTTTTAGCATTCATGCATTTAGCTAGATTTAATTTGCATTTTATTTCGTTAATTTAGCATGTTTCATGAATTAATTATGATTAATTTAGCATTTATTTCAATTCTGTTCAGTTTCAGTAGTTCTCTGTTTTTGTCAGTCAGTATACACATCATTTCATGCGTGTAATTTTTGTTAAAAAATCCAAAACAATCATGGAATACGCCCTTAGGTGTCCCTAAAAAAATGTGCTAAAAATTCGGAAGCATTTGAATTCGTTTACTGTGGTAAACGTTCAAAAGGGTGAGTCGGATTTTACCACCCGGGATGCATTTTAAAATTTTACTTTCGACTTGTAAAATCAATATCTCCCTCATGAAAGATCAGATTTTTGATCCGAAAGATGTTCTGAACTCGGGAGAATGTCTAGTTTTTAACATGATTTTATCAAATGTTTCTGATTTTTTTTATATCTGAAAAAAATCCAAGAGTGCGGGACACATGTCAGAGCCTGATTTGGGCCTCTGAGACTTTGGATCGACTTAGGTCGATGAGTTCTCTTTGGGTATTGATCTAAATCCAAATCTGTAAAAAGTAAAAGTTATGTCCGAGATGTCTTCTGTTTGAATCTGAAATCTTGTGATTTTTAGAACAGTTGTGATATCTGTTTCGGATTTTGCTTGTCAGTTCTGTGTTTTGTCACATTTGCATGTTCTGTTGATTTAGGCATGCGAAGTTATATTTTTATCTGTGTTTATGTTGATCAAATGCCGAAGTTATAAACATGAAAGTTGTCCCTGTGGGTGTCGTGAGTATCTCTGTTAAATATCAGAAATTTCCATGGCTGTTTTCTATTTTATTAGCATTTTATATTAGATTAAGTTGATTTTTACCTCCGTCAGAACCAAATCCCTGTTACCGAACTCACCATGGCTCAAATCCCGAGGCTGTAAAAACCAAAAATGTTTCATTTTGGGTCTTTTATCAGTATGCAAAATATCAGAGGTTTCCATGGTGTAAATCTTGCATTATTATGTTAAGCATTGCATTTGGTTCGGATCCGGAGGCGAAATCCACCATTTTTAGGACTTTCTTTAAATTTTAGCATTCAAATCATATCATTTCGAGATTTTTAGCATTCTAGGCTGTTTATCAGAATAGGTAGATGCTTCATACCGAATTTGGTGTGATTTGGAATTCATTTGAGGCTTGATTTAGCCATAATATCAAAACAGGGCCCCGCGGGACCCGGATCCAAGTGAAAAACAAGCGAAATTCGTTATTTTGGATAAATTGCAAAATGTCAAATTCTGATTTTACAGTCCTAAGGTGTTTAGCAGCATGTCATAATGTCTCATACTGCATTTCATCATCATTTGATTCAATTTGAATTTCAAAATCTCAATTTTACCAAGTTTTCCTTCAAAAAACCCTGATTTTAAAGGTGTAACTTTATAATCAGGGGTATTTTGGTCATTTTGACCACAATTTCGAATTTCAAACTATTTTCTACTAAGTTTCCTGCATTTACATCATTTTAAATATCAAGGAAGCATGAAAATAAGGTTTATATCCAATTAAATCCAATAATTTCATAATATTATTGGAAAATCTTGGAAAACCCCACATATTTGAGCTAACCTTATTCCAAGTTTGGCAGGGATATTCAAAAGAAGGAGCTGAAGTCTGCAATTTCTTTTATTTCATTTATTTAGTGATGTAATAATGTAAATTTTGGAATAAGAGATTTAATTTCCCGCTTAGACTAGGATGTATATCATATAGTTTGAATTTATGCAATATCCCGTTTATATGATTCATGCATTTTATTTCAAAAGCATTATGGATGTTCACGAATGGCACGTGCACCAACTCTTAGGGAGTTGTTGAACTCGGTGAAATCCATATTTACGGCCCTAGTCGGAATATGGACGAGACCCAGATCCATCATCTTTCTACTAGTCACATTGAGCCTACACTCTTAGGCTATCTTAAAAATGCACATCATATTTCAAATATTTTCAAAGCATTTTGCATTAAATCAATTAAACTCTAAACATATTCATGGCCACAGTCAGAATATGTGAAGGATTTATTTTGACTTAATACACATTTTTCCAAAAAATTTCTTAGAAAATCTTCCAAAATGCATTCATTCACTCATATCATTTGCATAATGAAATCATTGGTTTTCTCATGATTTTCTTAAGAAAATTTCTTTCTCAAGAAATCGATTTCTCAAGAAACTCTGAAGATTTTCCAAAATCGATTTTCTTAAGTCAAGTTTTTCCACAGTTTTCCATGGAAACTAGTCTCTCAAGAAACTTCTAAGTGGGATTTCCAAAATCAAAGTTTTCCCTCGATTTTCCTTGGAAAATGTTATTTTCTTAAGATTTTCAAAAGGAGTCTTCCAACCTTTCTCGAGAATCAAAAATCAATTTTCAAGGGGGTTTAAGGCTAAGATCCCCAGGATTTCAATTTTCTAAGTTCAGTTTTTCTTCTCCAATGAGTTTTCCTATCAATTTTCCATCATTTTCCTAAAAAAATTCTCAAAGTCCGAGTTTTCCTCAAAAGTGTTTCCCTTTTTCAAATGTTCACCTTTTCTCAAGAATCACTTCTATTTTCTTAGGATTTTCAAACTATTCATGATTTTCCCACATCCTTATGAATTTTCTCGAGATTTCAAATCCTTTCCATCTGAGTTTTCCTGAGAAATTGATTTCCATCATTTGCCTTAGAACTATTTCCAACTCCAAAGCATTTTCAAGCATACATCATGTTTTTCCTACTTTCATTTTTCCAAAATCTCATAGCACATGCCTGAATTCTCTGTGCATTTAGGATATAACACAATTTCGATAATTTCACTAAGTCAAGCACAATTTTGGTCCTTGGTTCGATTACCCCTGTTAAAGGCGGCAGGAACGGTCGAACCTCGTACCGACAGGTCGAGCCCCATCCCATGGATTTTCTCGCAATTTTCAAAATGGAGGCGAGTATTTCAAAACAATTTCTAAAATCCGGTCAAGTTTGAATCGCGAAATCATTTTCCTCTCTCTCTCTTCCGCAAGGAAGGGAAGATGAGGGAAAAATTTCGTGACGATAACAACCCTCCATCTCCCCTCCTTCACTCCCCACCCTCAACTCCCTTTTTAGTGGAAAAAGAGGGAAGAGAGAGGGTCAACACCCTCTCCCTTCTTCTCTCTCCTTCTCCTCTCTTCTCCATTCCTTCCTCCCTCACGTAGCAGGGTGGTGGCTACCCTCCAGCTGAGAAGCAGCTCCTTCTTCCCAAGGTGAGTAAAAACCTTTTCCTTGCATTTTGTTTTTATGGTTTGAGCATTGGTTGCATGCTCTTGTACGAACCAGGATACACCCATAAGGTGCACCCCGACCCGTAATGGCTTCAAGCCATGAGGGTGTTCATTGGAAACGTATGAGTTTCCACATTTTTTTTTAAATTATTTTACATGTTCCTCAATGGCAGGATTCTTAGTTGGGCTCTTGTTAAAATCGTTACTTCCCCATTTTTCCGAGTTGTCAGGGAACCCTCCGGCAAAATGAGCGTATCTTCCTGGATACACGTCGGATTGGAGAGTTTTTGGGCATTTCAAAAAGCTCTGAGAGATCTATACAATACTGTAGTTAAGCATTTTGCCTGTTTTGGCTTGCAGAGCCAACGAGAACCCTCATCTTTGGCTGACATGTTTTTCCGTCAGCAACCCAGGAACGTCCCAAGTGACGCCTGGTTTTTCTGTTGTAACTTCTGGACCGTATATCAGAATCAATTTTTATTAGATTTTGTTGAGAGCTAACAAAACTATCTACGAGTTTTGTGTTTAGCATTTTTGCCAAAACAGCCTACAGACTGCCGGAAATTGGCAGCCTTTCGGCTGCATGTTTGAAAATATAATATAGTTATATATATGTATATGTAAGTGCAATTTTTTTTTTGTAATGCCCCTTGAAATCATATCTATTTCAAAAAAATTTGATTTTTATAAAGAAAATCATGTCAAAATTTTCAAAATCCTTTTTAAATACCTGAGTCAAATTTTTAAAAAACCTTTATAAAAATATTTATGAAGCAAAGTCATGTTCAAATTTTTACAAATCGAATTCAACTTTGAACTCTTTTTTGAACATTTGAGTTATTACAGAGGAAGCTTTGTGAAAATTTTTATAAATTTTTTAAGATTATTTTTAAATAATTTTGAGATTTTAATAAATTCTTAAAAAGATATTTCTGTCAATTTATAGTAAAAATACTGCCTAAAATTTAATATAAAAACATTATCGAATAAAATGAATTTTATCAGATTAGATCAAAGTACGAGTGCTTTATCTTATTCTTCCTCGTTCTACAAAAAAATCAAGGTAAGTTATTCTATCAAAATCATACAATTTTTATATTAGACATATTTTTGATGCATGCATGATTATTTAAATCTAATTCATGGTCAAATGCATATTTTAATATTTGCATGAATTAAATACCTATTTTGAATGACAAGATTTCAAATCTTATGACTATATTATATTTCCAAACTTGCAGCCGAAAGGCTGCCATTTTCCAGCAGTCTGTAGGTTGTTCTGGCAAAAATGCCAAACATGAAACCCGTAGATAGTTTCGTTAGCTCTCAACAGAATCTAAAAAAACCGGATTCCAGTATACGGTCCAGAAATTACAACAGAAAAACCAGATGTCACTTGGGACGTTCCTGGGTTGCTTACGGAAAAACGTGTCAGCCAAAGATGAGGGTTTTCGTTGGCTCTGCAAGCCGAACCAGGAAAAATGCTTAACTACAGTATTGTAGAGCTTTTCGAAATGCCCAATAACTCTCCGATCCGACGCGTATCCAAAGAGATACACTCATTTTTTCGGAGGGTTCCCTAACAACTTGGAAAAACGGGGAAGTAACGATTTTAATAAGAGCCCAACTAAGAATTGTGCCATGGAGATGTACAATAACTTAAAACAAAAATGTGGAAACTCATACGTTTCCAATGAACACCCTCATGGCTTTAAGCCATTACGGGCCGGGGTGCACCTTATGGGTGCATCCTGGTTCGTACAAGAGCATGCAACCAATGCTCAAACCATAAAAACAAAATGCAAGGAAAAGGTTTTTACTCACCTTGGGAAGAAGGAGCTGCTTCTCAGCTGGAGGGGAGCCACCACTCTGCTACGTGAGGGAGGAAGGAATAGAGAAGAGGGGAGAAGGCGAGAGAAGAAGGGAGAGGGTGTCGACCCTCTCTCTTCCCTCTTTTTCCACTTAAAAGGGAGTTGAGGGTGATGGAGGGTGGGAAGTGAAGGAGGGGAGATGGAGGGTCCTCCTCAATCCCCTCCCTAATCTCAGCAAAGAGGGTCAAAGGGGGTCAAGGGCTGGCCCCCAACCACTCCCCTTGATTCAAGGGGAGTGGTTGGCCTTGACCTCTCAAGGCCAAGGTCAACCCCTCAAAACCATTTTTTTTTTCAAATTCTTTAATTTTTTTATTTGAAAACCCATTAAATGGGCTAGGGCTACCCCCTAAGGGGTGCCCAGCCCTCTTGAAAAACGTGGGTCCTTGCCCACTTACTTCTATAAATCCTATATCAAACCCTCAAAGTTTGCATTTTGCAAACTTTTCAAAATGCTTTTTAAAAAGGAGTTTTTTTTTTTGCAAATTCTTTGTCACCATTCCTTAAAATGGCATGGGCTGAGGTGGAGCCCATGTCAACCACTTTTTGTAAACCCAAAAACAATCCTCCATACAAAATACTTTTTTGAAATTGCTTTTATGTTTTACAAAAATTGTAATTTGCTTTATGAAAAACCCAATTTGCTTGTTATTTAAATAAATATATTTAAATTAATTCAAAAACTAAAATTCTAAATTAAATTTTATGAATTAAGACCTAAATAATAGTATTATATATTTAGATCTCCAATTCCAATGAAATTGGGCCTCGATCTGACTCATATTTATTGATATACCCTTTTTCACCAAAATACATGAAATAATGATATATTTTTCTTGTTTAGGTTCCAAATTCGGAGCGAACCCACTACGATATGTTATAAATCGAATCTAAGAGTATGGGACCTTAGATTGCTAGGGTTGCCCTTCGTCGCTTGGAAATTAAAAATTTACGCGATTCAGGCTTCGTATCGCGGAAATCACACAATTACGAGAAAATTCTTGCATCGAAGCAAGAAACAAAAGATACTAAAGCACATTTTAATACAAAATATCTCAGAAATATCATGGTTCTTACATCCTTCTCTCCTAAAAAGGGGATTTTGTTCACAAAATCACGAACACTAAGCTACAAAAAGATCAGGGTATTTCTCCCTCATACTGGCCTCTGACTCCCATGTGCATTTTTCTATGCCATGGTGTTGCCACCGTACCTTAACCAACAGAATAGTTTTAGTACGCAAAACTTGATCTCAGCGATCAACGATGTCGATAGGTCTCTCAGCTACAGTCAAGTCCTCTTGCACTTCTACATCTTCGTATCGGATGACAGATGATGGGTCTGAAATGTACTTCCTCAACATCGACACGTGAAAAACATTATGAATCTGAGCATACTGCTGTGGTAGCTCAATCTGATAGGCTGCTCTACCGATCCTCTCAAGAATCCTGAATGGCCCAACGTATCTAGGACTCAACTTTCCTTTCTTTTCGAAACGAAAGACGCTCTTCGTCGATGACACTTTCACGAAAACCATATCGTTTACATCGAACTGGAGTTCTCGCCGCCTCTTGTTGGCGTAACGCTTTTGTCTATCCTGAGCTGCCTTCAGACGCTCTCGAATCTTCTGCACTTGCTGAGTGTAGTGCTGAAGAACAATCAGCGATTCACTGGATCGATCGCTGATATCGTTCCAATATGACAGTGATCGGCAAGGTCTCTCGTACAATGCCTCGTACAGAGCCATCCCAATACTAGTGTGATAACTGTTATTGTAGGTAAACTCGACTAAACACAAGTGTGAATTCCAATCACCCTTCCAGTCGAGCATACAAGCCCATAACATATCTTCTAACGTCTGAATCGTTCTTTCTGACTGACCGTCAGTCTGAGGGTGAAAAGTTGTACTGAACTTCAACTTCGTTTCCAAAGCTGACTGCAACTGTCTCCACAGTCGCGACGTGAATCACGCTACACGCTTGGGTGTACTTCTCTGTTCTTCATCGAACCCTTCCGGCACTCAGTCTTGTTTGGGGCCCATTTGCGCAGGCAAAGTGCGGCTACGTTATTGGTTATGCTAACGTAATTCCCACACGTAGGGGATTATGTTAGCTCTCGCTCTCGACACTTGCGGGTGTCATTTTCACGAAGGACCTTCGCAGAAGGCTTCATTACGCGGGATTTGCCGCGATGCGAGGTTTAGAATACGCGTATTTGGGAAAATACGTAGTACAGGCTTTGGACACCCCTCGCATAAACAATAACGATTGTATATGTATTTTGAGCTTTGTGCCGCTCAAAATTTGTGATTTATGCCACTTTACATACTAGTTGGCGTATCGTCTCTCATAGCATGATACTTGTGCGAAATTACATCTTGTGGTTTTTCCTGTTTCACACGTGTACGTTGGCTCATCCTGACACGTATGTCACTAATGCTGGGTTGTCGAGTATATTCTTGTTGGTCTCTCATTCATATATCGATGGATATACGATGCACCAGAGACGTGCTTTACACTCGACGCGACATACACTTGAAAAGAACTGAAAACATTGTAGGGTACGACACTTTTGACTTGTTGAGGTTTTGGGACTCATTTAGTGTAAAACCCGCAAAATTTCGATAATTATCAAATTAAATAAAGGATAAAATCCTTGAAAGTAAATATGATAAAATAATATGGAGTCGATCCAAATGGATCTTGAATCCAAACTGGATAGAATGGATCCAGTATCTGGATTCGGGTACGACAAACAGATTCGGATCCTGGACGGATCCGAAACCCAATTAGAATCCAATTGGATTTTTATGGATCCAAATATGGTCGAATTTTGATCAAGAGACAAAAATCTAGTTAGAAGATTCAGAAGATCTAAAATACAATTCGTAATTGAAATTCGTCGAAAAATCAATTCGTATATAAAAGAATTAAACATGACCAATAGTGCAACAAGATGAGAAACAGTGTTGTGGTGAGGTGTATTGCCTAGGGATGAGGAAACCCGAGTTCAAATCCCATGAACTACACTCACACAGATAAAAAAAAAAAAAGATGGGTCTTTTTGTCAAAAATGTTATTTTTGGAATTTTCGCCAAAACCTTACTAAAGGTTAAATAAATTAATGTTGCAAGAATATGCAACGAAATTCAAAATAGCACACTGGAGGGGCCTGTTACCCCTTGTAGAAGAGGTCCCTAGTTCAAATCCCTTGTGCGCCATGGAGCCTTTTTGCTAAAAACGACTTTTAAAAAAAACTGTGCCTTTTAAAATTCAACGAAACCTCCTCATTTAAGAAGGGTTTAAATGAGGAAAGGCTGGGCCATCAAAGGGGACGGCTGGACGGTTTCCAAAAAATTGAAACCCAACTGTTTTCCTCTATGGAAAGACCCACTTTCCCATATTTTCAAAATCTGGAAAAGTGGAGGTGAGGGGGTTACAAAAAAAACGTGAATGGTGGACAGTTTCAAAATTTTTAGAAATTAAAAATCATGCTTAAATGAAGGAGATTAATTAGGGAAAGGTGGGCCTTGAGAAAAGAAAACCGTGAACTCATTTTTGGGGCTCCATCATTTTCATCTCTCCCTCTCCTCTCTCAACTCTTCTCTCTCTCACACCCATCCTCTCTCAGCCCAGCCATGAGACCTACCTGTTTGCTTCCAGCCATTGACACCATTATCCCTCTCTGCCCATCCGTGTGGCTCATCCTTAAGTGTTGTCCTCCACTACTTCCGGCAAGACTCTTGCTTGAAGTCATTCAACGCACCAACGAAGGAAGCGTGGCCACCTCCGGGTTCGATCTTCATCGAGAGGTAAGGGTATTTTATCTATGTGTTTATGTTCAGTGCCCTGTCACACAAATATAGTGCAGCAACCTCCGATTTCATGTATGAGTTTCCCATCTTTACATCCTAATTATAGAAACTGCTTCAGACAAGGGAAAAGTTCCATTGCAAGAACAGACTATCTACAAAAAAATAGAATATGAAAAGTTCTGTCAAATTTAAGATCTGAGTAATAGGTCTATTACCCATTCTTTTGCACTTGGAATAAAATGCCTACAACTAGTAGTAAGACTTGACTATCCATACGATAGAATGAAACTGGACTCCCGTATTAGATATAGCATTGCATCTGGCGCAAATTTTAAACGTGAGGAATATGAGGAGCTTGCTTCAATATGATTATTGAGAAAAATCTTAAAATCATGTTTAATGCATGATAGTCAATTTAGGATTTGATGAGGAAGCTTCTTTTGTGGTCAAAGCCATTTTATTATACCGGGATCTCTTTAGGAAGTTTGACATCATTACTTATTGTGTTCATACAGTAATTGCATCTCGCAGATCTGAAAATCATTTTCAATTTGAGACCATAGTATGAGTGTCTGTCTTTGATTTGTTTCATCTCTGATTTATGATACAAGGCTTATACAGTGGATATGTTCTTTCAATATAAGTTGAGTGAATGATGGAATATGAAGATTTTGAGGCATTAACAGATAGAAGCATCTATTTTGTTTTTTTTCTTTCATATTTATGGGTGCCTCGAAAGTAACTATTCTTGTTATATAATGGACGGTGGACCATATAATGGTTGAGCATCGTCCATCTTTACTTTTTATAGAGAACAGGGTTGCATTGTTTTGACTGAAATAAATTTGACATACACAAACTCATTATGTTCCCTATATTGTTGAGCCTATATCCCTTCATACGGTGCAATAGAATTTACTAAAAGTGAATTAAATATCATTTATATGTTGATGAATTAAATAGTCGACTGGGTTGTTCTGCTCGAGTGACATTTAAGAGCTTTTTGCTCTGATAACTTTCACACGTACACCCTTAAAATATACAGTAAAATCCTTTATAGGGACAAAGGGGTTAGGGCACTATTGCATTGTGCATGAGGTCTGACGTTGAATCTGCACTTTATATGTATATAAACAAACAACACGCATTCATTAAACCTGTATGGGTATTAAGGATGCTACAACATGCATTCTCTTTGACATGAAGTTTTATTAAGGTATGCTTGTTATGCCCTTTGAACTTGGATTTTTATTAAGTTGTATGATAGGCATATTAGATGGAAATTTTACAGGGGACTGATCAGACCTTGGCACACAGGCAGTGCACCTTGCATTGGCTAGACGTTGCAAGCCACTGACGCACTGGCAGTGCAAGGTATCTTGGCTAGGCTTTGCAGGTCTGAGCAACACTATGTTGCTGGTTGATTGGGGGTCTGTCGCAGCCCCAGCTTGCCTGAGGGAAGTTTTTTTTTTGTACACTTAAGATCATATTTCCTAATTGGAGCATCTTTATGTCACAAATCACAATGTTTTCACCCTTAATGGCTGAAGTGGTTCATTGCAAGATTGAGGCAAACATGGAATTTTGCCTCTTCATCCAATACATCCTTTTTTTTTAGCATAAATATGCAATTTGAGTTTGTTGTTTGCAGTTGTTCTTAATTGTCCTATGCTCAAGGTTCTTCATTTGCAAAAGGTTATACCATCAGAATTTTGTGGTAGTTATGTGTAATATGTGGCTTTCATTGATTGCTGTCCTGTTGGACACCATAGTGTCAAGCCGTGGTAGTAAACAGTGGCAGCAGTTGGCATAACCATGGAGGTGTTGCAAACTGGGTCTACCAACTCTAACAATGGTCTAAAGTTGGCATGTCATTCTGCCCGTATACCACCCACTTACATTTGAAATTTCATAAATTTCATTCATAGATGTCATACCCCCCAACATATGCAAACTTATAGGGATCATATATTAGTCATCACATTAATAAGTGTCTTGCAACTGCGCGAACCTGATAGGATTGTAAACATGTCATTGCACTTGTGATTATTCTACACCAGTATATGCACCTCTGTCAAGGTAGTTATGTTTGAAAAAGAAAGAAAGAAGGAAATTCACTTTGTACAGACATTTGTATTGCATTGGCAATTCACGATAGTATACATGCCACGAGTTGGTCAAAACTCCTCATGGTCCACCTACATTAGTCATGGCAAAGTCACCATAGTGTTCATGATTAAATAGCATGATGAATCACCTCATTATCTGTTTATGAAGAAAATGGTACGTATTGGTAAATGAGCCAAATGAATGGGAGGTTAATGATGTAATATTGTTGTACATTGTTTGGGGCATGGTGGACATAGGAATGTTGAAACCCAGATTAAATGCAGGATTCACTTGTGGTTAAATATATGATTTTGTTATAAAAATAAATATACAAGGGCATGATGATCCACGACTGAAACTAAGCACGCACATCTCTTGTGGTGTCATATGAGCATTCATGATGCTAATCAATTTGCTTATAAAGTGATTTATGATTTTGTACGTAAGTGTTACGACATGTTTTGTGTGAGGTGATCTATGTTTGTTTTACACAAATTTGCAAAGGACATCTTCATGCCATGATTATGTGAAAACTTAAAGTCGAGCTTGCAGCTTTGAAAAATGCTGACAGAGCCATACGAGCACTTGTGAATTGTTAAAGTGGGTTATGCCATGTTGCGGCATAACCAGTGGGGTACGATATGTATACCCTAGCATAAAAACAAAAGTTAAGATAATGCATATACAAGTACTTGGTTCAGGTTCGTACCAAACTACGAAAAGTTGTATTAGTGCCTATTGCACACTAAGTTAAGAAATGTACATACCTTGAGATCACCCAGAGTATGGGTTGGGATTTTGGAAATCCCCCGTGGTGCAATGACTCGCACCGAGAAATAAACAAAATATAAAATATGCATATAAAATAAGTGTGGGGTTCTGGGTACATCTGAAAGATGATGTATGTTACTAGACTCAATCAGGCAAGAATGAAAATATATGCATACCTAAAATAAAAATAAGGGGGATTCTGGGTATACCTGAAATGGTATATGTTACTGGTTTCCCGGGATACTGGGTATACCTGACAACGGTATATGTTACTGGTTTCCCAGAGCTCTGGGTACACCTGAAGACGGTGTATGTTACCAGACCCATGGTCTACCTTGGAGAGGGTAGATGGTACAACCTCCGTGGGACATTATTGTTTTTGTGAGAGCTAGGCGTCTCACCGGTCCCCCAGTCCACGGAGTTAGGGGGCCAAGACTACCAATGTGTCCTAGGTGGTAGATCCAAGTCTTCTGCAGAAGTACAGGATGCATCCTAATTCTAGTGCTAGCCATTGGGGAGTACTCTCTCGGTCGTGAACCATCCCCTTTGGATATCCGTACGGCTAGTCACACGGGTTATAAAATAATAGACCCTCGTGTGGTCTCGGTCCGCTACGATGTCGAATGCCTGTGCGTACCCACAGGGAAATTAACAAGATGAAACATAAAGTTAGTGCATTAAGAAAAATCTTCAAGTAATTGCATACCGCTTGAGGTTGAAAATGTCGGGGTAAACTGTGACTCCTGCAGGGCATGATTCAAATTGGTTTTCCTTTACATGGAAACTGTGATAACTTATGAATGATGTGTTGAACATTGATATTTGTGCTTTATGCACCCTTCACATGAAACACTTTAGTTAAGTCAGGTGTACATCCACATTAGTATTAAAAGTTATTACTTAAATGAATATGGTTTGTGCATATGATGGATCGTGCTTTGATGTTGATGGAATATATCATGAAATGTTCGACTTTATCGACCTGTACATTTATCAATTGTTAAATGGTTATTAGTTCTATCTAAACTTGTTGCACATATACTTGTACACATGACACTGTGCACATTCACATGGATATTATGCTTCTTACTCAGACGTGGTAGTCTGACTCTTTCTGAATTAATGTTTTTCAGGAAACTGTATGACGAGCAATTGTGGTCGTTGCTGCGGACAGTGCTATGTGACCATATCTTCTTCGGATGTCCTGAGGATTTCTGACTTGTAATAAATCATCAAGTTGTAAATGATAACTTGTAGTATTTCAATGCAAGAATTTATTTTACTCAAATGCCTTGAGTCTGTGCTATTACTTGTAACCCACCCAAATAATTTGAATAAGGATTTAATAAAGTTTTCCGCTGTTGTTTAGAAAAAAAAATTTTATTCCAAAATTTTCAAGTTAAATATTTGGGGCGTTACAGTTAGAGTCTACGGGCAATGTCCCGGGTTCGTGAGAGTGTGCTCACGTATTGTGTCACCCTAGGCATAAAATGAACATGGTATTATGTCGTCTTCACAGGCGATGTTCTCGTGGTATCCGTGTGAGGCTGAGCACGTGAATGGGCAGGCTAAGTTCTCGTTTGCGTACCCCGCGGGGACCACGAGGCACAACTACCTCGAGAGGAGGTACAACTTGAAGATTGAGCCTAAATAAGATAAACCTGTCGTGCTCCATTCACAGTTTGGTCACCCAGGGAGAGAGTGAATGGTACAACCCCGAGTGACATGTTGTTACTATGACCCGTTTCTGAGGAGCTGAAGCACCTTCTGGACTCCAGTCACTCGGAGTTAGGGAGGTTGAGGTTAACCTCTTCAGGGACTTCTGCTACTACAGTAGTACGGATTGCAATCCTTTGCCTCTACGAAAGGTTTCTCCTAGTCGCGTGCTGCCTGCAGGTGGTTTTCTCGGTCTGTAGAATCCCCGGTTACCACACTAAAAATTGAATAACAGACACCGGGTGCATGTCTCACAAAACTCGAGAGTTTTCCTTCGCGTACACGAACGAGGTAAAAAGAAGAACATAAAGACTAACCAAACAGACTGACGTATTGTAGTTGTTACTTTAGCACTGCTTGTACTTCTGTTTAGTTATTGTACCCTGCTGCTTAGTTCTCGTTCTGTTACTCTAGTTGTTGCACTGTTACTTACTTTGTAGTTTTACAGTCTTGTAGCACTTGCACCTACCTGACACACACTTGTACTTTTATTTAAATGTTTCTAACTGTTCCATCATGATAGTTATAGCATATTGCTTACCTTCTACTTTTTCATAAAATTGATAATGTACGAATGGTTTATCTCACCAACTCGCAAGAGTACTGACCCCGTTTTATGGGGATACATGTGACGAGTAGATGCAGTGCGATGCGACGACGCACAACAGGAGCCTTGAGACCCACACTTCACACCAGATCCTTGCTCCTTCTGGTTTTGGGGTTTGAGGGGTTTTTCCTCACTTTTTGAGAGACTGTTCCTTTTTGTACCCAACCTCCTTTTGTAATTTTGTAAACATGATGGTAATGAAATGTATTTTGTTTTGACTCGTTGTTTGACTTTCAATCTGTGGCTTGCTCAGACTTGCGACCTTTGTTTTACCCTAGTTTTCCTTTTAGACTTCCGCTGGTTGTTTTCAAACTATATATCTTTCAAAAAAAAATCTCAAAAACCAAAGGTTTTTACAAGGTCGGGGTTTGGGGCATCCCAGATCTGGTCTGAACCACTCAAGAATACCGATACTCTCTACAGAATAAGGTGGATGGGGATTGGGTCATCGCTGGAATTGCGATAATTGCATTGTCGTTCTTAATGAAGAAATAAACAACTAAGATGTGCCTTGTTACCTAGGTGAGATCATCGAACCACGATAGAGCAAAAAATTATTAAAAAGAAATGATTTTTTTGATAATAGACTTGACAAAGTGTAATACTAAATTTTTTTAATGATTCATAAATTCTAAAGAAATTTCAAGTTTTGATTCTGATTCATTCTAGATATGAATTATAGTTTTAAAACCCGAATATTTTTGGTAAGTATTGATTAAAATGAAAATTTGAATTCATAATTGGAATCCTGGTAAAATTCTGTAGAACCCTATTCAAAAATTGAAATTTAGGGACATTCTTGTCACTAATCAAATTATCAAGGGTAGCTTAGTAATTTGTCAATTCAATGGCATTTTTTGGTAAAATACCCAACTATGTGAGGCCAAAATAGTAAATTTTCTTTTAGGGACAATTTAAGGGAATTAATAGGGACAATTTAATGGAATGAACTACAGAAGGGCAATAAAATAACTTCCAAAATTCCCATATGACATTTTTGAAATATGGATTTTGAATTAGGACATAATAGGTATAAAAAAATTAGCAAACAAATAAAATATAATATTTTATATTATTTTATTCCAGAGACCATGGTTTTGGAAAACCACTGGTCCAAAACCAAGGCCAGCCATGGTTTTTCCAAAACCATGAGCTGACACATGTCACCTCACAGTGAGGAGGTGACACTCATCCCTCTTCTCACTTTGACAAGTGTCAAAAAAATTAATAAAATAATAAAATAATGATAAGTGTTTTTAAAATATAGTTTTTATTAAACATAAGTGACATTTGTCACTTAAATGGGACCCACAGGGGGACGACACCTCCTCTCTCTCCTATAAATACCCCGTCACCTCTCTCTCTCTACCCAAGTTTTAAAGACCCCTCTCTCTCTAAGCTCTCTCTCTCCTACTTTATATCTCTAACCTTGAGTTTCTCTCTCTAGCTTTTAAGCGTAAGCCTCCATTGAATCTCAGATTTTTTCTAAGAAATCCCTTCTAGCCTCTTCTTTCTCTCCCTAGACAAGATCTTTTCCTTTGTAAAAGTTTCGATGAGCTAAATCCAGTCCCAGAAGTGTTGCATGTAGGAGTTCTGCTAAATTTAGCAGAAAAATTAGACTTAGACCGCGGAAGAGCTGCCAATTTTTTCTAAATCAAGTTAGTATTCAAGCTCTTCTGAATTCAAATTCGTAATTCTAGAACCTCCTATTCTCCCTCCTACTTCTTTTTATCGATTTAAATTTTGGTAATTTTTTCAAAATTTGATCCAACCATGCCTCTATACAGGAGAAGTTCTGTTTAAATTTTTAAAAATATTTTTAAATATTTAGAACTAATATAATAGTAGTTCTGGCAAAAATTTTCTAAAAGATTTTGAAAAATAGAGATTTCATAGCAGAAGTTCTGGCAAAATTATTTTAAATAATTTATGAAAAGTAGAATTAATATAGCAGTAATTCTAGCCAATTTTTCTAAATAAATTCTAAATTTTTTAGTTATTTCAATCATAATTATGGCAAAAGTTTTTTAAATACTTTTAAAATTTTTATTTAGTAGAAATTATATATATTTCATAAAAATTTGATTTTTATAAAAAAAATTATGTCAAAATTTTTAAAATCCTTTTTAAATACCTGAGTCAAATTTTTGAAAAACCTTTATAAAAATATTTATGATGCAAAGTCATGTTCAAATTTTTACAAATCGAATTCAAGTTCAAACTCTTTTTTGAACATTTGAGTTATTACAAAGGAAGCTCTATGAAAATTTTTATACATTTTTTAAGATTATTTTTAAATAATTTTTAGATTTTAATAAATTCTGAACAAGATATTTCTGTAAATTTATAGTTAAAATACTGCCTAAAATTTAATATAAAAACATTATCGAATAAAATGAATTTTATCAGATTAGATCAAAGTATGAGCACTTTATCTTATTCTTCCTCGTTCTACAAAAAAATCAAGGTAATTTATTCTATCAAAATCATATAATTTTTATATTAGACATGTTTTTTATGCGTGCATGATTATTTAAATCTAATTTATGGTCAAATGCATATTTTAATATTTGCATGAATTAAATACTTGTTTTGAATGACAAGATTTCAAATCTTATGATTTTGAATCAAATTTTGATTAAGCACTATGATCAAAACCTTGCTGATTTTCGATTTTAAAAAAAAGAGATTTTTGTAGCATGTTGATTTTTGAAAATGTGCAATAAAGCTCCCATTTGCTTCATGAGTCATACACAAACTTAATTTTCTCCTTTATAGGTGAGTGGTCATTTTTATAGAGCAAAATTTTGGATGGGCTGGGTATATATGACCAAAGTGTTTTTTTAAAAAGAATTATTTGGCTATTGAGCCTAGTTTTGAAAATATTAAAAGTCTTATAAAAGAATCCTTCCAGCCCATCTAGGCTTAGCCTACCCTGGAAGGGGTAGTGGTATAACCAGGAGTGACATTGTGAAGATAATGATTTTTGGGAGCAATAGATTCCCTGGGCCTCCTGTCACTCGGGTTGAGGAGGCCGAGACCAATGGGTCTCAGACTGCCATAGTCAGTGGATGCATCTGATTCGCCTGTTTGCTTGCCATTGTCGAGAATCTTCTCAATCGTTGATCGCTCCCTTGGGAGCCCGTTTCATTTAGGTATCCGGGTAATGTACAATAAAATAATACACCCCCATAATACTTAGTCTGAGAGTGGAGTGCCCTCCACCGTACCAGGAGGACGTTAATATCGAAACAATAACCTTTCTTTCATAAAATTCGATATGAAATTATGCCTTGTTGATATCACACATAATCATGTTTTAAATTATTTTTAATTGTCATGTTTTTAATTGCATAATTATTCTTGGATATATGCAATTTGATTTTAAATTATTGAAATCATGCTTAATATTTGAATTATATGGGTTTAATTAATAGCTTAACTGGTTGTCACAAGTCTCACCCTGTTTTATGAGGATTTCAGGTTCAAATATGGAGTAGATAATATTACAGTAGATGTTGGACAAGAGCGGCATCGAGGAATCCAAATTCTCAAGATCATGGGATTAATTTAGGATTTATTTTAAATTTAATTCTAAATGTTTTTAATTTCTGAACCTTGTGAAAAGAGAATGTATATAATATTGATATAAATTTATTATTGCTTTTATTATGGTTTGTGAAATATGACATGCACAAGATTTAAAACCAGAAGCCGAAAACCATTTCCGTTGTTTATTTAAAAAAAATCACGCACTTTTATAAGGTTTAAAAATCCTGGGGCGTTACAGTTGGTATCAAAGCGGAGTTTTGGGAAATCTGGTTCGAGATCCATACTGCTTCCATCATCACACTATAAGTATTTGCTTAAATTATATTATATTTTTTCTTGTTAAAATATAATTAAAAGATAAAGAAAAATATTCATGTCTAAGGTAAGCCAAAATATTCATGTAGTATGGGATTCATGAGTATTTATGACTTTTCTTTTTCATGCATAAGACAAGTTATAACATTCATGTAGTATGGGATGCATGAATGGTGATGACTTTCTTATTCAATTAGAATAAATAATTGATACTTATATATATAAGATTCATTCGCTTAATAAGAACATTAGAATAGTGATTTGTTTTTTAACAATTGAGGGTAGTGTTACTCAATGTTGATAAGATTGAGGTTATAAAGTATATTTCTTTCTTTAGAATCAATGTAAATTACTTTGATCATTAATATAAGTTCGTGTTATCAAATTTGAACTATATGATCTGTGTTGACACAACAAAATCAATAGATGATGGCAAGTGGTTACATAATACCTGATTTAGAAGTTGATTCTAATTGATTCCAGAAGTTTTACAAATCAAACTTTATTGAAATCAGAGTTATTTTGGATTTACTATGAATTTTAAAGAATTCATGAGGATTTCTTGCCTAATTTATAAATTTTTCATTTTGATATGTTTCCGAAGTTTTTTCTGTTTGGATTGTTTTGATCTCTTGACATGAAGATATATAAGACAATAATTAGATTCTTCTTTATACTTTGGATATCAGCTGCTTATTAGAGTTTTTTATTACTACATTAGTTGGAAGTATATTGAGTGATTGATGGCAGAGGATTGAGAGGATATCTAGCCAGTTTAGGTTAAAGATTATGATATCTTTGAATAACTGAATTAAGATATGTTGGAACAAGATAAAATTTATTTATACAAAGAGAGAATCAATTGTGACAATACATGATGGATTATTGATGAATATGATTGACTCGTATCTGATTTGTGATACCAGTCAAGTATCTTTGAGTTAACTTTTATCTTGACTTTCGTCCTGTGTATCATATTTTGTCCCAAACCCAAGTACCAGTATGATACTTGGTTGCCCGTACTTATAAGTACGTGGATGTGATGTGATTGTGACTTATACCTAAAGGGTATTGGAGTTTTGGCCATGAGAGCCAGTACCAATAGGGTACAATATATGATGGTTGTATACCATGTGTTTATGGTGGTAATTGTATCTTGGCCAAGATACTAGTACCATGATGGTACGATATGTAAAATTTTAGCTTGAGTTACTTTGACTATAAAAATACAAGGCAGTCAAGCATGTTGTAAGGCTGTAAAAATTAAGTTACATCATCTGATAGAATGAACCCTTATAAATTATTTTTTTTGAATTAGAATGAACTTTACTCACCAATACAATCTTAATTCAAATTGATACTATCTTGGAATTAATAGAATCAGAGTGGCGCAGTTGAAGCATGATTATAGTTTTTAAATTTTTTGGCGCCATGGTGAGAATTTGAGATTTTCTCTGATAATAAAAAAAATCAATTTTATATTTTCTCAAAGAGAATTGAAATTGAGACAGAAAAGATAGCAAGAAATTTTAAAGAATTATAATACCAGAATATTACAAATATTCAAAGTTTCCTTGGACTTAAGGGATATTATGGAAAATTCATTCATGACTTCTCCAGTATAGCATCCCCAATGACCAGACTTCTAAAGAAGGGTGTTAAATTTGTTTGAGATGCTAAATATAAAGAAAGTTTCCAAATTTTGAAGGAAAGGCTCACTACATCTTCAGTGCTAACTCTACCCTCAGAATAAGGTGGATTTGAAGTATATACAGATGCTTCCGGTACCCTCAGAATGAGGTGGAATGGCCGAAGGGAAAATATACAATTTTGCCTGCGGTCACGTACCTGTCATAGTGTAAGACCATAATCGGATATCAAACAACAATGAAAACTTTTAAAATTTGACAAAAAAAACTAGGCAGATGAACAAAAATAACCATTTTTATAGATTGGAAAAAGCATCTCTGGTTAGGGAGATATGATTCCGGCAATACGTACTTGATTCTGGCCTATACGTAACGATGTGAAACAGATATATCCGGTTTTGGGTGCAGGAAAATATAGCAAACAATCTTTAAAATTTATAAAAATTTACAAAGACATACTAGAGATCACAATGAGAAAAACCCCTTTTACACATCATCGATACAATCTCGGTGAGGGAAAAATCGATCCGGCAAGTTGAACCATTATTTGAATCAAGATTTTCACTCAAGAAATATAGGTTCAGATTGTGAGCTTCAGAAAAATAGAAATCTATAGTGAAATTTTTAAAAAATTATACCATAGAAAGTTGACATCACGATGAATTAGTGGCTTTTTACGGATTGTTGATATGATCTCCGGTTAGGGAGAAATCATTCTGGCAAGTTGACCCAAGCCCTAAATCGGGTTTGTTAGTCCAAAAAACACTGGTACTATTGTTGGATCAAATAAACAGAGAAATACATTGTAGAAATTTATAAAAAAATTATAAATTTAAGGGGACATTATGAAAAGTATGTTGTTTTTTACGGATCATCGATCTGATATTGAACGAAGGAGATATGAACTCGAACAGATGCCCTTAGATTTTCATAGTGTTTTCTCAACTCAGAAAATAGGTTCCGACTTTGATTTTTAAAAATAAAGTTACAGATTCTAAAAATCCCAATTTTTTTATTAAAAACCATGAGCACATGCATGATTTCACCATAAAAAAATCAAATTTTATTAAAGCACATAATGTGGCAAAATAATTACATCAACCGAAGGGCAGATTTATAAATAATGAATCTAAAACCCTAGAATGAAATAAAATTGATTATTCATGCTAAAAACATAAAAAAACATGTAAATAATGCAATGAATCTTGGTTTGATGCTTAATCAACTAAAATAAATATGAATATGATGAAATAAACAAAAAAATTTAGGAAAGCACGATTAGAAATTTGATTTATCCATTAAAAGAGAGATTTGACCTATAAAAAGGTCGAATCTCGATCTTTTTTGGGCATTTAACATAATAATCAAATTTCCAACGAATCCAACAGATCAAAAATGTAAAAATAACCATGGATGATCAGTGGATCATCTTCTTAAACCGTGGATCATGATTTTTAGATGGGAAGAAAGGAAAAAATCAACAAGAGAAGGGCGGCAATAGGGCTTTAATGGAAAAACTAATAAAAAATTAATTAAAAATAAAAAAGGAAGAAGAAGCTTACCTTGAGCTGCAATGGGGGCTGCTGGGGAAAGAAAAGCAATGAGAGAGGGCTGAGAGAGATGCCTTGGTTGAAATCCCCATGGTCTCTATTTATAGATTTTTTTTATTAGATCTAATTAGAGAGTTTTAATTTTTCGAAACTCTTTTTAATTAATTCAATTAAGGGGGGCAATTTTCCTAAAGACTTCTAACCTAGATCATACTCTAATTAACTAACCTAATTGATTTGAAAGAGCCTCAAATGTGGCACCACCTCTGTGGGCCCACATTTGGTTTTTAAAACTCTAATTAAAAGTTAAAAACCAAAGTTAAATACTGAAGTAAAAATTGGAGTTTTAAAATCGATTTTGACTTTTTCAAAACTTATAATTTAAGTAGAACACTAAATAAAACCTAAACTAAACTAAATACCTTCAAATGTGGCGTCACCTAATGTGGGCCCCATTTGATTTTTCAGAAAATGATTTTTAAACTTGAAAATAAAGGGGTTAAAATTGATTTTTTTTTAAAAACTTCATAAGGACACCTAGACTCGCTAATATTTTTATATATTTGAAATATGTAAGACATGAAAATGAAATGGAATTGGATAAAAGATTGAAAAAATTAAGGTTTTCACACCTGCAGGGTGGGCCCCACATGAAGAAAATTGATAAAAATTGAAAATTGATTTAGAAATCAAGTTTAAAACAAATCCAGATCATTTTTTCTAAGGAAAATGTTTTTGAAATAAGGAGTGTAATGCTCTGAGGGTTGGCCAAATGGCAAATATCAATTTAAAACCCAGATTTTTAAAATTAATTTCAAAATAAGGTTTTAAACCTCGAATCTGGATTGGAGATTTTGAAAAACCAAAGTGTTGGATCTTGAAATGACCTGCAATGACATGAAATGCAATGAAATGATTACAAAATATAAACCTTGAGCAAGGGATTTGAAGTCCCGAACCTCTGACAGAGACAAGGATTTGAAACTTCCCGTTCGAGGTTGAGAATTGATAATTGGATTCAGATCTGACACTGGATCTAATCAAATGTGAATTGAGTCTCGGATATAACTAAATTTTTCAAGAAGGAAACTGATTCAAGCTTCGGTTAGTGGTTGTACCAGCTGGGGGAATGATAAAAATAAAGTTTTGAACAAAATGACTGAGAAATGATTTTGCCCCTGCAGGGCATGGAGTGACACTAGAAATGAGGTTTGAACTAGTCTTGACTGATTTACACTGAATCCTAGGGTTTCTGAACTCAGGTGAACTAAAATGACATTGACTCAAACAATCTCCCCGACTGAATGATTGAGAAATGGTACAATTCTTAGAGAAATGACCACTGAAGTGAAGTGGGTAATGATAATACACTGTGTTTGAGCTAAAATAAAGGTCAGTTATACTGAGATAAACTATATCTGAAGCTCAAACACTAGCTCAACTGACTGAATTTAGCTCAATTTCGGCTGAAATGAGTTGAAATGGGCTACAATGGACTCTGACATTATGGAAAATGGATTTGAACTGAAACTGAAATACTTAAATTCCTGGTGAGCTGAAGTTAGACTCAGAGGAACATGATCGACCAAAATTAACTGACTTGAGAACAATTGGCTACAATTCGAGCAAGAAATGAGCTCATTTCTTAATAAATGAACTGATTTTAGCTGAAATGGTCTGAAATAAACATGATTCGCTCATCATGAGCTCAGAGGAGCTAGAAATGACAAACATTCTAACTATTCTGAGCTTAAAAATGAGCTTGGTCGACTCTGACTGACTGAGATCTAAGGTGACCTAGGGGTAAAATGTGAATTTTACTAACAAAAATGGTGACATGACACCTAAACTGAGACAGACTTAGGGTTACACTCCTAAGGGGATTGGCATCTACTGAAAAGGGGTATATGAGGATGGATGAGGAAAATTTGGGGTGTTTACAGAAGATAGCTCATAAAAGCAAATCATAATTTTCATAGTATACAACGATAAACGCTTGTTCAATTTTTATTTACGAAGTCCGATTATTACAATGATTTATTCAGTGGCAATTGTGTGTTGCACTTATTAAAATACATTTATACACTTATAGAATGTCATGTTATAAAAAAGAATTATAGAATTACAACAAAGAATTATGGAATCCCAACAAATAATTAGTAGTATGTCAATTTGTATTTATGAAGTTACCGCGACAACGATATGACTTTGTTTGTCTTTGTGAACGATATTGATATGTTTGTAAAACACTAATATAGATCTGTGTGAAACCCAATTCTATGTAAAACCCTACTTGACCTGACCCGACCCACTGTCTAGGTCTAAAACCCTAATCTATTTAACCTTTCTTCCTCTTTTCTGCGGCAATGCAACTTCTTCTTATTCTTTTTTCTCCTCTGCCTTCATCTTCCTTCTTCTTCTTCCTTGTATACCGGGGCAAGCACAAATATTCTGCATGATAGACAGGGAGTGATGCTGATGACCATCTATTTGATCTATTCCTACTGTCGTACCCTTCATCGTTCGCAAACCATCCTTCGCAGTTGGAAAAATATATGTGTAATATTTGATATACTTCATGACAAATATGCTACAGTTGTGCGAGCTTCATCTTCTCCACGTGTTCGTATCCCATACATTTTGTATCTTCGTCAGCTATGCCTTGAAGCTTTCTGCGCAAGCAAGTTGTATTTCATGCGCACCTGGATTGTATTAAAAGTATATCACTATTTGGATGTATCCTCAGCTGCACATAGAATCGGTTTGCAGCAGGAGGGAGGATGAGGAGCGAATGATGGAGCAACAAGAAAGGTAGAGGAGGGAGAATGAGGAAAGAATGATGGAGCAACAAGAAAGGTAGGGGAGGGAGGGAGGGGTTGAAGTGGAAAAAAGTGTAACCAAGGTACATAAATCGCTCCTGTTTATCATGATTTACTGTGATAGGTATTATTATGTATATCAATTACTGTGATAGAAGTTACTATGTATAGCGATTACTGTGATAGTAATTACTATGTATAATGATTACTGTGATAGTTATTACTATGTAAAGCAATTACTGTGACCTATGTATAGCGATTATCATAATAGTGATTAGTACATATAGTGATTACTTTGATATTGATTATTGTGTATACGATTACAGTGATAGCGAGTGTACAACGATTGTTATATATAGCAAAAACTGTATACAACAACGTGTAAAAGTATAAATGGGACTAATTGTGATTTGATACGAATAATATGCTATTTTGTATTACAGGAAGGTCAAAAGAGAAGTATATCACCAGGTGAAAAGCTCAAAGAGTGGTGTCAGTGGCTTGTAGTTTTGTCGTGGTATGAACAACTGAGTGAATATCAGAATGACAGATTACGAAATATGCACTTCAACGGCCTTCTAGATGAGCATTATTTTGAAATGTGCTGGAACACCATGACCAACCTGGTCAATAAGTGGAATCATAAGATGAACACATTCCAGTTTGATGGTTTTGAGATCACCATGACCCTAGAAGATATGGCATAAATTATGGGTCTTAATTGTCATGAAAGTGTTGTCCTAACATGGGATTCAAACTATAATGCAAGGGACAAGTGCATGACCCTTCTAGAAATATCGATGGAGGGCTGAGGTCAATGTATTTTTGGTGGAAGTAATTTTATATCGATGAAAGTTTCTTCTTTTCGTAATAAATGGGAAGGTCGGTCCGCTACATGTGCATCTAAAACAGCTAACCAAGAGTTGTGCGACTTCTTTATTTTTTGGACTTACTTTATTTTTGGATTTGTCTGGTTCGAGGTTAAGTTACCTGTGGCTGCAGTTTTGAAAGACTTAGATGAAGTTGACAACTATGCATGGGGTGCTGCTGTGCTCGCACACTTGTACAGTCAACTTTACCATGCGATTAAGGGTACAAAAATCGTCAGAAGGTTTTGACCATTTGTCCAGGTAATTGTTTATTACATATTTAGTAGTTGTGTACTAAGATCGTTGATGGTTATAGTCTTACTAATATATTGTTTTTGTAGGCTTGGACGTGAGAGCATATTGTCGACTTGCATCCTCAGTGTGACCCTGCGATTTGTGTTTTTTCCAAGATCATCCAGTGGGCTATAATAAATGTCATAGATGGTCTGTAATTAAATGAGGTAAATGGTTTAAAATCATTTATAAGCATTTTAACATTTTTTATTAATAGAAATCATTGAAATGTTTAGCATTCTTAAGTAATCATCGCTGCAAGATTTTGTCTTCATTAGTACAAATCGTTATCACATTAGCATTTAACATTCATTAGTATAAATTGTTCTAATGTTTAAAATTCTTAAGTATTGATCGTTACAGGATTTTGTATTTAGTAGTATAAATCATTATCGCTTTAGCAAATAACTTTTATTAGTGTAAATCATTGTAATGTTTAGCATTCTTAAGTAATGATCGTTGTAGGATTTTGTCTTCGTTAGTACAAAGCATTATCACTTTAGCATTTAGCATTCATTACTGTAAATCGTTGTAATATTTAGCAATCATTAGTGTAAATTATTTTAATACAAAACACTCATTAATAACAATAATTGTAATATATATAGTACTCATTATTATAAATCGTTTTAGTATTTAGCATTCATTAGCATAAATAATTATGTTTATACCTAAACCACAATATCCAATGTACAGGTTGTGTGGAGACCATATGGAGATGAGGAGGACGAGGACCAAGAGGTTGTTGCTAAGGCTGCAAGACTGTCTGGCTGCGATATTTGGCTGTTTAACAAATCTGAAGCTGAGTCACAGCATGGTAGTCGAGTTCTCCTACAAGCTGGCTTGGGACAGTCGACCCCAAAGCAGCCTGTGTGGGGCCAAGAACGTGAATTGGCATGAACGCTTCAGGAAATAATTGGATAGCTGGAACAAATAAGGTGTTCGTGTCATAACATATGATTATAAAGAACGACAATATGACCCCAACTATTTCAAAAAATATTGAAAACCCATGCATTGAAATCTGAAGATTGAGAAGAAGCAATGTGGAAGTAAGGTCCCTCCTGTCTCCCAGCATGTCATCTCCTAGCATAGAAATAACTTCCATCATGTCCCTCCGGCTACAACTACGATTCCCTTAGTTGCAGTACACAATAAGGAGCCAACACAGCTCACAAAGAAGAAGGTACTCTCTGCCACATGGTTAGAGATATTGGAGAGGGAGAATAAGGAGTTACGAAAGCAGGTGCGAAATTTGGGGAGAGAAATGCAGTCATAATATGATACACTGGTAGAGATGATTACCAGTGGTTTTAATTTGATCGAGGGAACCAAGAGGCCACCGAGGAAAGAGAGACCACTAAGGAAAAAAAAGTGACGATTTGTATGTCATAGTCCATCTGAGTCATCAAGTACCACTGAATAAACATTATGTAATTTTTGTATCTCGATAATTATTTATTATAATTTTATAGTTCTTTATTGTAATTCTATAATTCATTTTTGCAATATGACATTCTATAATTGTATAATTCTTTTTTTAATAAGTGTAGCACACAAGTGCCACTGAACAAATCATTGTAATGTTTGGCCTTCATAAATAAAAATCGAAGAAGAGTTTAACGTTGTGTACTGTGGAAATTATGATTTGCTTTTATAAGCTTTGTCTTCCTATTGCGATTTACATAATGATTGATAAAAGGCTTAAACGATTTGTACGTATGAAGGCGATTTACACAATGACTGATTCATAAAAGGTGGAAAAGAAAAACTATAAACAAATCAACATGATGTTTAGACTTAGTAAAGTATAAATCGAGGTAACTTCAACGATATAAATCGAGGTAACTTCATAAATACAAATTGATTTAAGTTTTATACTAAAACAATATTTTAGTAATAGTTGAAAATCAATATGAGTAAATCATGATATTACATATCAATATCATTCACAAAGACAAACAAAAATATATCTTTGTTGTGGTCACTTCATAAATACAAATCAACGTGATTTACAACCATATTCATTTACAAAAATATAAGTATTTAGTTATAATACATCATGACCAATGGTTTGACTTAAATACAATACATGATTATCATCATCAAAGAAAACAAACAACAGCATCACCCCCACGTCCAAATAGTGATGTGCTTGGAATGCAATCCAGGTGCGCATGAAATCCAGCTTGCTAGTGCAGAAAGCTTCGAGGGAGAGCTGACAAAGCTGCAAAATGTATACGATCCCATCATCATTGATATGTTTCTACAGGCAGAGTTAATGGACACACACAACTGTAGATTAGACAAATATTTTTTTCAACTGTGAAGGATGGTTTGAGAATGATGGAGGGTCCGACAGTAGGAATAGATCAAATAGATGGTCATCAATATCACCCTATGTCAATCATGAAGAATATTTATGCTTGCTCCGGTATGGCGACAATGATTGAGGATGATTATGGTCGTTATATTCTGCGTAAACTTCAATATACTTCATGACAAATATGCCACAGTCATAGTCTCCTTGTTTGTTTTAGATCGAGCACATATAAGGCTTCGCATGACCAGCAGGCAACCAAGCCCTTCGTTCATGCCTGCGGGTATTGATTTAGGGACGGCGATTGTGGCGTATGTGTTATGAATATATCGATGTATACACAGAAGATAACCACTATAATCATCATCGAAGATTATCTAGATCTTTCCTCATGGCGTGAAACAACTAGGTTATCAACATCAAACCCCAGCTATCAAGCACAGGTAGAAGAAACACAGAAGAACAAAGAAGAAAGAAAAATACAAGAAAGATGAAGAGGATGATGAAGGCGAAAGAGAAAAAAAAAGAAGTTGCGCTGCCGTAGAAAAGAGGAAGAGAGATTAAATAAATTAGGGTTTTAGACCTGAACAACGGGTCAGGTTGGGTAGGGTTTTACATAGAATAGGGTTTTACACAAATCTATATTACGGTTTTACGCACGTGTACATCTTCTTCTTCTTTGTTCTTCTTCGTATGTCATTCTTTCTTCTTCTTCTTTTTCTTTTTTTTCTTTATCTTTTTATTTTTTCTTCTTCTTTGTTCTTCTTTGTTCCATCTACCTGTGCATGATAGATGGGGGGGTGATGCTGATAACCGAGGATAGATTTGTTCTGTCTACTTTGATATACTTCATGACAAATATGTCACATTTGGTACCTCTTCGTTGCCTTGGTCGTGATGCTGATAAATGTTGATATGTGCTTGACCATTGGATCCATTCTAAATGGTATGTCAAGTGGAATGCTGATATATACTTCGAGGATGAAAACATCTATGTTTTCTTCAATGATGAGGATGGCATCCTCTGTGTAAACTTCGATGATGATGGCCATGCATTGTATCTAAGTCAAACCATTGGTCATGATCTATTGTAACTGTAAAGCAATGGAGTATCTAAGCCAAACAATCTGTGTTTTCTTTGATGATGATGTTTTAACTTTGATGATGATGGCCATGTATTGTATCTAAGTCAAACTATTGGTCACGATGTGTCTATGAAATGTTTGTGGTTGTAAATCATACAGATGAACTATGATATTTGTTGCAACATTTATATCTCACAACTAGCTTGGATCAATACATGTTACTTGGATATAAAAACAAAAGTTGTCATGTTACTTGATGACTTAAAAGTACAAGTCAGAAATGATTTGTCCTATCATGATTTACACAATGATTGATAAAAGGCAAAAAAGAGAAAGAAAAAACAAATTGACATGATGTTTATTGGTAAAGTATAAATCAAGGTAACTTGATAAATACAAATCAACTTACAACCATATCGATTTAAGTTTTATACTATAATAATATTTTAGTAGCAAAGACAAATCATTGTGGCCGACATAGCCGTCATTGCGTAAATCATGATATTTGTTGCAATATCTATATCTCACAACTAGCTTGGATCAATACATGCTATCTGGATTTGAAAGCAGAAGTTGACATGTTACTTGATGACTTTAAAGTAAAAGTCGAAAATGATTTATCCTATAACGATTTACACAATGACTGATAAAAGGTGAAAAAGAAAGAAAAAATAAATCAACATGATGTTTATTGGTAAAGTACAAATCGAGGTAACTTGATAAATACAGATCAGCTTACAACTACATCGATTTAAGTATTATACTATAACAATATTTTAGTAACAAAGGCAAATCGTTGTGGTGGACATAGACGTCATTACGTAAATCATGATATTTATTGCAACATCTATATCTCACAACTAGCTTCGATCAATACATGCTATCTGGATTTGAAAGCAGAAGTTGGCATGTTACTCGATGACTTTATAGCAGATCTCCAAGCATAATCAGATTAATTTCTCGAGATTTATATCTCACCACTAGCTTGGATGAATAAATGCTACCTGGATCTAAAAGCAGAAGTTGGCATGTTACTCGATGACTTTATAGCAAATCTCCAGGCATAATTGGATCAATTTCCCAAGATCTATATCTCATAACTAGCTTGAATCAATACATGCTACCTGGATCTGAAAGCACAAGTTGGCATGTTAATCGATGACTTTATAGCAGATCTCCAGGCATAATTGGATCAATTTCCCAAGATCTATATCTCACAACTAGCTTGGATCAAGACATGAGAAAATAATTTGCTTATATGAGCTATATTTTTCTGAAATATATGTTATATAATGATTTACAGAATGACTAATATAAGGCGGAAACGATTTGTATTATGAAGATCTTATCTCAATATTCTATTTTCTATAGCAATTTGCAAATGAAATAATGTTTTTTAATTTATGCACAATGTAATTTATTTGTTTATTATATACTTTGCATGCAATTTTTGAAAATGAGCGAGATGTAAAATGATGTTTCCTTTATAAATGAATGACATGTCGCACAAGTTCAGGAGGGTGTTGCTTTGCTTTGCTTTGCTTTGTGAGTAAGGAACATATGAACCAATGTTTCCTTTATAAATGATATGTTCGGGAGTTGAACATATAACGTGCTTCATTGTAAAGGAGGTATCGATAAAGAGGAAAGAGACAACGACAACTACATGGCCAGCAACAACGAATCAGGCATATATTTTATAAACCTTGTGATGAGTATCTTCAAAATTTGTCTCTTTTATGTCGTATATTAGATTTTTTTGTGTGCTGTAGAAATGAATTGCAATATAATGTGACCAATCATTTATTGAATATTTTTCTAATGTTAGTGGAACATCCACAAAAAATGGTGTCCAAAAACTCAACAAATTGCTCTAAGAGAACATCAACCGGCTACAAGATGAATTTGCAGAAGGAAACACTATCAGTAATTTTGTATGTATAAAACCAATATTAGTTATACATTTATGTATGCCATGGGTATGTATATTAACACGTATATATTTATTATAAACAAACTATATATGATTTCGTCATGTATATTCAAAACAATGCAACAACCAATACTAGACGTGTCATCAGCCCTTATTTCATGGTATATCAGTTCTCTTATATGTTTATTTTCTTTTTTGATTTCCTCTTGTTGCTTCATAATTTAACCTTACTATTATCAATGTTTTGTTCAACAGAGTTTCATCCACCGACTGCCATACACCATTGGATTTTAAGATGGACTATAATAATGGGGTAACGATGATCATTGTGGAGACTCTTGGTCAAGTGAAAAGGTAAGTAAAGAAACTTGTTGTCCAAGGTTTGTGAGGCATAACAATCCTAACACGATTTCTACTATCAATTTGTAAGATATTATATTGATTTAAGATATTTTTTTGATTCTTAATATCAATTTGTATATTGATTCTTAATATCAATTTCTAAGATATCAGTAAGAATTTCCATATCAATTTGTAAGATATTTTATCATCAATTTGCATATATTGATTCCTACATTGTGGCGATCGTCTAAGCATTGTGTCTTATATGTGATGAATTTACGAAAACAATAACTATGGTGCTACAACTTATTGGACTTTCACACTGTTATAGAATGTGACATTATGCATTTGGTAAGTTTCTATCTATAAGTGTATCGTATCATGTACGGTGGCTCAGAATTTACTTGCTTCTACATTAACCACAAGTGGGATTCTTTAAAGACGTCTTGGGTGTCGACATTAGCTAGTGGAGGTATCACTGCACACTCGATGCTCCTTTACAAAATACTGACATCGATTGTGGCATATTTGTAATGAAGTATATAGAAGCAATATACAATTGACAAGAACCTGATTTCGACGTTGTATGCTCTACACTTAAACATGTTTTATTATCCTATATTATTGGGGACTCAATTTTTATAGTGGTCTCATATTACCTTTTTGTTGCAGGATGGTATACATGGATTCCGCACAAAACTATGCAAAAAATTGATGGAGTTTCTAATTGCAGAAGAGAAAAAAACTCAGATGGTAAGAATGCCTAAAAGGCAATGAACGATGCCAGCCCCCCAGGAGTAATATGTTGTACAGAGATTTGTAATAGATTTATAGACTGGGTATACAAATTTTGCAAGACTGTGTATACAAATTATATAAATCTCTCTAGGTTGAAATAAAAATTCAATAATTATCCCGATTTCAAGAGGAATGCTGATAAATACTAATAAATGATGATATCAAGAGGAATGCTGATAAATACTAATAAATGATGATATCAAGAGGAATGCTGATATATACTTTCAGAATAGAAAGATCTGTGTTTTCCATCCTTTTACATAGGACAATATCTAAATTGATGTGGTTGTAAATTGCACCGATGGGCTACATGATAAATCGATTTTATTATACACATCAATAAGTTAGACTATTATTTGTAGGAAAGGCAAATCGTTGTCTCTGACATAGACGTTATTGTGTAAATCGCTATAGGACGCTATATGGTATAACGATTTATATAACATGTTGGAAGAAAAAAAGTATTTTGTATTTACAACGATTTGTACATGTGAAGGTTAGATGAGACAACAATTTTTATTTTTAATATAATTTATTTACAGAACAACTTTTTGCACAACGATTCAAATACAATATATGTACAATGATTTATACATGTGAAGGCTAGATGAGACAACGATTTTTACTTATAATACAGTTTATTTACAGAACAATGAACGATGCGAGCCCGCCAGGCGTAATATGATGTACAGAGATTTGAAATAGAATTTGTATTGTATATAAATTTTGTAATAGACTATGTATACATATTGCTATGTACATTCCTTTTTAATCAAATACAAAATATATACATCTATCTCAATTCAAATACAAATTCTATATATTGTACTTTTAATTGTACTCATATAATCTGTGTTTAAAAGGTTAACTTTTACCACGATTTGTACTCATGTACAGTGCAATTTTCATCCACTTGTGGCCGACATAGATGTCATTGTGTAAATCATGATAGGACACTACATAGTATAATGATTTATATAACAAGTAAATCGCCATAGAACCCTACATGGTATAACGATTTATATAATGTAGACGTCATTCTTATATCATTAGTAAATCATGATAAAAAACAACAAAGATGATTTACTAATGATATAAAAATTAAACCACAGTGATTTAACAATGATCACGCACAGGTAGTAAATGTAACTTATCGACGTGGTTTACAACCACAAACGTGTCAATGATAGCGATTTAATACTAGCGATTTACCAAATGGGGGAAGTCGGTAAATGCTATATTAATTAGCACCCCTTGTACAAATCGTCATCACACGTTTAACATTCATAAATAAAATTTGCACTGAAAGCAAAAAAGTATTTTATATCTACAATGATTTGTACATGTGAGGGCTACACGAGACAACAATTTTTACTAATGGTATAAGCATTGAACATCGTCGATTTATAAATGGTATCAAAATTGTAGCTCTGTATGCTAGATGATACAACGATTTATACATGTGAAGGATACATATTACAATGATCAATCATGAAATGATCAATATTTACAATGATTTTTATAGTGCAATTTTTATAGTGTGATTTCAATTACACAAGCCAATCATCACAGAGATTTATTAAGTTACATCAAATTATGTAATTCATAAATCACACAGGTTTATTATGTTGTATCATGTTAATAAAATCTTATGTTCCATCATGTTAATACAATCAAATACAATTATGTAGTTGAAGAATTCACACGTGATTTTTGTGTTTCATTGCTCACTTTTGAATTGAACTGAGCCTGTCATGAAACAGAACAATATAAGAGACTATATTAAGTTTAATAAAAAATGTAAACATCCTCCCAACATTGATTACATACCAAAAGATTTGTAAAATTGATGTCATCGTTTCACTCAAACTCGTCAGAAAAATTGAAGGTTCCAACATTGTAGTGCATGTCTGTAGGGTATTACTGCATGTTGGAATTTACATAAGTTAGATATTGATAAGTTACACGTAATACAATTTACATGAAAAGCAATATAATGTATTACATACCTGTTCATGCGAAGGGCTTGGTTGCTTTTTCTTAGGGGTTGGTTGTTTCTTAAACCTTTTGTTGCCAACCAATTCTAGTGCACCCTTTGTCATCCTTCGACTGTGATTAGAGACAGGTTTCCTTTTGATATCCTTTGCTAGGTGAATTTTTCTATCATAGTCTACAACGTTGACTCCTGACTTGTTGAAGACGATGTTTACGCTTCAGTGTAACTTCTCATGCGGGTAAGGAGAAGCATTCATTGTTCTCCTCCATTTTCTTAGACTGATTTTCATGAGCTACAATAAACTGATGGTGAATTAACTGCACATTTTCAAATAAGTCCCTTGACACTTTTCTCATGCATACATAGGCTTCTTCACTTTTTGATGCCAAATCTGCAACATGCATAAGTGACCTACATAATTGTTGGTAACGGGAGACTATGTGACACTTCTCATCAACACCAGATGGACTAACATTATTTGTATCCAGCAGTTCAATATTTGTTTATCTCGTCCATCTTCACATTAAATATGACTTAGGTATTTCTTGTATCTTCTCTTGATTAAGTGCCTTTAATGCATAATGACATAAAATACTTTTAAATTCATACATTTTGCATGTAAATTCAACTATTCTGTTGTCAACATTATATGTAACATATGCTTCTTGCATTTTTGAATGATTTTCGCCCTCCCATACAAAATAGTATTTGTGCATATTCTCGGTTCGCATACGTCCTTCTATGTTGCAATTCATGACCTGTATAACCTCCTTCTTAATCCATTCAAATACAGTTAGTGTATACAGATCTGCAGATCACATTAATATTTTTATGCCCAAAGTTACAGGGCATGTGTTGAAGCATTTCATATCTTATTCAAGTTGATTCTATCTAAGATCGTCTGCAATTAATTCATATTTTTCCATGAAGTGAAACATTATTAAACATGAATACAAGGTTTTCTTTAGTGTGGCATGCATAGATTCAACACTTTGTATGCTTATCATACCTGTACAAAAGTATTGTCTTTCATATGTCAATGCCCACTTCTCTTTGTCTGCATATAAATTTTGTAACCACACACAATATTCAAGGTCGTATATCTAAATCATTTTCTCTCAATCAGACATAAAGGTGACCTCATCTATGTTCTCAAACATACACCTTGTAAACTTTTTATAAAACCATATTTTCTGATTAAATATGTGTCCTATGTTCTTTGAAAGATATGCCACAAACATATGCGATGATGTGCATTTAGCTATACATGAGATATTACAGCCGCAATTACATGATCACCATCTGTAAGTAAAGCTTCAGGGTGCTTCTCATTCATTGCCTGTGTAAATACACTGAACAACCACTCAAAGGTTTCCTTAGTCTGGTCATACAAAAAAGTGTTGCCTAATATGCAATTCTGTGAGTGATAGTTTACTCTGATAAACTGCGCAAGCCACTGTTCAGTATTAATCTTCATTGTCGTATAAAAAACAAGCACAACATTGAAGCATTCATAATCTACTCTTGACTTTGAATCTGCCCAAAACATATTCACAACATATCCATCTTCATCCAGTTGCATTGCACTAAAGAAACCAGGGTCATTGCTTGATTTCTTTTGTAAGTAATCAACTAAAGAACATATTTCTCCATTCTTCATGTTATCTATCCTCTTCCTTCTCAAGTGGTGTCTTAGATCCATAAGTGTGAATGACACATTCTCGTGACCATCATATATGTGTGCACATAAATTGTATGTCTTTCTTTGTGCAATGCTGACGCTATCAACTATTTCAGCAATTGCAATATGCACTTCAGTTACTTTATGATATGACCTTAACATAGGAGTCATAAATAAAGCTGTTAATTCATGGTTATGATCACTGATTAAAGTACAAACTACATATTTTATATTCGGAAGTCTTCTTAATACCATTCTCGCTGGACAACCACATCTTGAATCTGGCTTGCTCCTTATTGGATTTCCACTTGACTTCTTCTAACCTTCCTTAGAACAAACATATGTCTTTCTCACCACGACACTCTATACATTTTTTGACCAAGAATACCTTCTAACACTGAAGCCAGGTTTTAAGGCATAATCATTATAAAACTTGTATGCAACTTCCTCGTTATTAAACTGCATTCCTTCTATGGAAACAAAGTCAAGTGTACTATGATGTGCATTCCCAGTGCCTGCACCTTTATCAAGTGTACTATAATGATCGTCTACTTCATTATCAAATTGCATTTCTTCTGTTGGAACATTCAAAGCAAGAGTGAATCTAATGCCTGCACCCTTCTTATCATGTTCATCATTAGTGCACATGTTCACTTCTTCAGGTCTGTCATTAGTACAAATGTTCACTTCTCCATAACTTTCTAATGATTGAGATACATCATTTTCACTGCAACCAGATGATAAGCTCACTACTGTCATAATCAAGATATCAATTTGTGTTAGCCAACGCATATGTTTACTACAATTTATTCAAAATACATATAACAATGAATACTGATTTGTTAAGCAAGTTAAAGAAATGATTGAATAAATCACAATATAAAAGCAACATCGATTTGTTATTTGCTTATACTATGCATCGAGTTGTTATTTACCATGCCAATAAAAGAAATGATTTATCATATATGTGTGTTGATGATAGCGATTCACATGACAATGATTTAATTATATCTATGACATTGTGAAGTGATTTCAATATAAATCGCTAAATAAGCAGCGATTTGAATACGCAAATTAACACCGCAAGCGCGCAATAATGTAAATTTCGTACGCACATATTTTAAAATCATACTATAAATATCTTACAAATAGATACTAGAAAACACATAATATCTTACAAATTGATATACATATCACATAATATATTACAAATTGATATGGTAATTCAACATAATAGCCTACAAATCGATATTAACAAACAAAATAATATCTCACAAATCGGTAGTATATTACTACAACTATGATTTGCGTTACATTGCATATACTGAGTGAATGAACGATACCAGATAGGGTAGAGGCCCTTCATCACATCTGTAACGAAGCATTCTTTTTAACAGGTCGCAGCGTCTTACAAATATCTTCAATTTTCCAACCATCGAAAAGCCAACATCCACCTGCAATAACAAAACAACGCCTTACACTACAAGCAAAATGCATATTAGCGACAGATTCTATACATCGCTAGTCCATTGCTAATCCATCGTTGTACATCTTTGTGATAGATTTTGCGACGGACTAGCAATGTATATCACATGTCGCATAACACTAGTCGCTAAATTATGACAGAATTTATTTGTCACCAATCCGTCGCTATGTTGTGACGGCTTAGCGACAGATGATGTACGTCACGAATTCATCGTTAAATGGTAGCCGATTTGGTTATGCAACGAAATTTAATCTGTCGCTATTTTTGTCACTACTATTTATCGATGGATAAGTATATGTCGCTGATTTCTGTTGAAATGTGGTGATGAACATTAGTGACGGTTTAAATTTCATCGCAAACCAACACCTGCTTCAAATTGGCGATGGAGTAGCGACGAATAATATCCGTCGCTACTTCGTCGCTAATTTATAATAAAAATTTTAACTTTTTTTTGAAATATTTTAAAACTTAAAAAAAAATTCTTGTGCAATTCATATATTCTGCTTATAAAAAAATAGTACACATAAAAAATACATATAAATTAAATACAAATGCTAAGTTAAACAAACTTTAACAACCAAATACAGTCCTTGTGAAGTTATAATTAGTTACAAGTTTGTCAAATGAATTAAACAAAAAAATCTAATCCTCGCCAAGATTTTGAGCATCATCCTTATCATTTTCTCGATCTGCCCCTCCCTCCATGCCTCCATCAGCTCATCTACGCTGATCATCTCCAACATCCTACAAAAGAGAACCAAAATGTTAGTATTTATAAACAAAACATAATGAAATAAATTATATGCAATCCACCTAATCTAATGCAACAAAGTAAATGGCTGAATGAATGACACATAGACTAGTAATAAACTGAAGGACATTAACAAAATTATAAGGAAACATTTATAGTAATTCAATCATACATACCTGATGGGCACCTGAGCTCATGTTGAATGCAGATGAAGTTCCCCTGTCCTGAAAAAAGTTGCACAACTCATTACGGACAATGTTGGGAATGACTTCATTTAAAAAGTATTGTATTTTGTCCTCAATACGCTGACAGACACCATCCCAAGACATAGCAAGATCAATATGACGTTGAGAGTTGATGTTGGTGGGAGAACTCTATAAGCCCAGGCTGTAGGAGGCAATGACTAGTGTGGTGTTCATGTTACTCCCAAACCCAAACACACGACCCTTTTTGGGTTCACTTGTAGCAGTCACCAATGCTACATGATCAAAAGTCAGATGCTGAGAGGAGTCATTGCCATATCGTTGTATCATTTGTTGCTCGTATGACTCCTACAAAGTAATAATTAAAATATGAATTAAGAATTAAGAATTATAATATTTATGATAACATAATTCAAAGTAACTTGTATATTATAATGTTTATTAATACAATAAGTACATATCGTTGTCGCTCTTGCCTTGTCTGATACAAAATCTCTCGTGCTCTTGCGTTTATGTGTTTCAATAAACACATCCTTGTAAGGCACAATGCCTCCTTTTTCTGCTTCTTGCAATGTTACATGATCAAAAAAATTGATTAATAAGTATGCAGAAATACTTATAAATTTGATTATAAAAATATATATATATATATATATATTGATGAATTACCATTTTCTTCTGGTGGCTCTCAAAAGTTCTAGATCTACCTGTGTATAGCTGTGTATCAGGCATCGTTGCTCGGTTTTGTGTAGACTTTATTGAGCAGTTTCGAAATTCATTGCTCGCCCACTTGTCGCACATGCCCTCCCAATAATCTCTTCTGACAGTAGGAGGCCCATGGCCCTTCCACTGCAGTGGATCATCTATCCCACCAGCTGCTTTTTTTGCTACAGTCTTCATATTGTGCAATATGTTAGCAAAACGATTGGCAGCCACCTTCTGCCACACTACCCTTGCGTCTTTCTTCTCGTTTGCAGTCACGAAGCAATGGGAAGCTTACAAATACATTCAAAAAGTTAGCACACATAAATATAAAAGACTTCTTGTTATGATAAATGATTGCATACCATGAATGAGGAAACTAATCTGTCTAACACCTCTCTTGCGTACTCTTTTCATTATGCTACCGGTCCTAAAAGATGATGCAGTAATGACTTTATAATTCCTCGTATTACTTCTTGTTGCTCAAATCTCGCACTGCACATGAAAAAATACACATTAACAATCGACTGTCAATATACATTTTTTATAAGTTAAATATTGGACAAGTGACAATGAAATACTTACGGTCGAGCATTGATATACACTATTTGAATTACTTGTCGTGAGTCACACTGAGAAGACCCTGCATCCGGCATAGGTGGGTCATGTGTAGGTGAAACAGCACTTACAGAACAATGAGTTAGAAATTCACAAAATGTATATTTCAACTAATCAAGTATATAATTATTTAAATGATATACCTATCAAAGAAGCCCGTGAAGATGAAGGATCAGACTGGCTACCACTGGGTGCTCAATGAGTGTGTCCTCCACGAACCATATTCTAACAAAAACAATGTACTAGCAATACATTTAACCATTGTAATACATTTCAATATATTCAAATCATTACAATACATTTCAATACATTCAAATTGTTCATATCAAATTAAAAAAAACTTCATGCAAGACATTCAAACATTGCAATACATTTCAATATATTTAAATTAATACAATACATTTCAATACATTCAAATCATTCAAATCATTCAGATCATTCAGATCAAATTGAAAAAAACTTCATGCAAGACATTCAAACATTGCAATACATTTTAATATATTCAAATCAATACAATACATTTCAATACATTCTAATCATTCATATCATTCAGATCAAATTAAAAAAAACTTCATTTAAGACATTCAAACATTGCAATACATTTCAATATATTCAAATCAATACAATATATTTCAAAACATTCAAATTATTCTAATCATTCAGATCAAATTGAAAAAAACTTCATGCAAGACATTCAAACATTGCAATATATTCCAATATATTCAAATCAATACAATACATTTCAATACACTCAAATTATTCTAATAATTCAAATCAAATTGAAAAAAACTTCATGCAAGACATTCAAATATTGCAATATATTCAAATAATTCTAACATGTTACATGTGCATTCAATTCATAACTCTATACCTATCGAACATATATAATCAATTCAAAAAATATCCGAGACATGCAATACATTTCAGTATATTCAAATCAATACAATAGATTACAATACATTCAAATCATTCAGTTATGTATTACACGATGTATTTCACTAGCTCGTGAATGATTCATTATCACTTGTCTGACTTTCATACTCTTCTTCTTCTTCCTCCTCCTCCTCTTTGTCATCATCTTCTTCTTCTTTATTTAGCGCTCATTCACTTCGTATATCATTTGGATCACATTCTTTCATGCATGTGCCATCAGACAATAGAGATATGACATCCATACCATGTGCGACATTGTGACCATAAGAGAAGTCATACATATCATCTGATTGATAGTAATCACCTTCTTCAACAATCTTATCTTCCTGTAACTGATCATACTCGGGGTATAGTTTAGACTTCACCTTACAAACTGCCCACCGTTCATTTCTATCTGACTTCCTTGTACTCGGATATGAAGTATAGTAAACTTGTTGAGCTTGCGAGGCTAATATGAATGGTTCATATGTTCCAAACCTTGATTTATGATTCACCTCCACAATGCCTGAGACTTTGTCGACTCTTGTTATTGTGGGATCAAACCATTGACACTTGAATAAAGTTAAGCTATTATTTGTGTCTAAATAAGTCAACTCCATTATTTATTCTATAACACCGTAGTAGTCATGTTCATTTTCACCATAGTTGCTACCCTTGACGCACACGCCACTATTCATCATTGACTTGTTGACATCATAGTCTTTTGTATGGAATCGATAACCATTTACGATATACCCGTTGTAACATTGCACAACTTTAGATGGACCATTTTGTAAATCACATATTCCTTAATCTTTAACGTCACCATGGCGGACCTACAAGCACAAACAATGACTATGATCATGACAAATTAAGTATCTTATTGTTGTATAAAGGGAAAGAATGTATATAATCGTCCTTACCAACTCTTTCAACCATGCCACAAATTTATTTTTACGTTCTTTCTATACTTCTGCATCAGTGAGTTATGGAAGTTTTCTTTGCAACTCCAGATCAAATCGTTTGTACTTAACATAAACTTATTTTATCGAACCATGTATGCACGTATAGAACTTAGTGTTACGTATTAAGTATACTTACTTGATGTATGGGTCGATTGTTAAGCAATTAAAAAGGATATATATTTGTGTTGTGTCTTGCTCTCGATTTTTCAAAAGTCTTGACCGGCAACTGTCAAATGCATGCTCAAGTGGTTGAAATATAGACAAATTGTCAGTTACAGTTAATTGTTCTCCATCATCATTACGAGGTAGGCATGTGTAATGTGTTGGAATGTGAGTTTCAAAGTACATAGATGAGAAATTTAAAATCTCTTCTAAGGTGTACGCCTCACAAATAGAACCTTGTACTCTTGCTTTATTCTGAACCTTTTTTTTTTAGGTCAAATATGCATCTGTCAACAATATACATCTTGGATTACAATAAATTTTTTAATAGTATTGAAAAGAAAATTTTAAATAAACATATACCTTTCAAATGGGTACATCCACCGATATTGCACAGGTCCACCAACCCTAAGTTCATATGGCAAATGTATGATCACATGTTCCATAACATCGAAAAATGTTGATGAAAATATCTTCTCTAGCTGAAAAATAGTAGTTACGACAGATTTCTCAAGATTCTTTATCTCAAATACTACAACTTCTGTTGCACACAATGTTCTAAAAAATCTACTCAATTTGAACAATACCCCCCATATAGGTTTGTCTAATATAGCATGGAATGCTAGGGGTATCAACTGTTGCATAATGACATGATAATCATGGCTCTTCAACCCATATAACTGTCTCTCGTCTATCTTCACAGTCTGAGCAATGTTAGAAATGTAGCTATCTAAAAATCTCAATTGTCTCATCCATTGACATACAAGCTTTACTTGATCTGGTCCAAGCATATACCTTGTCTTTGGTTTCAATACTTTGTCATTATACTCTTTGAGTTCCAATTTTGGTCTTTTACATACCACTTTTAAATCCATACGTGCCTTCAGATTATCCTTTGTTTTTTCTTTCACATTCATTACTGTATTAAACACATTATCGAACACATTTTTTTCCACATGCATGACATCCAAATTATGTCGTATCAATAAGGTTGGCCAATATGATAGTTTCCAAAATATAGATTTCTTTGACCAATTGTGATCATTCTTAAATCCAATAAAGGGCGTTAGCCTACGGGCATCTGTCAGTCCACATGGAAAGTATCAGAATCTTCTTAAAATCTTTATGCCAGACAACGTTGTTGTTAAACCTTCCATTTCAATTGTGCCTGCTCGAAACACATTCTTTCGTTGTCAGAACGGATGATCGTTGGGTAGAAATTAAGGATGACAATCAAACCAGCATGACTTTCTTCCATGCGTCAATCTAAACAATTTTGTATCCTCAATGCAGTACGAACATGCTAACCTCCCATGTGTGCTCCAACCAGATAGCATACTATATACAGAAAAGTCACTGATTATTCATAGAACAACAACCTTCATATTGAAGTTTTGTTTTTTTGTGGGCATCGTACATGAGAACACCGTCATCCCACAGTATTTTCAGTTCATCAATCAATGGCCTCAAATATACCTCAAGAATTTGGTCCGAAGACGTCAGACCAGGGATCAATAGAGACAAGAAAAGATTTTGATGCTTCATACACAAGCTTGGAGATAGGTTGTATGGGGTGACAAATACCATCCAACACGAGTATGGAATTGATCTACCCCCAAATGGATTAAATCCATCTGTACATAAACCTAGCCTAACATTTCTCACTTCTAAAGCAAAGTTCCGATGAGTACGATCAAAGTACCTTCAAGCTTCTGCGTCAACAGGATGTGTGATCTAGTCTTCATCATGTCAAACTTTATTTGCATGTCATATCATTTGTTTAGTTGTCCTTGAAGACATATAAAGATGGTGCAATCTATGGATGAGAGGAAAGTAGCAGAGTGGCTTATATGACACTTCTTTTGACCTTGTGCTACCATTTTCCTTTGTCTTTGACTTGAACCGAGGATATCCACATGATAGACATGATCTGTTATTTTTTTAATCTTTGAAATACAGCATGCAGTGATTGGGACAAGCATCTATCTTTTGATACCTCATACCTAGAGCATTGATTATAACCTTCGCACTGTAGAGATTTTGTGACAATTTCTCATCTTTGGGCAACATACTTTTCACAATAGAGCACAGACGATCAAATATTCAAATTAAACTCGGACTTCAAATTCAGTAGTTGAAGAACTGCAGACAAGATAGTGTGACTCTCGCAACCATTCTATAATGGTTCATCATCATCCCTAAGTAAGTCACAAAATGTACTAGCTGGATCGTTTGTTGCTTCTTCCTCTAGCCTAGTTGGTGCATCACTATGTCCCACACCAGAACCCATTTTCGGTCCTGCAGCATCAAATATCAAATCTGCATATGAATTATTGTGCACCATATCCACCCATGTATCAAAATTATTCCAAAATTCTTCACCATGAAGCATCCAATTTTGATAACCACTAACAAAACCATTCCTATATAGGTGATGTCTAACGCCATGAGGTTCTACAAATCGATTGTTCTTACACATCGTGCAGGGGCATCTGATCCGACCGGTGGGATCCACTGTACTGATACTTGCCATTGCAAATTCAATAAAACTGCCTACACCATCCATATATTTATATGATACCTCATTATTAACTATCTTACGATACATTCATTCACGGTTTGCAGCCATTTTGTCCTATAATATTATAGATATTATCATCACCAGTTAAAAGAAAATCTTAATAATATGTAGATTTTTTTGTGCAATACACCATCATGTCATATTTATATACATCAAGAGGATATTTAGAAATTTGAAATCACATTATATATAAGGATATATTCATTTGAACAAAAAATTTATGATACAATTTCACATGGAAGGCATAATCAAATAGAAAATAACTTCATGTAAGCATGGATACAAAAACATCAAACATTGCAATACATTCAAATCATTCATGTCAAAACATATATCAAACATGTGCATGCAGTAAACACGCTCCAATATCCCACTAACTACTACCATATTGAGCATGGAATCCGTACTCCAAAAATAAGAACACTTCTACTCATACATTAAAATCATGCTTAACATGATCTCCAAACTCGATCAAAACAGTCCTAGATATCCACAACTATGTGAGTGTGTGAACAAAAAAATGTTGCATCCAATAAATTAAATAACATGTGATGTGCTTGCATTACTTACTCACCACGGGTATTTACCCAATTTTGCATTGCATTTTTAGCCACATGTAATGCTTAGCACTAAGCATCATGTGTCTTTGGCTCAGCAACGTACCTGCGAAGCATAAATATACAGTACAATACAAGAAGGCGAGCTAGGGGGTTATTTGCGAGGTCGCCGAAGATAGGATAAAAGCATTGGGGATGTCCAGAATACAAGCGAAAAAGAGGGGAAAGGGGGATGTCCGGACGGAGGTGTCGGCCTAAGTCGGGTGCATGGCAAAAGGGGCTTGGCAAGGCTGTCAGAGAGGGGGGGGGGGGGGCATCGGGTGTCGACAAGCGGCGGGAAGGGAGGTGACGGGCAGCGGGCTGGGGGCAAGAGGAGGGGGGAATGGGGGTGAGAGGAGGCAGGAAGGGTGGTGGCGGGCTGGGGGTCGACAGGCGGCGAGAAGGGGGGTCAAGGGAAGGCGAATTGAGGGGAGAGAGGAGGCGGGAAGGGGGGTGACGGCCGGCTCGCCATGGGGCAACAGGAGGGGGTGGGGAGTCAACAGTGGCGGGAAGGGGGGCGACGGTCGGTGGGCCATGGGGCAACAGGAGGCCGGTCGGGGGCCAACGGGAGGAGGGGCGGAGGCGAATGGAGGCGGACCGGGGGGGCGATGGGAGGTGGGCTCGGGAGACACGACAGAGAGGAAACAGAAAAGAGAAAGAAAGGGAAAAAATAGGGATTTATGGGGAAATTCGTGACGGATTCACGATAGCCAAATTTTGTCGCTATTTGACGACAATTCAGCGACAAAATAGGTCTGTCGTTGATCCGCCGTTAAGCTATAACGGATATGGCGACGGAATAAAATCCATCGGTACGTTGCGATGGATTATTGACAGAATATTTTCCATCGCTAAAATCAGAAATAAATGATATTTTAGCAATAAATATCATTCTCTCTCTAATCTGATGGTACTTTGCGATGATTTTTTTTGTTGCAAATGTCTGTCGCTAAATAGGGTTTTTCTTGTAGTGTTAATGGCACTCACGATGACCTACGTTCTTCAACAATAGCATGATGACATGGAAAGGTACTCACGACGCCTTAATGGCACTTGTTGTAATGTTTATGCATCATTGTTTTTTTCATACTGCCTAACAAAAATGAAGAAGAGAAGACTGTAAAAAGAGATGGCCGACAAATCCTCCTATAACACCCACCAATGATCGAACCAGTCGATCAATTTGTAGTTATCTCCATGAGGTAGGAACGAACCCGGAACTATTTTGTAACACAAGGCACGAACGAGAAGGCAACAATGTGGTGTAACGCAAGCTAAAAACTAAGGCGAGAACCTGGACTCGCGGGAATGTGCAAAGCTATTTACGGGAAGACATTTCCGTCAAACACATATCTATCTTATGGGAGGACATTTATGTCAGATGCATATCTATCTTTTTTATATGTTATTTACCTTTTTTATATGTTATTTTATTATAAAATCATCATGGGTAACATTGGCATATGAATTATTGCAGGTCTCAAGATATTCCTGCGTACACACCCGAACACATGAATTTGTGTTTGGGGGCGAACACACAACACCCTCTCCTGACTGCCACCAGTTGCAATAATAAGCCAAACTGACATTCTTTGATTTTTGGTGATGCACATTTCTCGAAGTCTCCTTGACCGTGCCACCTCGCGGGACCAATCTACTTACTCTAACGCCTTCACAGTTTCAGCAAACACACTTACCTCAAGGACTACGAGGGTAGGGTTTCACTAAGACAACTCGTATATGCGTAGGGTATCATTCATACTTGTTTAGGATAACAAATGTTTTTTTATATAAATTGCGAGTTTTAGGTATGCGGTTGCGAATTTGGTAAGCTTTGGACATGTATCAGGTTTTACGTGTTGTATGGGTTAGCATGAAATTTCAAATGCTTTTATGATCTTTTCAGAATTTTGCCGAAAACACATCATGTTTTGTGTGTGTGTGTGTCTATATGTGTGTGTGTGTGTGTGTGTGTGTGTGTGTGTGTGTGTGTGTGCGCTCGCACGAATGGTGGAGTGTACGTCTATGATCTATAGAATTGTGTTTATTGAGCTTCGTAGTGGCCTGCATGAAATGTTATGTAATTGTAATCTTTAATGCATGTATATGTTTTTGTAAGATCACATAAAATCTTGAGCTTATGACAATGTGTATGGTATTTTATGAGCTTTGTAACATATTTACAAGCTTTTTAATATTATTCGCATGAAATGATGAGCTTTTGGCATTTTCGGCATGAACTACAAGCTTTTAAATGATGCATGAGTTGCCTATGCCTGAATGTATATATGAAATTTTGAGTTTTATTTTTTCTGTGCATGCTTGGTTGTAGGCACAATTGATGCAAAAGGGGTGTATGATGGGCATTTTAAGACTTGTTCCAGTTTTCGCCAATAAATCTACTCGGGAAACCTGGGATATTTCTATAAAAATATCTGTTTGCCCATAACGCCTCCCCGATGTACCCATTAATCCATAATTGAAATTGCTAGGACCTTGGTGATCCAAGACGATTAGTGAGACCCCACAAACTACGATTGAGTGGATGATTATATCACGTTGTGATGTGACACATGGTTCCTTTATGCGATCACGATATTGGGAAAATTATTCATAAATTGCATAATTACATGTAGTGCTGTTGGATATGTGAGACCTGCTTACACGCATTGGTTGCTCAAAAGTCAGCTTACGGTTCCTGTGAACCATGGTTGTTGCCGAGAGGGTGGTGTATGTTTCCCCCCGATGATTCACTGAATCCCACGTCTGTGTTCGGGGCTTTGAATGAGCACCACGTATACAAGCACATGGGGCTCGTATTCCCGTGTATGTTGACATAACTTTGCATCGGACTCTGGTGTTGTTGCAAAGACTTAAGTACCCTTTCTTGCTATTCTTCTCATAAAGTGATGGTTTGAGAAAATGACAAAAATGCCTTTCATTCAAAAAAGAAAAAACAAACAGTTCAAAAAAAGGACAAACATGTCCTCCATCCAGAAAGTCAAAGATGATGTTGACTCTTCAAAGTCTTCTTCTTCTTTCTCCGTAAAACACTGTAAAACCCCCTCTCTCTCTAGAGAAGAAATCAAGGGAGGATTCTTGAAAAGACTTAAGTGCCCCAAAGATGATTATTTAAGACCCAGACTTTGCACTGCAGGATTATCCGAGAAAGAAATCTCCCCTGGAGGAGGCCATGAACATCAACCCTCTCACTCCCTTCTCTTTCTGCTTCTGTGCACATCCAGCAGAAGATCCTACATTGCTCCATCAAGCACCGACTGACCTGCACATTGACTCTTGTGGAGCCTGATTCAGAGTTTTTACCCTTACAGGAGGAGGGTTTAAGGGCTCCTCCCATCGTGGGTATCATCATTCAACTAAATGAGTTATAGATCCTGATTCAGAGTTTTTACCCTTACAAGAGAGGGGTAAAACCTCATCTCACTCTCTCTCCCTTCTCTCTCTACTTCTGTGCACATCCAACAAACGATCCAACATTTCTCCATTAAACACCGACTGACCTGCACACTAACTGTAGCATCGTTCAACTTGATGAGTTGTGGAGCCTGATTTAGAGTTGTTGCCCTTACAGAAGGGGGGTTTGGGGGCTCCTCCCAGCGTGGGTAGCATCATTCAACTTGAAGAGTTGTGGAGTCTGATTCAAATTTTTTATCCATTCATATTTTAAGGCATTAGATCTCATGTTTGAACATCCACGCATGTGCAGTTTGCTTTCATCATGTTCAGTTGCTTTCTAGATTATACTTTGAATTCTGGTGCATTTTAGATCTATCGATTTGTACGTAACCAGAGCTCATTTTAATCTGAATTTTTTACTGCAACTTTATGTATATGTCTTCATGCTCTCCACTCAAAATCAGATCATTCTGAGTTTGTTTGGCCAACTTTAAAAATCGAGATTCAAAACCTGTTAATTTGCACCGTCAGGATTTTAGCAGAATCAGGACCAACTTGCGGGAGTGATTTCTCCCTAACCAAAGATGATCTTTCCGATCCGTAAAAAGGGTTGTTTTTTAAATTAAATCTAGTTTGTTCATACCAAATTTCAGTGATTTCTATGGTGTTTTCATACCAGTTTTAGGTCGAAAACCATAACCCTGTCACCCTGTGTCATTTTAACGACTCAGATTTTGATCCATTTTGTTTGAATTTTATTTCCATAATGGAAGATTATTTTTCAATTCTGTAAAACGGGTTCTCTTTGTTTATGTGTCTAGTTCATCCCTATAAATTTTCAGAATTTTTCATGGTCAATTATTATTTTATTTTGATTAAATACCAGAACCTTGTATCCAGATTTTATAAATGTTCTGATTTTGGCCCCCATATCATGATTGTTGTAGCACTTCTTCAACAAATCGTTATTTGATTGACAATATTCTTCAGCAAATTGTTGTTATGATTTTTTTGGGTCTCTAATGAGTCCCTACTATGATTTGTAGTATTTTTGGGTCTCCAACGAGCCTCATAATGATTTATAGTGTTGTTCGGTCTTTTAACTATGATTTATAGTGCTTTGGGGTCTCCAACGAGCCTCACAGCGATTTGTAGTATTTTTTTATCTTTTAACTATGATTTATAGTGTTTTCGGGTCTCTAATGAGACCCACAGCGATTTATAGTGTTGTTGGACCTCGCTATAGCGATTTGTAGTGTTTCTAGCTAAACACTACAGCGATTTGTGATACAAATCGCTATCTGAATCAGGACCAACTTGTCAGGGTCATATCTCCTTAACTAGAATTCAAATTTTTAAATCTGTAAAAAGTGGTATCTTCGTTATGAAGTCTAGTTTATTCCTGTAAATTTTCAGCGATTTCTATGGTCATTTGATACCCCATTTGGATCTAAAACCAGACCCCTATCAGTCTGCCTTATTTTAGTGACATAGGTTTTTATTTTATTTTATAAGAGTCATATCTCCCCAACGAAAGATCATTTTCCAAATCCGTAAAAAGGGTTTTCTTCCTCTATGTGTCTAGTTTATATCTGGAAAGTTTTATAACTTTTTATGCTCATTTGATATTTCAAATCTGTTAAAAACTGAGACATGTTATTATTCCATTTTAAGTGAGTGGATGGAAGTTAATTATAACTTGTTGGAGACATGTCTCGGTTTTTAACAGGTTTGAAATATCAAATGAGCATAAAAAGTTATAAAACTTTCCAGATAGAAACTAGACAGATAGAGGAAGAAAACCCTTTTTACGGATTTGGAAAATGATGTTCCGTTGGGAGATATGACTCTTACAAAATGAAATAAAAACCTGTCACTCAAATAAGGCAGACTGATAGGGGTCTAATTTTATATCCAAATGGGGTATCAAATGACCATAGAAATTGCTGAAAATTTGCAGGAATAAACTAGAATTCATAACAAAGACACCAATTTTTACAGATTTGAAATCCGATCTCTGGTTAGGGAGATATGGTCCTGACAAGTGGGTCCTGATTCGGATAGCGATTTGTATCACAAATCGTTGTAGTGTTTAGCGAGAAACACTACAAATCGCTATAGCGAGGTCCAACAATACTATAAATCATTGTGGGTCTCGTTAGAGACCCGAAAACACTATAAATCATAGTTAAAAGACTGAAAAATACTACAAATCACTGTGGGGCTCGTTGGAGACCCCAAAGCACTATAAATCATAGTTAAAAGACCGAACAACACTATAAATCATTGTGAGGTTCGTTGGAGACCCAAAAATACTACAAATCATAGTAGGGACTCATTAGAGACCCAAAAAAATCATAATAACAATTTGCTGAAGAATATTGTCAATCAAATAACGATTTGTTGAAGAAATGCTACAACAGTCATGATATGGGGGCCAAAATCAGAATATTTATAAAATCTGGATACAAGGTTCTGATATTTAATCAAAATAAAATAGTAATTGACCATGAAAAATTCTAACAATTTACAGAGATGAACTAGACACATAAACGAAGAGAACCCGTTTTACAGACATGAAAAATAATCTTCCATTAGGGAAATAAAATTCAAACAAAATGGATCAAAATCTAAGCCGTTAAAATAACACAGGGTGACAGGGTTATGGTTTTCGACCCAAAACTGGTATGAAAACACCATATAAATCGCTGAAATTTGGTATGAACAAACTAGATTTAATTTAGAAGACAACTTTTTTTACGGATCGAAAAGATCATCTCTGGTTAGGGGGAAATCACTCCCGCAAGTTGGTCCTGATTCTGCTAAAATCCTGACGGTACAAATTAACAGGTTTTGAATGTCGATTTTTAAAGTGAGCCAAACAAACTCAGAATGATCTAATTTTTAGTGGAGAGCATGAAGACATATGCATGAAGTTGCAGTAAAAAATTCATATTAAAATGAGCTCTGGTTACATACAAATCGATAGATCTAAAATGCACCAGAATTCAAAGTATAATCTAGAAAGCAACTGAACATGATGAAAGCAAACTGCACATGCGTGGATGTTCAAACATGAGATCTAATGCCTTAAAATATGAATGAGTAAAAACTTTGAATCAGACTCCACAACTCTTCAAGTTGAATGATGCTACCCATGCTGGGAGGAGCCCCCAAACCCCCCTCCTGTAAGGGCAAAAACTCTAAATCAGGCTCCACAACTCGTCAAGTTGAACGATGCTACAGTTAGTGTGCAGGTCAGTTGGTGTTTGATGGAGAAATGTTGGATCATTTGTTGGATGTGCACAGAAGTAGAGAGAGAAGGGAGAGAGAGTGAGATGGTTGATGTTCATGGCCTTCTCCAGGGGGAACTCTTTGCCTCCCTTGATTTCTTCTCTAAAGAGAGAGAGAGTTTTACAGTGTTTTATGGAGAAGGAAGAAGAAGAAGATGACGATGAAAAGTTCAAACAGACATTTTTGATGACTCAGGTTTGTTTCGTCGGATGACCATCGGGAGGAGCCCCCAAACCCTTCTCCTGTAAGGGAAAAAACTCTGAATCAGGCTCCACAACAAATCAAGTTGAACGATGCTATCCACATTGGGAGGAGCCCCCAAACCCTCCTTCTATAAGGGTAAAAACTGTGAATCAGACTCCACAACTTATCAAGTTGAATGATGCTTCCCACGCTGGGAGGAGCCCTCAGACCCCCCTTTATTTAAGGTTAAAAACTTTGAATCAGACTCCACAACTCTTCAAGTTGAATGATGCTACCCACATTGGGAGGAGCCCCCAGACCCCTCTCCTATAAGGGTAAAAACTCTGAATCAGGATCTACAACTCATTTAGTTGAATGATGCTACTCACGCTGGGATGAACCCCCAAACCCTCCTCCTGTAAGGGTAAAAACTCTGAATCAGGCTCCACAACAGTCAATGTGCAGGTCAACCTGTGCTTGATGGAGCAATGTAAGATCTTCTATTGGATGTGCATAGAAACAGAAATAGAAGGGAGAGAGAGTGTGAGAGGGTTGATGTTCATGGCCTCCTTCAGGGGAGATTTCTTTCTCGGATAATTCTGCAGTGCAGAGACTGGGTCTTAAATAATCATCTTCGGGGCACTTAAGTCTTTACAACCACTCCTTTTCAAGAATCGTCATTTTTTTTTTTTGCACCAATGGAGGAGAGGGTACTTAAGTCTTTGCAATCGCATCAAACTCCAACGCTAATTAATGCTGACAAACATGGGGATACGAGACACACATGCTTACATACGTGGTGCTCTTTGGGACCCCCGAGCATGAGATGTAGCTAACTGCCCTGTTCGGGGGGGAACATATAACCTGCTTTGGTTGTTGCCTCGTTACCACATGTGTATTACAAACATGTGGATTGTTGCCCGTACTGGTATTGTGAGACATTAATACATTCAAGCACGCCTGTGAAGTGTTCTTATGAGCTAAAATGAATTGGGTACATATAAACAAATCACCCGATTGATGAGCAATTTTGTGCTCACTGGTACGAGGCACCTGTCCTTATAAATAGATGATCCGGCCCATTCAATCTACCTTGAATAAGGTAGTTGGTATAGTCTCATTGACATGTTTTAGTTGTGCTTCTTTGGTCCTTAGTCACTTGAAGGTTAAATGGTACATGTTTGTCGTAGGTGGTAAGACCCACGCCCTTTGGCAATAGGGCAGGTTGCATTCTTACTTTTTTAATTTGAAGGACTCGTCTCTGAAGAGTCTCTTGGTGATTGTATCATCTCATTCGAAGTATTTAAAATACATAACATAATAAACCCCCATGATGATCTCAGTTGCTTTTGTGCGTACTCATAAGTTTTGAAACAAAGACCCGGTAACATCACAGTCCCATTGAAATAAAAATATGCCCTATAAATGCTAAACATTAATGATTGTATAACAATATTTTTGGTAAGTCACTTACACCCAGATAAGGATAATATCACCCAATGGTTTTTTATTGATGGTTGTTTAATAATGTACATTATGTCTGCATGTTGATAATGTCAATTAATGCATATTATGACTACTGCAGGTTGTTAATGCCTATTGATACATTTTGTGACTGCATGATTCCAATGCAACTCTCAAAATACTTCATTTAAAGTGGCGGTGGTCTACTGTCAGTAGAAAACATAAAGTAGAAGGAGGTGGATAGGGGTTTGCCAGACGAAAACAGAGAGGGTAGGCACCTGTCGGCTGGAGAAGAGGTGCTGCATTTTCACAGGGAAGAGGGAAGATAAGGCGGGCAGGAAGGTGGCCGGATAAAAAACAGAGAAACGGAGAAAACAGAGAAGAGGAGGAGGAAGTGATGGCGAGGACAGTGGCCATTAGGCCATTGTGTTTACACACATATAGGGTAAAGAGGAGAGGAGGTGGTGTGGGCACTGGCGTTGCTGGGTGTGTCTGCAATCAGAGGAGGAACAAGAAGTGTCGGGTGATGTTGGGTCTCTGCAAAAAAACATAGGGAGGGGGAGTAAACACACGCTTGTAGGCGGGGGGGTGGAGGGGGGGGTGTTTGGTGCATGATTTCATGTATGAAATCATGCGTGAAATGGGGGTGAGAGGGGGCTGAGGTGAGAGATACGACTGAAGTGAGGGGATGAGGGGGTTGGTGTTTGGGTTGGGTTCAATTATATCCAACCCTACCCCATGTGGGTTATAGGGATGTGACCCATTTGGGTTCACTTGGTAAGACCCTTTTGAGTCTCATTGGATTAAAAAATATATATATTATAATATTATTAATTTGGATTGGGTCTATGAAATATATCTAATAAGTGTCAAGGACCCAACCATTGCAGATCCAATTGAATCGGGTCTAACTCCAAAAACCCTAGGATCCAAATGATGTGGATCTTAATTGATCTATGTTCAAAACTATCCTATTTGGATTGGCCATATTGGATCTCCATCAAGATTCATATCCAAATAGTTTTGAGATTCAATGGGTCCAAGGGTGCCCCAATTGAACATTTCGACACTAAATTTATATGGGTTGTTTTTCTTGGATCTCTCATTAAGATCCAAACCCAAATATGTCTATAAGACCTTATAAAAAATTTGAATTTTATTAAAACCTCACTTATAATTGAATGAAATTTAATTTCATCATCTCTTTAGTCATTAATTTATTTGTGAGCCTTGTAGAAATATGAATTAATCATTTTTTACCAATTAATTGCTAATTAATCGTAAATAATAATTAATTATGAAATAATTGGTGTTCACTCGAAAATATACCAATAAATTATCAAATAAGGTAAATAACAAATTATGAATGAATTGAAAATTCATCAATATTTAGGCCAATATTTTATTCAATTTTTTTTTTAAATTTTATGGGTCTTATAGGATCTGGTTCATTTTCAGAAAAGTTGATAGTGTTATGCATTGACACGACTTGGTTGGGCAATGGGCCGGCCTGTTAATAAGCCGGGCCGACTGTGCCGTTGACTGGTCAGGGCCCATTCATGCCCGACCAGTCACACACATATATAGAGAGAGAGATTCACATGCACACAACCTCACACACAGTCCCCTAACTCTTAAAAGTTGATGGGCTGGGCAGGGCCGGCCAGCGGCCCAACCTGTGTCAGCCTGTTTCAAGCCAAGTCAGGCTAGAGGCCTAGTTTGGGTCGAGCTAGGGTCTAATTTAAAAGCTCAGGACCGGCCATGATCGTCCGGGCCCATTGCCCACCTCTAGCCATATGCACACAGCCCTTTAGGAAGACCAAACTTCTCAAAGGGGCCTATCCATGAGTGTGTTCATTGAGTGCCAGAAAAAACAAAAGGGCGTGAAATATAATAAATTTTTAAACTAAAGCAGATGGTGAGTGGTGCTCTCATGATTAAGCAAAAGAAAATCCGCGTCATAAGAAGCGGACACGAATGTGACCTTTCCTGGTACTGACCAACATGTGGATGCCCGCTCCGTTGAGAGTCCGGATCGGGTGCAATATGATTGCACAAAAATTTGTGCGTTAAGCATCCCTTGGGTCCACACCTGACTAGGGGTGGCAATCGGGCCGGGTTGGCGTGTCAACATACCTCAATATGAACTTGGCCCGTTTATCAAACAGGTGGGCTGTGGCAAACATGAACCTGATCCATTTATTAAACGGATAATCCGACACGACACGGTTAATGGGTCGGGTAAATGGGTTGACGGGTTAGCAGGGGGTTGGTGGGTCATGTTCGGGTAAACGGGTTGACCCGCCCGTCTAACCCGTTTATTAAATGGGTCATCCGGGTTGGCGGGTTGGCATACCCTTAATACGAACCCGACCCGTTTAATAAATGGGTTAGGCGAGTCAACCCGTTTACGACACGAACCCATTTAAGCCAAACCCGAACCTGGCTAAGAAGCGGGTTGGCGGGTCATGTCAGATTTTACCACCCTTATACCTGACAGACCCTGTCCCCCAAGATGGAGGGTGATAAGGTGCTTAATGCACAAATACTTGTGCAATCATATTGCACCTGATCTTTTCACTACCAGCAAAAACATGCATGCTTCTCCAATTTGACATTGATATTCACGAGGCATCATATAGGTGTCACAACATTATTAAGAAGAGGGCGCGGTGCCTAGGTGAATGGGATTGGGACTCATCAACTCACCCTAAGCCCTCCTTGAGAGAGAAGAATATGGAAAAGCAGTGAATTTGAATCACAGACATGCACATTAAGGTGGGGTTTACTAGCCTTTTAAGATGGCATTGTATCCAATACTGGGGGCAGCAAAATATATTGTTGGTGGGAGTGGCCCAAGGACATGTACCCCAAGCTTCATAGTAGCCCACCCCTTCACATGTCCACATCCACTCCTCACCCCAGTAATGAAGTGTACAGAGTGAATGAGCATTGAAGAAAGGGAAATTGATGCTTCAATTGAGGGACATGGGGGGACACCTTTTGGGTAAACAACCAGTCTTTGCTGTGCATTTCTTAAGGAGTAAGTAAGAAAAAGTAAGAAAAGGTGCCACCCCTTTCTTTCTATTGGCATAAGGCTAGGAGGTAGGGCCCGGCCCAGGGATAAACTGTTCACAGCATGAAGTTGATTGGGTTGCCTTGCTTTGGGGTTTAACATTCCATCAATGATCTAATTTCTCACTCAAACTGTTGTCTAGCTACATGCCAGACTGATACAACATTTCCTCCAACCGAATTGAACGGAGTCGTGTGTGCACGTTTATGTTTTCTGGCAATTTTTGAAAAATATAGTCATTTTTTGGGATAAAAAAAAACTTTTAATTTTATAAATTTAAAATTACTAAAGTATAACTACTGTTTCCTTTTGAAAATGTTGTTTGTAAATTAATCTAACCCTAAAGTGTTAACATAATTTTCAAAAATTCCTCCACAAATCTTTTTGGTGATTTGAGCAGGTTTCAACATTGTAACTTAAAAGAAATTATTTATCTTATTTTAATATAAAATAAATAAATGACTATATATATATATATATATATATATATATATATATATATATATATATATATATATATATATATAAAACTTGTAAAATTTTAAGATTATAAATAAATAAAAAGATTATCTTTATTCCCAACTTAGAAATGTATTTCTATCTTTTAGATGTCAATTATGGGTATCTTATCAATTATTCTTTTCTGACCAATAAGGGTAAAATAGTTATTTTAAAAATTATTTCAGACAAAATACGGTTAAAATATTTAAATTATCATAAAAACTATTTATTTTAGTGTGTCACAAACTCATCTAGGTGTTTTTGAGGTGTTTTGCACTTAACTAGATGCATTATGATGGTTTTAAAAAAAATCTCAAAAAGGGTATTTTGGTCATAAAATAATTTGCAGAAAATATTTTGATCAAATAAATTATTATTTTAGAAAGTACCAAAATCATGAACTATTTAGAGTTAGTATAATTATTTAATCTGAATAAAATGTAATAATTTATTTTAGAATAAAATAAAATTTGTGGAATTTAGTATGGACCCGAATCTCACATGGGTTTGGATCCGAAGTAGGGTTTTATGGATTTTAGAATAAGCCAAAAGACCACTAACTATATATATTTTAAAATATTCTATTTTTGAAATATAAAATAGAATACATGCGTATTAAAATTTTTTAAGGGTTTTACATATTTTAGAAACCGAATTCAGGCTTTGGACTTTTTGGATCCAAACCCGATCCACATAGAACCCGGATTGGACTTGCACACTTGAGAGGGAAAGAAGATGTGAGCGGGGCTCACTAGGGAACCTGACTCACTCTCTTCTCTTATCTTTCTTTCTCCCTCCCAAAGCCGAAAACCTAGTTTTTCCCCTTCTCTTTTTTTTTTATTTCCTCCTCAAACCCCAAAAACCCTTCTTCTTTCCTTTTTGCTTGAGCGGATGTCCGTTTCTTCCTTCTTCCTCTCTTCATCTCTCCCTCTCCTCTTAAATCCCCTTCCCCAAAGGGGCAACATCTGCCATCACCTCACGTCAGGAGCCACCCAATGCCTTCTGCACGGCCACCAGCCCCCTATCGGTAAGTCCTTTATCTTCTCTCGCATTTTTTGTCTTTCCTCTTCGCTCCTTTGAAGAAGAGAGGCTCACCTCACTTGGTTTTGGCGTAGGGGTCTACGGTGGCCATTATTGAAGCTTAGAGGAAGGGGCCTACTTGATTTGGGCATTGGAGGCCACCATTCTCATAGACAACCATCTTCTTTTACCTCCATCATCATCTCTCTCTCACGATTTTGTGGGGAGGTGCTGTCCAATTTTCTAGAGGAGCTAATTTCCTCTTCATCCCATTTTTGGATTCAAGGAAGGACCCCCTATTTTGGTGAGTCTCTACCCCATCCCCTATTTCTTCTAAATTTCTTGTATTTTGGGTATTTCTACACTAGCCGATTTACCCTAACAAGGTTTTTTTTTTTTTATGACATTCCCTGCATTGGGAGGCATGCCCAGCAAGTTGGACTCATTTCCACGTCCATTAGCGTGCAGAGGTATGTAATGTTCGTTGCTTCCACTTTTATTTAGTGATTTTTTATTCTTTTAGCAATTTTCTTACTGATTTTTTATGGTCTTTTGCTTGCCTCATTTTGCATGTCTGATTCTCAGCATTGGCAATGCACTAAAATGTAATTATCAGTTTTAGTTGTAGTAGCATAAATGCTTATATATATATATATATATATATATATATATATATATATATATATATATATATATATATATATATATATATATATTGCACTTTTCTAATTAATTTATAGGTACAAAAAAGAAAATAAATGATACTTATTGCTAAGTATCGCTTACAGCTAGAAAAGCCATGTGCATTAAATATAATGCAAAAATGCAAATCGGGTAAATAACCATGGTAAGTATGTAGTGCAAATGCATCACACAGTAAATTTAATTAATTATATGCAACACCTTCATGATCACACACTTTACTTAGTTGTGGATATCTAAGACTATTGTGGCAGTAGTTCAGAGATCATGTTGAGCATGATTTGAATGTATGAGAATAGATATGCTTTTATGCAATACCATTATGTGCACACACCGCACTTAGTTGTGGATATATATAATTGTTGTGACTATAATTTGGAGATCATGGTGAGCATGATTTGAATGTATGAGAATAAAAATATTTTTCTTATTGTAGTTCAAGAGATCATGCTTGTCGTGATTTTAGATAGTGAAATATGAAGTATGTCTGGTGTAGATATATATTTGAGCTTGCATTTATGTGAAATGAATATTGCATGCTTGATGTGATTGACATGACCATTGTGAATGCTTATATGAAATAATGATTTTGTAAAGCATGTCATGTATGTAAAGTATCACGAATATAATCTTTGAAATGAATGAATCATGTGTGCGAACATGAATAAGTTCTTACATGTATCTTATTTTTGTGTTGAATTAGGATGTGACATGTATCATGCATGAGAAATTCAATCATTTATGACATGTTTCATGCATTAAAATACATACGGTTGAATCATGTATAAGGCATGTTATGACTGAATTATACATGAAAGCATGTTACAAATGAATCATGCATGAGAACATGTGTAGTTGAATCATGACACGATAGGATCATGCATGAAAGCAAAAATGAATATGTCATATGATATGCATGGTGACATAGTTACAAGACATATAGCATGCATGAGAGCATGTAAGGTTAAGTCATGCATATGACATGAACTATTTTGTTGTGCATGAGGGTATGAACTATTGATATCATGCATAAGGACATGAGAGGGTTATTCTATGAGATAATGATACTAGAATGTAACCTATGACTTAATAATAAAGATAACACTGGACCATTGGTCCATTTGATGTGACAGTGAAGTTGGGCTTTTATAGATGGCTAGGTTTTATCCCGATGTTATGAGATAACTGAGTCCATCCCGATCTCTTTGTCTTCCTAAGAGAGGGAATGACAGTACAAGCCTCGCATGACATATTGAGTTTTTAAAGGCTAAAGGCGCCGTTTGTTCTCGTCCCACGAAGGATAGGGGATATGTCTACCAATGAGTTCTATGTGGTAATACCATAGCTCTGTAGAGTTAGGGATGCATGCTTGATTTTAGCCTGCGATTTTGGTTCGACGTAAGCCAATACTTGGGACCATGGGTTTGTTCTCTCAACTGTTGCATTGTAATGTTGAATCGATAAAAAAAGAACCAGTTAAGCCATAAGAGGGCAAATAAAATAAATAGAATAATAAATACTCTTATGATTGTTTCTGGATGTCCATATCATCTTTTGTACCAGATGAGTTTGAATAAATAAGAGAAATAATGAATTAATTTTTTTTTAAATCACTACTATGATATGCATAAACATAGATGTGAACATGTAGAAACTACTAAGGGTTGCAGCACATGAATTTTACATGTAAATAAAAAACATGTTTATGGTCATATGATTGACTTGTTGATGCACGTGAAGTTCTTATGTGTGTGAGATACATAAAAAAGGTCGAATTAGGGCTTGTTCCTTATATATCTTAATGCGAGAGTTCATTAATGCCTTAAGAAGGGATCTCAGAATTTGATAATTGAAAGAATGCATATCATGGTCATGAGTTGGACATGAGTATGCTCTTTTGAGAAAAAAGAATGTGAAAGTTTACATTTTTATAAACAAGTATGTCTTATTGCACTTGAAAGCATGCATATATCAAGTATGCTGAGATGGTTTAATATGATTTCGACCTATTGGTCATATGTGTTCTTTTAGAAACATATGTTATGTTTGTGAGAGACCCTGATGTCCTGCATTATTTGATAAGCATGTGCATGTGTTTTACGCTAGACACTGTCGAATGAGATTTGGCCTAATTATGTTTATGCAGATATATATAAAGTATGTATTGTCAATCATTTATGTGAATACCTATCATGGATATGAATAAATGTAACGTTTAATGCCATTGATGAAAATGAATGTGATTTTGAATATTATAGATGCAACCTACGCAATTATGAATGTCATGGAATGAATGATTATAAATGTGAATGAATGTTATGCGAATGTTTAGATATGGATTCTCTTAACCCTCATTTTTGTAAATGATGGGAATCACACTACAAATCTGCCATTACAAACTTGATATACATTATTCAAGTTTAGTTTTGAATTTTATATGGGCAAGTGGTTGATGCCCTACAACATTACAGATAACCTCCTAGATGACTGAGGCAAAGTGCGAGTTGTTGCATGGCTAAAAGCTCCACTCTTACCTACTATGATCTCTGAGGGATCTAGACAGCTTTGATGATTATAAACTTGTAATGATTTAACCATGTTATTTTTGGATCTTTATGTTTGAAAACTTGTAATATTTTGGCATGATAATATTTATAAATTATGTCTTTCCATTTACAAGATGATTGTGCATATGATTTTAAAATTTTAAATTTTTATGTAACTCCTTAATTGTCTTAAACCTTAAATAAAATTTGTCTTTCGTATTTTTCTACGTGTGAGGATCCTTAGAGTAATAACCTCAATCGAGTTGTATTTATAGATGATTTTGTATTGGATCTGATATTGGAAAGCTAATATACGTTTGTGCTTACGCTCAGGTGGATTGTCCAGTATTTGGACAGTTAGAATGTGGTCATAAATGAACTTGTTGATATATTAGTCTCGTAAATTATAAAAAACTTTGTAACAAAGAAAAAAAATTAAAATTTTCTCAAAAATTTGGGTTTGAAAAAGTTTTAAAAAGGTTGAATTTCTTAGGGACGTTACTTTATATATAGTAACGATATAATGCTCTCAAGCACCAACTCCCTTTCAAAGTCGTTGGATCTTCTTTTAAGATCGGATAATTGTGATGCATCTTAAATATGCATGCAACTTAAATAGTAACTGCATGCTTTCCAAATTCTCATTAAATCAATGGTCAGGAATTTTCGTAAACAATATTTTTTATCAGAAAAATACGATGCAACAGTTGATTATTGTCAAATGGACTATGCCTAACACATCTGCTGGGTGGGCTTTGCTAAAAAAAGTTGAAAATACCAATTCACATGTAGTTTACCGGTTCATGGTTCACATATTTCAGTGTTCTCTCTCTCTCTCTCTTTCTCTCTCTCTCTCTCTATATATATATATATAGAGAGAGAGAGAGGTGGTTTGGTGGGCTGGGAGTATTGTTTTCCGTTTCAAGGGCGATTTGAGTTGAATGCATGTCCGTTGTAGCTGCCTATATGTCGTTGCTTTTAAGAGGCCATGTTGAATAATTTATACCTGAAAACGACCAAGCTCCTTTTTTGACAAGGAGACATTGCTTTCCATAACCCCAAACAGCAATCTTCATCTTGTCTCCCTCATCCTACACTCTCTACCCACCTCATTTAATAACACTAGACACCATGATAATATCATTTACATAAAATAATCAAGTCCAAAGACTGCAGCTTTTTGACTTGTCCCCACGGTTTTCTGCAAGTAGTCTCTACATATTTGCTTTCTTTTTAGGAAGTCTCAGTCTTGTCCCTTACATCCCGAGTGCCTTCATTTGCAATATGATTTGAAAATAACCAAACACTGTTACTGTAAGTAAAGTCATCACCGCCCAAAACGGAAATTATTACAGGAATTGCAAAACTTTTACTAATTTTCTGTGTTCACGAATTTAAAGCAGTAAATGGAATGCTAAAAATGTTGGAAGCTTGAAAAAAAAACAAGGAAGATGCTTTAAAGAGAAAAGTAAAGGAAAGAGTAGTTGAAATATTATTGAGAATTCATGCTTCAAAGAAAAGATAGAAAATATGGTTCTTGAAGGATAATATTTTCTATTAATTCTAAAAAAAAAAAAAGGAAAAAACTCTTGACTTGTTTACACGGGGTCCTCAGTGAGAGGGAGGTGCCATTTACTTGTGAAAGTGAAAAACTTTTAGTTTGCAGAGTAGCTCTGGCCCTAGTACTCAGCTAGGCTTACGAGTACAGCCGAGTCTATGCTAGAGCAACTAGTGAAATGTGGGCCCCAACTATGAAGATAGCAAAGACCTAGCTCTGAATTGCAAAACTATGGATTCTGGATTTTGACTTTGCCCGGACAAAGTTCAAGTCCTTTGCAATTGTAGCTGGGGCTGTCATCCGATCGGGTCATTGTTGACCCAAACTCGCCATTATAACTAATAATGGGGTTTGGGTTCAGGTCTTGTTGGGTCACAAAAATAGAATCCCAAACACAGACTCACATAATTTTAAAATTTTATTTTATTAAAAATATAAAAAAAAGTAATTGGGCCGATCAAGTACTCAGCAAAAAAACCGAGTCAGGTCAGGTACTCAACAAAAATCATGAAAAAACCGAGTCAGGTCGAGTACTCAACAAAAACCATGACTCAAACCCTGCTTGCCTATTGCTCTGAGGTTGACCTGAATATTATTCTGATCAGCACTTTCCATGCCCATACCCGATAATTCAGGTTTGGGTCGGGTTGAATACCCAATACAAACCGGACCCGTTGACAACCCTATTTGTTGTAAATGAACTTTGCAAGATTTCATATCCCCACTAATAATACTAATAACGGAAAATGATGGCCCTGTATGGCAAAAATGATTCATTTTAAAAAATTCCCCATAATTTACCAAATTCGTCAAATAGATAATTCCACAGGTTCTCAAATTTTTAGAACCTTTTTACCTTTCTCATGTGCGAACATCACGAATTTTGCAACCCCATGCGAATTTTCTCAAAAATCTGGAGAACATTTTTTATTTTCATATCTATATCTCAGTCATTCGACATTGAAAACCCATATTTTTATTATCATTTAGAACATGAGACACTGATCTCGAACTTTTCTGTTTTGAGTTAGAATTGAAAACCCATCTAGGGTTCTCGTTTCTGAGATCCAAACTGAAACAAAAAACTGTTTTGCAGACAGTTACAACCGAACAGTCTGTGTTCAAAAATGTGTTTCTTTTCAACCGTTCACCAGATCGATGCGATCTTAGTGGTGTTGGAAAGTTAACATATCGATCTTTCTCTGTTGTTTTTTCTATTTTCCTGAATTTTTGGCACAAATGGCCAAAAAATAGCATATAATCACCGGGATAGGCATAGTTTAACTCTTATTTTATGAATATTTTTGGGGTTGTATCTCAGCTCTCGTTCGTCATTTTTAAGTGAATGATATCATTGAAAATATATTTTTGTCTAGAATCTCTATTACTTTTTGTGTTTTTTTGGATTCATTCATTCTCTAGGTAAAGAATTAGCGACAAGATGAAGTATCGTCGATGAAGTGTTGTCGATTTGTGTTTTGTTGGAAATAATCACCGAAAATGAAACGTCATATTTAATGCAGCAGTAATTTCGCACGTTGAAAAGAAATTTGGCCTGAAACTTCATGAGTTCAAAAAATATTTCAAGAATTTTATAAAATATTTTAAAATTTTGCAACCAACAATGCAAAACTCTTGACCAACTTCACAAGCAGTGTCGCGATTTTTATATTATAGATGCGAAAATCGTAAGGAATTTCACAACCCCAATGAGAAATTCAAAATTTCATACGAGGGTTGTTAAGTTTCTCATAAATTTCACAAGGAGGTTGTGAAATTTCATATTTGTATCCACCATTCGCAAGAGATTTGCAAAAAAAATTGTTGAAGGAGGCCAAGATTCAGAGTTTACGAAAATAGGGCATCCGGATGCAAAATGGGTTGAGAAATAAAACGTCATTTAAATAGAGAGGAACTTTACAATTTTTTTTTTACAATATCGTTGCGATACTTTTTGAATTTCGTTGGGGTGTTTCCTACTAAGCGACGCGTTGTACTCTATCGGCCTGGAGACAGTGATAAATGGGCAAGGGTTACTAGGTCGTCGCCCGAAAGTGACGCGTCACACCGGTGTCCGAGTGTGGTGTCAAATAGGCAAGGGTTCCCTCACTTTGTTGGATGGGTGGGGGTAAAGAAGTTAGTCCAAGACTATAAAATTAGGTTAGCCACTTGGAACATAGGATCTTTAACTGGTAAGTTGGTAGAGTTAGTAGATGTTATTGCAGGAAAAAGATTGATATTTTATGTCTACAAGAGACCAAATGGGTTGGTGAGAAAGCAAAAGTGATAGAACCTTGGGGATATAAGATTTGGTTTACAGGAATAAATAGGAATAGGAATGGAGTAGGGATTGTTATGAGTCGTGAGTTTATAGATAATGTAGTTGAAGTCCGTAGGAAGGGTGATAGGATTTTACTTATTAAATTAGTATTAGGTACGGATATTATTAATATTATTAGTGTTTATGCACCTCAAGTAGGTTTAGATGATTTCATTAAGCATCAATTTTGGAAAGATTTAGATAGAGTAGTACAAGGGATATCTTATGGAGAAAAGTTTTTCATCGGCGGTGACCTTAATGGGCATGTAGGCATTAGTAGGGATGGATTTGAGAGTATCCGTGGAGGCTATGGTATAGGAGAAAGAAGCGAAAGTGGAGAAAGGATTTTAGATTTTGGTTTGTCCTATGATATGATCTTAGCAAAATAGATTTTTTCCTACTTAGAAAGAGAGATAGGGGTTGTTGCATCGATTGTAAGGTTATACCGGAAGAAAGTGTAGCTACACAACATAGAGTCTTAATTTTAGATCTTAGAATTAGATAATGCCGCAAAAAGGATAGACATAGGATAGATCCTAGAATTAAGTGGTGGGCACTGAAAATAGCTAAACAAGAAACGTTTGTAGAGCAGGTAGCTAAGGAAGCTGATTGGTGTCTCGAGGAGGATTCAGAATCAATGTGAAATAAGATAGCGGGTGGCATGAGAGAGGTGGCTAAGAAGGTATTGGGTGAGTCTAAATGTGGTGCACCACTAGGTAAGGATACATCGTGGTGGAACGAGGATGTCAAATTAGATATTAAGCTTAAAAGAGAGTGTTATAGAAATCTAAGTAAGAGTCGTGATAATGAGAATTTGGAGAAGTATATGATAGCAAAGAAGGAAGCTAAAAAAGTAGTTCAAAACGTGATGGATAAGGTATATAAGAAAGTTTATGACAAGTTGGATACCAAAGAGGGCGAGAAGGATATTTATAGGCTTGCAAAGATGAGAGATAGAAAATCGAGGGATCTAGGTATAGTTAGATGTATCAAAGATGAAACGCAAAGGGTTTTAGTCAAAGATGAAAAGATTAAGGAGAGATGAAAAGATTATTTTGATAAGCTATTTAATGAAAGTCATACTCAGGATCTTGGAGACTTTTCCATTCTTTTTCATGTGATGAATCGTGACTTCATGCGCAAGATTCAAAAGAAATAAATTACAGAGGCTTTGAAGAAAATGAAATCAAGAAGGGTAGTTGGCCCAGATGGTATACCTATCGAGGCTTGAAAATGCTTGGGAGAGAATGATTTAGAATGGTTGACAAGTCTTTTTAACAAGATCAAATAAGATGCCTAATGAGTAGAAGAAGAGTACTTTGGTGCCTCTATATAAGAATAAGGGTGATATACAAGATTGCACAAACTATCGTGGTATAAAACTCATGAGTCATACTATGAAACTTTGGGAGAGGGTGATTGAGTATAGGTTGAGGAAGGTTGTCATGATATTAGAGAATCAATTTGGTTTTATGCCTGGAAGATCAACTATGGAAGCTATACATCTTCTTAGACAACTTATTGAGAGATTTAGAAAGAGGAACAAAGATTTGCATATGGTTTTTATTGATTTGGAGAAGGCATACAATAGAGTACCTAGGGATGTTCTCTGGTGGACAATGATGAAGAGAGGTGTTTCTCTCAAGTATATTAGTATAATTAAATATATGTAGGAAGAAGTAGTAACCAATGTCCGCACTTGTGGAGGGGTGACAACCAATTTTCCTATAACGGTTGGGTTACCAAGGATCTGCTTTAAGCCCTTTCCTATTTGTTATAGTGATGGATGAGCTTACGAGATCAATTCAAGAAAATGTGTCATGGTGTATATTGTTTGCTGATGATATTGTTTTGATTGATGAGTCTAGAGTTGGGGTTAATGCTAAGTTAGAATTATGGAGACAAACATTGAAAGCAAGAGGTTTTAAGTTGAGTAAGAGTAAGACAGAATGTATGAAATGTCGGTTTAGTAAGCAACGAAGTAGTGATGGGAGTGTAGTGAAGCTTGGTGAGCAAGAAATACCGGTGGATGATTGTTTCAAATATTTGGGATTTATCACTCAAAAGTATGAAAAAATTGATGGAGATGTAAATCATAGGATAAAAGGTTGGGTGGATGAAATGAAAAAGTGCAACTGGAGTGTTGTGCGATCGTAGAATGCCATTGCGGTTGAAGGAAAAGTTTTATAGGACAACTATTAGGCCCGCTTTACTATATGGTACGGAATGTTGGGTTGCCAAGAGACATCATATTCAAAAAATTAGTGTAGTTGAGATGCGTATGCTTAGATGGATGTGTGGAAATACAATAAAAGATAAGATTCAGAACAAGGAGATACATAAGAAGGTAGGTGTTGCACCCATTGAAAATAAGATGAGAGAGAATCGTTTACGGTGGTTTGGACATATTTGGCGAAGGCCTAATGATGCTCCAGTTAAAAGGATGGAGAAATGGGAAAATATATTATTTAAAAGTGGTCGGGGTCGGCCTAGAAAGACATGGATGAAGATGATAGGAAAGGATATGAATGCTTTGAACCTCACCGAGGACATGGCATTGGATAAAAATGATTGGAGGAGAAGGATTCATGTGGAAGACCCAGAATGATTATATTTTTTGGTTCATATTGCCGACCCCAATTATTTTGGGATGAAGGTGTAGTTGTTGTTGTTTGTTGTATCATTGTGATACTCTTTAAAAATTTTACAATATCGGACTTTGATAAGGTTTTAGTAATTTTGCAATAGTTCATGTCATACTTTTAAAAAAATTCTCAAGGTAAAGGATTTTTACAATAATTTTTAGAATATTGTGATATCAATTGAGAGTTAGTTGATGAGTTTCACATGTTCAACAACTTTTAGACCTGTGATTTGCACAAATAAAAAAATTCATAGCCGTAAAGGTAAAAGCGTTCATTAAAAAAATGAGAAGCTGCTAAATTAACCTTTTGACAAATTTGATAAATTGTGAAGCATTTTGAAGAACACGTCAAATTTGTCGTACCTCATTTACCGCGAGTAATAATAGTGGGAACACTGGTGTATGTCTGTGAGTCAGCCTCAATTGGCTGATTCATATTGTATTGGCCAGAAATCGATACGTACAAAACTGATTTAGCTTAAAAGAAATAAAAAACAATTTTAAATACTTTGGCACTATTTTGCAACATGTGTCATTTCTGGATGAAAGTTGACGGATTAAGTTCCATTCAGCTCCGAATCAGAATCGGCTGGTTCACCTGAACGATTCAAAGCCTGATATGATGTTGACAACATTGAGCAGAAATAATAATAATAACATGAATGGGAGCAAGAAGCAAAAGGTGGGTCCATGACGTGGGGTTGATCTGGGTTCGATTCTGGCAGCAGGCTGTCTGATCAAATGGAGGGGATGTTCCCTTCGTGTATGGGAAAAAGGAAAGAAAAGCAGACCAAGACCAAGTGCTTGCTTTGATCCGATGGGATGATACTTAAAAAGAAAAAGAAATTAGAGGGAGAGAGGAGGGGGGAATAAGGCCCCCCAAATATCTGAGACAGCAGTGTAACATCGTATGGTATTGTAGTTTATATATATATATATTATAGTTGTGTAAGCATATACAAGGTGCATTAATTTAATCTAACCCCATAGATGTCTTCAAGTCCGTTTGCTAGAGATCATACTTTGAATGGTGTTTTTCCAATGCTAAAAATGTGCGCGCCCAAGAAACCATTTTGGTATTTGAAAATGGATTTGCACAAACATTGAGCTCACGTCTTTAAAGCATCATGTAAACTAGGAGTGGCAAAACCTGACACGACCCGCCAACCCGCCTCTTAGGCAGGTTAGGGTTTGGAAAAAACGAACCCATTTAATAAATGGGTCGACACGCCTAACTCGTTTATTAAGCGGGTTGGGTTCGTGTTAGGGTATGCCAACCCGCCTGACCCGTTTAATAAACGGGTTAGGCGGGTGGGTCAACCCGCCAACCCGACCCGCAAACCAGAGAACCCGTTTACCTGACCCAACCCATTTATTAAATGGGTTGGTGAGTCGTGTCGGGTTACCCGTTTATTAAACGGGTCGGGTTCGTGTTTGCCACAGCCGACCCGTTTAATAAACGGGTTGGGTTCGGGTTGAGGTATGCTGACCCGCCAACCCATCCGATCTACCCGCCAACCCGACACGATTGCCACCCCTAATGTAAACCTCAAAATCTAAGAACAATACATTTAAGATCTTGGAATTGTGTATAATGAAAGTTGCAAAATCATTACACGCTCACCTAGCTATTTTGATATCCCAAACAAGATTCAGGGCTTGTTTAATTGCCTGCTTATGTGACACGAGTCAATCACATGATAGCATTCCATGGGCTTCACAGCAACATATTGAAGGCCTCATTCAGAATGCTGTCATGTGATTGGCCTGTGTCACATAGGCGAGCACTTAAGCGATCAGTGTATCCTTTCTCCATCTTATAAGCTTGAAATTTGAGACCCGACTGTTTTCGTGACAAATATCCATGAATTTGTTTTCGTGTTCAGTCCGCGTGTCCGTATGGTAGGCTTTATATATACATGTCATTAAGTTACCGATGACCCATACCAAACCTGAAAAAGAAAAAGCAAGTGCACTAGACCACTTGTGGTCAAGCTACGCCACATCTGCCACGTATGCCTGCCGGCCACCCTAACGACAGCCCAACGACTCTGGTTGGGAGCTTCCTCTCTCCTCAATCTCATTCATACTGCTATTTATAGAGATAGAGAGGGTGAAGGATCTCTCTCTCTCTCTCTCTCTCTATGGAGGAGACTTGCGACTCATCCTGTTCCTCCATAGACAGTAGCAGCTACGCTTCTCTCTCCTCATCTGCCTCTTCTCTAATTAACCAGCATGGAGATCTCAGTACAGAGCTAAGTCTGGGTCTTAGCATTTCAACCCCTCATCGGTTGCATCCTTCTGGTGATAGGGACCGACTCTCTGGTTGGCCGCCGATCAGATCTCACCTTAGGAGCCAGCTCGCCGTGCAGAAGCCCAGTACCTTTTTTGTGAAGGTTTACATGGAAGGACTTCCCATCGGCCGTAAACTCGACTTGTTTGCGATTGGTGATTATGACGGACTGATAAGGGCGCTCAGAGACATGTTCAAGACGAGCATTTTCTGTAAGTATGGTAGCCTATCTCTCATCCCACACCTGCGAGCAAGTAAGCCCAATTGAACTGCGGGATCACATGATCCTCAATCTTTCGGTTCAATCGAAAGCTAGATGTCCACAACAATGATTCTTTCTTGAAGGTTCCCAAAATGACTTTAGACTCTCTCTCTCTCATGTTATACTACATATATACAGAGATACATGGGTGTAGGGTAACTGGAATATGTAAACCAGCAAAATATGTAAACTGGTTTACACGAGATTTTCATATTTTTTTTATTTTTTTCTAAAATTTTACCGAATGCAATCTAGATGCTTAGTTTTATAGAAATAGACTCTTAGATCATCCAATTACAAGAAAGATCTTTTAAGTCTTGAAAATCAAAGGCTCAAAATTTTTATAAATATTCAAGCATACAAAATCACATTTCTTTATCTGATTACGATGATCCAATAATCAGATTCCAAGCAAATGGACCACACCGAATGCATCTGCAGGGTTAGATTTGCTAAAAACTTATGAAAATCTGGTTCATACTAGTTTACATGTTCTAGTTTACATACGGGATCCACACACAGACACGCACATATATATATATATATATATATATATATATATATATATATATATATATATATATATATATATATATATAGTGTTTTCTAAATGTCCTAAACACTTAAACAAAAACATAGTTGCAAGTATTTTTTGCTTAATCTAAACTTTTTCACGTATTTATGCAATATATTTACCAAGAAAATTTTATTTTTTTATCATCAAATTATAGTGCAATATGAGCCATTGGTTTCATATTGTTGTAAAAATACAGCTAATGTATCCTGCACTAATTGAGCTATATTATATCTGTAGGTTCAGATTAAGCTAACACCTATACATATGTTTTTTTTTTAAGTCATTTAGGACAGTTTAGGACCTAAACTGTTTATATATATATATATATATATATATATATATATATATATATATATATATATAGAGAGAGAGAGAGAGAGAGAGAGAGAGAGAGAGAGAGAGAGATGGGTACATGCTAAATGAAACGTGCTAAATGGGTTTCTCTTCTCTCAGGTTGTTTCTTTGCAGTTCCGACCCCATAAATGTGTTGGGCATGGTTGATTTACAAGGAATCCACACCTGGATCAGATGTTTTCAATGAAAAATGATACTTAGAGCCTCAAAAATTTACAATGATTTTGGACCATTAATTTTTCTAATGTTATAAAAACCCACCCATGTGTCAGAATCGAACACTTTAAGAGCTGATCCCTATAAAATCAAGTACATAGATTTCATCTGTATGGTTAGAATTAAAAATAAAATAAAAATAAAAAAGCTGAAAACTCATTTAGCACGTACCATTATATATATATATATATATATATATTGCAGTTTCTTTAAAATATTGACCTTTTACTAATATTTTCACTTTTTTTCATTCAGTTGGTTTAGGCTATGATATGGCACCTGAATCATCATATGAGATGCATGTATTGACCTACGAAGATAAGGAAGGAGATTGGATGATGGTGGGGGATGTTCCTTGGGAGTAAGTTTCATATCTCTCCAATTGTTTTGTGCCTCACTTAAACTTCCTTGAAGTATTCTGAGTTTTCTAACACATTCTTTGTTATTCTAATTGCAGAGTTTTTCTTACTAGTGTCAAGAGATTGAAGATCACAAAGACTACTATGAACATTTACCATTAATCTTTCTCTCCAGTTTTGCTCTCTCTCTCTCTCTCTCTCTCTCTCTCTCTCTCTCTCTCTCTCCAGTTTTGTTCAATAGATACAGCCGCAGAATAATGCTGAGGCATAAATATTGGCTGAAATTTGTTAATATGTACAGCTTTAGGACAAGAAATATGATTTTGAATATTAATATATATAGCTATGCTATATTTTAAATAAACCTTGTTGTTCTTGTTGGGATGTAACACCTCCGTAGCTTGCTTTGAATGGGGAACTTCTCCACCAAAGTTCCCCCCTTCTTAAGTAACGTGTAACTAACGGCAAGTGTGGTTGCTTATGTGTTTGATGTACTTCATCCGTCTCACCAGAAAAAAAAGGCATTTGAATATGTCTGCATACGCATGCGTGGTCATCCTAATGCCACTACCGATAAAAATTATGAAAATAGCTTTTTATGGAACATGAACCAAGTATGATTTATGTGATCTACATCGGACCTCCCTAAGCTTTTTTTAGTAGGTTTGGTTAAACCCAAGTCTGGATTCAGCACCAGCACCAGCACCTCAAAATTGAATCCAGATCCGGACCCATGGGGTTCCATGAAGGTCTGACCACTTGATGCTGTCACATATGATAAGACCCATCGTAGTGGGTCTGACACTAGGGGCATCTCAAGAGAAGTTGAGGAGAGGGTGGTGTATGTTCGCCCCGATGATTCACTGAATCCCACGTCTGTGTTCGGGGCTTTGAATGAGCACCACGTATACAAGCACATGGGACTCATATTCCCGTGTATGTTGACATAACTTTGCATCGGACTCTGGTGTTGTTGCAAAGACTTAAGTACCCTTTCTTGTTATTTTTCTCATAAAGTGATGGTTTGAGAAAATGACAAAAATGCCCTTCATTCAAAAAAGAAAAAACAAACAGTTCAAAAAAAGGACAAACATGTCCTCCATCCAGAAAGTCGAGGATGATGTTGACTCTTCAAAGTCTTCTTCTTCTTTCTCTGTTCAAAAAAAGGACAAACATGTCCTTCATCCAGAAAGTCGAGGATGAGGTTGACTCTTCAAAGTCTTCTTCTTCTTTCTCCGTAAAACATTGTAAAACCCTCTCTCTCTCTCTAGAGAAGAAATCAAGGGAGGCAAAGAGTTCTTTCTGGAGAAGGCCATGAACATCAACCCTCTCAATCTCTCTCCCTTCTCTCTCTACTTTTGTGCACATCCAACCCCGGTGCGGATCCCGCTGCGCGGGCAACGGGCGGGGGTCCAGGGGGGGCGCCCCTGGCGGGGGCTCGGGGGGCAGCGCCCTCCGGATTAAATTTTTTTTGGGCCTTCCAACAACGATTTGTAGTATTATCGGGCTTTCCTACAGCAATTTGTAGTATTTTCGGGTCTCCAACGAAACACTATAGTGATTTGCGGAAGACACTACAAATCACTATAGCGATTTGCGGAAGACACTACAAATCGCAAATCGCTATAGCGATTTGTAGTGTCTTCCGCAAATCTCTATAGCGATTTGTAGTGTCTTCCGCAAATCGCTATAGCGATTTGTAGTGTTATTCAGTAAGCAAATCGTTGTAAATCGCTACCCGAATTAGGACCAACTTGTCAGGGTCATATCTCCCTAACCGGAGGTCATATTCCAAATCCGTAAAAAGTGGTGTCTTCGTTATTGAGTCTAGTTTATTTCTATAAATTTTCAGCAATTTCTATTGTCATTTCATTCCTCATTTTAACTAAAAACCAGACCCCTATTATTTTGTGTTATTTGAGTTGAACAACACCATTCTCGCTTGACATCCACATCTTGATTCTAGCATGCTCCTTGTTGGATTTTTCATTGATTTCTTCCAACCTTGCTTAAAACAAAAATATGTCTTTATCACCACGATACCCTATGCATTTTTTGACCACGACACCCGGGACCCGTGTCGGGGGGAGCCCCCGGACCCCTCTCCTGTAAGGGCAAAAACTCTAAATCAGGCTCCACAACGAATCAAGTTGAACGATGTTACCCACGCTGGAAGGAGCCCCCAAACCCTCCTCCTATAAGGGCAAAAACTCTAAATCAAGCTCCACAATGAATCAAGTTGAACGATGCTATCCACGCTGGGAGGAGCCCCCAAACCCTCCTCCTATAAGGGCAAAAACTCTGAATCAGACTCAAAAACTCATCAAGTTGAATGATGCTACTCACGCTGGGAGGAGCCCTCAGACCCCCCTTTCTGTAAGGGTAAAAACTCTGAATCAGACTCCACAACTCTTCAAGTTGAATGATGCTACCCACGTTGGGAGGAGCCCCCAGACCCCTCTTCTGTAAGGGCAAAAACTTTGAATCAGGCTCCACAACGAATCAAGTTGAATGATGCTACCCACGCTGGGAGGAGCCCCCAAACCCTCCTCCTGTAAGGGTAAAAACTCTGAATCAGGATCTACAACTCATTTAGTTGAATGATGCTACCCACGCTGGGAGGAGCCCCCAAACCCTCCTCCTGTAAGGGTAAAAACTCTGAATCAGGCTCCACAACAGTCAATGTGCAGGTTAGCCGGTGCTTGATGGAGCAATGTAAGTTGTTCTGTTGGATGTGCATAGAAGCAGAAAGAGAAGGGAGAGAGAGAGAGTGAGAGGGTTGATGTTCATGGCCTCCTCCATGGGAGATTTCTTTCTCAGATAATCCTGCCGTGCAGAGACTGGGTCTTAAATAATCATCTTTGGGGCACTTAAGTCTTTACAACCACTCCTTTTCAAGAATCGTCATTTTTTTTGCACCAATGGAGAAGAGGGTACTTAAGTCTTTGCAATCGCATCAAACTCTAATGCTAATTAATGCTGACAAACATGGGGATACGAGATGCACATGCTTACATACGTGGTGCTCTTTGGGACCCCGAACATGAGATGTAGCTAACTGCCCTGTTCGGGGGGGGGGGAACATATAACCTGCTTTGGAAGTTGAGGCCCTAGGCGAGGCCTCCAAATGAGGCCTTAATTTTTTTTTCATTGTACATAAAAATTATAATTATTTATTAAAGGGGTTACACTTTTTTTTTTCTTAAATTCTTAATATCCTTCATATTTACTAATTGGGTTTATATATATCTATTCATCATACTATCAAAAAACATAAAATATTTTAAAAGATATTATCCAAAATCCACATTTCTTGTTTTTAATGATGCAAATGTATTGATTAAATCTTTATATTCAAGCTTTGTCATTATATCTCTTTCAATATAGCATATAGCTAATCCACTTAATCTTTCTTGTGACATAGTTGTTCTTAAATATGACCTAATCAATTTTAATTTTGAAAAACTTCTTTTTGGCAGAAGCAATGATAACATGTATGGTCAAGAATAGTCTATAAGCAATATATGTATTTGAAAAAAAAATGATATTTTTATAAAGTTAGTGTGTCAATTGGATTCTTTATCTCTTTTTCTAAAATTTCTCTAAAGACTTTTAACTCTAAAAATAAATCTGAGTCATCTATATCTAAATATATATCAAATTTTAAAAAACATGCAAGTTTAACACAACAAGCTTTTAAACTTTCATCATCTAATGTTCTTAGTTTTTCTAAGTCAAATAAAAAGCCAAAATAATCTTCATATTTTTTAAATGTTTCAAATCTAATGTTAACGAAGGAGATGGCTTGATCAACAATAAATATAAAATAATTAATTCTAAAATATTCTTTTGCTGATTGCATAGATTCATTACTAACAATCTCATCAAATTTGTATTTCCTAAAAAATTTATGTTTTACATTAAAAATAGGCTCTATCTTCATGCTACTGACAATCTCTTTGGCATGAGTTAAAGATGATTCAAATTCATTTTCTCTAAAAAATTTAAAAAATGTAAGAATGCCTTCTATTTGACTTATGGCAACATCAATATGCATATCTTTAGATTGCAAATTTTTACTAATTGTATTAACGGTAAACAACATATTATACAAAATAACCATCCCTAATAAAAGTTCAAAATCTTCTATGTCATGTGTAGCTAAAGTTTTTGCTCCACTTCTTATTTTAGCATATTCACTAATTTTTGATAATTTAAATAATGCATCTCTTATGTATGGTGCTTGGTGTAGTATTTTTTTAACACTTTCAACCCTACTTTGCAACATGTTGTGGATAATGGTTTAAGACTTAGAAATAAAATAGTGTCTCTTAAAAAATTTTAGCGTTATGTAAAAGAAGAAACTAAGAAAATAAGAAAAAAAATATTGTATAATTCTAAAAAAAGACATAGCTTTAGGACAAGAATTAGCCATATTACTAAGTATTAAGTCAAAATTGTGATAACCATAGGGTGTGTAAAATGTCCTATGATTTAAATCTAGTATTCTTTTTTGCATACCTTGATATTTTTCTTTCATATTAGATCCATTGTCATAACCTTGTCCTCTTTCATTATTAATATCAAGTCCAAGACCATTTATTAGTTCATTAAAAAAACCTTGTCCAGATCTGTCATCAACATCTAAAAAATCTAAAAAGAACTCTTCTAATTATATTGGAATAGTGGAAACATCAATACATCTTAAAATAAGTATCATTTGTTCGTGATGACTCGCATCGAGTGTACAATCAAGTATTATTGAAAAATATTTTGCTTCTTTAAATTTTAAAATAATAACATTTTTAACACTATTAGCTAACAATAATATCAAATTATTTTGTATATTATGACCAAGATAATAGTGTTAAAAATGTTATTATTTTAAAATTTTAGTAAGGGTTGAGTGATTTTTTTTCTTGATATATCTTCTCATTCCGTCCACGAAATGCTAGGTTATTTTTTGCAAGAGTCTTAACAATGACAATAATCCCTACCATTTTTTTTTCTAATATTCTTTTTCTCTATTAATTTTTTCTTGAATACTTTTGTCGATTGTCTTGTTTTCTAATAATCTTTTACCTAACTCAACCCAAGCATTCATGCTACTAATATGTTTCACTTGATATTTCATGATTTTTTAATATTCTACTAAGGTTCTTCCAATCTTTACTTCCTTTATTAACTAATTTAATTTTATTAAGTTTCAATGTAAATAACTTACAACAAAAACAAAACACTTAATCAACATCTTTCGAATAAATTAACCATTTTCTATCATGTTTTTCCTCAATTTGGTAATTCTTGGTGATAATGGCACATAAAAAAATGTAGTCTTTATCAAGAGAAAATTCTCTTTTATTTTCTCTAATTGGGCCTCTTTCAAATAATAAATCTCATAATTTTATATCTATTGTTGGCCAATGTCCTCGGTCATAAATATTGATAGAATCATCAACTTTATTTGTGGTTTTCCTTCTAAATGTTCTTAAAGTTCCTCATTTACTTTTTCATGTTCTTCCTCTATATTTTCATGATTTTTTTCAGGTGTTATTCTTGGTTCTTCTAAATTATTTATAATTTTCTCACTTTCTTTTATTTCAACATCTTCTAAAATTTCCTCATTGTGGGTAATAGTAACATCATTCAGGTAATTTATATTTTTTCTATCAATAACAAACCTATCAAGAGCACCCTTTAGAGAAGTAACTAAAATTTTATTTTATTTTACGTTTTTTATGTTCATATTTAAATTTTTTAGAATACATAATAATTTTAACAAGGTAGGAAATAAAAATATAAATAAAAGAATAATAAAACTTAATATTTTTTTTAGAATGAATCCAATAGTTGTTAGGCACACCACACACGTAAGAGACCTAGTAAACCTAAACATGGAGCATATAAGATTAAAATTTTTATTTTTAACATAAGCATCAAATTTAAAAAAAAAACACTTATGGTCCATATACATGAACTGATGAACAAAAATTTTGTACATTATTAAATATTAGTCATCTAAAACTAAAAATAGAGGATAATATATTGTAAAAATATTATTGGACTAGTATTTAGGATGAGATTGTTATAATTAGTGGTGGCAAAATCTGACCCGACCCGCCAACCCGCTTCTTAGCCGGGTTAGGGTTTGGCTTAAATGGGTTTGTGTCATAAACGGGTAAACCCACCTAACCCGTTCATTAAACGGGTTGTGTTTGTGTTAGGGGTATGCCAACCCACCAACCCGTTTGACCCGTTTAATAAACGGGTTAGGCGGGCGAGTCAATTACCCATTTACACGAACTCGTCAACCCGCAACCTGTTTATATATATATATATATATATATATATATATATATATATATATATATATATATATATATATATATATAAACTTATCTAACCCTAACTCCTAACTTTACACTTTAGTCACCCACCTAACTCCTTCCTACCCAGCCGCAGCCGAAAGCCCGAGACCTCTCCTCTCCAGTGGTGGTGTGTGCCTGTGCGGTTATCGTGTCTATGTTATCGGGTTGACCCGATTAATAAACGGGTCGCCGTGTCGTGTAATTGTGTCATGTTGACCCGACCCATTTATTAAACATGTTAACCATGTCATGTCGGGTTACCCGTTTAATAAATGGGTCATGTTCGTGTTTGCCACATCTGACCTGTTTAATAAACGGGTCGTGTTCGTGTTGAGGTATTCTGACCCGCCAACGTGACCTACCGACCCGACCCGATTGCCACCCCTAGTTATAATTCAATTGAAGGTCATACGAATGATCATATTGGAACTTGAAAGATGTAAAAAAAAGAATATGCTAATTAGTAATTACTATGATCCAAGTTGATCAATCATCTTTTACACCGATCCTAAATGGCTATTTCTAGTTTGTACTTAAACTGACTTAAAGCCACCTATTTTAATTTATGCACATTCTATACTTACTCGATTTCTATACCAAAAGCCAAATGACTGTTCACTTTGCAACCAGACCAAGCTTTACACGAACTCATTTTGGTACCAATCTTAGATTCAAACCGATGGGTACCAAAATCATTTTAATAGTGGGTTTACATCATCATTGGTATTAACAAAATTAGTTTGCTATATGATAAATACCTTTCTTGACCAAGGAAAAATAAAAATCATAATAAAATCAAATATTTCCATCTCTAAGTTAGTGTGTTCCTTTCAATTTACCAGTGCTTAGTGCATAGAGTGAAGTTTCTTAATGTATAATCCTGTTAGAAGATAATTATCAATTTATATTTGAATCCACTAACTTGATGCAGATCTACAACTTGTCATACTTGGGACTCAAACTCAGATCAAATTGGGTTGAGATCTACTTGTTATATAACATGCATCTATAATCATGTTTGGATCTTGGTTCTCCCGACTCATTCTCATTCAAGCTATGTGCATTAATTTTTAGATGCAAAGGGTGATGAATTCTCAACTTTTTAGGTGGCTAGTAATATAAAAGTAAATATTAATCTATGAATTTTACAAGGTTAAATATCGTGGTAGTATTATAATAAAAATGTGGCATTATAAATCTTAGATATATGCTTACAAGATTATGTACATATATTTCAAATTCAGATTCATTTATACCTCGTAATTTGAATTTAATTCCTAATAAAATGAAGAAAAAAAAACAAAATTGCTAACATTATAGAGGGCCCACTAGGTTGGGACGTCCCACGCTAGGGATGCCTCTTTTCCAACTATTTTAACTTGAAAGAAATGTCTAACTTTCATTTCTTATGCCAAGTAGTCAATGTTTTATTTTAGGAAACTCTTTTTTTTCCTTGACTTTAGGTTCAAGGAGGTTCTTTATAAAATTTCTAAATTTTACAATGTAGAAATTGTTTCATTGGATCGGCCCACATAGGGGGGCATCCCACCCTATGGAACACCTACTTTTTATTAAATGTGATAAGTTTCTAAATTCCATTCCATAACCTTTCCAAGTTTCAAATTTTTAAATGGACTTCCATTTTGGATTTCAAGTCTAATCAAGATCCAAATCCAAATTGGACTTCTAATAATCTAAACCTAAATTCACCTTAAATTTAATTCAAAATAAATTAAATTCTAAATACAAATTTGCTCGAATTAAGCTAAATTCTAATTCTAATTTAAACCCAATTTAACATTGAATTTAAATTTAACACTTATTTTAAAATATCAAATCATATTTTTTATATTTATTAATTATAAAAAATTATAGGTATTATATTCAACTTCAAATTCAAATAAGATTCAAATTGATGATTAAGTCAAATTTGAGCTAAATTAAAACTCAAAATTCAATTCACAATAAACTCCAAAATTAGATCCAAATTAAATTCAAATTAAATTCAGATTAAATCTGATTAAAAATCAAACTCAATTAATTTCAAATTCCTAATTTGAAATTCATTCTAAATCCAAATTAAATCTTGAATTACTCTTTAATATCATCTTAAGTTCAAATACTATCTTAACGTTAAATTTGTCTTTAGTCCTCATAAAAATATCGAAAATTCGCGGGGTTTACATCCTTCCCTCTTTAAAAAAAAATCATCCACAAAATTTAACTAGGGTTACTTACTGAATAAACAACACACGGATGCCTTAGCCTCGCATGCGATTGAGCATATAGCAACCCCATGGAAACAACCCCCAACATAACCTCACCACCAAAGGGACAAGGTCTTTCGAACCCCAACCCAAAGACTAGTTGATGATTGCATACCATAGCGAACAACATGATCGAGACTCGTTTGTCAGCATCGTGCTTGCACTCGCACAACCCTGTGCCACCATGCAAGGTTGACATCGCGCCATGGGCCACCTCCCCGTGCATCCAAGGCCATTGCCCACGTCCCATGAAAGATTTGCACTACACACGGACACCACCATGCACTCTCAATGCTACCTGTGAGATATAGGAGGTGTATGTGCCAAGACAAGCCAACCAACTCAAGCAAGAGATCCCTTATATAGGTGTTTTGGGAGCTGAGTGCCCGCTGGTCGGAGGAACCCGAATAACGCTTGGAGAACCATAAATTTTTTTGACTCTCAAATCATTCAAATTCGACTTCACCAATGTGTTCCTCATATTCCATTTACACGGTGTATTTTCAATCTTGGCCCCAAACAACTCCAAATGCACAATAGACTTTTGCCTTCAAGATTTTGTGCATGTAGTCGTGCGCACGTGCCACGCTCGTGGTGATGATATGAACCCACAAGGAGGACTAGCCAGACCCCACAAGCTTTGGTGCACATGGGCCATGCACAACGCCCAAGGAGGATCCCATGCATGACTTTTATGAATATGCATTTTTGTCTTAGCTGTTGGGGATGCTTTTCCTCTTTTTTGGTGTAATTAAGTGGATTACCAACATGACACCACTTAGCTTAGTTAGGCAACATCTACTTTTTGTTTGCATGTTTATCATGGGCCAAAAATAGCAATAGGCACCCCATGCTCGAACACTTTTGTGACTTTTTTATACTAGCCCAAAAAGGGCCTTTTGAAGGCTTAGGCCTTAGGGTTGGGAATGACATTCTCACCCTCTTTTGTATGAGACATATAAAAGCCTCTAAGGCAAACTCACCCAACTAATGAAATAGAATTTTGAATTCTCCTTGAAGGGCGACTCACATTTCTCCCTATATCTTCTTCCTCATTTGGCGTACAACCATTTCAGCAGTGGTTCAGCAACTTCATTGTTGAACCTTAAGCTTAAGACGTGGATCTTTTTAAGCCTTGATGTAGTTGTGTGGTTCTCAACTCCTCACCCACCACGATCAAGGAAGTAGTAAGCGTTCGTGCTTCCAACCTCCTTCATCGGTAATTGTCATGGATCGAGGTAGGTGGCTGCTTCCAGTCTCTTCCTTGTAGCATCTGGTTCAACCTTTTTAACCTTCCCAGACTTTGGCTCGTCACAAGGAGACTGCAACCTCCATAGGTTGTTGGCCTTCCCTGTGACCCTACGCTTGGTGCATCGGTTGTGCCATAGCCGCATGCGCCCAGACCCTTGGGAGTAGGGCTTGTTCTAGACGTGCGGTGGAGCGTGCTCTCACACGCACACACCTTCACACAGTCACCTCAGCTTGCACGCCTCCTATAATAGGCCACTCATGTGTAGCTTGATCTTTTCACATGTATCGACCAGTCCACACGTACCACGACCTAGAATTGACTCTCCTTAAGCCTCCTTCAATCACGTGAAGACCTTCCTAAGGGTGAAAGTCCTATGGTAGGGTGTAGAGAAAGGAGAGAGAGGAGCTTGAGAGGGGGTGAGAGAGAGAATGCTTGAGAGAATAATATTTGGCAAAATAAGGGGGGCGTGAGCCCCTTCTCTCTTTAAATAGAGCAAAATTTAGGTCAAGGACTAGGGCTAACCTCAGCCTTTGATCTAATCTCAACGGGGTTACTAAATCTTAAGGTAATTTACTTTCCTTTCTTCTCTTTTTTTTTTTTTTTGTCTTAAAATTTGCATTTTATTTTTTCTAACTAGTGTAGCCTATAATATGTATATTATAAAGTATACTACATATTATATATATCTTACCTTAACCTTAGAGAGAGGGTGGGTCGACCCCCATGGTTGACCTCCCTTTCCATTTCCAAAATTCACATGTTTCTTCTTTCTTTCCTTTTTCCATGTCTTTTTTTATTTACATAACTTAGTTTAATATATATATATATATATATATATATATATATATATATATATATATATATATATATATATATATACATACATACTATGTAATAGTCTACATGGGGTGGTCAACCCATGTAGTCCAACTCTTTTCTAATTTAAAAATGCCAACTTCCTTGACAAGCAAGCAAGTTGACTATTCAACTTCTTCTTTTTTCCTTTTCTTATGCCTTGCACTATAAGAAAAATGCCAAATAGCGACGGACTTTTGTGATGAAATTTTTTCGTCGCAAAGTTACGATGGATTAGCGAGAAAAAAACATTTGTCGCTAAGTTCGTAAATATTTACGAAATTAGCGACGAACAAACATTCATTGTCAACTCCCTTGCTAAGTAGTGACGGATTAGCGACTGAAATTTTATGTCACAAAACCCAACGCACTTAGTGATGGAATAACTCTGTCGCTAGTTAGCGATGAAGTTTGCGACGGAAAAATTTCATCGCAAAAGTTCGTCGCTAACTGTCGATGTAAATCCCCATAGGGCACGGAATCGATTTTTTTTTACTCTCACTCACACCGCTCTCTTTCTCTCTCACCCGCGCCGCTTTCCGTCCTCTCTCTAGCTACTGCCCCCTCCCTCTGTCCAGCTACCGGCAAAATCCCCCCTCACACCCTCCAACTACCGCCCCGTCCCTCTCTCCGGCTACCAGCGACCGCCCCCCAGTCTCTCAGGTAACTCCCTACCCCAGTCTTCTTCTTCTTCATCATCTCCTTCTCGCTTTTTCTCTTCTTCATCTTGTTTCGGCAGGGACGTCACCCCTACCATCTGTCATTTTTCAGCAGACCGGCAAGGGTGATGCCCCTGCCGCCTGTCATTTTTCAGCAGACCGGCAAGGGTGATGCCTCTGCTGCCTTTCTCCTTGGTCAAGCAGGGCCGAGCCCTTATGCATCCTGCCTCTCTATCAAGCAGGGGCTTCGCCCCTGCCGCCTTATTTTCCAGCAAGGGAGATGCTCCTTCCCCTCTCATTTTTATGGTAGGTAGGGGCAGAGCCCCTACCTGTCTCTATTTTTTTTTGGCAGGCAGGGACAATGCCTCTGGCGCCTTTGCAATTTTCGGTAGGGGTAAAGCCCCTGCCTCCCTTATTTACCAAACAAGCAGGGGTGAGGCCCCCTGCCACCATGGGATGTTTGGCAGGGGCCCTGCCCCTACCCATGTTTTTTCTCGTCTGGCAAGGGCGATCCTCCCTGCCGCCTCTGGATTTTTTTGGTAGGGGCCTCGCCCCTGCCTTTGTTTTCCTTAGGCATGCAGAGGTGAGGCCCCCTGCCGCCTTTGAATTTTCGGCAGCCCTCTGCCTCTTTCCTCTTGGTCAGGCAAGGGCTTTGCCTCTGCCGTCTTGTTTTCCGGCAGGCAAGGGTTCACCCCTTGCCTCTGCCACCTTGTCCTTTGTGAGGCAGAGGCCTTGCCCCTCCATCAATTTCCAGCAAGGAGGGCGAAGCTCTGCCTCCTATAGTCTGCCAGGGGCCTCAGCCCCTACCGCTCGGGTTTTTTGACAGGCAAGGGGCAAACCCCCTGTCTCTGTGTGTTTTTGACAAGCAGAAGGGTGCCTCGATTTTTGTTTTGTTTTGTTTTAATCTGTTTTAACATTCAACTAAGTTTCTTGTGTGATTTTCAACAGGTTTTACTGTTTTTCAGTAAATATAAGGAGCTCTGAGCACTGTGCTTGTAAAGGATTTTTGGTGAAAAGCAATTCAAATCGGGTAAATACCTGAGGTGAGTAAGTGATGCAAGCGCATTATATGTTATTTAATTTATTAGATGCAACACTTTTTTGTTCACACACTCACTTAGTTGTGGATATCTAGGACTACTTTGATGGAGTTTGGAGATCATGTTGAGCATGAATTCAATGTATGAGAATAGAAGTGTTCTTATTTTTGGAGTACGAATTTCATGCTAGGCATGATAGTAGTTAGTAGGATATTGGAGTGTGTTTGTTGTCGGTACATGTTTGATATTGTTTTGATATGAATAAGTTGAATGTATTGCAATGTTTGATGTTTCTATATCCATGCTTGCATGAAGTTATTTTCCATTTGATTATGCCTTCTATGTGAAATTGTATCCTAAATTTTTTGTTCAAATGAATATATTTGTGTCATTATAGCATTATTAAGATTTTTTTAACTAGTGATGAAAATATCTGTAATATTTTAGGAAAAAATGGATGCAAATCGTGAATGAATGTATCGTAGGATAGTTGATAATGAGGTGTCGCATGAATATATGAATAGTGTTGACAGTTTTATTGAATTCACAACGACAAATGTCAGTACAGTGGATCCTACCGATCGGATCAGATGCCCTTGCACGATGTGTAAGAACAATCAATTTGTAGAACCTCATGACATTAGACATCACCTATACATGAAGGGTTTTGTTAGTGGTTATCAAAATTGGACGCTTTATGGTGAAGAATTTTGAAATAATTATGACGCGAGGGTGGATGTGGTGCATAATAATTCATATGGGGACCTCATATTTGATGTCGCAGAACCAGAAATGGGTCCTACTTTGGGACATAGTGATGCATCAACTGGGGTAGAGAAAAAGCAACAAACGATGCAACTAGTACATTCTATGACTTACTTAAAGATGTTGATGAACCACTGTGGAATGGTTGCGAGAGTCACACTATCTTGTCTGTAGTTCTTTAACTACTGAATTTGAAGTACGAGTTTAATTTGCGTTAATCATGTTTTGACCGTTTGTGCTCTATTGTAAAGAGTATGTTGCCCAAAAATGAAAAAATGTCACAAAATCTCTACCGTGCGAAGGTTATGGTAAATGCTCTAGGTATGGGGTATCAAAAGATATATGTTTGTCCCAATCACTGCATGTTGTATTTTAAAGATCAAGAAAAAAGCAAATCATGTCCATCATGTAGACATCCTCGGTTCAAGCAAAAAACAAAGGGAAATGGTATCACAAGGTCAAAAGAAGTGTCGTATAAGTCACTCTACTACTTTCCTCTCATCCCTAGATTGCAACGTCTTTATATGTCTTCGAGGACAGCTAAACAAATGATATGGCATGCAAATAAAGTTCGACATGATGAAGACATGATCACACATCCTGTTGACGTAGAAGCTTGGAGGCACTTTAATCGTACTCATCAGAACTTCGCTTTGAAAGTAAAAAATGTTAGGTTAGGTTTATGTACATATGGATTTAATCCATTTGGGGGTAGATCAACCCCATACTCATATTGGCCAGTATTTGTCACCCCATACAACCTTCCTCCAAGCTTGTGTATAAAGCATCAAAATCTTTTCTTGTCTCTATTGATCCCTGGTCTGACATCTCCCGGACAAAATCTTGAAGTATATTTGAGGCCATTGATTGATGAACTGAAAATATTGTGGGATGACGGTGTTCTGACATACGATACCCATAAAAAATAAAACTTTAATATGAAGGTTGTTGTTCTATGGACAATCAGTGACTTCTCTGCATATAGTATGTTATCTGGTTGGAGCACACATGAGAGGTTAGCATGTCCGTACTGCATGGAGGATATAAAATCGTTTAGATTGACGCATGGAAGAAAGTCGTGCTGGTTTGATTGTCATCGTCGATTTCTACCCAGCGATCATCTGTTCTGACAATAAAAGAATGTGTTTCGAGCAGGCACAACTAAAATGGAAGGTCAACCAAAAAGGTTGTCTGACATAAAGTTTAAGAAGATTGTGATACTTTCTATGTGAACTGACAGATGCCCGTAGGGCAACGCCCTTTATTGGATTTGGGAAGGATCACAATTGAACAAAAACATCTATATTTTGGAAACTACCATATTGGCCAACCTTATTGATACGACATAATTTAGATGTCATGCATGTGGAGAAAAATGTGTTTGATAATATATTCAATACAGTAATGAACATGAAAGGAAAAATGAAGGATAATCTGAAGGCACTTATGGATTTAAAAGTGATATGTAAAAGATCAGAATTAGAACTCAAAGAGTACAATGGCAAAGTACTGAAACCAAAGGCAAGGTATGTGCTTGGTACAGATCAAGTAAAGCTGGTATGTCAATGGTTGAGACAGTTTAGATTTCCAGACGGCTATGTTTCTAACATTGCTCGGGCTGTGAAGATAGACGATGAACAGTTATATAGGTTGAAGAGTCATGATTGTCATGTCATTATGCAACGGTTGATACCCCTAGCATTCCATGATATGTTAGACAAACCTATATGGAGGGTACTGTCCGAGTTGAGTAGATTTTTTAGAACATTGTGCACATCTGAAGTTGTAGTATCTGAGGTAAAGAATCTAGAGAAATCTATCGTAACTACTATTTGTCAGCTGGAGAAGATATTTTCACCAGCATTTTTTGATGTTATGGAACATGTGGTCATACATTTACCATATGAACTAAGGGTTGGTGGACCTGTGCAATATCGGTGGATGTACCCATTTGAAAGGTATATATTTATTTAAAATTTTCTTTTAAATACTATTGAGAAATTTATTGTAATCTGAGATGTATATTGTTGACAAATACATGTTTGACCTCAAAAAAAAAAGGTTCGGAATAAAGCAAGAGTAGAGGGCTCTATTTGTGAGGTGTACACCTTGGAAGAGATTTCAAATTTCTCATCTATGTACTTTGAACATCACATTCCAACACGTTACACATGCCCACCTCGTAATGATGATGATGAATAATTAACTGGAACTGACAAATTGTCTATATTTCAACCACTTGGACATACATTTGACAGTTGTCGGTCAAGACTCTTGGAAGATCGAGAGCAAGACGCAGCACAAATATATATCCTTTTCAATTGCTCAGCAATCAACCCATATATTGAGTAAGTATAGTTAATATGTAACATTAAGTTTACATGGTTTGGTAAAATATGTTTATGTTAAGTGTAGACGATTTTATCTGGAATTGCGAAAAAGCTTTCACAACTCACTGATGAAGAAGTACAGAAAGAACGTGAAAATAAATTCGTGGCATGGTTGAAAGAGTTGGCAAGGACGATTGTATACATTTTTCCCTTTATACAACAATAAGATACTTGTCGTGATCATAGTCCTTGTTTGTGCTTGTAGGTCTACCATGGTGATGTTAAAGATCAAGGAATATGTGATTTACAGAATGGTCCGTCTAAAGTTGTGCAGTGTTACAACGGGTATATCATAAATGGTTATCGTTTTCATACAAAAAACTACAATGTCAACAAGTCAACGATGAATAGTGGCGTGTGCATCAAGGGTAGCAGCTATGGTGAAAATGAACATGACTACTACGGTGTTATAGAAGAAATAATGGAGTTGACTTACTTAGGAACAAATAACAGGTTAACTTTATTCAAGTGTCAATGGTTTGATCCCACAGCAACTAGAGTCGACAAAGTCTCAGGCATTGTAGAGGTGAATGACAAGTTAAAGTTTGGAACATATGAACCATTTATATTAGCCTCACAAGCTCAACAAGTGTACTATATATCATATCCGACTACAAGGAAGTCAGATAGAAATGAATGGTGGGCAATTTGTAAGGTGAAGTCAAAACTATACCCCAAGTATGATCAGTTACAGGAAGACAAGATTGATAAAGAGGATGAATACTACCAATCAGATGATATGTATGACTTCTCTTATGGTCACGATGTCACACATGGTATGCATGTCATATCTCTATTGGCTTATGACACATGCATGGAAGAATGTGATCCAAATGATATATGAAGTGGATGGACGCTAAATGAAAAAGAAGAAGATGATGACGAAGAGGAGGAGGAGGAGGAAGAAGGCTATGAAAGTCAGACAAGTGATGATGAGTCATTCACGAGCTAGTGAAATACAACTTGTAATATAATTTGATCTAAATGATTAGAATAATTTAAATGTATGGCAATGTATTATATTGATTTGAATATATTAAAATGTGTTGCAATGTTTGAATGTCTTGCATGAAGTTTTTTTCAATTTCATATGAATAATTTGAATGTATTGAAATGTATTATATTGATTTGAATATATTGAAAAGTGTTGCAATGTTTGAATGTCTTGCATGAAGCTTTTTTCAATTTGATATGAATGATCTGAATGATTTGAATAATTTGAATATATTGAAATGTATTGTAATGTTTGAATGTCTTACATGAAGGTTTTTTTAATTTGATCTAAATGATTAAAATGATATGAATGTATTGAAATGTATTGTATTCATTTGAATATATTGAAATGTGTTGCAATGTTTGAACGTCTTGCATAAAGGTTTTTTCAATTTGATCTAAATGATTAGAATGATATGAATATATTGAAATGTGTTGCAGTGTTTGAATGTCTTGCATGAAGCTTTTTTCAATTTCATATGAATGATCTAAATGATTAAAATGATTTGAATATATTGAAATGTATTGCAATGTTTGAATGCCTTGCATGAAGGTTTTTTCAATTTTATCTAAATGATTAGAATGATATGAATGTATTGAAATGTGTTATATTCATTTGAATGTATTGAAATGTGTTGCAATGTTTGAATGTCTTGCATGAAGTTTTTTTCAATTTCATATGAATAATCTGAATGATTAGAATGATTTGAATGTATGAAAATGTATTGTATTGATTTGAATATATTGAAATGTATTACAATGTTTGAATGTCTTGCATGAAGTTTTTTTCAATTTCATATGAATGATTTGAATGTATTGAAATTAATTATGTTGATTTAAATATATTGAAATGTGTTGCAATTATTGAATGTCTTACATGAAAGTTTTTTCAATTTGATCTGAATGATTAGAATGATTTGAATATATTGAAACGTATTGCAATGTTTGAATGTATTACCAGTACATTTTAATTTGTTAGAATATGGTTCGTGGAGGACACAGTCATCGAGCAACCAGTGGTAGTTAGTCCAAGTCTTCTTCTTCACGGGCTCCTTCGATAGGTATATCATTTAAATAATTGTATATTTGATTAGTTGAAATTTACATTATATGAATTTCTAACTCATTGTTCTGTAGATGCTGTTTCGCCTACACATGACCCACATATGCCAGATGCAAGGTCTTCTCCGTGTGACCCACGACAAGTAATTCAAATAGTGTATATTGATGGTCGACCGTAAGTATTTCATTGTCACTTGTTCAATATTTAACTTATAAAAAATATATATTGGTGATCGATTATTAATGTGTATTTTTTCATGTGCAGTGCAAGGTTTGAGCAACAAGAAGTAATACGAGAAATTACGAAGTCATTACTGCATCATCTTTCAAGACCGGTAGCACAATGGAAAGAGTACCCGAGAGAGGTGTTGGATAGCTTAATTTTTTCATTCATGGCATGTAATCATTTATCATAACAAGCAGTGTTTTATTAAAATATGTGCTAACATTCTGAAAGTATTTATAGGCCTCCCATCGCTTCGTGAGTGAAAACGAGGAGAAGGACACAAGGGTAGTGTGGCAGAAGGTGGCTGTCAATCGATTTGCCGACATGCTGCACAATATGAAGATTGCAGTAAAAAAAGCAGTTGGTGGGATAGATGATCCACTGCAGTGGAAGGGCCATGGGCCGGCTACTGTCAGGAGAAATTATTGAGAGGGCATGTGCGACAAGTGAGAGAGCAATGATTTTTGAAACCGCTCAGCAAAAGCTGCACAAAACCGATCAGCGATGCCCGATGTGCATCTACACACAGGTGGATCTAGGACTTTTGGGAGCCAACAGAAGAAAACGGTAAGTCATCAATATATATATTATCAAATTTATGAGTATTTCTGCATACTTATTAATCAATTTTTTATATCATGTCACATTGCATGAAGCAGAAAAATGAAGCATTGTGCCTTACAAGGATGTGTTTGTTGAAACACATAAATGTAAGAGCACGAGAGATTTTGGATCAGAGAAGGCGAGACTGACAACGGTATGCATTTATTGTATTAATAAACATTGTAATATACAAGTTACTTTAAATTATGTTATCATAAATATTGTAATTCTTAATTATTAATTTATATTCTAATTTTTATTTTGTAGGAGTCATACGAGCAGCAAATGATACAACGATATGGTAATGACTCCACTCAGCATCTGTCTTTTGATCTTGCAGCATGGGTGACTGCTACAGGTGAGCCAAAAAAGGGTCGTGTTTTCGGGTTTGGGAGTAACATGAACACCACACCAGTTGTTGCCTCCTGCAGCCCGGGCTCACAGAGTTCTCTCGCCAGCATCAACTCCCAACGTCCTATTGACCCTACTGTGTCTTGGGATGGTGTTTATCAGTATCTTGAAGACAAATGCAACACTTTTTAAATAAAGTCATTCCCAACCTTGTCCGTAATGAGTTGTGCAACTTTTTTCAAGAAAGTAGAACTTCATCTGCATTCAACATGAGCTCAGGTACCCGTCAGATATGCATGATTGAGTTGCTATAAATTTTTTCTTATAATTTTTTTAATGTCTTTCAGTTTATTACTAGTCTATTTGTCATTCAACCATTTACTTTGTTGCATTAGATTAGACGGATTGCATATAATTTATTTCATTATGTTTTGTTTATAAATACTAACATTTTGGTTCTCTTTTGTAGGATGATGGAGATGATCAATGTAGAGAAACTGATTGAGGCATGGAGGAAGGGGCAGATCAAGAAAATGAAGAGGATGATGCCCAAAATCTTGGCGAGGATTAGATTTTTTTGTTTAATTTGTTTGACAAACTTGTAACTAATTATAACTTCGTAAGGATTGTACTTAGTAGTTAAAGTTTGCTTAACTTAGCATTTTTGTTTAATTTGTATGCATTTTTTATTTGTATTGTTTTTTTATAAGCAGGATATATGAATTATACGAGAAATTTTTCTCGATTTTCAAAATATTTAAAAAAATTATTTAAAATTTTTATAACAAATTAGCGATGGAGTAGCGATGGATAATATCTGTCATTGTTCGGTCGCCAATTTGAGGTAGTCGTTGGTTTGTGGAAAAATTCAAGCCATCGCTAATTAGCAATAGAAATTAGTGACAGATAATCATCCATCGATAAATGGTAGTGACAGAAATAGCGACAGATTAAATTCTGTCGCTTAACCAAATCGATCTTAGTTTATCGATGAATTCACGATGTACATGATCTGTAGCTAATCCATCGCAACATAGCGATGGATTGGGGGTAGATAAATTCTGTTGCAATTTAGCGACTAGGGTTATGTGACGGATGATATCTGTTGTTAGTCTGTCGCAAAATTCATCGTAAACATGTACAACGATGGATTAGCGGTGGATAGCATTTTTATTGTAGTGTTGGTTTCCTATTCTATTCATGGGTCCAGCCCTTGCTGGACCCTTTTAGGTCCCTCTAAAAATGGCGCCACCCCTTATGGGGTTTATTTTTGACAAATATTAAGTTTTGACTTTTTTCACTTTTACCTTGTTTTTGGTAACTTTCAAATTAACCTCAATTTAATTTTTTTTTTATTATTTTCAACTTTAAATTAGGATGCCACATAGGATGGGTTGCCCCACCTATAGACTCCTACCATTTTATAAATTTTAGTTAATTTTTAAAAATCATTCCATGAAATTCAAATTAAATTTATTTTAAATTCAATTGAAATGTTTTACAAATTAATTTATAATTTACATGAAATACTAAAGCATATAATTTAGTTAAATTAACACCCAATTTACATGAAATGCTAAAGCATATAATTTAGTTAAATTAACACCCACTACATTTTCATTAATAAAATTCTAACATTAAAAATATTTAAATTATTTATTTTAATTTGTTCCCTCGAGACTAAAATTCAAATTTTACCAAAAGTGTGAATCGAAATTCCAAAAACTCTAGGCATGTAAGGTTATATACATTTTTTTTACTTTTTAAAATTTTCAACAAACCCTATGTTATCATTGCAAAATTTTACTTTTGTAAGTCAAATTGACCTTTGAAAAAGATTTTGAAAATAACTCTCCTTCGTTTTAAAATGCAGGATAATTCCAAAGAATGGGACTCTCCTGTCGGTACGAGATTCAACCATTCCTGGCACCATAACCAGAGGTAATTGAACAAAAGATCAATCTGGTGTTTTGCTTTATTCAAGTTGTCTAAATCGATGTTCTATTCCCTAAATGCACAAAGAATCAGGCATGTGCTATGAATTTCAGAAAATGTAGATCGAAAATATGATATATGCTTCAAAGATTTGGAAATACTTGTAAATATTTACAAATGAAGACATCTTGAAAATCGTGAATCATGTCTGAGAAGCCTCTTTGAAGGTTGATTTCTGAAGAAAAGATTGAATTCTGAGAAAACTTTGAAGATTTTTTTGAGAAAAATGATTTTTCTAAGTTTTGAACCCTTGAATTGATCAAAAGGATGGGCGTGTAGCCTTGTGAAAATCATTCATGATGCAATCTAAACCTAGATGAATGAATGAACGTAACTTGTAAAAATATTTTTTGAAAAATTTGAGAAAATCATTTGAAAAAGAAATTTATATGCCATATAGAATTTTGATGAAATAAATTCTCTACATATCCCTGACTATGACCACGAATATGTATTGAATAATGCCTTATTTGGTTCTAAAAGAAGAAAATAATTGGAAAAAACTTTAAAATATGCAATGATTTCTGAAGATGCCTAAGAGTGGAGGTTGATTGTAGCTTAGAAAAAGATGATAAATCTAGGTTTTGTTCGTATTCTGACTATGACCACAAATACGAAATCCACCGAGTTTATCAACTCCTTAGAAGCTAGTGCATGTGCTATTCGTGTAGACCATTGTGAGTTCAAATATGCATGAATCATCATCCATCACACATTAATATTATTGAAAAATAAAATTATATGCAATGCAATCCTATTATAAGCAGGAAAAGTAAGTTCTTATTCTAAAGTTTGCATTTAATTTACATCACTAATTAAATTTAAATAAAGAAGAATAAAAAAAATACAGTCTTGAATATCCCTGTAAAACTAGAAAACTTGTTTGTGAAAATATGTTAGCTTTTTTGAATTTATCTATTAATATCTAGAAATCATTGGATTTATCCATATATAAGCCTTTTTTCAGGTTTTCCTAAAATAAATATAAAAAAATATGATACAAAATTAAAGAAATAATAAAGATAAACAAATTTGAAATTCATAATTTGGAGAAAAATGATAAAAATACTCTTGAAAACAAAACTATGGCCTTGAAATCAGGGTTTTCAGAAAAGATTTTGGTAAAACTTTGGATTTAGGACTCAAATGGATTCAAATCAAAGCCAAATCGGGTATGAAGTACCATAGCATGAATATAAACATGATCAAACATTAAAAATATCAAACTTTTTATAAAAAAATCGAAATATCACAAAAATAGTGATTTTCGCTCGTGTTTTACTCAAATCGGGACTTTGCGGGCACCCTATTTTCAAGATTTAATCAAAAAATATATCAAATGAATTAAAAATCAATAAAAATCAACATGAATGGTTTTAATAACCCTAAAATTAAATTTTATTCAAAAATATATATTTTTGATATTATTTTAATAACAAAATTGAATAAAACCCTAAAATACACGATTTTGCCTACGGGCACATACCTATCACAGTGTCAGACCCGAATCAGGAATCAAATCACCATGAAAATTTATAAGCATTTATAGAGAGATACTAGACATAAAAATAGATATTTTCCTTTTTACAGATCAGAAAAATCATCTTTGGTTAGGAGATATTGTTCCAAAAATATATGCTCAATTCCGACGAATCAATAACGAGTTGAAATAAGTACATCCGATTTTGGGTATAAGGAAATAGCAAATCCTATTCAAAAATTATAAAATTTTAGCAGTGAACAGCAGATACACAGAGGAAGAATTTTCATTTTACGGATCATCGATCGGATCTCTGGTGAGGGAGATACGATTGACACAAGTCAATCTAGGGTTTAGACAATGCATAACAGACTCTGTAAAACCGATTCTACTTTCTAATAGAGGAAAAATAGCAAACAGTTGCATACAAATATGAAAAATTTACAGTATATACTATACATCAAGACAAATACATTACAACTTACGGATCATCCATCGGATCTTTGGCGAAGCGGATATCGCCTCGACAGGTTCTTCCCGAATCCACATAGCGATTTCATGGTTTAAAAAATAAGTTTCAGTTTTCTATTTTTTTTTACAGGGTTCCAGAATCCAAAATAATCCACTTTTGTGTGGAAAGTTACTGACAAACGCTTAGACCAACCTTAAAAACATCATATTTTTTTGACAGAAACTTAAACATGAAACAATGTGATTTCCGTGTGCCCGGGATTGAAAATCGAGTATTATCAATAAAGCTTGCAAAACCCTAATCTAAACATGAAAATAATAAGAAAATTATGCAAATAATATCACAAAATTGTATTTGATGATTGAATGACCAAACTAAACATTAATATGATAAAAAAAATAGGGAATACATGGTTAGAATTTGATTTAGCCTTCGAAAAGAGAGATTTGACCCATTTAACAGGTGAATCTCATCTTTTAATGGGTTTAAATAGAAAAAACAGTATTTCCGCCGATTTGAATGGATTGGAATCATGAAGAATACCCTCAAACGGCGTTAGATCACTTTCTTGAATTGATTTTATGGTTCTTGATTGAAAACTATGCTTGAATCCAACAAATAAGGGGCGACTATGGTGAAAACTATAAAAAAAAAGCATGAAGAACTAATAAAATTGATGAAATAAGTTAAGTAAAACTCACCTTGGAGGTTGCTGCAATGGAGGAGGGCTTGAAGGTTGCTAGAGGAAAGAGAGAGAGCAAGAAAAGAAGAGAGAAAAGCCTAGGGGTCGACCCCCCCTTTTGCCCCTTTTTATAGTTTTTTGAAAAAGCTATTAATTAGGGCTAATTAATGCTATTTTGTCTTTTCAAAGTTTTATCTAAATCCACTAAGGGGGGAGGGGGGCAATTTTTATGAGGAATCCTAACCTAATCTAACTCTCATTAATTAACTTAACTCACCTAATTCAACTTAGAACAGTCACAAATCTGGTGCCACCTAGGCGGGCCCACACTTGTTTTTTTTTTAACTTTATATAAAACAAGTCTAAAACACTAAAATAAAGATGGATTTTTAAAATCGATTTTGACTCTTCTAACTCCTAACCTAATTAGGACATGGACTAACCCTAAGCTAACCCAAACACTTTCAAATGTGGCACCACCCAGAGTGAGCCCCACTTGATTTTTCAAAGACGCTTTTAAAACTTGAAAATAAAGGTTTTCAAAAGAGATTTAGATTGAGAATTGAAATTAAAAGTTTTTGAACCAAATAGAGTTCTGACTGGATCGAGACTCCACCAGATATGGCACCAACTATGTGGGTCCCACATCAGAGTTTTGAAAAAGTTGGAATAAAGATCAGAAATGGTTTTAAAACAGAGTTAAAATTACTGAATGAAAATCAGAGGTTTTGAAAATAGAGTCCTAAGCAAAATGAAACTTTAGACCAGAGTCCTAAACCAACTGAAACTCTAAAATTTAGATTTTTGAAAGCCAAATGAAGAAGTTTTTGAAGGATTTTCTCAAAACTAGTGAAAATAAGTCAAAAAATGCAGTCAAAGTTAGAGTCCTAAATCAACCAAAACTCCAAATAAGTCCTGAATCAACTGAAACTCTACGAAATGGACTAATTTTTGAAAACCAAGTGAAGAGAATGAAAATGGAAGTAAAAACAAAAATCAGAATGGAGTCCTAACTAGATTAGGACTCTTGGATAGAGTTATAATTGGACTGAAACTCTAGAATTTTGCTTTTTTTGAAAAACAGATGAAAGGATTTTCGAAAATAAATGAAAATAGAGACAAGCAGTGAAATCAGAATAGAGTTATGATCCGATCGAAACTCTAGGGACAGAGTCCTAATTCGACTAAAACTCTAGAATTTTGGCATTTTTGAAAGATAAATAAAAGAATTTTTAAAAAGTTTTCTCAGAATTTGATAAAATGAGCTGAAAATTGAAGTTAGGGTCAGATTCCTAGTTCAACTGAAACTCTTGAAATAGAGTCCTAAGTTATCTGAAACTCTACAAAATTAGACTTTTTTCGAGAAACAGGCGAAAAGGTTTTAAAAACAAGTGAAATGGGAGTTAAAGTAGAAATCAGAACAGAGTTCTGATCCGATTAGGACTCTGAGATAGAGTCCTAATTCGACTAAAATTCTAAGATTTTTTATTTTTCTGAAAACAGACAAGATTTTAAGTGTTTTTTGCAAAAATAGGTAAGAACAAGATGAAAACCGAAATTAGAATTAGAGTCCTGATTCAACTGCGATTCTAGGACAGAGTCCTAATTCGACTAAAACTCTTAAAATTTAGGGTTTTCTAAAAAACAAATGTGAGAATTTTAGAAAATAGATGAAAATAAGATAAAAATTAAAGTCAGGTTCAGAATCTTGATCCGACTAGGACTCTAGGGAAGAGTCCTAATTTGACTAGAACTCTAAAAAAAAATTGGTTTTCTGAGAAGCAAATGACCAGATTTTAAAAAAGACTTTTGAAAACAAGTGAAAATGAAGTAAAAAAATGAAATCAAGATAGAGTCCTGATTTAATTAGGACTCTGGGGCAGAGTCCTAGTCCAACTGAAACTCTAAAATTTTCACCAAAATGAAAGGTTTTCAAAGGTTTTCTCGAAAAGAGATAAAAATAGAAGTGAAAAATAGAGTCTTGATCCGACTGAAACTCTAAAAAAGAGTCCTAATCCGACTGAGACTCTGAAATTTTGGTCAAATTGACAAAAATGGACAATGGATAAGACTACCTCTGATTTAAAACCAAAATAAAATTTTCAAAAAGGTTTAAAAGGTAAAAAGATAGAGTCCTGATCTGAATTGGACTTTGAAAATTTAAGAAATCTGAATAATGAAGGAATCGAGAAGTGACACCACCTAGATGGGTTTCATCTAAGAACTAAGATTAGTTAAAAATTGATTTTAAAATGAATCCAGATTATTTTGTAAAGAAAATATTTTAAAATAAAAGAATATAAGATCCTGGGGGTTAACAAATGGCAAAATGTTAATTTTAAAACCCAGGTATTTGGAATTGATTTTGAAAGAAAAGTTTTAAAACTCGAATCTGGATTGAAAGATTTTGAAAAACTAGAGTGTTGGATCTCAAGAATGAGATGCAATGCAATGAAATCACATGCAATGACATACAATGACGTGAGATGATATGAAATGATATGCAATGAGATACAAAAGGCAAACCCTGGATAAGGAATTTGAAATTCCGGACCCCTGGCAGAGATAAGGATTTAAACATTTTTGTTCGCAAGGCAAGAATTGATGATTGAAATTAAGCCAAAATAGATATTAAATCTTGATTGCAAGATAAAGTATTGAAATTTATTGTAAAATTTGGGCTATGAACAGCCCTGGCTCAGATATTTGACCAATTGTTTCCCTGAAGGTTATAGAGAATGGGTCCCAGTGGCAAAGGAAAAGGCTTATGAATGAAGATGGAAATTTTGAGGTGTTTACAGATGCCCCTCTTTGCTACTAAGCCAGTTGAAAACCGAGCTTAGTGGCAAAGAAAAATACATGAAATTTAGGCTATAAAAATGCCTCAATTAGAAGATTTGACTAGATATGAAAGAATTTGTTCTGATGATAATGGCAGATATGAAATGGAGAATGGAAAAGAAAATTCACCTCATCGAGACGAGGCTTAGGCTTAGCCCTTAACCTGGATAGGATGAAAGGTACCTCATGAAAGAACGATGCTCAGGCTGGACCCTTGACCTGAACGAGAGAAAATAGAATGAAAAAGAAAATTCACCTCATCGGAATGAGGCTTAGGCTTAGCCCTTAACCTGAATGGGTAAAAAAAGAATGGAGAAGAAAATTCACCTCATCGGAATGAGGCTCAGACTTAGCCCTTAACCTGGATGAGATGAAAAATACCTAGTGGAAGAACAAGGTTCAGGTTTGACCCTTATTCTGAGAGGAAAAAAAATACCTTGCAGAAGAACGAGGTTCAGGTTTTGACCCTTGACCTGAACGAAAAAACAAAATTCTCGAAAGGAGAAACCATGATGAAACCTTCAGATTTTGCACAATAAATCCAAGAGGGGTTTGCAAAAAGAAGAAAATGGGGATCCCTAAAGTTTGAAAAGGGATTGATCTTGGGCGTCTCATTGTTGAGACTGAATGACTTTTAAAACAGATGACCTTTCGTGAAAAAAATTAGGTTTAACCCTTACCCTAAACGGGAACTGTCTATGGTGGGACAGTGGGGAACACGGGGAAGTGTGTGAATCTGAGAGCCCAGGCGCTCAGATTAAAACAATAAGGGAATGATCTTGAAAATTTCCGTTATCAAGACCTAAAGAGGGATAATAACAATGCCAAAATATATCAAAATAGACTTCAAGCTCTCACTTCATGTTGGAATAACTTAAAAATATTGTCAATAAGATAGAAATTATAGTTCAATGAAAATAATTGAAATGTAAGCACATTTGTTTAAAATATATTCTCTCTTCTACCTAGAGTACTAGCTCCAGCTGGGCTAACTTTGTAGAATCCAGAATCAAAATCAAATTTATTGTCGTTGGGTTTCTTCAAGGAAGCTATCTATTTCCTTGATATGAAAAGAAAGGAAATTGTTCTCAGTATCATAAAAGCAATTAATGAAAGGCTATTGATAACAGAATTTTACATGAATAAAGATAATTCTTGGCAGTTTGATATCTGGGGTTTACCCATGATGATCTTTTTGCACTCTTTTTAAGATATAAAAGTTGAGCTTTCCTGAGATTTGGCGAGAATTTTATCGCATCAGCCTTCAACTTGGTAATGTTCTGATTTTCTTTAGAAGAACATGTCACAAACTTCTTCAACTTAGAGATGATCTGAGTCTTCTTTGGTCCCAAGAATTGAATTGATAATATTGTCTCTTTATAAATCTCTTGATAATCTTTTGCGCTCTTTTAAGACATGAAAAGTAAGTTCTCTTGAGATTTGGCGAGAATTTCATCACATCAACCTTCAACTTGGTGATGTTCTAATTTTCCCTGGAAGGGCACGTCACACACTCCTTCAACTTGGAGATGATCTACGTATTCTTTAGTCCCAAGAATTATACTGATAAAATTGTCTCATTGAATTGAAAATCTCTTTATGATAATAGTGATCAAATATATTTTAGGGATTGGTGGGAGGTTTATCACATCAGCCTTCAACTTGACGATGATTTGAACTTTCTCCTGGAAGGACACGTTACATACTACTTCAACTTTGAGATGATCTGAGTCTTCTTTAGCCCCGGGGGTCTGACTCATCCATCAGTCTTCATCTTGACGGTGATTGAGAGACCCCTTTTACAAATAGTAGATTCTAGCTTTATTGATTGGAGAGATATTGAAATTGAGATTGAGTGAATTCTTTTATATTACCTAGGATGTTTTCACTGCCTTATTACCAAAAGAATGATTTTTAAAAATGTGTCATAGCTATGATCAATATCAATTCACTTATGACTTTTCAACATCATTGAATTTTTCCTTGGCCTGTCATACTGAGGATTTTTCTTCATCCTTTTGGTTGACCAACATACAAAGCCTGAATTTTCTTCTTTCTTCGCAAAAGTTTTGTCCTTTTGGAAGGAATACTGAAGATAATTTGAGGTAATTTTTTGTGCAATAAAGTTTTGAGATCAACAACTATTTTTCTTGACAAATTGGTAAAATATTCTTGAAATCCTTGGTGAAAGAAATTGCTTGAGGTCTAAATGACACATTCGTGGCTAAATTCTTCTCTTCTTTCTCCAAAGGAGAGACTCAGGCTTGACCCTTACCTGAATGGGTAATAAAAAAAAATACTCCTCTCTTCCCTGAAGAGAAGGTGTTTGCAAAATGAACTTTCGAAGAGAAATAAAGTTTGCTTCAAAACTCCCTATCTCTAGGCTTCTCTTATGGAAAGGTGACCGATAATAAAGATCAAAACAAATATCATAGAGGAGCAAGTCCATCACACTATCCCTGAAAAAGGGTCCTCGATGACGGGATGGCCTAACAAAAAATATTAAGGGCCATAAGGAGAACGAGCTTTCATCGAAGCTCTCCCTAGAAATAGGGTTCCTTGTGTGATAATAAAAAATTGTTTTGCAAACTGTTCACGAAACACGAGTTCCTTCAAACTCTCTTTAAAAGGGGTTCAATGAACCAACAAAAATGCATGCGAAAAGAATGAGCTTCTTCGAACTCTTCCTATAAGAAAGGGTCCCTCGCAAGAGAAATGATTGATAATTGATTTTGAGCCAATTGGCAGACGAGTTCAACACGAAAGTCAAATCTTGGATGACCATGATTGGCGGATGCAACCCGAATGTTGAAAAATAATGATTGACTTTGATAAAATTGATAACTCAAAAGTTTGCTTGATAAAAATTGATGACCAGAAGTCTGATTGACAAAATTGATGGAATGGGCGACCCACAGGTTTGATTAATAAACATTGGGTTGAGAAAAATCAATTGATGAAAATTGATTGATCCGAAGGTCTGAAAATGATTGATTTTGACAAAATTGGTGACCAGAGGTCTGATTGATAGACTGGAGTGACCCAAAGGTTTGATAAAGATTTCTTGGCTCGCAAATCTGAAGATTGGCATTGAGCCTGAACCCTAATGTGAAACTAGTGTTTGGATTGAATTTTAGAAGAGCAACCAGTATGAAAAATCAGATTTTGAAGAAGCGCCAGCATGAACACTGGGTTTTGAAAGAGTACCAGCACAAACACTGGATTTTGAAAAAGTATCAGCACAAACACTGGATTTTGAAAAAGGTACCAGCACGAACACTGGGTTTTGAGAATGTACTAGCACGAACACTAGATTTTGAAAGAGTACCAGCACGAACACTAAATTTTGAAAAAGGTATCAGCACAAACATTGGGTTTTAAAAAAATACCAGCACGAATACTAGGTTTTGAAAAAGTATCAGCACGAACACTAGGTTTTGAAAATATACCAGCACAAACACTGGATTTTGAAAAGATGCTAACATGAACACTGAATTTTGGAAAAGTACCAGCACGAACACTGGGTTTTGAAAAAGGTATCGGCACGAGCACTGGGTTTTGAAAAAGTACATGTTGATTGTGATGGGAGACTTTCAATCTTCACCATTACAATGACTTGGACAACTGTTGGGAGTTTCAGGATTTGTCCCTTATCTTGAATGGGTAAAAATTTGATGCAAATGTGCATGGATGCAAATAAATGCAAATAAGCGTAAGTAGATGTAAATGAATGATGAAAGATTTCATTTGATTCTGTCTGCATACAGGGTATTCCAAATAAAAGGCAAGTCTCATAACAAAAGATGCCCGAGTGTAGTCTGGGAGAAAGATGTTCAAATAAAAGAATAGTTGATCATTATTGAAGGAAATTTATTGAGGAACACAAAAGATAGAATAGAAGTTTTCTAAGTGTAGAATTTCTTCAAATGACGGACATTGATAGGATCGGGTAATTCTACCCCATCTGTATTAATTAAACGATATGAATTGTGTGGTAATGCTTCTTTGACCACGTAGGGACCTTCCCAGTTTGGTGATCATTTGCCACGTGGGCGATGCTTGAGATGAGTCATAAATCTAAGGACCAGATCGTTAACTCGAAATCTTCTTTCGATGACTGACTTGGCATATTTTCTAGCTATCCTCTGACGATAAGATTGAGCGTGCTCTGCAGCCTTGAGTCTTCTCTCATCGAGTAGATCAAGTTGTATCAACCTTTGTTGCTGATACTGGTCGAGTGGTAGCTCTAATAATGATGTGAACTTAAGAGTGGGTTTCTGAACATAAAGAGGCAGTACCACCTCGGTTCCATAAACAAGCTCTGAAGGAGTTGCATTAGTTGGGGTTCGAATGGTGGCTCGATATACCCATAGTGCATTATGGATTTTCTCATACCAATCACGACCTGTTTCAATGATTCTTTCCAAGATGCGAATCAGAATTTTATTTGTAGCTTTCGCCTGACCGTTCCCTTGGGGATAGTAAGGAGCTAAGAAATGATAATGAATTCTAAATTTCAAACAAAAGATCTTCATTCTCTCGTTCTTGAAGTGAGTATCATTATCTAAAACAATGTCATGTGGTATGCCAAAACGATAAAGAATATTCTTGTGGATGAACGAGACCACATGTTGGCCTTCCACTGTATGCAGAGTGATAGCCTCAACCTACTTGGTGAAGTACTCTGTTGCGGCAAGGAAATATTTGTGTTCGTTGGAAGCAGAAGGAGTAATTGGGCCTACAACGTCGAAGACCCACATTGAGAATAGCCATGGAGATACGATTGATTCTTAATATGTGGTTGGCGTATGAATGGAAGGTGCGTGCATCTGACATTGAACACACTTCTTTATGAAATGATAGCAGTCTTGTTGCATGGTTTTCTAATAATACTTTGTCTGAATGATCTGCTTAACAAGAGTTTGATGACCAACATGGCCACCACAAATACCTTCGTGCGCTTCTCGTACGACTTCCTTGGCTTCTTCTTCGTCTAAGCATTTGAAATACTCAGTACTGAATTCGTGACGATAAAACACATTGTCAAGAATAAAGTATTGAGCAGACATATGTTGAATCACTTTCTGCTCCCTCTTTGACAATTCTGGTGGAAGCTCACTGGTTTAGATGAAATTTTAGATATCATGGTACCAAGGCTTCTTCTTTTGCTCCACCTGATTGATTTGCATAAGTGGAATGAAGGCGGGCTGATCGAGTCTACCGATTTTAAAAGAGCGACAGGATTTCTCGTCTTTAAAAGACATAATGGAGCCTAGGGTGGCCAAGCCATCAGCTATTTGATTGAATTCTCTTTTGATATGATAAAGCTAACATTCATCAAAATTATCGATGAGGGCTAAAACGATCTTCTGGTAAGGGAGTAGCTTCTGATCTTTCACCTGCCATTCAGCTTTGACCTGGTTGATGATAAGCAATGAGTCATCGAAAGCATGCACTCTCTTGACATTGAAATCTTGCAGAATTCTCAGACCTTGTATTAAAGCTTCATACTCGACCATGTTATGAGTGTATTGAAAATCAAGTTTGAGGGAGAAGGGAATCATCTTCTTCTCAGGTGCGATCAATAAGATTTTGATCCCTATGTTGGCCATGTTCTTGGAACCATTGGAGAATAAACTTCAAATTGAAGACTTATGAATGTTATGGATGCGCTCATCAAGGAAATCATCACCGACCTTTACATCTTCTGACAAAGGAAAATCGGTTAGCTGGTTAGTGATGGCTTGACCTTTGATTGACTTCTGAGAGACATACTCTAAGTCATATTGCATTAACAAAACTTGTCACTTGGTGATCCGCCCACTAAGAAATGGTTGTTCAAGAATATACTTGAGAGGATTAAGCTTTGACAAAATCTTAACTTCTGATGCTAACAAGTAATGTCTCAATTTTTGACACATGACCAGTGCTAGGCATGTCTTCTCTATCTAGGAATACTTTTTCTCGTAATCAATGAAGGTCTTACTCACATAGTAAATGAAATGCTCTATCCGACTACCTTCTTCATATTGTGCCAAGAATCTACCACAAGCGATTTAATTGACCGAGACATATAACAAAAGAGGTTTTCCTAATTCTGGCAGGTCCAGAACAGGAGGATTGAGAAGATACTTCTTAATGCGTTCGAACGACTGCTGACACTCTGGTTTCCATTCGAACTTCACTCCTTTTCTGAGTAGATGATTGAAAGGTTCATACCTCATAGCCAAATTGGATATGAATCGTCGAATTGACTGCATACGTCCTTGAAGACTACAAAATTCTTTAAGATTGGTCGGAGGTGGCATTTTAATGATAGCCTTTGCCTTAGCGGGATCTACTTCTATCCCCCTTTTGCTGGCCATGAAACCAAGTAACTTGCTTGACTCTACCCCGAAAACACATTTATGAGGATTCAGCCTTAACTTGAATAAAATGAGTCGCTTGAAGACTTGACCAAGAGCATCAATGTTGTCTTCTTCTACCTTGGATTTGACCAGGATATCATCGACATATGCATCCATAATCTTATGCATCTGGTCATGAAAAATGACTGTCATTGCACGCTGATAAGTTGCCCCAGCATTCTTAAGCCCAAATGGCATGACTGTGTAACAGAAAGTGCCCCACGATGTGGTGAAGGACGTCTTGGACTGGTCATGAGTGGCCAACTTGATCTGATTATATCTGGAATATCCATCCATAAAGGAGAACATGGCATGACCATTCGTGTTGTCGATCAAGAGATCGATGTTGGGAAGTAGATAGTCATCCTTTGGAGTAGCTTTGTTGAGATCACAAAAGTCAATACAAATTCAAACTTTATTGTTCTTCTTGGGAACTGCTACAATGTTTGCTAACCAATCTGGACAATCAATTGCTCGAATGAACGCAACTTTGAGCAAATCTTTAAGTCCTTTCTTGACCTGTTGCTCGATTCAAGGATCCATTTTTCTCAACTTTTGCTTAACCAGTTTGACATACGGCTTTAAAACGAGGCGATGTTCAACCAAATTGAGATCTAAACCCAGCATATCCTTGTAAGTCCATGTGAACACATCTTGATATTGCTTGAGAAAGTCGATGAGTCTTTCCTTCTCATCTATGCTCGGACTGGTACCAATCTTGAGAATCTTCAGACTATCCTCTGAACCAATATTGATGTCTTGAGTTGGATCCTGAACTAGGGACAATGGCTCATCTTGCTTCTGAATTGTTGTGAATTTTGGCAATTCTTGAAGAGATGAATCAAATTCTGTGAGTTTTTCTGACTGCTTTGTTGTCATAATGTCTTATGTTCTTGCCTTGATCTGATAGATCTTTGTGGGCTTTGACACAATTGAAGGATTGACGACTAGTCTCCTTATTGATTGGGAAGACATTCTAAAATTTTGGGAAAGGAACAATATTTAGAGAAATTTGTCCATTATAAAACAAATTGCGCAAAGTAGAGAAAATAATAACAACGAATTTCAAAGATAAATTGTAGGGAAAGAAGAGAAGGATGGCATCCAGATAGATGAGAAAATTCGATAACTTTATTGGAGACTTGAATAAAATAATAACATTAAAGGAAATGAAATGAGATGGGACATCGTCTCTACAAAATGCAAAAATCAAAGAAATGAAGTAAAAAAAAAGAATGATGGCAGATGCTTTTAATGGATCCCCTTGACGAAGAAGAGTATTCTTATGATATCTCCTTCCTGTGAATCCCAATCCTGCTTTGCGTGGGTAATGATCAGTGATTACTGGCTCTAGCTGGTCATCTTCATTCTTGCCCAAGCCTTTGAAAGGTTGATAACCATGCTTCAATAAAAGTTTAAATCCTTTCTTGGCTTTTATGAATTGCGGGAATAAAGGATGATCTTTGAGAGTATTGTAATCAAGACGACCTCTGATCTTAAAAAAAATATGGTCCTTGCCATTGGACCATTGTTGCGGTATGCTCTGTCGATTGTGCTTCCTCGAGCTTTAAGATTTTGAGGCTTTCACTAAGAATGACCTCATCACTTTTCCTGATGATAGGGATATATGTTGTGTAGGTTGGCCTGAGAATCATAGGTTGTGGCAGCCTTTCTTCTGGATCTTCTCCCAAGATCGTGGTGATCATGCCACCTTTCGACCATTTAATACACTGATAAAGGGTAGACAGTACTGTATTTTCATTATCAATCTATGTTCGTCCCAATAAAAGATTATATGTTGGTGGCACATTGACGACATGAAAAAGAACTGTATGGACCGAATAATTGATGAATATTTCTAGAAAAATCTTTCCCTTAGAGGTCTGTCCATGGTTGTCAAAACCGTAAATAGTGATGGGATCAGGGAGATATTCTTCTTCCTTTAACCTCAAAGCTTTAATAGTCATCTCCGAACAAATGTTAAGGCTACTACCTCTATCAATGAGTACGTGGGGGACAATCATTCTCCTGGTCCGCACCACAATATATAATACATTATTGTGGAATGCATGAGGCTTAGGCAGATCCTCGCCTGAAAAAGTGATCAGAGAGTTGGTCATGGTCTGATTGACGATCATCTAGGCCATGTCTTCGGGAGTTGTGCTCAGTTTTACTTTGATTTTCTGCAACAAATCATCTAAGACCTGCTGGTGCTCAGAAGAGGCATGCGCCAACTCGAGGATTGATACATTTGAAAGAGCAGTGACTGATTGCTGGACTGAATTGGTGTTTTCTTTGACTATCTGTCCCTATCTTGAATAGTCTTGATGAAACACTTAGGAAATCTTGGAATCCTTCTGGCCACTTCAGGGGATGCCTTGGCAGGCTCCCTTGAGACATTCGGCTTACTGAAAGCTGAGACGAGGTCCATCTTTTGGGCACTGGATTGGGCCCACTATAGCACCAGGACCTAATGTTGAACATGGATATCATCCTTGGGACAAGACTGAATATGATTATGTGGCTGAAATGGATAGTCAGATATCACTGTTGTCGAGTGCTGAAGGAAGGGATGATTTAAGATAGTCATCTTTTCATCGTCGCCACCTTCTATTAAAAGGTTCTTGTCAATGTAATCTTGAATTATGTTTTTTATAATGAAGCAGTTCTCAGTGTCATGCCTCACTGTCCGGTGAAACTTACAAAATCTGTCTTTCATTTTTTCATGACAATGGGTGGATCGGCTACCTTTGAAAGCTTGATCATCTCACTGGTAAGCATATATTCGAGCATTGTTTCAAGTGATTGATCCAAGGGGTGAATTTATGGTTATAGCTCCACCCTTCATGCTTCACCTTTTGTTGTGATTTCGGTGCATGTTCATTGGCTGGCAGAGGTGGCTTGTTGTTCTGTGGGAATGATTTACCCTTCGGCTCATTCTTGCTAGGATTTGAGCCTGCATAACTGAATGATTTTTCCTCATTCTTACGATGATTCTTGCCACGACTCGCATCAGTGGAGTAAGTGAAATGAGACTTCTTCTTTTACTCTTGTTGGTTGTTGTTCTTGGTGAGGGTGATGCCCTCATATACTCTATTTTCATGCCCAGCTCAAGCCATTCAGCTCGCTCTGTCAATTCAATAAAGGTCTTTGATGGAGAGGTGGAAATCAGGCCCATTAGGGGTTATGAAAAAATATTCAGGATTAGCGACAATGCGTGTCCTTCTGATATTGAATCCCTCATTTTATTACAGGCAGACCTCCACCTGTGAATGAAATCCCGAGCCTTCTCATTTTCCTTCTGCTTGACGCTGCAGAGATGACTGAGGGTTGGTAGCACCTCTGTGTTAAATAGGAACCGCTCCATAAACAGATTGACCACCTTGTCAAATTTCTTCAACTCAAAGAGATTAATGTGTTATGAATACCACTTAGCTGTTGTTCCCTTCAGACTGCGAGGAAAACAAAGGAACAGAGCCCGGTTGTCTCTCTTGAACTTGGCACATTCAGCGAAAAACATGGCGAGATGCACTTTAGGGTTGCCAGAACCATCAAACTTGATAAACTTCTTGGGGAAATTATCGAGACTGCCATCTCTGTCTAAACCATCATAACAGTCTTCACTTGTGAAGACCTTCTTTCCCTAGTCATGGGCATGCAGATCCTTGACCATTTTGACCACGTCTTTGAGCTATGGCTTATCAGAGTCATTAACAGACTGATCCTTGGACTTATAGGCCCACCCTTGCCCCTGAGTTGACTTTCAAAGTGCATGTTGAATCTTATACTCTTCATCGGTGTCACCCATTGATTCAGCTTCGTCAGGGGTATCTTCGTGGTGATTCTGCTTTTTTGAGATCTTAATATGCTTTTTCATTACCCGACCCTTAGCCTTTTTCTTGGCTTTGCCTGAACTAGCCCCTGTTTGCTGAGTCAACATCTTTTTCATCATCTTCTTGAATAAAGCATACATCTGAGGATCAACATCATCATTGTACTGCTGGCTCTGACCCCTGGGAGATCGCGGAGATGACATTTCTTGTTCAGATGCAGATGACTGATCAATATGCTTGATGGATGTGGTTTTCTTGTCGGACCTTGTCTGAACCATGTAGGATTGCAAATGCTCTCTATAGAATAAAATGGGCAATTAGATTTGAAGAATAGTTTTTAGGACACGACAAATAGGGGAAAAATATTTGATGAGAGTTAGGTTAACAATTTGAAATATATCCCATTACCATAGATCGGGTTGTCGCTGGAATCATAACAATTGCATTGATATTCTTTATAAAAGAGATAAACAACTAAAATATGCCTTGTTACCTAGGCGAGGTCATAAAACCATAATAGAATGAGAAATGCTCGAGAAAAATAATTTTATTAATAATAAACTTGAGAAAGAGGGGGCAGACAAACAATTTGCCACCACTCATGGTAATCAGAAGACACTCGAAGACCAGGAAAAAGAGTGAGGGTAACAAAAGAATCACAACTATGCTTGGCATAATGGTATGTTCCAGACCACTGAGTAGACTTTAGATCAAATTATGGCACAATGCCTGACAATAATCGAGCTTCAATGCGCTTCTGTCTCTGTGAGAATTGTCTGACATATCGCTTTGGTTGGTAATAAACGGAAAAGAAAGGTCTGAGTAACTTGAATCTTTTGCCATATACATAGGTGTATCGAGGGAGTGACTCCTAACGGTCGAAGTAGTCCCACACGATTTTCTCTTCATGAAGGTTCTCGATCAAAAATTTATACCAAGAAGTAGGTAGTGACTTCTTGCTATTATATTTGAATGAGTTGGTGCGAGATGACACTTACCAAAGGAACCAAGACTGTAGCGCATAGATGCGCCCTTCTACTAAGATAGAATCTTTAAGCACGAAACAGGTCAATCTATGGTATAAGAAGGCAAGTGTGGCCATGGCGATAGATAGATGATTGGTCTGTCGATTTTCTCATCTTCTCAAAAGTTGTACTATTCTGATATCTGTATAGTTTTGTCCGTCCTGGAAGAAGGCTAGCCCTACGATACACAAGATCATTGCATGTTGAATCCTTTCTCACGCTACTTGGGATAAGGAGTCAACTTCTTTAAATGCTCCATAGTGTTGGTATAACTCAAACAAGTCAACATATTGGATCTCATATGCCTCTATCAGTGGCCAAGATTTGCGTCCAGTCATCCAGGCTAGAGCGCCTCGAGAGTCAAGTCCCTTGACGTTGATCAGAAACTACTATTCTATCGGATCCTCTGGCTGACTAGTTGGCTCAGGTAGACCCATAATATCTGAAAATTTGTCCAGTAGTAGAGTCATCTCTCCCCATAGAAACCAGAAGGTACAGATGTGCAGATTCTACCACTCTGCTAAGGCTTGAATCAAATTGCCATTGGCGATCTGTTCTCCCACTGCTGATGTCAGTTCCAATCCGCAGTCACTCAGATGGTCCGAGAACATATGAGAGAAGTTCTTGAGCAAAGAATAGTACCATCAGGGAATGAAAGGTCCGGTGATCTGAGTTCGATGATAGAAGAGACCTTGCCGCACCTCATAGGAGATATGGTTCTCAGAAAAGACTCAATCAAGCTGACTAGATGCCATCAAAATAGACTGAAAAATAAAGAAGAGATAAGGACAAAACTTTAAGAGTATGTGCGATTTTTTTGAAAAAGTTGCAAGCAGGATAAAAATAAAGCTGAAAATTCAAGATCCAGAGGAACGGAAGGATAGGAAATCACCAAGAGTTTTAAAGAAAATAGATGATTTGGGAAAATCGTCCAGGGTTTGATAAAATAAAAGGGAATGCTAGAAAATAAAAAAATAGGGTATTTTGAAAATCATCCAGTATTTTTAGAAAAATTATGAAAAATATGAGAAAATAAAGAGAATAAAGAGACATAACCAAAGTACATTCAATGACATCTTGTACGAACAAGTATGCACATACAACATTCCCTAAAAAGCTCACTCTAGATGCACAAATTTTAAAATAGTTGTAGGCCCCTAATCCTAACTCTAAGGCTCAGATCATCTGTGTCCAATCATGTTATGTCGTTATACTCAAGTCGAGGCTCGATGTACATGGCATAAAAGAATTTCTCTAGTTCTAGGCTCATGTTTTCCAACATCCTTGAGCGCCTGTCGATATACTTTGGACTATGGCCCTTGGTACGTGGCAGGGGGGATCAACCCAAATAGGTGGCCCAGTTGTGAGGCTTTGTCCCGAACTATGGTTCCAGAAGAAAACCCAACAACGTGGTGGCCAGGTAAAAGTAGGTTGGGTTATTTTTGAAATATGATCAACATGCAAGAAAACACTAATGACCTAAAGAAGTAAAATTTTGAAAAATTTATAAGTGGCAAATATTGTTTTTAATCAAATCCTAGATTGATGAGGATTTTATTAGACCTAAGTCTAAGTGAGCATGAATAATACCTCCTCAATTGGTCCTACCAAACCATGCCAAAGACTATATGAAATCCATGTCAACTGGGTTTGATTCTAAGCTTCTAAGTTCACAAAATATAGAGTTGACATTGTAGAGCACAATTTTGACAAGTTGAATAGAGCAAAGCACAAGATTGATCAGACGAAGATAGGTCCCATCACGGTCGCCAAACCTGTTATCATTGCAAAATTTTACTTTCGCAAGTCAAACTGACCTTTGAAAAAGATTTTGAAAATAACTCACCTCCGTTTTAAAATACAAGATAATTCTGAAGAATGGGACTCGCTTGTCGATACTAGATTCAACCATTTTTGGTACCATAACTAGAGGTAATTGAACCAAGGATCAATCTGGTGCTTTGCTTTATTCAACTTGTCTAAATCGATGTTCTATTCTCTAAATGCATAAAGAATCAGGCATGTGCTATGAATTTCAGAAAATGTTGATCAAAAATATGATATATGCTTCAAAGATTTGGACATACTTGTAAATATTTGCAGATGAAGACATCTTGAAAATCGTGAATCATGTTTGAGAAGCCTCTTTGAAAGTTGATTTCTGAAGAAATGATCAAATTTTGAGAAAACTTTGAAGATTTTTTTGAGAAAATCGATTTTTCTAAGTTCTGAACCCTTGAATTGATCAAAAGAATGGGTATATAGCCCTGTAAAAATCATTCATGATGCAATCTAAACTTAGATGAATGAATAAACGTAACTTGCAAAAATATTTTTTGAAGAATTCGAAAAAATCATTTAAAAAAGAAATTTATGTGCCTTATAGAATTTTGATGAAATAAATTCTCTACATATCCCTGATTATGGCCATGAATATGTATTGAATAATACCTCATTTGGTTTTAAAATGAAAAAATACTTGAAAAAACTTTGAAATATGCAATGATTTTTTAAGATGCTTAAGAGTGTAGGTTGATTGTGGCTTGGAAAAAGATGATAAATCTGAGTTTTATTCATATTCTGACTATAGCCACAAATACGAAACCCACCAAGTTTATCAACTCCTTAGAAGCTGGTGCATGTGCCATTCATGTAGACCATTATGAGTTCGAATATGCATGAATCATCATCCATTACACATTAACATTATTGAAAAATAAAACTATATGCAATGCAATCCTATTCTAAGTAGGAAAAGTAAATTCTTATTCTAAAGTTTGCATTTAATTTACATCACTAATTGAATTTAAAAAAAAAAAAAAAAGAAATACAGTCTTGAATATCCCTGCAAAACTAGAAAACTTTTTAGTGAAAATATGTCAGCTTTTCTGGATTTATCCAATAATATCTAGAAATTACTGGATTTATCCAGATATAAGCCTTTTTCTATGTTTCTCTGAGATAAACATAATAAAATATGATATGAAATTGAAGAAATAATAAATATAAATAAATTTTAAATTCGAAATTTAGAGAAAATGATAAAAATACCCCTAAAAACAAGACTATGGCTTTGAAATCAAGGTTTCCAGAAAAGATTTTGGTAAAACTTTGGATTTAGGACTCAAATGGATTCAAATCAAAGGCAAATCGGGTATGAAGTACCATAGCATGAATATAAACATGATCAAACATTAAAAACATCAAACTTTTTATAAAAAAATCAAAATATCACAAAAATAGTGATTTTCGCATGGGCTTTACTCCAATCGGGACTCCGTGGGCACCCTATTTTCATGAGTTAATAAAAAAATATATCAAATGAATTCAAAAATCAATAAAAATCAACATGGATGGTTTTGATAACCCTGAAAATAAATTTCATTCAAAAAAATATATTTTTGACATTATTTTAATGTAAAAATTAAATAAAACCCTAGAATACACGATTTTGCTTGTGGGCATGTACCTATCATAGTGTTGGACCCAAATTAGGAACTAAATCACCATGAAAATTTATAAAAATTTATAAAGAGATACTAGACAGAAAAATAGAGATTTTCTTTTTTACAAATCTAAAAAATCATCTTCGTTTAGAGAGATATCATTCCAACAATATATGCTCAATTCCGACTAATATATAACGAGTTAAAATAAGTACATCCGATTTCGGGTAGAAAAAAAATTAGCAAATCATATTAAAAAATCATAAAATTTTAGCAATGAACAACATATACATAAAGGAAGAGTTTTTATTTTACGGATCATCGATCGGATCTTCGGTGAGGAAGATACAATTGACACAAGTCAATCTAGGGTTTAGACAACGTATAACAGACTCTGTAAAATCGATTCTACTTTCTGATAAAGGAAAAATAGCAAACAGATGCATACAAATATGAAAAATTTATAGTAAATATTAGACATTAAGACAAAACCACTGCAACTTATGGATCGTCAATCGTATCTTTGGCGAAGCAGATATCGCCTCAGCAAGTTGTTCTCGAATCTATATAGCGATTTCACAGTTTAAAAAATAAGTTTCAGCTTTCTATTTTTTTGACAGAGTTTCAGAATCTAAAATAATCCAATTTTTTTATGGGAAGTCACTGACAAACCTATAGACCAACCCTAAAAAAATTGTATTTTTTTTACAGAAACTTAAACATGAAATAATGTGATTTCCGCGTGCCTAGGATTGAAAATCGCATATTGTTGATAAAACTTGCAAAACCCTAATCTAAACATGAAAATAATAAGAAAATCATGCAAATAATATCATGAAATTAGATTTGATGCTTGAATGACCAAAATAAATATTAATATAATAAAAATTAAAAAAATAGGGAATACACAGTTAGAATTTGATTTAGCCTTCGAAAAGAGAGATTTGACCCATTTAATGGGTGAATCTCATCTTTTAATGGGCTTAAATATAAAAAACAGCATTTCCAATTATTTGAATGAATTGGAATCATGTAAAATGCCCTCAAACAGTGTTAGATCGCTTTCTTGAATCGATTTTATGTTTTTTGATTGAAAACTAAGCTTGAATCCAACAAATAAGGGGCGACTATGGTGAAAACCATAAAAAAAAAGCATGAAGAACTAATAAAATTAATGAAATAAGTTAAGTAAAACTCACCTCGGAGGTTGCTGCAATGGAGGAGGGCTTGAAGGTTGCTGGAGGAGAGAGAGAGAGCATGAAAAGGAGAGAGAAAAGCCTATAGGTCGACCCCCCATTTTGCCCCTTTTTTATAGTTTTTTGAAAAAGCTATTAATTAGGGCTAATTAATGTGCTTTTGACTTTTCAAAGTTTTATCTAAATCCACTAAGGGGGGGGGGGGGTTATGAGGACTCCTAACCTAATATAACTCTAGTTAATTAACCTAATTCAACTAAGAAAGGTCTCAAATGTGGCGCCACCTAGGTGGGCACACACTTGGTTTTTTTAAAACTTTATATAAAACAAGGCTAAAACACTAAAATAAAGATGGATTTTTAAAATCGATTTTGACTCTTCTAACTCCTAACCTAATTAGGACATAGACTAACCCTAAGCTAACCCAAACACTTTCAAATGTGGCACCACCCAAAGTGAGCTCCACTTGATTTTTCAAAAACGCTTTTAAAACTTGAAAATGAAGGTTTTCAAAAAAGATTTAGAATGAGAATTGAAATTAAAAGTTTTTGAACCAAATAGAGTTCTGACTGGATCGAGACACCACCAGATATGGCACCAACTGTGTGGGTCCCACATCAGAGTTTTGAAAAAGTTGTAATAAAGAGAAGAAATGGTTTTAAAACAAAGTCAAAATCACTAAATGAAAATCAGTGGTTTTGAAAATAGAGTCCTAAGCGAACTGAAACTCTAGACCAGAGTCCTAAACCAACTGAAACTCTAAAATTTAGATTTTTGAAAGCCAAGCGAATTTTTTTTGAAGGATTTTCTCAAAACTAGTGAAAATAAGTCAGAAAATGCAGTCAGAGTTAGAGTCCTAAATCAACCAAAACTCATAAATACAGTCATGAATCAACTGAAACTCTGCGAAATAGACTAATTTTTGGAAAACAAGTGAAGAGAATGAAAATGAAAGTAGAAACAGAAATCAGAATAGAGTCCGAACCTCATTAGGACTCTGGGACAGAGTCCTGATCAGACTGAAACTCTAGAATTTTGCTTCTTTTGGAAAACAGATGAAAGGATTTTAAAAAATAAGTAAAAATAGAGACAAGCAGTGAAATCAGAATAGAGTTCTGACCCGACCGGAACTCTAGGGAAAGAGTCCTAATTCGACAAAAACTCTAGAATTTTGGCATTTTTGAAAGATAGATAAAGGAGTTATTAAAAGGTTTTCTCAGAATTTGATAAAATGAGCTGAAAACTGAAGTTAGGGTCAGAGTTCTAGTCCAACTGAAATTCTTGAAATAGAGTCCTAAGTTGTTTGAAACTCTACAAAATTGGACTTTTTTCGAAAAACAGGCGAAAAGGTTTTAAAAACAAGTGAAAATGGGAGTTAAAGCAGAAACTCTAAGAATTTTGATTTTTCTAAAAACAGAGAAGAAGATTTTAAGGGCTTTTCGCGAAAATAAGTAAGAACAAGATAAAAACTGAAATCAAAATTAGAGTCCTAATCCAACTGAGACTCTGAGATAGAGCCCTAATTCGAATAAAACTCTTAAAATTTAGGGTTTTCTAGAAAACAAATGAGAGGATTTTAGAAAATAGATGAAAATAAGATAAAAATTGAAGTCAGGTTCAGAGTTCTGATCCGATTAGGACTCTAGGGAAGAGTCCTAATTTGACTAGAACTCTAAGATTTTTTTGGTTTTCTGAGAAGTAAATGATGAGATTTTAAAAAAGACTTGAAAACAAGTGAAAATAATGTAAAAAAATGAAATTAGGATAGAGTCCTGATTCGATTAGGACTCTGGGGCGAAGTCCTATTCCAACTGAAACTCTAAAATTTTGGTCAAAATGAAAAGTTTTGAAAGGTTTTCTCGAAAAGAAATAAAAATAAAACTGAAAAGTAGAGTCCTGATCCAACTGAAACTCTGAAAAAAAGTCTTAATCTGACTAGGACTCTGAGATTTTGGCCAAAATGACAGAAATGGACAATGGATAAGACTACCTCTGATTTAAAACCAAAATAGAATTTTGAAAAAGGTTTAAAAGGTAAAAAGATAGAGTCCTGATCCGACTAGGACTCTAAAAATTTGAGAAATTTGAAGAATGAAGGAATCGAGAAGCGACACCACCTAGATGAGTCTCATCTGAGAACTGAGATCAGTTAAAAATTGATTTTAAAATGAATCCAGATAGTTTTGTAAAGAAAATATTTTGAAGTAAAAAAATATAAGATCTTGGGGGTTAACTAATGGCAAAATGTTGATTTTAAAACCCAAGTATTTGGAATTGATTTCGAAAGAAAAGTTTTAAAACTCTAATTTGGATTGAAAGATTTTGAAAAACTAGAGTGCTGGAACTCGAGAATGAGATGCAATGCAATGAAATCACATGCAATGACATACAATGATGTGAGATGATATGCAAAAGGCAAACCTTGGATAAGGGATTTGAAATCCCTGACCCCTAGCAGAGATAAAGATTTGAACATTTTTGTTCGCAAGGCAAGAATTGATGATTGAAATCGAGCCAAAATAGATATTAAATCTTTATTGCAAGATGAAGTAATGAAATTTATTGTAAAATTTAGGCTATGAACAACCCTGGCTCAAATATTCGACCGGTTGGTCCCCTGAAGGTTGCAGAGAATGGGTCCCAGTAGCAAAGGAAAGGGCTTGTGAATGAAGATGGAAAATTTGGGGTGTTTACACCCTACAAATCTCTTTAGTGCATTTCTAGCTAAAATTTAGAATTTGTAATTTATCACATAATAATTCAAATGCCAAGATTCAAGAAAACCTTAAAAAAATTTGGGTATTACAATATTACTAATTATTAAGTTAAGATTGTGACAACCACACGATGTGTAAAATGTCCTAGAATTCAAACCTAGTATTCTTTTTCGCTTACCTTGATGTTTTCTCTTCATATTAGATCTATTTTCATAATGTTGTCCTCTTACAATATTAATATCAAGTCCAAGACAGTTTATTGCATTTATTAGTTCATTAAAAAAACCTTGTCCAGATGTGTCCTCAATATCTAAAAAATCTAAAATGAACTCTTCTGTTTATATTGGAATAGTGGAAACATCAACACATCTTAAAATAAGTGTTAGTTGTTCTTGATGACTTGCATCGGGTGTACAATAAAGTATTATTGAAAATTATTTTGCTTCTTTAAATTTTAAAATAATAACATTTTTAACATTATTAGCTAACAATAATATCAATTCATTTTGTATTGTTATGTTCAAGATTATAGTGTTAAAATTGTTATTATTTCAAAATTTTGGTAAGGGTTGAGTCAATTTTTTTATTGATATATCTTCTTATTCCGTCCACGAAATGCTAGGTTATTTTTTGCAAGTCTTAAGAATGACATTAATCCTTACCAAATTTTTTTCTAATGTTCTTTATCTCTATTAATTTTTTCTTGAGTACTTTTGTCAATTGTCTTTTTTTCTAATAATCTTTTATGTACCTCAAACCAAGCATTCATGTTAGTAATATGTTCACTTGTGTTTCATGACTTTTTAATATTCTACTAAGTTTCTTTCAATCTTCACTTCCTTCATTAACTAATTGAATTTTATCAAGTTTCAATATAAATAACTTATAACAAAAACAAAACACTTAATCAACATCTTTTGAATAAATTAACTATTTTTTATCATGTTTTTATCTATTTGGTAATTCTCAATAATAATGAAACATAGAAAAATGTCTAGAGTCTTTATCAAGAGAAAATTTTCTTTTATTTTCTATAATTGGGCCTCTTTCAACTAATAAATCCCATAATTTTATATCTATATTTGGCCAATGTCCTCAATCATAAATATTGATAGAATAATTAGCTATTATTTGTGGTTTCCCTTCTAAATATTCTTAAATTTTCTCATTTACTTTTTCATGCTTTTTCTCTATATTTTCATGAATTTCTTATGGTATTATTCTCCGTTCTTCTAAATTATTGACAATTTTCTCACTTTCTTTGGTTTCAACATCTTTTAAATTTTTCTCATTGTGGGTAATAGTATCATCATTCAAGTAATTTATATTTTTTTTATTAACAACAAACTTATCAAGAGCACCCTTTAGAGAAGTAACTAAATTTTTAGTTTTTTTTTCACATGTTTTTGTCCAAATTCAAATTTTATAAAGGACATAATAATTTTAACATGGTAAAAATAAAAGAATAATAAAACTTAATAATTTTTTGAGAATGGATCAAATAGTTGTTAGGCACACCACACACATGAGACCTAGTAAACCTGAACATGGAGGATATAAGATTAAAAAATTTATTTTTAGCATGAGCATCAAATTAAAAAAAAAAACACTTGCGTATACATAAACTAATGAACAAAAATTTTGTACACTATTAAATATGAATCATCTAAAACTAAAAATAGAGGAGAATATATTGCAAAAAGATTATTGGACCAATATTTAGGATGAGTGTTATAATTCAATTAAAGGTCATGCGAGTGATCATATTGAAACTTGAAAGATGTAAAAAAAAAAACACATACTAATTAGTAATTATTATGATACTATAATGTCAATGAACATAAAACAAACAAAAAAAAACATAAGAAAATAACTTGCAAGATTAAAGTTGGAGATGTTGATCGTTGAGAGAGAGAGAGAGAGAGAGATGTTTGAATCAGATTTTGAATAATTATTTAGGAATGTTGATCATTTAGATAGAGATATGCTTTAGTTTAGGCTCTTTAGGTTACCGATTTTGGTTAGGTTAGAACTTTTAGTGAGTCTAATTAGCTGTAAAAAGTTAATAAATTATGTAAAAAAATATTACTATTACTTTAAAGGTTTGAAATTTTGAGGATTAAAAAAAATTATTACTAGGTTTAGATAATTAATAAAATTGCCTAAATTATAGTTTCTGGATAATTAATAAATTATAATTTAATAATTACCTAAATATTTCTATTAACCTTATTTAGACACCAAATTTTGTAAGCCCTCGATATGTGTCATGTGTCTATCGTATGTGAACACCAAATTTTGAAGGCCCTTCTAAAATAAGAGGCCCTAAGCGGTGACCTAAAATCTCAAAGTGGCTAGCCGACCGAGGCGGAAGGGGAAGATGATGCCCTAACCCATTGAGTCCTCAACAGTCGACCCCCTCTTTTCACTTTTTGGGTAAAATTTCACCAGGGTGGGCACCATCTTTTTCTCCCATGCTTTTGGGAATAAGTTCTCCACGAATTTTGGGGAGAACTCCTGTGTTTGATTAAGACATGGGCCCAACACAAAACTGGAGGAAAATTCTCAGCGGGAGAAATTCTCCCCCACTATCAAACACTCCCTTAATATATGGAAAAGATTTACCCATACCACATAGCTTGCATGCCAACCTATTGATCTGTCACAAGAAATAGGTGCTTTGTTGTTACGTGTATAAGTCCAAATTCATAAACATATCTATTTATAGCATATTTATTGCGGTAAATATGCTTTTGGTGTTGAACCTATATATTTCCTAAAAAATCTACTAAAAATAGGTATTGTGATTTTGAGCAAATACCATATTATTTTACCTTTTTATTCCATTTTTTTCCCAAATTTCAACATATGGATTAAGCAAGAGGCCATTTTTTTAGGGATTCATTTTTTCACTTTGTTATCTTGTTTTTTTTTTTAGTTTTACATTTTAATTTGTGAACTGGTCCTTCTTGACTGCTTGGAGAAGCCCACACCTTCAGCCTTCTTCAACTTCTCACCAAAAGTTAACCAAGATCTCAATCATTTTTTAGATTGATTTAGAAACGATCAACGCTCTTAAGAACCATCCTCTTTAAAAAACAAATTCTAAGAACCATTTTTTTTTTACAGGACTTGTGACTTACAAACCAACAAACTTACATCCTAGAAGCAAAATTCAAAAAGAAAAAGAAAAGAAAAGAGAACACTTGTGAAAATGTGAAATCAAAAACATGGTTTTCTATAAATAAAACAAAAACTCGCAATGTAAAAGAACTAGATAAATGAATAAAAATGTTTCAATTGTGAAAGAAAATGAAGGTCGAGGTCTTCTGGCCTATGGCCGGTTAGAAATGGGGCAGCCAGCGGCCCTTCTGGCCAACTAGAGACATTGAAAGAGTACGCTAGAAAAGAGCCACACTATTTTCTGGATATCCATGCACATTAAGAAATCTGACCCCGTGGCCCTTTTCCGGATGGTTAGACACACTGCCATTCTCAGGTTCTATTATGGAGACAACACAGATGACATGGCAATGCTCTCATCTCGTTACGAAAACAAAAACGCTAATGACGATGGGTAGAACACTCCGCCGTGGAGACGAGAGAGATAGAGGACCTGAGGCGGTACTCTGCCTCCTTCAGCAGGGAATGGAAAGTTGAAGTGAGAGAGGGAGTGGAAGAACGGGCAACGACCAAAGAGATAGAGAAAAAAAGAGAGAGATATGCTTGGGTCGTGATCATGCATACATTTTTCATGTTTATTTATCTTAATTTATGCATGATCCATGACAAAATCACATTAAAAACTCATATTTATCGTTGTTTTTGAGAATCCACTTCGAAATTGATTTTTTGAGAAAAATCACAATTTTTTATTCGGCCCTGCATTTTTTGTATTTTTATTAGATAGAATTTTTCTACTTTTATAATTTAGATTAGATTAGGACTTCATTAATTGTCTTTAATTAGTTTTAGGAAAAACCCCTTTTGAAAAACTTGTTTTTCAAGAAGAGACTTTTTTGAAATTATTGAAAATTTATCGTATCTCTTTTGAAAAGCTGATTTTTAACCTAATGGGGACTATAAATAGAATTATTGAAGACTGGGAATACGTTTTTCCAGCAGCCCTTTTTCTTTCCCTCCTTCTTGCCTCCCTCTTCTCTCTCCCTTGCTTTTCCTCTCTCTTTTGCCGAATTCTTTCTCTCCTTGTTCTCCTCTTCTTCTTTTTCTTCAAGCTTCAAACCCTCTCATCATCGGCAACTTCTTCTTCTTCATCGGGGAGCATGGATACAGATGAATTGACCGTCTTCTCTTCTCAACCCCTCGATCGGAGGCAAATCACACGGTTTATTTCTTCTTCCCCGTTTCTTTACTTATTTTTGCATAAAGTTTGGTTTAGATACTTTTATAGCATAGATTAAATATGATTTTATTGCATATAGCGAAGATTGGTTTGTTGTTTTAGCATAAGATAGAATAAAATATATTTGTTTTTGAGCATATCGTATGGTTGTCCCATTGGTGTGAGATAAGGACCAGATTTGCCATTATCGAAAGATTTGGCCATTGATCGTTGACGTGAAGCTCACTCTGCAGTCGAGCCGTGTTGCAACCCAGAATCTTTTCTGCATGTTGCAGTTCGGTTTGATGTTAATGAATGACTATTTTTTTTGTGTTGGCAACAAACATTAATCAGGGGTTGGTAGCTTAGTATTTTTACATGTGTTCTTATTTTAGTGTTTTGTTAGCTAGACGAGACCTAAACGTCTTTTGTTATTTAGTATCATATCAATGGTTTTTTATTTAGTATGCAGCAGTACGTTAGTTTACTTTAGCATGGTTAGTATTATTTAGAGTGTCATAGTTTAAAGTTTTTTTGTTGTTGTTTGGTAGGAAATAGCTGAATTTGTTATTCAGATTGACATTTGCTATAGTTTAGTAATTATTGGTTTTTCTTAGGTTAGTTGATTAATTGATTTCATCAATGTTAGTTCATTAGTTTATTTCACCAAAGTTAAGTGTTTTGTTAACATTACTTTTTAGATTAGTTTTATCATTATAATACTTTTTGCAACCGTGTTTAGTTGTGCTTCATTCGACGTGATTGTTTTAGTATTTGTTTTCATTAATCCAATTGATTTCTAGAATCTTTAGTTAGTTTAGAGTTTTTTTAATAGAGTCAATTAGTACTTTCTTTTTTTATTCGCGTCTATTTCCCATTAGGAATCGTATTCAGCCAGTCCTTGTTTAGTGCATTCAATAGACTTAGGTATTCATATTACATTGATTGACTAGGTTTATGTTATCCTACTTGAGTGGTTTTACATTCAGCCTATTTTTTTAAGCTAGACACCGAGCAATTATTTTAGTGGTTGAATTTGGGTAGAGTGTTAAATAACCAAGTTTAGTGTACGCTCCCTTTCTTGGATTAATATTAAGTAGTTTGTGAGTTAGATTATAGTTAGCTAATGCTGATCACGTTTTGTTTATTTCATGATTAGTTTGTTATTTGATTAGTTCATGTTATTAAATTGATTAGATTTCCATATTTTTTTTGACAATTATTTAGTTGGATTGCTGGAAGTTTTATAGATGGTTATTAGTTTGTTACCTTGGTTAATTTCTTGCTTGATTAGTTAGTCAGTTTCGCTGTTTTGTCTCATAGTAGTTTGTTTCTAGTTAATTTAAATCTTGTTTTTATTGATTTTTAAGCTTAGATTTGGTTTCGTTTTCATCATATTGTTTTGTTTTGTTTTTGTATTTTGCAGGAAAGCGTTGGAAGAGCCCATTTCATGCCCTCAAAGTACCCTCTGAGGTTCCCTCAAGGAGCCTTCAGAGGGTCCTTAATCAAACCATACAAAAGTGTTCAACCTAGAAGAGACAGAAAGGAACCACAAAAGCCTCAAGCACTGAAGACTCTTGCTTCTCTTTTTAGACTAGGCTTTTATTTTATTTAATTCAATTCATTGGGTTGTAATAAGGCATTTTTATTCTTTTATTCTTTAAGGCCTCTGCGTAGGGCAATACTCTTGAGTGATTTAATTATTTAATTATTTAATTTTCTTTATTTTGGCAATAAAGAGTAGCATAGTTGTGTGTTTGGATACAAGTATTTCTCGTTCCTTGAGATCGACCCAAACTCCACCACTCATGCGAGCAAATTTTTATATTTTTTTGTGTTTGGCTTTCACTGGATTTTAATTAAAAGCTATCATTTTAAAAAGGGTTTTCCAAAACTTACACCAGGCCGCATGGCTGAGAAGTAGATCAGGTCATGTTGAACATGAGCTTTTTTGCTCATGCCAACATCGTGGCCCTATTTGCATTTTGGACGAACTAACTTTTCAAAATATGAAAGGACGGCCATGATGTTGGCATGAGCAAAAAAGCTTATGTTCAGCATGACCTGATCTGCTTCCGCCTGGTTGTAAGTAGAGCGGTGAAGAGGGGACCGCATTACAGGTGGGGTTGCAGGGATGGCAGAGGGCGAAAGGCCGGAAAGAGAGTTTGAGGGAGAGAGAAAGAGAGAGGGTGGGAATTAGGGATTTAGCGGAGATTCGGGTAAGATGGAGGGATTTGGTGAAGGGAGGGGGAAAGGTCCTGGGGGCAACCTTTGGGTTGGGCACGGCCCATGTCTTCTACGGGTTTGGGTGGACACCTTTTGTGGGGTTTCTCCAGGTTAAAGCCTCTTAACGTGGCTCCATCCCTATATATATATATATATATATATATATATATATATATATATATATATATATATATATATATATATATATAAAAGTGACAAAGGATAAGTTGCCGATACATTGTCTTTTGACCACGCTTTTGATTACTTATTTTTGAACACATACTCGATGACCCAACATTGCGTACGATAGCTAATTTTTTTTTATTGCATAGAAAAAGAAGTATTTACAAAAATATACTTCACTTTTGGTTTATGTACAAACACGCCAAACTTTTGAGATATTAACAATGCATGCTTAATTAACAAAGTAATTCTCAAAAGTTAAGGGTGCATTTTGTAATATTTTAAAAGTTAAGCTATGTTTGTAAATTGATCAAAAGTTAGGCATGTTTTTATAAAATTTTCACAGAAAAACTACATGTACTTTTTTTTTTTGGGGGGTGGGGGAAAGGAAATAACTTTAATAACGAAATTTAGTGATGTGAGCATGCACGCAGCTCTCGAATGGGCCGACGAGGGATCGGCCAGCAATAGAGAAGACTCCAATGACATAAAACTTCGTGGGCAACCCCATCGGCTGATTGCAAGCTCCATTCTTTAAAACGATCAGTTACGTAGACGACAGAGTTTTGCAATAAATCTTGATGGACGGACAGTAAGGTAAGAGCTAAATTTCTGGATATAGTTGTAATTTTAATTTTGAGTAGTATAGACAGTAAATCTAAAATAATCATAACTTTAGGGGCTACCTGTAAATTTCGATCCAGAGAGCGAGAGACTGGGTACAAAGAGCTGCAGAACTTGATTTGTGAGTAACCTCCTGTTTTCAGGCCAAAAACAGTTCTCAGATTAACGAAAATCACAAACTTGTTCACAACCCAGACCTTGCCCACCCCACCTCCGCGGCCTCTTTTGAACGAAAACCAGCACCACCACCCGAAACTCTGCTCGGGAAAGGACGAGGGCGGGCACGAGAGCATGAGGACTTTTCCGGCAGCCATACCGAAACCGGCCATGAAGTTCCGAATGTAAATGAACTTTCTCTCCTGAAAACCTTTCTCCATTTTCTTTTTCTGTTACTCCACGATGATGAACGATCCGAACCTAGCTCTCTCACTCACTCACTCACCCGTTCCTTCCGAACGAGAGTCTGTTGTGAGATCGAATTGAGGGATGCGCTTGCTATTTCTCCTGTGGTGCTCGGTTTCCGTTCGAGCCCTTTGGTGAAGGTTGGGGCTTTTTTTATAGTATCAGTTTTGTTGCGTAAGAGAGCGCAAAAGAAATATACCGACACGACCCGAGTCAGAGGCACTTTTTTTTTTCGAAAAGTAGGACACGAGGGCACGGTTTCTTTTTTCAAAATTTTCTAATCTTTTTATATTTTACTATGTATAATATAATCTTATTGAAATACTATTAAAAACTGTTAAAAAGAAATCAAATATTTTTCGCAATGTCATAACGTGACACGTGGTCTGTCTACATGTCCTGTCGTGTCCCCTGGGCTCTGAACCCTAAATGTCTGGCGTGTCCCTGTGACGTAGCACGGAAACCCTCTGCTGCTTCATTTTGCTTCTTCAGGGTTGCTATAGGAATCCTTTGTGGCTGTGCTTGAAAATGCTGTCTTGAATCCAGGCCGACGTCAGAGAATTTAGTTCCTATTCGTGTTGATGTTGAAGTTGAGGGGCAGCGTTTCAAGGATGCCTTTACATGGAACCCTACTGGTATGTGCTACTTTAGGTTGTTTCTTGATTCATTGTTATGGTTTTTTTAATGTTCTTTGATTGGTTTGTTGTACCAAATTGCAGTAGATGTCTTTGGTTGGTGCATTGTACTAAGTTGCAGTAGATGTCCTGTAGTAGGAGACCGATATTCGTCTTATATTCTTGTCATGGATGGTGCTTTACAATTTCCTTCAAGTTAGTCGCACCATATTTGCAGTGGTAGCAGTTTGTATCAATCATTCTTCATATAAGTTTTCTTCCGGGAAGGAAGAGCGATTATCTAGCTTCTTTTAAGTAGATGAGAGAGAAGGAAACAACCCAAAAGGATTCGACGAGCTGGGTGTTCCTATTAATAAAATGGTGTTGTACAATATCTCGTGGCTGATAAATCTATTCAGTATCAAACAAACCACTATTTCTTATGAGAAAAGAAGGCATTATAACTTGCAATGTGATCAATTGTGAAACAATCCATCAAGCCTTTGCCCTTCATTTAAGAGAAGAGGATGCATTTTTTTTAATTTCTCTTTCTTGCTAACGTACAATTAACAATGCCATCAGCATAAAGTAAAGAATAGCAGGCCTAACTTTTTGGCTTGATTAAAAAGGATAATCAAAAGAAACTTCGAGCAATCTGATGCTTTCTGACAATAAAATCACTAAAAGCTAGCTCCTTCTGAAAATCATGACAAACATTTGCATGGCTCTGCTTAATTTCCATTTCTTATGAACATTATTGGGTTGTTGCTACAAGGATAGGAATTTAGCCTCTATCAAGAAGATGAACTCTAGAAGAGAGAGGATGAGAGGAAGCACAAAATGAAACTTCATTTTTTTTCTAAAATGAGAGAGTTACAACAATTAAAGATATGTATGAAGGAGTAGTAACCAATGTCCGCACTTGTGAAGGGGTGACAACCAATTTTCCTATAACGGTTGGGTTACATCAAGGATCTGCTTTAAGCCCTTTCCTATTTGCTATAGTGATGTATGAGCTTACGAGATCAATTCAAGAAAATGTGCCGTGGTGTATGTTGTTTGCTGATGATATTGTTTTGATTGATGAGTCTAGAGCTGAGGTTAATGCTAAGTTAGAATTATGGAGACATACATTGGAAGCAAGAGGTTTTAAGTTGAGTAAGAGTAAAACAAAATATATGGAATGTCGGTTTAGTAAGCAACAAAGTAGTGATGGGAGTGTAGTGAAGCTTGGTGAGCAAGAAATACTGGTGGATGATTGTTTCAAATATTTGGGATCTATCATTCAAAAGTATGGAGAAATTGATGGATATGTAAATCATAGGATAAAGGTTGGGTGGATGAAATGAAAAAGTGCAACTGGAGTGTTGTGCGAATGCCATTGCGGTTGAAGGAAAAGTTTTATAGGATGACTATTAGGCCTGCTTTACTATATGGTACAGAATGTTGGGCTGCCAAGAGACATCATATTCAAAAAATGAGTGTAGCTGAGATGCGTATGCTTAGATGGATGTGTGGAAATACAATAAAAGATAAGATTCAGAACGAGGAGATACATAAGAAGGTAGGCGTTGCACCCATTGAAAATAAGATGAGAGAGAATCATTTACGGTGGTTTGGACATATTCGGAGAAGGTCTAATGATGCTCCAGTTAGAAGGATGGAGAAATGGGAAAATATATTAGTTAAAAGAGGTCGGGGTAGGCCTAAGAAGACATGGATGGAGATGATAGGAAAGGATATGAATGCTTTGAACCTCACCGAGGACATGACATTAGATAGAAATGATTGGAGGAGAAGGATTCATGTGGAAGACCCAGAATGATTTTCTTTTTTGGTTCATATCGCCGACCTCAATTGTTTTGGGATGAAGGCGTAGTTGTTGTTGTTGTTGTAGAGAGAGTTACAACAATATATGGGTGACATCCCCTCTGCCTCACTACAATACAAAAACTATTGACTTTACACTAATTGAAAATGTATAAGGATACCCCTAGAAAGAATGAAATGTACACATATATACAATAAAGGGGTAACATTTAAGATGGCCAAACATATGATTAAGGCTGTCAACTGGTTGGGTTTACCCAGACCTGTCCCAAACCAAACCCTATAGGGTCCGGGTATGGTGATAAATAATAAGACCCGGGTTCGGACCCAAAGGTTCGATTAATACAAGAATCCATGTATAGTTTGTGAAATTTTATACAAGACCCGGGCCCGACCTGAGTTCCGATTAAGACCTGCAAATTTTCAATGTAAAAATGATAAAAAATATTATTTTACTGTGTATGGTCTGGGTCTGGTTCATTAGTTCTTATCGGGTTCGGGTATGGTTTCTCTTATAGTGGACCCGATTAGACCTAGGCCCATACCCGATACCATACCCAAAAATCAGGCCAAAGTCTGGTTCTACTTGGGTCCAACCAAACCCGACCCGTTGACACCCCTACGTATGATACACAAGTCTCAACACTCCCCCTCAAAGTTGAGATGATGTAAGAGGAATCATCCCAAGTTTGGAAAAGAATGAACTAAAATGTAAAAGGGCAAGACTCTTAGTGAACATGTCTGCAATTTGATCTTTAGAGCTCACATGCTCAAGAGAGATAACTCTATCTTCATAGGCTCTCCTATTAAAGTGGCAATCTATCTTAATATGCTTAGTCATTTCATGAAACTTTGGATTTCTTTTCAATATGAATGGTAATCATTGTCACAATACAAGGAGGTCACTCCTAATTCTCCTAATAGCCACCTAATCCAAACAATTTCTGCTGCAACTTGAGCCATAGCCCTATATTCTGCTTCAGATGTGGATGATGCAACTCCCTCAAAATCTACATCACAAAAGGCTCTAAGAACTGTGGAGTATGAAGAGAAGAACATCTCATGCATAATGTCTCTCACATATCTAATGATTCGTCACTTAAATAAAGAAAACAAAAAATAAAAAAAGAAAAATTACAAAACAGTCCCTAATGGACTGTGTTAATTACAAGAGGTAAAAAGATAGAAATACCCTTGATTACAAAACTGTATATATATATATACACATTTTAACACCCTCTTTCAAACTTACAGTGAGATCACCAAAAGTTTGTTAAGGAGAAAAATAAAGTTAGGTGCATGAAGAGCTTCGATGAAAAAATCGGCAAGATGGCAATCGGCAAGTTCCTTTCAGATACTCATCATATGCGTATTGGTAGTCCATCTCAATATGCATTTTTCTTTCATGGAAGGTGTGGTTGCTTGCAATGTAGATTGCACTTTTGTTGTCACAACACATCTTCGAAGATTTGGAGATGAAAACTCCCATGTCCTGGAGAAGAGTCCGTCGCTATATAATCTCTATTGTTGTCATAATCATGACTCGATATTCTGCTTCAATTAAAGATAACGAGACCTTCTGCTGTTTCTTGCACCTTCAAGTAATTAAGGAATTCTCTAAGAAAACAAAAAAACTAGTAGTTGAGATTCTATCATTTGGATTACTACCTCAGTCAGTATCAGTGTAAGCAGTTAAATCTAATGAAGATGAGGAGGATAAAAAAAGCCCTTTTAAGATTGTATTTTTAATATAGCGAATAGTCCTCATAACTGCGCCCATATGTACTATGGTAGGAGAATGTTGAAACTGACTTGCTGCATGAACCACATGAGCGATATCAGGTCGGATGATAGAAAGGTAGGTGAGCGATCCAATCAATTGGCGATAAGGAGTAGGATCTTCGAGCAATATGCCATTTTCAAGTATTAATTTAACATTTATGACTTATGGGGTCTCTACTTTATTTTCATAAAATAATCTTGACTTAGCACATATATGAGCAGCTAATTTCATTTGGGAAAGGATATATCCTCTAGGTGAGTAGGCAACCTTGATTCCTAAAAAATATCTCAAAAATCACAAGTCAGACATATTAAAATTTTTCTTTAAAACAATTTTAATTTCACTAACTCCTTTGTCATTTCCTGTAATGATCATGTCATCAACATATAGTAGAAATATTACAATATTAGTACCTGTTTTCTTGACAAAGAGCACAATGTCAGCTGTATAACAAGAAATAAATCTCAATTTAATCAAAACATGACTAAATTTATCATACCAAGCCTTAGGTGTTTGTTTAAGACCTTATAAGGCCTTTTTTAATTTCAGAGTGTTACCATTAATATCCACTCTTGGTGAGGGATCCATGTAAACTTCCTCACATATTTTTTTATTTAAAAATATATTTTTAACATCTAGTTGATAAGTTGACCATTTTTGGATAGAGGCAATGACTATTAAGGTATGGACACTAGTCATCCTAGTGACATGAGCAAAGGTTTTTTCATAATCTACTCCATATTCTTGAGCATAATCTTTGACAACTAACCTTGCTTTATACCTTTCTAGGGATCCATCACTTTACTTTTGGTCTTTACTTTAAACATCCATCTATATCCTATAGGTTTCTTGCCTAGAGGAAAATCAACTATTTCCCAAGTGCTGGCTTTCCTAAGGTCATCAAGCTCTATTTTCATTGCTTTAATCCAATGAAAATATTTTTTGGCATCTTTATAATGGGAAGGTTCATTATAAGAGTGAGAAGCTCTAAAGTTGGGAGAAAAAGAATCATAAGGTGCAAATCTATTAGGAACATTAGAAATCCGATTAGATCTCTTAAGTTGAGATTCCTCTAAGGGTATATTTTTGTGTGAACTTGTCAAGAGCACATGGTTGATCACTTTGTCCACACTGAATATAAACATGCATATTTTCAATTGGTTTTTCATTTTGATGACATATTTCATCAACAATTGGATGTTCATTACTAGAAACATCATTCAAGCAAAGTTCAAAGACATCATTACAATCAAGTTGGTTAGATTCAAGTCTCGGTAAAATATAAAATAGAAATGTATAGTTAATTTCTTCTTTAGTTTCTTTATTATCAAATCCACTTTCATTTTCTAAGAAGGTAACATCTTTAAAAACATAAAGTTTGTTGTTCTTTGGGTCAAAACAACGATACCTTTTTTTATTTTTCCCATATCCTTGAAAAACACACTCAATAGTTTATCATTTTTATGAGTAAGCACAAAGCACTTACACCCAAAGATTCTCAATCTTTTAAAATCAGGAGTCATTTTGAAAAGTTTTTCAAATGGGGAGACATTTTGCAAGGAAGATTAAGGTATTCTATTTATTAAGTAGGTTGAAGTTAACATGGCTTCCGCCCAAATTTTTTTTGGAGTGTCCTTAGAAATGAGAAGTGTCTTAGCAGTTTCTATTATATGTCTATGCTTTCTTTCTGCTAATCCATTTTGTTGGGGAGTTCTAGGGCGAGACTTTTGATGACAAATGCCGTGTTGTTTCAAATAATTTTGAAAATCATTTGTCATATATTCACCTCCCAAATCAAACCTAAGGATAGATATGTTACTAAGAAATTAATTTTTAATCATTATATGAAATTCCTTAAAGAAAAAAACACTTCAGATTTAAAATTTAAAAAGTAAATACATGTATATTTAGTGAAATCATAAAAATAAATAACATAATAGGAGTAACCTCCTATTGATATGACTGATGAAGGACCCCATACATCCGAATGCATTAATTCAAAAGGACAAGTAAAAATAAAAGTTCGTTGGGTAAAAGGAATTGCTTTCATTTTTCCAAAAAATGCAATCTTTACCAGATATATCCTTTACATTACAAATATTTTTCAAAAAATGAAAGAGATACATTTTTGAAAAACTAGGATGCCTAAGTCTCTTATGCCAAGTATCAATGCTTTTATCTTGAACATAATTACAAAATGACTTAGGTGGATTAATAAAAAAACCCATGAAGTAAAGATCGCCTTTCTTATGGCCTTGCCCAATCAGCTTCTCTGACTGAAGATCTTGCATGATGCAATCTTTCGATGAGAAAGAGACTTTGCTTCCATGGTCGAAACTTTAAGAAATGGAAAAATATTTAAATTAAATTTTTGAACAACCCTTATTTTTAGAACAACAATTTTTTGAATCAAGAGTTCCCATACTATTTATTTTTAAAGAAGTTCCGATAGAAGTTCCATCGGCGGTTGAGACATAAGATGGAATGGAATTATAAGTTCTTCCTTATTGGGCGTGGTTTTTCCAATAGGAGCAACTTCTTAGTTGTCAATGGCGGCACCTAGGTGCATCCCCACTGTGTGGGCAACCAGGTTTGGGCGGTGGGGCCTTATATTACCGCCTAGGCACCTAGGCTTTTTTTTCTGAAGATTTTTTTTTGAAATATCATTTGTTTTCTTCTTCAAGGAGGAGAAGGAGAAAACATGTTATTTGTGTATTGCTTGTATTATGTCTATTGTTGAGAAGAAGAAGATGAAGACATTATTTGTCTATTGCTTGTATTATGTCTATTGTTTAAAAGAAGACATTATTTGTGATTTGCTTGTATTATGTTTATTGTTAGTGTTAATTTTTTGTGTATTGTTCATTCACATTGTTGTATGGTTTGTTTATTCAATTGTTAATTTATTCTTAATTTGTTTGAGAAGGTTAAGGTTACGTAATATAATTGCTTTACAGTGTTCAACGACATATTATTTGTCTATTGCTTATTGTTGATTGATTTTATGTTGTATACATGTTTCTTATTATGTTTTTTAATTTCTATTGTTGAGAAGAAGAAGATGAAGACATTATTTGTCTATTGCTTGTATTATGTTTATTGTTGAAAAGAAGACATTATTTGTGATTTGCTTGTATTATGTTTATTGTTAGTGTTAATTTTTTGTGTATTGTTCATTTACATTGTTGTATGGTTTGTTTATTCAATTGTTAATTTATTCTTAATTTGTTTGAGAAGGTTAAGGTTACGTAATATAATTGCTTTACAGTGTTCAACGACATTATTTGTCTATTGCTTATTGTTGATTGATTTTATGTTGTATACATGTTTCTTATTATGTTTTTTATTTTATTTTATTTTTTTTATTTGGGGTACTGCCTAGGCTCCATGTAGGTCTTTTTAGGGGTTCAACGCCTAGGCTCCTTCTAGCGCCTATGACAACTAAGAGTGCCTTTGCCCTTAAGTTCCTTAAGCTTTGGGCAAACTAGTTTAATGTCCCGGTTCATTATAAAAACGATAAATAGCACCCTTCCTATATCCACTATTATAGTTATTTTTGTCTTACAAAGTGAGGGGGTCTACAAGCCCTTACATTTAAGCCCGGACTAGTAACGGCCAAAACATCTTCACTTTTAGTAGTCATGCCAAGAAATGTTTCTTCTTGGCATACCTCGGCAAGAGCATTTTCAATAGGCATGACCTTAGTCATTTGAAGAAGAAAGGATCTCACTTGTTAAAATTCCAGTCTTAGACCATCAATGAATTGAAAAAGTGTGCTTTCTCAATTTGCTTTCTTCTTAATTCAATATTTTCGGGAGCCACCCATTCTGGTTTAAAAAGTGCTAATTCGTCCCAAAGAGGAGACAAGGTACTAAAATAATCACAGACATTCATGTCTTCTTGTTTCATGGTTCTAATCTTGTCTTAACAAAAATATTGTCTAACAAGATCTTTTTGGGTATACATATCCTTAAGAAAGAACCATGCTTCATTGACTATTCTAGACTTAACAATATTGACACATATTTTTATGTCAACATTGTTTATGAACCATGCTAAAATCTTAGCATGATTGCTTTTCAATCTTCTACCATAAATTGATGTTCGTGGATAGCCTTAGTATGATCCTCTCTTTCAAGAGTTTTTCAACACCTTCTTCGACTTTGGTGAGCTTCAAAGATGGTTCGAGAGTAGTGCCTATCGCAAATCTCCAAAGTTTCTTGCCTTTGAGGTGATTTTTCATTGCCAAAGCCCACATCATATAGTTGGATCCGTTGAGTTTGAATGAGAGCTCAACTCTTGATTCATGCTCCATGAGGAACGACAAGAGAACTGGATAAAGTAGAAAAAGGCTATCTAAAGAACTTTTATCACAAACATGTTCTTTGATCACCACAGACAAAGCCTCCAAGATCAAACAAACTCAAAGGGTTCTGATACCATGTAATGAAATCTTAAGTGCACAAGAGAGATGCCACAAAGGAGAATAAAAAGTGCACCACACAAATACAAAGCCACTAGTAGGCAAGATACAAAGAGCCAACTAAGGGCTATACACAATCCTCACAAAGAGGAACAAGAGACATAAAAATAATATTTGTGTTATTGATAAAAAGTTCTCGAAAGCACTACATTGAAAGGGGCTGTTAGCCCCTATTTATAAAACAAATGGACCAAGGAGGAGGATCCCATAGAGTTGTTGGGACCTCCCGATGGTCATATTTATGACAGTTAGGATGAGGTTCCAACGACCCTATGGCTTAATGACCATAGAGCCCTTGGTCATTTAAATAAAGAAAACATAAAATAAAAAAGGAAAAATTACAAAACAGTCCCTAGTGGACTGTGCTAATTACAAGAGGTAAAAAGATAGAAATACCCCAGATTACAAAACTATTATATATATATATATAATATACAATAATATATATATATTTAACAAAGCCTTCCCTTAAGGTATTTTCATACCTGAGGGTGCCGCCATGTACACTTCTTTTATAAGATTGCCATTTAAAAAGACATTTTTAACATCCATTTGATATATGGACTAATTTTCAATTGAAGCAACTACAATGAGGGTTTTAACTATGGTCGTGCAGGCAACTAGTGCAAAGGTTTCTTCATAATCTATACCATATTTTTGTGCATATCTTTTGTGACTATCTTAGCTTTGTATATCTCAAGGGTCCCATCGTTGTTGGTTTTTATCTTATATATCCATCTACAACCCATGTGTTTCTTTCCTTATGAAAGATCTTAAATATACCAAGTATAAGCCTTTTCTAATGCATCTAGTTCTACCCTCATGGCTTTAACCCATTCAGAGTGATCTTTGGCTTGAGCATAAGACGAGGGTTCTATATATGAATGTATTAGAGTTATGCATGCTTGATACTTGGAAGAAAAAGAGTCATAAGATACAAATTTTGATGAAGGTTGTGAAACTCTAGTTTGCAGTTCTTTTTTATTCAAGTTGGAAAAATTTTCAAGTGCACATGGTGTTTTTTGATGTTCCCGTCTAGAGTATTGTATACAACTTTGATCATCATGAGATTCTTCCTTAAGAAGCTCACTATCTTTTGATTCAATAACATTTTCAAAATCATATTCACAATTAATCATCATCATCTTTGTTGGAACCAAGATGAAATAAGAACGAATACTCAGTTACTTCCTTAGATTGCTCTTTATCAAAGAATTTTTCTTTTTCCAAAAAAGTTACATTTCTAGAAATATACAATTTTCCATTCTCAAGATCATAACACCGATATCCCTTTTGGTTATCAGCATAACCAAAAAAAGGCATAAGAAAAATTTGTCATTTTTGTTGGTTAATACAAAACATTTGCAACCAAAGACTCATAATCTAGCATAGTCAAAAGAGAGTTTAACAAGTTTTTCAATAGGGAAAATATTTTGTAAAGAAGAGGATGATATACTATTTATAAGGTAAACAAAGGTTAAGACAACTTATGCCAAAAAAGTTTTCGGCACACGATTAACAATAAATAAGCTCCTTGAAGTTTCAATGATGTGCCTATGTTTTCTTTCAGTTAAGCCATTTTGTTGTGGTGTGTGAGGATAAGATCTTTGATGTGTGATGTCGTGTAGATTAAGATAGTTTTTAAATTCATTTTGAAATAAATTCTCCCCTAAATTACTCTAAAATATAGGGATTTCTTTTTCAAGCCTATTTTTAACCAATTTATGAAAGTTTTGAAAATGAAAAAAGACTTCAGATTTATGCTTTAGAAAGTATATCCAAGTATGTCTAGTAAAATCATCTATAAATATGACATAATATGCGTATCTACCTACCTTTAGATAAAACATGTGTTGGATCCCAAACATCTGACTGTACAAGCTCAAGTGGTCTAGTTGAAACAAAAGTTCTATCATTAAATGGTAATCTTTTCATAAATTACAAATATTTTCCAAATTTGGAAAGTATTGGATTTTAGATACATTTGGATGTCCTAATCTTCTATGCCATATATTTAAATCTAATTTTTGAACATTACAACAAAAAACATCTTTAAATATCTCTAAAAATCCATATAGTAGAGACCTCATTCTCTATAGCCTTACCCAATCAGCTTCCTTGGCTGACGATCATGCACCAAACATTTATTTGAAGGAAAAAATATTACAACTATAATCAGATATTTGAGAGACTGATAAAAGTTTTTTAGTTTAGTTAAGGGATCTGATGAACCTTTAGAATAAAAAAACTTTTTTAGTATGAAAGATCCTTTTCAAAATTCCCTATTCCTTCAATTTGAAGAGATGTACCATCAACCGTAAAAAACATTTGACACACTTGAGTTATGATATTCAGATAAAATATCATTGTTTAGGGTCATGTTAAAAGATACACCATAATAAAAAAGTCAAGAAAATTTACCAAGGTTGGAATAAGATGAAACAATAGCTGTAGTTGAAGAAGACACTCCCTTGAGAAATGGATGAAGAACTTCCACTAATTGAGCCAGCGACATGCTTCCAATGGATGAATCTATGCAAAAATATCACTTGACTCTTGTGGAGAGCCTACAAAAGCAACCTTCTTCTCATATGCCCCTCTTAGTTTAGGACATTGGGGCCTAATGTGTCCCGGTTCATTGCAATGATGACAAATAAATTTTCTTTTATTATAGTCATTGCCTCGTCTTTTATAATGAAGTGATTTATATGCACATATATAATTTCTCAGTCTTGAGACGGCCAAGACCGAGTCATCCTCACTTTTAGTTACACGCCTTTTCAATTTATTTTCCTCCATACTCTATTCTTCTATAACATCATCAATAGGAAAAACTTTTCCTCTATGTCGAAGAATTGATTTTGTAGATTCAAATTTCGGTCTTAGGTCGTTGATAAATTGATAAAAATGCTCTGTATCCATTTGTTTTTGACAGAGTTCTATATCTTCGGGACAATGCCATTTTGGCTCTAGAAGAGCTAATTCTTTTCAAAGTTATCTTCCATTCCTTCCACTTCTTCTCATAAGTGGTTATAGTTTTGGTCTTCTCATTTTTCGTTAAAGGTACCTCTTTCTCACCTTATACCTTGGTGAAAACCAGCTTAGGTTTCGGGTCAGATCCATCTACTAGTTCCTACAACCCTTTTTCTAAAATAATGTGCTTTATAATAGAATCCCATGTTACATATTTAAAACCATTGAGTTTCACAGGCTTAATGGTGACATTTTCATTGTCATCTATTTTACAAAAATAGAGAAGTGAAGAGATAAATAGATAGAAGGAAGGAGGAAGCAAAAGAGGAGAATAAGAGCATTCCACCAATGTGTCACGCGAGCACTTGAAAACTTCAAAGATGCATGATCGCAATCCACAAGCACTTGCACAATCACGATCTCACGAACACTCCACCAATGACTCACACAAGAGCACTTAAATGAGAATCACAAAAAGAGCCAAGCTCCGATACCATATAAAGAGAGGTATGACACCTTTAAGCACAAAAAAAGTGTCTACTAACAAGTTCAAAGTGCACAAGCATAAATGCCACTAAGGGCACAATCACAAATGCTACAAAGAGCACAATCACAAATGCCACAAAGGGCATACACAAAAAATATAAAAAATACTAATTTTATTGAAACACAATCTGCAAGAAAGCATAACATTACAAAGGGGGAAGATCCCTATTTATATACACAAGAGAGACAAAAAGAGCTAAAAGAAAGAGAGAGAGAGAGAGAGAGAGAGGGCAAAGGAGAGAGAGGACCTCTCCAACGACTAGATTTCTAGCCATTAGACATAGTCCAACGGCTAGAAATTTAGCCATTGGATCAAGTCAACTATGGTTAACTTGGTCCAATATTATATATATATATATATATATATATATATATATATATATATATATATATATATGAGTCACTAGAATATGAGAACTAATGTGTGAACCACATTTTTTATGAATTTTTGTTATTTTCTCTTGAATCTAACAGTACAGATGTGATCTACATACTTGGTTTCATAAGAATACACTCTTGAATCATCCAATTTCGATGCATAAATGAGATTTTTTTAAGTCTTTAAAATCAATGGCTCATATTCTTCATAAATATTCAAGCATTAAAAAATCATATTTTTTCATCTAAAATACACGATACAATGATTGATTCCTAGCAAATTCATCATGCCAAGCACATCCACATGGTTGGATTTTCAAAAAAGGTGTTGGAAATGGCTATATTTCCAGTTCTCATATTTCAGTACTCATATTCTAGTGATTCATATATATATATATAATATGTATATATATAAATACATATATATGTATATATATGTACAATACATATACGTATACTATATTATATATATAAAAATATATACTATTTTATGTATACATATATGTACAATTTCCCACCTATCAGCGCCATCAGATTGTTGGGTGGCTGTCCGCTGGTGGTGGCTACCTGAAACCAAAAACAAAGAAGAAAAAAAAAGAAACCTATCTCAGGCAGGCAGGCAGCCATCAAGGGTTGGATGCTAGGAGCTGCCAACCGGTGGGTGGCCGCCGATGATTAATTACCTAACGACCAACCAACAACAGCCCACTGGCGGTGTGAGATTGTTCGGTGGCCATCCGTAGGTGAAGACAAAAAAAAAACACGTAACTCTGACGGCCAGCCATGTGTAGTCAGATTCTAGGAGGTCGATTCCCAGACACCTACACTGGTGGTTGGGCCCTGGCATGGTTATTGAGGAATGACAGAGGGAGAGGATGGGTGTGGGTTCAGCTGAGAGAGAGAGAGAGAGAGAGAGAGAGAGAGAGAGAGAGAGAGAGAGAGAGAGAGAGAGAGAGAGAGAGAGAGACCATCCAGATTGAAAAAATTGGGATGGTACAAAAAGTTTTGTAGATTTTGGATGTTCCCCTTTCTTTAAATATTGGCCTCCTTTTGGGTCCCAAACCCCCTATTTGAAACTCATAGAGGGAGGTTGTTTTGACCAAATCTGACTCTCATGGATGCGTCAACATAGTCAAAATTGTAGGCAATGACCTTTGGATCAATTTTTTTGACATAATTGGTCAAATTTGCAACAATTGCATGCTCATTTTTTCTTTTTGATGAATGCCAAAAAAAGCACTTGAAGTGACAAACATGAATATTCTTCGTATTTCTAGATGAATTCCTTTGTTGTATCAATCAATTATATATATATATATGTATGTATGAAAAAATATTGACTCCCTTGTGGGTCCCAAACCCCCTAGTTGAAATTCATAGAGGGAGATTGTTTTGACCAAATCTGACTCTCATGGATGTGTTCAACATGATCAACATTGTAGGGATTGACATTTGGATCATATTTTTTCGACATAAAAATTATGATTTTTTGATGATTGAATATTTGGTACATTATAGGTCACAAAATTTTCAAACCCCAAAAAATCCGACACACTTTGGAAAAACATGATCTAATGCCGGTTTATACTAAACCAAACATGCAGATCACATCCGGAGGGTCAAATGTGCAAAGAAGAAAAAGAAAGAGTTTCTTTAGGGGGTTTGGAACCCACAAGGTAGCAAATATTATCCTTGTGTCTGTTTGTATTGCTCCTATCAACTTGCTCAGATATGATGTTTGATCTAATTATCCATACTTTTCTCACCCTAGGAGCCTAGGGTTTCTCTTTTCAAACCTTCTTCCACTTCGTTAGCTGATCGGGGGTTTGAGTCCACCAAGGTTAGTGTTGGCTGCCAGAGATGTTGACTGCCTACGAGTAATGGTTTTGTAGGTCATAATTAGGGGAGGCATCAATGGTGTTAGCCTCATTACTCTTATCTCTGCAACACCAACACAGGGCCAAGTGGTAATTCCAATGTCAATGGTATCAACCTCATTGGTTTGAGAATGGGGCTAGGGCTCTTGGAAGGGAACCCACACACCCTAGGTTCCAATTTAGATGATCGCCGACTTCTACACATTTGGGGGCTGATTCTTGCGCAAGAGAAATGGCTTTTGCAATTTTCTCAAGTGAGAGTGCATTTTCACCCATTTTTCCATTCAAGTGGGTTAAGGTAAAAAATCCCTATTCTTTGCTTGTTATTGAGTGTTTTTGAGAGAAGATGGCATCGGAGGATCCGACATGGCAATGGTGCACTCAGGTAATGAGTGAAACCGATTAAGAATTAAATGCAACTATTGCCAAAATATTTTTTTGGGTGGTATATCTCGGTTAAAGCATCATTTAGTCGGGACACATCATAATGTGCAAGCATGCACGTCAAGAAAATTGCTAGATGCCGTAAAATGGCAATGCCGTCAATTACTTGATGATCTGATTGGAAAAAGACAAGAAAAAGAGATGATTGAGTTAAAAATGAGGTATTACTAAGATGAGCTCCCTACTTCTGATCCTCCACCCCATAACTTACGATCAGAAGTAGGAAGTTCTCCAGTGAAGAGACAAGGTGTGGCTTATGCCAATAGTAGTGCCGCAGACACAAAAAGAAGAGGAGAAGGAGTGAGTTCTTCGAGAGGAGGACCAAGAGGTAGAGCTAAAGGCTCTATTAGGAGCTTTTTCCCTCCTAGGACTACCTTGAGAAGGCCTGTTTCTGTGGAGAAATGTTTCATGTGGAATTTGTCTAATATGAGGAACAAATAAATTAGTTATTGTACCAAGGATCTCTCTCTCTCATGGATGTTTCCAATCATTATTGGACAAACCACATTGATGATTAAGGCTCTCTTTTCTTTGACATCCTTCTTCTTGTCTACTGTAACCAACAACAGAGATAAGGTTAGGGTTAGTCCTCATAATTGTTTTGACCTCAGATTGCCAGAGATAAGGTTAGGGTTAGTCCTCATAATTGTTTTGACCTCAGATTGCCAGAACTTGTGCTTCTGGATGGTGCAAAGTTAATTGTCACTGTATAATTGGTAAAATCTAAGGGTGAAAAGCTCAAAGTCCTAGCTTGCTGTATTCCCCCCCCCCCCTTTTCATTTACTTTGTAGATGTTAGTTCTTCATCTTGGTTAAACACAACTTTGTTCTTTTCTTAATTGCTAAGATTCTTCTGAGGCTCCTGTAGACGTTTTGATGTCATGATTTTAAGAAAATAAATGCACAGTTATGATAATGCTAGTAATATGCATTGCTTGGAAAACAAATCTGCAGCAAAATTTGATGTTTGGCCTTGAAATTATTTTGCTATCAATCAAAATTTTAATTTTTTGTCAAATATTTCCCTAATTCATATTTTGGTGTTTCTATGAAGATCCGGATTCAGAAGTGGTGGTGTTTGCAAGGAGGACGGTTAAGGATTTGAAATTGCCTCAAGCATTCATTACACCTATTGCACAGTCTATTCAAGTGGGTGCATGATTTATGATATAGTTGGAATTCTAGTTTCTTACTTTCTTTTCCCTTTATGACTAATTTTGCAAATGTGATATATATTCTTTTGTGTTTTTATTGACTCAAGCATTCATTACACCTATTGCACTGTATTCAAGTGCATGCATGATTTATTACGTAATTGGAATTCTAGTTTCTTACTTTCTTTTCCCTTTATCTCAATAATTTTGCAAATGTGATCTATATTCTTTTATGTTTTTTATTGACCATCATTAATATGTTCATCTTATGATGAAAATCACTCATCTGAATTGGATTAAAAGTGTGAAACATTGATGTTGTCATGTTCTTTTGTTTGCTAAATCCTCGGTCACACTTGGATGCTCCCATCTATGTTTCTATCCCATGTCAAGATGATAGGATATGGACGAGTATAGGACATTCTATGACAGGTGACGTGGTAAATATCATGTCCAACAAAGTCTATCCTTGTTCAGAATGAATACTTATTTTCTTTATTTGATGTTATATGTGTAAATATAAAGATGTATTTCTTTATTTGATGTTATATGTGTAAATATAAAGATGTATTGATAATCGTGACTTGAACTGGTTATTCATAAGTTGCGGCTTTAAGATAGCAATTTTCATGATTTAATTTCTGACATACATAAAAGAGTAATAACCGTAGTATATGTGCATGCCAATGTTAAATGTATCGTTGCACTTCACATTTAGAAGCTTGTACTTAGTAATGTAATGATGGTTATAAATTCTTAGATTTGCCAAACATATTCAATCACATAATGCATGAACCATTTTTAGCATGAAAAAATAATCAATCTCATAGTGTGGAACATATGTTTTGAGAGAGAAAAAAGTAATTGTATTCATGCAAGTGGAATAGAAATATTACAAACCATAAGATGACGAGTCATCCTCCAACATTAGCCAAATAAAGTGACACCAAAGAAGAATACATGGGACCGAACCATGATAGGTTGCTCTTAGGCCACCTAGATGCTGCACATAGAAGAACTTCGAACTGGATAATTTTGTGAACTAACAAAATATTAGAGAATTTCTTGTTGAAGGTGTTTCCAAATAGCCCTCCATGAAGTTAGAAGCCATCATTTCCATACTTTCTCCCAATGCTTACTTCTGTTTACACTCGCTGGCTCCATTGTTAGATCCCTAATGCAGAAAAGTTTATGAAGACATACTTGTAGATCGGGCCATGCAAGTTTCAGTAGGCTTTGGATAGTCTCACAACTCCAAATCACATGGTCCATTGATTCCACCTCCTTGACTCACATGATACATCTATTAGCTCCTTGAATTCCTTTTTTCATGAGCTTTATCTGTGTGTACCTTGTCTATGTAGATTACCAAGTGAAAGTAGGCGCTGTAGGAGAGGGGCTTGGTCCCCAGTGGCATATTAGGCCACAATATCACACTGTTCCAGCTGAGATCTGTAAAAAATGTGACTGTGATTGTCGTAGATCCACTGCAACACCATAATGCCTCATCCATATCCTGGGTTGGACACAACAAAGTGCTGCAATAGGTTAAGCTTGTCTTCCATTGCATTTTCTTTAAAGTCTCTCCTGAACTGCCCAGACCAATCTTCATCCTGCTGCCAACATTCGCTAAGAACTATCCAAAAAGTTCCATATTTTAGGTAAGACATAAAGGTGGCATTAAGGCAGATGTGGTAAGCCAAGAATCAGACTAAAACTTCAGGGCATTCCCATTGCCTAATTGAGTCCTAATATGACTCTTGAATTGTTTTGCCTAATTGAGAATTATCCTAGAACCCTCAAACATCAAGCAACATTCTAGAACTGCATTTCCATTTATTACTCATCTTCCACCTTCAAGAACCCTCTGTAACTTATATTTTTTTTTCATGCGCATGGTCCAGGGTTTCCTTCCATGCAAAGAAACAGCCAACATTTGGCCAAAAGAGCATGATTCATCATAGACGTCATATTCCTGGTCCGCTCGATTCAATGGGGAGAGTAACCATATTCCAATTAACCAAATTGGCTGCATTTTCATTTTCTACACCTTTCGACATGAATAGCCACATCTTCTAGATGTCTTCATCTCAATTATTCTAGGAATCTTAAAGGAACACAAGAAAAGAAGGTATACTTGTCAGCACATTTCTAACCAGCATCACACTGTTATGACCCTACACCATGATATGAGAGTTTAGTTCTGTAATTGATGTAAAGGGAACATGGGTCTAGGAAGGTAGATGGATCAGGCATCTTGGGATCCAGATCTGTAGAGTGGGCCTGTCTTCTGTAAGTTTGCTATGTCAACTGTACTGACCCGGAATGACTAACAACATAATCTGCTGGTTCCAGTCACAGCTGACAGAGTTTCGATCATATGAAGGACAAGAAATGAACATAGGTGAAAAAATCTTGCCTCTCAAGGTAAGGCTGGTTATTAATAACTGTTCTTTTTACTGGTGATTTTCCATTTTGTGTAGTTTGAATTTTCCCAACTACATCTTTTATTTTTGTTCTAATTTTTTTTTCGGGTGCTTCTGTAAATGCAGCTTGACCTTCGTTTAAATAACACAGTCATACGAGATCAGTTTCTCTGGGTAAGAAAGATGACATCTATGTGATGCATTGCAGATTATCAGAATTGAATGGGCTTGATACTATTTTAGGATGTTTTTTATGTTTCCGTTGTTTGTTTGTTTGGTGAATAGTAGTATAAGTTGCTGGAATCCCCAGATCCAGCAATGCCGCAGAGCAGGATTACGACTCTGACTGAGTGTGTCTTCTAGGATTTTTTTTCTGTATATTTTGAGCTTTCATCTGTTTGCCCATTCTGCAAAATCATTCGTGGTTTTATTCTACACCTTTTTATAAATTTCAGGATATTAACAATTTTGAGAGTGATCCTGAAGAGTTTGCGAGGACATTTTGTAAGGAATTGGACATTGGAGACCCGGAAGTTGGGGTAATAATTGTTCATTGTGCTTTAAGTTGGACCTTAGTTTCTCTCGTGATGCTTGTAGTTCCTTTTTGTTGGATTGAAATAAAGTTTTTCAATGGTAAAGTGCTCTCTCTCTCTCTCTCTGTGGCACACACACTCACAAATGCATGAACACCTATGTCACATGGGTGCGGGTGCGGGCGCGGGTGCGGGTGCGGGGATTCGGCACTTCCAAAAAACCCGGGTGCGGGGGTGCGGCAGGGGCAAAAATGTAATAAGTAATATATATATATAAAGGGGGTTGGGGAATAGGCGGGGTTTTTTTTTTAAACTTTGCAGCTGTCAGGCAGCTGCTGTCAGCAGCTGACAGGCAGCTGCTGCAGCTGTGCTGACCGCTGCTGTCAGCAGCTGTGCGTGAAAACTGAAAAACTTACTTTATGCTAGGCAGCTGACAGACTAGCATAAAGTTTTTTAAAAAAAAATTCGAAGCCCATTTGGGCAATTTTTTTTTTTTTAAAAATGGACATTAATGATCCTGGGTGCGGTCAACGCACCCAGGATCGAGTTGACCGCACCCGGTGCGGCACCCGCACCCGCACCCGCGTCGAGTCGCGTCGACGCGGGTGCGGCACCCTCCTAGCCGAATCCCTGTGACATAGATGAACACATACATGTACATGGTGGTGTTTATGTCTCATAAAAGATAGACTGCTATTTTACTAGACATTTCAGTTATATTATAATTAATTTGTTATGTAGAACCTATCTCGCCAATATTGCTGAAATTTTGAAAATATCATGATTTTATTGTGATATTTTTGAGAGTCAATATAATGTCAAAAGAATGTGACATTTTCAAAATATCTCCTATTTGAAAAATATTGCTTTCTATCACAATATATTTGCGCGATAAAAACAGTTTCTGTAATATATATGTATATATATATATATATATATATATATATATATATATATATATATATATATATACTTTCCGAATTTTTCCAAGAAGATTTTTTTTCCTAAGGGCACATTTGGAAGCAAGAAAAATTCTCACAGGAAAAGAAAATTTTTCCTATGAGAATTTTTGATATGATAACTTTTCTAAATGAAAAATTTTCACTTGTTTGTGTAGAGAGAGAGAGAGAGAGAGAGAGAGAGAGAGAGAGAGAGAGAGAGACCTGGAAATGGTGGTGGGTGGGAGGAAGATGAAGATGGAGGAAGCTCTTCTTGTGGCAGCCCATGGGATGAAATGTGTTGCGGGTGAATGGTTGCCCTAGTCAAAAAGAATTTTTGATAGGAAAAATTCCTCCACCTTTTTCCTTCCAGCCCCCAGGTGCAAGAATTTTTCCTATAAAAAAGCACACTTTTTATAAAAACTTTCCTTTCAAATTTTTCTCTCGTCTGGAATGGTTGGAAAAGCTGCCATTTTTTCTTTCCTACTTGCATTTTCCTACCATTTTCTTGTTTCCAAACATGCCCTAAAGTCACGAGTTTTCCCCTTAGGATTTTCTAGTGAATGAGATTTGTGATATTGATAGAAGCATCTCTTTATCAAGAGTTATGTCTCCATTTATGTATAATGAAATTTGAGTTATGTCTCCATGTTATTATTTTAAAATTTTAGTAAGGGTTGAGTGATTTTTTTTCTTGATATATCTTCTCATTCCGTCCACGAAATGCTAGGTTATTTTTTGCAAGAGTCTTAACAATGACAATAATCCCTACCATTTTTTTTTCTAATATTCTTTTTCTCTATTAATTTTTTCTTGAATACTTTTGTCGATTGTCTTGTTTTCTAATAATCTTTTACCTAACTCAACCCAAGCATTCATGCTACTAATATGTTTCACTTGATATTTCATGATTTTTTAATATTCTACTAAGGTTCTTCCAATCTTTACTTCCTTTATTAACTAATTTAATTTTATTAAGTTTCAATGTAAATAACTTACAACAAAAACAAAACACTTAATCAACATCTTTCGAATAAATTAACCATTTTCTATCATGTTTTTCCTCAATTTGGTAATTCTTGGTGATAATGGCACATAAAAAAATGTAGTCTTTATCAAGAGAAAATTCTCTTTTATTTTCTCTAATTGGGCCTCTTTCAAATAATAAATCTCATAATTTTATATCTATTGTTGGCCAATGTCCTCGGTCATAAATATTGATAGAATCATCAACTTTATTTGTGGTTTTCCTTCTAAATGTTCTTAAAGTTCCTCATTTACTTTTTCATGTTCTTCCTCTATATTTTCATGATTTTTTTCAGGTGTTATTCTTGGTTCTTCTAAATTATTTATAATTTTCTCACTTTCTTTTATTTCAACATCTTCTAAAATTTCCTCATTGTGGGTAATAGTAACATCATTCAGGTAATTTATATTTTTTCTATCAATAACAAACCTATCAAGAGCACCCTTTAGAGAAGTAACTAAAATTTTATTTTATTTTACGTTTTTTATGTTCATATTTAAATTTTTTAGAATACATAATAATTTTAACAAGGTAGGAAATAAAAATATAAATAAAAGAATAATAAAACTTAATATTTTTTTTAGAATGAATCCAATAGTTGTTAGGCACACCACACACGTAAGAGACCTAGTAAACCTAAACATGGAGCATATAAGATTAAAATTTTTATTTTTAACATAAGCATCAAATTTAAAAAAAAAACACTTATGGTCCATATACATGAACTGATGAACAAAAATTTTGTACATTATTAAATATTAGTCATCTAAAACTAAAAATAGAGGATAATATATTGTAAAAATATTATTGGACTAGTATTTAGGATGAGATTGTTATAATTAGTGGTGGCAAAATCTGACCCGACCCGCCAACCCGCTTCTTAGCCGGGTTAGGGTTTGGCTTAAATGGGTTTGTGTCATAAACGGGTAAACCCACCTAACCCGTTCATTAAACGGGTTGTGTTTGTGTTAGGGGTATGCCAACCCACCAACCCGTTTGACCCGTTTAATAAACGGGTTAGGCGGGCGAGTCAATTACCCATTTACACGAACTCGTCAACCCGCAACCTGTTTATATATATATATATATATATATATATATATATATATATATATATATATATATATATATATATATATATATATATATATATATATATATATAAACTTATCTAACCCTAACTCCTAACTTTACACTTTAGTCACCCACCTAACTCCTTCCTACCCAGCCGCAGCCGAAAGCCCGAGACCTCTCCTCTCCAGTGGTGGTGTGTGCCTGTGCGGTTATCGTGTCTATGTTATCGGGTTGACCCGATTAATAAACGGGTCGCCGTGTCGTGTAATTGTGTCATGTTGACCCGACCCATTTATTAAACATGTTAACCATGTCATGTCGGGTTACCCGTTTAATAAATGGGTCATGTTCGTGTTTGCCACATCTGACCTGTTTAATAAACGGGTCGTGTTCGTGTTGAGGTATTCTGACCCGCCAACGTGACCTACCGACCCGACCCGATTGCCACCCCTAGTTATAATTCAATTGAAGGTCATACGAATGATCATATTGGAACTTGAAAGATGTAAAAAAAAGAATATGCTAATTAGTAATTACTATGATCCAAGTTGATCAATCATCTTTTACACCGATCCTAAATGGCTATTTCTAGTTTGTACTTAAACTGACTTAAAGCCACCTATTTTAATTTATGCACATTCTATACTTACTCGATTTCTATACCAAAAGCCAAATGACTGTTCACTTTGCAACCAGACCAAGCTTTACACGAACTCATTTTGGTACCAATCTTAGATTCAAACCGATGGGTACCAAAATCATTTTAATAGTGGGTTTACATCATCATTGGTATTAACAAAATTAGTTTGCTATATGATAAATACCTTTCTTGACCAAGGAAAAATAAAAATCATAATAAAATCAAATATTTCCATCTCTAAGTTAGTGTGTTCCTTTCAATTTACCAGTGCTTAGTGCATAGAGTGAAGTTTCTTAATGTATAATCCTGTTAGAAGATAATTATCAATTTATATTTGAATCCACTAACTTGATGCAGATCTACAACTTGTCATACTTGGGACTCAAACTCAGATCAAATTGGGTTGAGATCTACTTGTTATATAACATGCATCTATAATCATGTTTGGATCTTGGTTCTCCCGACTCATTCTCATTCAAGCTATGTGCATTAATTTTTAGATGCAAAGGGTGATGAATTCTCAACTTTTTAGGTGGCTAGTAATATAAAAGTAAATATTAATCTATGAATTTTACAAGGTTAAATATCGTGGTAGTATTATAATAAAAATGTGGCATTATAAATCTTAGATATATGCTTACAAGATTATGTACATATATTTCAAATTCAGATTCATTTATACCTCGTAATTTGAATTTAATTCCTAATAAAATGAAGAAAAAAAAACAAAATTGCTAACATTATAGAGGGCCCACTAGGTTGGGACGTCCCACGCTAGGGATGCCTCTTTTCCAACTATTTTAACTTGAAAGAAATGTCTAACTTTCATTTCTTATGCCAAGTAGTCAATGTTTTATTTTAGGAAACTCTTTTTTTTCCTTGACTTTAGGTTCAAGGAGGTTCTTTATAAAATTTCTAAATTTTACAATGTAGAAATTGTTTCATTGGATCGGCCCACATAGGGGGGCATCCCACCCTATGGAACACCTACTTTTTATTAAATGTGATAAGTTTCTAAATTCCATTCCATAACCTTTCCAAGTTTCAAATTTTTAAATGGACTTCCATTTTGGATTTCAAGTCTAATCAAGATCCAAATCCAAATTGGACTTCTAATAATCTAAACCTAAATTCACCTTAAATTTAATTCAAAATAAATTAAATTCTAAATACAAATTTGCTCGAATTAAGCTAAATTCTAATTCTAATTTAAACCCAATTTAACATTGAATTTAAATTTAACACTTATTTTAAAATATCAAATCATATTTTTTATATTTATTAATTATAAAAAATTATAGGTATTATATTCAACTTCAAATTCAAATAAGATTCAAATTGATGATTAAGTCAAATTTGAGCTAAATTAAAACTCAAAATTCAATTCACAATAAACTCCAAAATTAGATCCAAATTAAATTCAAATTAAATTCAGATTAAATCTGATTAAAAATCAAACTCAATTAATTTCAAATTCCTAATTTGAAATTCATTCTAAATCCAAATTAAATCTTGAATTACTCTTTAATATCATCTTAAGTTCAAATACTATCTTAACGTTAAATTTGTCTTTAGTCCTCATAAAAATATCGAAAATTCGCGGGGTTTACATGCTTCCCTCTTTAAAAAAAAATCATCCACAAAATTTAACTAGGGTTACTTACTGAATAAACAACACACGGATGCCTTAGCCTCGCATGCGATTGAGCATATAGCAACCCCATGGAAACAACCCCCAACATAACCTCACCACCAAAGGGACAAGGTCTTTCGAACCCCAACCCAAAGACTAGTTGATGATTGCATACCATAGCGAACAACATGATCGAGACTCGTTTGTCAGCATCGTGCTTGCACTCGCACAACCCTGTGCCACCATGCAAGGTTGACATCGCGCCATGGGCCACCTCCCCGTGCATCCAAGGCCATTGCCCACGTCCCATGAAAGATTTGCACTACACACGGACACCACCATGCACTCTCAATGCTACCTGTGAGATATAGGAGGTGTATGTGCCAAGACAAGCCAACCAACTCAAGCAAGAGATCCCTTATATAGGTGTTTTGGGAGCTGAGTGCCCGCTGGTCGGAGGAACCCGAATAACGCTTGGAGAACCATAAATTTTTTTGACTCTCAAATCATTCAAATTCGACTTCACCAATGTGTTCCTCATATTCCATTTACACGGTGTATTTTCAATCTTGGCCCCAAACAACTCCAAATGCACAATAGACTTTTGCCTTCAAGATTTTGTGCATGTAGTCGTGCGCACGTGCCACGCTCGTGGTGATGATATGAACCCACAAGGAGGACTAGCCAGACCCCACAAGCTTTGGTGCACATGGGCCATGCACAACGCCCAAGGAGGATCCCATGCATGACTTTTATGAATATGCATTTTTGTCTTAGCTGTTGGGGATGCTTTTCCTCTTTTTTGGTGTAATTAAGTGGATTACCAACATGACACCACTTAGCTTAGTTAGGCAACATCTACTTTTTGTTTGCATGTTTATCATGGGCCAAAAATAGCAATAGGCACCCCATGCTCGAACACTTTTGTGACTTTTTTATACTAGCCCAAAAAGGGCCTTTTGAAGGCTTAGGCCTTAGGGTTGGGAATGACATTCTCACCCTCTTTTGTATGAGACATATAAAAGCCTCTAAGGCAAACTCACCCAACTAATGAAATAGAATTTTGAATTCTCCTTGAAGGGCGACTCACATTTCTCCCTATATCTTCTTCCTCATTTGGCGTACAACCATTTCAGCAGTGGTTCAGCAACTTCATTGTTGAACCTTAAGCTTAAGACGTGGATCTTTTTAAGCCTTGATGTAGTTGTGTGGTTCTCAACTCCTCACCCACCACGATCAAGGAAGTAGTAAGCGTTCGTGCTTCCAACCTCCTTCATCGGTAATTGTCATGGATCGAGGTAGGTGGCTGCTTCCAGTCTCTTCCTTGTAGCATCTGGTTCAACCTTTTTAACCTTCCCAGACTTTGGCTCGTCACAAGGAGACTGCAACCTCCATAGGTTGTTGGCCTTCCCTGTGACCCTACGCTTGGTGCATCGGTTGTGCCATAGCCGCATGCGCCCAGACCCTTGGGAGTAGGGCTTGTTCTAGACGTGCGGTGGAGCGTGCTCTCACACGCACACACCTTCACACAGTCACCTCAGCTTGCACGCCTCCTATAATAGGCCACTCATGTGTAGCTTGATCTTTTCACATGTATCGACCAGTCCACACGTACCACGACCTAGAATTGACTCTCCTTAAGCCTCCTTCAATCACGTGAAGACCTTCCTAAGGGTGAAAGTCCTATGGTAGGGTGTAGAGAAAGGAGAGAGAGGAGCTTGAGAGGGGGTGAGAGAGAGAATGCTTGAGAGAATAATATTTGGCAAAATAAGGGGGGCGTGAGCCCCTTCTCTCTTTAAATAGAGCAAAATTTAGGTCAAGGACTAGGGCTAACCTCAGCCTTTGATCTAATCTCAACGGGGTTACTAAATCTTAAGGTAATTTACTTTCCTTTCTTCTCTTTTTTTTTTTTTTTGTCTTAAAATTTGCATTTTATTTTTTCTAACTAGTGTAGCCTATAATATGTATATTATAAAGTATACTACATATTATATATATCTTACCTTAACCTTAGAGAGAGGGTGGGTCGACCCCCATGGTTGACCTCCCTTTCCATTTCCAAAATTCACATGTTTCTTCTTTCTTTCCTTTTTCCATGTCTTTTTTTATTTACATAACTTAGTTTAATATATATATATATATATATATATATATATATATATATATATACATACATACTATGTAATAGTCTACATGGGGTGGTCAACCCATGTAGTCCAACTCTTTTCTAATTTAAAAATGCCAACTTCCTTGACAAGCAAGCAAGTTGACTATTCAACTTCTTCTTTTTTCCTTTTCTTATGCCTTGCACTATAAGAAAAATGCCAAATAGCGACGGACTTTTGTGATGAAATTTTTTCGTCGCAAAGTTACGATGGATTAGCGAGAAAAAAACATTTGTCGCTAAGTTCGTAAATATTTACGAAATTAGCGACGAACAAACATTCATTGTCAACTCCCTTGCTAAGTAGTGACGGATTAGCGACTGAAATTTTATGTCACAAAACCCAACGCACTTAGTGATGGAATAACTCTGTCGCTAGTTAGCGATGAAGTTTGCGACGGAAAAATTTCATCGCAAAAGTTCGTCGCTAACTGTCGATGTAAATCCCCATAGGGCACGGAATCGATTTTTTTTTACTCTCACTCACACCGCTCTCTTTCTCTCTCACCCGCGCCGCTTTCCGTCCTCTCTCTAGCTACTGCCCCCTCCCTCTGTCCAGCTACCGGCAAAATCCCCCCTCACACCCTCCAACTACCGCCCCGTCCCTCTCTCCGGCTACCAGCGACCGCCCCCCAGTCTCTCAGGTAACTCCCTACCCCAGTCTTCTTCTTCTTCATCATCTCCTTCTCGCTTTTTCTCTTCTTCATCTTGTTTCGGCAGGGACGTCACCCCTACCATCTGTCATTTTTCAGCAGACCGGCAAGGGTGATGCCCCTGCCGCCTGTCATTTTTCAGCAGACCGGCAAGGGTGATGCCTCTGCTGCCTTTCTCCTTGGTCAAGCAGGGCCGAGCCCTTATGCATCCTGCCTCTCTATCAAGCAGGGGCTTCGCCCCTGCCGCCTTATTTTCCAGCAAGGGAGATGCTCCTTCCCCTCTCATTTTTATGGTAGGTAGGGGCAGAGCCCCTACCTGTCTCTATTTTTTTTTGGCAGGCAGGGACAATGCCTCTGGCGCCTTTGCAATTTTCGGTAGGGGTAAAGCCCCTGCCTCCCTTATTTACCAAACAAGCAGGGGTGAGGCCCCCTGCCACCATGGGATGTTTGGCAGGGGCCCTGCCCCTACCCATGTTTTTTCTCGTCTGGCAAGGGCGATCCTCCCTGCCGCCTCTGGATTTTTTTGGTAGGGGCCTCGCCCCTGCCTTTGTTTTCCTTAGGCATGCAGAGGTGAGGCCCCCTGCCGCCTTTGAATTTTCGGCAGCCCTCTGCCTCTTTCCTCTTGGTCAGGCAAGGGCTTTGCCTCTGCCGTCTTGTTTTCCGGCAGGCAAGGGTTCACCCCTTGCCTCTGCCACCTTGTCCTTTGTGAGGCAGAGGCCTTGCCCCTCCATCAATTTCCAGCAAGGAGGGCGAAGCTCTGCCTCCTATAGTCTGCCAGGGGCCTCAGCCCCTACCGCTCGGGTTTTTTGACAGGCAAGGGGCAAACCCCCTGTCTCTGTGTGTTTTTGACAAGCAGAAGGGTGCCTCGATTTTTGTTTTGTTTTGTTTTAATCTGTTTTAACATTCAACTAAGTTTCTTGTGTGATTTTCAACAGGTTTTACTGTTTTTCAGTAAATATAAGGAGCTCTGAGCACTGTGCTTGTAAAGGATTTTTGGTGAAAAGCAATTCAAATCGGGTAAATACCTGAGGTGAGTAAGTGATGCAAGCGCATTATATGTTATTTAATTTATTAGATGCAACACTTTTTTGTTCACACACTCACTTAGTTGTGGATATCTAGGACTACTTTGATGGAGTTTGGAGATCATGTTGAGCATGAATTCAATGTATGAGAATAGAAGTGTTCTTATTTTTGGAGTACGAATTTCATGCTAGGCATGATAGTAGTTAGTAGGATATTGGAGTGTGTTTGTTGTCGGTACATGTTTGATATTGTTTTGATATGAATAAGTTGAATGTATTGCAATGTTTGATGTTTCTATATCCATGCTTGCATGAAGTTATTTTCCATTTGATTATGCCTTCTATGTGAAATTGTATCCTAAATTTTTTGTTCAAATGAATATATTTGTGTCATTATAGCATTATTAAGATTTTTTTAACTAGTGATGAAAATATCTGTAATATTTTAGGAAAAAATGGATGCAAATCGTGAATGAATGTATCGTAGGATAGTTGATAATGAGGTGTCGCATGAATATATGAATAGTGTTGACAGTTTTATTGAATTCACAACGACAAATGTCAGTACAGTGGATCCTACCGATCGGATCAGATGCCCTTGCACGATGTGTAAGAACAATCAATTTGTAGAACCTCATGACATTAGACATCACCTATACATGAAGGGTTTTGTTAGTGGTTATCAAAATTGGACGCTTTATGGTGAAGAATTTTGAAATAATTATGACGCGAGGGTGGATGTGGTGCATAATAATTCATATGGGGACCTCATATTTGATGTCGCAGAACCAGAAATGGGTCCTACTTTGGGACATAGTGATGCATCAACTGGGGTAGAGAAAAAGCAACAAACGATGCAACTAGTACATTCTATGACTTACTTAAAGATGTTGATGAACCACTGTGGAATGGTTGCGAGAGTCACACTATCTTGTCTGTAGTTCTTTAACTACTGAATTTGAAGTACGAGTTTAATTTGCGTTAATCATGTTTTGACCGTTTGTGCTCTATTGTAAAGAGTATGTTGCCCAAAAATGAAAAAATGTCACAAAATCTCTACCGTGCGAAGGTTATGGTAAATGCTCTAGGTATGGGGTATCAAAAGATATATGTTTGTCCCAATCACTGCATGTTGTATTTTAAAGATCAAGAAAAAAGCAAATCATGTCCATCATGTAGACATCCTCGGTTCAAGCAAAAAACAAAGGGAAATGGTATCACAAGGTCAAAAGAAGTGTCGTATAAGTCACTCTACTACTTTCCTCTCATCCCTAGATTGCAACGTCTTTATATGTCTTCGAGGACAGCTAAACAAATGATATGGCATGCAAATAAAGTTCGACATGATGAAGACATGATCACACATCCTGTTGACGTAGAAGCTTGGAGGCACTTTAATCGTACTCATCAGAACTTCGCTTTGAAAGTAAAAAATGTTAGGTTAGGTTTATGTACATATGGATTTAATCCATTTGGGGGTAGATCAACCCCATACTCATATTGGCCAGTATTTGTCACCCCATACAACCTTCCTCCAAGCTTGTGTATAAAGCATCAAAATCTTTTCTTGTCTCTATTGATCCCTGGTCTGACATCTCCCGGACAAAATCTTGAAGTATATTTGAGGCCATTGATTGATGAACTGAAAATATTGTGGGATGACGGTGTTCTGACATACGATACCCATAAAAAATAAAACTTTAATATGAAGGTTGTTGTTCTATGGACAATCAGTGACTTCTCTGCATATAGTATGTTATCTGGTTGGAGCACACATGAGAGGTTAGCATGTCCGTACTGCATGGAGGATATAAAATCGTTTAGATTGACGCATGGAAGAAAGTCGTGCTGGTTTGATTGTCATCGTCGATTTCTACCCAGCGATCATCTGTTCTGACAATAAAAGAATGTGTTTCGAGCAGGCACAACTAAAATGGAAGGTCAACCAAAAAGGTTGTCTGACATAAAGTTTAAGAAGATTGTGATACTTTCTATGTGAACTGACAGATGCCCGTAGGGCAACGCCCTTTATTGGATTTGGGAAGGATCACAATTGAACAAAAACATCTATATTTTGGAAACTACCATATTGGCCAACCTTATTGATACGACATAATTTAGATGTCATGCATGTGGAGAAAAATGTGTTTGATAATATATTCAATACAGTAATGAACATGAAAGGAAAAATGAAGGATAATCTGAAGGCACTTATGGATTTAAAAGTGATATGTAAAAGATCAGAATTAGAACTCAAAGAGTACAATGGCAAAGTACTGAAACCAAAGGCAAGGTATGTGCTTGGTACAGATCAAGTAAAGCTGGTATGTCAATGGTTGAGACAGTTTAGATTTCCAGACGGCTATGTTTCTAACATTGCTCGGGCTGTGAAGATAGACGATGAACAGTTATATAGGTTGAAGAGTCATGATTGTCATGTCATTATGCAACGGTTGATACCCCTAGCATTCCATGATATGTTAGACAAACCTATATGGAGGGTACTGTCCGAGTTGAGTAGATTTTTTAGAACATTGTGCACATCTGAAGTTGTAGTATCTGAGGTAAAGAATCTAGAGAAATCTATCGTAACTACTATTTGTCAGCTGGAGAAGATATTTTCACCAGCATTTTTTGATGTTATGGAACATGTGGTCATACATTTACCATATGAACTAAGGGTTGGTGGACCTGTGCAATATCGGTGGATGTACCCATTTGAAAGGTATATATTTATTTAAAATTTTCTTTTAAATACTATTGAGAAATTTATTGTAATCTGAGATGTATATTGTTGACAAATACATGTTTGACCTCAAAAAAAAAAGGTTCGGAATAAAGCAAGAGTAGAGGGCTCTATTTGTGAGGTGTACACCTTGGAAGAGATTTCAAATTTCTCATCTATGTACTTTGAACATCACATTCCAACACGTTACACATGCCCACCTCGTAATGATGATGATGAATAATTAACTGGAACTGACAAATTGTCTATATTTCAACCACTTGGACATACATTTGACAGTTGTCGGTCAAGACTCTTGGAAGATCGAGAGCAAGACGCAGCACAAATATATATCCTTTTCAATTGCTCAGCAATCAACCCATATATTGAGTAAGTATAGTTAATATGTAACATTAAGTTTACATGGTTTGGTAAAATATGTTTATGTTAAGTGTAGACGATTTTATCTGGAATTGCGAAAAAGCTTTCACAACTCACTGATGAAGAAGTACAGAAAGAACGTGAAAATAAATTCGTGGCATGGTTGAAAGAGTTGGCAAGGACGATTGTATACATTTTTCCCTTTATACAACAATAAGATACTTGTCGTGATCATAGTCCTTGTTTGTGCTTGTAGGTCTACCATGGTGATGTTAAAGATCAAGGAATATGTGATTTACAGAATGGTCCGTCTAAAGTTGTGCAGTGTTACAACGGGTATATCATAAATGGTTATCGTTTTCATACAAAAAACTACAATGTCAACAAGTCAACGATGAATAGTGGCGTGTGCATCAAGGGTAGCAGCTATGGTGAAAATGAACATGACTACTACGGTGTTATAGAAGAAATAATGGAGTTGACTTACTTAGGAACAAATAACAGGTTAACTTTATTCAAGTGTCAATGGTTTGATCCCACAGCAACTAGAGTCGACAAAGTCTCAGGCATTGTAGAGGTGAATGACAAGTTAAAGTTTGGAACATATGAACCATTTATATTAGCCTCACAAGCTCAACAAGTGTACTATACATCATATCCGACTACAAGGAAGTCAGATAGAAATGAATGGTGGGCAATTTGTAAGGTGAAGTCAAAACTATACCCCAAGTATGATCAGTTACAGGAAGACAAGATTGATAAAGAGGATGAATACTACCAATCAGATGATATGTATGACTTCTCTTATGGTCACGATGTCACACATGGTATGCATGTCATATCTCTATTGGCTTATGACACATGCATGGAAGAATGTGATCCAAATGATATATGAAGTGGATGGACGCTAAATGAAAAAGAAGAAGATGATGACGAAGAGGAGGAGGAGGAGGAAGAAGGCTATGAAAGTCAGACAAGTGATGATGAGTCATTCACGAGCTAGTGAAATACAACTTGTAATATAATTTGATCTAAATGATTAGAATAATTTAAATGTATGGCAATGTATTATATTGATTTGAATATATTAAAATGTGTTGCAATGTTTGAATGTCTTGCATGAAGTTTTTTTCAATTTCATATGAATAATTTGAATGTATTGAAATGTATTATATTGATTTGAATATATTGAAAAGTGTTGCAATGTTTGAATGTCTTGCATGAAGCTTTTTTCAATTTGATATGAATGATCTGAATGATTTGAATAATTTGAATATATTGAAATGTATTGTAATGTTTGAATGTCTTACATGAAGGTTTTTTTAATTTGATCTAAATGATTAAAATGATATGAATGTATTGAAATGTATTGTATTCATTTGAATATATTGAAATGTGTTGCAATGTTTGAACGTCTTGCATAAAGGTTTTTTCAATTTGATCTAAATGATTAGAATGATATGAATATATTGAAATGTGTTGCAGTGTTTGAATGTCTTGCATGAAGCTTTTTTCAATTTCATATGAATGATCTAAATGATTAAAATGATTTGAATATATTGAAATGTATTGCAATGTTTGAATGCCTTGCATGAAGGTTTTTTCAATTTTATCTAAATGATTAGAATGATATGAATGTATTGAAATGTGTTATATTCATTTGAATGTATTGAAATGTGTTGCAATGTTTGAATGTCTTGCATGAAGTTTTTTTCAATTTCATATGAATAATCTGAATGATTAGAATGATTTGAATGTATGAAAATGTATTGTATTGATTTGAATATATTGAAATGTATTACAATGTTTGAATGTCTTGCATGAAGTTTTTTTCAATTTCATATGAATGATTTGAATGTATTGAAATTAATTATGTTGATTTAAATATATTGAAATGTGTTGCAATTATTGAATGTCTTACATGAAAGTTTTTTCAATTTGATCTGAATGATTAGAATGATTTGAATATATTGAAACGTATTGCAATGTTTGAATGTATTACCAGTACATTTTAATTTGTTAGAATATGGTTCGTGGAGGACACAGTCATCGAGCAACCAGTGGTAGTTAGTCCAAGTCTTCTTCTTCACGGGCTCCTTCGATAGGTATATCATTTAAATAATTGTATATTTGATTAGTTGAAATTTACATTATATGAATTTCTAACTCATTGTTCTGTAGATGCTGTTTCGCCTACACATGACCCACATATGCCAGATGCAAGGTCTTCTCCGTGTGACCCACGACAAGTAATTCAAATAGTGTATATTGATGGTCGACCGTAAGTATTTCATTGTCACTTGTTCAATATTTAACTTATAAAAAATATATATTGGTGATCGATTATTAATGTGTATTTTTTCATGTGCAGTGCAAGGTTTGAGCAACAAGAAGTAATACGAGAAATTACGAAGTCATTACTGCATCATCTTTCAAGACCGGTAGCACAATGGAAAGAGTACCCGAGAGAGGTGTTGGATAGCTTAATTTTTTCATTCATGGCATGTAATCATTTATCATAACAAGCAGTGTTTTATTAAAATATGTGCTAACATTCTGAAAGTATTTATAGGCCTCCCATCGCTTCGTGAGTGAAAACGAGGAGAAGGACACAAGGGTAGTGTGGCAGAAGGTGGCTGTCAATCGATTTGCCGACATGCTGCACAATATGAAGATTGCAGTAAAAAAAGCAGTTGGTGGGATAGATGATCCACTGCAGTGGAAGGGCCATGGGCCGGCTACTGTCAGGAGAAATTATTGAGAGGGCATGTGCGACAAGTGAGAGAGCAATGATTTTTGAAACCGCTCAGCAAAAGCTGCACAAAACCGATCAGCGATGCCCGATGTGCATCTACACACAGGTGGATCTAGGACTTTTGGGAGCCAACAGAAGAAAACGGTAAGTCATCAATATATATATTATCAAATTTATGAGTATTTCTGCATACTTATTAATCAATTTTTTATATCATGTCACATTGCATGAAGCAGAAAAATGAAGCATTGTGCCTTACAAGGATGTGTTTGTTGAAACACATAAATGTAAGAGCACGAGAGATTTTGGATCAGAGAAGGCGAGACTGACAACGGTATGCATTTATTGTATTAATAAACATTGTAATATACAAGTTACTTTAAATTATGTTATCATAAATATTGTAATTCTTAATTATTAATTTATATTCTAATTTTTATTTTGTAGGAGTCATACGAGCAGCAAATGATACAACGATATGGTAATGACTCCACTCAGCATCTGTCTTTTGATCTTGCAGCATGGGTGACTGCTACAGGTGAGCCAAAAAAGGGTCGTGTTTTCGGGTTTGGGAGTAACATGAACACCACACCAGTTGTTGCCTCCTGCAGCCCGGGCTCACAGAGTTCTCTCGCCAGCATCAACTCCCAACGTCCTATTGACCCTACTGTGTCTTGGGATGGTGTTTATCAGTATCTTGAAGACAAATGCAACACTTTTTAAATAAAGTCATTCCCAACCTTGTCCGTAATGAGTTGTGCAACTTTTTTCAAGAAAGTAGAACTTCATCTGCATTCAACATGAGCTCAGGTACCCGTCAGATATGCATGATTGAGTTGCTATAAATTTTTTCTTATAATTTTTTTAATGTCTTTCAGTTTATTACTAGTCTATTTGTCATTCAACCATTTACTTTGTTGCATTAGATTAGACGGATTGCATATAATTTATTTCATTATGTTTTGTTTATAAATACTAACATTTTGGTTCTCTTTTGTAGGATGATGGAGATGATCAATGTAGAGAAACTGATTGAGGCATGGAGGAAGGGGCAGATCAAGAAAATGAAGAGGATGATGCCCAAAATCTTGGCGAGGATTAGATTTTTTTGTTTAATTTGTTTGACAAACTTGTAACTAATTATAACTTCGTAAGGATTGTACTTAGTAGTTAAAGTTTGCTTAACTTAGCATTTTTGTTTAATTTGTATGCATTTTTTATTTGTATTGTTTTTTTATAAGCAGGATATATGAATTATACGAGAAATTTTTCTCGATTTTCAAAATATTTAAAAAAATTATTTAAAATTTTTATAACAAATTAGCGATGGAGTAGCGATGGATAATATCTGTCATTGTTCGGTCGCCAATTTGAGGTAGTCGTTGGTTTGTGGAAAAATTCAAGCCATCGCTAATTAGCAATAGAAATTAGTGACAGATAATCATCCATCGATAAATGGTAGTGACAGAAATAGCGACAGATTAAATTCTGTCGCTTAACCAAATCGATCTTAGTTTATCGATGAATTCACGATGTACATGATCTGTCGCTAATCCATCGCAACATAGCGATGGATTGGGGGTAGATAAATTCTGTTGCAATTTAGCGACTAGGGTTATGTGACGGATGATATCTGTTGTTAGTCTGTCGCAAAATTCATCGTAAACATGTACAACGATGGATTAGCGGTGGATAGCATTTTTATTGTAGTGTTGGTTTCCTATTCTATTCATGGGTCCAGCCCTTGCTGGACCCTTTTAGGTCCCTCTAAAAATGGCGCCACCCCTTATGGGGTTTATTTTTGACAAATATTAAGTTTTGACTTTTTTCACTTTTACCTTGTTTTTGGTAACTTTCAAATTAACCTCAATTTAATTTTTTTTTTATTATTTTCAACTTTAAATTAGGATGCCACATAGGATGGGTTGCCCCACCTATAGACTCCTACCATTTTATAAATTTTAGTTAATTTTTAAAAATCATTCCATGAAATTCAAATTAAATTTATTTTAAATTCAATTGAAATGTTTTACAAATTAATTTATAATTTACATGAAATACTAAAGCATATAATTTAGTTAAATTAACACCCAATTTACATGAAATGCTAAAGCATATAATTTAGTTAAATTAACACCCACTACATTTTCATTAATAAAATTCTAACATTAAAAATATTTAAATTATTTATTTTAATTTGTTCCCTCGAGACTAAAATTCAAATTTTACCAAAAGTGTGAATCGAAATTCCAAAAACTCTAGGCATGTAAGGTTATATACATTTTTTTTACTTTTTAAAATTTTCAACAAACCCTATGTTATCATTGCAAAATTTTACTTTTGTAAGTCAAATTGACCTTTGAAAAAGATTTTGAAAATAACTCTCCTTCGTTTTAAAATGCAGGATAATTCCAAAGAATGGGACTCTCCTGTCGGTACGAGATTCAACCATTCCTGGCACCATAACCAGAGGTAATTGAACAAAAGATCAATCTGGTGTTTTGCTTTATTCAAGTTGTCTAAATCGATGTTCTATTCCCTAAATGCACAAAGAATCAGGCATGTGCTATGAATTTCAGAAAATGTAGATCGAAAATATGATATATGCTTCAAAGATTTGGAAATACTTGTAAATATTTACAAATGAAGACATCTTGAAAATCGTGAATCATGTCTGAGAAGCCTCTTTGAAGGTTGATTTCTGAAGAAAAGATTGAATTCTGAGAAAACTTTGAAGATTTTTTTGAGAAAAATGATTTTTCTAAGTTTTGAACCCTTGAATTGATCAAAAGGATGGGCGTGTAGCCTTGTGAAAATCATTCATGATGCAATCTAAACCTAGATGAATGAATGAACGTAACTTGTAAAAATATTTTTTGAAAAATTTGAGAAAATCATTTGAAAAAGAAATTTATATGCCATATAGAATTTTGATGAAATAAATTCTCTACATATCCCTGACTATGACCACGAATATGTATTGAATAATGCCTTATTTGGTTCTAAAAGAAGAAAATAATTGGAAAAAACTTTAAAATATGCAATGATTTCTGAAGATGCCTAAGAGTGGAGGTTGATTGTAGCTTAGAAAAAGATGATAAATCTAGGTTTTGTTCGTATTCTGACTATGACCACAAATACGAAATCCACCGAGTTTATCAACTCCTTAGAAGCTAGTGCATGTGCTATTCGTGTAGACCATTGTGAGTTCAAATATGCATGAATCATCATCCATCACACATTAATATTATTGAAAAATAAAATTATATGCAATGCAATCCTATTATAAGCAGGAAAAGTAAGTTCTTATTCTAAAGTTTGCATTTAATTTACATCACTAATTAAATTTAAATAAAGAAGAATAAAAAAAATACAGTCTTGAATATCCCTGTAAAACTAGAAAACTTGTTTGTGAAAATATGTTAGCTTTTTTGAATTTATCTATTAATATCTAGAAATCATTGGATTTATCCATATATAAGCCTTTTTTCAGGTTTTCCTAAAATAAATATAAAAAAATATGATACAAAATTAAAGAAATAATAAAGATAAACAAATTTGAAATTCATAATTTGGAGAAAAATGATAAAAATACTCTTGAAAACAAAACTATGGCCTTGAAATCAGGGTTTTCAGAAAAGATTTTGGTAAAACTTTGGATTTAGGACTCAAATGGATTCAAATCAAAGCCAAATCGGGTATGAAGTACCATAGCATGAATATAAACATGATCAAACATTAAAAATATCAAACTTTTTATAAAAAAATCGAAATATCACAAAAATAGTGATTTTCGCTCGTGTTTTACTCAAATCGGGACTTTGCGGGCACCCTATTTTCAAGATTTAATCAAAAAATATATCAAATGAATTAAAAATCAATAAAAATCAACATGAATGGTTTTAATAACCCTAAAATTAAATTTTATTCAAAAATATATATTTTTGATATTATTTTAATAACAAAATTGAATAAAACCCTAAAATACACGATTTTGCCTACGGGCACATACCTATCACAGTGTCAGACCCGAATCAGGAATCAAATCACCATGAAAATTTATAAGCATTTATAGAGAGATACTAGACATAAAAATAGATATTTTCCTTTTTACAGATCAGAAAAATCATCTTTGGTTAGGAGATATTGTTCCAAAAATATATGCTCAATTCCGACGAATCAATAACGAGTTGAAATAAGTACATCCGATTTTGGGTATAAGGAAATAGCAAATCCTATTCAAAAATTATAAAATTTTAGCAGTGAACAGCAGATACACAGAGGAAGAATTTTCATTTTACGGATCATCGATCGGATCTCTGGTGAGGGAGATACGATTGACACAAGTCAATCTAGGGTTTAGACAATGCATAACAGACTCTGTAAAACCGATTCTACTTTCTAATAGAGGAAAAATAGCAAACAGTTGCATACAAATATGAAAAATTTACAGTATATACTATACATCAAGACAAATACATTACAACTTACGGATCATCCATCGGATCTTTGGCGAAGCGGATATCGCCTCGACAGGTTCTTCCCGAATCCACATAGCGATTTCATGGTTTAAAAAATAAGTTTCAGTTTTCTATTTTTTTTTACAGGGTTCCAGAATCCAAAATAATCCACTTTTGTGTGGAAAGTTACTGACAAACGCTTAGACCAACCTTAAAAACATCATATTTTTTTGACAGAAACTTAAACATGAAACAATGTGATTTCCGTGTGCCCGGGATTGAAAATCGAGTATTATCAATAAAGCTTGCAAAACCCTAATCTAAACATGAAAATAATAAGAAAATTATGCAAATAATATCACAAAATTGTATTTGATGATTGAATGACCAAACTAAACATTAATATGATAAAAAAAATAGGGAATACATGGTTAGAATTTGATTTAGCCTTCGAAAAGAGAGATTTGACCCATTTAACAGGTGAATCTCATCTTTTAATGGGTTTAAATAGAAAAAACAGTATTTCCGCCGATTTGAATGGATTGGAATCATGAAGAATACCCTCAAACGGCGTTAGATCACTTTCTTGAATTGATTTTATGGTTCTTGATTGAAAACTATGCTTGAATCCAACAAATAAGGGGCGACTATGGTGAAAACTATAAAAAAAAAGCATGAAGAACTAATAAAATTGATGAAATAAGTTAAGTAAAACTCACCTTGGAGGTTGCTGCAATGGAGGAGGGCTTGAAGGTTGCTAGAGGAAAGAGAGAGAGCAAGAAAAGAAGAGAGAAAAGCCTAGGGGTCGACCCCCCCTTTTGCCCCTTTTTATAGTTTTTTGAAAAAGCTATTAATTAGGGCTAATTAATGCTATTTTGTCTTTTCAAAGTTTTATCTAAATCCACTAAGGGGGGAGGGGGGCAATTTTTATGAGGAATCCTAACCTAATCTAACTCTCATTAATTAACTTAACTCACCTAATTCAACTTAGAACAGTCACAAATCTGGTGCCACCTAGGCGGGCCCACACTTGTTTTTTTTTTAACTTTATATAAAACAAGTCTAAAACACTAAAATAAAGATGGATTTTTAAAATCGATTTTGACTCTTCTAACTCCTAACCTAATTAGGACATGGACTAACCCTAAGCTAACCCAAACACTTTCAAATGTGGCACCACCCAGAGTGAGCCCCACTTGATTTTTCAAAGACGCTTTTAAAACTTGAAAATAAAGGTTTTCAAAAGAGATTTAGATTGAGAATTGAAATTAAAAGTTTTTGAACCAAATAGAGTTCTGACTGGATCGAGACTCCACCAGATATGGCACCAACTATGTGGGTCCCACATCAGAGTTTTGAAAAAGTTGGAATAAAGATCAGAAATGGTTTTAAAACAGAGTTAAAATTACTGAATGAAAATCAGAGGTTTTGAAAATAGAGTCCTAAGCAAAATGAAACTTTAGACCAGAGTCCTAAACCAACTGAAACTCTAAAATTTAGATTTTTGAAAGCCAAATGAAGAAGTTTTTGAAGGATTTTCTCAAAACTAGTGAAAATAAGTCAAAAAATGCAGTCAAAGTTAGAGTCCTAAATCAACCAAAACTCCAAATAAGTCCTGAATCAACTGAAACTCTACGAAATGGACTAATTTTTGAAAACCAAGTGAAGAGAATGAAAATGGAAGTAAAAACAAAAATCAGAATGGAGTCCTAACTAGATTAGGACTCTTGGATAGAGTTATAATTGGACTGAAACTCTAGAATTTTGCTTTTTTTGAAAAACAGATGAAAGGATTTTCGAAAATAAATGAAAATAGAGACAAGCAGTGAAATCAGAATAGAGTTATGATCCGATCGAAACTCTAGGGACAGAGTCCTAATTCGACTAAAACTCTAGAATTTTGGCATTTTTGAAAGATAAATAAAAGAATTTTTAAAAAGTTTTCTCAGAATTTGATAAAATGAGCTGAAAATTGAAGTTAGGGTCAGATTCCTAGTTCAACTGAAACTCTTGAAATAGAGTCCTAAGTTATCTGAAACTCTACAAAATTAGACTTTTTTCGAGAAACAGGCGAAAAGGTTTTAAAAACAAGTGAAATGGGAGTTAAAGTAGAAATCAGAACAGAGTTCTGATCCGATTAGGACTCTGAGATAGAGTCCTAATTCGACTAAAATTCTAAGATTTTTTATTTTTCTGAAAACAGACAAGATTTTAAGTGTTTTTTGCAAAAATAGGTAAGAACAAGATGAAAACCGAAATTAGAATTAGAGTCCTGATTCAACTGCGATTCTAGGACAGAGTCCTAATTCGACTAAAACTCTTAAAATTTAGGGTTTTCTAAAAAACAAATGTGAGAATTTTAGAAAATAGATGAAAATAAGATAAAAATTAAAGTCAGGTTCAGAATCTTGATCCGACTAGGACTCTAGGGAAGAGTCCTAATTTGACTAGAACTCTAAAAAAAAATTGGTTTTCTGAGAAGCAAATGACCAGATTTTAAAAAAGACTTTTGAAAACAAGTGAAAATGAAGTAAAAAAATGAAATCAAGATAGAGTCCTGATTTAATTAGGACTCTGGGGCAGAGTCCTAGTCCAACTGAAACTCTAAAATTTTCACCAAAATGAAAGGTTTTCAAAGGTTTTCTCGAAAAGAGATAAAAATAGAAGTGAAAAATAGAGTCTTGATCCGACTGAAACTCTAAAAAAGAGTCCTAATCCGACTGAGACTCTGAAATTTTGGTCAAATTGACAAAAATGGACAATGGATAAGACTACCTCTGATTTAAAACCAAAATAAAATTTTCAAAAAGGTTTAAAAGGTAAAAAGATAGAGTCCTGATCTGAATTGGACTTTGAAAATTTAAGAAATCTGAATAATGAAGGAATCGAGAAGTGACACCACCTAGATGGGTTTCATCTAAGAACTAAGATTAGTTAAAAATTGATTTTAAAATGAATCCAGATTATTTTGTAAAGAAAATATTTTAAAATAAAAGAATATAAGATCCTGGGGGTTAACAAATGGCAAAATGTTAATTTTAAAACCCAGGTATTTGGAATTGATTTTGAAAGAAAAGTTTTAAAACTCGAATCTGGATTGAAAGATTTTGAAAAACTAGAGTGTTGGATCTCAAGAATGAGATGCAATGCAATGAAATCACATGCAATGACATACAATGACGTGAGATGATATGAAATGATATGCAATGAGATACAAAAGGCAAACCCTGGATAAGGAATTTGAAATTCCGGACCCCTGGCAGAGATAAGGATTTAAACATTTTTGTTCGCAAGGCAAGAATTGATGATTGAAATTAAGCCAAAATAGATATTAAATCTTGATTGCAAGATAAAGTATTGAAATTTATTGTAAAATTTGGGCTATGAACAGCCCTGGCTCAGATATTTGACCAATTGTTTCCCTGAAGGTTATAGAGAATGGGTCCCAGTGGCAAAGGAAAAGGCTTATGAATGAAGATGGAAATTTTGAGGTGTTTACAGATGCCCCTCTTTGCTACTAAGCCAGTTGAAAACCGAGCTTAGTGGCAAAGAAAAATACATGAAATTTAGGCTATAAAAATGCCTCAATTAGAAGATTTGACTAGATATGAAAGAATTTGTTCTGATGATAATGGCAGATATGAAATGGAGAATGGAAAAGAAAATTCACCTCATCGAGACGAGGCTTAGGCTTAGCCCTTAACCTGGATAGGATGAAAGGTACCTCATGAAAGAACGATGCTCAGGCTGGACCCTTGACCTGAACGAGAGAAAATAGAATGAAAAAGAAAATTCACCTCATCGGAATGAGGCTTAGGCTTAGCCCTTAACCTGAATGGGTAAAAAAAGAATGGAGAAGAAAATTCACCTCATCGGAATGAGGCTCAGACTTAGCCCTTAACCTGGATGAGATGAAAAATACCTAGTGGAAGAACAAGGTTCAGGTTTGACCCTTATTCTGAGAGGAAAAAAAATACCTTGCAGAAGAACGAGGTTCAGGTTTTGACCCTTGACCTGAACGAAAAAACAAAATTCTCGAAAGGAGAAACCATGATGAAACCTTCAGATTTTGCACAATAAATCCAAGAGGGGTTTGCAAAAAGAAGAAAATGGGGATCCCTAAAGTTTGAAAAGGGATTGATCTTGGGCGTCTCATTGTTGAGACTGAATGACTTTTAAAACAGATGACCTTTCGTGAAAAAAATTAGGTTTAACCCTTACCCTAAACGGGAACTGTCTATGGTGGGACAGTGGGGAACACGGGGAAGTGTGTGAATCTGAGAGCCCAGGCGCTCAGATTAAAACAATAAGGGAATGATCTTGAAAATTTCCGTTATCAAGACCTAAAGAGGGATAATAACAATGCCAAAATATATCAAAATAGACTTCAAGCTCTCACTTCATGTTGGAATAACTTAAAAATATTGTCAATAAGATAGAAATTATAGTTCAATGAAAATAATTGAAATGTAAGCACATTTGTTTAAAATATATTCTCTCTTCTACCTAGAGTACTAGCTCCAGCTGGGCTAACTTTGTAGAATCCAGAATCAAAATCAAATTTATTGTCGTTGGGTTTCTTCAAGGAAGCTATCTATTTCCTTGATATGAAAAGAAAGGAAATTGTTCTCAGTATCATAAAAGCAATTAATGAAAGGCTATTGATAACAGAATTTTACATGAATAAAGATAATTCTTGGCAGTTTGATATCTGGGGTTTACCCATGATGATCTTTTTGCACTCTTTTTAAGATATAAAAGTTGAGCTTTCCTGAGATTTGGCGAGAATTTTATCGCATCAGCCTTCAACTTGGTAATGTTCTGATTTTCTTTAGAAGAACATGTCACAAACTTCTTCAACTTAGAGATGATCTGAGTCTTCTTTGGTCCCAAGAATTGAATTGATAATATTGTCTCTTTATAAATCTCTTGATAATCTTTTGCGCTCTTTTAAGACATGAAAAGTAAGTTCTCTTGAGATTTGGCGAGAATTTCATCACATCAACCTTCAACTTGGTGATGTTCTAATTTTCCCTGGAAGGGCACGTCACACACTCCTTCAACTTGGAGATGATCTACGTATTCTTTAGTCCCAAGAATTATACTGATAAAATTGTCTCATTGAATTGAAAATCTCTTTATGATAATAGTGATCAAATATATTTTAGGGATTGGTGGGAGGTTTATCACATCAGCCTTCAACTTGACGATGATTTGAACTTTCTCCTGGAAGGACACGTTACATACTACTTCAACTTTGAGATGATCTGAGTCTTCTTTAGCCCCGGGGGTCTGACTCATCCATCAGTCTTCATCTTGACGGTGATTGAGAGACCCCTTTTACAAATAGTAGATTCTAGCTTTATTGATTGGAGAGATATTGAAATTGAGATTGAGTGAATTCTTTTATATTACCTAGGATGTTTTCACTGCCTTATTACCAAAAGAATGATTTTTAAAAATGTGTCATAGCTATGATCAATATCAATTCACTTATGACTTTTCAACATCATTGAATTTTTCCTTGGCCTGTCATACTGAGGATTTTTCTTCATCCTTTTGGTTGACCAACATACAAAGCCTGAATTTTCTTCTTTCTTCGCAAAAGTTTTGTCCTTTTGGAAGGAATACTGAAGATAATTTGAGGTAATTTTTTGTGCAATAAAGTTTTGAGATCAACAACTATTTTTCTTGACAAATTGGTAAAATATTCTTGAAATCCTTGGTGAAAGAAATTGCTTGAGGTCTAAATGACACATTCGTGGCTAAATTCTTCTCTTCTTTCTCCAAAGGAGAGACTCAGGCTTGACCCTTACCTGAATGGGTAATAAAAAAAAATACTCCTCTCTTCCCTGAAGAGAAGGTGTTTGCAAAATGAACTTTCGAAGAGAAATAAAGTTTGCTTCAAAACTCCCTATCTCTAGGCTTCTCTTATGGAAAGGTGACCGATAATAAAGATCAAAACAAATATCATAGAGGAGCAAGTCCATCACACTATCCCTGAAAAAGGGTCCTCGATGACGGGATGGCCTAACAAAAAATATTAAGGGCCATAAGGAGAACGAGCTTTCATCGAAGCTCTCCCTAGAAATAGGGTTCCTTGTGTGATAATAAAAAATTGTTTTGCAAACTGTTCACGAAACACGAGTTCCTTCAAACTCTCTTTAAAAGGGGTTCAATGAACCAACAAAAATGCATGCGAAAAGAATGAGCTTCTTCGAACTCTTCCTATAAGAAAGGGTCCCTCGCAAGAGAAATGATTGATAATTGATTTTGAGCCAATTGGCAGACGAGTTCAACACGAAAGTCAAATCTTGGATGACCATGATTGGCGGATGCAACCCGAATGTTGAAAAATAATGATTGACTTTGATAAAATTGATAACTCAAAAGTTTGCTTGATAAAAATTGATGACCAGAAGTCTGATTGACAAAATTGATGGAATGGGCGACCCACAGGTTTGATTAATAAACATTGGGTTGAGAAAAATCAATTGATGAAAATTGATTGATCCGAAGGTCTGAAAATGATTGATTTTGACAAAATTGGTGACCAGAGGTCTGATTGATAGACTGGAGTGACCCAAAGGTTTGATAAAGATTTCTTGGCTCGCAAATCTGAAGATTGGCATTGAGCCTGAACCCTAATGTGAAACTAGTGTTTGGATTGAATTTTAGAAGAGCAACCAGTATGAAAAATCAGATTTTGAAGAAGCGCCAGCATGAACACTGGGTTTTGAAAGAGTACCAGCACAAACACTGGATTTTGAAAAAGTATCAGCACAAACACTGGATTTTGAAAAAGGTACCAGCACGAACACTGGGTTTTGAGAATGTACTAGCACGAACACTAGATTTTGAAAGAGTACCAGCACGAACACTAAATTTTGAAAAAGGTATCAGCACAAACATTGGGTTTTAAAAAAATACCAGCACGAATACTAGGTTTTGAAAAAGTATCAGCACGAACACTAGGTTTTGAAAATATACCAGCACAAACACTGGATTTTGAAAAGATGCTAACATGAACACTGAATTTTGGAAAAGTACCAGCACGAACACTGGGTTTTGAAAAAGGTATCGGCACGAGCACTGGGTTTTGAAAAAGTACATGTTGATTGTGATGGGAGACTTTCAATCTTCACCATTACAATGACTTGGACAACTGTTGGGAGTTTCAGGATTTGTCCCTTATCTTGAATGGGTAAAAATTTGATGCAAATGTGCATGGATGCAAATAAATGCAAATAAGCGTAAGTAGATGTAAATGAATGATGAAAGATTTCATTTGATTCTGTCTGCATACAGGGTATTCCAAATAAAAGGCAAGTCTCATAACAAAAGATGCCCGAGTGTAGTCTGGGAGAAAGATGTTCAAATAAAAGAATAGTTGATCATTATTGAAGGAAATTTATTGAGGAACACAAAAGATAGAATAGAAGTTTTCTAAGTGTAGAATTTCTTCAAATGACGGACATTGATAGGATCGGGTAATTCTACCCCATCTGTATTAATTAAACGATATGAATTGTGTGGTAATGCTTCTTTGACCACGTAGGGACCTTCCCAGTTTGGTGATCATTTGCCACGTGGGCGATGCTTGAGATGAGTCATAAATCTAAGGACCAGATCGTTAACTCGAAATCTTCTTTCGATGACTGACTTGGCATATTTTCTAGCTATCCTCTGACGATAAGATTGAGCGTGCTCTGCAGCCTTGAGTCTTCTCTCATCGAGTAGATCAAGTTGTATCAACCTTTGTTGCTGATACTGGTCGAGTGGTAGCTCTAATAATGATGTGAACTTAAGAGTGGGTTTCTGAACATAAAGAGGCAGTACCACCTCGGTTCCATAAACAAGCTCTGAAGGAGTTGCATTAGTTGGGGTTCGAATGGTGGCTCGATATACCCATAGTGCATTATGGATTTTCTCATACCAATCACGACCTGTTTCAATGATTCTTTCCAAGATGCGAATCAGAATTTTATTTGTAGCTTTCGCCTGACCGTTCCCTTGGGGATAGTAAGGAGCTAAGAAATGATAATGAATTCTAAATTTCAAACAAAAGATCTTCATTCTCTCGTTCTTGAAGTGAGTATCATTATCTAAAACAATGTCATGTGGTATGCCAAAACGATAAAGAATATTCTTGTGGATGAACGAGACCACATGTTGGCCTTCCACTGTATGCAGAGTGATAGCCTCAACCTACTTGGTGAAGTACTCTGTTGCGGCAAGGAAATATTTGTGTTCGTTGGAAGCAGAAGGAGTAATTGGGCCTACAACGTCGAAGACCCACATTGAGAATAGCCATGGAGATACGATTGATTCTTAATATGTGGTTGGCGTATGAATGGAAGGTGCGTGCATCTGACATTGAACACACTTCTTTATGAAATGATAGCAGTCTTGTTGCATGGTTTTCTAATAATACTTTGTCTGAATGATCTGCTTAACAAGAGTTTGATGACCAACATGGCCACCACAAATACCTTCGTGCGCTTCTCGTACGACTTCCTTGGCTTCTTCTTCGTCTAAGCATTTGAAATACTCAGTACTGAATTCGTGACGATAAAACACATTGTCAAGAATAAAGTATTGAGCAGACATATGTTGAATCACTTTCTGCTCCCTCTTTGACAATTCTGGTGGAAGCTCACTGGTTTAGATGAAATTTTAGATATCATGGTACCAAGGCTTCTTCTTTTGCTCCACCTGATTGATTTGCATAAGTGGAATGAAGGCGGGCTGATCGAGTCTACCGATTTTAAAAGAGCGACAGGATTTCTCGTCTTTAAAAGACATAATGGAGCCTAGGGTGGCCAAGCCATCAGCTATTTGATTGAATTCTCTTTTGATATGATAAAGCTAACATTCATCAAAATTATCGATGAGGGCTAAAACGATCTTCTGGTAAGGGAGTAGCTTCTGATCTTTCACCTGCCATTCAGCTTTGACCTGGTTGATGATAAGCAATGAGTCATCGAAAGCATGCACTCTCTTGACATTGAAATCTTGCAGAATTCTCAGACCTTGTATTAAAGCTTCATACTCGACCATGTTATGAGTGTATTGAAAATCAAGTTTGAGGGAGAAGGGAATCATCTTCTTCTCAGGTGCGATCAATAAGATTTTGATCCCTATGTTGGCCATGTTCTTGGAACCATTGGAGAATAAACTTCAAATTGAAGACTTATGAATGTTATGGATGCGCTCATCAAGGAAATCATCACCGACCTTTACATCTTCTGACAAAGGAAAATCGGTTAGCTGGTTAGTGATGGCTTGACCTTTGATTGACTTCTGAGAGACATACTCTAAGTCATATTGCATTAACAAAACTTGTCACTTGGTGATCCGCCCACTAAGAAATGGTTGTTCAAGAATATACTTGAGAGGATTAAGCTTTGACAAAATCTTAACTTCTGATGCTAACAAGTAATGTCTCAATTTTTGACACATGACCAGTGCTAGGCATGCCTTCTCTATCTAGGAATACTTTTTCTCGTAATCAATGAAGGTCTTACTCACATAGTAAATGAAATGCTCTATCCGACTACCTTCTTCATATTGTGCCAAGAATCTACCACAAGCGATTTAATTGACCGAGACATATAACAAAAGAGGTTTTCCTAATTCTGGCAGGTCCAGAACAGAAGGATTGAGAAGATACTTCTTAATGCGTTCGAACGACTGCTGACACTCTGGTTTCCATTCGAACTTCACTCCTTTTCTGAGTAGATGATTGAAAGGTTCATACCTCATAGCCAAATTGGATATGAATCGTCGAATTGACTGCATACGTCCTTGAAGACTACAAAATTCTTTAAGATTGGTCGGAGGTGGCATTTTAATGATAGCCTTTGCCTTAGCGGGATCTACTTCTATCCCCCTTTTGCTGGCCATGAAACCAAGTAACTTGCTTGACTCTACCCCGAAAACACATTTATGAGGATTCAGCCTTAACTTGAATAAAATGAGTCGCTTGAAGACTTGACCAAGAGCATCAATGTTGTCTTCTTCTACCTTGGATTTGACCAGGATATCATCGACATATGCATCCATAATCTTATGCATCTGGTCATGAAAAATGACTGTCATTGCACGCTGATAAGTTGCCCCAGCATTCTTAAGCCCAAATGGCATGACTGTGTAACAGAAAGTGCCCCACGATGTGGTGAAGGACGTCTTGGACTGGTCATGAGTGGCCAACTTGATCTGATTATATCTGGAATATCCATCCATAAAGGAGAACATGGCATGACCATTCGTGTTGTCGATCAAGAGATCGATGTTGGGAAGTAGATAGTCATCCTTTGGAGTAGCTTTGTTGAGATCACAAAAGTCAATACAAATTCAAACTTTATTGTTCTTCTTGGGAACTGCTACAATGTTTGCTAACCAATCTGGACAATCAATTGCTCGAATGAACGCAACTTTGAGCAAATCTTTAAGTCCTTTCTTGACCTGTTGCTCGATTCAAGGATCCATTTTTCTCAACTTTTGCTTAACCAGTTTGACATACGGCTTTAAAACGAGGCGATGTTCAACCAAATTGAGATCTAAACCCAGCATATCCTTGTAAGTCCATGTGAACACATCTTGATATTGCTTGAGAAAGTCGATGAGTCTTTCCTTCTCATCTATGCTCGGACTGGTACCAATCTTGAGAATCTTCAGACTATCCTCTGAACCAATATTGATGTCTTGAGTTGGATCCTGAACTAGGGACAATGGCTCATCTTGCTTCTGAATTGTTGTGAATTTTGGCAATTCTTGAAGAGATGAATCAAATTCTGTGAGTTTTTCTGACTGCTTTGTTGTCATAATGTCTTATGTTCTTGCCTTGATCTGATAGATCTTTGTGGGCTTTGACACAATTGAAGGATTGACGACTAGTCTCCTTATTGATTGGGAAGACATTCTAAAATTTTGGGAAAGGAACAATATTTAGAGAAATTTGTCCATTATAAAACAAATTGCGCAAAGTAGAGAAAATAATAACAACGAATTTCAAAGATAAATTGTAGGGAAAGAAGAGAAGGATGGCATCCAGATAGATGAGAAAATTCGATAACTTTATTGGAGACTTGAATAAAATAATAACATTAAAGGAAATGAAATGAGATGGGACATCGTCTCTACAAAATGCAAAAATCAAAGAAATGAAGTAAAAAAAAAGAATGATGGCAGATGCTTTTAATGGATCCCCTTGACGAAGAAGAGTATTCTTATGATATCTCCTTCCTGTGAATCCCAATCCTGCTTTGCGTGGGTAATGATCAGTGATTACTGGCTCTAGCTGGTCATCTTCATTCTTGCCCAAGCCTTTGAAAGGTTGATAACCATGCTTCAATAAAAGTTTAAATCCTTTCTTGGCTTTTATGAATTGCGGGAATAAAGGATGATCTTTGAGAGTATTGTAATCAAGACGACCTCTGATCTTAAAAAAAATATGGTCCTTGCCATTGGACCATTGTTGCGGTATGCTCTGTCGATTGTGCTTCCTCGAGCTTTAAGATTTTGAGGCTTTCACTAAGAATGACCTCATCACTTTTCCTGATGATAGGGATATATGTTGTGTAGGTTGGCCTGAGAATCATAGGTTGTGGCAGCCTTTCTTCTGGATCTTCTCCCAAGATCGTGGTGATCATGCCACCTTTCGACCATTTAATACACTGATAAAGGGTAGACAGTACTGTATTTTCATTATCAATCTATGTTCGTCCCAATAAAAGATTATATGTTGGTGGCACATTGACGACATGAAAAAGAACTGTATGGACCGAATAATTGATGAATATTTCTAGAAAAATCTTTCCCTTAGAGGTCTGTCCATGGTTGTCAAAACCGTAAATAGTGATGGGATCAGGGAGATATTCTTCTTCCTTTAACCTCAAAGCTTTAATAGTCATCTCCGAACAAATGTTAAGGCTACTACCTCTATCAATGAGTACGTGGGGGACAATCATTCTCCTGGTCCGCACCACAATATATAATACATTATTGTGGAATGCATGAGGCTTAGGCAGATCCTCGCCTGAAAAAGTGATCAGAGAGTTGGTCATGGTCTGATTGACGATCATCTAGGCCATGTCTTCGGGAGTTGTGCTCAGTTTTACTTTGATTTTCTGCAACAAATCATCTAAGACCTGCTGGTGCTCAGAAGAGGCATGCGCCAACTCGAGGATTGATACATTTGAAAGAGCAGTGACTGATTGCTGGACTGAATTGGTGTTTTCTTTGACTATCTGTCCCTATCTTGAATAGTCTTGATGAAACACTTAGGAAATCTTGGAATCCTTCTGGCCACTTCAGGGGATGCCTTGGCAGGCTCCCTTGAGACATTCGGCTTACTGAAAGCTGAGACGAGGTCCATCTTTTGGGCACTGGATTGGGCCCACTATAGCACCAGGACCTAATGTTGAACATGGATATCATCCTTGGGACAAGACTGAATATGATTATGTGGCTGAAATGGATAGTCAGATATCACTGTTGTCGAGTGCTGAAGGAAGGGATGATTTAAGATAGTCATCTTTTCATCGTCGCCACCTTCTATTAAAAGGTTCTTGTCAATGTAATCTTGAATTATGTTTTTTATAATGAAGCAGTTCTCAGTGTCATGCCTCACTGTCCGGTGAAACTTACAAAATCTGTCTTTCATTTTTTCATGACAATGGGTGGATCGGCTACCTTTGAAAGCTTGATCATCTCACTGGTAAGCATATATTCGAGCATTGTTTCAAGTGATTGATCCAAGGGGTGAATTTATGGTTATAGCTCCACCCTTCATGCTTCACCTTTTGTTGTGATTTCGGTGCATGTTCATTGGCTGGCAGAGGTGGCTTGTTGTTCTGTGGGAATGATTTACCCTTCGGCTCATTCTTGCTAGGATTTGAGCCTGCATAACTGAATGATTTTTCCTCATTCTTACGATGATTCTTGCCACGACTCGCATCAGTGGAGTAAGTGAAATGAGACTTCTTCTTTTACTCTTGTTGGTTGTTGTTCTTGGTGAGGGTGATGCCCTCATATACTCTATTTTCATGCCCAGCTCAAGCCATTCAGCTCGCTCTGTCAATTCAATAAAGGTCTTTGATGGAGAGGTGGAAATCAGGCCCATTAGGGGTTATGAAAAAATATTCAGGATTAGCGACAATGCGTGTCCTTCTGATATTGAATCCCTCATTTTATTACAGGCAGACCTCCACCTGTGAATGAAATCCCGAGCCTTCTCATTTTCCTTCTGCTTGACGCTGCAGAGATGACTGAGGGTTGGTAGCACCTCTGTGTTAAATAGGAACCGCTCCATAAACAGATTGACCACCTTGTCAAATTTCTTCAACTCAAAGAGATTAATGTGTTATGAATACCACTTAGCTGTTGTTCCCTTCAGACTGCGAGGAAAACAAAGGAACAGAGCCCGGTTGTCTCTCTTGAACTTGGCACATTCAGCGAAAAACATGGCGAGATGCACTTTAGGGTTGCCAGAACCATCAAACTTGATAAACTTCTTGGGGAAATTATCGAGACTGCCATCTCTGTCTAAACCATCATAACAGTCTTCACTTGTGAAGACCTTCTTTCCCTAGTCATGGGCATGCAGATCCTTGACCATTTTGACCACGTCTTTGAGCTATGGCTTATCAGAGTCATTAACAGACTGATCCTTGGACTTATAGGCCCACCCTTGCCCCTGAGTTGACTTTCAAAGTGCATGTTGAATCTTATACTCTTCATCGGTGTCACCCATTGATTCAGCTTCGTCAGGGGTATCTTCGTGGTGATTCTGCTTTTTTGAGATCTTAATATGCTTTTTCATTACCCGACCCTTAGCCTTTTTCTTGGCTTTGCCTGAACTAGCCCCTGTTTGCTGAGTCAACATCTTTTTCATCATCTTCTTGAATAAAGCATACATCTGAGGATCAACATCATCATTGTACTGCTGGCTCTGACCCCTGGGAGATCGCGGAGATGACATTTCTTGTTCAGATGCAGATGACTGATCAATATGCTTGATGGATGTGGTTTTCTTGTCGGACCTTGTCTGAACCATGTAGGATTGCAAATGCTCTCTATAGAATAAAATGGGCAATTAGATTTGAAGAATAGTTTTTAGGACACGACAAATAGGGGAAAAATATTTGATGAGAGTTAGGTTAACAATTTGAAATATATCCCATTACCATAGATCGGGTTGTCGCTGGAATCATAACAATTGCATTGATATTCTTTATAAAAGAGATAAACAACTAAAATATGCCTTGTTACCTAGGCGAGGTCATAAAACCATAATAGAATGAGAAATGCTCGAGAAAAATAATTTTATTAATAATAAACTTGAGAAAGAGGGGGCAGACAAACAATTTGCCACCACTCATGGTAATCAGAAGACACTCGAAGACCAGGAAAAAGAGTGAGGGTAACAAAAGAATCACAACTATGCTTGGCATAATGGTATGTTCCAGACCACTGAGTAGACTTTAGATCAAATTATGGCACAATGCCTGACAATAATCGAGCTTCAATGCGCTTCTGTCTCTGTGAGAATTGTCTGACATATCGCTTTGGTTGGTAATAAACGGAAAAGAAAGGTCTGAGTAACTTGAATCTTTTGCCATATACATAGGTGTATCGAGGGAGTGACTCCTAACGGTCGAAGTAGTCCCACACGATTTTCTCTTCATGAAGGTTCTCGATCAAAAATTTATACCAAGAAGTAGGTAGTGACTTCTTGCTATTATATTTGAATGAGTTGGTGCGAGATGACACTTACCAAAGGAACCAAGACTGTAGCGCATAGATGCGCCCTTCTACTAAGATAGAATCTTTAAGCACGAAACAGGTCAATCTATGGTATAAGAAGGCAAGTGTGGCCATGGCGATAGATAGATGATTGGTCTGTCGATTTTCTCATCTTCTCAAAAGTTGTACTATTCTGATATCTGTATAGTTTTGTCCGTCCTGGAAGAAGGCTAGCCCTACGATACACAAGATCATTGCATGTTGAATCCTTTCTCACGCTACTTGGGATAAGGAGTCAACTTCTTTAAATGCTCCATAGTGTTGGTATAACTCAAACAAGTCAACATATTGGATCTCATATGCCTCTATCAGTGGCCAAGATTTGCGTCCAGTCATCCAGGCTAGAGCGCCTCGAGAGTCAAGTCCCTTGACGTTGATCAGAAACTACTATTCTATCGGATCCTCTGGCTGACTAGTTGGCTCAGGTAGACCCATAATATCTGAAAATTTGTCCAGTAGTAGAGTCATCTCTCCCCATAGAAACCAGAAGGTACAGATGTGCAGATTCTACCACTCTGCTAAGGCTTGAATCAAATTGCCATTGGCGATCTGTTCTCCCACTGCTGATGTCAGTTCCAATCCGCAGTCACTCAGATGGTCCGAGAACATATGAGAGAAGTTCTTGAGCAAAGAATAGTACCATCAGGGAATGAAAGGTCCGGTGATCTGAGTTCGATGATAGAAGAGACCTTGCCGCACCTCATAGGAGATATGGTTCTCAGAAAAGACTCAATCAAGCTGACTAGATGCCATCAAAATAGACTGAAAAATAAAGAAGAGATAAGGACAAAACTTTAAGAGTATGTGCGATTTTTTTGAAAAAGTTGCAAGCAGGATAAAAATAAAGCTGAAAATTCAAGATCCAGAGGAACGGAAGGATAGGAAATCACCAAGAGTTTTAAAGAAAATAGATGATTTGGGAAAATCGTCCAGGGTTTGATAAAATAAAAGGGAATGCTAGAAAATAAAAAAATAGGGTATTTTGAAAATCATCCAGTATTTTTAGAAAAATTATGAAAAATATGAGAAAATAAAGAGAATAAAGAGACATAACCAAAGTACATTCAATGACATCTTGTACGAACAAGTATGCACATACAACATTCCCTAAAAAGCTCACTCTAGATGCACAAATTTTAAAATAGTTGTAGGCCCCTAATCCTAACTCTAAGGCTCAGATCATCTGTGTCCAATCATGTTATGTCGTTATACTCAAGTCGAGGCTCGATGTACATGGCATAAAAGAATTTCTCTAGTTCTAGGCTCATGTTTTCCAACATCCTTGAGCGCCTGTCGATATACTTTGGACTATGGCCCTTGGTACGTGGCAGGGGGGATCAACCCAAATAGGTGGCCCAGTTGTGAGGCTTTGTCCCGAACTATGGTTCCAGAAGAAAACCCAACAACGTGGTGGCCAGGTAAAAGTAGGTTGGGTTATTTTTGAAATATGATCAACATGCAAGAAAACACTAATGACCTAAAGAAGTAAAATTTTGAAAAATTTATAAGTGGCAAATATTGTTTTTAATCAAATCCTAGATTGATGAGGATTTTATTAGACCTAAGTCTAAGTGAGCATGAATAATACCTCCTCAATTGGTCCTACCAAACCATGCCAAAGACTATATGAAATCCATGTCAACTGGGTTTGATTCTAAGCTTCTAAGTTCACAAAATATAGAGTTGACATTGTAGAGCACAATTTTGACAAGTTGAATAGAGCAAAGCACAAGATTGATCAGACGAAGATAGGTCCCATCACGGTCGCCAAACCTGTTATCATTGCAAAATTTTACTTTCGCAAGTCAAACTGACCTTTGAAAAAGATTTTGAAAATAACTCACCTCCGTTTTAAAATACAAGATAATTCTGAAGAATGGGACTCGCTTGTCGATACTAGATTCAACCATTTTTGGTACCATAACTAGAGGTAATTGAACCAAGGATCAATCTGGTGCTTTGCTTTATTCAACTTGTCTAAATCGATGTTCTATTCTCTAAATGCATAAAGAATCAGGCATGTGCTATGAATTTCAGAAAATGTTGATCAAAAATATGATATATGCTTCAAAGATTTGGACATACTTGTAAATATTTGCAGATGAAGACATCTTGAAAATCGTGAATCATGTTTGAGAAGCCTCTTTGAAAGTTGATTTCTGAAGAAATGATCAAATTTTGAGAAAACTTTGAAGATTTTTTTGAGAAAATCGATTTTTCTAAGTTCTGAACCCTTGAATTGATCAAAAGAATGGGTATATAGCCCTGTAAAAATCATTCATGATGCAATCTAAACTTAGATGAATGAATAAACGTAACTTGCAAAAATATTTTTTGAAGAATTCGAAAAAATCATTTAAAAAAGAAATTTATGTGCCTTATAGAATTTTGATGAAATAAATTCTCTACATATCCCTGATTATGGCCATGAATATGTATTGAATAATACCTCATTTGGTTTTAAAATGAAAAAATACTTGAAAAAACTTTGAAATATGCAATGATTTTTTAAGATGCTTAAGAGTGTAGGTTGATTGTGGCTTGGAAAAAGATGATAAATCTGAGTTTTATTCATATTCTGACTATAGCCACAAATACGAAACCCACCAAGTTTATCAACTCCTTAGAAGCTGGTGCATGTGCCATTCATGTAGACCATTATGAGTTCGAATATGCATGAATCATCATCCATTACACATTAACATTATTGAAAAATAAAACTATATGCAATGCAATCCTATTCTAAGTAGGAAAAGTAAATTCTTATTCTAAAGTTTGCATTTAATTTACATCACTAATTGAATTTAAAAAAAAAAAAAAAAGAAATACAGTCTTGAATATCCCTGCAAAACTAGAAAACTTTTTAGTGAAAATATGTCAGCTTTTCTGGATTTATCCAATAATATCTAGAAATTACTGGATTTATCCAGATATAAGCCTTTTTCTATGTTTCTCTGAGATAAACATAATAAAATATGATATGAAATTGAAGAAATAATAAATATAAATAAATTTTAAATTCGAAATTTAGAGAAAATGATAAAAATACCCCTAAAAACAAGACTATGGCTTTGAAATCAAGGTTTCCAGAAAAGATTTTGGTAAAACTTTGGATTTAGGACTCAAATGGATTCAAATCAAAGGCAAATCGGGTATGAAGTACCATAGCATGAATATAAACATGATCAAACATTAAAAACATCAAACTTTTTATAAAAAAATCAAAATATCACAAAAATAGTGATTTTCGCATGGGCTTTACTCCAATCGGGACTCCGTGGGCACCCTATTTTCATGAGTTAATAAAAAAATATATCAAATGAATTCAAAAATCAATAAAAATCAACATGGATGGTTTTGATAACCCTGAAAATAAATTTCATTCAAAAAAATATATTTTTGACATTATTTTAATGTAAAAATTAAATAAAACCCTAGAATACACGATTTTGCTTGTGGGCATGTACCTATCATAGTGTTGGACCCAAATTAGGAACTAAATCACCATGAAAATTTATAAAAATTTATAAAGAGATACTAGACAGAAAAATAGAGATTTTCTTTTTTACAAATCTAAAAAATCATCTTCGTTTAGAGAGATATCATTCCAACAATATATGCTCAATTCCGACTAATATATAACGAGTTAAAATAAGTACATCCGATTTCGGGTAGAAAAAAAATTAGCAAATCATATTAAAAAATCATAAAATTTTAGCAATGAACAACATATACATAAAGGAAGAGTTTTTATTTTACGGATCATCGATCGGATCTTCGGTGAGGAAGATACAATTGACACAAGTCAATCTAGGGTTTAGACAACGTATAACAGACTCTGTAAAATCGATTCTACTTTCTGATAAAGGAAAAATAGCAAACAGATGCATACAAATATGAAAAATTTATAGTAAATATTAGACATTAAGACAAAACCACTGCAACTTATGGATCGTCAATCGTATCTTTGGCGAAGCAGATATCGCCTCAGCAAGTTGTTCTCGAATCTATATAGCGATTTCACAGTTTAAAAAATAAGTTTCAGCTTTCTATTTTTTTGACAGAGTTTCAGAATCTAAAATAATCCAATTTTTTTATGGGAAGTCACTGACAAACCTATAGACCAACCCTAAAAAAATTGTATTTTTTTTACAGAAACTTAAACATGAAATAATGTGATTTCCGCGTGCCTAGGATTGAAAATCGCATATTGTTGATAAAACTTGCAAAACCCTAATCTAAACATGAAAATAATAAGAAAATCATGCAAATAATATCATGAAATTAGATTTGATGCTTGAATGACCAAAATAAATATTAATATAATAAAAATTAAAAAAATAGGGAATACACAGTTAGAATTTGATTTAGCCTTCGAAAAGAGAGATTTGACCCATTTAATGGGTGAATCTCATCTTTTAATGGGCTTAAATATAAAAAACAGCATTTCCAATTATTTGAATGAATTGGAATCATGTAAAATGCCCTCAAACAGTGTTAGATCGCTTTCTTGAATCGATTTTATGTTTTTTGATTGAAAACTAAGCTTGAATCCAACAAATAAGGGGCGACTATGGTGAAAACCATAAAAAAAAAGCATGAAGAACTAATAAAATTAATGAAATAAGTTAAGTAAAACTCACCTCGGAGGTTGCTGCAATGGAGGAGGGCTTGAAGGTTGCTGGAGGAGAGAGAGAGAGCATGAAAAGGAGAGAGAAAAGCCTATAGGTCGACCCCCCATTTTGCCCCTTTTTTATAGTTTTTTGAAAAAGCTATTAATTAGGGCTAATTAATGTGCTTTTGACTTTTCAAAGTTTTATCTAAATCCACTAAGGGGGGGGGGGGGTTATGAGGACTCCTAACCTAATATAACTCTAGTTAATTAACCTAATTCAACTAAGAAAGGTCTCAAATGTGGCGCCACCTAGGTGGGCACACACTTGGTTTTTTTAAAACTTTATATAAAACAAGGCTAAAACACTAAAATAAAGATGGATTTTTAAAATCGATTTTGACTCTTCTAACTCCTAACCTAATTAGGACATAGACTAACCCTAAGCTAACCCAAACACTTTCAAATGTGGCACCACCCAAAGTGAGCTCCACTTGATTTTTCAAAAACGCTTTTAAAACTTGAAAATGAAGGTTTTCAAAAAAGATTTAGAATGAGAATTGAAATTAAAAGTTTTTGAACCAAATAGAGTTCTGACTGGATCGAGACACCACCAGATATGGCACCAACTGTGTGGGTCCCACATCAGAGTTTTGAAAAAGTTGTAATAAAGAGAAGAAATGGTTTTAAAACAAAGTCAAAATCACTAAATGAAAATCAGTGGTTTTGAAAATAGAGTCCTAAGCGAACTGAAACTCTAGACCAGAGTCCTAAACCAACTGAAACTCTAAAATTTAGATTTTTGAAAGCCAAGCGAATTTTTTTTGAAGGATTTTCTCAAAACTAGTGAAAATAAGTCAGAAAATGCAGTCAGAGTTAGAGTCCTAAATCAACCAAAACTCATAAATACAGTCATGAATCAACTGAAACTCTGCGAAATAGACTAATTTTTGGAAAACAAGTGAAGAGAATGAAAATGAAAGTAGAAACAGAAATCAGAATAGAGTCCGAACCTCATTAGGACTCTGGGACAGAGTCCTGATCAGACTGAAACTCTAGAATTTTGCTTCTTTTGGAAAACAGATGAAAGGATTTTAAAAAATAAGTAAAAATAGAGACAAGCAGTGAAATCAGAATAGAGTTCTGACCCGACCGGAACTCTAGGGAAAGAGTCCTAATTCGACAAAAACTCTAGAATTTTGGCATTTTTGAAAGATAGATAAAGGAGTTATTAAAAGGTTTTCTCAGAATTTGATAAAATGAGCTGAAAACTGAAGTTAGGGTCAGAGTTCTAGTCCAACTGAAATTCTTGAAATAGAGTCCTAAGTTGTTTGAAACTCTACAAAATTGGACTTTTTTCGAAAAACAGGCGAAAAGGTTTTAAAAACAAGTGAAAATGGGAGTTAAAGCAGAAACTCTAAGAATTTTGATTTTTCTAAAAACAGAGAAGAAGATTTTAAGGGCTTTTCGCGAAAATAAGTAAGAACAAGATAAAAACTGAAATCAAAATTAGAGTCCTAATCCAACTGAGACTCTGAGATAGAGCCCTAATTCGAATAAAACTCTTAAAATTTAGGGTTTTCTAGAAAACAAATGAGAGGATTTTAGAAAATAGATGAAAATAAGATAAAAATTGAAGTCAGGTTCAGAGTTCTGATCCGATTAGGACTCTAGGGAAGAGTCCTAATTTGACTAGAACTCTAAGATTTTTTTGGTTTTCTGAGAAGTAAATGATGAGATTTTAAAAAAGACTTGAAAACAAGTGAAAATAATGTAAAAAAATGAAATTAGGATAGAGTCCTGATTCGATTAGGACTCTGGGGCGAAGTCCTATTCCAACTGAAACTCTAAAATTTTGGTCAAAATGAAAAGTTTTGAAAGGTTTTCTCGAAAAGAAATAAAAATAAAACTGAAAAGTAGAGTCCTGATCCAACTGAAACTCTGAAAAAAAGTCTTAATCTGACTAGGACTCTGAGATTTTGGCCAAAATGACAGAAATGGACAATGGATAAGACTACCTCTGATTTAAAACCAAAATAGAATTTTGAAAAAGGTTTAAAAGGTAAAAAGATAGAGTCCTGATCCGACTAGGACTCTAAAAATTTGAGAAATTTGAAGAATGAAGGAATCGAGAAGCGACACCACCTAGATGAGTCTCATCTGAGAACTGAGATCAGTTAAAAATTGATTTTAAAATGAATCCAGATAGTTTTGTAAAGAAAATATTTTGAAGTAAAAAAATATAAGATCTTGGGGGTTAACTAATGGCAAAATGTTGATTTTAAAACCCAAGTATTTGGAATTGATTTCGAAAGAAAAGTTTTAAAACTCTAATTTGGATTGAAAGATTTTGAAAAACTAGAGTGCTGGAACTCGAGAATGAGATGCAATGCAATGAAATCACATGCAATGACATACAATGATGTGAGATGATATGCAAAAGGCAAACCTTGGATAAGGGATTTGAAATCCCTGACCCCTAGCAGAGATAAAGATTTGAACATTTTTGTTCGCAAGGCAAGAATTGATGATTGAAATCGAGCCAAAATAGATATTAAATCTTTATTGCAAGATGAAGTAATGAAATTTATTGTAAAATTTAGGCTATGAACAACCCTGGCTCAAATATTCGACCGGTTGGTCCCCTGAAGGTTGCAGAGAATGGGTCCCAGTAGCAAAGGAAAGGGCTTGTGAATGAAGATGGAAAATTTGGGGTGTTTACACCCTACAAATCTCTTTAGTGCATTTCTAGCTAAAATTTAGAATTTGTAATTTATCACATAATAATTCAAATGCCAAGATTCAAGAAAACCTTAAAAAAATTTGGGTATTACAATATTACTAATTATTAAGTTAAGATTGTGACAACCACACGATGTGTAAAATGTCCTAGAATTCAAACCTAGTATTCTTTTTCGCTTACCTTGATGTTTTCTCTTCATATTAGATCTATTTTCATAATGTTGTCCTCTTACAATATTAATATCAAGTCCAAGACAGTTTATTGCATTTATTAGTTCATTAAAAAAACCTTGTCCAGATGTGTCCTCAATATCTAAAAAATCTAAAATGAACTCTTCTGTTTATATTGGAATAGTGGAAACATCAACACATCTTAAAATAAGTGTTAGTTGTTCTTGATGACTTGCATCGGGTGTACAATAAAGTATTATTGAAAATTATTTTGCTTCTTTAAATTTTAAAATAATAACATTTTTAACATTATTAGCTAACAATAATATCAATTCATTTTGTATTGTTATGTTCAAGATTATAGTGTTAAAATTGTTATTATTTCAAAATTTTGGTAAGGGTTGAGTCAATTTTTTTATTGATATATCTTCTTATTCCGTCCACGAAATGCTAGGTTATTTTTTGCAAGTCTTAAGAATGACATTAATCCTTACCAAATTTTTTTCTAATGTTCTTTATCTCTATTAATTTTTTCTTGAGTACTTTTGTCAATTGTCTTTTTTTCTAATAATCTTTTATGTACCTCAAACCAAGCATTCATGTTAGTAATATGTTCACTTGTGTTTCATGACTTTTTAATATTCTACTAAGTTTCTTTCAATCTTCACTTCCTTCATTAACTAATTGAATTTTATCAAGTTTCAATATAAATAACTTATAACAAAAACAAAACACTTAATCAACATCTTTTGAATAAATTAACTATTTTTTATCATGTTTTTATCTATTTGGTAATTCTCAATAATAATGAAACATAGAAAAATGTCTAGAGTCTTTATCAAGAGAAAATTTTCTTTTATTTTCTATAATTGGGCCTCTTTCAACTAATAAATCCCATAATTTTATATCTATATTTGGCCAATGTCCTCAATCATAAATATTGATAGAATAATTAGCTATTATTTGTGGTTTCCCTTCTAAATATTCTTAAATTTTCTCATTTACTTTTTCATGCTTTTTCTCTATATTTTCATGAATTTCTTATGGTATTATTCTCCGTTCTTCTAAATTATTGACAATTTTCTCACTTTCTTTGGTTTCAACATCTTTTAAATTTTTCTCATTGTGGGTAATAGTATCATCATTCAAGTAATTTATATTTTTTTTATTAACAACAAACTTATCAAGAGCACCCTTTAGAGAAGTAACTAAATTTTTAGTTTTTTTTTCACATGTTTTTGTCCAAATTCAAATTTTATAAAGGACATAATAATTTTAACATGGTAAAAATAAAAGAATAATAAAACTTAATAATTTTTTGAGAATGGATCAAATAGTTGTTAGGCACACCACACACATGAGACCTAGTAAACCTGAACATGGAGGATATAAGATTAAAAAATTTATTTTTAGCATGAGCATCAAATTAAAAAAAAAAACACTTGCGTATACATAAACTAATGAACAAAAATTTTGTACACTATTAAATATGAATCATCTAAAACTAAAAATAGAGGAGAATATATTGCAAAAAGATTATTGGACCAATATTTAGGATGAGTGTTATAATTCAATTAAAGGTCATGCGAGTGATCATATTGAAACTTGAAAGATGTAAAAAAAAAAACACATACTAATTAGTAATTATTATGATACTATAATGTCAATGAACATAAAACAAACAAAAAAAAACATAAGAAAATAACTTGCAAGATTAAAGTTGGAGATGTTGATCGTTGAGAGAGAGAGAGAGAGAGAGATGTTTGAATCAGATTTTGAATAATTATTTAGGAATGTTGATCATTTAGATAGAGATATGCTTTAGTTTAGGCTCTTTAGGTTACCGATTTTGGTTAGGTTAGAACTTTTAGTGAGTCTAATTAGCTGTAAAAAGTTAATAAATTATGTAAAAAAATATTACTATTACTTTAAAGGTTTGAAATTTTGAGGATTAAAAAAAATTATTACTAGGTTTAGATAATTAATAAAATTGCCTAAATTATAGTTTCTGGATAATTAATAAATTATAATTTAATAATTACCTAAATATTTCTATTAACCTTATTTAGACACCAAATTTTGTAAGCCCTCGATATGTGTCATGTGTCTATCGTATGTGAACACCAAATTTTGAAGGCCCTTCTAAAATAAGAGGCCCTAAGCGGTGACCTAAAATCTCAAAGTGGCTAGCCGACCGAGGCGGAAGGGGAAGATGATGCCCTAACCCATTGAGTCCTCAACAGTCGACCCCCTCTTTTCACTTTTTGGGTAAAATTTCACCAGGGTGGGCACCATCTTTTTCTCCCATGCTTTTGGGAATAAGTTCTCCACGAATTTTGGGGAGAACTCCTGTGTTTGATTAAGACATGGGCCCAACACAAAACTGGAGGAAAATTCTCAGCGGGAGAAATTCTCCCCCACTATCAAACACTCCCTTAATATATGGAAAAGATTTACCCATACCACATAGCTTGCATGCCAACCTATTGATCTGTCACAAGAAATAGGTGCTTTGTTGTTACGTGTATAAGTCCAAATTCATAAACATATCTATTTATAGCATATTTATTGCGGTAAATATGCTTTTGGTGTTGAACCTATATATTTCCTAAAAAATCTACTAAAAATAGGTATTGTGATTTTGAGCAAATACCATATTATTTTACCTTTTTATTCCATTTTTTTCCCAAATTTCAACATATGGATTAAGCAAGAGGCCATTTTTTTAGGGATTCATTTTTTCACTTTGTTATCTTGTTTTTTTTTTTAGTTTTACATTTTAATTTGTGAACTGGTCCTTCTTGACTGCTTGGAGAAGCCCACACCTTCAGCCTTCTTCAACTTCTCACCAAAAGTTAACCAAGATCTCAATCATTTTTTAGATTGATTTAGAAACGATCAACGCTCTTAAGAACCATCCTCTTTAAAAAACAAATTCTAAGAACCATTTTTTTTTTACAGGACTTGTGACTTACAAACCAACAAACTTACATCCTAGAAGCAAAATTCAAAAAGAAAAAGAAAAGAAAAGAGAACACTTGTGAAAATGTGAAATCAAAAACATGGTTTTCTATAAATAAAACAAAAACTCGCAATGTAAAAGAACTAGATAAATGAATAAAAATGTTTCAATTGTGAAAGAAAATGAAGGTCGAGGTCTTCTGGCCTATGGCCGGTTAGAAATGGGGCAGCCAGCGGCCCTTCTGGCCAACTAGAGACATTGAAAGAGTACGCTAGAAAAGAGCCACACTATTTTCTGGATATCCATGCACATTAAGAAATCTGACCCCGTGGCCCTTTTCCGGATGGTTAGACACACTGCCATTCTCAGGTTCTATTATGGAGACAACACAGATGACATGGCAATGCTCTCATCTCGTTACGAAAACAAAAACGCTAATGACGATGGGTAGAACACTCCGCCGTGGAGACGAGAGAGATAGAGGACCTGAGGCGGTACTCTGCCTCCTTCAGCAGGGAATGGAAAGTTGAAGTGAGAGAGGGAGTGGAAGAACGGGCAACGACCAAAGAGATAGAGAAAAAAAGAGAGAGATATGCTTGGGTCGTGATCATGCATACATTTTTCATGTTTATTTATCTTAATTTATGCATGATCCATGACAAAATCACATTAAAAACTCATATTTATCGTTGTTTTTGAGAATCCACTTCGAAATTGATTTTTTGAGAAAAATCACAATTTTTTATTCGGCCCTGCATTTTTTGTATTTTTATTAGATAGAATTTTTCTACTTTTATAATTTAGATTAGATTAGGACTTCATTAATTGTCTTTAATTAGTTTTAGGAAAAACCCCTTTTGAAAAACTTGTTTTTCAAGAAGAGACTTTTTTGAAATTATTGAAAATTTATCGTATCTCTTTTGAAAAGCTGATTTTTAACCTAATGGGGACTATAAATAGAATTATTGAAGACTGGGAATACGTTTTTCCAGCAGCCCTTTTTCTTTCCCTCCTTCTTGCCTCCCTCTTCTCTCTCCCTTGCTTTTCCTCTCTCTTTTGCCGAATTCTTTCTCTCCTTGTTCTCCTCTTCTTCTTTTTCTTCAAGCTTCAAACCCTCTCATCATCGGCAACTTCTTCTTCTTCATCGGGGAGCATGGATACAGATGAATTGACCGTCTTCTCTTCTCAACCCCTCGATCGGAGGCAAATCACACGGTTTATTTCTTCTTCCCCGTTTCTTTACTTATTTTTGCATAAAGTTTGGTTTAGATACTTTTATAGCATAGATTAAATATGATTTTATTGCATATAGCGAAGATTGGTTTGTTGTTTTAGCATAAGATAGAATAAAATATATTTGTTTTTGAGCATATCGTATGGTTGTCCCATTGGTGTGAGATAAGGACCAGATTTGCCATTATCGAAAGATTTGGCCATTGATCGTTGACGTGAAGCTCACTCTGCAGTCGAGCCGTGTTGCAACCCAGAATCTTTTCTGCATGTTGCAGTTCGGTTTGATGTTAATGAATGACTATTTTTTTTGTGTTGGCAACAAACATTAATCAGGGGTTGGTAGCTTAGTATTTTTACATGTGTTCTTATTTTAGTGTTTTGTTAGCTAGACGAGACCTAAACGTCTTTTGTTATTTAGTATCATATCAATGGTTTTTTATTTAGTATGCAGCAGTACGTTAGTTTACTTTAGCATGGTTAGTATTATTTAGAGTGTCATAGTTTAAAGTTTTTTTGTTGTTGTTTGGTAGGAAATAGCTGAATTTGTTATTCAGATTGACATTTGCTATAGTTTAGTAATTATTGGTTTTTCTTAGGTTAGTTGATTAATTGATTTCATCAATGTTAGTTCATTAGTTTATTTCACCAAAGTTAAGTGTTTTGTTAACATTACTTTTTAGATTAGTTTTATCATTATAATACTTTTTGCAACCGTGTTTAGTTGTGCTTCATTCGACGTGATTGTTTTAGTATTTGTTTTCATTAATCCAATTGATTTCTAGAATCTTTAGTTAGTTTAGAGTTTTTTTAATAGAGTCAATTAGTACTTTCTTTTTTTATTCGCGTCTATTTCCCATTAGGAATCGTATTCAGCCAGTCCTTGTTTAGTGCATTCAATAGACTTAGGTATTCATATTACATTGATTGACTAGGTTTATGTTATCCTACTTGAGTGGTTTTACATTCAGCCTATTTTTTTAAGCTAGACACCGAGCAATTATTTTAGTGGTTGAATTTGGGTAGAGTGTTAAATAACCAAGTTTAGTGTACGCTCCCTTTCTTGGATTAATATTAAGTAGTTTGTGAGTTAGATTATAGTTAGCTAATGCTGATCACGTTTTGTTTATTTCATGATTAGTTTGTTATTTGATTAGTTCATGTTATTAAATTGATTAGATTTCCATATTTTTTTTGACAATTATTTAGTTGGATTGCTGGAAGTTTTATAGATGGTTATTAGTTTGTTACCTTGGTTAATTTCTTGCTTGATTAGTTAGTCAGTTTCGCTGTTTTGTCTCATAGTAGTTTGTTTCTAGTTAATTTAAATCTTGTTTTTATTGATTTTTAAGCTTAGATTTGGTTTCGTTTTCATCATATTGTTTTGTTTTGTTTTTGTATTTTGCAGGAAAGCGTTGGAAGAGCCCATTTCATGCCCTCAAAGTACCCTCTGAGGTTCCCTCAAGGAGCCTTCAGAGGGTCCTTAATCAAACCATACAAAAGTGTTCAACCTAGAAGAGACAGAAAGGAACCACAAAAGCCTCAAGCACTGAAGACTCTTGCTTCTCTTTTTAGACTAGGCTTTTATTTTATTTAATTCAATTCATTGGGTTGTAATAAGGCATTTTTATTCTTTTATTCTTTAAGGCCTCTGCGTAGGGCAATACTCTTGAGTGATTTAATTATTTAATTATTTAATTTTCTTTATTTTGGCAATAAAGAGTAGCATAGTTGTGTGTTTGGATACAAGTATTTCTCGTTCCTTGAGATCGACCCAAACTCCACCACTCATGCGAGCAAATTTTTATATTTTTTTGTGTTTGGCTTTCACTGGATTTTAATTAAAAGCTATCATTTTAAAAAGGGTTTTCCAAAACTTACACCAGGCCGCATGGCTGAGAAGTAGATCAGGTCATGTTGAACATGAGCTTTTTTGCTCATGCCAACATCGTGGCCCTATTTGCATTTTGGACGAACTAACTTTTCAAAATATGAAAGGACGGCCATGATGTTGGCATGAGCAAAAAAGCTTATGTTCAGCATGACCTGATCTGCTTCCGCCTGGTTGTAAGTAGAGCGGTGAAGAGGGGACCGCATTACAGGTGGGGTTGCAGGGATGGCAGAGGGCGAAAGGCCGGAAAGAGAGTTTGAGGGAGAGAGAAAGAGAGAGGGTGGGAATTAGGGATTTAGCGGAGATTCGGGTAAGATGGAGGGATTTGGTGAAGGGAGGGGGAAAGGTCCTGGGGGCAACCTTTGGGTTGGGCACGGCCCATGTCTTCTACGGGTTTGGGTGGACACCTTTTGTGGGGTTTCTCCAGGTTAAAGCCTCTTAACGTGGCTCCATCCCTATATATATATATATATATATATATATATATATATATATATATATATATATATATATATATATATATATAAAAGTGACAAAGGATAAGTTGCCGATACATTGTCTTTTGACCACGCTTTTGATTACTTATTTTTGAACACATACTCGATGACCCAACATTGCGTACGATAGCTAATTTTTTTTTATTGCATAGAAAAAGAAGTATTTACAAAAATATACTTCACTTTTGGTTTATGTACAAACACGCCAAACTTTTGAGATATTAACAATGCATGCTTAATTAACAAAGTAATTCTCAAAAGTTAAGGGTGCATTTTGTAATATTTTAAAAGTTAAGCTATGTTTGTAAATTGATCAAAAGTTAGGCATGTTTTTATAAAATTTTCACAGAAAAACTACATGTACTTTTTTTTTTTGGGGGGTGGGGGAAAGGAAATAACTTTAATAACGAAATTTAGTGATGTGAGCATGCACGCAGCTCTCGAATGGGCCGACGAGGGATCGGCCAGCAATAGAGAAGACTCCAATGACATAAAACTTCGTGGGCAACCCCATCGGCTGATTGCAAGCTCCATTCTTTAAAACGATCAGTTACGTAGACGACAGAGTTTTGCAATAAATCTTGATGGACGGACAGTAAGGTAAGAGCTAAATTTCTGGATATAGTTGTAATTTTAATTTTGAGTAGTATAGACAGTAAATCTAAAATAATCATAACTTTAGGGGCTACCTGTAAATTTCGATCCAGAGAGCGAGAGACTGGGTACAAAGAGCTGCAGAACTTGATTTGTGAGTAACCTCCTGTTTTCAGGCCAAAAACAGTTCTCAGATTAACGAAAATCACAAACTTGTTCACAACCCAGACCTTGCCCACCCCACCTCCGCGGCCTCTTTTGAACGAAAACCAGCACCACCACCCGAAACTCTGCTCGGGAAAGGACGAGGGCGGGCACGAGAGCATGAGGACTTTTCCGGCAGCCATACCGAAACCGGCCATGAAGTTCCGAATGTAAATGAACTTTCTCTCCTGAAAACCTTTCTCCATTTTCTTTTTCTGTTACTCCACGATGATGAACGATCCGAACCTAGCTCTCTCACTCACTCACTCACCCGTTCCTTCCGAACGAGAGTCTGTTGTGAGATCGAATTGAGGGATGCGCTTGCTATTTCTCCTGTGGTGCTCGGTTTCCGTTCGAGCCCTTTGGTGAAGGTTGGGGCTTTTTTTATAGTATCAGTTTTGTTGCGTAAGAGAGCGCAAAAGAAATATACCGACACGACCCGAGTCAGAGGCACTTTTTTTTTTCGAAAAGTAGGACACGAGGGCACGGTTTCTTTTTTCAAAATTTTCTAATCTTTTTATATTTTACTATGTATAATATAATCTTATTGAAATACTATTAAAAACTGTTAAAAAGAAATCAAATATTTTTCGCAATGTCATAACGTGACACGTGGTCTGTCTACATGTCCTGTCGTGTCCCCTGGGCTCTGAACCCTAAATGTCTGGCGTGTCCCTGTGACGTAGCACGGAAACCCTCTGCTGCTTCATTTTGCTTCTTCAGGGTTGCTATAGGAATCCTTTGTGGCTGTGCTTGAAAATGCTGTCTTGAATCCAGGCCGACGTCAGAGAATTTAGTTCCTATTCGTGTTGATGTTGAAGTTGAGGGGCAGCGTTTCAAGGATGCCTTTACATGGAACCCTACTGGTATGTGCTACTTTAGGTTGTTTCTTGATTCATTGTTATGGTTTTTTTAATGTTCTTTGATTGGTTTGTTGTACCAAATTGCAGTAGATGTCTTTGGTTGGTGCATTGTACTAAGTTGCAGTAGATGTCCTGTAGTAGGAGACCGATATTCGTCTTATATTCTTGTCATGGATGGTGCTTTACAATTTCCTTCAAGTTAGTCGCACCATATTTGCAGTGGTAGCAGTTTGTATCAATCATTCTTCATATAAGTTTTCTTCCGGGAAGGAAGAGCGATTATCTAGCTTCTTTTAAGTAGATGAGAGAGAAGGAAACAACCCAAAAGGATTCGACGAGCTGGGTGTTCCTATTAATAAAATGGTGTTGTACAATATCTCGTGGCTGATAAATCTATTCAGTATCAAACAAACCACTATTTCTTATGAGAAAAGAAGGCATTATAACTTGCAATGTGATCAATTGTGAAACAATCCATCAAGCCTTTGCCCTTCATTTAAGAGAAGAGGATGCATTTTTTTTAATTTCTCTTTCTTGCTAACGTACAATTAACAATGCCATCAGCATAAAGTAAAGAATAGCAGGCCTAACTTTTTGGCTTGATTAAAAAGGATAATCAAAAGAAACTTCGAGCAATCTGATGCTTTCTGACAATAAAATCACTAAAAGCTAGCTCCTTCTGAAAATCATGACAAACATTTGCATGGCTCTGCTTAATTTCCATTTCTTATGAACATTATTGGGTTGTTGCTACAAGGATAGGAATTTAGCCTCTATCAAGAAGATGAACTCTAGAAGAGAGAGGATGAGAGGAAGCACAAAATGAAACTTCATTTTTTTTCTAAAATGAGAGAGTTACAACAATTAAAGATATGTATGAAGGAGTAGTAACCAATGTCCGCACTTGTGAAGGGGTGACAACCAATTTTCCTATAACGGTTGGGTTACATCAAGGATCTGCTTTAAGCCCTTTCCTATTTGCTATAGTGATGTATGAGCTTACGAGATCAATTCAAGAAAATGTGCCGTGGTGTATGTTGTTTGCTGATGATATTGTTTTGATTGATGAGTCTAGAGCTGAGGTTAATGCTAAGTTAGAATTATGGAGACATACATTGGAAGCAAGAGGTTTTAAGTTGAGTAAGAGTAAAACAAAATATATGGAATGTCGGTTTAGTAAGCAACAAAGTAGTGATGGGAGTGTAGTGAAGCTTGGTGAGCAAGAAATACTGGTGGATGATTGTTTCAAATATTTGGGATCTATCATTCAAAAGTATGGAGAAATTGATGGATATGTAAATCATAGGATAAAGGTTGGGTGGATGAAATGAAAAAGTGCAACTGGAGTGTTGTGCGAATGCCATTGCGGTTGAAGGAAAAGTTTTATAGGATGACTATTAGGCCTGCTTTACTATATGGTACAGAATGTTGGGCTGCCAAGAGACATCATATTCAAAAAATGAGTGTAGCTGAGATGCGTATGCTTAGATGGATGTGTGGAAATACAATAAAAGATAAGATTCAGAACGAGGAGATACATAAGAAGGTAGGCGTTGCACCCATTGAAAATAAGATGAGAGAGAATCATTTACGGTGGTTTGGACATATTCGGAGAAGGTCTAATGATGCTCCAGTTAGAAGGATGGAGAAATGGGAAAATATATTAGTTAAAAGAGGTCGGGGTAGGCCTAAGAAGACATGGATGGAGATGATAGGAAAGGATATGAATGCTTTGAACCTCACCGAGGACATGACATTAGATAGAAATGATTGGAGGAGAAGGATTCATGTGGAAGACCCAGAATGATTTTCTTTTTTGGTTCATATCGCCGACCTCAATTGTTTTGGGATGAAGGCGTAGTTGTTGTTGTTGTTGTAGAGAGAGTTACAACAATATATGGGTGACATCCCCTCTGCCTCACTACAATACAAAAACTATTGACTTTACACTAATTGAAAATGTATAAGGATACCCCTAGAAAGAATGAAATGTACACATATATACAATAAAGGGGTAACATTTAAGATGGCCAAACATATGATTAAGGCTGTCAACTGGTTGGGTTTACCCAGACCTGTCCCAAACCAAACCCTATAGGGTCCGGGTATGGTGATAAATAATAAGACCCGGGTTCGGACCCAAAGGTTCGATTAATACAAGAATCCATGTATAGTTTGTGAAATTTTATACAAGACCCGGGCCCGACCTGAGTTCCGATTAAGACCTGCAAATTTTCAATGTAAAAATGATAAAAAATATTATTTTACTGTGTATGGTCTGGGTCTGGTTCATTAGTTCTTATCGGGTTCGGGTATGGTTTCTCTTATAGTGGACCCGATTAGACCTAGGCCCATACCCGATACCATACCCAAAAATCAGGCCAAAGTCTGGTTCTACTTGGGTCCAACCAAACCCGACCCGTTGACACCCCTACGTATGATACACAAGTCTCAACACTCCCCCTCAAAGTTGAGATGATGTAAGAGGAATCATCCCAAGTTTGGAAAAGAATGAACTAAAATGTAAAAGGGCAAGACTCTTAGTGAACATGTCTGCAATTTGATCTTTAGAGCTCACATGCTCAAGAGAGATAACTCTATCTTCATAGGCTCTCCTATTAAAGTGGCAATCTATCTTAATATGCTTAGTCATTTCATGAAACTTTGGATTTCTTTTCAATATGAATGGTAATCATTGTCACAATACAAGGAGGTCACTCCTAATTCTCCTAATAGCCACCTAATCCAAACAATTTCTGCTGCAACTTGAGCCATAGCCCTATATTCTGCTTCAGATGTGGATGATGCAACTCCCTCAAAATCTACATCACAAAAGGCTCTAAGAACTGTGGAGTATGAAGAGAAGAACATCTCATGCATAATGTCTCTCACATATCTAATGATTCGTCACTTAAATAAAGAAAACAAAAAATAAAAAAAGAAAAATTACAAAACAGTCCCTAATGGACTGTGTTAATTACAAGAGGTAAAAAGATAGAAATACCCTTGATTACAAAACTGTATATATATATATACACATTTTAACACCCTCTTTCAAACTTACAGTGAGATCACCAAAAGTTTGTTAAGGAGAAAAATAAAGTTAGGTGCATGAAGAGCTTCGATGAAAAAATCGGCAAGATGGCAATCGGCAAGTTCCTTTCAGATACTCATCATATGCGTATTGGTAGTCCATCTCAATATGCATTTTTCTTTCATGGAAGGTGTGGTTGCTTGCAATGTAGATTGCACTTTTGTTGTCACAACACATCTTCGAAGATTTGGAGATGAAAACTCCCATGTCCTGGAGAAGAGTCCGTCGCTATATAATCTCTATTGTTGTCATAATCATGACTCGATATTCTGCTTCAATTAAAGATAACGAGACCTTCTGCTGTTTCTTGCACCTTCAAGTAATTAAGGAATTCTCTAAGAAAACAAAAAAACTAGTAGTTGAGATTCTATCATTTGGATTACTACCTCAGTCAGTATCAGTGTAAGCAGTTAAATCTAATGAAGATGAGGAGGATAAAAAAAGCCCTTTTAAGATTGTATTTTTAATATAGCGAATAGTCCTCATAACTGCGCCCATATGTACTATGGTAGGAGAATGTTGAAACTGACTTGCTGCATGAACCACATGAGCGATATCAGGTCGGATGATAGAAAGGTAGGTGAGCGATCCAATCAATTGGCGATAAGGAGTAGGATCTTCGAGCAATATGCCATTTTCAAGTATTAATTTAACATTTATGACTTATGGGGTCTCTACTTTATTTTCATAAAATAATCTTGACTTAGCACATATATGAGCAGCTAATTTCATTTGGGAAAGGATATATCCTCTAGGTGAGTAGGCAACCTTGATTCCTAAAAAATATCTCAAAAATCACAAGTCAGACATATTAAAATTTTTCTTTAAAACAATTTTAATTTCACTAACTCCTTTGTCATTTCCTGTAATGATCATGTCATCAACATATAGTAGAAATATTACAATATTAGTACCTGTTTTCTTGACAAAGAGCACAATGTCAGCTGTATAACAAGAAATAAATCTCAATTTAATCAAAACATGACTAAATTTATCATACCAAGCCTTAGGTGTTTGTTTAAGACCTTATAAGGCCTTTTTTAATTTCAGAGTTTTACCATTAATATCCACTCTTGGTGAGGGATCCATGTAAACTTCCTCACATATTTTTTTATTTAAAAATATATTTTTAACATCTAGTTGATAAGTTGACCATTTTTGGATAGAGGCAATGACTATTAAGGTATGGACACTAGTCATCCTAGTGACATGAGCAAAGGTTTTTTCATAATCTACTCCATATTCTTGAGCATAATCTTTGACAACTAACCTTGCTTTATACCTTTCTAGGGATCCATCACTTTACTTTTGGTCTTTACTTTAAACATCCATCTATATCCTATAGGTTTCTTGCCTAGAGGAAAATCAACTATTTCCCAAGTGCTGGCTTTCCTAAGGTCATCAAGCTCTATTTTCATTGCTTTAATCCAATGAAAATATTTTTTGGCATCTTTATAATGGGAAGGTTCATTATAAGAGTGAGAAGCTCTAAAGTTGGGAGAAAAAGAATCATAAGGTGCAAATCTATTAGGAACATTAGAAATCCGATTAGATCTCTTAAGTTGAGATTCCTCTAAGGGTATATTTTTGTGTGAACTTGTCAAGAGCACATGGTTGATCACTTTGTCCACACTGAATATAAACATGCATATTTTCAATTGGTTTTTCATTTTGATGACATATTTCATCAACAATTGGATGTTCATTACTAGAAACATCATTCAAGCAAAGTTCAAAGACATCATTACAATCAAGTTGGTTAGATTCAAGTCTCGGTAAAATATAAAATAGAAATGTATAGTTAATTTCTTCTTTAGTTTCTTTATTATCAAATCCACTTTCATTTTCTAAGAAGGTAACATCTTTAAAAACATAAAGTTTGTTGTTCTTTGGGTCAAAACAACGATACCTTTTTTTATTTTTCCCATATCCTTGAAAAACACACTCAATAGTTTATCATTTTTATGAGTAAGCACAAAGCACTTACACCCAAAGATTCTCAATCTTTTAAAATCAGGAGTCATTTTGAAAAGTTTTTCAAATGGGGAGACATTTTGCAAGGAAGATTAAGGTATTCTATTTATTAAGTAGGTTGAAGTTAACATGGCTTCCGCCCAAATTTTTTTTGGAGTGTCCTTAGAAATGAGAAGTGTCTTAGCAGTTTCTATTATATGTCTATGCTTTCTTTCTGCTAATCCATTTTGTTGGGGAGTTCTAGGGCGAGACTTTTGATGACAAATGCCGTGTTGTTTCAAATAATTTTGAAAATCATTTGTCATATATTCACCTCCCAAATCAAACCTAAGGATAGATATGTTACTAAGAAATTAATTTTTAATCATTATATGAAATTCCTTAAAGAAAAAAACACTTCAGATTTAAAATTTAAAAAGTAAATACATGTATATTTAGTGAAATCATAAAAATAAATAACATAATAGGAGTAACCTCCTATTGATATGACTGATGAAGGACCCCATACATCCGAATGCATTAATTCAAAAGGACAAGTAAAAATAAAAGTTCGTTGGGTAAAAGGAATTGCTTTCATTTTTCCAAAAAATGCAATCTTTACCAGATATATCCTTTACATTACAAATATTTTTCAAAAAATGAAAGAGATACATTTTTGAAAAACTAGGATGCCTAAGTCTCTTATGCCAAGTATCAATGCTTTTATCTTGAACATAATTACAAAATGACTTAGGTGGATTAATAAAAAAACCCATGAAGTAAAGATCGCCTTTCTTATGGCCTTGCCCAATCAGCTTCTCTGACTGAAGATCTTGCATGATGCAATCTTTCGATGAGAAAGAGACTTTGCTTCCATGGTCGAAACTTTAAGAAATGGAAAAATATTTAAATTAAATTTTTGAACAACCCTTATTTTTAGAACAACAATTTTTTGAATCAAGAGTTCCCATACTATTTATTTTTAAAGAAGTTCCGATAGAAGTTCCATCGGCGGTTGAGACATAAGATGGAATGGAATTATAAGTTCTTCCTTATTGGGCGTGGTTTTTCCAATAGGAGCAACTTCTTAGTTGTCAATGGCGGCACCTAGGTGCATCCCCACTGTGTGGGCAACCAGGTTTGGGCGGTGGGGCCTTATATTACCGCCTAGGCACCTAGGCTTTTTTTTCTGAAGATTTTTTTTTGAAATATCATTTGTTTTCTTCTTCAAGGAGGAGAAGGAGAAAACATGTTATTTGTGTATTGCTTGTATTATGTCTATTGTTGAGAAGAAGAAGATGAAGACATTATTTGTCTATTGCTTGTATTATGTCTATTGTTTAAAAGAAGACATTATTTGTGATTTGCTTGTATTATGTTTATTGTTAGTGTTAATTTTTTGTGTATTGTTCATTCACATTGTTGTATGGTTTGTTTATTCAATTGTTAATTTATTCTTAATTTGTTTGAGAAGGTTAAGGTTACGTAATATAATTGCTTTACAGTGTTCAACGACATATTATTTGTCTATTGCTTATTGTTGATTGATTTTATGTTGTATACATGTTTCTTATTATGTTTTTTAATTTCTATTGTTGAGAAGAAGAAGATGAAGACATTATTTGTCTATTGCTTGTATTATGTTTATTGTTGAAAAGAAGACATTATTTGTGATTTGCTTGTATTATGTTTATTGTTAGTGTTAATTTTTTGTGTATTGTTCATTTACATTGTTGTATGGTTTGTTTATTCAATTGTTAATTTATTCTTAATTTGTTTGAGAAGGTTAAGGTTACGTAATATAATTGCTTTACAGTGTTCAACGACATTATTTGTCTATTGCTTATTGTTGATTGATTTTATGTTGTATACATGTTTCTTATTATGTTTTTTATTTTATTTTATTTTTTTTATTTGGGGTACTGCCTAGGCTCCATGTAGGTCTTTTTAGGGGTTCAACGCCTAGGCTCCTTCTAGCGCCTATGACAACTAAGAGTGCCTTTGCCCTTAAGTTCCTTAAGCTTTGGGCAAACTAGTTTAATGTCCCGGTTCATTATAAAAACGATAAATAGCACCCTTCCTATATCCACTATTATAGTTATTTTTGTCTTACAAAGTGAGGGGGTCTACAAGCCCTTACATTTAAGCCCGGACTAGTAACGGCCAAAACATCTTCACTTTTAGTAGTCATGCCAAGAAATGTTTCTTCTTGGCATACCTCGGCAAGAGCATTTTCAATAGGCATGACCTTAGTCATTTGAAGAAGAAAGGATCTCACTTGTTAAAATTCCAGTCTTAGACCATCAATGAATTGAAAAAGTGTGCTTTCTCAATTTGCTTTCTTCTTAATTCAATATTTTCGGGAGCCACCCATTCTGGTTTAAAAAGTGCTAATTCGTCCCAAAGAGGAGACAAGGTACTAAAATAATCACAGACATTCATGTCTTCTTGTTTCATGGTTCTAATCTTGTCTTAACAAAAATATTGTCTAACAAGATCTTTTTGGGTATACATATCCTTAAGAAAGAACCATGCTTCATTGACTATTCTAGACTTAACAATATTGACACATATTTTTATGTCAACATTGTTTATGAACCATGCTAAAATCTTAGCATGATTGCTTTTCAATCTTCTACCATAAATTGATGTTCGTGGATAGCCTTAGTATGATCCTCTCTTTCAAGAGTTTTTCAACACCTTCTTCGACTTTGGTGAGCTTCAAAGATGGTTCGAGAGTAGTGCCTATCGCAAATCTCCAAAGTTTCTTGCCTTTGAGGTGATTTTTCATTGCCAAAGCCCACATCATATAGTTGGATCCGTTGAGTTTGAATGAGAGCTCAACTCTTGATTCATGCTCCATGAGGAACGACAAGAGAACTGGATAAAGTAGAAAAAGGCTATCTAAAGAACTTTTATCACAAACATGTTCTTTGATCACCACAGACAAAGCCTCCAAGATCAAACAAACTCAAAGGGTTCTGATACCATGTAATGAAATCTTAAGTGCACAAGAGAGATGCCACAAAGGAGAATAAAAAGTGCACCACACAAATACAAAGCCACTAGTAGGCAAGATACAAAGAGCCAACTAAGGGCTATACACAATCCTCACAAAGAGGAACAAGAGACATAAAAATAATATTTGTGTTATTGATAAAAAGTTCTCGAAAGCACTACATTGAAAGGGGCTGTTAGCCCCTATTTATAAAACAAATGGACCAAGGAGGAGGATCCCATAGAGTTGTTGGGACCTCCCGATGGTCATATTTATGACAGTTAGGATGAGGTTCCAACGACCCTATGGCTTAATGACCATAGAGCCCTTGGTCATTTAAATAAAGAAAACATAAAATAAAAAAGGAAAAATTACAAAACAGTCCCTAGTGGACTGTGCTAATTACAAGAGGTAAAAAGATAGAAATACCCCAGATTACAAAACTATTATATATATATATATAATATACAATAATATATATATATTTAACAAAGCCTTCCCTTAAGGTATTTTCATACCTGAGGGTGCCGCCATGTACACTTCTTTTATAAGATTGCCATTTAAAAAGACATTTTTAACATCCATTTGATATATGGACTAATTTTCAATTGAAGCAACTACAATGAGGGTTTTAACTATGGTCGTGCAGGCAACTAGTGCAAAGGTTTCTTCATAATCTATACCATATTTTTGTGCATATCTTTTGTGACTATCTTAGCTTTGTATATCTCAAGGGTCCCATCGTTGTTGGTTTTTATCTTATATATCCATCTACAACCCATGTGTTTCTTTCCTTATGAAAGATCTTAAATATACCAAGTATAAGCCTTTTCTAATGCATCTAGTTCTACCCTCATGGCTTTAACCCATTCAGAGTGATCTTTGGCTTGAGCATAAGACGAGGGTTCTATATATGAATGTATTAGAGTTATGCATGCTTGATACTTGGAAGAAAAAGAGTCATAAGATACAAATTTTGATGAAGGTTGTGAAACTCTAGTTTGCAGTTCTTTTTTATTCAAGTTGGAAAAATTTTCAAGTGCACATGGTGTTTTTTGATGTTCCCGTCTAGAGTATTGTATACAACTTTGATCATCATGAGATTCTTCCTTAAGAAGCTCACTATCTTTTGATTCAATAACATTTTCAAAATCATATTCACAATTAATCATCATCATCTTTGTTGGAACCAAGATGAAATAAGAACGAATACTCAGTTACTTCCTTAGATTGCTCTTTATCAAAGAATTTTTCTTTTTCCAAAAAAGTTACATTTCTAGAAATATACAATTTTCCATTCTCAAGATCATAACACCGATATCCCTTTTGGTTATCAGCATAACCAAAAAAAGGCATAAGAAAAATTTGTCATTTTTGTTGGTTAATACAAAACATTTGCAACCAAAGACTCATAATCTAGCATAGTCAAAAGAGAGTTTAACAAGTTTTTCAATAGGGAAAATATTTTGTAAAGAAGAGGATGATATACTATTTATAAGGTAAACAAAGGTTAAGACAACTTATGCCAAAAAAGTTTTCGGCACACGATTAACAATAAATAAGCTCCTTGAAGTTTCAATGATGTGCCTATGTTTTCTTTCAGTTAAGCCATTTTGTTGTGGTGTGTGAGGATAAGATCTTTGATGTGTGATGTCGTGTAGATTAAGATAGTTTTTAAATTCATTTTGAAATAAATTCTCCCCTAAATTACTCTAAAATATAGGGATTTCTTTTTCAAGCCTATTTTTAACCAATTTATGAAAGTTTTGAAAATGAAAAAAGACTTCAGATTTATGCTTTAGAAAGTATATCCAAGTATGTCTAGTAAAATCATCTATAAATATGACATAATATGCGTATCTACCTACCTTTAGATAAAACATGTGTTGGATCCCAAACATCTGACTGTACAAGCTCAAGTGGTCTAGTTGAAACAAAAGTTCTATCATTAAATGGTAATCTTTTCATAAATTACAAATATTTTCCAAATTTGGAAAGTATTGGATTTTAGATACATTTGGATGTCCTAATCTTCTATGCCATATATTTAAATCTAATTTTTGAACATTACAACAAAAAACATCTTTAAATATCTCTAAAAATCCATATAGTAGAGACCTCATTCTCTATAGCCTTACCCAATCAGCTTCCTTGGCTGACGATCATGCACCAAACATTTATTTGAAGGAAAAAATATTACAACTATAATCAGATATTTGAGAGACTGATAAAAGTTTTTTAGTTTAGTTAAGGGATCTGATGAACCTTTAGAATAAAAAAACTTTTTTAGTATGAAAGATCCTTTTCAAAATTCCCTATTCCTTCAATTTGAAGAGATGTACCATCAACCGTAAAAAACATTTGACACACTTGAGTTATGATATTCAGATAAAATATCATTGTTTAGGGTCATGTTAAAAGATACACCATAATAAAAAAGTCAAGAAAATTTACCAAGGTTGGAATAAGATGAAACAATAGCTGTAGTTGAAGAAGACACTCCCTTGAGAAATGGATGAAGAACTTCCACTAATTGAGCCAGCGACATGCTTCCAATGGATGAATCTATGCAAAAATATCACTTGACTCTTGTGGAGAGCCTACAAAAGCAACCTTCTTCTCATATGCCCCTCTTAGTTTAGGACATTGGGGCCTAATGTGTCCCGGTTCATTGCAATGATGACAAATAAATTTTCTTTTATTATAGTCATTGCCTCGTCTTTTATAATGAAGTGATTTATATGCACATATATAATTTCTCAGTCTTGAGACGGCCAAGACCGAGTCATCCTCACTTTTAGTTACACGCCTTTTCAATTTATTTTCCTCCATACTCTATTCTTCTATAACATCATCAATAGGAAAAACTTTTCCTCTATGTCGAAGAATTGATTTTGTAGATTCAAATTTCGGTCTTAGGTCGTTGATAAATTGATAAAAATGCTCTGTATCCATTTGTTTTTGACAGAGTTCTATATCTTCGGGACAATGCCATTTTGGCTCTAGAAGAGCTAATTCTTTTCAAAGTTATCTTCCATTCCTTCCACTTCTTCTCATAAGTGGTTATAGTTTTGGTCTTCTCATTTTTCGTTAAAGGTACCTCTTTCTCACCTTATACCTTGGTGAAAACCAGCTTAGGTTTCGGGTCAGATCCATCTACTAGTTCCTACAACCCTTTTTCTAAAATAATGTGCTTTATAATAGAATCCCATGTTACATATTTAAAACCATTGAGTTTCACAGGCTTAATGGTGACATTTTCATTGTCATCTATTTTACAAAAATAGAGAAGTGAAGAGATAAATAGATAGAAGGAAGGAGGAAGCAAAAGAGGAGAATAAGAGCATTCCACCAATGTGTCACGCGAGCACTTGAAAACTTCAAAGATGCATGATCGCAATCCACAAGCACTTGCACAATCACGATCTCACGAACACTCCACCAATGACTCACACAAGAGCACTTAAATGAGAATCACAAAAAGAGCCAAGCTCCGATACCATATAAAGAGAGGTATGACACCTTTAAGCACAAAAAAAGTGTCTACTAACAAGTTCAAAGTGCACAAGCATAAATGCCACTAAGGGCACAATCACAAATGCTACAAAGAGCACAATCACAAATGCCACAAAGGGCATACACAAAAAATATAAAAAATACTAATTTTATTGAAACACAATCTGCAAGAAAGCATAACATTACAAAGGGGGAAGATCCCTATTTATATACACAAGAGAGACAAAAAGAGCTAAAAGAAAGAGAGAGAGAGAGAGAGAGAGAGGGCAAAGGAGAGAGAGGACCTCTCCAACGACTAGATTTCTAGCCATTAGACATAGTCCAACGGCTAGAAATTTAGCCATTGGATCAAGTCAACTATGGTTAACTTGGTCCAATATTATATATATATATATATATATATATATATATATATATATATATATATATATATGAGTCACTAGAATATGAGAACTAATGTGTGAACCACATTTTTTATGAATTTTTGTTATTTTCTCTTGAATCTAACAGTACAGATGTGATCTACATACTTGGTTTCATAAGAATACACTCTTGAATCATCCAATTTCGATGCATAAATGAGATTTTTTTAAGTCTTTAAAATCAATGGCTCATATTCTTCATAAATATTCAAGCATTAAAAAATCATATTTTTTCATCTAAAATACACGATACAATGATTGATTCCTAGCAAATTCATCATGCCAAGCACATCCACATGGTTGGATTTTCAAAAAAGGTGTTGGAAATGGCTATATTTCCAGTTCTCATATTTCAGTACTCATATTCTAGTGATTCATATATATATATATAATATGTATATATATAAATACATATATATGTATATATATGTACAATACATATACGTATACTATATTATATATATAAAAATATATACTATTTTATGTATACATATATGTACAATTTCCCACCTATCAGCGCCATCAGATTGTTGGGTGGCTGTCCGCTGGTGGTGGCTACCTGAAACCAAAAACAAAGAAGAAAAAAAAAGAAACCTATCTCAGGCAGGCAGGCAGCCATCAAGGGTTGGATGCTAGGAGCTGCCAACCGGTGGGTGGCCGCCGATGATTAATTACCTAACGACCAACCAACAACAGCCCACTGGCGGTGTGAGATTGTTCGGTGGCCATCCGTAGGTGAAGACAAAAAAAAAACACGTAACTCTGACGGCCAGCCATGTGTAGTCAGATTCTAGGAGGTCGATTCCCAGACACCTACACTGGTGGTTGGGCCCTGGCATGGTTATTGAGGAATGACAGAGGGAGAGGATGGGTGTGGGTTCAGCTGAGAGAGAGAGAGAGAGAGAGAGAGAGAGAGAGAGAGAGAGAGAGAGAGAGAGAGAGAGAGAGAGAGAGAGAGACCATCCAGATTGAAAAAATTGGGATGGTACAAAAAGTTTTGTAGATTTTGGATGTTCCCCTTTCTTTAAATATTGGCCTCCTTTTGGGTCCCAAACCCCCTATTTGAAACTCATAGAGGGAGGTTGTTTTGACCAAATCTGACTCTCATGGATGCGTCAACATAGTCAAAATTGTAGGCAATGACCTTTGGATCAATTTTTTTGACATAATTGGTCAAATTTGCAACAATTGCATGCTCATTTTTTCTTTTTGATGAATGCCAAAAAAAGCACTTGAAGTGACAAACATGAATATTCTTCGTATTTCTAGATGAATTCCTTTGTTGTATCAATCAATTATATATATATATATGTATGTATGAAAAAATATTGACTCCCTTGTGGGTCCCAAACCCCCTAGTTGAAATTCATAGAGGGAGATTGTTTTGACCAAATCTGACTCTCATGGATGTGTTCAACATGATCAACATTGTAGGGATTGACATTTGGATCATATTTTTTCGACATAAAAATTATGATTTTTTGATGATTGAATATTTGGTACATTATAGGTCACAAAATTTTCAAACCCCAAAAAATCCGACACACTTTGGAAAAACATGATCTAATGCCGGTTTATACTAAACCAAACATGCAGATCACATCCGGAGGGTCAAATGTGCAAAGAAGAAAAAGAAAGAGTTTCTTTAGGGGGTTTGGAACCCACAAGGTAGCAAATATTATCCTTGTGTCTGTTTGTATTGCTCCTATCAACTTGCTCAGATATGATGTTTGATCTAATTATCCATACTTTTCTCACCCTAGGAGCCTAGGGTTTCTCTTTTCAAACCTTCTTCCACTTCGTTAGCTGATCGGGGGTTTGAGTCCACCAAGGTTAGTGTTGGCTGCCAGAGATGTTGACTGCCTACGAGTAATGGTTTTGTAGGTCATAATTAGGGGAGGCATCAATGGTGTTAGCCTCATTACTCTTATCTCTGCAACACCAACACAGGGCCAAGTGGTAATTCCAATGTCAATGGTATCAACCTCATTGGTTTGAGAATGGGGCTAGGGCTCTTGGAAGGGAACCCACACACCCTAGGTTCCAATTTAGATGATCGCCGACTTCTACACATTTGGGGGCTGATTCTTGCGCAAGAGAAATGGCTTTTGCAATTTTCTCAAGTGAGAGTGCATTTTCACCCATTTTTCCATTCAAGTGGGTTAAGGTAAAAAATCCCTATTCTTTGCTTGTTATTGAGTGTTTTTGAGAGAAGATGGCATCGGAGGATCCGACATGGCAATGGTGCACTCAGGTAATGAGTGAAACCGATTAAGAATTAAATGCAACTATTGCCAAAATATTTTTTTGGGTGGTATATCTCGGTTAAAGCATCATTTAGTCGGGACACATCATAATGTGCAAGCATGCACGTCAAGAAAATTGCTAGATGCCGTAAAATGGCAATGCCGTCAATTACTTGATGATCTGATTGGAAAAAGACAAGAAAAAGAGATGATTGAGTTAAAAATGAGGTATTACTAAGATGAGCTCCCTACTTCTGATCCTCCACCCCATAACTTACGATCAGAAGTAGGAAGTTCTCCAGTGAAGAGACAAGGTGTGGCTTATGCCAATAGTAGTGCCGCAGACACAAAAAGAAGAGGAGAAGGAGTGAGTTCTTCGAGAGGAGGACCAAGAGGTAGAGCTAAAGGCTCTATTAGGAGCTTTTTCCCTCCTAGGACTACCTTGAGAAGGCCTGTTTCTGTGGAGAAATGTTTCATGTGGAATTTGTCTAATATGAGGAACAAATAAATTAGTTATTGTACCAAGGATCTCTCTCTCTCATGGATGTTTCCAATCATTATTGGACAAACCACATTGATGATTAAGGCTCTCTTTTCTTTGACATCCTTCTTCTTGTCTACTGTAACCAACAACAGAGATAAGGTTAGGGTTAGTCCTCATAATTGTTTTGACCTCAGATTGCCAGAGATAAGGTTAGGGTTAGTCCTCATAATTGTTTTGACCTCAGATTGCCAGAACTTGTGCTTCTGGATGGTGCAAAGTTAATTGTCACTGTATAATTGGTAAAATCTAAGGGTGAAAAGCTCAAAGTCCTAGCTTGCTGTATTCCCCCCCCCCCCTTTTCATTTACTTTGTAGATGTTAGTTCTTCATCTTGGTTAAACACAACTTTGTTCTTTTCTTAATTGCTAAGATTCTTCTGAGGCTCCTGTAGACGTTTTGATGTCATGATTTTAAGAAAATAAATGCACAGTTATGATAATGCTAGTAATATGCATTGCTTGGAAAACAAATCTGCAGCAAAATTTGATGTTTGGCCTTGAAATTATTTTGCTATCAATCAAAATTTTAATTTTTTGTCAAATATTTCCCTAATTCATATTTTGGTGTTTCTATGAAGATCCGGATTCAGAAGTGGTGGTGTTTGCAAGGAGGACGGTTAAGGATTTGAAATTGCCTCAAGCATTCATTACACCTATTGCACAGTCTATTCAAGTGGGTGCATGATTTATGATATAGTTGGAATTCTAGTTTCTTACTTTCTTTTCCCTTTATGACTAATTTTGCAAATGTGATATATATTCTTTTGTGTTTTTATTGACTCAAGCATTCATTACACCTATTGCACTGTATTCAAGTGCATGCATGATTTATTACGTAATTGGAATTCTAGTTTCTTACTTTCTTTTCCCTTTATCTCAATAATTTTGCAAATGTGATCTATATTCTTTTATGTTTTTTATTGACCATCATTAATATGTTCATCTTATGATGAAAATCACTCATCTGAATTGGATTAAAAGTGTGAAACATTGATGTTGTCATGTTCTTTTGTTTGCTAAATCCTCGGTCACACTTGGATGCTCCCATCTATGTTTCTATCCCATGTCAAGATGATAGGATATGGACGAGTATAGGACATTCTATGACAGGTGACGTGGTAAATATCATGTCCAACAAAGTCTATCCTTGTTCAGAATGAATACTTATTTTCTTTATTTGATGTTATATGTGTAAATATAAAGATGTATTTCTTTATTTGATGTTATATGTGTAAATATAAAGATGTATTGATAATCGTGACTTGAACTGGTTATTCATAAGTTGCGGCTTTAAGATAGCAATTTTCATGATTTAATTTCTGACATACATAAAAGAGTAATAACCGTAGTATATGTGCATGCCAATGTTAAATGTATCGTTGCACTTCACATTTAGAAGCTTGTACTTAGTAATGTAATGATGGTTATAAATTCTTAGATTTGCCAAACATATTCAATCACATAATGCATGAACCATTTTTAGCATGAAAAAATAATCAATCTCATAGTGTGGAACATATGTTTTGAGAGAGAAAAAAGTAATTGTATTCATGCAAGTGGAATAGAAATATTACAAACCATAAGATGACGAGTCATCCTCCAACATTAGCCAAATAAAGTGACACCAAAGAAGAATACATGGGACCGAACCATGATAGGTTGCTCTTAGGCCACCTAGATGCTGCACATAGAAGAACTTCGAACTGGATAATTTTGTGAACTAACAAAATATTAGAGAATTTCTTGTTGAAGGTGTTTCCAAATAGCCCTCCATGAAGTTAGAAGCCATCATTTCCATACTTTCTCCCAATGCTTACTTCTGTTTACACTCGCTGGCTCCATTGTTAGATCCCTAATGCAGAAAAGTTTATGAAGACATACTTGTAGATCGGGCCATGCAAGTTTCAGTAGGCTTTGGATAGTCTCACAACTCCAAATCACATGGTCCATTGATTCCACCTCCTTGACTCACATGATACATCTATTAGCTCCTTGAATTCCTTTTTTCATGAGCTTTATCTGTGTGTACCTTGTCTATGTAGATTACCAAGTGAAAGTAGGCGCTGTAGGAGAGGGGCTTGGTCCCCAGTGGCATATTAGGCCACAATATCACACTGTTCCAGCTGAGATCTGTAAAAAATGTGACTGTGATTGTCGTAGATCCACTGCAACACCATAATGCCTCATCCATATCCTGGGTTGGACACAACAAAGTGCTGCAATAGGTTAAGCTTGTCTTCCATTGCATTTTCTTTAAAGTCTCTCCTGAACTGCCCAGACCAATCTTCATCCTGCTGCCAACATTCGCTAAGAACTATCCAAAAAGTTCCATATTTTAGGTAAGACATAAAGGTGGCATTAAGGCAGATGTGGTAAGCCAAGAATCAGACTAAAACTTCAGGGCATTCCCATTGCCTAATTGAGTCCTAATATGACTCTTGAATTGTTTTGCCTAATTGAGAATTATCCTAGAACCCTCAAACATCAAGCAACATTCTAGAACTGCATTTCCATTTATTACTCATCTTCCACCTTCAAGAACCCTCTGTAACTTATATTTTTTTTTCATGCGCATGGTCCAGGGTTTCCTTCCATGCAAAGAAACAGCCAACATTTGGCCAAAAGAGCATGATTCATCATAGACGTCATATTCCTGGTCCGCTCGATTCAATGGGGAGAGTAACCATATTCCAATTAACCAAATTGGCTGCATTTTCATTTTCTACACCTTTCGACATGAATAGCCACATCTTCTAGATGTCTTCATCTCAATTATTCTAGGAATCTTAAAGGAACACAAGAAAAGAAGGTATACTTGTCAGCACATTTCTAACCAGCATCACACTGTTATGACCCTACACCATGATATGAGAGTTTAGTTCTGTAATTGATGTAAAGGGAACATGGGTCTAGGAAGGTAGATGGATCAGGCATCTTGGGATCCAGATCTGTAGAGTGGGCCTGTCTTCTGTAAGTTTGCTATGTCAACTGTACTGACCCGGAATGACTAACAACATAATCTGCTGGTTCCAGTCACAGCTGACAGAGTTTCGATCATATGAAGGACAAGAAATGAACATAGGTGAAAAAATCTTGCCTCTCAAGGTAAGGCTGGTTATTAATAACTGTTCTTTTTACTGGTGATTTTCCATTTTGTGTAGTTTGAATTTTCCCAACTACATCTTTTATTTTTGTTCTAATTTTTTTTTCGGGTGCTTCTGTAAATGCAGCTTGACCTTCGTTTAAATAACACAGTCATACGAGATCAGTTTCTCTGGGTAAGAAAGATGACATCTATGTGATGCATTGCAGATTATCAGAATTGAATGGGCTTGATACTATTTTAGGATGTTTTTTATGTTTCCGTTGTTTGTTTGTTTGGTGAATAGTAGTATAAGTTGCTGGAATCCCCAGATCCAGCAATGCCGCAGAGCAGGATTACGACTCTGACTGAGTGTGTCTTCTAGGATTTTTTTTCTGTATATTTTGAGCTTTCATCTGTTTGCCCATTCTGCAAAATCATTCGTGGTTTTATTCTACACCTTTTTATAAATTTCAGGATATTAACAATTTTGAGAGTGATCCTGAAGAGTTTGCGAGGACATTTTGTAAGGAATTGGACATTGGAGACCCGGAAGTTGGGGTAATAATTGTTCATTGTGCTTTAAGTTGGACCTTAGTTTCTCTCGTGATGCTTGTAGTTCCTTTTTGTTGGATTGAAATAAAGTTTTTCAATGGTAAAGTGCTCTCTCTCTCTCTCTCTGTGGCACACACACTCACAAATGCATGAACACCTATGTCACATGGGTGCGGGTGCGGGCGCGGGTGCGGGTGCGGGGATTCGGCACTTCCAAAAAACCCGGGTGCGGGGGTGCGGCAGGGGCAAAAATGTAATAAGTAATATATATATATAAAGGGGGTTGGGGAATAGGCGGGGTTTTTTTTTTAAACTTTGCAGCTGTCAGGCAGCTGCTGTCAGCAGCTGACAGGCAGCTGCTGCAGCTGTGCTGACAGCTGCTGTCAGCAGCTGTGCGTGAAAACTGAAAAACTTACTTTATGCTAGGCAGCTGACAGACTAGCATAAAGTTTTTTAAAAAAAAATTCGAAGCCCATTTGGGCAATTTTTTTTTTTTTAAAAATGGACATTAATGATCCTGGGTGCGGTCAACGCACCCAGGATCGAGTTGACCGCACCCGGTGCGGCACCCGCACCCGCACCCGCGTCGAGTCGCGTCGACGCGGGTGCGGCACCCTCCTAGCCGAATCCCTGTGACATAGATGAACACATACATGTACATGGTGGTGTTTATGTCTCATAAAAGATAGACTGCTATTTTACTAGACATTTCAGTTATATTATAATTAATTTGTTATGTAGAACCTATCTCGCCAATATTGCTGAAATTTTGAAAATATCATGATTTTATTGTGATATTTTTGAGAGTCAATATAATGTCAAAAGAATGTGACATTTTCAAAATATCTCCTATTTGAAAAATATTGCTTTCTATCACAATATATTTGCGCGATAAAAACAGTTTCTGTAATATATATGTATATATATATATATATATATATATATATATATATATATATATATATACTTTCCGAATTTTTCCAAGAAGATTTTTTTTCCTAAGGGCACATTTGGAAGCAAGAAAAATTCTCACAGGAAAAGAAAATTTTTCCTATGAGAAGTTTTGATATGATAACTTTTCTAAATGAAAAATTTTCACTTGTTTGTGTAGAGAGAGAGAGAGAGAGAGAGAGAGAGAGAGAGAGAGAGAGAGAGAGAGACCTGGAAATGGTGGTGGGTGGGAGGAAGATGAAGATGGAGGAAGCTCTTCTTGTGGCAGCCCATGGGATGAAATGTGTTGCGGGTGAATGGTTGCCCTAGTCAAAAAGAATTTTTGATAGGAAAAATTCCTCCACCTTTTTCCTTCCAGCCCCCAGGTGCAAGAATTTTTCCTATAAAAAAGCACACTTTTTATAAAAACTTTCCTTTCAAATTTTTCTCTCGTCTGGAATGGTTGGAAAAGCTGCCATTTTTTCTTTCCTACTTGCATTTTCCTACCATTTTCTTGTTTCCAAACATGCCCTAAAGTCACGAGTTTTCCCCTTAGGATTTTCTAGTGAATGAGATTTGTGATATTGATAGAAGCATCTCTTTATCAAGAGTTATGTCTCCATTTATGTATAATGAAATTTGACTTCATTATTTAACTGCTAAGAACTCGAGGCTTAATAATACTGAAGCTAAACAATTCTGCTACCTTCTTTGGATTTTTTGGCTTCATCTCCTTGCTGTGTCACACAAACACTTCACTTAGCATGCATATCCTCGGACGCACCAAAACCTTCATGGACATAATCAAACCGGTGGTGGACATAGTCAACATTGTGTCACTAACTTTATCTATTTCCTTGTGATCTTGATTACTTATTTTATATTCAGCTGTTATTTTTCTTTTAAAAGTTTTCATCAATTACATTACACTTCAGTTTTAACATAGGTTTATTGTTTGATGTTTTCAATTATAGTGATTTAGAGTTGTTATTCAAGAGTTTGAACTTGACAGTTGAGATGATATTCATGTTTTATTGCTTTTGGTTAAGATATAAATGCATATCTATGTCACAGGGACTCTTCAACTAGGTGCCGCACCCTCACCCGCACCCGATGCAGTCAACTTGACCCTGGGTGCAGTCAACGCACCCAGGGTCATTTATGTCCAACTTTTGGGCTTATATATATATATATATATATATATATATATATATATATATATATATATATATATATATATATATATTTGCCGCACCCCCACACCCAAGTTTTTTTAAAGTGCAGCACCCCCGCCCCCACCTCCACACCCGCACCTGCACCCATGTGACATAGATGCATATGTGTGTGTGTGTGTGTGAGAGAGAGAGAGAGAGAGAGAGAGAGAGAGAGAGAGAGAGAGAGAGAGAGAGAGAGAGAGAGAGAGAGAGAGAGAGAGAGAGAGAGAGAGAGCACGTGTGTGCATGTGTATCACAATGTCCTAATTTTTGAGAATTACCAATCGTATCTGCATTGTGTCCCATTCCCGTAGCAGTATCCATGTGAAATAGGCTTCTTTTTTATATGGGTAGTGGATGTTTCTATGTTATATTGTATTAACTAGAATTACAGCATCATGGTTGTTGGTAATGGCATATTTCATGATTGTGGATACATCTTGTGGATTATTACTTTCCAAGGGAGTTGTTGGAAGGTGCAGTCAGATTTCCTTGTCTTGTCGTAACTCTTGCAGCTTGCAAACTTTTTTAAAGCCTCTTTCTTTATCCTGAGAGTTAAATTTTTTCTGCTATCTCTAATCCATATCTTGAGTTTGGGGTGGTGTATGCGTCTAAATTTTATTTCATCTACTTCTACAAAATAAAAGTTATTTTTTGTCGCTTAATCATCATGTTTTGTATCGGGATCATCTCTATTATTATTTTTTTATTCATTTTTGGATGTCGCTTTATTATAGTAGCTTGAGTATAGGTACATGAATGCTTTATTATGTAGTGAAATCAACCATGCAATTTTTCATCCTTTGGTAACCATAAAATCACTTCAAGATGAAAAAAATTTGTCTATTATCCACCTTTTACTTGAAATTACAAGAAACTACCAACCTTTTTGGACAAAAAAAACATTTTACTGCCCAAGTTTTTGTGAAAATTAACAAAAACCAGCCAGCTATTGAGTTGACCCTGTTTCATGTTAAAACTACCTTTATACCGTCTTGCTTGAGAAATATTACAAATTTCATTTACATCTCAAAATTTAAAAGAAAATTAAATTAGGATGAAAAGATTCCTTTTGGCCACTTTAGCAATTCTTGTAACAGTAGTCAAAGACACATTATATTTTGCTCTTTTATAAGAGAAACAGGCATACTTCCTCAAATTAATAGAAGCCTCATGTACGTTAGTTGATGAAGAGGGTATATTATTAAGAGAAGCCTCACGTCTGACTTTCCAATGATGCATTTTGCAGCCCGCTATTGCAGTTGCTATCAGGCAGCAACTTTATGAGGTACATTGCTAGACTTGTCCTCAATGAACCAGCTATCTATGCACATTTCTCTTGTGTGCTTATTGTGTGTGAACTAACCTTTTTTCTTTTCTCTGTTACATTTTGTCATCAATGTGCTAATTTGAGGACACTAAATTTGAGCATACTGACGTTTTCTATATATCTTTTTTCCTGTTAATGTTTATATTGGTTTATCCAACAGGTGCATTTATTTAGGATTTGTTAATTTTCTAGGTCGCAATTCAAAGTGTTGTTTCTGCAAGGGAGACAAGAGTAGGCAAAAAGGGTCGCCGTGAGCGAGGGGTTGAACATGTTTCTGCTAGGTTTGTTATTCATTTTCAAGTTTAGGAGAGAACTGGAATGAGATTGAAGGAAATGATGTGAATACTTAAAAGGGATTATTAAATGCTGTCTAGTCTGTTGCACTCATAATACATTTTCTACTTTCAAGTCAATTTCAAACATTGTAATGGATGCTTTCTATTTGCGTGCTTTTCCTGTAGACGGTTATTCTAATATGTATGGTTGTCTGCAGTAAGCTGGGGGGTGCTGCTTTCGACTTAATGAAATTATTCGGAACTAAATCTAGTGTTGTTAGGTAAATTTTCTTTGAGTTCTTTTACTGTTTTCTTTCATACGAGTTCATACCTTGCATAAGATTGCTTCCATGTATATCATACTTTGCATATTTATGATGATGCTTTATCTATGATGTTCATATTTGTTATGATTTCTGCTTTAAAAATGCTTGTTCTGTTAAGGGTGTGTGTTATGTTATGCAATAGTGTATAAGGGCTTTACTGTTGTTCAAGTTAGAATGGGACTTGAGATTCCAGCATGTATTACTAATAGGGGCATTTCTGTCCAGCTGTTTTTATATATAAATATACCATAGCGGAGCGTATACCCTAATCCAAAAGCGCCTCCTATTTCTGCCTAAAGTATCTCTCTCTCTCTACTATTTTCTCTATCTCTTCTTTTAGGGCACCTCCTATTTCTGCCTAAAGTCTCTCTCTCTTCTTTTAGGGCACGATTCTCAATGGCTTCCACATGGTATCAGAACCAGACGAGAGATAAGACCCTAGCAATCTAAGGATGCTACATCAATCTTTTTCTCAAGTTAAGTTTCTTCCCTTTTCTTTTGCATCCAATCTTTCCCTTTTGTCAAGTCTTTCTTTGTCTAGCCTTACTCATTCTCTAAAAGATCCTGTCTTGTTTCTCTTTTTTGTTCCTATTCAATATTTTCTGTCCAGATTTCTCTCTATCCTTAGTTTGGCTCTGTTATTATAAAAAAAGGAAACTTGGACTGGATAATTGAAAAAAGGCATTGTTAAATCTGATCACGAATCATTGTGTTGGGTCTAAGTATTTCCTTATTCTTCCTGCAAAAAGGACTGCTGACATTATCGCTGATTTCAGCAGTCTTCAGCCAAGCCTTTTTTCACCTCATATTTCTGTGTCTTTGTCATTTACAATGTGATTTTCTCCTTATATTGTTCTTTTCTTTACTCTAATTCCTTTTCTCTCTTTCATTGTCATTTGTTTGTTTTCTCACACACACACATATGCACACACACAAGCACACACACACATATGGGGAAATGTTTGCTACTTGAGCGGGTTCCAAAACCCCCTAATGAAAATTTTTAATTTTTTTACACATCTGACCCTCTAGATGTGATGTACATGTATTTCTTCACGACTTCTTACAAGAGGAGGTATATATGAAACACCCTTGAGGTTACCCGGAAGTAGACCTTCAAAAACTGTTCTCAAGCTCAAGAGGCCATCTATAGGCTGAAGAGGGCATCCAGAACATGGTTTGAGATTTCCAGTGGTGTGATTAAGTCACGTGGCTTTGTATGAAGTCAATGTGACTATTCTTTTTCTGTTCACTGTGATTATAAAGGCATTACCATTGTTCTTGTCTACATTGATGTTGTTGTAACAGGAAATAATGTTGTGAGAGTTCAAGAATTGAAGAGAACTCTTCATGACCGGTTCCACAAAGGATTTGGGGTTATAAGGTATTTCCTTGGAATGCAAGTTGATCAAACAAAGGATTCTTTAGTTCTCACTCGATGTAAATATGCCTAGGACCTTCTTTTAGTGACATGGGATGCTTAAACACAAACTAGTCAAGACTCTACTGACTGAAGGTACCAAATTAATAGACGCTTAGAAAGGAGATGATTTACTTGATCAGCCAAAAAGGCGGAAGTATTGTTGGGGCACTTGAATGCATAGCATTTATCAGGCTGGATCTTGTATATGCAGTTAATTTTCTCAATTCATGGAAGTTTTTAAGAGGATCTTGTGACATATCAAGGCACTATCTTAGATGGCTTGGTTTACAAAAGGCAACATGCTATACCACCAGACATGTCTATCATTTTTATGGTTTATCTTGTTGCTGATTGTGCAAAAGATCCAAGTACAAGGAGATTTGTAACAGACTATAAGGTTTTATTTTGGATTACATCTTGTTATTTGGTCAAGTTGGAAGTAGAGGACAGTGGTTAGATTGAGTATAAAGGTGGAATATCATGCTATAGAAGCCGTTACAACCAGTGTTATTAAAAGCGTGCCTCAACGCGCAAAAAGCGCGCCTCGCCTCAAGGCGAGGGCCTTTGTGCCTTGAGGCGCAAGCATAAAGCGCAAATGCCCCAAGGCGTGCGCCTCATACGCCTTGAGGCGCACGCCTTGGGGCGAGGCGCGCCTCAAGGTGAGGCGTATACGCCTCTCACTTTTAATCTTATTTATTCGTCAATTCATTCAGAGAGAGAGAGAGAAAGACCTGCTGGAGCATGCCACGGACGGTGGGGGTGTTCCATCGCATGAGGCGGAGGGCCTCGAGGGTCCGCCGATGGAGCTTTCGGGTCCCTGGCAGCCCTCTCACCAGCGTTATGTACAGGTGGGGGCTCCACTCAATACCCCAAACCCCAATTCCCCGTCGCCTTCATCCCTCGACGAGATCAACGCCACACTCAAGGCCTTGAAGCTCAAGTACGCTAACGTGCCTCGCGTTACGAACGCCGTGAAGCTCTACCTGCACATCGGTTGAAACCCCCCAGCGCCAAATGGATCATCTCCGAGAAGCTCACGACCTATGCCTTCGTCGACGAGAACGGAGACGCTGCCGACGGCTCCATCAAGGTCAAGGGCAAGCCCAAGTTCCAGCGGAGGTGGGTTCTCAAGGTGGGCTCCAAGGTCCGAGGGCTGGTGTCGCCGGGCGCTGCAGATGAAGATGTTCGACGACCAGCGACACGTCGATTTCGTGTGCGATGGTGTCTGGGCGCTGAAGTTCTTCACGCCGGAGGATTACAGGGTCTTCCTTGCCGAGTTTCAGAACTGTTCGTTCGAGAATCTGCACGAGACAGAGGCGTCCAACAAGGAGGATGTCTACGGGAAGGACTTCAGGGGTTGGTTTGATCCGAAGGAGGCCAACGATTTGATGTGGGAGGACGTGGAGGAGAGCTTCAAGGAGGCCTATACGCCGGTGAGAGACAGGCAGGATCTCTTGGAAGAGTTGGAGGAAGCTGCCAATAGAGGGATCCAGAGTATCGCGATGGGTGCGCTTGATTACAGTTTTTTGGTGAGCGATTCGGGTATCGAAGCCGCGAAGAACTTGAGTCATGGCATTCATGGCAAGGGGGTCTCTGAAATTTAATAGTGGCAAGGGTAGGTTTGAGGGCTTGGGTTCTTCTTCTTCCTTTGAAACCCCTAAGAAGGCTCTGTTAATGAAGGCAGAGACGAATATGCTTCTAATGAGTCCAGCAGGAGAAGGAAAACCACATGCCACTGGGATTCATCAATTGGATATTGAGCCTGGGAAGGTAGTGACGGAATGGAAGTTTGCTAAGGATAACACCGAGATAACGATGCGAGATATAACCAACAACAACAAGGGCGCGCAATTAGATCCGTCTGGATCGACATTCTTGGGTCTAGATGATAGGAGGCTTTGTAGGTGGGATATGCGTGATCACAACGGGGTGGTCCAGCAACTGGATGGTCCTGTTCTACACTGGGCAGATGGGCATCAATTTGCTAGTAATACCAAATTCCTGTGTTTTGCCACCACTGGTGATGGGTGCATTGTGGTTGGTTCGACTGATGGCAAGATCCGTCTGTACTCAGATCGTTCGATGAGGATGGCTAAGACGGCATTTCCAGGACTTGGGTCTCCGATTACTCATGTTGATGTAACTTATGATGGGAAATGGATATTGGGAATAACAGATACGTATTTGATCCTGATTTGCACATTGTTCACTGACAAAGATGGGAAGACGAAGACTGGCTTCGCTGGCCGTATGGGTAATAAGATTGGCTGACCCCTCTTGATTCACATTTGGCAGACCAGAACAAGTTCCATGGAGGACAGTTTTCCTGGGTAAGAGATTTGCATGCTGTTATTGTTTAACGAATTGTTTCTATGAGTAGGTTGATGAGGTTCTCTTTTCTTTGGATTTATACCTGCTGAAATTGACATAGAAAGCAATGTCGTTATTTGGATGTTTGTATTGGCTGTTTGGCGTTTACTATAGGTTTATATGATGTGCACATATTTATATATTGATGTGTTTAACAATTTGACCTTATCTAGATTGTGTTCTAGTTTCAAGCATCAGATACCTTAGGTGACATTTAAGTTTTAACGCATCTATTATACAAGCTGAAGACAAGTTCAGGTGAAGAAATGTTTTCTTATAGGTATTACATAACCATATAGGAATTGCATAACCAAACTCTAACCATAACCAGTAAAATAATATCATTTATATTTTTTACATTGAAAAGTTGTGTATCTTAGTCGAAACTGGGGTCGGGCCCCATGAAATTTTATAAACCATACCCAGCTCCATATATTAGTCAGTGCTTTTGAATTTGACCCAGGTTCTAATCGGACCTCCTTGTTTATCACCATACCTTGACCCTATAGGGTTTGGTACTGGTGTTGGTGCAGGAAAGATGCATCATGTTTTTCATGTATATTATTTTGTCACTGTAGAAGATGCACCGAACCCTATATATATATATATATATATATATATATATATATATATATATATATATATATATATATAGAGAGAGAGAGAGAGAGAGAGAGAGAGAGAGAGAGAGAGAGACGGCTACACAGGAAGAGAGAACTCGATAATCGTTATTAGGGCCTCTCTCTATGTTAAATAGAGAGAGGCTTAAAAGCATAATTACAACCAAGCCCCATTATAAAAGCAAAATTACAAATAACATCTAATATAAAAGGACTTCACTTAAAACCACCTATTCTCAACACTCCCCCTCAAGCTGGAGCATAGATATCAATCATGCTCAGCTTGTCACAACATTTTGAGAAATTTGGTCTAGCAAGAGGTTTTGTAAACATATCTGCAACTTGGTCTTCCGACTTTAGATATTTGGTAGTGATATGACCAGCTTGAACCATATCCCTTACATAGTGGCAATCAACCTCAATGTGCTTTGTTCTCTCATGAAATACATGATTGTTCGCTATATATGTTGCAGCTTTGTTATCGCACATCATGGTCATGGGAGAGGAAACCTTCACCTGAAGATCATGAAGAACAGTACGAACCCACATCAATTCAGCAGCTGTTTGGGCCATAGCCCGATATTCTGATTCTGCACTCGACCTAGAAACCACATTTTGTTTCTTACTTCAAGAGATCAAGTTGTCTCCCAAGAACACACATAATCTTGTGGTAGATTTTCTATCCACTACAGATCCTGCATAGTCAGCATCCAGAGTTCCACCTTTCCTGAACAATAACCTCTTTCCAGGAGAAGATTTTAGATATCTGAGAATCATAATAGCTGCATTCCAGTGTACCTCAGTTGGTTTGTCCATAAACTGGCTAACTTTGCTTACTGCTAAAGCAATATTCGGCCTGGTCACAGTTACATACAGTAGCTTCCTTACTAGGGAGCGATAGCTTTTGCTATCAACCAATTTTGACCCTTCTTCAGACAACTGAACTTTATGGTCCATGGGAATATTTGTTGGTTTAGCTCCCAACATTCCCGTTTCCTTTAATAAGTCAAGAACATACTTTCGTTGAGACAAAACCGTCCCTTCACGGCTCCTGACAACTTCTATACCCAGAAAATACCTGAGTGAACCAAGGTCTTTTGTAACAAAGTGTTTTTGAAGATGAGCCTTTGTGGCTTCAATAGCTTTCACATCATCTCCTGTAAGAATGATGTCATCCACATATACCACCATAACAACTATGACAGAGCAAGTTTTCTTTATAAATAATGTATGATCTGCTGTTGATCTATTAAAGCCAAAGCGTGACATCACTTCAAACAACTTTTGAAACCATGCACGAGGACTTTGTTTCAAGCCATAAATCGCCTTTTTCAATCTACACACCTTCTGACACTCCCCCTCAACCTCGAATCCTGGAGGTTGTTGCATGTAAACGGTCTCAGATAAGTCCCCATATAGAAATGCATTTTTCACATCTAATTGATACAAGCTCCAACCATGCTGAACAACTACTGAGAGAATAAGACGAATGATACCCATTCGTGCAACAAGAGAAAACGTTTCAAAGAAATCAATACCATATGTCTGAGTATACCCTTTTGGTACTAATCTGGCCTTGTACCTTTCAATAGAACCATCAGATTTGTACTTTATGGTATATACCCATTTACATCCAACAATGTCAGCATCTGCTCGGGAATCAACTAGATCCCATATATGCTGAGATATTAAAGCATCCATTTCTTCTTGCATAGCCAACTTCCAGCGAGTATCAAACTCTGCCTGCTGATAGTTCAGAGGAATAGTTTCAGCAGATAAGGCTGAAATAAAAGATTTCATCTGATTTCCAATTCTGGCATCAGAGACAAAATGAGATATGGGATATAAGGTACATTGTCGTGTCCCCTTTCGTAGAGCAATAGGCCTGTTATCATCATCATGAAGATCACTATTGTCAGTAGAACTTACCTCAGGGGAAGAAGAAGATGAAGGCACTTGTGGAGGTGGATTTCTACGCACATATACCAATGGAGGATTAAGAAATCTGAAAGATGATGAAGTTTATTTCGGGAATGAGGGCACAAATTCCAAAGGAAAAGGAGGTATAGGTAATGGACAATACTCAGCTGGATCAACCTGCAGCGGGGAACCAGTACTAGAGTAATATGGAGTGGATTCCAAGAAAGATACATCCACATTGACATACTCTCGGCGAGAAGTAGGATCATAACATCGATATCCCTTTTGATTTTTGGGATAACCTATAAATATGCATTTTGTAGCTTGAGCAGCTAATTTGTCACGGTCAGGGCCAAGTTTGTGTACAAAACAAATACATCCAAATACTTTGGGCGAGAGGGAGAAGAGGGGGGGGGGGTATTGGGTTTTAGGATATGAATTGGAATTTGATCACCCACAGAACATGAAGGCATGCGGTTGATCAGATAGCAAGCAGTTGTAATCACATCACCCCAGTATAATGCAGGAACATTGGATTGAATCATAATGGTCCTGGCAACATCAAACATGTGACGATGTTTTCGCTTAGCCACCCCATTTTGTTGAGATGAATAGGCACAAGAAGTTTGGGGTTGGATGCCATTATCTTGGTAAAATTGTAACAGACCTTTTGATTTAAACTCGAGAGCATTATCAGTGCGAACAATCTTGACAATAGATTCAAACTGAGTTTTTATTTCAAGAATTAAAGATTTGATAATACTTGGAACGTCAGATCGTTCCTTTATTAAAAACACCCATGACAACTTAGAGAAATCATCAACAATAACTAGATAGTATCGACACTGAGTCCTAGTAGGAATCTTACTAGGACCCCATACATCTGCATGAAGAAGTTCAAAGACTTTATTACTAGATTGACTCTGACTCGAAGGGAACGAACTTCGATGATGCTTGCCCAGCTGACATGCTTCACACTGAAATGATGTGGTGGAAGGAATCTGAGGAAAGACCGAACGGAGCTTTGACAATAAAGGATGACCAAGACGGCGATGCCACTGAACAGGTCTAAATGAATGTTCCACTGCAGCATGAACAATACCCATTGGATGATGTAGGTAGTAATTCCATTTTCTTCATAGCCTCCACCAATCTTCTTCCCTGTCAGTAAATCCTGAAAATGACAACCCATTGGATCAAATATTACTCTACAGTTTTGTTCTTTTATAAGGCAACTAACAGAGAGTAAACTTTGAGGAAATTTTGGAGCATGAAGAGCATTTTTCAACTGTAATGAGGAGGATATAGAAATATTTCCTTGACCAACAACCGAGGAGGAGCTCCCATCGGCTAATGAGACTCCAAGCTGAGCCTTAATATCCTTTAGATCTGAAAAAACAAGTGAATTTCCACACAAATGTCTGGAGGCACCAAAGTCAATAATCCACTTACTGTCAGTCAGATGAAGATGATTTCCGGTTGAATAGGCAACACCAGCTACATGAGGGGTGGAATTCAAAGGACGAAAAGCTATTAACTCATCATATTCAGCACGACTGAGGGTGATACTACTGTCACTTGCAGAAATATTTTCCTGTGCCTTTGTTGCCTCGAGAGTAGTAACATTTGCTTTAGGAGCATATGACTTTGATGAAGAGGAGGTTGGCCGGCCATGCTTATCCCAACAACGATCTTCTAAATGTCCAGATTTTCCACAGAATGTACATTGAAGCTTTCCTCTGCCTCCCACACCTCATCCGCGACCTCGTCCTCTGATGTTCTGAAGATTTTCACGCCCATAACCAGGTGAGACAACTAAAGCAGATGATTGAGTCACAGGCTGAGAATGTGGAAGAGAGATCGTAAGTCTACTCAGACGATTATATGCCTCAGCAAGAGTAGGTACGTCTGAACCAGTCAACATTTGGACTTTAACAACAGAGAATTCTGAAGATAAACCTGTAAGAAACCGAGCAACCATAGTTTGTTCTTGATGATCCTTTTGTTTCGAACAACAGAGGGGTCTGTGAGCATTAAGTCTTTCAAAGGCAGCTTTTACGGAGGCATAGTACTGAGCCAAGGTTTGATCTCCCTGCTGTAAATTATATATTTCCTGTTCAACTTGTAGGATACGACTCACATTAGTCTCTTGTGAGTACGTATCTCGAAGATTGTCCCACATCTGTTTGCTATATTATAGTAAATTAAACCATCTGCAATATGGGGTTCGACACTATTCATAATCCATGACATAACTATGTCATTATCTTCATCCCAGGTAACATATTTTCCCACCTTTTCAGTGGGTTCGTCTTCCAACAAGACATGTTTTCTACGATGTCCAGATACCGACATCATAAATGTTCTGGACCACCGGGCATAGTTAGTTTCATTCAACCTTACAGACGAGCCGTACGAAAATGGATTGGCAAATGCCTTATATTCTCCAATATTTTCCAATTTTGAATCACATTTCGAAGTTTCAGCCATACTTCTGGTTCAACAAACAAAAACTGGACAAACTCCAATCAACACAGGGATAAGCGTGTGTTACACTCACACACCAACCGATATGACAATCAGCAACTGTTCACACACGAACAAAAAACCACGACAGTAAGGAATAGCAGCCCACAACAAGAGTACTTTCCCAGCACAGCAGGGAATCTAGCTTGCAGTTTCCACGACAGTAGTGAACAACAGCCCACAAACATGGAAGAATTTTTCTTTCAGCACGTCAGTGAATCACGACCAACATAACTCTGCATACGCAGAACCTGTTTCATAACAGGGGCTGCTCCCCAGACATATACAGCCAAATTGCCGTTTCATAACATGGGCTGCTCACGAGCAACACCACTACGAGTTTGATTGCTGTTTCTCCAAAAAAAAAAAAAAACCAGGAAGCGCAGCATGAAATCACGATACAAAAAAAAAACTCAGGGCCCAAATATCAGGGTATCACGGCTGAAATAAAAGCATTGATATCTTTCACACATTCACGGCAGATCAGAAAGCAAAGAGATTAACACACAGGAGCTAATATGGTTCAGTGCAAACTGTACCCATGTCCACGATATCAAGATCTCACGCGATAAAAAAACAGGGCCCAAACATTTTCAGAATCACCAACAGCAACAGCAGAATCACCAACAGCAACAACAAAATCACGAGGGAATGAAATAACCAACAACAGAATCACCACTAACCAACATTCGTCAACACTTACCAACAGCAGAATCAACCGGGAATGAAATAAGACTCGGCAACAGAGAATCACGATAGGAACTCACAGCGGAAAGAAAAAAAACTCGGCAGCAGGTAGTCACGAAAAAAAAACAACACCGAGGAGCTACGAAACCCACAACAAGCATCCACGACAGCAACACGCCCAGATCTGTCATCAGATCTTAAAAAAAATTATAATCGCTGACCTGATTGGAAAAATATTTTCATTGGATCGAAGTTTGATCACGATCAAGAAAACTTCCACGATCGACTGTGCTTTGATCACAATCGATCACGCTCCCACGATCGGCTAGGCTCTGATACCATGTAGAAGATGCACCGAACCCTATATATATATATATATATATATATATATATATATAGAGAGAGAGAGAGAGAGAGAGAGAGAGAGAGAGAGACGGCTGCACAGGAAGAGAGAACTCGATAATCGTTATTAGGGCCTCTCTCTATGTTAAATAGAGAGAGGCTTAAAAGCATAATTACAACCAAGCCCCATTATAAAGGCAAAATTACAAATAGCATCTAATATAAAAGGACTTCACTTAAAACCACCTATTCTCAATAGTCACCAGTGAAATTACTGATTTTACGATGGTTGTTGCTTTATCAATAAAGCAATTTTTATTTATAATTTTAAATAATTTTTATAGTTTTCTTTATTTAAATTTTTTTTTGAGGCTTACACTTTACGCCTCGAGGCTTACGCCTCGCCTCAGATTTTGGTGGAGTGCCTCGCTACGCCTCAACGCTTTTCACAACACTGGTTACAACAGAAGTTTTGGTGGATAAGGCATTTTCTCATTGCATTACATTACGAAGTACAGGTTTTGTGATTACATGAGTGCTATTTATCGCCACAAGCCTAGTGCGACATAGGAATATGCAACACATTTAAATAGATCAACATATTGTGTGAGAAAAGGTGGGAGATAAGCAGATTCGACCTATAATGGTCTCAAGTGATGATAAAATTGGAAGATTTATTCATAAAGCTGCTCATAGTTGCTGGACATTGGACACTTAAAACCAAACTGTTCATGGTTCTTAACCATGTACAGTTTGAGAGGGAGTGTTAAGGGAATTACTGTTATTCAAGTTAGAATGGAGGAATTAGACTTAAAGAGTCCAGCATGTATTACCAATATGGGCATTCTTGTCCAGCTGTTTATATATATAAATATACCATAGAGGAGCATAAAACCCAAAAGGGCTGACCTCTCTCTCTCTCTCTCTCTCTCTCTCTCTCTCTCTCTTTCTCTCTTTCTCTCTCTCTCTTCTTACAGGGCACTATTCCCAAAGGTTTCCACATGTTCTAGATATAGAATGGACACAATGATGGCATGAAAACTGTTAGCAATGGAAATTATAGATTCAGAAATACTATGGTATCATCCTGTCTTCAATATGACAATGTTTCAACTATTAAAGTGGCAAACTATGATCTTATCAACTTCAAGGAGTATTACAATCTATTAATGGATAGTGTGACATTCAAAATAAGAGAAATAGCCCACAGGATGGACACAATGATGGCATGAAAACTGTTAGCAATGGAAATTATAGATGCAGAAATACTATGGTATCATCCTGTCATCAATATGATAATGTTTCAACTATTAAAGTCGCAAACTATGATCTTATCAACTTCAAGGAGTATTATAATCTATTAATGGATATTGTGACATTCAAAATTGATAAGAATACTTCCAAGTCCTAAGTACTAATAAGAGAAATAGCCCACACAAATGTATCTTTTGTTTGGGAAAAGACCAAGACTTCTTGAATACTTTACCTGATCTTTTTCTTTTTTGAATAAAAAAAACTGAGAATATAATGTGTATAGGATAACAAACTGTCAAGCCTAAAACAAGTATCCAACATCCTAAATACCCAATCTTGGGTTGCCAATCCAGCTCAAACCCCTTTTGGGCTATCTATCATTCACTCATAGCAAGATGAATTTCTGTGTTTGCCAATGAATGAGCATTGATGGACAAGCTGCATTTTCAGAGATTTTAACTCTGCGGGTATATGACCATGCCAAGGGCAACCTCAAGATTTAAATAAAGGCTTGCATCTTCTCTTCCGCATAGCCATTGTGTCATTGTACTAAAACCAAAAAAGAAAAAGAAGAAAAAAATCCCAGATCTACACCTGAATCTTACCAAGCCCAGTTCTTTAGTTTACAGAAGAGGATAGTTCCAAAGTAGGGATAATTCTTCAGCCACATAACATGTGACATGATAGCTTGAAAGATAACCCATCAGATTTTTCATAGTGGGAACTGCATTTAAGAAAACAAGCCACATAAAAGTTTGATGCCCTATGATCAGGCCCAGGAACCCATATAACCTTTATAGGAAAAGGCTACACCACTAGTTTCACCAAAGATAAATAAGAAAACATTGTAATGAAGTATGTGGAATTACAAGAACAAAGTGCAAAAGCACAAATAAGTCCAAGAGTGGACAATTACAAAAGCACAATACAAGCACAAAAGTGCACAAGCAAAAGTCCACTATGGGACAATAGTGGAGTGCCTACAAAGGGCAATACAAACAAGTAAAAGAATAGGATTTTATTAATAACATGCTTGAAAGCATTGGGAGAAATAAGGGGAACACCTCTCCTATTTATATACAACAATCAAAATGGAGGCCATTGGGCACTCCCTTCATAGAGACGTTGGGGAGTTCCCTACGATCATATTTATGACTGCTGGGGCCCCAACGACTCTATGGAGTGGGCCCCCATTGGCATGGAAATAAAAAAAATAAAGAAAATAAAAATATAGTTGTTTCTAATAAACAACTGTAATTACATGTGAAAAAACTAAAATGCCCCTATTGGGCAAACTAATAATATATATATATATATATATATATATATATATATATTTTAACACTCCCCCTCAAACTTATGGGAAAATGACCGAAAGTTTGCTAAGGAGAAAAATAAACCGGGGAGCAGGAATAGCTTTAGTGAAGAAATCTGTCAAGTGGTAGTCTGATGTGACATACAACGTAATAATTCTTCTCAGATATTCATCACATACATAGTGACAATCCATCTCAATATATTTTGTTCGCTCATGGAAGGTGTGGTTGCTCGCAATCTAGATTGTACTCTTATTGTCGCAGTAAATCTTCAAAGGTATTGAGATGATTATTCCCATATCAATGAGAAGAATTTTAAGTCACACAAACTCCATTGTTGTCGTAGCCATTGCACGATATTCAATTTCAATTGAGGATAATGATACTTTTGCATCTCTATGAAATCAAAGTCACCTAAAAATACACAAAGCCAATAGTTGAGACCATATCATTAGGATTTTCACCCCAATCAATATCACTATAAACATGTAAATCTAATGAAAAAGATGTGTATAGAAAAACCCTTTTTGTTATAGTATTCTTGATATATCTAGCAATTCTCAAGACATCACTCATGTGCACAGTGGTGGGAGCATGCTGAAACTGGCTGACGGAATTAACTGCATGAGTTATGTTTGGACGAATGATGGATAAGTAAGTGAGTGACCCGACTAGTTGGCGGTAAGATGTAAGATCTTCAAGAAGAGTCCCATTTTTCAGGCTCAATTTAGCATTAATCACTTCTGGGTTTTTTATCTTCTTGTCATCTGAAATGCCAGACTTGGTACAAATATCATCTACAAGTTTCATTTGAAAAAGAATATGTCCACTGAGAGAGTACGCAACTTCAATACCTAATCAATATCTTAAAAAACCTAAATCAAACATATCAAAATTTTCTTTTAAAATATTTTTAATATCACTAATTCTCTGTTTGTCACTTCTGGTGATAATCATATCACCTACATAAAGTAGAAGAATAACAACCGCAGAACTTGTACTTTTAACAAAAAGAGCAGTGTTGGTATAGCAAGAATGAAAACCCAGATGAGTCATTACATTACTAAATTTATCATGCCAAACTTTAGGAGCTTGTTTTAGATCATATAAAGCCTTTTTAAGTTTAAAAATTTTATCTTTTTCAATACAAAACCCTGACGGAGGATCCATGAATACTTTTTTATTTAATTCACCATTTAAAAAACTATTTTTCACATCTAGTTGTTTTATGAGTCATTTTTGGATAGATGTAACGACTATGAGTGTCCTAACACTAGTCATTCTAGCTACTGAGGCAAATGTTTCTTCATAGTCAATTCTATACTCTTGAGAGTACCCTTTGGCCACTAACCTAGCTTTATATCATTCTAAAGTCCCATCACTCTTGGTTTTAACCTTAAAAACCCATCTACATCCTATAGATTTCTTTTTTATGGGTAATGAAGCTATTTCTCATGTTTTAGCCTTTTCAAGGGCTTTCAGTTTGCTTCAACTCATTGTGAAAGATTTTTGGCTTTATTATAATACGATGGTTCATGATAGAAATGTAAAGATATTAGACATGGTCTATGATTTGGTGTCAATATGTCATAAGATTCAAACCTACTTAGTGGGTTGGAGACACGATTGGATCTTCTAAGAGTGGTTTCTTCTAAAGACATCTTGTGAATATATTTATCTAAATCATTTATTGGATACCTTTGCTCACGCCGGGTATATATGTGTATGGGTTTATCAACAATATCATTATTTCTTATTGATGATTACACATTCTCATCAATTGAATGCACAATATTCATTATCATTCAAGGCATTATCCCTGATGTCATTCAAAGAATCATTACAAGAAGTCAACTCTTCTTGTGGCAAGAGATCAAATAGAAAAGTATAATTTACTTCATTGTTTTCCTTGGTTCTCTCAAAACCATTTTCATTTTCCGAAAATGTTACATCTTTTGAAACATATAGTTTGCTACTCTTAGAGTCAAAACATCTATATCCTTTTTTGTTTTCTCGATAACCCATGAATACACATTCAATGGCTTTTGGAGACAATTTATCTCTTTTATGTAAAAGTTCAAAACATTGGCAACCTGTGTCACAGGGATTCGGCTAGCAGGGTGCCGCACCTGCGTCGACGCGACTCGACGCGGGTGCGGGTTCGGGTGCGGCACCGGGTGCGGTCAACCCGATCCTGGGTGCGTTGACCGCACCCAGGATCATTTAGGTCCATTTGTTTTTTGGATTTTTAAAAAAAAAAAATTGCCCTGTGAAATGGGCTGCGAATTTGAATTTTTTTTAAAAACTGTCAGGGCCCTGACAGACAGCTGCTGTCTGTCTTTAAAAAAAATCTGCCTGTCAGCCCTGACAGACAGCAGCTGTCTGTCAGGGCTGACAGACAACTGCTGTCTGTCAGCAGCTGACAGACACTTGCTGTCAGCAGCTGACAGACACTTGCTGTCAGCTGCTGACAGACACCTGCTGTCAGCTGCTGACAGCAGAAAAACCCCGATCCCCTTATATATATATATTTATATTTATTTTTTTTTACATTTTTGCCCCTGCCGCACCCCCGCACCCGGGTTTTTTGGAAGTGCCGAATCCCCGCACCCGCACCCGCGCCCGCACCCGCACCCGCACCCGCACCCATGTGACATAGTTGGCAACCAAAAATTCGCAATCGCTTGAAATCGGGTGTTCTTTCAAATACTTTTTCACAAAGAGATGCATTTTGCAAGGATGATGAGGCTATTCTATTTATCAAATATGTTAATGTTAGAACGACCTGCCCAAAAACGTTTTGGAATATCTTTAGAAATAAGTAGTGTCCTAGTGCTTTCTATAATATGTCTATATTTTCTTTCAGCTAATCCATTTTGTTGGGGAGTTCTAGGATATGACTTTTGGTGACGAATCTCGTTTTGTTCTAGATAATTTTGAAACTCATTTGATAAGCATTCACCACCCGAATAAGATCTAAGAATAAAAATATTGCTTTGAAATTGATTTTTGACAATCATATGGAATTTTTAAAAAAGAGAACATATCGGATTTGAAATTAAGGAAGTAGATCCATATATATCTAGTGAAATCATCGATAAATGTAACATAATATGAATATTCTCTTTTTGATATGATGGGAAAAGGTCTCCAAACATCCGAATGCACTAATTCAAAAGGTCTCTTAGAGACAAAAGTCCTATTAGGAAAAAAAATAGATTTTATCTTTTCAAAGATACAATCTTTGCAAACTAAATTCTTTTCATTATAAATTTTTTTCCCAAAAGGAAAATACATCTTTGAGTAGCTTGGGTGTCCAAGTCTTTTATGCCAAGTTTCAATATCCTTATCTTGAATATAATTACAAAAATAATTTGGAGGAAGATTTAGATAATTCATGAAGTTTAGATCTCTCCTCCTATGACCTTTCCCAATCCGCTTCCCGGACCGTAGATCCTGTACAGAGCAACCCTTATATGAGAAGGAGATTTTATATCCATGAACGAAAATTTGTGAAATGGAAAAAAAGTTTAAATTTAGTTAAGCAACAACCGTAACTTTTGGCAAAAAAAAAACTTTTAGAGGAATGTAATGTTCAAATACTTTTAATTTGCAAAGATGTTCCATCGGTAGTTGAAACATAAAAAGTTTTTGAGTTAGTGCATAAATCGGATTGACCATTCTCATGAGGTGTCATATGAAAGGAGTCTTCCGAATCGAGGATCCAAGAAGACATACGTGGAGGAGAAGATGAGGCTATCGCGACACCCGATGTGGATGGAGATTTGAGTAACATTTGAAGTGCCTCCGATAATTGAGCAAGAGAAAATGAATCTTTTCCTTTGTTTGGTTCTTCGTTCCTCAGTGTTGTTTCTTCAAGGGAAACCACTTTGTTCTTGGGGGTGTCATATAACTTGGGACAATTTGGTTGTATATGACTCGGTTCATGATAGTGATGACAAATAGCTTTCTTGTAGCCACCATTATAGCTATTTTGCCTCTCAAAGTGTGGAGGCTTGTAAGTTTTTACATGATTGTCGGGTTTGGACATGGCTAACACTTCATCTCATCATTTTATCATACCAAGACGAGTCTCTTCTTGACATATTTTGACAACATCATCCTCCATGGGAAATGACTTAGATCTATGAAGAGAAGATCTAACTTGTTCATATTCGGGCCTAAGCCCATATAAGAATTAGAAAAAATACTCTTTTTCCATTTGCTCTCTTCTTAGTTCAACATTTTCACTAGTTGTTTCATGGTATGTATTTTTCTTGAAGAAAAAATTGCCTTGCAAGATCTTTTTGTGTATAATACCTTTCATAAAAAAACCATGCCTCATTTGCCTTGCAGAACTTAGAGATGTTGGCATATATTTTGAGCTCAACATTGTTCATAAACTATGCAAGAATTTTTGCATGTTTACTTTCCCAATCTTCTATCTTGGATTGATGGTCTTCAATGGCTTTTATGCGAGCATTTCCTTCTAAAGTTTTTTCTTGACCTCTTTCCAACTTGGTGAGTTTGAGTTGAGGTTCTAAAATAGAGCCCATCACATATCCCCAAAACTTATTGCCTTTGAGATATACATCTTAAGAGTCTCATAGAGACGCTGGAGCAGGTCCAATGGCTCTATTTAGACATCTCTTTTAGACTAGTCAACCTTGTGTTGACCAGTTCAAAATAAACCAAAAAATAAAAAAGAAACTATCATAGTTACATTGAAATATGTATATATATGTATATAGAGAATACATACATATGTGTATATATATGTTAAGATTAGTCGTCTGAATTATGTTTTATTCTTAAAAAGTTCCTTTTTGATATTTAATATACAAATGAGGGACCCATATGCAATTTCTCTTTAGGCTAACCTCTATTTAAACTAGAGGATAGTAGCCCTAATCAAATAACGATTTTCCCTCTCTCTCTCTCTGCCTCGGTTCCTGAGTGCTCCATGAACTGTCGCAATATGGTATCAAAGCAGGCGACCTTGGGGGTGACTTCGGGGTCTGCGCCAAAGTATGCGTGAAGAGTACCAGATCGCGTGAAGGGGCGTGATTTCTGGGTCTGCACCAAATCGTGCGTGAAGGGTACCAGATTGCGTGAAGTGGACTAAACTTAAGATCTAAAAGTCGAGGTGGAAGTATGGTTCGGTCGATCAAATCTGGTGGATACAGGTACACTGCAGTAATGTTGAAGTGAAGTGGGTGGCGGCCTGTTCTTTGTCGTGGATGTGGGTGACGACCAGATCTGTCGTGGGAACTCTTATAGTCGCAGATCTGCATATTTCTTTGGATCTGATCGTATGTTCAGATCTGATCACAGATCTGGGTGTTGTGGTGAAGGCAATTCACTATAGTGGATCTGGATATTCATGGATTTGGATGCTAATTTTTTTTTTGGATTGGCTCTTTTCGATTGATCTGGGTTTGCCGTGAATCCTATACCGCGCTTTTAGTTTTTTTTTGTCGAGAATCCTGTATGATAAGGAGTCGCTGCTGTATCCTCTATGATTGAACCAATGTGTGGAAGACAGATCTGGATTTCAGATCTGTGTCTAGGTCACTGTCGAGGCTTGATTTCAGAAGGCCTGAATTCAGCCAGATCTGAATATGGCTAAAGTTATATTTGTTGGAGCAGGTCAGCCAGAGTGATACAGTCTTGAAGATTGTGGTGTGTGGATCGTGGAGAAGACTGATCAAGTGGGGATCAGGTCTGTTGAAGGCTATAAGGGAATTGTTCTATGAGTGTCAGACGCTGATCTGGTATATGATCTGACGCCAAAAATCTATTGGAGTTTTTTTTGGAGTCATGCTTATATAGGTTCTGACGAATCTCGACGTCAGGTATGGAATAATATTATCTAAGCGTATGGTGACAGACCTCATCCGATTCAGTTGGCCAACTTTCTATTAAGACTTTCCAATCTTTGTGCTGTTTTTTTTATGCTGAAAATGGTTCAGTAATGGTCGTGGATACAGATTAAATGTATTGTTTTTGTCGTGAACCTGAACCTGCTTTCTACCTTTGGTTTGCTCATATCTGGTTGCCATGAAGAACTGTTTATATTAAATAGTAATGGTAATGGCTGATTTACAAAAAGGGGAGCAGAAATCAGATGCAGATTATTCCAATGATTTTGTAACTCTTAGCAGGACTGAATATGAAGAGCTTCTAGCCTTACACCCATCCACTTCGAAGTCTACTGTTGTTGAGGTTGCATACTCTAGAAGTGATGGCCTATCAAGCCACGGTGGTAGGTGGATCATTGACTCAGGAGCATCTAGACACTTGTGTGGAAATTCGTGTAATTTTTCAAATTTAAAACCTGTATGATAAAAAAGTAGTTCTTGCTGATGGCAGTTCTTCTCCAATTGTAGGGCAGGGAAGCATGTCTATTTCCCCCACTCTTCAATTGTCAAATGTTCTTCATGCTCCTGCCTTTCCACAAAATCTATTGTCTCTCAGTCAAATGACAAAAGAGTTGAATTGTAGGGCGATTTTTGATCCTATGGGTTGCACCTTTCAGGACTTGCTGACGGGAAAGAGGATCGGTGGCTGCCATGAGGAAGGTGGTGTGTATTATTTACATCAACCAGTGGGTTCGGTCTACTCTGCTGTTACATCATTCTCAAGTCCTTTATTGTGGCATCGTCGTCTCGGTCACCTTCCAGTTCCAAAACTTCGGCGTGTCATTCCTCATATACCTCCTTCAGTTTCGTTTCAATGTGAAACATGTCAATTGGGAAAACATTGCCGAAGCTCCTTTCCTTCTAGTCTAAGTCCGTCGAGTCAAAGACTGTTTGATCTTCTTCATGTCGATGTATGGGGTCCAAGTAGGATTTCTACTAGGACTCAATGTCGTCATTATTTGGTCATTGTTGATGACTTCTCAAGGTTATCGTGGGTGTTCCTGTTAAAAGATCGGTCTCAAGGCCCTGTTATTCTTAAATCTTTGATTGTTGAAATAAAAACTCAATTTGACGTGTGTGTTAAAATTGTTCGCACTGATAATGCTCTGGAGTTCAAATCCAAAGACTTGCTTCAATTTTATTCTGCTAATGGGGTTCAACCTCAATTTACATGTCCCCATACATCCCAGCAAAATGGTGTGGCTGAGAGGAAGCATCGACAAATCCTCAATGTCGCTCGGTGTCTAATGATTCAATCCAATATGCCTGCATCATACCGGGGAGATGCGGTTTTGACTGCTGACTTTCTTATAAATCGCATGCCTTCAAGTTCTGTAGAAGACCAGATCCCAATCCAAATTCTCTATCCAGAGGTTCCTCTCTTTCCTATCCCCCCTAAAGTTTTTGGATGTGTGTGTTTTGTGCATAAACTGGGTCCTGATCGAGATAAACTTGCGTCACAGTCTATTAAATGTGTTTTCCTTGGGTATTCTAAGAATAAAAAGGATATCGTTGTTATGACCCTATATTCCATAAAGAGTATGTCAGTGCGGACGTTACCTTCTTTGAGTCTATTCCATATTCTTCGAGAGGCTACTCCAACGTTACAAGAGAACCATGATGATGTCCTCCCTCTGCCAATTTCTTCTTTTCCTTTAGAGTCGTTTCCTCCACAACCTTTGGCTCCATCCTCTGGTGAGTCTCGCTACCGAAACCCTCCTATAGTATACACTCACAGTTTACCACCTACCACCATGCCCCCATTATCTTCTTCCCCTGAAGTAAGTATCTCTGAGCATACTGAAGTTTCTGCTCTTGATGATGATCTTCCTATTGCTCTGCGCAAAGCAAAAAGACAGTGCACCCATCATCCCATTTTACAATTTGTTTCAGAAATTAATCTTGGGGCATCTATGAAGAATTTTGTTTCGGCTCTGTCTGCCTCCTCTGTTCCGCTTCATCACAGTCAAGCTCTATTCAACCCCAAATGGGTGCAGGCTATGCCGGATGAGATGGATGCCCTATGCTCTAGGGGCACTTGGTTGATCCTCCTACTGATGCAGATATTGTTGGCTGCAAATGGGTATATACCATTAAATATAACTCGGATGGGTCAATTGAACGGTATAAAGCTCGGTTGGTTGCAAAAGGCTATACTCAGACATATGGTGTTGACTTTTTTGAAACTTTTTCCCCAGTCGCTCGACTTGACACTATTCGTCTTGTTCTTTCTGTTGCTGTGCACTATGGATGGCCTTTATTTCAGTTGGATGTCAAGAATGCTTTTTTGTATGGGGATTTGCATGAAACAGTCTACATGCAACAACCCCCAGGCTTTGAGGTTCAGGGGGAGTGTCAGAAAGTGTGCAAGTTGAAGAAGGCTATCTATGGCCTGAAGCAAAGCCCTAGGGCATGGTTTTATAAATTATTTGAGGTAATGTCGGATTTTGGTTTTGTTAGGTCAGCTTCAGACCACTCCTTGTTCATCAAGAAAACTAGTTCTGGAATTGTGGTTATGGTGGTATATGTCGATGACATCATATTGACAGGGAGCAGTGCCCAAGATATTTCTGCAACAAAGGATCATCTTCAGAAACACTTTGTTACTAAAGATCCTAGTTCCCTCCAATATTTTCTGGGTATCGAGGCTGCGAGAAACAAAGAAGGTTTAGTTTTGTCACAAAGAAAGTATGTGTTAGATTTATTAAAAGAGACTGGAATGCTAGGAGCAAAGCCTGCTAACATTCCTATGGATCCCAAAACTCATATGTTCGTTGAAAAATCTGAATATGTGGATAGTATCAGTTTTAGATCTTTGGTGGGTAAGTTGTTATATGTGACAGTCACTAGACCTGACATCTCGTTAGCTGTGAGTAAAATCAGTCAATTCATGAATAAACCTACCAAAGTTCACTGAGATGCAACTATGATGGTTCTTAGGTATTTAAAGTCGTCTCTTGGTAAAGGACTGTTGTTTAAACAAAATTCTTTCTTGGACGTTGTTGCTTACACTGACGCAGTTTATGCAGGATCTATTGAAGACAAAAAGTCAACAACTGGATTCTGTGTTTTTGTGGGAGGAAATCTAGTTACCTGGAGGAGTAAGAAACAAATTGTTGTAGCCAGGTCGAGTGCTGAATCTAAATACCGAGCTATGACTCAGACCGCAATTGAGATTATGTGGGTAAAATCAGTTTTGATCGACTTTCAGGTAAAAGTATCCTTACCTATGTTGATGGTGTGTGACAATAGGGCTGCTACGTATATTGCAAACAATCCAGTTTTTCATGAAAGGACTAAACATATTGAAGTTGACTGTCACTATGTACGTGACTTGGTTCAGGCTGGTTATATTTGCACAGATCATGTATCTTCCGAAGATCAAGTAGCTGATGTTTTTACCAAGGCACTCGCGAGGCCTAGTTTCTATCATTGTTGTGACAAGCTGAGCATGATTGATATCTATGCTCTAGCTTGAGGGGGAGTGTTAAGATTAGTCGTCTGAATTATGTTTCATTCTTAAAAAGTTTCTTTTTGATATTTAATATACAAATGAGGGACCCATATGTAATTTCTCTTTAGGCTAACCTCTATTTAAACTAGAGGATAGTAGCCCTAATCAAATAACGATTTTGCCTCTCTCTCTCTGCCTCGGTTCCTGAGTGCTCCATGAACTGTCGCAACAATATATATATATATATATATATACAATTTGAACAAGTATGACCTCTTAAGATATGCATATATTCATATATATAGTTGTACATATATATATGATATATATATATATATCATATATATATATATATATATGTGTGTGTGTGTATGTATATACATATATTATTATATATGCTTTATTCATTGTAATAATAAAATACCCAATAGTCAATTTCAGCATACGCCTACTACAATACATACGAGTGTTGTAATGAGAATTATTAGATATATCAGAAATACTATTATGGTTTATTTTTGTCATCCTCTTTTCCATTAGGAGTTATTGCATATTCAAACTTTAATTGGAAGGAGATGTGAATGATAATCGTTCAACTATGGGTTTTTGTATTTTTATAGGAGATTCATTGATTTCATGGAAATGCAAGAAACAACAAAAGGTGTCATTGCCCTCTACAAAAGCAGAGTACCGAGCTATGACAACTACTACCTCTGAGTTGGTTTGGCTGATACAATCATTAGAAGACTTGGGAGTTCATATAGCAGAACCCTCAAGATTATGTTGTGACAATAAAAGTGCAGTTTACATCATCGACAATCACACTTTTCATGAGCGGACCAAATACATCGAAATGGATTGTCATTATGTCAGAGAATAATTCTTGAAAAAGAACATTACATTGCCACAATTCCTCCTTGGCAAACTCTCGGTTGTGGCACTGTGAGTTTGAGGGAGGGTGTTAAGATATCCATATATGCATATATATGTGTATGTATATACATATAATATATATATATATATTATATGTTTTATTCATTGTAATAGAAAAATACTTAATAGGAGTATTTTCATCTTTTCACAGTCACCTAATAGGTTGTGCCCATTAGGGGCGCTACAGTCTTTTTTATTTTATTGTACAAACTAGGGTTTTAGTTTGTCTTGAAGGGCATTAAGGGAATCCCTCCATAGGGTAGTTGGGACCTCCCCAATGGTTCTATTTCTAGCCATTGGGGAGTGTCCCAAGGGCTCTATGCTCCCTTGATTGTGTATAAATTGGGGTATTCTCCCTCTTGTAAGGTTAATGCTTTCTCAAGCATTTTGTAATATAATTCTCTATATTTTTTATGTGTTCTCTTGGCTCTTGTCTGGCATATGTGTATGTGCTTGAGTGTTGACTCATAAGTGGTCTTGGTGCTATTTGATTTAGTGTTCTTGTAAGCCCATAAGAGGCATTATCTTGTATTCTTTTCCATTTCATTACATGACTTACGTCACAACAGCATTGGTTGGTCACCAACAGCGAAATGGCATCAGTCCTGGTTCCATACTCAGTCTGAGTGAATATATTGCAATTTTAATATGCCATTTGGACATGGTTTCATAATAGATGAACCCAATTGTTTGACAATTATATGACTGACATGCCTATGAGGTTAAAGGTCAAAAAGTGAAAAAAAGAACTTACAGAAGTAGACCCTTCCTTTACATGTTGAACATGGCTGTGCCCTCTAGTAGAAACAGCCTGTTCCATCATATTTTCTTAATTTCTTGTGGATCAAGCCCTATGGATAGAAACAGTCTGATCGCGTTGTATACAAAGATTTTTTAAGGATTCAAAATTTAACCGTCCACAATGTGTAAAAATTTCATGATTGAGAAAATCATTTTTTAAAATTGAAACTACTCGATCAAAAGTGCATTCCCTAGTAAAGTGACCACGCTGGATGCATTTGTTTCAAATTGATGTAATAAAACTCACTTGTGAGTTTTAGCTTGAGAATATGGTACTCTAGAGTAGCCAATTTTCTCTCTCTCTCTCTCTCTCTCTCTCTCTATATATATATATATATATATATATATATATATATATATATAGAGAGAGAGAGAGAGAGAGAGAGAGAGCCTTGATTTGTTGGCTACTGGAGATTGAGTGGCCTTCATGTTTTTCTCTTATAGGATTTTTTTCAATGAAGCTCTTATAGGATTAGAAGATATGTAAATGAAGGACAAATTGTCCTTTGATTATAATTTACTTGATCAGATATTCTTTATCCTGTTTCTTATAAGGGATGAATATTTGGCTGGACCTCAAAGAGCCCATTAAGGCACGTTTGATGTGCAGGACAAAGACGGGAACAACTAACATGTGCTGGACAAACTCCCCTTTGATTATAATTTACTTGTTCAGAGTTTCTTTATCCTGTTTCTTATTGGGGATGAATATTTGGGTGCAACCCAAAGAGACCATTAAGGCGCGTTTGATATGCGGGGCAAACGCCGCTGTCCGTGTGGCGTTTGTCCAGTGTATCAAATTCCCCCTTAACAATGTAGTTGATAAAGAACAAAACAAAAATAAGAAGTCTCGGGCTAGCCAGTAGAGGTGACACGTCTCAGCAGTTGCATGACCTTCAGAGAGGCGTAACCCTTTTGTATTTTAGTCTTCTTCCATGGAGGAAAGCAAAATCCTGACACCTCACATCTATATGGATGCCTTTTATGCAAAGGTTCTCCATATGTTGCCTCATGAACCTATGCTTTAGCTATGAATTGCTATCATTAACTGGCATATGTAAGTGACGTTGACAGTCTATTGCATTTGCAAAATTGAAGTTAGCTAGCCCAACTGGCATTGAGCCAAAGTTTTTTTGTTAGTGAATACAAGTTTTTCAAAATATAACATTTGAAGCAACTTCCAGATTTTTGGCTACATTATGATGCAGTTGTACCATGAAACATGTTAATGCTATCTTCATACACTTCCAGCTCTGTTCACAATGTGGCATTGAGCACGTTATATTTTCTCATAATTATCTTCAAACATGTTTTTCAAAATATAACATTTGAAGCAACTTCCAGATTTTTGGCTACATTATGGTGCAGTTGTACCATGAAACATGTTAATGCTATCTTCATACACTACCAGCTCTGTTCACAATGTGGCATTGAGCATGTTATATTTTCTCATAATTATCTTCAAACATTGATCCACTTATTTTCACTGATATCTTCTACGACAGGAAAAGACTTCTTGCTTACGTTGATTTCAATGCATTCCAATTATATCTGACTTTCTAAAATAAACAAATAAAAAAAATTCACCACATTGTTTGGTTGCATTATTTAATAATTTTTCCTTTATCTTGGGATGCTGGCAAAAGAAATTGTGTTTTAGTAACTTTCCTGCTTGGATGATATTTATAGACCTTTCTGTTTATGTTGGATGGATAGATCTATAAAACAGATGACACTGTTGTAAAATGTTGAGACAGATTTGCATTTGACTGATTTTCACATATTTTTGGTCTTGGAAATTTTTGGTTTGTTTACCTTACCATTGTTTTAGACTGGAAAAGTTTATTGTTGGCAGCCTGATAGTCTCTGCATAATCGAAGTATTTTTGTTGCCTTGTATCAGGAAAAGGAAGGAATGGGATTTATATGAGCCTATCATTGATATTTTATCAAGTGAGGAAGTGGAAGCATTGGACGCAAAAGAAGAAAGAAATGCTCGGTGAGTATCTAAACTGATCCAAACACAATGTAGTATAGTTTACATGCAAAGTGCTTTAGCGACAAAGCTGCTAGCTTGTGGTCAGCTGCAAGTATGATCTCAATTCATGGTTATTATAGGTAGAAATATAGCAGCAGCTTGCGAGCATGATAAAATTTTCTCGGTTTGCATTCTTACTTGAGATAAAAATTGTCTTTTTGTAGATTGAAGAAAAGACCAGATGACCAATGATGGTCATTTGAATGTCGTGCAAATAGGTGTTTGGCAGCCACCGTTGAGTGCCAGTTGAGGGATTGTTCTTTGATTAAAGGCGAAGATTCTTAATAAATCAGCTGAAGCTATTAAATGTCTTCATTCTTATCATGCATTGTTATCAACTAAAATAGTTTCTAATCTAATTATGAGTTTAATGTATATTTTCTTCAAAAAATCATGGTTTCTAGTAGTTTCGCAGCTCGTGAGCAAACAATGTTGTCCTCCATCATTCTTGGCACTATCCCCGTGACAAACATATTGCAGTTTGCTGCGGCATGCTATACTAGTTGTTGTAAGCATAACCAGCCTTTGAAATTGTGGGTTACATCAAAATGATCATAGCATATAATAAAAAATGTCTTAAATATGCTGTCTATTGCATGTAACCAGGATGCTGTGAGATTTATGAGGAAGTTGATTGGCATGGTCAAAATAACTGTAGGCTGAAGTTTTTTTTTTATCTCTGTTTTCAAATAGTTGGTTTTATTAAGTTTTTTTCCATATTAGCCCCTGTCTTATGAGCTAAAGACAAACTAATCCCTTTCATATGGCTATTCTCAAAAACATCCTTACCTTATAAACCGCTAGGACAAATTCATCCTTCCGTTGACAGTCGCTGAGTAAACCATGGCCAATGACCAACCAAGGTTAATCAGTGACAAATTCACATAATTATCCTTAACTACATGAATAATCTCTTTCCTAAATCTAGAGCCCTTCAAATACGAGATCATCTTTCACTTTTTACATCTTCTACAGAAAAACATGCGCCTGTCGTCATCAGTTCCTGCACCCATCATCTTGGTATGCTCTCTGTACAAGATTTGTCGATTTGCTAAATCTAAATCCATCAAGCGCACTTCATTATAAAATCAAAGAATCACAAACCACACAACCATCTTCTACCAGCGGTTTGTTAGTCAACAAAAATCAGAGCTTTCCAGAAGTGATTTTAAAGCCATGTCTGAAAAGGTTTCGGAGAAAATGATCCAGGTGGTTGAAGATAACTAGAAAAAGGCTTTGCACCTTATGTTGAAGAGAGGCACTAGCGGTGTAGGCGCTGCAGGGCAGGTGGGGTATGATGCCGACGTCGTGTGTGTTGAGAGGATGGTGTATAGAATCGGTTTTGGGTTTAGGCTGTGAGGGTAGAGGAAAGGTGGGGAAGAAACAGAAAACAATTGTGATTTGTATTTTGAGGATAAATTCGTAATCTAATTAAAGGACGACGGTTTCCTTCACCAACGTTGACGGAAACTAACCACAAGGACCATTTTGGTAAGGTTTGTAAAACCATAGGGATGTATTTGAGGATAGCAATAAGGCAAGGACCGATTTGTCATTGGCTTGTAAGGTGGGGTCTAATGTGGAAAAAACCCTAATAAGAAATTACCTTGCAAAATAACAAGAAATTCGATTATAGAAATCATAGACGATGGTGGTTTTTCTGAGCCGGTGGAAAATGGTGCTGCAGAGAGAGAGAGAGAGAGAGAGAGCTACCTACTGCCAGTAGATGCACGTGCGTCTATAAAAGAGCCTTTAGCAGCACACAAAAGTACCACTAAAGGTCTTGTTACCTTCAGCACATGCCTGACTCCCACACGTCCATTGGCGGTTAGCCACTTTCTGTCGTTAGGCCACAATTAGGATACAACAAAAACTATACTTTTAGATGTTTTATGCTAGATCTGAACCGTTAGATGTTTATCATTGTTTATTCAATAGAAAACATGTTTTTTTATTATGAATCATTGTGCTCAGGTGTGTAATTTAAAGAGGTAAAAAAATCAATGATTGATATTGCACTAAAATTTAATGATAAAATAATCAAAAAATAAGTTACAGTATGATCATTTTTCATAAAATAATTACATTTTTACATCAAACCAATTAAAAGCCAAGCTTCTTTCTTGATAAATAAGCATGATAAACACATCTAACGGTTCAGATCTAGCACAAAACACCCAAAACTATGACTTTTTGAAGGTCTAACGGTAACCTAACCAAAAAGGGGGCAGCACAATCTCCATTATATACATTAGTAATACGTGGGTGCTAAATGAATCGTTTTATTTGATTTTTGGTGTTTTTTTTTTTAATTTTGACCATAGATGTGTTCAGCATGATTGATTTACCAGAAATTGACACTTTGGATGAAAAAATGGTATTTGGAGCTTCAAAAATTTATGAAAATTGCACGCCTATGATTTTTGAAACCTTATAAAAACCTATTCATGCATCAGAATCAAATACTCCAAGAACTGGTTCCTATAAAAATTATAGATCAGTACTGTCGTAATTTTGAAAAAAAACCCAAAAATTCAATAGCATGTTTCATTTCCAAATTTATCACAGATGTATTATCCATCTCTCTCTCTCTCTCTCTCTATATATATATATATATATAAATTATAGATCAGTACTGTCGTAATTTTGAAAAAAAACCCAAAAATTCAATAGCATGTTTCATTTCCAAATTTATCACAGATGTATTATCCATCTCTCTCTCTCTCTCTCTCTCTCTATATATATATATATATATATATATATATATATATATATTAACACGTGTCCATTTCTTTGAATTTAGTAAGCCGCATGGATGTTCAATTAAGAAAAAAAGATAGTTGACCTTGTTGGGTTTTCATATATGGGAATAAAAATCTTAAAAAAATTATCCAATCTCAATAATGGTAAACAAGCATAACCAATAAGGTTAGTAAACCAACGCTAGTTAGTTGGCAAATCCAAATCAACGCTACATTCAGATCCAGTTACTTCTGGTAGTCTGTTTAAAACAGATTTAATTTGTTATGAGCTGACATTCCAAATTGCATGAATAAACCGGGCCATGCAGCCCTTTTGGTGTAATCTTATTTTCACATATAACTTCAATTTAGTATTTTAATTTAAATTAATTAAGTTTATTTAATCTTTCCCAAGACTTTCTTGATAGAAATGTTAGGCAATCACAATATGCAAGGTAGAAATTACATACAATGCAGAAAGTAAGCTAATAAGGAAAACCAAACTCACAAAATTAGATCCCACCGGTTGAGGTCATCATCTGGCCACTTATTTGCAACAAACGATCGAACATCCTTGATGGTGGTACGGTGGATATGGAGCAGATTAATAGCTGTCAGAGAAGAGCATCTATTCTTCTCCTTCCATAGGTACCACCAAATAGAGATGACCCACCATCTCCAAATGCATGCAGCCTTCTTATTGCATCTTGGGGTGAACAATAGGACTAATACCAACTACTGAATTTTCCTGTAGCTTGAGCTTTGGCCATGCTGTTGCAAGAAGCCACTAAAAAGCCACACACAAATTGAAAAGGTGGTTGTTGGAAATAAAACAACAAACTAGAGAAGAAGATTGTTCTCTAGAATGAAAAACACACAGAAATGGTGCAAGAGAAGGAGAAAGCTACAAAAGGCTTCAATACATTCCAATGACTTGTCAAAATGAGGATACATGGCTACTATATATATATAGCATTCAAGCTTAACCAGAATTTAATTACATAATAAATTCCTACCATAGAAAAACTAAAAGACTATTACATTTTCAAGGAAAAGAAATAAATGGGAGAGGAACCCAAAGAGTTGCATAGAGAACTGCAAATAGCCTTAATGTAAAACGAGTTCCCAAAATGAGGGAGGAATACGAAGAGTCTAGCTTATAATTCCAACAAGCCTTAAAGTAAAATGAGTTTCCCAAAAATGAGGGAGGAATACGAAGAGTCTAGCTTATAATTCCAACAAGCCTTAAAGTAAAATGAGTTTCCCAAAAATGAGGGAGGAATACGAAGAGTCTAGCTTATAATTCCAACAGCCCCTCTTAAGCTAGACTATAACGACACCTAATTTCTCTCTCAATTTATTAAAAGTTTCATTCTTCAATGCTTTTGTAAAGATATCAGCTACTTGGTCTTGGGTCTTGCAAAACTTGACATTGACATCTCCATCTTTGACCAAGTCTCTAATGAAATGATACTTGATTCGAATATGCTTGCTTTTGCCATGAAAAACTGGATTTTTGGTGAGTGCTATGGCTGAACTATTGTCACAAAACAAAGGAGTGCTCTCCCATTGAGGATGCTTCAGCTCATGAAGAATCCACCTTAGCCAAAGAGCTTGACAACTAGAAAGAGCCAATGAAATATACTCAGCTTCGGTTGTGGAGAGAGCAACAACAACTTGCTTCTTCGATGCCCACGAGATTGCACCTGAGCCAATGTGAAAAACGAAACCTGAAGTGCTTTTACTATCATCTCTATTTCCACCCCAATCACTATCACAAAAACCCACCAATTTTGAATCTTCAACACATTTATAATGAATTCCATAATTGATAGTGCCACGCACATATCTCAAAATTCTTTTGCCTATGTCCCAATGAGTATTAGAAGGAGATTCCATGAATCTGCTAATCATGCTGACATCAAACATAAGATCAGGTCTTGTAGCAGTCAAGTACATAAGACTACCAACAAGGCTTCTATAGAGAGTTGCATCAATGTTTCTCTCACCATCATTTTTGCTAAGTTTCAGTCCAACTTCCATAGGAGTATTAAGAGGTGTAGCACCCTCCATTCTGAACTTCTTTAATATATTTTCAGCATACCATTTTTGAGATATGAATATTCCATCTTCGACTTGCTTTATTTCAATGCCCAGAAAAAAATGGAGAAGCCCCATGTCAGTCATTTCGAATTCGTGCATCATATCCTTCTTGAAATTTTCACACATGCTTGCACTAGTGCCGGTAATTATTAAATCATCAACATATAAGCATATGACTAAGAACTCCCCTTGATTGCCTTCTTTGATGAACAAAGTATGCTCAAAAGGACACCGTTTGAATCCATTCCTCAAGAAGTATCCATCAATGCGACTATACCAAGCCCTTGGCACTTGTTTTAGCCCATATAAAGCCTTCTTTAATCGACACACTTTGTTTTTTTCACCCTTCTTTACATAACCCGGAGGTTGATCAATATACACTTCTTCTTCAAGGAGACCATTCAAGAATGCTGATTTTACATCCATTTGAAAGACCTTCCATTTTCTTTGAGCAGCCAAAGCTAACACCATGCGAATTGTTTCAAGGCGAGCCACAGAAGCAAAAACTTCATTAAAATCAACGCCATACCTTTGCTTGTAACCTTTTACCACCAGCCGAGCTTTGCATTTTTCAACTTCTCCATTTGAGTTGAATTTTGTTTTATATACCCATTTGACGCCAATAGATTTGTGTCCATTTGGGAGCTCAGTCAACTCCAAAGTATGATTTCTTTCAATGGAGTCAATTTCTTGATTCATAGCAATTCTCCACTTCTCTTCTTGAGATGCTTCTTCATAAGTAATTGGATCGGCGTCTACAAATAAAGCAAAATTCACCAAGTCTTCCTCAAGATTTCTTCTTGCTGTTTCATAAATTTCTTGAAGACTTCTTGTCTTCATAGGAGGAGATTCAGAACTCCTTGAAGATGAGGAAGATGGTGATAAATGTGTAGATGGAGAGGAGAGTGAAGTATCTCCATCACCACTTGGTTCATGACTCTCCTCCTTATTAATAAAATGTGAATTTTCATTTTCATTCTCTCTATCCCAATTCCAAGATTCTTCTTCATTGAATTTTACATCTCTGCTTATGATAATTTTCTTGGTGATTGGATTATAAAGCTTATAAGCCTTTGAGCATTCACTGTACCCAACGAGGATACATTTTTCAGATTTATCTTCAAGCTTGCTCCTTCGTTCATTAGGAATATGAGAATAACATATGCTGCCAAATACTTTCAAGTGAGCAACACATGGTTTTTGCCCACTCCAAGCTTCTTGAGGAGTTAGGTCTTGAACACTTTTAGTGGGGGCACGATTAAGAAGATAGATAGCACATGCCACTGATTCAGCCCAGAATATGTTAGGCATACCTTTAGATTTCAACATACTTCTTGCCATCTCCATGATCGTGCGATTCTTCCTTTCCGTAATGCCGTTTTGTTGAGGTGTGTACCAAGTAGTCAACTGATGACGGATGCCCTTCTTTTTCAAGAATTCCTCGAACTCATTGGACATATATTCAGCCCCACGATCAGTACGCAAGGTTTTAATAGAAAGATCACTTTGCTTTTCAACAAATATCATAAATTGCTTAAAATATTTAAACACCTCAGATTTTTCTTTTAGAAAATAAACCCATGTCTTTCGACTGAAGTCATCAATGAATGTTAAAAAATAACGATTACCTCCAATAGATGTGGTGCGCATAGGGCCGCATAGATCAGAATGAACCAACTCAAGTGGTTTTGATGCTCGCCAAGATTTGCCACCAGGGAAAGAGTCTCTGTGATGTTTCCCAAGAACACAACCTTCACAAATTTTGTCTTGCTGATGAATGTTAGGCATTCCTCTGACCATATGTTTTTTGCACATAAGAGATAAAGAACTGAAGTTCAAATGTCCATATCGAAGATGTCACAACCATGATGGATCTTTAATAATAGTATTGAAACAAGGAAGAGCAACATTTTGAAATATAAATGAAAACATTTTGTTTTGAGTCATTTTCACCTCGGCTATGAGAGCATTCTTCTTGTCCTTAATTTCACATATTTCTCCTTTGAAATGAAGATCATATCCTTTTAGAATAAGTTGCCCAACACTCAAAAGATTGTGTTTGAGGCCTGGAACATAGAAAACATCGGTGACGTGCTTGCTGCCATGGTTAGTTTTAACAAGAATATCACCACGTCCCTTGACAGCAAGCCTGTTATCATCACCTGTTCTAACTTCAGTTTGAACCATTTCATTTAAGTCCACAAATAATTTTTTGTTTCCAGTCATGTGGTTACTACAACCACTATCAATATACCATACTTCATTATGTGTTTCTTCTTTGGTATCACAAGCAAAAAAGAGAATATCATCATCAAGAATTTCATTTTTCTCATGCATGAAAGTTACCTCATTTTGGTTTTCTTCTGCCAATCTCTTTCTACAGAACTTTATGGTGTGACCATACTTCTGACAATGAAAGCATTGAACTTGTGAGAGAGAGCGACCACGACCTCGACCTCTACCTTGACCTCTTCCTTGCATAGAATAAGATGAATCACAAGCATCTTCTTTAGTTTCTTGATTTCTACCACCTCCATATCCTCTTCCTCTTCGTCCTCGAGCACCACCACGAATAGAGAGTTGTGTCTGAAAAGCTTGTTCGATTGGAGGAGAATCAAATTGCTTTATACGAAGTTCATGAGATTGAAGTGATCCCATTAAACTATCAATGGACAAGGTGGATAAGTCTTTGGATTCTTCTATAGCAACAACAATATGTTCAAACTTGGAGTTAAGCTCCTCAATATTTTTTCAACAACTCTTTGATCTTCAAGTTTTTCACCATTTACTCGTATTTGGTTAACAATGGAGAAGACTCGATTGAAAAAAGCTTCAATTGTTTCAGATTCTTTCATTTTTAAAGAATCAAATTCACTTCTTAGAGTTTGGAGTCTCACCATTTTTACCTTGTCTTCTCCTTTGTATGTTGTATAGAGAGTATCCCATGCTACCTTTGCCGACTTCGCCGAGGATATCCTTTCGAAAATAGCTTCATCAAAAGCTTGATAAATATAGAACAAAGCCTTATTGTTCTTCTTCCGGTTTTCCTTCAACTCAGTTTGTTGTCGTTGAGTGATGCCCTCCACATTGTTCATCTCATCGAAGCCACATTCAACGATGTCTCATAGATCTTGAGAGCCAAAGAACGCCTTCATTTGAATACTCCACTTGTTGTAATTTTTCCCAGCAAAGCAAGGAACTTGTGGTTGCACCATATTGTTGGAAGCCATCCTAGCTCTGATACCACTATGTTGGAAATAAAACAACAAACTAGAGAAGAAGATTTTTCTCTAGAATGAAAAACACACAGAAATGGTGCAAGAGAAGGAGAAGGCTACAAAAGGCTTCAATACATTCCAATGACTTGTCAAAATGAGGATACATGGCTACTATATATATATAGCATTCAAGCCTAACCAGAATTTAATTACATAATAAATTCCTACCATAGAAAAACTAAAAGACTATTACATTTTCAAGGAAAAGAAATAAATGGGAGAGGAACCCAAAGAGTTGCATAGAGAACTGCAAATAGCCTTAATGTAAAACGAGTTCCCAAAATGAGGGAGAAATACGAAGAGTCTAGCTTATAATTCTAACAAGCCTTAAAGTAAAATGAGTTTCCCAAAAATGAGGGAGGAATACGAAGAGTCTAGCTTATAATTCCAACAGTGGTATGTTGATTTCTCTATGTAAAAACACAAAGCACTGAAAAATGATATGATACACACAAAAAATAGATTTTTATAGTAGTTTGGTCCAAACCTGACCTACGTCCACTATTGACTGTTGGGATCTCTGTCTTTGTGTCTCACACGAGAGAGGATGCCTCCTCTCTTTTAATACTTTCAATTGTTACAAGATGTATAAGGGTTTTTGAACACAACGAGTTCATATTTGATCTAAACTCCTCCTGATTACAAGTTTTTTTTAATACAATCTCAACACTACTCTTTCTTTCTATCTTCTTGGACTCCTTGTAAGGAGGATTTATTTGTTGGGAGCAATTAACAAAGTCCACTTTAATGCGTGGATCATGTTGATGGAAATCAACATGGAGATAGATCACTTTAACGTGTGGATCATATTGATGGAGATCCAAGACATAATTTACTGGATCTGGATCTGGGCTTACATTTACACGTCCCCTCAAGCTAATCTCTTCAAGATTAAGTTTGAAATTTTGATCCAGGTAGAACTTTGGTAAGAATATCGGCTATCTGATCTTCAGAATGAAAAAATTGAACTTCAATGTCATGCTTGAACGAGCAACAATATGTTGCTTAGACGAGCTCTAGGAAATAAAATTTGGCCTAAGAAAGGTAAGATATTCGCTGATGGATTTTCGATCGCACAATCAACATCAGAGAACATTGAAAGTCTAAGAGTGTTAGACTGTTTAATATGCAAACCATAATCAAGAGTCCTTTTAAGATATCTCAATATGCTTTTGATGTGAGTCCAGTGGTCCATCATGGGACCATGCATAAACTGACATGCCTTGTTGACTGAGCAGACAATATCTGGCTGAGTAAACATGGCATATTACAGAGCACCTACAATACTTCGGTACCGTGTAACATTATCCATCGGTTCCCCAAAATATTTTGAAAGTGAAACATTTGCAGCAGCAAAGTGAAAACTGGTTTACAATCAACCATACCCAACTTAACGAGAAGATTTGTAATATACTTCCTTTGAGTTAAGACAATTCTAGATGACTCTTGAATAACTTCAATGCCCAAAATATTGTGCATTTATCCCAAATTTTGATTAAGAACTCTTGACAAAAAACTTAAATAATATTTTTGACTTCTTGATAGAAACACCTTTTAACAATAATATCATCAACATATATCAAGATAAAGATTTTTATTCCATTATTATGTCGAATGAACAAAGATGAGTCAACTTGAGAACAAATTTTAGTTTCTCTAAGTACACCTTAAACAGTTCAAACCATAAACGTGTGGGGCCTATTTCAGCCCATAAAATGCTCGATTAAGTTTACACATAGGCTGGAACCTGTCCTCAAACCTTGGGGGCTGCATTATAAAGACCTCCTTTAGAAAACTATGTAGGAAGGCTTTACGTCTAATGAAAGTATCTGCCATCCACAACTGCCAATAATAGAGATGACAATTCTAATAGAGGTATGTTTGATTACAAGAGTAAAAGTTTTAAAATAATATACACCCTCTTGATGACTGTACCCCTTGGCCACTAGACGAGTTTTATACCTGGCAATGAATCCATCAGCTTTACATTTTATTAGATCTATTTACAACCAACTAGGTTATGGGCAGATAAATAAGGTACTAAAGTCCTGGTATGATTTTTATGTATAGCCCTAATTTCTTCTTTCATAGCATATTGTCATTTTGGTTCCTGTATCGCTTGACCAAAATCATATGGTTCCTTTTCTTCTTGTAACACTTCACTCAAAAGACCGAAGTGAACAAGATATTTCATGGATGTAAATAGTCTTGGTTTCAACATCCCATCTACGGATATGGTTATCATATGATGGGTTTTAACATGACCTTGGTTGTATACATGATTTATTTGAGAATGTTCAAAACTAGGTACGAGACTAGGAATGACATGAGACTCTCTTGGAGAACTGGGATCATGACTCATGTTTTTCTGGTCTTCACCTTGAAGCCCAGAGCCTTGCGATAGAATTGGGAGTTCGACACTTAGAATTCCAAGCAGAACACTGACAAGGCTTTCAGATAGGACACTGATAGGGCTTCCTAATGGTAATTGAGTTTTGTTATGTTCTTGAATAAAGAGACGAAGCTTCTTTGTCTATAATAGGATCTTTCGTTCTAACATGTAAAAATTTTGACTCATCAAATAAAACATTTTTGAAAAGAAAGACTTTACCTGTCACACGATTATAGCAAACATAGCGTTTATAATTAGTGCCATATCCTATAAAAAACAGTCTTTGGATCTAGGCAATAATTTTGAATTTATATAAGGTCTTAAATAAGGGTAGCACATGCATCCAAAAATGTTAAGATGATCATAGCAAGGGACACGTCTCAGTAGTAATTCATATGGAGACTTCTCACTCAAGTTTGGACTAAGGAGACGATTAATCAAGTAAACTGCAGTACAAAAAACATCAACTCAAAACTTATGATTTAAGAAACTATATATCAAAAGACTCATACTTGTCTCTAAAAAATATCTATGTTTTCTCTCAACAATTCCATTCTATTGAGGTTTGGAAAGACAAGTCAGCCACCTTTTTTATTCTATGCTTATTAAAAAAATAAAAAAAGGCCCCACTAACAAATTCTCCACCTCTATCACTATGATTTTTTTTCTTTTCAAGTTGATTCTTAGTTACGGTTTTAAAATTTTCAAAGCATGATAAAGCATTAGACTTTCTATACAAAGAATCCAAGAAAACCTGAAATAATTATCAACCAACAACAAATAATAAATATATCCTTCTCGTGATGGAGAAGTCGACCCCCATAGGTAAACATTCATAACTTATAAAGGACAACGAGCCGAAAAATCTGCTTTCTCAAAAGAAAGTTTGTGAATCTTATTCACAACACAACTAGAGCATAATTGATCATCACATAAATTAAAGCTATCACCATCACATGCAATTAATTTATTTTGTTCAAGCAGGTTCAAAGTTCTTGAATTAACATGTCCCAAACAATAATGCCAAACATCCTTAAAAAATTTATGAGAAATCCTAGGAAAACTAGCTTCACCTAAAACAACTTCTGAATTCTTCTTTCCACCTTTAGAATAGCACAACCAGGGGTACAATCCTCCTCTATTCTATCCTCTTAGGAGAGTAATCATGTTCCTTTGATCCTTAAGAAAAAAACTATCAACACTGAACTAAAAAACATAATTATTATCTCAAGTAAATTTGGCAATTGATAATAATTTTTTATTAATGCTAAGAACATGTAAAACACCCAAGAGATCAAACCGATTTTCATTAGTGAGCAGCAAAACTTTACTTATGCTTGTTATTGGTAAGTTTTCACCATTACCAACTATGACTCCTTCACTGCCATGATACTCATTGTTCACTATATTCTGATCATCAGTAGACATGTGGTGAGTAACACGTATCTGGGTACCATGAATAATCTTGTATAGTATTTAAGGTCATATCTACAAATGCCTTAGGATTATCGTAGAAAGTGTAAGATGTGTGATTTTTGTGACCATAAAACTGACATATCACCTGACCATCTCTTCGACTACCATCACGTTGTGGTGACCTTCACTGCCTCTGATTATCTTTGGCAACAAAATTGTGATGCCTTGCCAAAACTCAAGGAGATTTTTTTTAAAACACAACAAAAGACTTTATCGAAACAATTCGAACTATCCCTAAACTCAGGTGCATCATAAAATTAGAATCAAACTATTATAATTTGAATATTACAAAATAATTTCATAAATAAAATTTCAAATTTTATAGACAAAAACAAAAAAGGATAAAAGAGTACAGTCTAGTCTATTCTAGCAATACCCGTGTGCATTGACATCCGCCCACTTATTCCTGCAGAGCTGAAAAGTATAAAGAAATGGAGTGTGAGACACATCATGTCTCAGTAAAATTTCACAGACCTTTACTAGGTCTCAAAATTTTAAACAGCACAAGGGATATTGGTTACAATTTAACCTACGTAACTTTTATATCATCCTATGATAATATAAGCATACAAATCATGCATACCTTTATACATATATAAGCAAACTATTTACGCACGCCTTCATGCCTATATCAAACATATAATATATGCATATCTTTATGCATAAATAAACACACCTTACGACACTTTTATGCATAAATAAACACACAATTCATGCATACTTTTATACGCACATATAATTCAAACATATAATCATATGTACCTATACTTGCAGATATAATTATGCACATAGGTCATTCAAGCATACACTAATGCTCACATGCAATTCATGCATACAGTTAAACATCTATTTCATTTAAGCATTCAATCATGTTTACACATACTTCTTGCATACAATTATACAGATATGCCATGACTTACATCATGTATGAATATTTTTCTTTCAATTAACTTTCTTTTGCATTACGTGCCATGCTTGCAAACAACTCACATTAGTTTCATTCTGTTAGCTTGAGGCACCATGCCCGACATACTATTGGTATTCAAGCCTTTTATGGGGTGTTTATTTACACAAGTTGTATTTTTTGCATTTTAACCCCTAGAGAACAAGAGACTTGCACCAGAGTATGGGACACGTTGTCATGTCATCCCTCAAATTGGCATATAGTAGCATACTATTAAGGCATACCACTGTAGCTCTATCTCCGCCACCTGTATTGGAGTACAAAGTTCCCTTAAACCGTCATGGTAGGGGAAAAGGGTTCACATTTGACTCTAGTGGGATTGCTTCAGTCCATGCCTACAAATTCTCAAGGGATTGGTGTAGCGCAAGTTTATATTTAACTCACTTGCTTGACCACAATAGTATAAGCCAATGTCACTCCAAATCTTTTAGGTGTGACAATTAAATGCAACTTTTCTTATCTTTCAAGAACTTTTTTTTCAATGCATGTCATTTCACAAAGTAAACATACATGCTAGTCATTAAATCACATCACTTGTACTCGGGTCAATACACATAAATTTTATGCTATTAAATCATGCATATCATGTATCACATTTTCCAAAATTACACATTAAATCAGGAATAGCAAAAATTTATCACAATAAGCAATAACTTGGGTCAATACCCATAAATTCATGTCATTCGTTCATGTACTCATGCATCATATCACAATTGCCATAAACACATGATTTATGACAAGAATGACAAAATTTTAACATACGAATGAACACTTGGTTCTATATCCATTAATTCATGCTTATGCAACATGCATCTCATGCATAACAAATACTTGCCATATTTGTAAGATTTTAAAGCATGATTAACACAATTTTAGTATATGAAAATTTTTTTTGGGTCAATACCCAACACAAATTATGTCTTTCAAACATGCAACACATTTATCACCCACCATTTGCCATATTTGCAAATGTCACACAAATCACAAAGTTTCACATACAAAACCATAATAAAGGTCAATACTCATTACATTCATACAATTCCAACGCACATCACATGATGCATCACAATGCATTTTCATTATGACAAATATCAAACACGAATGATAATGTTTTGCTTTCAAAGAAATTATTTGGGGTCAAGACTCCTCAATTTCATACCAAGCAATTACACAAAACATTCATATATATAACATCCACCAATTTCTGCACAACCTGCCATAAGAAGATACCTTTTAATGAGTGCAACCTGCCCTATATAGTTAATTTCTAATGTATAAATCCATACATTCAGTCACATTTCATATATCATCCCACACATTACATACAATTATTCAATATCATTTCACCCATGTCCCTTTTTCCCATATAAGAGTTTGGACAAATCCAAAGCTATAGGTTGCTCAACGTGCAACCTTGACCATTGATGTATATGATAAACTAGCGTACATGCATTATACAATCTACATGCATCAATAATACATACAATATATCCACATGCATGCATTGCATGTTTTTCATTCATTCATTCAATAACTATAAACATACATCACATTCATTCATACCCATGCTAGTTACATACACATACATCACATCACACAAGCATTCACACATATACCTCAATTGTATACACACATATCACATCACACAAACATTCACATATATGGCACAATTTCATATGCATGTGTCACATATTGACATTCATTTATTTACAAACCACCCCAATCATATTTAGCTCAAGAATATCATCATTCAATCAATTTTTTCCAATGATGACGACACTTCGACACAACTAAGCACTAGGGAGCCCGCTTGAGTGCAAGCATGAGCATGTATTAGCCAACTAGGACCTAGTTCACGAAGAAAACAAACCAAAGAACTCAACTCTAGAAAATAAGTGCAACGAAAATATACACCCTGGGTACACACAAACATATTTTTCATATGTATGCCATAATTGCATATATACGAATCACATCACACATAATCAAGCGTATGTTTCAATTGCATATGCTCACTTAAGACCTATTTAAGGGCCACATCGTTATATGCAACCAATTAATAATTAAATGTTGATTTTATCTTTTATTGTTTAAAGTTCAACCTACAAAACACACTTCTAACAATCAATTCTCTAATTTTAAATTCATGTCTGCCAATCCCAACTCTGGTTAATTCAATAAAATATTCAAGTATTCATACAAACCCCAAAAGTGACCTTTTTCAGGTTCTAAAAATATCGCTAAAAATTAGGGCATGGCTTCCCCTATTTTTGTGCATGGGTATTTAATTACACATCCCTTGCGTAATTAGAAACACGTTAAGTGTTTGTGAATTATACCTCTATAGATGCATCCTTCATTCAGAAAATTTCCAAACTTCCTCGATCTTAACATGCTCATTGATAGAGGATCGACAGTGCGAGGTGGTGCACGACAGCAACAACAGGAGCAACTGCGATGCGGGTCATGCAGCAACACGCATGTAGGGTGCAACAGTGTCAGCAACAACGACCACAATTGCAATTTTCAGTATTAGCGGGGAGCATAACCACACAACATGGCAGCTGTAGCTTTGGTAGGGTGCGACAATGCATGGGTTGCACGCGGGTGAGGTGCTCACTAACAACAGTGGGATGGGTTGCAACACACGATAATGCTCTAATGACATCGAAGTGAGAGAGAGAGAGAGAGAGAGAGAGAGAGAGAGAGAGAGAGAGAGAGAGAGAGGTGGGCTAGCCCCGACTCCACCTTCTTCTTCTTCTTCCTCCTTCCTCTTCTTTCTCCTCTTCCTCTCCTCCTTCATAGAAAAACCAAAGAGAGAGGGAGATAGAAGAGAGGAGTTGCGAGTGAGACAGAGTAGAGGCCGAAGGTGATGGTGGTCCTGACCTTGGCATGCAGGGGGTTCGATGGTGGTGGTCGACAAAGAGAAACCAAAATGGATGAGATGCAATGAGAGAAAGGGGGAGAGATAAAGAGAGGGGGGCTGGGTGTTGGCTAAGGGGCGAGATGCAATGAGAGAAAGGGGGAGAGATAAGGAGAGGGGGTGTAATACCCGCGATTTTTATCAGATAAATAAACTTAGATTTTAAGTCATTAAGGTGATACAAGAATATTTTATTGTTTTAATTATTTATTCGTAATTGGATCTGGGATAACCTATTTGGATCTTCAATATTGGATCCCAAATATCTTGTTTAGAACTCCGATATTCCATTCGGATTTTAGATATCGGACCACGAACCTTAAAATGAATATTTAATAATGGATTTCGGCCAAATGGATTGGATTTTTGGTAATGGATCCTCATTATCGGGATCATATTTGATATCAGATCCTGGATGAATGAAGCGGATCAACGAAGTGTAAATCAAATTCTTAATAATAAGAATTTCTATATCGGACCTATAACATATTAGAGGGATCTGAAGTAGCACTGGTGATGGTTGGATCCACATTCGGATCCTGGACATTGAAGAGGTAAATAGGGTAGAATCCAATCAAAATTATGTGTGGATCCATACTAGCTTTGTCTGGATCCAAGTATCTTAATTTGGATCCATGGTGTGAAGAAAACTCTGGATTTCATAAAGGGTTTCATGCACAAGATGGATCTTGACTCCATAGTAGTTTATGGGAGATCCATAACAACATCATTGCACCCAAATAAAATTTTTATTTGGGGTTACATTCAAAAAAATTAAAAACATAATACTTTAACACTTAAGAAAGAGATTCAGATCCATGAATGGATCCGGATAAGTCAAATGAGGATCCCCAAAGGAATCACATGTATATATATGTATAATAGTATATATATATATATAATTGTACAAAAAGATAAACAAATAATATATATATATATATAATATAAAATAAATATAATGCGTGGATTCGAGTTGGATCTATTTGGATCCGACCTTCGGATCCACTTTGCAAAGCTGTTGAGGATCCATATCTTTTGAGACACACCGATCCAACACACGGTTGGATCTCGGGTCTTGGACCCGGACCCGAATCTGCCAACCCGTTAGGGTTAAAACTCGCATGGCCAGGGGTTTTCTTTTAAAACTTCCCCTGCGCCACTCTCTTTCACCCCCCTCTGCTAGGGTTTCCTAATCCGCACCTCCCGCACCCTTAAAATAACGCATGGGCGAGGGGAGGCCCTGCGCTCTTCCTCTCTCGGTCTTCCTCCCACTCTCCTCTTCTTTCTCCTCCCACAGTCTTTGTCTCCTTGTCCTTTTGAACCCTTGCTCGGCAATGGAGAAATCGAGGTCGGCGGACTCGCCTCTCGCAGCAGCAGCCTGGTTGTCTTCCCCTACCCTCGGTCTCTCGCTCCTCTCTCGATTTCTCGCGCGATGGTGGAGCAATCGACACCGACGACCTTCCCAATCGCGGCAGCCTCCTCCCTCTCGCCGAAACAGGTAGGGTGCTGTGATTTTTTTTTTGGCTATGGAATGTGCTCGGGTGTGTGCGTGTGAACCCAAAAGGAAAATCCCCAAATTTGGGGGTTTCTGTCAACCCTAAACCGAAACCCCAAATCCATGATTTGGGGGTTTTCAATTGATGTTGAAAAAGGGGGATTTGAGGGTGGAGATGTCGGGAAATCCTTAAATTAGGATTTTCGACAGTAGGATTGACTATGGTTTGTAGGGTCTGGGGTCTGTCTTGCGTTGAATAAGCAAAGATTCTCTTTGTTCTTTTTTTTGTGTTCTTGATAAAATTACTTACCCGTTTTGGTATAGTCCACTATCATTGTTTTCTCCTTCACCATGATCGTCATCATGAATCGTTATCCTTTTCTGATATTATGATATGCAGTTTAGGTCTATCACAACACTGTCATTTTAAACTTAGTTATGGGTATGAAGTCTCACACCCCAAGTTAGATTTCCAGAAAAATAAATAGTAAATAAAAATAAATAAATCTGTTTGGAACATATTAGATACAGTATGGCCTATATGCATTCTTGGAATGTAGCTTACCTCCCGGTGGTGGTCCCTGAACCTGCAGAACATAGTGGACAGAGGTCCAAAATTTAATTCATTTAGTTGTTGGTTACTTATGATTTGAGTTATTGGTTGCACTGATTATTTGAAGTTAAAAGATTCTTTAAGCTCAAAACTGATAGAAATAATCATTCTTGGAAGGTTGGGAGTTTTCTTGATAAATCCCATTTCTTGAGCCTGCACTTGTTCTTTTTACCTTATGTAAACTTATATCAGATTCTCGATTCCTCAGATAGCTAGCAGGAAATGTTAATTGCAGATTTTGGTTTTTGTCTTACCTATTCTTTTTAGAAAAGAAAAGAAAAACATATAATGATACTATATCAGGCAGATTTTCTTGATTAGCTTCATGAAACATAATGTCGACTGGTAATTTCTGATTTGTTTAAAAATATATATATATATATATATATATACATATATACATATATACGCATAAAGAATCTGTAATACGCATACTTCCTTGATTGGTCTTTAGTTTCCTTTTTATTGACGGTTGTTCTTGTTGGTCGATAATATTCCTGTGTAAGAAGCTACTCCAGTTCATGGAGTCAAGGATATTCATATATTTCTGCTGTTATCAGATTTCAGTTACTTTCTTTAAGAATAGTTTAAATCTTGCATTAGAAATAGATATTTGTTAAAACAAATTTCGAAGTTAGTCTATGTTTGATCTGCATTCTGTATTGAACAATCATGTTTTACATAATAGCACGATATTGTAGGACCCCATTTTCCTATGCAAGGTTAGGAAATTCCTATGCTACTGTGTATTTGTGTAATAATCACAGTTGTGTAGCACTTGGTTGGCTTTCTTGATTAATATCATTGTTGCAAAGGATTTGGTTTGCTGGACCTTCATAATTTGTCTCTTTATATACACGTCATGTGTAGGAGCTACATTGATCCAGGTGTATGCGAAGGTAAGTTGATTCTTTTTTTTAATTCATGCTGCTGGCAAACTAGCAAGTATGTTTGATGATACTGATGGACTTAATTTTTCGTATGTTAGCCTGAAGAAAAAGGAAAAGATATCCTACTTATATGCTGCACTCTATATTATGCCAAATTGTTTATGTGTAGATCTTATTAATTTGATGTATGTTGTTTCTTTGTGTGCTTACTAAGGAGATGCTATGATATGCTTGCCTCCTTTAAATGTACGGTTCTCTATTCTCTAGCCAATTCAATTTTTCTCATGTAAACATGTGCGGTTCAATGTGTGGTACCCTGTTGTGGGTTAGACTTTATAGAGTTCTTTAAGTCGCGTTTTTCTCTAGTACTGTGACTGATTTACATGAAATACCACATGCTTAAATTGCATTACTTCTCGTCAGAAAGTGTATGATTTGAATTGCTTGTATGCGGTATGTTAACTGTGTTTGAGGGATGAGGTTGTTAGATTGGTTCCAAACGTATGATGATGTACTTAGTGACATATGGATTTGTGCTTTGCCTAATGGGCAATATGAATGGATTACCCGATACGGGTATTTGGGCTATTAGCCTGTGTGTTATGGCAAGAAAAATGATGAAAACTTAATCATAAAGGTTGTGCGACCGACTGGTTTAAAGGTACCGGGGTCTTGGTAATTTACAGTTTAAAGGTACCGAAGCAATTAGAACAATGATCATAATACTGATAAGAAACTTAAATATAATATTGTTGCCCGACTGGTTTAAAGGCACCGGGGCATTCGTGTTTGACTGGTTTAAAGGCACCGGAGCACTTTGAGTGAGTTTAAACAATCAATATGGAAAAAGGATTTGGATGGTTTATTTTAACTTGGTAAAATGACTAAGGTGGGGACCTACTACTAAGGTAGTAGAAGGAAGTTGGGGAAATGCCCTGTACTTCGGGAAAATAATTAAATGAAAAGATTAACCCACTCAGTTTCGGGCTTACCTTAGAGAGGGTAGGTGGTACAAAACTCCGGGGACGTGTTTATTTGTTCGAGCGTAAAGCGACTCGTTGGTCCCCAGTCCTCGGAGTTGGGGGGACCCGGACTACCAATATGTCCTAGGTGGTAGGTCTTTGTTCTTCTGCAGAAGTTAGGGATGCATCCTGTTTTTGTTTTGGCCTTTGGGAGGTTCTCTTGGTCACTGACCGCTCCCTTGGGATTTCAGTCTCAGTTAGAATGTTCGGGTTAATAAAATAACCTTGAATAATATACCCCCGAACGTTCTCTTCTGTGATGGTTGCCTCGGCCTGCGTGTACCCGCGGGATAAGATAAAATAATCACTATTTAGAACAGTTAGGTATCACAGTGAGTGGAGTCATTAAAGAGACATTTGCACATTCTTTCAGCATGCTTTATATTCTGAGCTTGTGATAAAACGAAATCCTGAAGTGTGTGGATATGAAGTAATTGAATTCATATTGTGACCATTACTTGAAAGTTGTGCATGTTACTGTTATTGTTGTTGCATAACAGCTTTACCTGCTTAATTATATTTGTTGTATAACCTGCTTACTTACTTAGATGTATATCTGTTATTGCTATTGCATAATCTGCTTTACGTGCTTTGGTATATGCTAAAGATTCACACTTGACACCCACATCACCTACTTTACACATGATATACCTGCAAGAAAAATTACAGTTTTTCCTACTTAGACGTGGTAGTCTAATTCCAATCAATTTACTATTTTTCAGGTGAAGAATAGGGTTTATGAGCGGCTGCGGGATGAGGCATCAGATCGAGATTTTTGGATTTATTGTTCCAGGGATAGTTTGCGTTCTTCTTATAATTTTAACTTTGATGATTTTCATTGATAAATGGAATGAAATAAATGTATTGGGTTTTCTCTCCACCGTAATGTCTCGAAATACTTAACCCTATATTATTTCTTGTTTCCGCTGGTTAAAAAAAAAAAAAAATTCTCTTAAATTTGGGTTAAAATTTTGGGGCGTTACAGGGGGGGTTGGGTGTCGACTAAGGAGTAAAAGAAGAGAGAGAAAGGGGGGGGGATCCGTGTATGGGGAAGGAAAGAGAGAGTGGGAGGGGGCTACCATGTGGCAACTCCATATGGGTTGGGGGTCCCCACCTTAGAAAAGGACCACCCTGTCCCTCACCTTCTTTTTTAATTCCCTATTTTTACTTTTTTATTTCTCAGAATACCCCTACCCTTTTCTTTTTCTTCCCCAAAAAGCCCTTTTGGGCTCTAGGTTATTTGGATCTAGATTCAACTCACTATGTACCTGACAAGCTTACCGTTAAATTAGTTTTCTGGAGTCTTTGTCGATCCAAACCCAGTTTGGATCGATTCTCTAGAGTCTGTGCCACTCCATCTCTGGTTTAGATAGGATCTCTCGATTCTGGGTCATTTCTAGATCCAAATTTATGTTATGCAAATATCCCCAATTTCACATTTAATTTGTTTTGGATATTATATCCTTATCCCCTAAAAAAAAAATTTGTCCTTGAAATTTAAATACAAAATATACCAAAAAGCTAAGAATATTGCTCATGCATCTCATTTTTCGGTTCCCAAGTACACTCCTCGATGTCGTGGAGATGCCATCTCACCTTGACTAGTGAGACTGTCTTATTTCTCAACACTTTTTTGTTATGATCCATTATTTCCACTGGTTGACCCTCTATAGCAAAGTCCTCACACACCTCTATATTCTCATGTTGGATAACATGAGAGGGATCTCTAATGTACTTCTTGAGCATCGATACATGGAATACGTTGTGCACTTATGCATACCGTGGCAATAGAGCTACTTGATAGGCCGTTTCTCTTATCTTCTCTAGAACTTTAAAGGGACTAATTATCTAAGGCTAAGCTTGCCCTTCTTGCCAAACCTGAAAACCCTTCGAGTCGGCGATATCTTCACAAACACATTGTCTCCTACCTTGAATGTGAGCTCGTAGCATCTCTGGTATGCATCACATCACAAACAATCATGCATGTGCCTCAATTTCATATTCTCACTTAAGACCTATTTAAGGGATACACCATTACCTGTAACCAATTAACAGTTAAATGTCAATTTTATCTTTTATTATTGAAATTTGAACCTGTAAGACACACTTCTAATGATCAATTATCCAATTTAAAATTTTTATCTGCCAATCCCAACTCTGGTTAGTTCAATAAAATATTCAAGTATTATGATGAAATAAAAAAGGACCTTTTTTGGGTTCTAAAAGTATCACCGAAAATTAGGGCAACACTTGCCCTATTTCTGCACATGTATTTACTTATGCATCTCTTGCGTAATTAGGAACCTGGTAAGGGTTTGAAAATTATACCTATATATATGTGTCTTTCATTTAGGGATTTCTCGAACTTCCTTGATCTTGGCACGTTCACTGGTGGATGATCAACAGTGTGAGGGGTAACATGACAACGACAATGGGGCGTCTGTGATGTGGGTCACACAACAACACACTTGTAAGGCATGATAATACCGACAATGCGAGTGGCACAACAGTGGTGGCAGTGCTTAGTAGCGGTGATAGCGGTTGTAGTTTTCAACATCAATGGGGGCCATGACACATCGGCTACAACTTTGGCAAGGCACAACAATACAGATTGAGGTGCTTAGAGATGACAATGGGAGGGGTTGCAACACGTGGTAGCGGCGATGTTCCAACAACATCAGTGACAATGCAGAGAGAGAGAGAGAGAGAGAGAGAGAGAGAGAGAGAGAGAGAGAGAGAGATGGTGGGCCACCCCCCACCTTCTTCTTCTTCCTCCTTCCTTTTCTTTCCTTCTTTTTTCTCCTCTTCCTTTTTCTTTATTCTTCCTCCTTCCTCTTCCTCCCTCACGACAAAACCAAAAAGGGAGGGAGACAGGAGAGAGAGGATCTGTAGGTGAGAGAGAGAAGGCCTAAGGGAGGTGGCCGGAGGTGATGGTGGTTTCGGCAGTGGCGTTCAGTGGGTTTGGTGGCGGTGGTCGATGATAGACGGTGAGAGAAAGGGGAAGAGATAAGGAGAGGGGGGATGGGTGTCAGCTAAGGGGAGAGAGAAGAGAGAGAAACATGATGGGGGAATGTATGTAAGGGGGAGAGGAAGAGAGAGAGAGAGTGGGCTGCCACATGGCAGGTCTCTATGGGCTGGGGGTCCCCTCCTTAGGAAAGGGCCACCGTGCTCCTCGCCTTCTTCTCTAATTTCCTCTTTTTCTTTTTTTATTTTCCAAAATACCCCTACCATTTTCTTTTTTTTCTTGTATGAGTCAACTCTTTTGAAAAAAAGTTGACCCTGTATGTTATAAGTCAACTCTTTTGAAAAAAGAGTCTACCCATGTATGTTATGAGTCAACTCTTTTGAAAAAGAGTTGACCCTTCTGAAGAAAGAGTCGACCACTGTATGTTATGAGTCAACTCTTTTAAAAAAGAGTCGACCTTTCTAAAGAAAGAATTGACTCCAGTCCTTTGTAAACCAACTCTTCTGAACAAGAGTCAACCCCAGAACTTTCTGGGTCGATTCTTAAGTTGAAATTACCCTTCCTTTGACCCTAGTTGCGGGTTTAAGATAGTTTGAACCTAGAGACACACTTTTTAACTAGATAGGGGTATGATTAATTATGATATTTTGTTGGCTTCTAAACATGAGTGTATTAACTATTGGAACATCTAAACTGGTATGCATAATGAAACAAGGGGTTACCTTTGACAATATACATAAACTAATGTGGCTCATGTAGGAACTTGAGGTTCAAAGAAACCAACTGATAATTGGGGTATAACATGCACTTATTTTCATACTGTAAGGCATGCAAGGCGTGCATGTACAAGTATTAGCTCTCTAATGAGATTGGGGATACGAAGGCCCCTATGAGTGTAAAGGGTGTACACTATAAAGGATAAACATGCATACTTAAATAAATGTTGATTCACCTTCATGGGCGATATGCTCGAATGGTTCAAGGCACCAAAGCAATCTTGGATGGGTTATGAGATAGACAACCCTCATAACCCATTACGACCGTTTGCTATCTTGGAGAGGGTAGGCAGCATAAACCTTGAGTGACACATGATAGGTTCATATATCTTCTTGATATTTTATGGAAGCAAGGCATCCCAATTGGTCTCGAGTCACTCACAGGTTAGGAGGTTAAGGCTATCGATGTGTTCTAGGTGATAGGTTTTCAACTACTGCAATTAGTATGAGATGCATCCTAATTCTTATTAGCATCAAGCGAGAGCTATCTCTCGACCATTAGATGCTCGCTTGGGCTCCCTAACAGTTAGACCTTCGGACAATAAAATACAATAATAAACATCCGAAGTGTTCTATTCTATTACGATGTCTATGTGTCCACAATGTACCCATAAGAGATTTTAATTTGAGGGAAATAGAGACCTTGCTAATCACACAATCTTGCATTGAAAACATGCCTGATCATATTAGATGGATAAGTATACATGTTGCATGGTTTTTCATTCCATATCCGTCTAGCTGATAATTTTCATGAATATTTGAAATATGCTATATGTTTTAATGTTACATAGTTTCTTGCATTTTTGGTGTATATACTTGACAAACTTTCACGAGTTTGACCCTTTAAAGAGAATACAAGTGAGGAATGATCTGCTGAGTAGTGCAGGTCGAAATGCAAGACGGGGATGATGAAGCATGACTTCTAGGCCCAATTTTGATAAACTTGTTTTGTATAAACCTTTCATCTCTTTTACTTTGGGAACGACATCAGTTTTGCTATAATTGTCTCTGTTTTATTTATGAGCATTTATAATTAATCCAATTTGTTTGAAAACTGGATTCAGAATAGAATCTTTATTATTAGATCTGGTTCCAATCTCTATGGGGGAAGTTGGATCTAGATGTATGCAGTTCACACTACACCTATAACCTGCTCGAGGTTTGCTAACTTAGGTCAATCAAACAATTTTCGCTATGCTCTAGATCTCTTTTTAAGATTGACAAAGGAAATTTTCAAAATTTTCCTAATTTTTTTCAAGTTAGAAACTTCAAGATGTTACAATTCTGGTATCAGAGAGTAAAGATAGAAGTACTAGTTCAAGTACCATCCTGCACTTGACATCATATTATAAGTATGTTTTAAATTATAATTATTTATTATTTAGGATAATATCCTATATTACAGAATTTAGATTAACATAAGAATACTAAGCATTCCTTTGAGTAGATGTCACACCATGAAATAGTTGAGGCACTCAAATCTTTGACAAAGGTCATGGAGCTGTACACGACCACCCTTAAGAAGATAAAACTTCAAATTCAACAGTTGAATCACAGAAACACCAACCAAGAAGGGTTGGGTAACCTGGTAGAATGCCATAGATGTCACCAGATGCATACTAGACAAATATGTCCTCTAAAATTGAAAGATTGTGTCTTTTGTGGAGAGATGGGTCATTCCATCGATGGATGCCATCTCAAACAAGGATATCACAGAAGACAACTGGCATCACAAGACCTCACTGATGAGACTTTATATACTGACGAGGCCCTAGAATCACCCAAGTTGATAGACATAATTTCTTCAGACTCATCAATAGGCATGGCAAATCACGGAGAGCCCACAAAAGTTCTAGCATCACTTTTCTGTACTCCGACTTCACCATCATTCTACCCTCCAACTTTGCCGATCTACATGCTGACTTCACTTGTTTACACTCCATCTTCATCCTCCAACACTTTGCATAAACTAGACACACAAGAAATAAGAGAGAATATCTAAAATAGTTATCAAAACACCCGTAGAAGGAACATAGGAGTTTTTGTTTTGTCAGGATGATAAACTCTACTAGATAGGCATCCTTATGCCAATATCAATCAGTAATGTTGAGTTTTTGAATTGTTGTTGTTGTTGCAAATATTACTGGATATATAAAAATAGTTATAATCTGCGTTTTTGTCATTAGAAATTTTCCCAACTTTAATTGTTACTTCAAATATGTGTTGTGACATCACACACTTATTCAAATTTTTGTTCGTATAGATGGCTTGGCAAGGCAGATGCAATGACATCATGAACATCCTAAACAACTTAGCAGGTGTCGTGAGTCAAGAGGCAGAAACTATGCGAGCCATGGGAGACAACCTACAACAGGTTGCCTAGGATCGACCAAATCCAGAATATGAGATCACTTACAAGCAGTTCATAGACATGAATCCTCCCGCGTTCACTGGAAAGTTAGACCCATAAGTCGCCAAAAATTGGGTCCAAGAGATTGATATTTTTTTTTTGAGTATTAGAAGTTCCCGATAACCAAAAAATTGACTTTGGGACATACTGGTTAAAGGATCATGCTGAATGTTGGTGGGCAACTGTTTATGAAGTCAAGTTCCAGAGCAGACTTGTTACTTTATCAAAGTTTTCTATGCAACTTATTTTCCAAAGCATGAAAAGAGCTGAAGCTGAAAGAATTCTGGGACTTACAACATGGTGAATCTTCTCTGGCTGAGTACACTACCAGGTTCATAAGCCTGAAATGATATTACTGCAATATTTACACGATAAAAGAAGAACGTGCAATGAAATTTGCTGAAGGATTAAAGCCATCCTTAAAGACAAAGGTCTACATCCGTGGACCTAAGTCACTTAATGAGACAATTGAAGCAGCTACATTACTTGATGGTGACTAGGTAGAGTCACAAACAACCAGTCCAACAAATTTGGATAACAATGTCATAGTCAGAAGAGCTGGCCGAAGAAAAACCTCAAAGGAAAGAAGTTTACTCTCCCTGCCAAAAGGCAGAAGTTCCAAGGAGATGCTCGGCCATAACAATAAAGGCCAAATGAGGTTTGCATAAAATGCAAGTGATCCTATTCAAGATACCCTTATCCCTACGATACTACAACTTGCCTATATTGCAGTAAGATGAATCACTATATCCTCTAGTGTTGAACATAAAGTTTGGTGAATGGAGATAAGGCGCCAGAGCATCACAATCTCAACAACAACCACAACAACATCCGTAGCAATAGAATGCCCCAAAAAAGGTAGTTGAATGCGTATACACTACCTTAGTCGAACAATTGACTAAGGGCGACTTAGTACAAGATATCGTGCTAGTCTCTGATCTTGCAACACTCATTTTATTTGCTGTAGTGCAACATATTCTTTTATTTGCAAAAATTTTGCTAAACAACTGAGTATGAACACTAAACCCTTGAAACACTTGTTAGATGTATATAATCCTATCAGGTCTAGATCTGTGTGTGTATCATATATACCTGACATAGATGTAGAACTCGATGGACAATATTTGCCTGTGAATATAATCCTTCTTGATATGACCAAATTCTATGTCATAATAGAAATGGATTGGTTATATGAATATCATGTTACTATCCTATGCCGAGAAGGAAGATTGAATTATCTCAACATGGAGTTTCAAGAGTGGAGTTCAAACTTTCTAGACCCACTCTAAAGGATCGGGTTATCTCTATGTTGAAGGCTCAGAAGTATCTCGAGAAGGGATACACTGCCTTACTAGTCAGTGTCATTCTAGTAGAGCCAAAGACCGTGTCAATTGAGGAGCTGGAGGTAGTATGAGATTTTTCAAAAGTATTTTCAGATGAATTGTTGGGATTACTGCCATATCACGATGTACAATTTTGTATCGAGTTATTGCCTAAAACTGTACTTATTTCCAAGGCACCATATCGAATGACACCAGCAAAACTCGAAGAATTGAAGATTTAACTTTAAGAGCTGATGGAGCGAAGATTCATTCAACTGAGTATATCACCATGGGGTGTACTAGTGTTATTTATGAATAAGAAGGATGTATTGATGAGATTATGCATACATTACAGAATGCTTAACCAAGTTACCATAAAAAATAAGTATTTCTTACCCCGTATAGAGGATTTAGTTGATCAATTGCATAAGGCTAAGGTATTCTCAAATATTGATCTCAGATCGAGGTACTATAAACTCATAATTAAAGACAATAATATTTTGAAGACAACCTTTCAGACAAGGTATGAGCATTATGAGTTTGTAGTAATACCTTTCAGACTCACAAATATATCAACTGCATTCATGGACATGATGAATCAAGTTTTTCGACCATACCTAGATATATTTATTACTGTCCTTATAGATATCTTGATCTATTCTAAGAGCATGGAGAAACACCGAGAATATTTGAGGAATATTTTGGAAATACTTAGGAAACATTAGCTATATGTGAAATTATAAGTGTGAATTTTGGCTCGAAGAAGTTATGTTCTTAGGCCACATGATATCGAAGGATGGAGTAGCTGTGGATCTTGCAAAGGTAAACAATTTTCTTCTTAATAAGCTTCATTAGGTAAAGATAAAATTCTTGATATTAATTCATAATCAGATTCTAATAGGTGGAGCTCGTGCTGATTGAAAGAAACCAATGAATATTGATGACATTAGGAGTTTTCTTGGATTGACAGATTATTATCGATGATTCATCCAAGATTTTTTGAGAATTGTCTTACCATTGACCAAACTCCTCAGAAAGAGAGTTAAATTTGAATGAAATGACAATTATGAGGAGAGTTTTCATATTCTGAAGGAAAACTCACAACCACACTTATTCTAACCTTACCTTGTCATGGAGGTTTCATAGTATATACTGATGCCTCAAGAACAGAGTTGGGTTGTATGTTGATGCAAAATGAAAAGGTCATCGCTTACACATCACAACAACTAAAGATTCATGAGAGAAATTATCCTACTCACGATCTAGAACTTGTGGTAGTGATGTTCGCTTTAAAGATCTGACATCACTTCTTATATGAAGAACAATTTGAGGTAATGACTGACCACAGGAGCTTGGACTATCTTTTATCTCAACAAGAATTGAATCTGAGGATGCTGGTTGAAATTTATTAATGACTACTAATTCACCATCTCCTATCATCCAATGGCATGGCCGATGCTCTTTGCCGCAAGGCTGGAGGCATCTTGGCTAACCTTGTAAGAAAGAGATATAAATTAGTTAAGGATTTTGTCAACTAAAAACCCTTCATGGGGGGACCACGATATGATTCAACTATCCAATTTGACTGTTCAACCTGATGTCCTTACAATGATTATTGCAAAATAGAAAGAGGATCATCAGTATAAAGAGCTAAAAACATGAGCCCAACAAGAAGATACCTCGTTTCATCTTAAAAAAGATGAAAGTATGTGGATGAAAGAAAGACTCTGGGTACCAAATGAACTGAAATTGAAGAAAGAAATATTGGATAAAGCTCATAAGACAAATACACCATTCATACGAGAAATACAAAGATGTTCAAAGATCTACAACAAAAGTATTGGTGAAACAACATGAAGTAGAAAGTTGTAATGTGTCTCAAAATGCTTAACGAGTCAACAAATTAATATCAAGCATCAAAGACCTGGCAGAGTAATGCAAAGGATAAAGATTTTGCTATAAAAGTGAGAAGAAATTACCATGGGATTTGTGATTGGACTACGAAAAACTTGAAGAAAACATGATACAATTTGGGTTATAGTTGACAGACTTACCAAGTCTGCACACTTTTTGCCTATTCAGTTTAGTCAATCACTTGAGAGTTTGGCCAACTTATACATCAAGAAAATCATAAGTGTACATGGAGTAACAATCTCGATCATATTAGATCATGATCCACATTTCACATCACAATTTTGGAGTCAATTGCAATAAGTTTTGGGAACTAAGTTGAAATTATAACTACCTTTTATCCCAAGATCGATGGCCAGTAAGAAAGAACCATACAAACATTATAGGATATGTTACGAGCATGTATGTTGTACTAGAAGGGTGATTAGGACACACGTTGTGCTTGCTGATTTTGTATATAACAACAATTATTAGGCCAACATTGACATGGCCTCATATAAAGCTTTGTATGAAAACCCTCTCAATCCCCAATATATTAGGATGAGGTTGGCGAGTGAGTAGTTGAGTCACCAATGATTTTGTAGAACTACACTCAACAAGTACAAATGATTCGAGAAATACTGCATACTGCTCAAAATCGACAAAAGAGCTATGTGGATCAATGACACAGAGAAATCACTTTTGTTGTTAAAGATAGGGTTTTTATTAAAATATCTCCAAGTAAGAGTGTTTTTGATTCGGGAAGAAAGAAAAATTGAGTTCCAGATATTTTAGACCATTTGAAATCCTAAATTGGATTGGCGAGACAGCTTATCTCGTAGCACTACCTCCCCAGTATGTGCATATACATAACAATTTCCATGTCTCAATGTTAAGAAAATACATTCATGACCTGTCACACTTCATTCAGTATGAAGACATGGACATTCAAGAAGACCTGACTATGAAAGAAAACATAGTTGAAATCATGGATCAAAGGGATCAGATATTGAGGACAAAAGTCATTCTTCTTGTTAAAGTTTAGTGGCAACATCGTGGAATTGGGGAATGCGCTTGAAAACCTGAATTTGGAACAGGAGAAAAATACCCCGACTTGTTTGAATAGTTCTTGATATGAAAATTTTAGGACACAATTTCTTTTTAGAGGGGTAGGATGTAATATTCATGAATTTTTGTAAATATTTAAATAAGATATTTTGGAAATTTTGAGGCATATTCTATGACTTTTGAGTTTATGGTTGTATTTGTATCAAAATTTTGAGAAGAACAATTTTTATTTTGTCCAAAACAAAGTTGAAATGAGTTCAGAACGTTTTCGACAAGTTTTGGGGGTAAAATAGTTATTTTTAGAAAGTTAAAGGAATATTTATGACCCAAGGGTCATAGTCATCCACAAATTTGTTGACCAACTTAGGGACAAACCTATCATTAACTTTTGACTTAATGGCACATGGGTAAATGTTTTTTTAAGGATTTATATGAAAATTCCATAATTATATAAGAGTATTATAGATCTAGTTCTACTAACTAGATAGAGATCTAGTTAGTGAAACTAGATCCCAACTAATAACTAACCAAACTGAAACTCAATTGGACTTAGATTGGATCCAATTAGGACTTAACTCAGATCCAAAACCCAAAATATGAACACATATTACCCCTTTCTCCACTTGTAAAGTCACTCTTTACAAGTGTTGACTTCAACACACTAAGTATTGAGAGTCTCTCAACACTTGTCACCGCCCTACCCCACCCATTCTACCTATAAATACCCATGTATGAGCCACCTGCTTTTTCCATCCACCTCTCTCTCTCTCTCTCTTTTGGGTTCCATAATGGCCACACCACCACCACCTTGCTGCTCCTCCCCATTTTGCAAAACACCACCCCCATGATTCCCAACCACCACCGTGAACACCACCACACTGCCCTCACCTTGCTCGTACTCCCTTGCCATTATCACCATCTCCGATGTTGCCACCCAACCGTTACCGAGCCACCATTTTTGTTGGATTTTTGGAGCAGCCACCACTTCCACCAACTGTGCACCATCATAAGGTAAAAACAACTTTTCAAGGTAGGTGTTCTTATGCGAAATGCATGGTACTATGTAATGTTTTAATATATATTTATGCATGTAATTTTGTGTGTAGATCTTATGAAATTATTTTGGCTAGAGAATTTCTAGAAGGAGCTCGATTTGAAGAGGTTGCTCGATGTTGAGAAGCCCAAGAGTCGACTTCTGCAAGCAAGAGTCGACCCTTGGCTGCCTCACAGAGTCACTAGTTAGGTCCAAGGGTCGACCCTTGTTTTTAAAGGGTCGACGCTCGAGTGGCCGCATTTTCAACCTTGACTGGTAAGGGTCGACCGCTGTTTCTAAAGGGTCAGCCACTGCTTTGTATTTTAGCTATGTTTTAAAACTTGACTCGTAAGAGTCAACCCTTTTGAAGAAAGAGTCAACCCCTGTATGTTATGAGTTAACACTTTTGAAAAAGAGTTGACCCTTTTGAAGAAAGAATCAATCCCGGTGCTTTGTAAATCAACTCTTTTGAAAAAGAGTCAACCCCAAAACATTGTGGGTCGACTCCTAAGTTAAAATTACCCCTCCTTTGATCCTGGTTGCGAGTTTAAGATGATTTGAACCCAGAGATATGTTGTTTAATAGGATAGGGATATGATTATTATGATATCTTATTGGTTTCCAAACATGATTGTATTAACTATTGGAACATCTAAGATGGTACACATAATGAAATGAGGGGTTACATTTGACAATATGCATAAACTATTGTATTTCATGTGAGAATTTGAGGTTCGGGAAAACCAATTGATGTCTGGGATGTGACATGCACTTATTTTCATACTGTAAGGCATGCATGTGTGAGTGTTAGCTCTGTAACAGGCTTGAGGGTGTGAAAGACCCTACGAGTGCATAGGATGTACACTATAAAAGATAAACATGCACACCTAAATAAGTATTGATTCCTCTTCACACGCGAGATGCTCAAATGGTTTAAGGCACCAGAGCAATCTCGGATGGGTTATGAGATAGACAACACTCATAACCCATTACGACCATTTGCTACCTTGAAGATTATAGGCAGTACAAACCTCAAGTGACACATGATAGGTTCATCTATCTTCTTGATATTTTATGAGAGCAAGGCATCCCAGTTGATCTCCAGCCATAGGTTAGAAGGCTAGGACTATCGATGTGTCCTAGGTGATAGATTCCCAACTACTGCAGTTAGTATAGGATGCATCATAATTCTTGTTAGCAACAAGCAGGAGCTATCTCCCGGTCACTGGCCACCAGCTTGGGCTCTCGGGATATTAGACCTTCAAGGAATAAAATATAATAGCATAATAAACAACCAAAGCGTTTTGTTCTATTATGATGTCTATGCATCCCTGACGTACTCGAGGGAGCTTTCAATTTAAGAGACACAAAGACTTTGCTAATCACACAATTTTGTATTGAAAACATGTCTGAACATATTAGATAGATAAGTATACATGTTGCTTGGTTTTTTATTCCATATCGACTGATAATTTCTATGAATATCTGAAATGTGACATATGTTTTACTGTTATATAGTTCCTTGATTTTTTTGTGTATATACCTACCAAGCTTTCATGAGTCTAACCTTTTAAAGGTATTACAGGTGAGGAATGACCGACTGAGCAACACAGGCTGGGATGCGAGACGAGGATGATGAATGTAAACACCCCAAATTTTTACCCTCATCCAGTGTTTACATTTCATATATCATTGCAATATCATTGCATGCATTTGACATGTCATTTCATTGCATTGCATAGCATTGCATGTCATTGCATCTCATTATCGAGATCCAGAACTCTTGCTTTCAAAATATTAATCTAGATTCGAGTTTTAAAAACTTTTCTTTTGAAATCAATTTCAAAACCTGGGTTTTAAATCGACATTTTTGCCATTTGCCAACCCCCAGGATCTTATATTTTGAAGTATTTTTCTTAGAAAACAATATGGATTCATTTTAAACTCAATTTTAATCGATTTCAATTCTTAGATGAGACCCATTCAGGTGGTGTCGCTTTCGGATTCCTTTATTTATCAAAAATCTCAAAAATTTCTGAGTCCTAGTTGGACCAGGACTCTGTATTTTCATCTTTTTGAATCTTTTTAAAACTCCATTCTGATTTTAAACCAGCTGTGGTCATATCCTTGCCCATTCTCGTCATTTTTGGCCATAATTTCAGAATCCTAGTCCAATCAGGACTCTTTTTTCAGAATCCTAGTTGGATCAAGACTCTTTTCCAGAATCCTAGTCGGATCAGAACTCTACCTTTCACTACCCTTTTTACCTATTTTTGAAAAAACCTATCAAAATCCTTTGTTTTTTGCCAAAATTCTAGACTCCCAGTCGAATTAGGACTCTTTCTCAGAGTCCTAATTGAATAAGGACTCTATCTCGATTTCATCCTTTATTACTGTTCTTCACTTGATTTCAAAACCTTTTCATCTGATTTTTCAAGATCTTCCATTTTAGCCAAAACTTTAGAGCTTTAGTCGGATTAGGACTCTTCTTTAGAGTTGCAATCAGATTAGGACTCTATCTTTCATTGTTATTCTTACCTGTTTTTAATCAAATCTTTCAAAATCTTTCAAAATCTTTCAAAGAAAAGTAAAAAACTCAGAGTTTTAGTTGGACCAAGACTCTGTTTGAAGAGTCCTAGTTGAATCAGGACTCTGACCCTGATTCCAATTTTGAGAGAATCTTTCAAAAAATCCTTCTATTTATCCCTTCAGGAATCAAAATTGTTATACCTTTATCATGAAATTTCAAAAGTCTGAGATTTTATCCCAGAGTCCTGATCGAATCAGGACTCTATCCCAAAGTCCTGATCGAATCAGGACTCTATCCAAAGTTTGTTTTCTCACTTCATTTTTACTGGTTTTCAAAAGCTTTGTTTAAATCTTATCATTTGTTTCTCAGAAAACCAAAAATTTTCAGAGTTCTAGTCGAATTAGGACTCTTCTTCAGAGTCCTAATCAAATCAGGATTCTGAACCGAACTTCAATTCTATTTTGTTTTCACTCATTTTTCAAAATCCTCTCATTCGTTTTCTCAGAAAATCCAAAATTCTGAGAGTCCTACTTCAATTAGGACTCTGTCCCAAGAGTCCCAGTTGGATTAGAACTCTGTTCTGATTTCAATACTTGTCATTATTTTCACTGATTTCACAAGTTCTTTCATTTTTTTTTCAGAAAATACCAAAAAAATCTAGAGTTTTAGTCTGATCAGGACTCTGTCCCAGAGTCCTAATCCAGTCAGGAGTCTGTTTTGAAGTCTATTTTTGCTTCTGTTTTCATTCTTTTTTATTTGTTTTTAAAAAATTAGGTCATTTTGCAGAGTCGAGTTAATTCAGGACTCTATTTCAGAGTTCTGATTGAGTTAGGATTCGAACCCTGACTGCATTTTCTAACTTATTTTACCATTTTTGATAAAATCTTTCAAAAATTTCTTCATTTGACTTTCAAAAATCTAAAATCTCAAAGTCCTAAAATTTCAAGACTCTAGCCCAGAGTTTCAGTTCGCTTAGGACTCTATTTTTAAACCCTTGAATTCCATTTGTTGATTTTAACTCCTTTTCAAAGTTATTTTTTGTCTTTGTTTCAAGTTTTTCAAAACTTCAAGTGGGGCCCACTCGAGGTGGTGCCACATTTGATAAAGTCAAGGTTAGACTAGGGTTAGTCCATGTCCTAATTAGGTTATGGGTCTAGGTGAGTCGAAATTTAAACCTTTATTTTACTTTAAGTCTTTAACTTTGATTTTAAAGTTTTAAAAATTAGGTTTTCTGAAAAACCCAAGTGGCGCCACATTTGGAGCCTCTCTAGGTTAGTTAGCTTAGTTAGGTCAAGCTAGATAGAGTCCAACTAGGTTAGGTCTCTAAAAAAAAATTGCCCCCCCACTAATGGTTTTGGATAGGTTTTAGAAAGGACAAATTTGGAATTCAGAAAAATCTAAAACTAAACCTAATTTTTTTTCTATTTAAAGAGAGCCCAAGGGGGGTCAACCCACACTCTTCCCCTTGGTGAATCTTGGAGCTTCTCTCTTCTCTCCAGCCCTTCCTCCTTCCTCTATTGCAGTTGCAACCACAAGGTAAGGTTTTCATAAAATTTTTAGGCTTTATTTAATATTTTTTTATGTTTTATCATGGATTTCACTATTGGCACCCCCTCTTTCATGGTTTTAACCTTGAATTCTCATCCAAGAGCCTCAAGATCTGTCCAAAAAGATGATCTAACTCTGCTTTACCGTGTTTCAGGGATTCTAATCTGTTAGAATCGTTTAGAAACACATTTTTCATGTTCTTAACCAAAGAAACATGTGATTTATCCGTTAAATGAATTAAATCCGTGTTTTCAAAGGTAAAAGCAATTTCAGCCATGGATTCCCTGTATTTTTTTTATTTTATTGTCATATTAATGTTTATTTCATGTATTACAACATCAAAATAGATTTCGTTTGGCTGTTTAAGTATTTTTTATTGTTTTTCATTGTGAAATCATGCTTGTTTTATGATTTTCTTAGATTTTTGTATGTTTTGATCTTAGATCAGTAAAAAGCATGCTATTTCGTATTGAAACCGTCATTAAAAATTTTTGATTTTTTTATATGTGGTTCATGGATGTGTCAGAAGCTCATGTAAAAAATCAGAGGTTTTCAGATTCGGGAACCCTGTAAGAAAAATAAAAAATCGAACTGTGATTTTCAATCGTTAAAATCGCTATTGAAATTCATAGGTAACTTGCAGTTGCGTTATTTCTTTCATCTGATATTCGATTTGAGATACATAAAGTGCAGTGGCTTTGTGTTAATGTTGGCTATTTACTGTAAAAGTTTCATAATTGTTTGATATTTTTCCTCTGTTAGAAAGTCGGATCCATGTTTTAAAACTCATTATGATTTACTAAAACCCTAATTCAACTTGTGTTGATCATAGATCCTTTACCATAGATTCAATTCATAATCTGTAAAAAGGAAAACTGTTTATTTTTTTGTCTGCTATTGACTGCGAAAATCTCAATTTTTTCTAATATGCTTAGCTATTTCTGTTTGTATTTTCAACTGAAAGTATATGTTTTGATAAAGTTTATGTTTGTTATATTCAAGTTCAGATTGCCGGAACGATATCTCCCTCATCAAAGATGATTTTTCCGATCTGTAAAAAGGATATTCTTTATTTTTTTGTCTATTTTATCTCTGTAAAATTTCAGATATTTCCATAGTGTATTGTCTCTGATTCAGGTCTAACACTGAAACAGGTACGTATCCGCGGACAAAAATAACAAATTTTAGGGTTTATGCAAATTCCAGATTAAAAGTTACATCAAAATTGAATCTTTCTGTTTCCAATTCAATGTTAGGGTTACAATGAGTTCATATGTTGATTTTTATGTATTTTGTATATCATTTGACACTCGAATCAATTAAATTGTAAAACAGGGTACCCGTAACATCCCGAAACACTGCCAAAATCATGATTTTCATGATATTTTTGGATTTTTGTGCATGAGTTCATATTTTTAGGGTTTGTTAATCTTTATAATCATGTTAGGACACTTCATGGTCAATTTGGTTGTTATTTGATTTTATTTAAACCCTAAATCCAAAGTTTTTATCAAAATATTTTTTGAAAACCCTGTTTTTAAGGCTATAGTCTTGCTATCGGAAGCATTTTGGTCATTTGATCTCAATTTTGAAATTCTAAACTTTGGTTTTCTCATTTTTAATCATATTATATCATATTTGGTTTAATTTGTCCTCATTTTAGTTTCAAAAGTTGTATTTTACAAAATATCTTTCTAAAAACCCTGATTTCAAGGCCATAGTCTTGCTATTGGGGGCATTTTGGTCATTATTTGTTCTATTTTCTATTCTCCACCCCCAGAATAGAAGGACACGATCTTTGATTGATCTTTTGTATCCGTATCCTCCTTCCTTGATTGAGACGTATAAATTGAGAATCCAGTGTGCAATTTGGGCGAGATAAAGAGATTGTCCCCAATCCAATTAGTAATTGAGCTTCCCTTGCCCGATGAGAAATGTGAAATAAGGATCCTTCCACCGGAAATTAGATCCTGCTCTTTGTCTCCCCCTCTTCGTAGAAGGTGGAGAGTTTCAAATTTTCAAATCTCATTTTCATATTTCTTCAATTTTATTTCATATTTCATCATTATGTTTATTTCAGGGAATCATGAAAAAGGCTTATATCTAGCAAAATCCATTAATTTCAAGATATTACTGGATAAATCTAGAAAAGCCAACATATCTTCACTAACAAGTTTTCTAGTTTTGCATGGATATTTCAAGACTGTATTTTTCTGTATTTAAATTCAATTAGTGATGTAAATTATAATTAAATTTGGAATAAGAATTTCAATTCCTGCTTAGAATAGGAAGCATTGCATATAGTTTGATTCTGCAAATTTTTATATCTGATGAATGTATCATTCATGCACATTTTTATAAATCCACCATAGTTTACATGAATGGCACGTGCAAAAGCTTTTAGGGAGTTGACAAACTCGGTGGAATTCATATTTTTGGCCATAGTCAGAATACGAATGAGACCCAAATTTGTGATCTTCGTATTAGCCACATTTAACCTACACTCTTAGGCTAACTTCAAAATGCATTGCATTTTTTCAAAGCTCAAAAGGATTTTCTCAATTCCTCAAAACCATGTCTTTCAAATCCATATTCATTCATTTGCAAATTCCAATTCCAATTTAGAGAAATTGATTTTCTCAAAATATTTCCAAGTCTTACTGAGAAATTGATTTTCTCAAAAACTCTGAGTTTTCAAAGGATATTTCAAGTATTTCTCAAGTTCAAATCACAAATTTTCAAGTTATATTTTCAATTTCCAAGTTTTAATTCAGAGAGATCAAGCTTTTTAAAGTTACTTGAAATTTCTCAGAAATCGATTTTCACAAAGCACTTGTATTTCGTCAGAAATCAATTTTCATTTTCATCAGAAATGTTCTCTCACAGGGCTCATGATTTTAAATGTGTTATCTTTTTCAAGAATTTCCCAAGAATCTCCAAGTATTTCAAATATTCTGAAACAAACATCATATTTCCAAATCTCCATTTTCAGAAAATTCATAGCACATGCCTGATTATTTGTATATTTAGGAAATAGAACATGATTTAGACAAGTTGAGCAAAGCTAAGCACACTTTTGATCCTTGGTTCAATTACCTTTGGTAAAGGCGTCAGGAACGGTTAAACCTCGTACCGACATGCAAGTCCCATTCTTCGAAATTATCTTGCATTTTAAAACGGAGGTGAGATATTTTCAAAATCTTTTTCAAAGGTCAGTTTGATTTACAAAAGTAAAATTTTGTGATGATAACAACGGACCAGGACTTTTAGGCTCAAATTTTGATATTTTGATAAGCATGTTTTGTATAAACATTTCACCCCTTTTATTTTGAGAATGACATCAATTTTGCTCAAATTGTCCTTGTTTCATTTATGAACATTTAAAATTCTCTGATTTGTTTGGAAAATGGAATCAGAATAGAATCCTCATTGTTAGATCTGGTTCCAAGCCCTATGGAGGAAGTTGGATCCAAACCTACGTGGTTCATATAACCTCTATAACCCACTTGAGGTTTGCTAACTTAGGCAAATCAAATAATTTTTGTTGTTCTCTAGACCTCATTTTAATACTGTCAAAGAAAATTTTAAAATTTTCCTTAATTTTTTTAAGTTAGAAACTTTGGGGCATTACATAAACTCTCATAAGAATTCAATACACTAGTACCCTTGATTGGTCTATCACTAACTGACAAGGCAATCTTGAAAGTGACCAACTAATTCTTGAAAGTGAGCAAACTAAATAGTCTGGGGGGCGGGGGGAACAACTCAACAAGGGTATTAGAACTTATCCATCAATCTATCCAGAATTTAGTTTGATCAACCATACTGAGTTTGAACTGCAAAAGACTTTTTAAGTCATCCAAGACTGTTACCCATTTCCTCCACATTGTTGAACCACACTTCCATCTAGCAGAAACCACCCATTCTTCAGGTTATGGTTGAGTTTATACTCTTCTCAAATCATAACACCCCAATGTCTATCATTGTTGAGGAGCTTCCACCACCACTTAGCCAGAAGAGGCTTATTAACAAGCTGAATTTTTTTATCCCAAGCCTTTTAGCCTTCTAGAGCTTTCAACAAGCTCCCAACTAGCTTGTAGCTTCCTGCCACCCTATAAAAATTCTCTAATAACGCATTGGAAGCGCTTTGTGAAAAATGCAAATCACACACACAAATGCACACAATTTAGAGTGGTTCAGTCCAACATGACCTATGTCCACTATAGAACCTCTCTCTCTATCACATGATTGAGGGGATGTTCTTTCTTATTTATAATTTCAGCATGTACAAAATTTTGTAAACTTGTTGCATACAAAAGTTTCCTACTTAGGTTCGACTCCTATTGATTACAAGGATAATTAAAAATATTTTTGTTAAGAGTCGTATAGGATGAGTGAAGCATTCTTTCCTTCTCTTGGATTGAATAATTTTCTTTTCCTTCCTTCTCATTTGTTGTCATATAAGAAAGGCTTTCCTATCTTATGCAATCACCAAGATAACAATTCTGGATATTGAAACTTTCTTTCCTAATATTGAATCTTTCATAGCATGTGGGCCCATTGCAATGTATGGGCTGGTGTGGCACACCTAAATGTGTGGGCTGGTGTATTGTTGATCCAATGCATTATCACTTTCAAGTTAATTTCTCCAAGATTAAGCTTATTCCTGAAAATAATGAAATGCCAACAACTTGATCTTCAAAATATATGAATTGAATTTCAATGTCTCCTTGAGCCACCTTCCCTCTTATAAAATGATAATCAATCTCTCTATTTCATTCTGGCATAAAACACTGAATTGACAGTTAAATACGTAGATCCCAAATTATTGTACCAAATAATTGAAACTTGTGGTGAGTCAAAACTCAAATCCTCCAAAAGTTGCTCATGCCACTAACTCTGAGATTGCTCTGGCTATAACTTTGTATTTGGCCTCTATACTTGACATTGCAACCGTATGTTGCTTAAATGAACTCTAAGAAAGTAAGTTGGGTCACAGAAAAGTGAGATATCCACTGGTGGATTTTTGATCATATAAACATCTTGCTTAATCGACATTAGAAAACCCTGTAACCATAAGATTGTTAGACCATTTAATATGCAAACCATAATTAAGGGTCCTTTTAAGATATCTCAAGAAGCATTTGACATGTGTCCAATGATCCTGCGTTGAATCTTGTATAAACTGACATGCCTTGTTAACATAGTAGGCTATGTCAAGTCATGTAAAAGTGACATATTACAAAGGCTCCACAATTTTTATATTGGGTTACATTATCTAGCAACCTGCCAAAAATTTTTGAAAGAGAAACATTAGCAGCAGCAGGGGTAGCAACCAATTTATGATTAATCATACCAAACTTTAATAGGAGATCCATAATGTATTTCCATTGAGCCTGATGAATCTTGTATTACTTCTATGTCCAAGAAATAATGTAAAGAACCCAAATCTTTGATAGAAAACTCTTAACCAAAAACTTGAATAATATTCTTGACTTCTTTGTGAGAGCTTTCTGTTATTATAATATCATCAACATATATCAAAATATACATTTTTATCCCATCTTGATAGCGAATAAACAAATATGAGAGCTTGAGGCCATGAATTTTAATTTTTACAGGTATACCTTTAGTCATTCAAATCATGCACGCAGAGCCTATTTCAACCCATATAAAGCTTTGTTGAGCTTATACACATAGTCAAGATGATGTAAACTTCATTTAGAAAACCACGCAAAAAGACATTATTAACATCTAATTGATGGATCTGCCAACCAGAGTTAACAACAATCGAGAGGTCCGTTCTAATGGATGTAGGTTTGATTATAGGACTGAATGTCTCAAAATAATCTATAATTGCCTATTGATTATATCCCTTAACAACTAATCTGACTTTATACCTGGTGATGGACCCATCAATATGCCATTTTATCTTGTAGATCCATTTACAACCTACTAGATTACTGGGAGCTATGGTGGGAATAATAGGTAAGTCTGATTTTTATGTAAGACACTTATTTCCTTTTCTATGGCAAGTTGCCATTTTGGTTTCTATATGGCTTGGTCAAAACTGTGTGATTCTTTTTCTTCTTGCACTACTTCTGACAAGAGACCAATATGAATGAAATATTTTAAAGCAGCAAATAGCCTTGGTTTCAACGTTCCACCTTGGGACTTAGTAATCATATGGTGTGTCTTTATAGGGCCTTGACTGATGAGTTCAACAACAAGGTTTATCTCAGATGACTTAGAACTTGAGTCTAGGCTTGATTCCTCTATTAGAGTAACATAAGACTCTCTTGAAGACGTAGGAGTACTGAGACCAATATCTATATTTCCTTGGATTTGGTGTTGGTTTATAGTTTCTTCTGAAGGAACATGATGAGAACCAGTTAAAATGATACAATCAACTTTTTTTAATGGTGATTAGGTTTGGTTTTGAATTTTGATCTAGGAGGCAACTTTCATGTCAACAATAGGTTCTTTTATTCCATCATATAGAAAATTAAACTCATCAAAGATTACAAACAAACATAGCTCTTATAGTTGGTACCATACCCAATGAACATTCATGCCTTGGATCTGGCCAATAATTTTCAGTTCACATAAGACCTTAAATATGGATAACAAGCGCATAAAAAATGTTTAAGATGCTCATAAACTTGTCACACATTTCAACAACAATTCATATGAAGATTTGTCACCCAAACTTGAACTTAGAAGATGATTTATCAAATAAATAACAATACAGAAAACATAAACCCAAAACTCAATATTTAAAGAGGCATGCACCAAAAAGAAAACCATCTCTTAATTCCATGTTTGTTTAAAAAATCAGAAAAGACACCACTGACAAATTCTCTTCATCCATCACTATGATTTTTTTTCCTATCAAGTCGATTCTCAACTATTGTTTTAAAGTTTTCAAAACATAATAAAGCATCTAACTTTCTAAATAATGAAAAAATCCAAGGGAACTTGCAATAATTATCAACCAAAAGCAAAAATAATTATATCATTCTCATGAAATAGAAGTGGCAGAACCTCATAGGCTGACATAAAAGACCTCTAAAGGAGAACTAGTAGAAAATTCAACTCTCTCGAAAGGAAGCTTATGAATCTTGTTTACAATGCAACTAGAACAAGAATGATCACTACATGAATTATAACCATCACCATCACATGCTATCAACTTATTTTTTTCAAGCAAATTTAATATTCTAAGATTAACATGTTTCAAACGGTAGTGCCAAATGTTCTTAGAAATCTTATGAGACACCTGAGCAACATGAGTTTCACCAAAAATAGTTTTGCCACTCTTCTTTTGACCATGGGGGTGAACCGGCTAGGGGTATAGTCCTCCTCTATTCGGTCCTCTTAGAAGAGTAGTCTCGTTCCTTTGATCCTTAACACAAAAAACTGTCATCATTTTATTCAAAGAGACAATCATTCCCTCGAGTAAAATTGACAACCAATAAGAGATTTTTCTTTATACTAGACATATGAAGAACATCTAAGAGAGCAAATTTATTTCAATACGTAATCAATGAAATATTACCTATGTTTGCAATTGATAGATCTGCAGCATTCTCAACCATGACTCCTTCACACCCATGACATTTAGACTCGTTTACCATATTCTGATCATTTGTTGACATGTAATGGGTGGCTCCCATATCAAGATACCACGAATAGTCCTGCATACTATTTAACACCATTGCTGCAAAAGCCTTAGGAGTATCATAACATGTGCATGTCGTATGGTTCTCGCATCAACAAAACTAACACACCAATTGGTCGTTCCTTTGGCCACCATCACATTGGGGGGCTCTTGGCTGCCCTTGGTTGTCTCTAGCACCCAGATTCTGAAAAGCTTGGAAGAAAGGGTTGAAATGATCAAACCATCTTCCATGACCACCACGGTCTCGACCACACCCTCTTCGATAGAAGAAGGCAGTCAAAGATATCTCAGCTTGCTAGGGAGGCTTGAGATTTAACATTTGAAACATCTTTTCCTGATAAGTAAGCTGTTATACATTTTAGTAAATTTGGGCAACTTATTGAGAGCAGAGGTGGTAATAAAATTCTTATAATCTCTGGTTAAACCAATCAACATATACTAAATCAGATTTCTATCGGAAATTGGTTCATCAATAGCACATAGGGAATTTACAATAAATTTAACATAATTTAAGTATTTTACCAAGATCTTGTCTTCCATCTTGACATTTTGAAGATTACGTTTCAGTTGTAGGATTCTAAGATTTGAATGGAATGCATAAGATTGCGCTAATGTAATTCATGCATCTCAGGCAGAGGGGATCCTAATGATTTGGTCTAACATGGCATTCATAATAGTAACTTTGATCAAAGTTAATGCATGCTTACAAATAACATACTCAGAATTGGGTTTTGACCCATCAACATATTTGAGAACTTTTGACTAAATATAATGGACTCAATTTGTGCGTTCCACAAGTGGTAGCTGTTTCGATCCATCTTGAAAGACACCAGAGAGGAGAATGTGTTCCACTGAATAGTCAGATTGGGAGCAAGGGAGGAAGATATTGACACCATGACCACAAACTAGAGTGCAACACCTCTTCAAACACTTGTGAGAACGAATAGGCTCTGATTCCATGAAAAAATGCAAATCACACACAGATGCACATTATTTAGAGTGGTTTGGTCCAACATGACCTACATCCACTATAAAACCTCTCTTTTTTTGTCACACCCTTCTTATTTATAATTTCAGCCTGTACAAAATTTTGGAAACTTGTTGGATATAAAAGTTTCCTACTTAGGTTAGACTACTCTTGATTTTAAGGATAATTGAAAATATTTTTAGTAGGAGTCTTGTAGAATAGTCAAGCTTTATTTTCTTCTTGATTGGATTCTTGATTGAATAACTTTTTTTTTCTTCCTTCTCATTTGTTGAATTGTGAGAAAGGCAAGATAGCAATTCTTGATATTGAAACTTTCCTCCATAGCATGTAGGTCCATCTCAACCTATGGGCTAGTGTGTTGTTGATCTAATGCATCATCACCTGCAGTTTAATCTTCACACTTTGCAAGCCTCTTTAGAATCCTAAATAGAGTAGATGTAATGGTATGTAAGACAAAACTGACTTGATAAGGTTTTGTGAACACCCCAAATTTTTTACATGTCTTGCAAGAGATAAATGGCTAGCCTCCCATGAAAGAATGTGTTCAATGATCTTATCCTCAATCAACCTCCATATGAAATTCTCTCCCTCTGTCCTTTACCAAGAACATGCCAAGGCACCAACAGCATGTTAGTTCTGCACCCGATTTGCCACATGACCAGTGGCATTAAAAATTACTAGTTCACATTTACTCCATTTGGACCTTAACCTTGACAAGTTGGAGAAAGCTTAAATAACAAGACAAGTTCCCGCAATTTGTGACTTTGTAGCAGCCTCAAAAATAAGAATGTTACAAGCGAATTGCTGCAACAAAACTCCTATACCACCATCCATATATGAATACCTAGGACTGGTAAATGAAAACAGCTTGTTACTCGGCTTGGTTTGTGTAAAACCCCCTCCGGCGAAGTTGTCGAAGGGGATAATCTTTAAAAAAAAAGGTAACGGTTTCCCCAAAGGGGAAACCGCGCAACAAGAGAGGGGTGAGGATAAACCTCACCCCCGAAATCCGCGGGAAGGGGGGGGGGGGTATCCTCAGCCCCTCACCCTGCGTGAGGGTTATAAAAACCCTCACGTAGGTTAACCTTTCCGCACCCTGCACAGAGAGAAAGAGAGCGAGAGAGAGGAGAGGTGCTTACCGGCGAGGGCGGCGGCGGCAGCAGCAAGGTAAGCCCACCATCCCCCATCTTCTTCTTTGTTCTTCTCTTTTGATCTGAGCTCAGGGGGGGCTGGCAGCCATTGCTGCCGGCAAGTTGCAGGTAATGAAAAAAAATATGAAAACAGAGAGAGGGAGAGAGAGAGAGAGAGAGAGAGAGAGAGAGAGAGAGAGAGAGAGAGAGAGAGGATCGGCCAGCCGACCGACGCCAGCGACCGATCTCCCTGCGTTGGGGGCGGCCGACACTGGCCACCTGCCGATGCCTCCTGGGTACAGTGGAGAGGGTCGGCAGGTGGCCGCCCCCTCCCTGTAAACGAAAGGGGCTTTGCCTCAGGTGGTTAGAGAGTTAACACCTCAGCCCCCTCCGATCTACATCATACTCGGAGACTGGGACACTTATCATCAGAACTATCCCTACACTACCCAGGGGCCTCACCCACCACCGTACGAAAGGAGGAATCGCCAATGCAACTGTCAGAGAGCGAGGTCTGCATGTGGGCAAACGGGGAGAAATCGGATGGCGGCTCGAGGAGGCATCAGTCGGATGGCGACTCGAGGAAGCATCGGGAGAAGAGCAACTCCGAACACAAACTTTGTGCCTCGGGGAGGGTCTCGTATGGCCAGAGCATGAGGATGACATATGTCCCGAGCTAGTTATGTGGCAGCCATGAGTGGGGGAAACCAAAGGGTTCCACCTCCATTCCACGATCTTCTGGCTGAAGAAGCTCGAAGAGCTGCATTTCAGGCAGCCGAAGCAGCTCGGCAGACAGCGGAAGCCAACCAAGGTGACCCAGGGTTTGGACAGGGGCGAGAAATTTCAGGAAATTCAGAAGAGGGAGGCGAGGATGAAGACCCAAGTGATGATCCTGCCTCACCAACATACTCTCCTGCCACACCTACCCACACATCTTCCTCACCATCGTACACTCCTGCTTCGCCTCAGTACGACTTGAATGCTCCTTCCGAGTCTCAGACTCAAGGGAGTACAAGGAACATGCCCTGCTTCGGATGGATCGAAAAATAATTAGGATTAGCTAGTTTGCTTAGTAGAGTAGCATTATTTTAATTGCATTGTTCTTTCTTTTCTTGCTTATAATGTTTCTCATGTATGAGACTTTTTGAATGCAATAAAGTGAATAATTTTAAATATGTATTGCGTGAGATGTGATAAAGTCTTGTGAGAATCCAATGAAACATGTGATGTTAAGTGATAATTTTACTGCAGTATAAATGGCCACTCGCGGAGAAACTTTTTATCTTTCCAAGGACACGGTAGCAGCTAGGCGAGAAAGGAAAATCCTTGGCGGACCGTCGCGAAGGGCACCCTCATCATCCCCTACTACGGAAGGGGCACGAGTTCAGAGGAGCCACGTGGCAACACACACACCAGAGAGATATACTCCGCGTGAAGGTAGAGAAAAAAGTATGGAGATCCCACCTGGATCCCTAATGAGTGAGAGTACGAGGATACCGCCAGAGTATACTACCAACCACATTTTATATGAACTGCTACAAACGACCCGTGCCCAACAAAGTCAGCCACAGACGGCGATTTCTGGTATCACCTCATGGGCAGAGAGGTTCAAGAATATGCAGCCTCCGCTCTTCGATGACACTCCTGACAGTGTCGTGGCAGAGAATTGGTTGATGCAAGTCGAGAAGGCATTGGATGCCATCCAATGTCCATATGATCAGAGAGTTTGGATAGCTGTATCCAATCTGACAAGCGATGCAGAGCACTGGTGGAGATCCATCAGGGACACCTTGGAGCCGGACACTTACTTGCCTTGGTCCACTTTCGTGAGAAGATTTTACAGGCAGTTCTTTCCAAAGTGTCAAAGTGTGGAAAAAGAAGAAGAGTTCAGGAAGTTGAAGCAGGGTGACATGACAGTCGCCCAATATACCGCACGTTTCAACTCTCTCCTGTTTTGCCAAGTCCTTGGTGGCAAACGAGAAAGAGAAGTGCAGAAGGTTCGAGAGGGGTTTGATGCCCGATATTTTGAGGTTGGTCGGGCCACAACAAATAAAGAAATACAGCCGACTCGTAGACTATGCCTCTAGATACGAGTTTTGGGAGATGCGAACAGCAGAGAAACCTCAAGCGAAAGAAAAAGCCAAGATGGAAAAGAGGACCCAGCACAGCGGTGGCAACATAGCAGAATCCTCTCGAAAGAAGTTTCATTCTAAAGAACAATTTCAACGAGGCAACAAGAGGCATTTCAGAGGGCAAAACCCTGGTCAGAATTAGGGTAAGCAAGTCAAGTATGCAGGCAATCAACAAGCCAAGCGACAAAGGTTTCAGAAGCCAGTCCAGTCGGACAATGCTTGTAAGACTTGTGGTCTCCAGAGGCACGAGGGTAAATGCGACTTGAGAAACGTCAAATGCTTCAACTGTCAGCAGATGGGTCATTATGCCAATGATTGCCCACAGCCTGATCGAAGAAACAACGCTCCGCCAAAGCTGAAGCCAGCAGTACCAGGTCGCGCCTATGCGACTGCTCTCCAAGAAGCTCTTGCCAACCCTGAAGTGGTTGAAGGTGCACTTCTTATTTCTGGTATTCTTGCTTGTGTGTTATTCGACTCAGGAGCCACACATAGTTTCACTTCTTCAGCTTTTGAGAACGGTTGCCAGTGGCACCTTCACGATTGAGTGTTTCTTATTTAATAGAGACACCTATAGGAGCATCCACCATTGTGGATATTGTGTATTCTAATTGCGTTGTAAAAATCGAAGATCGCGAGTTGCCTGTGAACTTGTTGCAACTCGACTTCAAAGATCTAGATGTTCTGGGCATGGATTGGTTGTCGGACCATCATGCTACTATCGATTGTAGAAGAAAGTGTGTCAACTTTCAAATACCCCATACTCCAACTTTCACATACCAGGGTGTTAGAAAGTTACATAAGCCGGCTATCATATCGTGTTTAAAGGCCAATTTATATATTGAAAAGGGATGCATGGGATTCCTGGCTTACATGAAAACTGAAGAGAAAGAAGACCTCACAATATCAGATGTAGACATAGTCCGTGAATATGATGATGTTTTTCCAGAAGATCTATCAGGTCTCCCTCCTGATCGGGAGACTGAATTTCAAATCGATCTAGTTCCGAGAACAACACCCATTTCAAAGGCTTCCTATCGGATGGGACCTGCGGAACTCAAGGAGCAATTACAGGAGTTATTGGAGAAAGGATTTATTCGACCTTCAGTATCTCCTTGGGGTGCTCCAATTTTGTTCGTGAAGAAGAAGGACGGATCACTGCGTATGTGTATTGACTATCGTCAATTGAATGCAGTAACCATAAAGAATAAATACCCATTGCCGAGAATTGATGATTTGTTCGATCAACTGCAATGAGCGACATGCTTCTCAAAGTTGGATTTGAGATCAGGATATCATCAATTGAGGATCAAGAAAGAAGATGTAGCTAAGACAACATTCATATCAAAATATGGCCATTATGAATTTATGGTCATGCCTTTTGGTCTGACTAACGCACCAGTTGCCTTCATGGACATGATGAATAGAGTCTTCAGGCCCCATTTGGACAAGTTCGTCGTGGTATTTGTCGATGACATCCTCATATACTCTACCTCGAAGGGGCAACATGAAGCGCATCTGAGGATAGTTCCGCAGACACTTAGAGAACATCAGCTCTATGCCAAATTCTCTAAGTGTGCTTTTTGGTTAGAACAAGTGTCTTTTCTTGGACACATTGTTTCTAAAGATGGGATTATGGTAGACCCTGCAAAGATTGAAGCAGTCACCAATTGGTCAAGACCCAAGAATCCTACTGAGATTCACAACTTTTTGGGGTTAGCTGAGTACTATCGAAGATTCGTTGAAGGATTTTCGTTGTTGGCGGCTCCTATGACAAGGCTCACAAAGAAAGATGTAAAGTTCGAGTGGAATGATAGATGTGAGAAAAGTTTTTAGGAGATAAAGAAGCGTTTGACCACTGCTCCAGTGTTGGTCTTACCTTCTGGATCTGGAGGTTTCACTATTTATAGCGATGCCTCTCACAAATGATTGGGTTGTGTTCTGATGCAACACAAAAAAGTGATAGCTTATGCATCTCCTCAGCTCAAAACTCATGAAGTCAACTATCCGACACATGATCTGGAGTTAGCAGCGGTGGTTTTTGCCCTTAAGATATGGAGACACTATCTCTATGGCGAGCAATTTGAGGTCTTTACCGACCATCAAACCCTTAAGTATTTATTTTCACAGAAAGATTTGAACTTGAGGCAAAGGAGATGGTTGGAATTTCTGAAAGATTATGATTTCGAGCTAAAATATCATTTGGGTAAGGCGAATATAGTCGCTGATGCTCTTAGCAGAAAGGCAGGAGCTCTAGATAGACTTGCAGATTGGGAGTTATTTTCCTCGGTGGCTCATCAGAAGGCAGAAGCTCAATGCTTACCAGGTCGATTATTATTCGTGCAAATCACATTGAAGTCAGAATTGTGGGAGCAAATTAAGGAAAAGCAACCCTTAGACCTAGAATTAATCCAAGTAAGAAAGAAGATTCCAGAAAATGAGGAGTCAGAATTCAAAATTGATGATCAAGAACTTCTTAGATTTCATGAGAGAGTGTGCATTCTTAAGGATGATCAACTTAGAAATCAATTGTTGGACGAGGCACATCATTCTAGATATGCCATCCATCACGGTAGCACTAAAATGTATCGAGATCTGAAAGATACTTTTTGGTGGAGTGGTATGAAAAGAGACATTGCTGAGTTTGTTAGCAAATGTCTAGTATGTTAGCAGGTGAAGATTGAGCACCAAAGACCAGGTGCTCTTTTGCAACCACTTCCCATACCCGAGTGAAAATGGGTGGATATATCAATGGACTTCGTTTCGGGGCTTCCAAAGACAAAGAATAGGATGAATTCAATATGGGTGATTGTCGACAAGCTAACTAAGTCAGCCCACTTTTTAGTTTGTAAGACCACTCACTCGTGTGACCAATTGGCTCAATTGTTTATTAGAGAGATTGTGAGACTTCATGGAGTACCAGATTCAATTGTTTCAGATAGAGACTCGAAGTTCACATCGCAGTTTTGACAAAGTTTTCAAGAAGCTATGGGGACACAATTAAAAACGAGTACAACCTTTCACCCTCAGTCAGATGGTCAGTCAGAGCGAACCATTCAGACCCTTGAGGACATGCTCCGGGCATGTAGTTTGGAGTATAGCGACTCGTGGAATGATATTCTGCCATTAATGAAGTTTACCTACAACAATAGCTTTCAAGCAAGTATAGGCATGAATCCATTTGAGGCATTGTATGGTCGACGATGTCGAACTCCCTTGTGTTGGGATGAGGTTGGAGAAAGGAGTTTGTTAGGGCCCGAGAGGGTTCAGCGAATGACAGATCAAGTGAGATTCATTCAAGAGTGTCTTCTCACAGCACAAAGTCGACATAAGAGTTATGCGGATAAAAAACGTCGTGAGTTGGAATTTGAGCAAGGTAATCACGTGTTTTTAAAGATATCTCCGTTTAAGGGAGTAATGCGTTTTGGTCGAAGAGGAAAGTTGAACCCCAGATATATTGGACCATTTGAGATACTTGCAAGGGTTGGTTAGGCATCATACCGGTTAACTCTACCACCTTCCTTATCTCGAATTCATAACGTGTTCCATGTTTCCATGTTGCGGAGGTATGTGCCAGATCCCACCCACATATTGGATACAGTCGAGACTGTATTAGATTTACAAGATGATTTGAGTATGACAGAAAAGCCCATCGAAATTCTGGACACGAAAGTGCAAAAGCTCAGAAACAAGGAGTTATCTCTGGTTTTGGTTAAGTGGAGTCATCACAACAATAAGGAGGCTACTTGGGAGCGTGAATCCGATATCCGCGAGCAATTTTCACATTTGTTTCCAGGTAAGATTCAGGACGAATCTTCTTTTAAGGGGGGTAGAATTGTAAAACCCCCTCCGTCGAAGTCGCCGGAGGAGAATCTTAAAAAAAAGGTAACGGTTTCCCCAAAGGGGAAACCGCGTAACAAGAGAGGGGTGAGGATAAACCTCACCCTCGAAATCCGCGGGAAGGGGGGGGGGGGAGGGGGGGGGGAGGTTATCCTCAGCCCCTCACCCTGCGTGAGGGTTATAAAAACCCTCACGCAGGTTCCCCTTTCCGCACCCTGCACAGAGAGAAAGAGAGCGAGAGAGAGGAGAGGTGCTTACCGGCGAGGACGGCGGCGGCAACAGCAAGATAAGCCCACCTTCCCCCATCTTCTTCTTTGTTCTTCTCTTTTGATCCGAGCTCAGGGGGGCTGACAGCCATTGCTGCCGGCGAGTTGTAGGTAATGAAAAAAAAAAATGGAAACAGAGAGAGAGAGAGAGAGAGAGAGAGAGAGAGAGAGAGAGAGAGAGAGAGAGAGAGGGGATCGGCCAGCCGACCGACGCCGGCGACCGATCTCCCTGCGTTGGGGGCGGCCGACACTGGCCACCGGCCGATGCCTCCTGGGTACAGTGGAGAGGGTCGGCATGTGGCCGCCCCCTCTCTGTAAACGAAAGGGGCTTTGCCCCTTTCGGTACTTTTTAGCAGACCGGGTCGGTCTGGGTGTGACCCAAACCGAGCTCAGCAGTCTGGGTCGCGCCCAGACCGAGTTCTAAAAAAAAAAAAGAGGCCGGTTCGACCTGGGTGCGACCCAGACCGAACCGGGTCACGTGATTTTGGTGAACCGGTTCGGATCGAACCGGTTCAAGCCAAACCGATTCGGATGGAACCGTTTCAAGCCAAATCGGTTCGGATCGAACCGGTTCAAGCCAAACCGGTTCGGGTCGAACCAGTTCAAGCCAAACCGGTTCGGGTCGAACCGGTTCAAGCCAAACCGGTTCGGATGGAACCGTTTCAAGCCAAACCGGTTCGGATCGAACCGGTTCAAGCCAAACCGGTTCGGGTCGAACCAGTTCAAGCCAAACCGGTTCGGGTCGAACCGGTTCAAGCCAAACCGGGTTGGTTAATTCTGGTTCGGGTTGAACCGGTTCAGACCGAATCGGGTCTGAATCGATCTGGTTTGAACCAAGGTCCAAACCGAACCAGTCAGGTCTGGACCTGGGTTTTGAGACAGGACCCGGTTCGATTTAGACCGGTCCTGGAACCAGATTAAGCCAGTCTAGATCTCACTGGATCAGTCTTGGATCCAGACCCAGTCAGGCAGGTCTAGACTCTGTCAGACAGATCTGGATCCAATCGGACTGATCAGGATCCAGTCAGGCAGGTCCAGATCCAGTCAAGCTATTCTGGATCCAGTTAGAATATTCTAGATCTAGTCAGATTTTTCTGAATCCAGTCAAACAGTTTTGGATCCAGATAAGTAATGGATCTGAATCCAAACAGTCAGAGTTTGGATCCAGATCAGAATTGGATCAGAAAATAGTCTCGAATTGCCCCGAAATCTGAAAGGTACCAAGATATCCATTTGGATACTTGAGATCCATTTCAGTAAAATGGACATATCTTCGCACTCCGAACTCAGAATTAAGTGAGGTTTGGTGCGTTGGATTCATATTAAAGAGGGGAATACATTGATTTATAAAATTTAGTCAAAATAATAATCCAAAAATCGTGGATTCTTGAGTAAGATTCGTGAGGGGTATTTTGGTAATTTTAGTAAGAGGTTTTGTGAATTAATTCAAATATATTGCTTTAATGACCAAATCCTATTGTTAGAGCATCTTGAGACTCACCTTCGGTGGAAGTACAGTGTTCGCACTTGAGGTAAGGGATATTATAAGTAACTTTAGATGTGAATAAACTCTTTTGCACGTTGCTTGTTATCGTAGTGCTATAGATTTGATACGATTAGAATGAGACCATGACATGCATAAATTCATGTTTGACATTATGAGTTAATTTAAATACATTGTGATATGCATGTTAGTTGTAATATGTCATGCATGATAAAAAGCTATAGTGATTGCATGTCTAATTGATCATTCATATCATGCATTGTGATGAGATTAAGTTTAGATTATAGTCTCATTTAGTTCATTCACGTGATATGAATGGATATTCAAAGTTTAGCATGCAGTACCCCTTAAATCTCGGAAGTGGCGACCTGTGGCAAGGGCTACCTGGTTCGCGGCCAGAGTGCAGCCACCATGGAGAGTGGGCTGCCAGTGATTTAATGATGTAGAGACACTACATCATTGCATGCTAAGTAAGAGCGGTGTGAGTCCTAACGTCATCATGAGATTAAGAATGAGATTGTTGTGATTATTCATGACACCACTCGTGAGGGAACGAGTGAACTTGAAGTTAAGAATTTGTTCAATATGTGAACTTAGTTATGACTTAGGATTTCACTCACACTGGTTTGAGACTCTGGAGGATCATGGATGGTTGCTAATCAACATGTTTAGGATGTAGCATGAACCATGCCGAGATTGAGAGCTTGACCTCCCGGCTAGATACCGGTGGGGTCCCCGTGGTGGTTCACTACAGTGCCTGGTGGTCTGGGGACCACTGAGAGTATATGGTTCATTGTTTGGCCAACATGTAGAATTGGGGTGTTCTACAGGGTTGCTACGCCAATAGACGGCTATGACCGGTATAGTCAACCTAGTGATAGTTGAGAGAGAGAGAGTATTTGAGAATGATAATGAGGGAAATTAAAATATACAAACATGTATGGTGTATCGAGAATTAAAATAAGACTAGGGGCTTAGAGCCCACTACAATTGTAAATTATTGTTTATTTACTTATGATTATTTCTTACTGGGTTGTAGACTCACCCCCATTTTTGTTTAATTACAACTGTAGGTTCCAGGTATTAGTATCAGTCACAGTGTGAGCAGTTTCAGCAGAGCAATTGGTATAATTTCTTTTCCTTATCATTGAATAAATTGTAATTGCTTTTATTCTGTTATGAATGATGAACATTGTAAGAAAAAGTTGATTATGAAAATAAAATAAAAAGTTTTTTTTTAGCCACATTTTATCTGTGTAAGCTTTGCCCTCTTCCCTCTGGGAAGTAATACCAACCGAACTCGGACTCCTGAGGTCCCAGATCAGAGTTTTACAGTTTGGCTCTTCACTAACTTGTTCCTAATCGGTTCGTATAGCTGTTAAGCAGGAGAGTTCGTATAAATAATATATATTTTATGTATAATGTATGTTTTATTTGTAATATATAAAAAGAAGAATACATCAAATATATATACAACGAGGATGCATGGAAGATATATACAAAAAATATGAACCATTGAGGGTAATATATATATATATATATATATATATATATATATATATATATATATTAAGTGTTAAATAACATGGAATGTTTTTACATGAGCCGAGTCAGAAGCTCAATCCATTGGTAAATGAGCCGAGCCCAAAGATGCCCTGTTTGGTTTGTTTGGCTCGTTACCAGCCCTATGAATTTCCTTCGATTAACCATTCATTAACAGCTGAGTTCCTGCTAGTCCTTTACATGTACGGTTGAATAACAACGATGATAGGTCCTTTGATGAGCAAGATTTTCCATTAAGAAATGATACCTCTCAACCTGGTAGGCCAGAACTCTTAACCAAAAATCAAACTAATTAATCACATTATTCTTTCCTTGCCTAGCTTAGCACCACCTCTATCTCATGAACAACCTAAACCCACCACAACCATAAACTCCAAATTGTCCACCAACTGCCCCAACGTCACCTAGTTGTAGCTCCCCAATTTCCCAAACATCTTCCATGTGTACAAGTGACTCGTCTTCACCTGAACCCAGGTCAGAACCGTCCTTACCCAATCCCATGGATAACCCAACCTGACTTCTTCACATGATGACCAGATCTCAAACTCGGTCACTTAAACCCAAGGTGTTTCTTTCCACTAGGTACCCTATACCCGTAGGTCCTCTCATTGAACTTCAAACCGATGTTGAACCTACCTGTTATTCAAAAGCCAAACTTCTTCCCTAATTGTGGTGTGATAAGTTTCATGCGACTTAGTTCTTGGTCCCTCCCTCTCCATCTCAAAATATTGTCGGGTGCAAATATATCTATAAGATCAAACCGTTGGACATAATGGGTTTGGGTCCAACCCACAGGGTGACCGGTTTGACACCATTAGTGGGCCACATAATGGGGATAGTGGGTGAAAGTTACGTTCCACATTTAAGTAATTGCCTATTTCTCCCATTATATAAGGGGTAGGCTGCCATGAAAATGATGAGAGATTCATAGCATATTTGCCTATCCCATATACCACATCAAGCTTACGTGGTAAGGGTCTTGCTCATCGTCGACCTAAGGCCAGGGCTCATCGTGGGCCCATAACCCAATGTTGGTGTTTCCTGCAAAACAAACATAGAAAGCGTACCCTGCACGCGCTCTATGGCAAATACATGTACACTTTCTGTGTTTGTTTTGCAAGAAACGCCAATACAAACATCATGCAGATGAGTCTCTTGAGTGTTATAAGGTGAGCCTAGTTGCGAAGGGGTTCACACTAGAGGATGTGGTGGATTGCTGCCATGAAAATGATGAGAGATTCATAGCATATTTGCCTATCCCATATCAAGCTTACGTGGTAAGGGTCTTGCTCACCGTCGACCTAAGGCCTGGGCTGTCCCAACCATGTTTGTTGCCTTCGTAAAGCTATGTATGGCCTTGATCGCCCCCCCTAGAGCTTGGTTTCATTGGTTTAGCTCTTTTTGATTGGATATTGGATTTGTCAGATCCCAGACAGATACTTCATCATTCATTCAAAGGGAATATTGTGTTCTATGTTCTCATTTATGTCTTGGGTCTCTTAACTTTTTTTCTGGGCATAGAAGCCACATTCACCAGTGAGGGACTTTATTTATCTCAGCAAAAATATTGTTTGAATCTTCTACATAAGATCAATATGTTTGGTGCCAAACCTGTATCCAGTCCCCTTGGCATCACCTCCAAGTTATCCATCCACCAATGATGGTGAGCCTCTAGCAAATCCGACATAATATCACCAGGTTGTTGAATATCTCCAGTACCTAACTCTTACAAGACTAGACTTAGCCTTTGTTATAAACAAAGTCTTCCAATTTATACACAACCCAACGACGATTCATTGGGCAACTATAGAGTGGATACTTCATTATGTCTAGCACAACATCTCATATGGCCTATTGATTCAGGACAAGACAGGGAGTATTGATGAAAGTCTACGGGTGGCTTTGCTGTTTTCATCGGTTCCTCTCTTGTTTCATGGTCAGCCAAAAAGCAATCCATGGTTTCTTGCTCATTGCTCAAGTACCAAGGCAGAGTATCATGCCCTAGCTAATGTTGCTGCTGAAACTCTTTGGCTCAGATATTTGTCAAAGGAACTTGGTGTTAGTCAACCTGCTCTTCCACGCCTTTGGTGTCTGAGTTCACTTATATGACAGCAAATCCGGTGTTTCATAATAGAAGTGAACAGATTGAGGTATATCTTTATTTTGTTTTAGATCATGTAAAAAAGAAGCATCTGGAAGTTCACTGCATCTCCACTACTAATCAGCTTGCCGATGCCATGACCAAGCCATTATTCTTCACTTGGTTCAAGTTTCTCCAGAGCAAACACAACATCCTCCCTAGGCCATTGAGCTTGAGGTGTGTGGAGGGGGGTTAAGAATAAAAGATCCAAGTCCAATACCCAAGAGATTTGACAGTGGTGATGCCAATTGGATAAGTTCTACAACTATGATGATCAATGCAATTCAAATATTGATAAAGTTTCTATAACCTCGCCTAAATCTAATGAGACCGATCAGGAAAGATCGGTAGGAACCTTTCCTCTTGGAAAGAGAGAAAAAAAAAGTCTTATCCCTCATGGATGTAGGTTCATTGAACCGAACAACATTAATATTGTTTTTCTTGTGGTGTGATTTTTGCTTTCTTTGTATTTGTGATAGCTTCATAGTTACCCTTGTGGTCAGTGGGGTCTTGTGTTAAGCTGAAGACTCAGCATCAAATCCTGTTGACACATGGGGGTTGTTGCTTTATCACATTTGAGGCTTGTCCTCATCTCGGAGTTTTACCTAGCAGGGAGGTAGGCACATTAAGTGACCTAGTTCTCGGTGAGGGTTTTCCTAATTTGTCATAGAAAAGAAAGATTGTTGAGCTATAAGGTTATTTACAGCGTAAAATGTTGAAAACTAGGGCTTGGCATTGAGCCATGCAGTCTGCATGCCGCCTGTGGTCTGACTCGTCTTTGGACCCAGCCTAGCACATGGATTAGCTTAGAGCAGCCGATTCATAGCATTAGGCTTTTGGGGCTGGGCTGGGCTTGGGCCACGGTTTTGAGCCCAAGCCCATCCCTTTGAACATGTCATACTAGGTCTAGGCGCTGCCCACCTCTATCAAAAGCTTTGGCATCTTCACGATTATATCAAAGTCAAGATGCTCAAGTCTGTCAAATTCCATTTGGAACAAATGAGTTTTGTTTAAAAGGTTTGAGTGATTCACAGAATCAAGCACACCAGTTGCAAAATGGACTTGGCAACCATCCGCAGAGCCACAATTTCACGTTCTAGCGACCGTTAGCTGGTTAGGGCTCTATCAGGGCTTGGGTGTCGGCAACGCACCCATAGATTACCTGCTTCAGTGGAGTGGAGAACTTTGTATAAGAAAAAAAAAGAACAGAGCTTTAAGCAATAACATTCCTAACATCATCAATGACCATAAAGTCCAAGAGAGCATAGATTGTGGTTCTCATCCATGAGTAGAGCTGGTAAAACTAACCGAATGTAGGGTATTCGGGCCCAGCTCATTTATCAATGCACTGAGCTTGAGCAAGCACAAGCCAGATGAGCCAATCCCAAGCCTGATCGAGCTGGCTCGTGTCAACATTAGGGGTGTCAACAGGTTGGGTTTACCCGGACCAAACCCTATAGGGTCGGGGTATGGTGACAAATAAGAAGACCCGAGTCCGGACATGGGTGTCCGATTAATACATGGACCTGGGTATAGTTTGTGAAATTTTATACCAGACCCGGGCCCAACCCGAGTTCTGATTAAGACCCACAATTTTCAATGTAAAAATGATAAAAAATATTATTTTACTGGGTATGGTCCGGGTCTGGTTCATATAGTTATTATCGGGTCCGGGTATGGTTTCTCTTATAGTAGACCCGATTAGAACCAGGTTCAGACCCGATACCATACACAAAAATCTGGTCCAAGTGTGGTTCCACCTGAGTCCGAACCAAACCCGACCTGTTGACACCCCTAGTCAACATGGTTCTATGCATTTTTGAAAGTGAAAACAATGATATTTGAACCTTGAACATGTTTTTTGACAGCCATATACTCTTAACCCCCACATACCTTATTCTTTCCTAGTAACTTGTATTATATTAAAACACTATATATTAAATCGAGCCAAGCCAAACACCATCGTGCTCAACTTGTTTAAGGTAAATGAGTTGTTTGTGTCTCGGCTCGCCAACTACACGACCTGATCACGAAACGAGCCAAATATCTAGCCAAGCTACGAGCTGCTTGGTTGGTTTCATCTCCCAGCCCTACGGCCATACATTGCCCTTACCCACCAATGTTACAAAATACGTTGGATAAAAAAACGTCCACATCCATCCTTGTCAATAATTCACTATTGTGTGTTACGTGGCCCCCTAAGATGCGATGAATGATTATGTTATGATAATTGGAGCCCATGGTTACACGGTAAAGTTGACATGCATATCAAGTTCCTCAAGATGCCCTATATGAATGAATAGGTTAGAGAAAACTCATTTGTGGAGCAAATGAAAAGCCCATATAGTTTTTTTCATAAAAAGCCCATATCTTGTAGAATCACTATTGCTACTGTATCACTTAAGTGGAATTATATGCTTATGAGGAGCACCAATATCAGATAGATTCTAGGCTCATATAAAATGGTAGTAGCCTGAAATGTTTGTACAGGCAGCAGCTCACTTGGGACAGCATAGGGTGCTCTGGTTGCAGATCACATGGCCTCAAAAGGCCCACGATGGAAATTTGTCCGGCGGGTTTGGCTACTTACAGCTTGGAGGCTGTTGTGTTGTGGGTGGAACGAAATAGGCTAAACTTTGCGAGCTGCAAAAGAGATATGGCTGGTTGGTATTGTCACGGGCCTATTTCCTTCAATGGGTCAGCGCGGCGCGACGGTCCTTCCTTACCGCCGCAAGCCTACTCGTCAGCTCGCTTGCCGGTCGCGGAAGCTTGTAATCAAAGTGCAAGAGAGCAAGAGAGAATAGAGGGAGAGAAATTGCAATCACAAGAAGCAATCACAACGAGGGTGAACAAAAGAAAGCTCAACGCATTTACTTAATTCACAATTTTGCCCGCAGGCTATTACAGTTCAAGTATACGGGCTGCCCCTTCGAGGTATTGATTCACCTGAACCGGGCAGCTTACATCAGACTCAACAAAAGCAAAACAGACTCTAAGCGCAACTGTACACTGTAAGTCGCAAGGGAACATGCTCCCCCCTTCAAATCATGTGCCGTCCTCGGCGCCATCTGTTTCGTGGTAAGCCCTGACTTCAGCCGGGTAGTGGCTGTTCATTCGAAATGCAGGCTCCCACGTTGGTTCCGCTGTTTCCTTCCACTGCACCAAGTATTTCTTCGCTTGTCCCAAGTAGTTGACCTTGTGGCGAAGGATCCGACTGAGGTGCTTCTCGGCCCATTGTGCTGCCGGGGCCCTCTGCATGATGGGAGCGCGTTGTGGCACACTGCGTTCCGGGTCTCCATCATCTGGATGAAACTGCTTGAGGTTGCACACGTGAAACACCGGGTGCACCCTGAAGTCTGGGGGCAACTCCAGCTTGTATGCCAGCTTGCCCACCTTCTTTGTGATGGTGAAGGGTCCCTCATACTTTCTGAGTAATCCGCGGTGCCACCTGCGGAAGATGCTTGTGCGACCAGGATATAACTTCACCAACACTTGGTCCCCAACTTGGAACCCTGCGGGCCGACGGTGTTTGTCCGCCCACTTCTTCATTCTCTTTGCTGCTTTGTGTAAAAATGCCTTCTCCAACTCATTCTGCTCGTGCCAGTCGCGAACAAACTGATAGGCGAAGGATGACCTTCCCTTTTCTTGTGCGGCAAGCGTGTGCGGGGTCAGTGGCTGCTGCCCCGTGGCTATCTCAAACGGGCTGTGGCCTGAAGACTCGCTCTTCTGCAGATTATAACAAAACTGAGCCACATCAAAAAGTTTTACCCAATTTTTCTGATTGGCACTAACAAAGTGCCTAAGGTACTGCTCCAGTATCCCGTTGATACGCTCTGTCTGCCCATCTGTCTGCGGATGGAAACTTGTTGAAAACAGCAACTCAGAGCCAAGTAGCTGAAATACTTCATGCCAGAACTTGCCCGTGAAGCGAGCATCGCGATCACTCACAATGCTTTTTGGTATGCCCCAGTGCTTCACCACATGCTTTACGAACAACTCTGCAGTCTTCTCTGCAGGGCACTCCTTGGAAGCTGGGATGAAGGTGGCATACTTTGAGAAACGATCCACCACAACTAAAATAGAACTGAGGCCCTCTACCTTTGGCAGACTAACAATAAAGTCCATGGAGATGCTATCCTAAGGACGTTCTGGAATTGGTAGAGGCTCAAGGAGACCGGCAGCCTTCTGGTTTGTCCCCTTATCTTGCTGGCAGATGAGGCATATCCGCACATACCCCTCAACATCGTCTCTCATCTGCGGCCAATAGTAGCCGCGCTCAAGGAGTGCTAAGGTCCGCTCCTGACCAGGATGGCCGGCCCATAGTGTATCATGGCACTCCTTGAGTAACTCTCGGCGAAGGCTTCCCCACCGTGGTACAAAGATGCGTCCCCCTTTTGTTACGAGGAGGCCATCCTGTAGCCAAAATCGCCGAGTCTTCCCTGCCTGCGCCAGAGAAACAAGGTGTTGTGCGGTCGGATCCTGCTGCGTACCCTCGCGGATGCGGCTCAACAATGCACCCTCCAAATGCACTTCAGAAGACTCCGCACGCGCAGCTGCCAATTCAGCCCTACGGCTCAGGGCATCCGCCACAACATTGGTCTTTCCAACCTTGTACTCCAAGGCAAAGTCAAACTCAGCCAAAAACATCTGCCATCGAGCTTGTTTAGGCATCAACTTCTTTTGTGTCTGAAAATAGCTCGTGGCCACGTTGTCCGTCTTGACGATGAACTCGACACCCAAAAGGTAGTGTCGCCAGGTCCTGAGGCAATACACAATGGCTGTCATCTCACGTTCGTGCACTGTGTAACGCCTCTCTGCATCTTTCAGCTTACGACTCTCATATGCGATCGGATGACCGTCTTGCATAATAACTCCGCCAATGGCAAAGTCTAAGGCATCAGTGTGGACTTCGAAGAGTCTCGAATGATCAGGCAGTCGCAACACTGGCTCCCTCACTAAGGCTTTCTTTAAGCCGTCGAAGGCATCTTGGCACGCTCCTGTCTAGAGCCATACCCGATTCTTCTTTAACAAATCTATGAGGGGCGCAACAATGAGGGAATAACCTTCGATGAAACGCCGATAATAGTTTGCCAAACCAAGGAATGACCGCAATTCTGGCACTTTGCTTGGCGGAACCCATTCCTGGATGACCCTTATCTTCTGCCCATCCATACGCAGCACACCACGCCCCACAACGTGGCTAAGGAAGCTGATCTCCTCCTGCCTGAAGAGACACTTCTCTCGTTTGACACAGAGGTCATTATCCTTCAGCACCTGAAACACTGTTCGCAAGTGCCCGACATGTTCCTCCATGTTGTTGCTGTAGATCACAATATCATCCAGGTAGACTACCACAAACTTGTCTAAGTAAGGGTAGAAGATCTGGTTCATTAAAGTCGTGAAAGTGGCTGGAGCATTTGTCAACCCGAATGGCATTACTAGAAATTCGTAAGCACCATAGCGGGTGATGCAAGTTGTTTTTGGCTCATCACCTTCGGCAATCCTCACCTGCCAGTAACCCGATCGCAGATCTAGCTTGGAAAAGATACGGGCACTGCCTAGCTGATCGAACAAGTCTGCTATCAATGGCAATGGGTACTTGTTCTTCACCGTGGCCTTGTTCAAGGCACGGTAATCCACACATAACCGTTTAGAGCCATCATGTTTCATCTGGAAAAGGACCGGGGCACCAAATGGGGCTTTTGATGGATGAACAATGCCTGCGTCCAACATCTCGTCTAACTGCCTGCGCAGTTCCTTCAGCTCAGCTGGCCCCATACGATATGGAACCATTGCAGGAGGCTTCGCTCCCGGGGTCAACTCAATCTTGTGGTCGACCTCGCGTCTTGGCGGAAGACGCTTTGGCAATTCCGGGGGCATCACCCCCTGAAACTCCTCCAACAGTGGGGCTAGGGTCGGTGGCACTGCTGCTTCCACCTTCCCTTCCTTTGCGCGCACTGCCACTAAGAATGTCTGCTCCCCATGCTTGACACCCTTCTTTAGTTGCATTGCCGACAACACTGAAGACTTGCCTTTCTGCGTAAGGCACTGCACTGTGTGGGACAGGTCTGACTCCATGATCGTCAGCATGTTGAATTTTGGCAACATCATAACATTCTGGCTTCGCAGAAACTCCATACCCAAAATCATCTTGAAATCGTTCAGGGGCACCACAGAGAAGTTGGCTTTACCGACCCAATTTCCCACTTGAATAGCCACATCCCTTGCTTCACCAAGGATGGGCTTGGCCTCAGAGTTTACCGTTTTAATGGTCCTCTGCTTTGGCCCATGCTTCAAGCCCAACCGCTCTGCCTCTTCCCGCGAGACAAAGTTGTGTATGACCCTTGAGTTTATCATTGCTGAAGTAGACTTTCCATTCATAATAACTTCAGTGTACATGAGTTCCTTGCTGACCTGCATGTTTTTAGCTGCACAACTTCTGGCTGCATTAATCGATCGCATGGCGCCATCCTTGGTTGCATGGTCTCAGTGTCACTGCATTCAGTATCGCTGCATTCTTCTTGTGTAGCATTGGCTTGCCCATCGTCCTTTACAAGGCGCTTTGGGCATTGCCGAGCGATATGTCTATCACCACAGAACCAACATGTCACAACCGCACCCTTGTTGCTGTTGTTATGCTTTGTGTAGTTCTGTTTCTTTTCGGATTGATGGCGTGTCGACGCCTCACCTTTATCGTTGTGCTGCTCATCCTTCTTGCCTCCGTGGTCAGGCTTCTTCCCAACTTTGGTTGATGGGGTGAAAGGCTTGCGCTGAGTGTCAACTAAGCGCTCAGCCGCCACATATGCATCTTCCAAAATACGGGGGTTGCTCCTTTCCACTTCAGACTGTGCCCATGGTTGAAGTCCCACAATAAACCAATTGAGCATGTCGTCTTCTGGCATGTTAGGTATCTCCAACATAAGCTTCTGGAACGTTCTGACATAGTCTTGCAACGAACCAGTATGTTTGAGCTCACGAACCATCCGGTAAGCCTGTCTCTGCGCATTTCTTGGCATGAAGTAGTTGCGCAACTCTACTTTGAAGTCGTCAAAGGTGTCTATCACACATTGACCCCTCTCCATGTCATTGCGCTTCCGCCTCCACCAAGCGATAGCATCACCATCAAGTAAGGCCGCTGCAGCCTTGATCCTCAGATCTTCGAGGGTCACATTCTGGATATCCAAGTAGTCTTCTACTTGGAACAAGAAGTTCTCAATGGCCTTGCTGTTGCGAGAACCATTGAATTTTGCGAGTCTAGGTACATCAATCTTTGATGGTCTTTCACCATTTCCGCCATTCAGGGTCACCGTCCGCTGCAACGTACGGTTTCTCAACTCAAGATCGGCCACTGTAGTCGTCAACGAAGTGACCTGCCCCATTAGTAAGTTCACCTGCTCTTGCAGGCTCGCCACCACATCATTCAATCCATTGAATGATTCACACGCACGTGAAATCGCTTTATCATGCGAAGTCACATCTTCCACCAGCTTGTTAACAGTTGCAACCAACTCTTCTTGGCCCCGAGGTGAACCCATCTCCTCAGCTTCGGCAACTGCCTTGCCTCTGGTGTTGCGCAAGTGTTGATAAGGCGCCACGATGTCTTGCTCACAAATCGCAGTCTGTCGGCGTGTCTGTCGACACCGACTCCGGAGTCCCTTCCCCAGCACGAGAACGAGCTCTGGTACCACTTGTCACGGGCCTATTTCCTTCAATGGGCCAGCGCGGCGCGACGGTCCTTCCTTACCGCCGCAAGCCTACTCGTCAGCTCGCTTGCCGGTTGCGGAAGCTTGTAATCAGAGTGCAAGAGAGCAAGAGAGAATAGAGGGAGAGAAATTGCAATCATAAGAAGCAATCACAACGAGGGTGAACAAAAGAAAGCTCAACGCATTTACTTCATTCACAATTTTGCCCGCAGGCTATTACAGTTCAAGTATACGGGCTGCCCCTTCGAGGTATTGATTCACCTAAACCGGGCAGCTTACATCAGACTCAACAAAAGCAAAACAGACTCTAAGCGCAACTGTACACTGTAAGTCGCAAGGGAACAGGTACAATATATCAATTAAAATGGGAAGTTGCCCACAGTCAATGGCCTGCCCAAGACTTACAATGGATTGGAAAAAACAGGGCATTCATTGGAAATGCTGTAACATCACCCATTGTTGTTGTCTTATTACTGTTTGTTGTTCTCTTTTCATGTTTTTTCTGTGTTTTTCTGGGGTTCTCTTTGTAGCAGGGTGGATACCTCATCACTCCTGCACCACACATTGACTGCACTGCTTTTACAACTTTAATGAATTCATCTTATCCTTCAAAAAAAACAAAGAAATGTTTGTACAGAGAGAACACTTGTGACTGAATGAGTTGCTTAAGTAGGCAATTTGCATGAGAAAGAATGGCAAACCCGGGCCAAAGAGATCATCCCTTCAATCAAGAAAAAGGAGATAATTGCAATGAAGTCAAGGGTACACATTCAAACAACTACACAAGGATCAACAGCACAAGTTAAAAAATAAATGCTTCTTTTGTAATCAGTTAAAATAATTGTTGACAATGTCTTCTTTAAATTGAACACAAGGAATAATGTATTCTGACCAAGATTGGACAGTGACAAATGTCATCTCCCTTCAATGTACCCAAAGATATCATTATATTTAAAAAATGCTCAACATTTAAATAGGATAAATTAGTCAGAGTTAGTTGGCTTGATCATAATTTTATGTCGCATGCACCACAAAATTATTACAATAATTAGATGATATATTTATTTTATTGCTGTACGAAGTATAAATACCATGTTTTTCTTTCTTTCTTTCTGATTTTATTTTTGAAGGTTTACCAAACTAGGCACGAGGCCGACAGACAACATGGAGATGGGACAAAGCCTGAAATATAAGATGACGAAGGAATCCAACTTTTCTCTAATTTTTTTGCTTGATTAGGAAAATTATTGTTGTTAGATTTAAGTTTGCTAATTTACTTCATTATTTGATATGCGCAAAGGGAATACCTGATGTCTTCATAATTTACTTCATTATTTGCTAATTTACTTCATTATTTGCTAGAAATTATCCCATAATTCGATATCAGGCTTAGCCTAATCCCATAAACCTCTCATCTATTTCATAAATGAGAGGTTCTAAACCTAGCATATTGAAACTTTCTATTTTAATAAGCATCTGATTGAGAAAGCGTCCTAGTTCTAATAAAATTTTAAATTCAGATATTTAACAATTACATAGATCTAATATCCATTACATATAAAGACCTTGGATGGAGATAACATCACTACAAAACCATTCGGAAAAGGTGGTGCCTCTTTCCCACTGTGCACTAGTCATTACTAAACACGTCACTATTTTTTTTTTATGACGATGAACCCTCGCAGAAGTGAAGGAAACTCCAGGTGGGGCCCACGATACGTCACTAATAGTTGCATCGTTGTTCTAGTGACTGACCAAATTAACAGCATCATTAATTATTTTGTTTTTCAAAGGCTAGCCGGGGCTAGGCAGACCCCTGCCAGATCTCTCTTAAGCCCCATGTGGCAGAGGGATTCGAACCTGGGCCTTCAGCTTAGCACAGAACCGGCTTACCACATGGGATACCGCCTCAGTTGTTAATAGGCATCACTAATACCTACCTGCATGTCACGATTCAAAACCCATTTTCTATGAAACATACCACTTGGATCAATTTTTTTAATCTCATCTAAGAAAATAAAAAGGAAAAGAAAAAAAGGGTGATTTCTATTCAGGAATTTCATAATTTATTAATATCAAATATTTACCATATATATATATAATAAAAGAGCACTTACTCCCACATACTAGAAATCATGATTATAGCTTCCATCTTTTCAATCAGACCTTACTTACAGATGTATTTCACATAGTTTATTTGATAAGAATCATGCTTCAGATCATGTTTTTTGACATAAAAATAGAATTTTTTTAAGTCATGAAATTTTGATACATTATAAGTCATTGATTTTTAATGATCTTAAAAAACCTACATGTATCACATCATCCAAAAATTGTTTTCTACTAAATAATGCTCGTAGATCATATAAGGCTTGACCAACAAAAAAAGTTCAAGAAATTTAAAAATCTAAAGTTTCTGTTAGGTAGGAGTAGGTGCTTTGGGATCACCCTCTCATTACTATATATATATATATAGGTTTATCTATATTAAATTAGTTGTATTCGACCGATTGAAATGATTAAAAGGTCATTAATTATAATGGCATTTTTTTAAATACTATGACCACTTTTATGTTGAGGAAAGATAATGCATGATCACCTTTTTTTATGGTCAAACAACTTTTAATTTAAAGTGAAATTTGCAAAGTACATCATTTTAATTTTTTAAAAAGGTCTTTGACTTTTTATTTCCTTTCGCATCCAAAAGACACATTATCAGGAAAAAGTGATTATAATATTCAAAAAGAAAAAAAGTGATTATTGATTCTTTTGGTAATTTTAATCAGTTAAATGTAGCTAATGTTTAATACATCTAGTTTATTGTTATATATATATATATATATATATATATATATATATATATATATATAGAGAGAGAGAGAGAGAGAGAGAGAGAGAGAAAGTAGTGTGTAGCTGTGCAATCCATAGGGGCGCAACTCAAAACGGAGTTCCCACAAAAAATGCTGAAAACAGCATAAAAAATGTGTAGAACAACCTTAAGCGCAATTATTTACCACACTTTTATTAATGTCGGGTGCATCCTCTGTGGGCATTAGCGACAGTTTTGATCACCGCTAAAGGTCCCAGTGGAACTGAGACCTTTAACGATGGTCTGGAACCGCCGCTAAAGTGCAAAGACACATTTTTACTCATTTTTGAGCTGCTTTTGCATGCTTTGCCATCCACTACAAGAAAATACGTTGTTAGCGACAGAAAATTCCGTCACTAGTTAGCGACAGATTAACGAGCGACAAACATCCGTTACTATAATTAATGAAGCTTACAAAAAAGCGACGAAATATAGTCCACCACCCATTCCGTCGCTACTTAGTGACGAATTTGGCGACATACTGTTTTGTCGTTACGGCCGCACCATTTGGCGATGGCGTTTGCGACAAAACATAGTCTGTCGCTACGTAGCGACGGACTTGGCGACATAATATAGTTCGTCGCTCGTTTCGTAAATTTGATTTACGTTGGCTTAGCGACGGATTAATTTCGTCGCTAAGCCATCGCTAAGTTTCAAATAACCCTAATCCCAGATAGCTTTTCCTTTTCTTCTTTCGCTGCTCCCGCCGTTCGCCGCTCCCACCGCCCGGAGAGAGGTAAAGGACCCCCCCCCCCCCCGCGATTTTCGGCAGGGGGTTAACCCGGAATAGCAGGAGGTTAACCCCCTGCCGGAAAGGGCCATGGGGTTTACCCCCTGCTTTTCCGGCAGAGGGTTAACCCCCTGCCTGTTCCGGCAGAGGGTTAACCCCCTGCCTGTTCCGGCAGGGGGTCGACCCCGGCAGGGGGTTAACCCCCTGCATGTTCCGGCAGGGGGTCGACTCACTGGTGGAAAGGCTGGGGGTCGACCCCCTGCCCGAACAGGGGGTCAGTTAACCCCCTATGTTCCGTAAGGGGGTTAACCCCCTATGTTTCGTAACAGGGTCGACCCCCTGTCGGAACAGCAGGGGAGTCGACCCCTTGCCGGAACAACCTCTTTTTTTTTTGTGGTGACTTCATTTTAAAACAACATTTTTTTGTGCAAATTTTTCAACGGAACCAGCTCGTGCTCAGCCACCTGTAGTAAGTAAGTGACAAAAATAATGCAAATCGGGTAAATATCCGTGGTGAGTAAGTGATGCAAGCATATCACATGTTATTTAATTTGTTAGATGTAACACTTTATTGTTCACACACTCACTTAGTTGTTGATATTTAGGGTTGCTTTGTTGGAATTCGGAGATCATGCTGAGCATGATTTTAATGTATGAATATTGAAGTGTTCTTATTTTTGGAGTACAGAGTCCATGTTAGGCATGGTAGTAGTTAGTGAGATATTGAAGTGTGTTTGCTGCAGGTACATGTTTGCCATTTGTCTGATATGAATGATTATGTTGTATTGCAATGTTTGATGTAATTGTATCCATGCTTGCATGTAGTTACTTTCAATTTGATTATGACTTCCATGTGAAATTGTATAATGAAAGCATGCTTCAAATGATTGTATTGTGTCATTAATAGTTTGCACATGGAAATATTAAGTTATCAATGCATGCATCAAAATTCTTGTTATTGTATAACATCATATATTGCATGATAAATTTGATATTTTCTTTATCGTATCATTCTGATTGTTCTCTTTTAATTCGTTAGGCTATTATTCGTAACATCATAAGAAAATGACTGCAAACCGTGAGTGGATGTACCATAGGATAGTGGACAATGAGTTATCGCATGAATATATGAATGGTGTTGACAGTTTTATTGAATTTGCAACGGCAAATGTCAGTATAGTGGATCCAGGTCAGATTAGGTGTCCCTACAAGATTTGTAAGAATAATCAATTTGTAGAACCTCATAGCGTTAGACATCACCTATACAGGAAGGGTTTTGTGAGTGATTATGAGAACTGGATGTTTCATGAAGAAGAATTTAGAAACGATTTTAACGCACGGGTGAATGTGGTGCACGATAATCCATATACGAATTTGATATTTGATGCCGCAGGAACAAAACTGGGTTCTGCTATGAGTTCTAGTGATGTAAGAACTGCCGTAGATGAAGAATCACCAAACGATGCAGCTAGTAGATTTTATGATTTACTTAGAGATGCTGATGAACCACTTTGGAACGGTTGCGAGAGTCACACTATCTTATCTGCAGTTCTTCAACTAATGAATTTGAAGTCCGAGTATAATTTGAGTCAATCATGTTTTGACCGTTTGTGCATGATTATGAAGTGTATGTTGCCCAAAGATGAGAAATTGCCACAAAATTTCTATCGTGCGAAAGTTATGGTCAACACTCTAGGTATGGGTTACAAAAAGATTGATGTTTGTCCAAATCACTGCATGTTGTATTTCAAGGAGCAGGAAAACAACATATCATGCCCGTCATGTGGGCATCCTCGGTTCAAGCCAAAGACAAGAGGCAATGGTAGCACAAGATCAAAGGAAGTTTCATACAAGTCGTTCCGCTACTTTCCTATCACTCCTAGATTGCAGCGATTGTATATGTCTTCAAGGATAGCTAAACACATGAGATGGCATGCAAATAAAATTCGACACGATGAAAACAAGACCACGCATCCTGTTGACGCTGAAGCTTGGAAGCACTTTGATCGTACTCATCAGAACTTCGCAATGGAAGTGCGAAATGTTAGACTCTGTCTATGTACAGATGAATTGAATCCATTTGGGGGTAGATCAACTTCATACTCATGTTGGCAAGTATTTGTAACTCCATACAACCTTCCACCAAGCTTGTGTATGAAACGTCCAAATCTTTTCTTGTCTCTGTTGATCCCTGGTCCGACCTCACCTGGCCAAAATCTTGATGTATATTTAAGGCCATGGATTGATGAACTAAAAGTACTGTGGGATGACGGTGTTACCACGTATGATCCCCACAAAAAACAAAATTTCAACATGAAGGCCGTTGTTCTATGGACAATCAGTGACTTCCTGCATATGGTATGCTATCTGGTTGGAGCACACATGGGAGGTTGGCATGTCTGTACTGCATGGAAGATTCAAAAGATTTTAGATTGAGGCATGAAAGGAAGCCTTACTGGTATGAGTGCCATCGCCGATTTCTACCCAGCGACCATCCGTTCCGACGACAAAAGAATGTGTTTAAAGCAGGCACAACTGAAACAGAAGGTCCATCCTCAAGATTGTCTGGCATAGAGATTCTAAGAAGATTGTGATACTTTTCAAATGTATTAACAGATGCCCGCAGTCTTACACCCTTCCGTGGATTTGGGAAGGATCACAATTGGACGAAGAAATCTATTTTTTAGGAATTACCGTATTGGCCGACCCTATTGATACGCCATAATTTGGATGTGATGCATGTAGAGAAAAATGTGTTTGATAATGTGTTCAATACAATAATGAATGTTAAAGGAAAAACGAAGGATAATCCGAAGGCCCGTATGAATTTAAAATTAATATGTAAACGACCAGAATTGAAACTCAAAGAGTATAATGGCAAAGTACTGAAACCAAAGGCAAAGTATGTGCTCGGACCTGATCAAATAAAACATGTATGTCAATGGTTGAGACAATTGAGATTTCCAGATTGATATGTCTCTAACATTGCTCGGGCTGTGAAGATTGACGATTGACAGTTATATGGGTTGAAGAGCCATGATTGTCATATCTTTATGCAACGATTGATACCCCTAGCATTCCATGATATGTTAGACAAACCTATATGGGGGTATTGTCTGAGTTGAGCGGATTTTTCAGAACATTGTGCGCATCGGAGGTCGTAGTATCAGATGTAAAGAATCTCGAGGACTCTGTCATCACCACTGTTTGTCTGCTAGAAAAGATATTTCCGCCAACATTTTTCGATGTTATGGAACATTTGATCATACATTTACCATATGAACTAAGGGTTGGTGGCCCCGTGCAATATCGATGGATGTACCCATTTGAAAGGTATATGTTTTTTTATATTTGTCTCTTTAATGACAAATATTTAAAATTTGAAATGTATATTTTTGCAAGATGCATGTTCGACTTCAAAAAAAAGGTTTGTAATAAAGCAAGAGTAAAAAGCTCTATTTGTGAGGCGTACACTTTAGAAGAGATTTCAAATTTCTCATCTATGTACTTCGAACCTCATATTCCAACACGTTACACATGCCCGCCCCGTAACGATGATGGAGAACAAGTAACTGTATCTGACAAGCTGTCGATATTTCAACCACTTGGGCATGCATTTGGTAGTTGCCGATCAAGGCTCTTGACAGATCGAGAGCAGGACGCAACACACATTTATATTCTTTTTAATTGCTCAACGATCAACCCATACATCGAGTAAGTATATATAGACGCAACACAATTATGAATCCTTTTGTGTTCTATATGTGGATACATGGCTCGATAATATAAGTATTTGTGGTTTGCAGACGATTTGATCTGGAGTTGCAAAGAGAAGTTTCACATCTCACTGATGCAGAAGTACAAAAAGAACGTGAAACTAAGTTTGTGGAGTGGTTGAAACAGTTGGTAAAGAAGCTAACATAAATTTTGTACTTATAAACAACACTAAGTTACTTAATTGATCGTGATCACAATCATTGTTTATGTCTGTGTGTAGGTCCGCCATGGTGATGTTAAAGATCAAGGAATATGTGATTTTGAAAATGGTCCGACCAAAGTTGTGCAATGCTACAACGGGTACATCGTAAATGGTTATCGATTCCATACAAAAGATTACGGTATAAACAAATCAATGATGAATAGTGGCGTGTGTGTCAAGGGTAGCAGCTACGGTGAAAATGAACATGATTACTATGATGTTACAGAAGAAATAATGGAGTTGACTTACTTAGGCATAAATAACAGGGTAACTTTAATCAAGTGTCATTGGTTTGATTCAACTGCAACAAGACTCGACAAAACTTCAGGCATTGTGTAGGTGAATCATAAATCCAGGTTTGGAACATATGAACCATTCATATGCAAGCTCAACGAGTTTATTATACTTCATATCCGAGTATAAAAAAGTCAGATAGAAATGAATGGTAGGCAGTTTGCAAGGTGAAGTCCAAACTATACCCTGAGTATGATCAGTTACAAGAAGATGAGTTAGCTGAAAACAGCGATTACTATCAATCAGATGATGTCTATGACTTCGCTTATGGTCACGATGTTGCGCATGATATGTATGTCATATCTCTATTGGCCGATGAAACATTCATAAAGGAATGCGATCCAAATGATGTACCAAGTGGATGGGTAAACAATGAAGAAGAAGAAGAAGAAGAAGAAGAAGAAGAAGAAGAAGAAGAAAGTGAAACAAGTGACGAGGAAGAATTCTCAAGCTAGTGAGCAAATTCTTGTAATACAAACCTCTATTTAAATGCATTGCAATACTTGATGTGAATGATTTGAATTATTTGAATGCATTGTAATACTTGATGCGAATGAATGAGTTGTATTGCAATACTTGATGTGAATGATTAAAAAATTAATTTGAATGTATTGTAATACTTGAGATGAATCGTGACTTCATGCGCAAGATTCAAAAGAAGGAAATTGCAGAGGCTTTGAAGAAAATGAAATCAAGAAGGGCAGTTGGCCCAGATGGTATACCTATCGAGGCTTGGAAATGCTTGGGAGAGAAAGGTTTAGAATGGTTGACAAATCTTTTTAACAAGATTTGGCGGACAAATAAGATGCCTAATGAGTGGAGGAAGAGTACTTTGGTGCCTCTATATAAGAATAAGGGTGATATACAAGATTGCATAAACTATCGTGGTATAAAACTCATGAGTCATACTATGAAACTTTGAGAGACGGTGATTGAGTCTAGGTTGAGGAAGATTGTCATGATATCAGAGAATCAATTTGGTTTTATGCCTGAAAGATCAACTATGGAAGCTATACATCTTCTTAGACAACTTATTGAGAGAAATAGAGAGATGAACAAAGATTTGCATATGGTTTTTATTGATTTGGAGAAGGCTTACGATAGAGTACCTAGGGACGTTCTCTGGTGGACAATGATGAAGAAAGGTATTTCTCTCAAGTACATTAGTATAATTAAAGATATGTATGAAGGAGTAGTAACCAATGTCCGCACTTGTGGAGGAGTGACAACCAATTTTCCTATAACGGTTGGGTTACATCAAGGATCTGCTTTAAGCCCTTTCCTATTTGCTATAGTGATGGATGAGCTTACGAGATCAATTCAAGAAAATGTGTCGTGGTGTATGTTGTTTGCTGATGATATTGTTTTGATTGATGAGTCTAGAGCTGGGGTTAATGCTAAGTTAGAATTATGGAGACAAACATTGGAAGCAAGAGGTTTTAAGTTGAGTAAGAGTAAGACAAAATACATGGAATGTCGATTTAGTAAGCAACGAAGTAGTGATGGGAGTGTAGTGAAGCTTGGTGAGCAAAAAATACCAGTGGATGATTCTTTCAAATATTTGGGATCTATCATTCAAAAGTATGGAGAAATTGATGGAGATGTAAATCATAGGATAAAGGTTGGGTGGATGAAATGGAAGAGTGCAACTGGAGTGTTGTGCGATCGTAGAATGCCATTGCGATTGAAGGGAAAGTTTTATAAGATGACTATTAGGCCCGCTTTACTATATAGTACGAAATGTTGGGCTGCCAAGAGACATCATATTCAAAAAATGAGTGTAGCTGAGATGCGTATGCTGAGATGGATGTGTGGAAATACAATAAAAGATAAGATTCAGAACGAGGAGATACGTAAGAAGGTAGGCGTTGCACCCATTGAAAATAAGATGAGAGAGAATCATTTACGGTGGTTTGGACATATTTGACGAAGGCCTAATGATGCTCAAGTTAGAAGGATGGAGAAATGGGAAAATATATTAGTTAAAAGAGGTCGGGGTAGGCCTAGGAAGACATGGATGGAGGTGATAAGAAAGGATATGAATGCTTTGAACCTCACTGAGGACATGGCATTGGATAAAAATGAATGGAGGAGAAGGATTCATGTGGAAGACTCATAATGATTTTCTTTGTTGGTTCATATCGCCGACCCCAATTGTTTTGGGATGAAGGCGTAGTAGTTGTTGTTGTTGTATTATAATACTTGATACGAATTATTTGAATGCATTGTAATACTTGATGTGAATGATTTGAATTATTTGAACTTATTGTAATACTTGATACGAATGATTCGAATGCATTGCAATACTTGATGTGAATGATTTGAATTATTTGAATGTATTGTAATTTATGCAATGAATGATTTGAATTATTGCAATACTTGATGTGAATGATTTGAATTATTTGAATGCATTATAATACTTGATGCGAATGATTTGAATGCATTGCAATGTTTGATGTGAATGACTTGAATGCGTTTGCAGTACCTGATATGAATGATTTGAATATATTGTAATACTTGTTGTGAATCATTTGAATGTATTGCGATACTTGATGCGAATGATTTGAATTATTGTAATACTTGATGCGAATGACTTGAATGTATTATAATACTTGATGTGAATTATTTTAATGTATTGTATGATATATGTTATTTGTTAGAATATGGTTCATGGAGGTTACAGTGGTCGCTCATTCAGTAGTAGCCAGGCCCAACCTCCATCTTCACGGGCTCTTGTGATAGGTATATCATATAACTAATTGGATGCTTGATTAGTTTAAATGCGCATTCTGAGAATTTCTAACGTATTTTTTTACAGATGATGTTTCGCCTGTACATGACCCACCTACACCAGTTGATCACACAAGTCATGAGCCAACACAGAAAGCATAGTCTTCTCAGTCTAACACAAGAAGACTCTTTCGAATAGTGTATATCGATAATCGACCGTAAGTATTTCATTTTGAATTATTGCATATCTTATAAATATTTTATATTAATATTTACTGTGTACCAATTCATGTGCAACACGAGGTTTGAGCCCCAAGAAGTAGTACGGAAGATTAGGAATTCACTTCTTCAACATCTACCAGGACCGGTTGCTCAATGGAAAGAGTACCCAAAGGAAGTGTTAGACAGATTGTGGTCCTCATTTACAGTATACAGTTGTTCCTCATAGTTAATGTGTTTCATATTTAATTTTTTTAAGTAATGTCTACTAACTTTCTGAAAATATTTATAGGTTTCGAATCGCTTCGTAACTACGATGGAAGAAAATGATGCAAGGAAGGTGTGGCAGAAGGTGACTGTCAATCGATTTGCAGACATGCTGCACAATATGAAGACTGCAACAAAAAAAACATCTGGCGTAACAGATGATCCACTACAGTGGAAGGGCGATGACCCTATTACTATCAGGAGAGATTATTGGGATGAAATATGTGATAAGTGGGCGGGAGATGCATTTCGAAATCGCTCTACGAAGGCTGCACAAAATAGAGCAAAAATGCCCAAATCCCATCTACACACAAGTGGATCTAAGACATTTGGGAGCCACCTAAAGAAAATGGTAACTCATTAATATATAATATTAATTTTATAAGTATTGTTGCAAACTTGTGAACTAAATCTTTTGTCCTTTAACTTCGCAGGATGCAGGAAAAGGAGGCATTGTACCATATAAGGATGTGTTTGTTGAAACATATAAACGGAAAACCACGGGAGTCTTCGTATCAGAAAAGGCGAGAACGACAACGATATGTATTTATTCTATTAATAATTATTACAATATGCAAGTTATCATAATGTTATCATTAATTATTAATGCATACTTTAAACATTATTTTGTAGGAGGCATATGAGCAACAGATGGTAGAGCGATATGGCGATGACGCTACTCAGCATCCATCATTTGATCCTGCACCATGGGTGACTGCAGCAGGTGAACCCAAAAAAGGTCGCGTGTTCGGGTTTGGGAGTAATATGAACACTTCACCAGTTATTGCTTCTTCCAGTTATGGCTCACAAACTTCTTTCGCCGACATAAGCTCCAAGCAGTAACCTATTCTTTCCGGTGATGATGTACACCAGATCATTAAGGACACAATGAATGACTACTTCCATGACATCGTCGCCCCCTTTCTCTGAGATGAGATCAACAATCTTGTGCTGAACAGGGGATCTTTGATTGCAGGTCCTTCTGAGGTATAATCACATATTCAGTTTTTTGTCTGCCTTAGAACACATATGAGCATAATCAAATCACATATATAACTTTTTGCCTGCCTTAGATCACATATGGGCATGATAGAATCACATATAGAGTTTTTTTGCCTGCCTTAGAGCACATATGAGCATGCTATAATCACATATAAAGTTTTTTGCTTGCCTTAGAGCACATATGAGCATGATAGAATCACATATAAAGTTTTTTTGACTGTCTTAGAACACATATGAGCATGCTATAATCACATATTCAGTTTTTTGACTGTCTGAGAACACATATGAGCATGTTATAATCACATATGAGCATGCCAAAATCACATATAGAGTTTTTTACTGCCTTAGAGCATATATCATTCATGATAGAATCACATACAAAGTTTTTTGCCTGCCTTAGAGCACATATGAGAATGATAGAATCACATATAAAGTTTTTTGCTTTGCCTGCCTTAGAGCACATATGAGCATGATAGAATCACATATAAAGTTTTTCTGTCTGACTTAGAACACATATGAGCATGCTATAATCACATATTCAATTTTTTGACTACCTTAGCACACATACGAGCATGATAGAATCACATATATAGCTTTTTGCATGCCTTAAAGCACATATGAGCATGGTAGAATCACATATAGAGTTTTTCTAGCTGCCTTAGAACTCATCTGAGCATGATATAATTGCATATAAAAAATTTTTAATGCCTTAAAACACATATAATTCATGATAGAATCACATATAGAGTGTTTTGCCTGCCTTAGAGCACATATGAGCAAGATAGAATCACATATAAAGTTTTTTTATTGCCTTAGAACACATATGAGAACATGATAGAATCACGTATAGTGTGTAATTTATTTCATTATATTTTGTTTATCAATACTGACTGTTCTTTTCTTGTGTAGGCTGCTAGCGATAATCAGCGTAGTGGAGCTGAAAGGACAGATAAAGGCAATGAACAAGAAGACGCACAAAATCTTGGCGATGATTAGAGAACTGTGTTGAAGGAGTTCTATTTTTTGTTGTTTCCTAATTGTAATTGTTGAATTGTAAATAACTAAACTTGTTAATTTTAAGGTAGAATGATTAATTGTTGCAAATTCCTTTTATATGGAATTTTTTGTGTAGTTTGTTTTTTATTTACAGGAAATATAAATTGTACAAGAAATATAAATCATACCATTCTCAGTATTTAATTTTCAAATAAATTTTTTAATTTTTTTTCGTGTTTGCGACGGAAACATCTGTCGCTATGCATATAAATCTAGCGACGGACGTAAATCCGTCGCCAAGCCGAGGTCGCCGTTTAGTACCGGCGGATTGGCGACGGAATACATCGCTCATTATTTCGTCGCAATTAGCGACGGACCTGACGACGAATTTATTCCGTTGCCAGTTAGCATCGAAAAATTTGCGACGTAAGCATACCGTCGCCTCGTCGTCGCTAAGCCTGTTAGCGACGGATTAACGACGGAATAGCGACGGAATGTGGTTGCCACTAATCTCCTGCTTTGTTGTGGTGATCCATCACCCACGATAATGGACGATCAGCGTCGTTCCACTGTAGCTGTGCACATAAGGCTTGCACAATTATGAATTTTTGTATATATAAGGCCATTAGAATATGTTAACTAGAAATATGTGAACCAGACTATGAACTAGGCATTTCTAACACATTCTTTGCAAATTCCAACCTTGCAAATGTATTTGGCATAGTCCATTTGCTAGGAATCAGGTGTTAGATAATGTATTTTCGATGAAAAATGTGATTTTTTGATGGTTGAATATTTACTAAAATTTTGAGCTGTTGATTTTCAAACTATAAAAGATTCTTCTTATGCATCATAATCAGATTATATACCTAAGAGTTAGTTTCTATAAAACCAAGCATCTAGATCACATCCGTATGATAAAATTTATGAAAAAAATAAAAAACCCATGAAAAATCTTGTTCATAGTTTAGTTCACATGTTTCCAGTGAACATATTCTAGTGGCCCTATATATACATGAGGGCATAGTTACCAAAAAGCCAAATGAATACTGGAAGCATTGTGTAAAGCCGAAGCAGGGAAGCAAGTGTTAAAAAATAGTGAGAAGCCATATTCATTGCAGAGGCATGTGAGAAGTGAAAAAGAAAACAGGCGGAAACGAGTGGAAAGCTAGTGCAAAGCGAGGGAGAAGCAAAAAAAAATTAAATATTATTATGATAATTACAGAGAACAAGGGGGAAGCTAAGGAGAAATAAGGGAAAAACAAGTGAAAAATGAGAGGGAAGTGAATGGGAAGCGAGTTTTCCCCACACTTGGGAAAGTGTGGTGCTTCCTGCTTCGGAAGTGTGCTTCCCACCTTATAGGGGCGCTTCCGGTAACTATGCTTGGCGGTACCATGACAATGGTCCAATAAAATTTTCCGGCCAAATTCTAATGTAGGTGGTTGTGCCACCATGACAATTTTTGCTGTGTGCGTATAGTGCTTGCTCTGATGCCGTTCATCCATGCAATGAACGACATCCCAAATACCATGGATGGATTCTATGCCTTCTAGATGGGTCCCTCATTTTTTTCAGTCATTGATGCCCATTTTTTCAAAATGAATAGCTGTAAAAATAGCTGTAAAACGGCATCTAAGGTTTTCAAAATGAATAGCTGTAAAAATAGTTCATCCATGGTATTTGGAATGCTGTTCATCGCATGGATGAACGGCATCAGAGCAAGTCCTGATAAGCAATCATTTTTTGCCAAATCCGAAGCCAGAATAGTGCAACTCAAAAGGATGGATGGTTTGTCAAAATGAGCCTAAAGTAGTCTTAATTATTAAAGGAAATAACTTAACCAGTTTCCCACCATGATATACGGTCAGATATTGGTAGAGGATGCCATGCCCATAGAGAGACTGTTATTGGATTTTGATAGCAGTCACTGGAAAATGGTAAAACCATATAGCGTTGCGTATACATTTGAGTGTTTAGAACCCTATTTATTTATTTAGGTTCTCCATCATATGGTGGTGCATACTTTTGTTTACATGGATGTAGTCACCAAACATTACATCTAACCTTAGATTATTAGGTTTACATGGATGTTAGCATGATTTATTTAGTGCATTATTGTGTTTAGTTCATTCAATTTTCTAAGCTACTGAAACAACTAGATCACAATTAATGAAAAAAAGTGATTTAAAAATGGCCAGAACATCCCATTAGAGTCTAGTTTTGATACATGTAGATAATGAATAGAACTTGCTAAGTATGATGGAAAGGTTAGTTTTTTGCTTTTGGAGGCCAAATTTATAAAAATCAAAAGTATATCACAATAATTTACGGCAGTTTGGTGCCACAATAAACACACAATCAATGTGTAGCTCATCAGTTTTTTCTGTTTTTTTTTTCGAACTTGTTAAACACTTCAAAGAAACATAGCTAATATGCTTTTTTCTTAATCTAAATCCATAGACCTATACTTTTTGTTTTGTTTTGTTTTTGTCCAGGGCAAAGGGAAAACCCCTCCATTCACGGCAGTACATTGATAGTTTTCAGGTTGGTAAAACCCAGATCTCCCTTGCCAACCGAGAGTATACAACAAGCTTCGACTGACCTTACAACAAAGGACACACCCCATGGAATTACTGTGGTCATCCCATGTGAGGGGACAAAGTATGGCCACCGCTAGCCAAAAAGCTAGAGTGCACATCCTCATTGCTGTTTATTGCTAAAAAAACATGTTTTAAATCAAATCAATTTAATGAAAAAGTTTAATATTTTTATCAAGTTTTAGTACAATATGAACTGCTTATTTTTAATCTTTCTAAAAACACTTCCAAACATCAAAACTACATAATCTAAAGCATGTTATGCACTAAATAAGTTATATAGAGTACATTCATAAGATCAAAGTAAGCAAAATAACTCCGTACATCATAGTTTTTAAGCCATTTTGGATGCTTGAGCACATGCCACTATTGATAGATAAATTTTTGGTGGGAATATGCATTAGAATCAATGAGTTCAAACTCATAGGTGCAAGTTGTTTTGACTCAGTCTGACCCTATAAATATGTTTTACAGTCAATTTGTTAGAGATATCTACCCTTGGATTGTGATTTTTTGAAAAAAAATATTTTTCTAAGTCCTAAAAATTTTGTTCATTTATGGCCATTGATTATTGAATAATCAAGAAAACTGCACAATTATGGTGATTCAAAAGTCTATCTCCACGGGAGAGACAATTTTTGAAAAAATCTAGTTTTTGTCAAAAATTGGTTCCTTGCAGCCGGTCATGGCGAGCGAACAATGAAGACATCTTTAAGGTTTATAGCGACAAATAGGTGGCTCGTCACAAAGAGTTTTAGGGCATCAGCCCCAACAGCTCAAGGCACTTTAACTTACCTTATCTCAAGGATCTCCATGAATTTCTTTTTCGCAAGGGTTCATGGTTACAATATGTAGGGGCGCCATCTCTTTCCCAGGTTCTATCTTGAGCTCTTGGATGTTCTCAATGACTACTTGGTTAGCAGGGCCCTAGACAGTTTTCTTGATTATTCAATAATCAATGGCCATAAATGAACAAAATTTTTAGGACTTAGAAAAATATTTTTTTCAAAAAATCACAATCCAAGGGTAGATCTCTAATAAATTGACTATGTAAAACATATTTATAGGGTGAGACTGAGTCAAAACAACTTGCACCTATGAGTTTGAACTCATTGATTCTTATACAAACACTATTGTATCACTTCCTTCAGCCCTTCATAATTCCATCCTGCATAACTCCAGCATTCACATATACAAATACATAACTCCAACCCACTATGAAAAAAATCATATATAAATCAGAAGCAATTTTAAACAGATGCCAAATAATAGACAAAAAAGTTTTATTTTTAAATATATACAGTATCTCAGTTCAACATGGGCTCACTTGTTTGGTAGGAGCTGTTAGTGCACGTCACCATGTGTTGGGATGTTGTAAGTTCAAAATCCAATGGGATGTTGTATAACTGGTGGGGGTCTGCCTAACCCCATCTTGCCTTTAAAAAAAAAATAGTATCTCAGTTCATGAGGTTCAAATATATATACCAAATATAGATTCATGTACGGGATTACAATCTTTAGTTATATAAACTTACCTAAAGAGCTTGTGAGAAACTCATTTGATTGTTAGCTACCATTCCATGAATAATTCATTCAACTCTCCCACTTCAGATTTCATGCCTATGATTTTCTCTTGCATTTAAGTCATATTGGTATGATACTCACTGTTTTGTTGCAAGAGTGTTTTCTTGCTTAGACCTTCACTGAACACTTCCTTAGTAGACACTCCCATGCCAAGCATCCATATACTCCATATATGTATGGTCCTAAAACCTGAGAGAGGACATCCATTTATGAAGGCTAGTCGATGGATGAATCTGAGGTCTGAGACATATGAGTTATCTTGTCTTTGATTTCAGACTGTTGGACAACATATTATTTCTATTAGTAATTATAATAATACATGGATAATTATGTTTAAAATTAAACTTAATTATAAAATAAAGGTTATTTAAATTAATTAAATAATATTTTTAGGTTTGAAAATCACAAAGGTTTAGAATATGTCTTGATACACTTGCTCCTATTTTTTCCAAGCCTTATCGAATCATAAATAGTGAGGCTTAGTGGAACAAGTGAAATAAAGATAATCATGTGATTGTGTATACCATTTTGAATTCGATGATGGATCATCTCATATCATCTTTTGAGCATTAACAAAATAATGAACTATTAGATGCTCTAAAGACCAAATATGAAGGAGTTACTATATAAAGTGTCACCAATCTTTACAAGAAATTTTTTAGTATGAAGACACAAAAATCAGAGATCATATTATTTAATTAGGGCATTATAAGTCTGAATGCTAAAGCTAAGAAAAGCCTCATAATCATAAGAACAATTCTAGTATGCACTTTCTCATTGGACACTAACATATCTATAAGCAATTGCAAATGGTGTCTAGATTTTGGATGCACTCGACACACTCATGGGCATGGTATGTGCTATGATGAGTCATGCTCGTCTCTCTCTAAGTTTTTGGGGAGAAGCAATTATAACTGCCACATATATTTTAAATCGTACTCCTTTAAAAGCTATTGACATCACACCTTATGAGCTATGAATTGGTAGAAATCTAGATATATTAAACCTCAAAGTTTGGGGATGTCATGCTCATGTTATGATTCCATATAAGTAGAAAGTCAAATTAGATCCTAAAGCTAGGAAGGCTATTTTTATCGCATATTTAAAATATTCTAAATGCTATAAGTTTTATGATATAAAGGCAAGATAAAACTTTTGAATCCAAGGATTCTCATTTTCTATAAGAAGATGTTTCAAAACCTAAAGAACAAAAGGTTCAACTTAAAGAACAAGAATCTATATCGATTTTAGTGGGAGCCTCTGTCGATCTACTCATCTTATGAAGAAGTTTCAAGATAAGTCATCTTACATCGGATTATTTTGCGCATTTGAGTGAGTGTTATTCTATGGTTGTTGATATATTCGATAAGGATCCTACCACATATAATGAGACTATGCAATCATCCAATTCTAAGTTATGGTTAGCTATAATAAAAGATAAATATGATTCAATCAAGCAGAACAAAGTCTAGACTCTTCTTGATTTGCCAAAAGGATATTATACTTTGGGATGCAAGTGGATTTTTAAGAGGAAACTCAAATATGATGGGTCTATTAAAAAACATAAAGCTTGTTTTGTAGCTAAAGACTATAATTAATGACAAGAAATTGATTATAATGAGATACTTTTTTTGTTGCCAATTTCACTTTTATTCAAGTTTTGTTGTCTTTTATGGCCTTTCATGATCTTGAATTATATCAAATGGATGTCAAACTGTTTTCTTTAATGGTAATCTAAATGAAGAAATATATATGGCACAACCATAAGGTTTTGAGGTTCGAAGACGAGAGCATAAGGTATGCAAATTGCTTAATTTTTTTTATGGGTTAAATCAAGCATCAAGACAGTGGTATAAAAAATATCATGATTCACTTATTTTTTTTTCTATGAACCAATACTATCACTTTATATATCACAAGGTTAGTGGGAGAAGTATTATTTATATAAATTTTATTTTTATCGTCAGTAGTGATTTGCGACTCATCGATAAGACAAGGAAGTGGGTTTTATCATTGTTTTATATAAAAAATCTGGGTGAAGCTTGTTATGTTCTAGAAATCAAAATTATGAGAGATCGTTCTAGCAAGACTATTTCCTTATCCCAAGAGAGTTATCTAGATAGTGTTTTGGAGAGATTCAATATGTCAAATTGTATGCCTAACAATGAATAAGTCCATTAAGCTCAATGCTAAGATGAGACCTAAGAATGATAATGAAACACAAACCATAAAGAAAATTCCATATCATAGTGTTGTAGGTTCTCTCACGTATGCTATGATTTGCACAAGACTATATATATGTTATGCAGTGAATCTTGTGAGTCGATACCAGAGTTAGGGGTGAAAAAATCTGATACGACCCGCCAACCCGCTTCTTAGGTGGGTTCAGGTTTGGCTTAAACGGGTTTGTGTCGTAAATGGGTTGACCCGCCTATCTCGTTTATTAAATGGGTCGGGTTCGTGTTAGGGGTATGTCAACCCGCCAACCTGGCTGACCCATTTAATAAACGGGTTAGGTGGGCGGGTCAACCCGTTTACCCAAACCCGACCCACCAACCCGTTTACCCGACCCCGACCTGCCCGCCAACCCGCCCGCTAACACGAACCCGACCCGCCAATTAGTTTACCCGACCCGGCCCGTTTATTAAATGGGTTAACTGTGTCGTGTTGGGTTACCCATTTAATAAATGGGCCAGGTTCGTGTTTGCCACCGCTGACCTGTTTAATAAACAAATCGGGTTCATATTGAGGTATGCTGACCCGCCAACCAGCCGACACGACCCGCCAACCCAACCCGATTGCCACCCCTAACCATGGTGATTCAGGACCACAACATTGGACTGCAATTAAGTAGTATATTAAAGGTACCAAATCATGTTCTCTTGCATATGGGACCAGACATTTCTCTCTTCAAGGATATACAATAGAAAACTTAGACAAAAGATTTTCTACTTTCAGTTATGTTTTTTTGGTGTTGTCTCTTGGTTAATAATAATTAATCCTGATGACATATAAATGAAAACATCTATTGCCGATGATAGTTGGGTCAGATCGGTCACATCTAAAATTGAGGTTGGATTAGGTGATATATATTTTTTATATTTACACCGAGAAACCACCCCAGGATCACAGATCTAGGAGTGCTGGCTTTGTCTGCCATATTTATGGTCATTGTCCTTGCAGCGTAAAATTCTATGGGCTTACCCCTTGCACCCACGGAGTCGTCATGCTTTGCCTTGCGAAAGGGTTGACACCCATGGGATTTGAACCTAGATCATATGCCTAACAGCTTAGGTCTTATCCCACCAGTGGCAGATTCACATGCTGATGAGGGTGGGTAACTGGTGTTAAGAAAGTTTTAAAATATTAATGATTTTGTTTACTACCAAAAGTGTTTTGAAAAAGTTTAGTCCCATATCTAAGAGAGAAAAGTTTTTCAAGAGGTTTAAATAGAGAGTTTGTTATCTATTCTTTACTTTGGTAAGCCTTGAGTCTTTAGGTGGATTGCGGACGTTGCTGCGCATCGTGCAGCAATGGACGGACGCGTTCGCGCACGCACGTACGCAAGAGCGATTGAGGCGCAATATGGCGTTTTGATGGCGTACTTTGCACTTTGCACGCTCGCAACGGTGCGGGGTGTATATGAGATGAAAATGTCCGTTTTGGATTTTCGGTTTTGAGATATTTGGCCGTTTGAAAGGTTTTAATAGCATTTATATTGAGTTTATGTTGCATTGTGACTGTTGGACGGTTTTGAAGGCCTTTGATTGATAGTCAAAGGTGGGTGACCGTTCAAGGACCTTTTCGTCCTATTTTCAAATCATCTGGATTATGGCCATTAATCTCATTTATCTCAAAACATTTTGGCCTTTCTCACAAGTCTATAAATCTCTTCCTTTTCTGTCTTTTGAATAATCAGAATTTCTGACTCTACAGTTTTCTCCTTTCTTTCTTCTCGGTTTGGCTTGCAAAGTTCATGTGTGGGAGAGGTCATTTGTTCTTGCGAAGCAGTGACTCTCTTGAGGTTCAAGCCTAGTTGTATCCTGGGAACTCAGTCATAATAAAACCCTTTTTCGCATCTTCGGAATTCCCGGAGTGGGGCGATTGAGGTTCTAAAGATAGCGATCTTAAGAACGTGCCTCTAGGCTTGAAATCACTTTTCTGAAATCCATTTTTCACAAGGTTGGAATAACAATTTTAGAACTTCATTATGGCCTCTGGTTCGACATCCAACTCCATCAATCTGCTTAGCCATGACCTTGAAAAACGTGATCAATTTGATGGGCCAAACTTCAAGCGGTGGCAATCAAAGGTCTCTTTCTTGCTGTCCGAGCTGCATATCGACTATGTCCTCAAAAAGCCATGTCTCACTATCGTTGCTGGAGAAGTTGAGACAGAAAAATAAAAGAAACAGCGAGAGAAGTGGCATACTGACAACTACCGATGCAAAGGGCATATCCTGAACACTTTAGCCGATTCTCTCTTTGACCTGTATTCACCATTGAAGTCGACTGGAGAGTTATGGAATGCTCTCGAGATCAAGTATAATGCAAAAGATGCTGGTAACAAAAGGTTTATCGTAGATCAATATGTTAATTTTTCTATTATTGATAATAAGCCGATACTTGTTCAAATTTATAAGATGCAAATTCTGGCCTATAAGATCAAAGGAGAAGGTATGTATCTTGATGATGACTTCCAAGTTGCTGTCATCATTGGGAAACTGCCGGATTCCTAGAAAGAATATAGGAATCACCTAAAACATAAAAATGAGAAAATTACTTTAGATGGTCTTCTTAAGGACGTTCGAATTGAGAAGGAGACTCATATTCGTGACAAAAAGAATTTGAGTCCAAAGAAGGTTATCCTAAAGTGAATTTTGTTAGTAACATGGGTGGCAAAATCATGAAAACCCAGAAAATCAAAAAGAATTTTGTGAAAGGGAAAAAGCCAACTAATAAAAAGAATATTAGTTGCTATGTTTGTGGCAAGTTTGGCCATTTTGCTAGAAAATGCAGAGAACGAAAGATGACTGGTCCTAAGCCAAATGAGTCAGAAGAGAGGCTTCTTGCTGTAATCTCTGAAACCTTTATGGTGGCTGCAAATAAGGACTGATACCTGGATACTGGAAGCACTGTTCATGTGGCAAACGACAGGAACTTGTTCAAGTCGTATGATGTAGTGGGGGAGGGATGCAATCTCTTTATGGAAAACTCTTCCTCAACTAAGGTGTTGGGAAAAGGGAGTATGAAAATTAAGTTCACCTCCGAGAAAGTCCTAACACTTGAGAATGTCCACTATGCTCCAGAAGTTCAGAAAAATTTAATCTCTGCAGATCTACTGTCACGAAATGACTTTAAGATTGTTATTGAGTCTGGGATTGTAACTGTGACCAAAGGAAAAATCTTTGTAGGAAAAGGGTTTGCCACTGGTGGTATGTTCAAGATGAGCATAAATGAAGCTACTACTTCTGTTTATATGGTTGACTCCTATTTTCTTTGGCATTCAAGATTAGGACATATAAATTCTCGTTGCATTCATAATATGAATAACTTTGGTCTTCTTCCTTGTCATGTTAGAATAGAACATAAACATAAGTGTGCGACATGCATTCAAACTAAGTTAACTAGACTCTCGTTTCCTAGTGTAGAAAAGAATTATAAATTGCTTGAATTAGTACATTTTGATGTGTGTACGATGGATAATATTTTAAGTCATGGTGGCAATAGGTACTTTATTACCTTTATAGATGATTACTCGAAATTTTGTTATGTTTATTTGATGAAACATAAATCTGAAGCATTTTCCAAATTTCTTCTTTATCTTACTGAAGTACAAAATAGGTTTAAAACAAATATTGTACATTTAAGAACAAATAAAGGAGGTGAATATTTAGGAGGAGAATTTGATAAATTCTGTGGAGATAATGGCATTATCCATCAAACTTCAGCACCTAGAACTCTTGAACAAAATGAAGTAGCAGAAAAGAAAAACAGAACACTTATAAAAAAGATGAATGCTATGCTTCTTAAAACGGGTTTGCATTCCAACTTATGGGGAGAGGCTATACTTTCTGCTTGTTGTATTCTTAACCGAGTTCCTTATTCCAAATCTGAAAAATCACATTATGAATTGTGTTTTGGTAAGAAACCTAATCTTAGTTATTTTCGTGTTTGAGGTTGTTTAGCATATGTTAAAATTTCAGAAAATAAAAGGAAGAAGGTTGGACCTAAAGCATTTAAATGTGCATTTGTTGGGTATGCTGAACATAGTAAAGCATATAGATTTCTGGACATTGTTAATGATGTTATTATAGAATCTAGAGATGCATCTTTCATAGAACATAAAAATGCATTTGATTGTCTTCTTGATGACAATCACATTACAGTAGATGAACATCCTGTTAATGACATGATTGAATATTCTAATGATTATGCTGATGAACCAGAAACTGAAGTTAGACACAGTAAACGCATTAGAAAACCAACTAATTTTGGTTCTGACTTTTATACATTTCTAATTGAGAATGATCCTATGTCTTTTCAAGAGGCTATGTCTTCTCAAGATGCTGCATTTTGGAGAAAAGCTATTAATGATGAAATAGAATCAATTATGTCAAATAATGTTTGGAAATTAGTGGATTTACCTGTTGGTTGCAAAACTATTGACTGCAAATGGATTTTTAAAAAGAAATTAAAAGTTGATGGTACAATCGATAAATTTAAAGCGTTTTTGGTTGCAAAAGGCTTTAAACAAAAAGAAGGTATTGATTATTTTGATACTTTTGCTCCTGTAACCAGAATATCTACTATTAGAATTCTGATTGTCATGGCTGCCATATATAAGCTTCAAATCCATCAAATGGACGTGAAAATGACCTTTTTGAATGGAGAATTAGATGAAGCGATATATATGGAGCAACCTGAAGGTTTTGTAGTGCTAGGGCAAGAGCGCAAAGTTTGCAAACTTGAGAAATCCTTATATGGATTAAAGCAAGCCCCTAAGCAATGACATGAAAAATTTGATAGTTCTCTGGTACATAATGGTTTTAAAATTCATGATGCAGACAAATGTGTCTACAGTAAAGTAGATAATAGCTCAATTATTATTATCTGTTTATATGTTGATGATATGCTTATTTTGGGTAACAATAGTGAATGCATAAATAAAAAAAAAAAATTTTTATCTTCCTTATTTTGTATGAAAAACTTGGGTTTTGCAGATGTTATTTTAGGAATCAAAATTATAAGAAATAAAAATGGCATTGTAGTATGTCAATCACATTATATTGAGAAAATTCTTACAAAGTATGGATATCTTAATAGTTCACCAGCATGCACCCCATATGATCCAAATATGAAATTGACTCCTAATGTTGTTGCAAGTGTTCAACAATTAAAATATGCCAGTGTTGTAGGTAGCCTTATGTATGCAATGAACTGCATAAGGCCTGATATTTCCTATGCAATGAGTAAAGTGTGTAGATACACTAATAATCCTGGTCATCAACACTGGATTACAGTGAACATGATTCTTAGATATCTAAAACATACTTTAGACTATGGAATTCACTATACCGAGTTTCCTGCTATTATTGAAGGGTATAGTGATGCAAGTTGGAATACCGACTTTGAAGATTTCAAGTCTACTAGTGGTTGGGTTTTACCCTTGGTGGAGGAGCAGTTGCATGGGGGTCTAAGAAACAGACCTGTATAACTCATTCTACAATGGAATCTGAGTTTATTGCTTTGGCATCTGCTTGTAGAGAAGCTGAATGACTTAAGAATATGCTAGTGGATATTCCACTAGGTGAGAAGCCTCTATACCTGGTATTTTAATGTTTTGTGATAGCCAATCAGCTATATGTAAAGCAGGTAATATGAAATACAATAAAAAGTCTAGACATATTAGTCTAAGACACAGTTTTATAAGACAAATGATTGATGACAATATTATTTCATTGAAATATGTGAATTCATGTCAAAAATTGGCAGACCCATTTACGAAACGCCTTTCGAGAGATGTCATCAATAAAACATCGAGGGTAACGGGAATTAAGTCATCACCTAAGGATACCCAACGTAGAGCGCTGAAGATCCCACATGCATAGGTTCAATGGGAAACGAATTGGTGAATAACAGATATTGAGCATATTTATATAAGCCCATTACTGATGTGTGCTCATGAGCTGTAACTAATATAAGGGTTGAGCTAATAGCTCTTAATGAGTTTTTAGGCCTTAAGGCTAGGGTGTGTGTTACAGTACACCTAGACAAACTCACCTATATGAGTGTAGAAATGTGAGCCGTTTCTTATGAGAATTGGCAATTCTCTAGAGCACTCATGAATCCAGGAAAGCACAAGGCTCTAAATGTGCCAACATGAAATCCACACAATCGAACTTTTGGAAACCTATGTATGATTGAAAACTCCATTAACAATATAAAGAGCTAAGTTCTAGGTAAGTCCACTTAGCACCTTGGTTAATTTAGGTTTTCTTTCAAATAGTGGGGGTTCAAGTCATGTAGACACTCTCACTGAAGCATAAGTTTCTATGCAAGCCAAATATATTTTAAAACTAGTGGGGGATTGTTAAGAAAGTTTTAAAATATTAATGATTTTGTTTACTACCAAAAGTGTTTTGAAAAAGTTTAGTCCCATATCTAAGAGAGAAAAGTTTTTCAAGAGGTTTAAATAGAAAGTTTGTTATCTATTCTTTACTTTGGTAAGCCTTGAGTCTTTAGGTGGATTGCAGACGTTGTTGCGCATCGTGCAGCAGCGGACGCGCCGTTTGCACACACGCGCACGCGCAAGAGCGCTTGAGGCGCAATATGGTGTTTTGATGGCGCACTTTGCACTTCGCACGCTCGCAACGGTGCGGGGTGTATATGAGGTGCAAATGTCCGTTTTGGATTTTCGGTTTTGAAATATTTGGCCGTTTGAAAGGTTTTAATAGCATTTATATTGAGTTTATGTTGCATTGTGACTGTTGGACGGTTTTGAAGGCCTTTGATTGATAGTCAAAGGTGGGTGACCGTTCAAGGACCTTTTCGTCCTATTTTCAAATTGTCTGGATTATGGCTATTAATCTCATTTATCTCAAAACATTTTGGCCTTTCTCACAAGTCTATAAATCTCTTCCTTTTTTGTCTTTTGAATCATCAGAATTTCTGACTCTACAGTTTTCTCCTTTCTTTCTTCTCGGTTTGGCTTGCAGAGTTCATGTGTGGGAGAGGTCATCTGTTCTTGCGAAGCAGTGACTCTCTTGAGGTTCAAGCCTAGTTGTATCCTGGGAACTCAGTCATAATAAAACCCTTTTTCGCATCTTCGGAATTCCCGGAGTGGGGCGATTGAGGTTCTAAAGATAGCGATCTTAAGAACGTGCCTCTAGGCTTGAAATCTCTTTTCTGAAATCCATTTTTCACAAGGTTGAAATAACAACTGGCCCTGAAATCCCCAGCAAGGGGGCTTGGGTCAGGGTGTGCAGGCCCACCCTAACCCGACTCTTGTGCCTCCCCCAACCCAAACCCTCTCTCTCTCTCTCTCTCTCTCTCTCTCTCTCTCTCTCTATATATATATATATATATATATATATATATATATATATATATATATATATATATATATATATAGCTCTGCCTCTGCATTCCACTACGCCACCCCCCCCTTTGGGGTGGATCAGGTGATATGTTAAAATACAAATTTTGACGCCACCCCCCCCCCCCCCCCTTTGGGGTGGATCAGGTGATATGTTAAAATACAAATTTTTGTGCTTCAAAATCCCCATCTCCGGCCTTTCAACTTTGTGTAAATGAGGATATCATCTTTTTCTTGTGGTCTCCACTGTTTACACAATGAATGGTGGTGGTGAAGACTATGGACAATCGTGATTTCAAAATACAAGAAAAATGTGTTTTGGCATATCATCTCATCCTATTAAGGATAAGAATGGATATGCATCAACTATAGGTGTAGGCCCAGGAACATGATGTGTAGAATATTCAAACAATAGGGAGTGACTCTTCCCAAGTTGATATTTTTCACAAATTTTATTTTCACCAACATGAAGATGTTAACCAAACTTATTTATTACTGAATTGCCAAACTTTTTATTGCCACCATCATTTTTTTTTATACCAATCTTGTACAACCCACCCTTAATTGTGATTCTTTACATAACAAAATTGAAATAGACACCATTATTTTTTGGACAAGATTGCGTGGGATATCAGCCACATGCAGCATATCTTTCATAATAAACTTGAAAATTGCATAAATAACCATTCTTATCCTTAATAGATCCAACCACCAATCACCATAAAATTGGACTTGACCTAAAGTTTTATAAAATTGGCTTGGGTTTGGTTTGGATATTAGGGATGCCAAATGGGTTGGCATCTAAACCACTTCTGATTTGCATTGTCAGATCCAGGGACACTATAGCCTAATCCATGCCGTAGTGAGAAGAAATATGTTAGGGGTGGGGTCTGATCTAACCCATTTTACCTTTTCCACATAGAAATCGATATATTTTGTACATTTTTAGTGGATACATAATACCATATGCGCTTCTGTAATAAGAGGAACCTAGACTATAATGTGAGAACCGGATCTATAATAATTATCCATTCCTCAAAAATTGGATTCATTACCAGAACAAGCTTGCCACAACACTTGTCCAACTGTTTAGATTTCTATGATTACATATACTTTTATAAACTGGTTGGGTCTTTAGTGGGTATGAGCCAGACTGGGCATTTGATTGTTGAAGCATGTTGCTTCTACACCAGCTTGAATTTGACCCATATATATCAATTTCTTCCTTGCCGAGCTAGATTTTTCTAATTTTTTCTCAAGAAAAACCATATATTTCAAGGTCTTGGCAAAAACCGATAAAAACATGTGAGAACAAGATTTCTGACATAGGCACTGCTCTTGGATCCACGGTCGTGTACTAGTTCATCATGAAAAATCGCAATAATTTTAATAAATGATCTAGAATAATTAAACTAGCAACGCAAATGGTGCAAACTGCCCAATGACACATTTTAAAGATTTATGTGATTAAGAATGTTTGTTTTATTAGTTTTAACTTCATATTCATATTGTGAGTAATTGGTGTGGCAATAATTTGAGTATGGACTCACACTACAAGAATATGGGTCAATAGCCGCCACGACTATTGCTCTCTTTGTCACCGTTATAAACCAATAATGGCGACAAAAAAGTGGCTGTCTAGTTTTGACCTTTGTTAATTAATAGCGGCGACATTTATATGTCATCGTTAAAGGGTACACCTAATAGCGGTGACTTATCCTATAACGGTGACGATCCTATAATGGTGATGACCCTATAACATCGACAATTAAGCTGCCTTTATAGGTACTCTTTAATGACGATATATAAATATCGTAATCAACAGAGGGCAAAACTAGATTGTGATGTTTTGTCACCATTATTGGCCTATAGAGGTGACATTTTTGTCGTCGCTATAGGTTACAGTGGCTAAAAATATATATTGTGGCTCTGCAATCAATAAAGCATAAGCACGTTCATAAGTGGTTAAATCCCATACCACAACATATATAAAATTAAGAAGCTTTCAAACATCAATGAGGAAATAAGAATGCGAAGGCAAAAATGTAGAAGAGAGTCGTGAGACACAATAATATAAACTAAATATGATAAACCGACTCACAAAACCCTGTGCACAAAAATTTGTGCACTTACTGTAATATCTCGTAATCTTTTCATGATTTTTAAAGTCTAAAATATAATTTTAAATTATATATTTATATTTAAATTGATAAAATCATGGGAAAATGAATAAATTAGAGGTGACATCAACTAGGTTTGGGCATGGCACAAAGCCCACTAACAAGAGCTAATTGAGCTAAGTGTAATTTAAGAAATTTCTAGTTATAACCTTTAAATTTGAGCGAATTCAAGCAAAATTCAGGTTAAATTCAGGCAAAATTTAGAACCAAATTCAGCTAAGACCACCATTAAATCCGCCTCGGAAAGTAGATCTTGCAGGAGATCTATTTTTTTGATATTGAATTATGATTGCCCCAAAAAATGCATTTTTCAAAAATGATCGGCCACTATTTTTGAGTTTTTTCTAGGATGTATCAGATTAGTTCAACTTCATTTAATCCATGTTAATATAGATCTGGACCCAGTCGATAATTCATATTGATTAAGATCTGGTCCAGGTTGAGATCTATTTGGATTTAGATATAGATTAGAATCTTGAATCCAAATCTGGATCCATAATCCATCCATGATAATTTTAAAACTAATTTAAAATTAAAGTTTTAAAAACAACTTTTAGATAGAATAGGGGTGAGGTAGAGTTCTACCTCTGGTAGAACTCTACCCCATGAGGCCTTCCAGAAGGGGGTGTCACCCCTTGGAATATTCTTTGAGAATATTAAAAATAATAAAATTAAAATTTAATAAAAAAATCTAGAAGATAGAGAGATAAGGGAGTAGAGTTCTATACTAGGTAGAACTCTACCCATATGAGAGGAATCTAGGGGGGACGTCACCCAAAGAAAAATATAAAAGGGGTCTAGAGGGCACTTTCTAGAACTCGTGTCCTAGAGAAAGAGAGTGTGAAAATTGTGTGAGAAAAAAGAAAGAAAAAGAGAAAAAAATAAAGAAAAGGGATAAGAGAAGGAGAGGAAGAAAACACCAACATCTGTCGATTTTTCTAATTTTTTGTAACTTTGATTCAAGGTACGAGTTTCTCTCTTAATTCGCACGAGAAAGGGAATCATATAAACTAATTTGGGAATGAGTTTAGAGGTGAAAAGGGAAATCTGGTTTCAAATATAATATATATACTCAGATTTGTCGAGTTCCTTGATCATGCATATGAAAGATTTTATGTGGTTTAGGTTTGTCGACTTTCTTGATTCTACATCTGGAAAACACCTATGTAGTTAATATATGTCAATTTTCCTTGCTTACGCATCTGAAAATATCTAATTCAGATTTATCGATCTTCCATGCACATGTATTCTGATTTGCTGAGTTTATTGCTCATGCATACGGAAATATACATATATTTATGGTTTATCGATTTTTGCTTGTTTATGCATATGAAAATATGCATGTACTTTAGATGTGTCGATTGCATACCCACACATATATTTTTTTGAAACTTTCGATGTCTTGCTCATGGTTTTGAAATATGCATATGCATCTCAATTTTGTCAATCATATGATTTTTCATCGAAAATAAATATATATGTGTTTTCAGCCTGCTGGTTATATATTGGACTAAGTTTGAATCATGTATGAAACTGTTAATATGCTTATACAGGTCTGGTCAACCCATGTACATGATTATGATTATGTACATGGATTAGCCCAGCTGATATTTACATGTTTATTCAGTCTGGCCGACCCGTGTACATGATTCTAATCATGTACATGGATCAACCCAGTTGTTGTTTATATGTTTATTCAGTCTAGCCAACCCATGTATATGATTTTGATCATGTACATGGATCAGACCAGCTGATTGTTAACATGTTTATACTTGTCTATCTTACCTATGTACATGATTCTGATCATGTGCATGGATCAACCCAACTTTTGGCATGATAATGAGTGGCTGGCTGACCCATGTACATGACTATGATCATGTACATAGATCAGCCCAACTGTGAATATGTGAACCTATGACAAGTTGATCCATGTACATGAATCTGATCGTGTACATGAATCAGACCAACTGTTCATAAATTATTTTTTAGCAGTTAGTCTTTTTTTCTTGTTCAGTTGAATGGTATATGTGTCTGACCAATTTATGTAAATGAACCTGTTTGTGTACATGAACCAGACCAACTGAATGGTATATGTGTCTGGCCAATTCATGTACATGAACCTGTTCGTATACATAAACCAGACCAACTGAATGTTATATATGTCTAACTGATCCATGTACATGTACATAAATCAGCCTAGCTTATGATAGTTGTGGTTAGTCCATACATGTACATGATTTTGATCATGTACATGAATCATACCAAATGTAGACGATTTTATGAGGGTCAATACATATACATGAATCTGACTGGCACATTGATATTTTATGTTTTGCTGATTTGTGCACATGAGTTAAGCATGTATATAAATCTGATCGACACTTGGATTTTTTTTGTATAGCTGATTTATGCACATGAAGATGGTTATGCACATAAATCTGATCCAAAAGTGTATTTTTTGGTTTGTTGCATAAATCTGATCCTAAACTGATCAGTTTGCAATTGTGCATATCATACACATAAATTTGTGAAAATAATTAGATATTTGCATGACCGTGATCATATGCATGTTTGTTTGATTATATACATAAAATTGATCATGAATGGTGTGGTCTGTAAGCATTGTATTTGCATGTGTATGTACTTGGCTTAATGTGCATTCTTTTTGTTTTGAATATGCATTATGAATATGTTTGAAAATTGTGTGTGTGTTCTCATGTTCATTGAAATTTTACAATATGCATAAATTACTTGTTGTGATATGTTAGTGGTTATGTGTGAACCACTGTGGGCTTGTGTAGGCCAGAAGCATGTGTTGCTCTAATGTTGTTGATTTTATTTATGCATTGCAAAATTTATTTCTGGAAATTATTGGTTTTTCAAATTTAATTACACTGTTAAATTATAAGGACCAGGACTCGAAATATTTTTTGCATGTTGATTTGCAAAATGGTTCTTGTGTAAATAACCTAAATTTTGATTTGAAATGGTAAAAGATACTAAAACAGTGTAATTAATTTTTTCCTTGAAGTCTCTTTTATAGTGTGAGAATCTTGGATAGCGATTATGGAGAATCGTGAAGATACTAAAACTCTATGTGTGATTGTGCTCCTGAACTTGACATGGTGGTTCATCTCTCGACCACAATTTTAAGAAGATTTAGCCACTTTTCCTGAAGGTGGTGTTGTTGACTCAACTGTATTTATTGATATACCAAGAAAGTGATGTCAGTGGATGTTGATTTTTCTGATGTCACGACATTAGATATTGATTTCTAATATTTCAATTGATGGTGTTATTTCCTGATATCGGTCGAGAAATAAGTGTGGAACCCAGTAAATAAAATATAAATTGTGTGTTAAGTTATGACTGAGAACCTCATTTAAACTTCAAGAATTTATACCCATTTTGAGTATTCACGGGTTTAAGAAAAATTAAAAATTAAATTTGTGTGTATTTAATAGAGACATGCATGCAAAAACAACTCTGATAAATAACTCAATAAGTTATTCATGCATGTGTATTGAATCATGCATATTTTACTATTCAACATTAGTTCATACATCTATGCATAATTGGCTTTGCATGATATTTGGTTCTACATGATATTTGCTTGAATGATAAAGTATTTGTGGTAAGTTAATTTTTGTGATTTTCTCTACAAATTTATACATGAATTAATTTATACTATTTTCTTTATTGTTTAGAATTTTAGAGGAATTCGTATGAGGACTTTAATTCTTACCCATTTTCTTAAAACTGTTTTACAGGTACAGATGCTCAGTGATATCTTAGACTGACTAGTTGGAGGATACAAGACTTGTGATGGTGTTTGGGTTATGACAAGAGCACATGATTTTGACAGTCATTTTTATGTTCTTGGACTTTTTTACTTATTGATTTAATAAATGAAGTTTGATTTATTACTTCAATTTGATTCAATACATGGAATGGTTTGTGGTTTTGTAATATTAAATTTATGATGTACCCCGGGTCCTTGGGAGTTTTTTCGCAAATGCTTTAAAAAAATTCACTATTTTTAGGGTTAGTTGGGGTCGTTGCAGAGTTAGTATTAGAGCTCAGTAAGATTTGTCAGAACCATTACCATGAAAGTCACAAACTCGTACTCCAAAAATGGCCTCTACATCACTGGTAAGAGCTATCTTATGAATTTTTTGTTTCCTTACTATATAAAAATTTGCAAGTTTTAAATTTTCATATTTTGATTATAGGGATAAATATGTTTAAATCAATGTGTTGTGATTTAAATTTTGTGTTTGATATGATTGTGTTTGTTGTTCTCGATCAATCCTAAGGGGATAGGTTTGATTAGGGATATAAAATTTGCTAATAAATTTTGTTGAATTTGTGTTATACATGTATGTTCGTACTCGTGCTTCTTCTAGCGCTCTAATAGACTGACATGAGCAGAGGGACTTCTTGATGAATGCCCTCAAAAGTCTAGCTACGACTGTTACTATACACGTTAAGGTATATATGGTGCAGTAGCCTATGACCTGTGTCCATCCCACATCGGCTGATACTAGGGACACCGGTGCGGTTATATATGAGAAGTTCCTTAAGTTGGACCCACAAACTTTTTAAAGGAAGGCCGACCTAGAGCTGGGTCGAAAAAATTGAGAGGGCATTCTGTGTCCTAATTGTGCTTGAGGACAGACAAATTTTTTTTGGCATGTACCAGCTGAAGGGTGATGCTAAAAGGTGGTGGGACACCCTGCACCAGGTGAAGTTTGTAGGCGTCGAGACCATCCCCTAGAAGACCTTCAGAGGGGAGTTCTTAGAGACTTTCCCTCTTTTGCTAGGGAGTGTATGCAGTAGTAGTTTCTCGAGCTCACGCAGGGAAACATGAGTTTGATAGACTACACCACCAAATTCAAGAGCCTAGAGAGGTACTGCCCAAATCTGTTCATAGATGATAAGGCAAAGGCATCGAAGTCTGTGAAAGTGCAGTAGGATCGAGGCAAGGAGCACTAGAGGGGGGTGAATAGTGCTTTTAAAAATTGTCTGCGGAAATTTGACAGATTTTGCAATTCACAAAGCAAACACACAAAGAACACAATAATTTATCCTGGTTCGGTCTTTCCCGACCTACATCCAGTCCCCAAGCAAAACCCGCTTGAGATTTCCAATATCAACCTTGTGTAACTACAAGATCATACACAGACCAAATCCGGTCCCACTTTTAGTAACACACCTAGTGAAAGCAAACAACTCCCTTAAACCAAGGTGTCCTTTCTTTTACAGAAAATTGAAATAAGTAACAACTTACAAAACAACCTACGCGCCCTTCTTATGAATGCAAATGAGATGCAATTGGCTTTTGAGGTTGTTGGAATACTCTACTCACGAATTCACTATCTCTCAAAGGAATTTGAGTGAAAAACTGAAGTGAAAATATCAAGTGAGTGAGAAAATGAATATGAGTGAAAAGCAAAGAGTAATTGATTCAAATTGATTGAATTGCAGTGCTTTTGAGTGTAAAATGCACTCATATTTATAGTTGAAAGTTTTCATATGTTGAGGGTATGAAAGAGTGTCAAAACAGTCCATTTTGAATAATCAAAATGTTTGAAAAATGAAAAGACATACATTTTTAAAGTTTCAGGAAAAACGACAAAATTAGTCGACTGGAACAGTAGTTAGTCGACTAATAATTAGCTATTAGTAGACTGACAGTTATCGTCGGTCGACTGATCTGTTAATCGAGCCATTTAAAAGGCTGAAGTTTTGAAACTTAGTCGACTAGAGAAAAGTTAGTCGACTGATAATATCATCAGTAGACTGAAAAACCTTTCAGTCGACTGCTGTTAAATTTTCAGAAAACAGATGTTTTGTCCAGTCGACTGATAAAGTCATTATTCGACTGCTGCTAAAATTTCCAGAAAACAGACATTCTGTATGGTCGAATAATAAAACCTTCGGTCGACTAATTTGATAAAAATGACATTTTACTTAGAAAATTTGGCGCGAAAGGATTAGTCGACTGGTGAGTCTATTGGTCGACTAATAAACACGAAAATTTAAGAAAAGAGTTTTCTAAAAAGATTTTCATGAAGGTTTCTTTTAGAAAAGTTTTTCTAAAGACTTTTTAGCTGAAATGCAACCGAAATATGCACTCTAAGTAAGGCTCTTACAAGAATCTAAGACTTTTAATGAATTTAACATATGCACACTAGTCTTCAAAGATTCTTCATCTATTTCTTCAATGTTTGTCATCTTTCTTCATCGCCTTAGCTGAAATGCAGTTGATTCACTTGCTCATCATTAAAACCTTGTACTTGAAGTATCATGTACGGCTTCATTGTTGTAACAATCTCCCCCTTTTTTATGATGACAAACTTAATCAAAGATGAAGCATTTAGATGCATAGATGGAGATTTTACTCCTTCTATCAATATGCTGCACAACATTTAAAGTTAGTACATTCAAAGCACATATATCACATATTGATTGGTTTGCATTTCCATCATTACTTCATGCATTTTTAAAACTTTTTCATAAATGCAATTTTCAATGCTTTCTCATGATGTAATTTCCATGTCATAATGCAATATTCAATTTCTATCTTTTTCTCTTAATTTCTCATTTTTCATGCAAGGTCTATCTTTTTCTCCTGCAATTTTCATGCATGTGTCTATCAAATTCAATCTTTTTCTCCCCCTTTGTCATAATAAAAAAGGGTAAGGGCAGAAATAACATAAGCAAAATGTAAATTCAAGTTCAAAATATTACAACCCATGAAGTATCAAAGTTTAGTAAAGACATAAAACAAAGATCAGAAAAGTGAGTTGAGCAAGTCCTTGATTGCAGTAATATCTTTCTGAATGGAAGAAAGTTGTTGAGTCACATCTTCACGAAAAGTGTGTTGATGCAGCTCCAAAGCTTCCAGTCGCTGCAAAACTTCATCATTGTCTTGACTAGTAGAAAATTTCTTTCGTTTTGCTTGAGATGAAGGTGTCACAAAAGATTATGAGGGTTCAGAAATTGATGGTTCAGTAGGATCAGATGGTTCCGTTTGATTAAAGTTTAAAGAAGGCGAATATTTAATTTTCATTCATTTAAAAATAGTTTGATCAAAAAACTCCTTTTGCTTAATATATTTTTCATTAGTTAAGGGAACTTTGAAATGTCTGAAAATACGAGTAAGAAGACATCCATAAGGAAAAAATGATTTTTGTTTCCACAAATTAGTAAAATACACATTGGCCCAATTTACAGAAATATTTCCAAATAAGACATAAAGAGCTGTAGAAAGATCTGTGGAATAATAATCAAAAGAGCCAGTTTTAGGTAGAACATTGTGGGCAAGGATTCGTCCAGCAATGCGTGCACGAGTTTGAAGATTGGTATTTTTGAAAGGAGGACAATGAGGTGCACTGGGAAGAAGAATTTGTTCAAAAATTCTTTCATCATTAAGTTCAATAGTATTGAAAAGAGTGTCCGAAGGTGGAATTTTTAGGATTTGTCCAAGTAGTTTAGAATCAAACTCAATTTCAACATCACGAACAAGAGAGGAAAAAACTCCAGTTTCATGATCAATTTGTAAATTTGTATAAAACAAGTGAATCAGAAAAGGATAATAAAGAGTGTCTGCACAGGCATAAAAAATATGTGAAATACCTGGAAATAATTCTCTGATTTTGTAACGAGAAAACATGTGACAGAGGACATTTTGGCCTGGTAAAATAGGAAGTGCATAAACCGATCCAAAAGTATCATATAAAAGAGGATTTCAGAGTAATCTGAGAGAAAATCCATATTTTGCTAGAGGTGTAGGAGGAGGAGAACCTTTTGCGGATGCAGTCTTCTGACGAGGCATGGTTGAAACAGATTCACAAAAAAAAAATTCAGTTGCAGAGAATGATTGATCAACACAGTTGTTGAGAGGAACAATTGAAGATGATGTTGATGTCGGCTTCCAAATGACGTCCGGCGAGAGGAAGATATCCGTCATCGTGCAACAGAAACACTTTGTGCAAAGTGAACGATGTGCCTTCAAATTCGTTGGTAGTGGCCAAAATAATCAACAGTAACAACCTACTGAAAAGAGATGTCGATTCTCCACAGATTTTAGGCAAGAGGGAAGAGACAAGGAGGAGTCCGCGGTGGATGATGGTAGGTGAGAGGAGGCTGCCACATGAGGATTCCGACGAGAACTGAAGATGCACCGGTCACGGCAAGAGGATTCCGGTGACTCTCTGTCATGGCCAGAAGATTCTGGCGAGGAGAGGTTTGAACGACACTCTGAGGGTTTTTCGAAAGAGAGAGAGAGAAAGAGAGGTTCGTTTAAGAAAAGGGAAAATGAATGGGCGTAAAAAAAAATGAAACAGTGCCCTTTTAAAAAAAATCGGGTGTTAAAAAAAATTCCAAGGGGTATCGGGTCCCTTCAGTTGAAATTTAAAAAAAATATCAGTCAACTAAAATTTTATCGGTCGACTAATAAGGTGTGATTCCTTTTGTAAAAATTTTAAAGCATCAATCGACTAGAAATTTATCGGTCGACTAATATGGTGCGATTTTGAGATTTTGTTCAAAAATCAGCATTTTATAAATCCAAAAACGAGCAAATGCCTAGTTCTCTCCTAATTCTTATAAAATCTTCATTTTTAAGTGGTTTAGTGAAGATATCATCATGTTGTTCATTAGTAGAAATAAAATTTAACGAAATGTCTCCTTTTAACACATGATTTCTTAAGAAATGATGTCTAACTTCAATATGCTTAGTTCTTGAGTGCTAAACAGGATTTTTCGAAAGATTTATAGCACTAGTGTTATCACAATAAATAGTTGTTGTGGAGTAATTCAAACCAAAATCTTTTAAGGTCTGTTTCATCCATAGTACTTGTGAACACGCTAAACTAGCCACTATATATTTTGCTTCAGTTGTTGAGAGTGACACTGAATTTTGCTTTTTACTAAACCAAGAGACTAAGGAATTTTCTAAGAAATGACAAGTTCCGCTAGTACTCTTGCGATCAGATTTACTTCCTGCAAAATCTGGATCACTATATGAAACTAAATCAAAGGAAGATGATTTTGGGTAAAAAAAACCAAAATCTGAAGTATCTTTCAAATAACGAAGAATTTGTTTTACTGCAGTTAAATGAGATTCCTTTGGATTAGCTTGAAATCTTGCACACATACAAACACTAAACATTATATCAGGTCGACTAACAGTTAAGTATAATAGAGATCCGATCATACCTCTGTAGAGCTTAGTATCTACATTTTTACCATTTTCATCTTTATCAAGAGAAATAGTTGTACTCATACGATTTCTTCTTGATTTCGATGAGTCCATCCCAAATCTCTTGAGAAGTTCTTTTGTATACTTAGCCTGATTGATGAAGATTTCTTCTTCAGTTTGCTTTATTTGAAGTCCAAGGAAGTAGTTTAATTCGCCTATCAAGCTCATTTCAAACTCTTCCTGCATAGCTTTAGCAAATTCTTTACAAAGAGAATCATTAGTAAAACCAAATATTATGTCATCAACATAAATTTGCACAATAAGAATATCTGAATTAAGATTTTTAATAAATAAAGTGGAGTCTACCCGACCAATGGAAAAACCAGATTGTTCTAGAAAATTTAGTAGTCTTTCATACCACACTCTTGGTGCTTGTTTAAGTTCGTACAAAGCTCTTTTTAATTTTTAGATTTTTTCTGGATATTTCTCATTTTCAAAGCCTGGAGGTTGCTCTACATAAACTTGTTCATTGATGTGTCCATTTAAGAATGCGCTCTTAACATCAATTTGATATAACTTAAAGTTCATATAACTAGCAAAAGCAAGCATCATTCGAATTAACTCCAATCGAGCCACCGGTGCATAGGTTTCATCAAAATCTATGCCTTCTTCTTGATTATAGCCTTGTGCAACTAGTCTTGCTTTGTTTCGAATGACTTCACCATTTTCGTTCAGCTTATTTCGGAAGACCCATCTTGTTCCAATTACTGGATGATCCTTTGGTCTATCAACTAGATCTCATACATCATTCATAGTAAATTGGTTAAGTTTTTTAGACATGGCCAAAAGCCAAAATTCATCATCACAAGCCTCATTGATATTCTTTGGTTCTATTTTAGATATGAAAGCAATATTTGCAATATATTGCAATTGCCTTCTAGTTTGGACACCACTCTTTATTTCTCCAATAACTTGTTCATGTGGATGATTGAGAACTTCTTTCCAAACCGGTTGAAGAAGAACATTTTCTTGAGAAGTACTCTCTATCAAAAGTTCTTCTTGAAGTATTACTTCTTCTCCTTCGCTTAGAGGAATAACCTGCTCACAATTCTCATCAAATGCAACATGTAAAAATTCTTCAATGCAAGATGTTCTTTTATCAAAAATACGATAAGCTTTACTTCTAGAAGAATAACCAAGAAATATTGATTCATTTGATTTTGAATCAAACTTATCAAGATTATCTTTGGTATTTAACAAGAAACATTTACTACCAAAATTTTTGAAATATGAAATCTTCGGTATACGATTATAATACAATTCAAAACATGTTTTATGTAAGATTGGTCGAATAAGAACACGATTTAAAACATAACATGCTGAATTTATTGCTTCAGCCCAAAAGTATTTTGGTAAATTTTTATCTTGAAGCATGGTTCTAGCACATTCTTGCAAAGTTCTATTCTTTCTTTCAACAACTCCATTTTGTGGAGCCGCTCTAGGAAAAGCAAAGTTGTGAGATATACCATGTACATCACAATACTTTAGAAAAGATTCATTTTCAAATTCACCACCATGATCACTACGAATTTTAATAATAGATGTAGATTTTTCATTTGTAATTCTTCTACAAAGTTTGGAAAATTCAGAAAAGCATCAATTTTGCTTTTTAGAAAAATCACCCACGTAAATCGAGAATAATCATCTACTATAACAAAAGTATACTTGCTATCATTCAAACTTTGAATTCTAGATGGTCCAAATAGATCTAAATGTAAAAGTTCAAGAGGATGTTTTGTTGAAACTATATCTTTTGTTTAAAAGAACTCTTGATTTGTTTACCCCTTTGGCAAGAATCACATAAGTGATCTTTCTTATATGGTATTCTAGGTAGGCCTCTTACAAGATCATTCTTGGATAACTTGGAAATAATTTTAAAGTTAACATGTCCAAGTCTCTTGTGTCATAACCATTGAATTTCATTTGAAATAATAAGACATTTTTCATTAAAAGTGGGTAACTCATCTAGATAAAGTTCATACACATTGTTCCTTCTTTTACCTTTAAAAATGATCTTTTTAGATTGAAAATCAGAAATTAAGCATAAATTATGTTCAAAAGAAACATGAAAACCTTTATCACATAATTGACTAATAGATAATAAATTATGCATTAAACCATCTACTAAAAGAACATTTTCTATCAAGGAAAATTTTGGATTACCAATATTACCAATACCTATTACTTTTCCCTTGTTATTGTCACCAAAGGTGACGGTTCTTCCATCCTTATTTTGGAGGGTGAAAAATAACTCCGGCCTTCCAGTCATATGTTTGGAACAACTGCTGTCCAATATCCATTTGCTCCTTATTTTGTGTACCTACAACAAAATTAGAAGACAAAGCATTTGGCACCTTTTTATTTTTGGGTCCATGAGAGTTAGTCTTAGGAACCCATATCCATTTGGATTTTGGTTTCCTTTGATAATAAATATTCTTTCTATAAAAAGATTTAGCATTTCTAGAGTAATCATGTCTAGGCTTATAAGCATTATAAGTTCCATGATTAGATGCATTTCTATTAGAACTAAAAAATTTAGTTCTATGAACAAATGGTTGAGAATATTGTCTTTGATTCTTCACCACATAGTTTGGTCTATTTTGAGTATCAAAGAAGCTATATCCCAATCTGGTTTTATTAACCGAGCATCTTTGAGAACCAAGAAGTCTTTCTAGATTCTCTTGACATTTGTGAATTTGGTCACTATAGAAAGAAGATCATTTGATTTTTCTTCTAGACTAGTCATTTCTTTTTGTAAGAGATTGGTTCTAATTCCAATTTCTTTTATCTCAAATGCTTGACAAGAGTTTTCCTTCTTGAGATCTTTTATCTCTTGAAGTAACACTTTATTTTGAGAGTCAAGAGTTGAATTCTCAGTTTTTAACTCTTTGTTTTTAGAACTTAGACTCTTAAATTTAGCATATAAATCATTGAATGCTTCTAAAAAATCATCATAGTCAAATTGACTTATCGAATCTTCTTGTGCTACAAAGCACATGTTGGTGACTTCTTTATTTGATTCTTCATCGAAAGAGGAGTCACTATCATCCCAACATGCTTGAAATGTCTTTTTCTTCTTGAATTGTTCCTTAGGCTTGATTTTAAGAAAAGGACAATCTTTCTTGATGTGTCCTGCCTTTTTGCAATTAAAGCACTTGACTTCATTTGGATTGGAAGAATCTGCTTTCTTTAGCTTTCTTTGAAATCTTTCCCTTTTGATGAATCTTTTGAATTGACTTGTGATGAGAGCAATGTCTCCATCTTCATCTTCTTCTGAATTTTCAGAGTCAGAAGTAGCCTTAAAAGCAAGAGATTTCTTCTTGGGTTCTTCTTCATGTCTGTCTTGAAGTTGAACTTCATATGCTATTAAGTTACCAACCAAATCTTCAAGAGTGAGAGTGTTTAAATCATTTGCTTCCTCAATAGCAGTGGTTTTTCTTTCCTATTTAGGAGTTAAACACCTTAGATTTTTTCTGACTAAATCCACTTGTGAATATTCTTTTCCAAGGGATTTCAGAGTGTTAGTGATATCAGTCATTCTTGTTACCATGTCCGATATAGATTCATTTTGCTTCATTTTAAACAATTCAAATTTATGAACTAAAGAAGCGATTTTAGATTCCTTTACCTTTGACGTACATTCGTGAGTCACGAGAAGAGTATGCCAGATTTCATTTGTTGTAGAGCATTGAGAGATGCGATTGAACTCTACCTTGTCAACGACACAATATAATGCATTCATCGCCTTGGCATTAAGTGAAGCAATCTTCTTTTATTCATTGGTCCATTGACTGAAATCAGTTGATGGCATTTGGTACTTTTCTAAAACAACTCTCCAAATTTCAAGATCCATGGATTGCAAGAATATTGTCATTCTCACTTTCCAGTATTCATAGTTTGTTCCATTAAAGAGAGGAGGACGAACAGAGAAGCAACCTTCTTTGTGTTGAGATGTTGTAGTTGCCATGCTAGATGATAATCAAATCAAAATAATAGCAAACCTGCTCTGATACCAAATGAAAGTGCAGTAGGATCGAGGCAACAAGCACTAGAGGGGGGGGGGGGGGGGTGAATAGTGCTTTTAAAAATTGTCTGCAAAATTTTGACGGATTTCGCAATTCATAAAGCAAACACACAAAGAACACAATAATTTATCCTGGTTCGGTCTTTCCCGACCTACATCTAGTCCCCAAGCAAAACCCGCTTGAGATTTCCACTAGCAACCTTGTATAACTACAAGATCATACACAGACCAAATCTGTTCCCACTTTCAGTAACACACCTACTGAAAGCAAAAAACTCCTTTAAACCAAAGAGTCCTTTCTTTTACAGAAAATTGAAATAAGTAACAACTTACAAAATAACCTACGAGCCCTTATTATGAATGCAAATGAGATGCAATTGGCTTTTGAGGTTGTTGGAATACTCTACTCACAAATTCACTATCTCTCAAAGGAATTTGAGTGAAAAACTGAAGTGAAAATATCGAGTGAAAAAATGAAAATGAGTGAAAAACAATGAGTAATTGATTCAAATTGATTGAATTGCAGTGCTTTTGAGTGTAAAATGCACTCATATTTATAGCTGAAAGTTTCCATACGTTGAGGGTATGAAAGAGTGTCAAAACAGTCCATTTTGAACGATCAAAACGTTTGAAAAATGAAAAGACACACCTTTTTAAAGTTTAAGGAAAAATGGCAAAATTAGTCGACTGGAACAGTAGTTAGTCAACTAATAATTAACTATTAGTAGACTGACAGTTATCATCGGTCGACTGATCTGTTAATCAAGCCGTTTGAAAAATTGAAGTTTTGAAACTTAGTCGACTAGAGAAAAGTTAGTCGACTAGAGAAAAGTTAGTCGACTGATAATATCATCAGTAGACTGAAAAACCTTTCAGCCGACTGCTGCTAAAATTTTCTGAAAAAAAAACACAAGTTCTGTCCGGTCGACTGATAAAAGCATTAGTCGACTGCTGCTAAATTTCCAGAAAACAGATGTTCTGTCCAGTCGACTGATAAAGTCATTAGTCGACTGCTGCTAAAATTTCACAAAAACAGACATTCTGTCCGGTCGACTAATAAAACCTTCGGTCGACTAATTTGATAAAAATGACATTTTGCTTAGAAAATTTGGCGCGAAAGGATTAGTCGACTGGTGAGTCTATTGGTCGACTAATAAACACGAAAATTTAAGAAAAGAGTTTTCTAAAAAGATTTTCATGAAGGTTTCTTTTAGAAAAGTTTTTCTAAAGACTTTTTAGCTGAAATGCAACCGAAATATGCACTCTAAGTAAGGCTCTTACAAGAATCTAAGACTTATAATGAATTTAACATATGCACACTAGTCTTCAAAGATTCTTCATCGATTTCTTCAATGCTTATCATCTTTCTTCATCGCCTTAGCTGAAATGCAGTTGATTCACTTGCTCATCTTCAAAACCTTGTACTTGAAGTATCATGTACGGCTTCATTGTTGTAACAGTATGTGTGTGGGCTGAAGGATGGACTTTGGGTCTAAGTTATGACGAGTCGTCCTACTACTTTTAGTGACAGCATTGAGTCTGCATGCATCCTGAATGAGGAGTGAGAGCGGTTCAGGGGTGGACATAGAAAGAAGAGAGGCAATGAGAATGTTGGTGCATGGAAGAACTCACCTATTGGCAACAAGATGCAGGAGGGCAAAAGCAAGATGGAGAAGACCCAACACAGTTGACTTTGGCAAAGGAAGGCTCTATCGACTTGCAAGAGGTGCAATAAGTGCCATCCTTAGGGTTCTAGTCTGCTCTTCAAGGGTCTACTACCAGTGTCAGCTGCCAGGACACATTGCCTCGTACTGTCCAAACAAGCCAGCACCTCAGGGCAGTTAGCAGCAGCAACATATGCAAAGGAAGAAGAATGGGCAAGTCTATGCTGCCACAACCACCGAGCAGAGCGATCAGGCTAATCTGATCAAAGGTAATATCGTTGTCGCTGATAATCTTGCTTGTGTTATGTTTTAATCAGAGGCATCCCACTCTTTTATATCCTCATCTTTTTCTGGACTTCTTGATCTTGTACCATTTAGCTTAGAGAAAACTCTTGATGTGATGTCTTCGATGGGCGCATTCACTCGATGTAGGAAGTACCTTCCTGCAGTTCAAGTAGTCATAAAAGAACACGAGTTATCTGTCGACCTAGTCATACTCGATATGACATTCTACAACATCATTCTAGGTATGAACCGGTTCTTCAGACATAATGTGACTCTTCAGTGTTAGAGTAAGAAGGTTTTGTTGGAGCGTCCCAAGTTGTCTACACTGTTGTTTCAGGCGACTAGGCTTATGAGTGAGGTGGAGATCATCTCGGCAATAAAGATCTCAAAGTACTACAAGCAGGGTTATGCGGTATTTTTGGCCAGTGTATTCGCCACAGATAGTCAGAAGACACCCTTGGAGCAGTTGGATGTACTTCACGAGTTTTCAGATATCTTTTCAGAGGACTTACTAGGTTTGCCACCTTATAGAGAGATTAATTTTTTGATCGAGTTAGTATCTGGCACAACACTAGTGTCATGTGCGCCTTTTCGCATGTCACCTGCAAAGCTTGTTGAGTTAAAGAAACAGTTGTAGAAACTTCTTGACAAAGGTTTCATTAGGCCGAACGTATCACCTTAGGGTGCACCAATCTTGTTTGTCAAGAAGAAGGATAGATCCATGAGACTTTGAATAGACTATCGCATGCTGAATCAGGTCTCTATGAAGAACAAATACCTTTGCCCATGATTGATGATTTGTTTGACCAGTTGCTTACAACAAAGGTGTTCTCCAAAATCGATCTTTGTTTCAGGTATCATCAGTTGTAGATCAAGGTAGAGGATATCTTGAAGACAACATTTAGGTCCAGATATGGGCATTATGAGTTCTTGGTGATGTCTTTTGGGCTCACCAATGCCCCTGCAGCGTTTATGGACTTGATGAATTGAGTCTTCAGGTTGTGGCTAAATCAGTTTGTCATTGTATTTATCGATGACATCCTGATATATTCTAAAAGAGTGGAGGAGCATAAAGATCACTTGAGAATTGTGTTACAGATATTAAGAGAACATAAGTTGTATGCTAAGTTGTCTAAGTATAAGTGTTGGCTCGATAAGGTGATGTTCCTTGGTCACGTTATATCAGAGAAGGGAATTAAGGTGGATCTAGCCAAGGTAGAGGCAGTATTGTATTAGGAGCAACCAAAGATAGTGTCAGAGATCTAGAGTTTCTTGGGGTTGGTAGGCTAATTCCACCGATTTATACAGACTTTCTCACATATAGTTACTCTGATGACTTAGCTACTACAGAAGAGGGTGAAGTTTTTGTGGTTACCTCAGTACGAGAAGAAATTCCAAGGGCTGAAGAGGAGGTTGACCTCAGCCCTAGTTTTGTCCTTGCCTTCTGGGATTGGAGGGTTCGTAGTATACAATGATGCCTCAAGAACGAACCTGGGTTGTGTCTTGATGCAACACAGAAAGGTCATCGTTTATGCTTTTTGGCACCTGAAGGTGTATGAGAAGAACTATCCCATACATGACTTAGAGTTAGCGGTCGTTGTCTTCATATTGAAGATTTAACATCACTACTTGTATGGAGAGCAGTTTGAGATTTTGTCTGACCACAAGAGCCTCAAGTATATTTTCACACAGCGGGATCTGAACTTGAGGCAACACAAGTGGTTAGAGTTCTTCAAGGACTATGAGTTCACCATGGCTTACCACCCTGGTAAAGTGAATGTAATGGAAAATGCGCTTAGTAGGAAGACATTCGTCACCACATCAAGCTTGATTGGTCGAAATTGGGACTTGCTTGAAGAGTTTGTCAAGTGGCAGTTGTTTATAGACGAAGTTGGATGCATCCTTTGTACAGAGATGAAGGTGCGACCTGAGATTATTGATCATATTGAGGAGCTTTAGTCAGTCGATTAGGACTTTGAGAGGTTATGCGTGATTGCTCAGAAGCCAAGTGTGTAGTTTCATCGTGAGGAGGATGGGGCCATTATGTTTGGGGACAGATGGTGGATTCTGAAGGCACTACAGGAGAAGCTCATGAGTGAGGCCCATAGGTTGAAGTATTCCATTCATCCGGATTCTACAAAAATTTTCAAGGACCTCTAGAGGGCATATTAGTGAAACGAGATGAAATAGGACGCCGCAGAGTCTGTGTCTTAATGTCTCACTTGCCAGCAAGTGAAGATCGAGCATCAGAGACCTGATAGACTTCTTCAGCCTTTGGGCATTCCTGAGTGAAAGTTGGAAGACATATCAATAGACTTCATCGTGGGTTTGTCGAGGACCTGTAGTCAGCACGATACTATCTGGGTGATAGTGGACAGGTTGACGAAGAGTGCCAATTTTCTGCCTATTAGGGTGAGTCAAAGATTGAAGAGCCTAACAGATTTGTATGTGTATGAAATTGTCAAACTTCATGGGGGTATCACGTTATCTCATGTTAGATCGAGATCCTCGCTTCACGTCTCGATTATGGCATCAGTTGCAGAAAGCCCTAGGTACTATATTGAAGTTTAGCACAACTTTTCACCCACAAAATGGGCAGACAGAGTGCACAATATAAACATTCGAGGACATGCTTAGAGCATACGCGCTAGATTGGGACAGACATATGAAACTTGCAGAGTTTTTGTACAATAACAGTTACCATGTCAATATTGACATGGCCCCGTATGAAGCTTTGCATTGTAAACCATGCAGATTCTCGGTGTGCTGGAATACAGTTGGAGTGAGAGCAGTGGAGTCTTCAGAGACTATCCAGAACTACTCAAACCAGGTGTGGATGATTCATTAGTGTTTGGTTACAGCGTAAAGCAGACAGAAGAGCTACGCCAACCAATGGCGTTGGGAGCTTAGCTTTATTGTGGGCGATCATGTATTTGTTTGGATATTGCCTACGTAGAGTGTGTTCATGTTTGAGAAGAAGGAGAAGATGAGTCCTCGGTACGTTAGACCTTTTGAGATCCTCAAGCATGTTGGTGAGTCACATTACTGTGTGACGTTTCCTCTTTAGTTTTCTCATATCCACAATGTGTTCTATATCTCGATGTTAAGGAAGTATGTGCCCGACCCTCCACACGTGATTCACTATGAGGCAGTCAAAATACATTCTGATATGACGATGGAGGAGAGACCAACGGAGGTTGTGGATCACCATGAGAGGACATTTTGGAGTAGGACAATTTCATTGGTGAAAGTGCATTGGCAACATCACAGATTGGACGAGTGAACCTATGAGCCTTAGGTCGATATATGCAAACACTACCCATATTTATTAGGTACGTTATAATTTCATAAACTAAATTCTTTTAAGGGGGTAGAGATGTAATATCTCATATTTTTTTCATGATTTTTAAAGTCTGAAATATAATTTTTAAATTATATATTTATATTTAAATTGAAAAATTCATGGGAAAATGCTTAAATTAAAGGTGATGTCAGCTAGGTTTGGGCATGGCTCAGAGCCCAATGACAAGAGCAAATTGAGTTAAGTGTAATTTAAGAAATTTCTAGTTTTAACCTTTAAATTTGAGCAAAATTCAGGTTAAATTCAGGCAAAATTCGAAAGTGAAATTTAGCCAAGATCACTGTTAGATATGCCTCGAAACATACAACTCGTAGGCGATTTGTTTTTCCAAAATCAGATTATGGTTGGCTCAAAAACTATGGTTTTGAAAAATGACCAGCCTCTATTCTTGAGTTTTTTCTAAGTTGTATCGAATTGAATCCGCTCCATTTGATCGATGTTAATATGGATCTGGAGCCAGTCTAGGATCCATAACGACTAGGATCTAGTCCAGGTTAGGATTCATTTAGATTTGGATATGGATTTAGATCCAAATCTAGATCCATAATCCATCTATGACAATTTTAAAATTAATGTTTTAAAAACAACTTTTAAATAGAATAAAGATGAGGTCGAGTTAGAACTCTACCCCATGAGGCCTTCGAGAAGGGAGTGTCACCCCCTTGGAGTATTTTTTGAGAATATTAAAAATAATAAAATTAAAATTTAATAAAAAAATCTAGAAGATAGAGAGATAAAGGAGTAGAGTTCTATACTAGGTAGAACTCCACCCATATGAGAGGAATCTAAGGGGGACATCACCCCCCTCTTTAGAACAACTAAAAGAAAAGTATAAAAAGGGGTCTAAGGGGCTCTCTCTCTAGAACTCGTGTTCTAGAGAGAGAGAGAGAGAGAGAGTGAAAATCGTGTGTGAGAAAAAAGAAAGAAAATGAAAAAAGAAAAAAAAATGAAGAAAAGAAAAAAAAAGAGAAGAAGAAAACACCATATGTCGATTTTTCTAATTTTTCTTTACTTCGATTCAAGGTACAAGTTTCTCTCTTAATTCGCATAGGAAAGGGAATCATATAAACTAACTTGGGCATGAGTTTAGAGGGGAAAAGAGAAACCTAATTTCAAATATATATATATATATTGTCGATTATATATATATATATAGATTTATTTTTTTCATTGTCGATTTTCTCTATTCATACAATTTGAAAAATATATATGTAAATATATTTTTCAGATTTGATGATTTCCCATGTTCATGCACGACTGAATATATATATATATATATACACACAGATTTGTCGACTTTCTTGATCACACATCTGAAAGATTTTATGTGGTTCAAGTTTGTCGACTTTCTTGATTCTGCATATGAAAAATACCTATGTAGTTCATATACGTTGATTTTCTCTGCTCATGCATTTAAAAATATCTAATTCAAACATATCGATTTCCATGCTCATGCATTCTGATTTGCTGATTTTATTGCTCACACATATGAAAACATACATACACACACACACACACACACACACACACACACACACATATATATATATATTTATGGTTTGTTATTTTTTGTTTATTTATACATCTAAAAATATGCATGTACTTTAGATGCATCGATTGCATACCCACGCATATGTGTTTCTGAAATTGTCGATGTCTTGCTCATGTTTCTGAAATATGCATATCCATATATGTTCTGTCGATTATATGATTTTGCATCAGAAATAAATAGATATGCGTTTTCAGCCTGCTGGTTATATCTTGGACTAAGTTTAAATCATGTATGTAGTTGTTAATATGTTTATACAGGTCTAGCCGACCCATATACATGATTATGTACATGGATCAACCCAACTATTGTTTACATGTTTATTCAGTCTGGCTGACCCATCTACATGATTTTGATCATGTACATGGATCAGCTCAGCTGTTGTTTACATGTATATTCAGTCTAGTCAACCCATGTATATGATTTCGATTATGTATATGGATCAGACCAGCTGATTGTTAACATGTTTATACTTGTCTGGCCGACCCATGTACATGATTCTGATCATGTACATGGGTCAGCTCAGCTTTTGGCATGATAATGAGCGGATGGCTAACCCATGTACATGATTCTAATCATGTACATGGATCAACCCAACTATAAATATGTGAACCTATGATAGGTCGATCCATATACATGAATTTGATCATGTACATGAATCAAACCAAGTGTTTTTAAATTATTTTTCAGCAGTTAGTTTTTTTTTCTGTTCAACTTTATGGTATATATGTCTCGCTGATTCATGTACATTAACCTATTCATGTACATGAACCAAACCAACTGAATGTTATATATGTCTAGCTGATCCATGTACATGAACTTGTTCATGTACATGAATCAGTCTTGTTTATGATAGTTGTGGCTAGTCGATATATGTACATGAATCTGACCAACTGTGGACGATTTTCTAAGGGTCGATACATGTAAATGAATCTGATCATGTACATGAATTTGACCGGCACATTGATATTTTCTGTTTTGCTTATTTATGCACATGAGTTGAGCATATACATAAATATGATTGGCACTTGAAAATTTTCTTTATAGCCGATTTATGCACATGAAGATGGTCATGTACATAAATATGACCAGAAAGTGCATTTTCAGGTTTGTTGCATAAATCTAATCTTAAACTGATCAGTTTGCAGTTGTGCATATCATATGCACAAATCTAAAAATAATTAGATGTTTTGACCGTGATTATATGCATGTTTGGTTGATTATATGCATGAAATTGATCATGAATGGTGTGGTCTGCAAGCATTGTATTTGCATATGTATATACTTGGCTTAATGTGCATTCTTTTTGTTTTGAATGTACATTGTGAACATGTTTGGGAATTATGTGTGTGCTCATGTTCACTGAAATTTTGCAATTTGCATAAATTACTTATTGAGATATATTAGTGGTTATATGTGAACCATTGCAAGCTTGTGTAGGCTAGAAGCATGTGTTGCTTCAATGTTTTTTATTTTATTTATGCATTGCAAAATCTATTTTTAAAAATTCTTGATTTTTTAATTTTAATTACACTATTAAATTATAAAGGTGAGGGCCCAAAATGGTTTTTGCATGTTGATTTGTAAAACGGTTCTTACGTAAAAAACCTGAAATGTGATTTAAAATAGTAAAGAGATCAAAATAGTATAATTAATCTCTTCCTTGATATCTCTTTCACAGTGTGAGAATCTTAGATACCGGTTATGGGGGACCATGAGAATACTAAAACTTTGTGTGCAATTGTGCCCTAGAACCTGATGTATGGTTTACTTCTCGATCACGGTTTTAGAAAGCTTTCAACCACTTTGCTTGGGGGTTGTGTTGTTGACTCAACTGTAGTTATGATTGGTATACCAAGAAAGTGGTGTCAATGAATATTGATTTTTCTGATGTCCCGACTTTAGATATTGTTTTCTAATGTTTTGATTGATGGTATTGATTCTTGATATTGGTTGAGGAACAAGTGTGAAACCTAGTAAATAAAATACAAATTGTGTGTTAAGCTATGATTGAGAACCTAACTTGAGCTTTAAGAATTTGTGCCCGTTTTGAGAACTCGTGGGTTTAAGAAAAAATGAAAATTAAATTTGTATACCCTTAATAAAAAAAATAATGCAAAAGCAACTCTGATAAACAACTTAATACAGTATTCATGTATGTGCATTGAATCATGCATATTTTACTTTTCAACATTATGCATCTATGCATAATTGGTTTTGCATAATATTTGCTTGAATGCTTGAATGGTAAAGTATTTATGGTAAGTTAATGCTTGTGATTTCTTCTGCAAATTTATGTATAAATTAATTTATGCTATTTTCTTTACTTCAGTTCTTACCTACTTTCTTAAAATTGTTTTACATGCACAAATGCTTAGTAATGTCTTGGACTGGCTAACTGGAGGATATGAGACTTGTGATGGTATTTGGGTTCTGACAAGAGCACATGATTTTGACATAGTCAATTTTATGTTCTTAGACTTTTTGACTTATTGATTTAATAAATGAAGTTTAATTTATTACTTCAATTTGATTCAATGCATGGAATGGTTTGTGGTTTGATAATATTAAATTTGCGATGTACCTCAGGTCCTTTGGAGGTTTTATGTAAATGCTTTTACAAAAAAAATTATGCCATTTTTGAGGGTCATTTGGGGTCATTGCACTTACGATTCAACACAAGTAAACACAAATTTTGCGATATACATATTACATACACGAGAGACATTTCTCACAATGCATGTCATAACACCACCAACAGAATCCCCTCTAACCATGACAAGGTTAATAGCATCAATCACCTTCTCAACACATTCTGGATCAGGACACCTTACAATATTGCTTTTAATCTGGAAAATTTTCACTAAGATTTGACATTTAGGAAATGGCTTTTGCAAAATAAATACAAACCATTAGGGAATGCAGGCTCATAGATTACAATTGACGAAATGTATCCTTGTTTCACAACAATCACTCTAATTCAGTACATCATAAGACAAGAAATCATCATTCAGATATGTGTTTCAGAGTTTTATATCAAAGTACCAAAAGCATAGGCCACCACTGTATTATATCGGTTTTGCATGATCTTATCCCTGTCCCCATACCAAGCGACCTCATCTCCATGTTGAAATTCTCTCTCACTAAAAACATAAAGCCAAAGAAAAACAAACAGAGGACGATAAGGACAACCTAGAAACCCATAGATCTAGTGAAACCAAGCTTGATCACTCACCTTATAGGCCAAAAACTCACTGTCACTAAGATATTGTCACCAGATTTCATTGGCTCGGTGACGAGATCATCCGAAGATGAAGCAAAACCGACAGACACAGCATAAGGGTGGGCATAATGCTTTGGGTGTGACAAATCTTCCTCTGAACAAATGCAAAGAGGCAGAGGCACAACAGGAGTGAGGGTTGAGCCTCTCGTTCATCATCGATGAAGAGGAAGACGAAGATGAGCAAGTGATCATGCATAATATTCATATTTTATTCATCTCTATTTATGCATGATCCATGATAAAATTGCATTAAAAACTCATCTTTATCGTTGTTTTGAAGGTTTTGTTTTAAATTGAATTTTCATAATAAAATCACATTTTCTTGTCCAGCGCTGCATTTTTTGTGTTTTTATTAGTTTAGAATTTTTTTAATTATAGTATAGTTAGATTAGGCTTTAATTAACTAATTTTAATTAGTTAGAAAAACACGTTTTTGAGGAAGACCTATTTTGAAATTTTTGAAAATATTTTAGACTTTCATAGAAAATGTGTTTTAACCTAATTTTTGTTTATAAATAGCTTTGTTCCAGCCATGGAGCACGTTTTTCTTTCTTGAAAAAAAATACAAACCACTTCTCCCTCTTCTCCTCTCTTCCTCATCCTCTTCGTTCCCAACCGGTTCTTTCCCGTTCTCTTCTTTTCTCTCTTTTTTATTCATCTTGCTTCTAATCTTATTCTATCACCGGTTCTTCTTACCTTGATCGATGGAGGTCCGCGCTGCTCAAGAGAAACACCATCTTCTTTTTCTCAACCCCCCCATCAGAGGCGAATTGCATGGTTTGCTTCTTCTCCTCCATTTCACAGTAGTTTAGTTTTGCATAGCATAAAGCATAGTATTGTATAGTATTTCATTTGATCATTGCATCATCATCATATTTAGATTAGATTAGTTTAGATTTAGCATCTGAAAAATAAAAAGAAAAATATATATTTTGCTTAATCTAGCTTAGACGTTTCCTTGATTTGTGCATAGAATAACACTAATTTAGGCAAATCGATAGTTTTAACATAGTGTCTTCATATCTTTTCTTGGTTTTTAATTAGTTTTAGGTTAGATTTAGGGTAGAGTTAATCTGCATCACATTTTGAATATTCATTGTTTCACAGATTACTTAAATGCATTTTTCTTTATGAGCCGATTTAGCATTTTAGCGTAGTTTTTTGAATATTGTTTTTAGATGGCATTAAATAGTTCATAGTTTCTTGTTTTGGTTATTGATTCAATACCTGCTTCTAAGCTTTTATAAAAAAATAAAAAAATTAGATTAGTTTTTTTCTTTAGTTAGTTAGATTACTTTTTCTTTAGTAGTTAAATTATCTACTAGATCAGGAAAAATTGGTAGCATAGAGAACATCATTTTTTTTTATTATGATTAGTTATCCTATTCAGCCCAACAACATAGTTTTGATTTTTGTTATCCCTTCTTAGTTAGATATTATTTTATTTTAAATTTTTTTCTCAGCTTTTAACTTATTGCTTAGATTAGAAGTATAATAATTTTATTAGCGGAATTATGTTATTTCAAATAACGGGTTTTCTTTAATGCATGTAGCTTAGGTTAATGTTTTGGCTATAGGTTAAACTCAGCTTTCCAGTTGTGATAGTTTTGTTATTATTCATGCTAAGATTCTTTAGTTTTACTTCAATCATATTTTTAGAGTTAAGTTTCTTGTTGAATGGTAATAGCCGAACCATGTGGTCTTCTTTTGTGCATTTTTAGATTAAGTAAAGTAGGTTAAGAATTATATTACTTCATAGTTTAGTAGTTAGCTTAATCTTGAATGTCGTACAACATCTTCCATTATGTGTCATTTGGCTGTTAGTTAGTTTTTCTTCTTGCATTTATTTTATTAACTAGTTTTAATTGATTATGGCTAGTCGATTAGCATTGTTTATTAGTTAATTTTCTTACTTTAGTTCTTGTCAACTTTTATTAACTTGTTAATGATAGATTAATTAACTAGTTAGGTGGCCATATTCAGCTAATTGCTTTCTTGATATTTAGGTTTAATTAGTTCTTGATTTCTTGAATTAGTTAATCATTAGTTTGTTACGGTTTAGTTCTGGATAGTTAGTTTGTTTGTTTTGTTATTTTGTCTTTTGGTGTAGTGGTTTAGTTTAGTGTAGGTAGTTATTTCATGTTAGTTTATTTCATGTTTTGTGAATTTTGGCTGAAACTAACATTGAATTTTTATCAATTTTTTGTGTTTTGTCGAATCTACCCCCAAAGAACCCTTGAAAGTCCCTAAAAGGTCCCCTCAAAAGGCCCTTCAGGACCCTCAAAGAGCAAAAGTTTAAGAAAATAAGCATAACCTCAAGGGGAGTACAGGCTCAAGCACTGAAGACTTTTCTCTTTTTTTAGATTAGGTTTTATTTAATTCAATAATTGGGTTTGTAATAAGGCCACTATTATTTTATTTGTTTTAGCTCTCCACAAAGGGCCTCAATCTCTCATTTATTTATTTAATTAATTCTTTTTATTTTTTGCAATAAAGAGTAGCTTAGTTGATTGTGAAATACAAAGTATTTTTTTTGTTCCCTGAGTTCGACCTGGACTCCACCACTAGTGTGGACCGGTTTTTATGATTTGATGCACAGTTTGCACAAACATTTTTATTGAAAATATATTTTTAAAATGCTTTACTGGAAAAGATGCATAAGCAAGAGTATGAGGGTTTCCTGGAACCAAAGAGAGAGCTACTCCTCTCTCTTAAAGAATAGGCTGACATAGACCCACTCCCTCTCTCTACCCCCTCGTTCCTTCTTGGGATGCTTGCTTGCTTGCAAAGGACGTCTGACTTTAGGGAATTTAGGTTTTCAGGGTTTTTAGAAACCTAATTTTAGGTTTTATACCTTTTTTAAAGCTAAATTACAAAATTACCCCTATTTAGTTACTCTATAGTCTCTATAATGACAACTTTGCATGTCACCATTATCTCTGTTAATAGGTTTATACTATAGTTACTCCATAATCGCGACTTTGCATGTCGTAGTTTTATAGTTACTCTATAACGATGACTTTTTTGGTTGTCATTAAAAACACAGTTCCTTTTAATGATATTTAATGACCGCACATGTCGCCATTAATAACACATAGATAACGGCGACAAACGTGATCATCATTATAGAGTAAAACCTTATAACGATGATGTCCTAATGTTGCTGTTATTGATTAAATGGTCATGAAATATTGCTGCCAAAAGTATTTTAACAACAATATTTAATGGCCACATATGTCACTCTTAAAGATAACTCATTAACAATGATATTTATTAATCATTGTTAGAGACATATCTTTAACAACAATATATAAAGTCATCTTTATAGATATATCTATAACGGCGATATATAAAATCACCGTCATTGCAGTAATTCAACTCCATCAATAGCGGTGACTTTTGGTGTCGCTGTTAATGAGTCACCGCTATTGACCCATATTCTTGTAGTGTGGGTTTGGACCTTATTATTTTCTGATAACTTGATTTCATGTTTTATAAAGCAAACCTTACAAAGTGATTATCTCTATATATTTTATATAGTGGAGAACATTTATCAGATGAAGAATTTTGTATGTTAAGGCAGATTTATAAAATAACCTAAAAGTCAATGGCCTATATTGCACTGAAAGTTGGGCTGAAAAAAATATTCTAGTCAATAAGAAATGATGAAAACATATGGATAATTGGATTTAATAAATAAATTCTGCAGCTATGAGTTTTTTTTTTAAGTGGTCTAAACGGAGTTCATACCCAAATTAGGACAGAGCAATTACTCTTGGGTTCTGTCTGGGAGCCGTGGTAAGTAGCGGCAATGACAGGGGTGATGAAATCGACAGATTTGGCAACATGCTCAAGTTTTTGAAATCTTCTCATTTATAACTCCATCGCTAGGCACGAGATGAGTTCGAGCCAAGCTTGGGCTGTTCGAAGCTGACTCGTTTCAAAATGCCTGTGTTCAAGCTTAGCTTGAGCTCAGAGCCTGGCTTGAACAGCATTGTTCAGACTCCTCAATTCCAAGCTCGAGCCGAGCGGAGCCTGGCCGTTGTTCCAAATAAAATTTACCAGTAAAGGGTCCTGCAAAAGTGGGATTCAAACCCCGATCTCCCAAAGTGGTGTACAAATGATGCACTATTACACTAGACAAATCTGCTAGATTATTGTGTAGAGAAAAGTAATAGTGTGAAATTCAAACTCAACACCTTATGAGAAAGAGACGAATGCCCTACCCATTAAAGAAACGATGATTTTTATTGTTTTACCTTGCAAACATATTAGATATATACTTTATGCAAACTTTTCGAGCTTAATCGAGTTCAGAGACTTGATCAAGCTCAGCTCCTTCATCCACACCGATCCTGGACTTGTGTTCAAGCTTGACTCATTTATTTTTTCGAAAGGAGTTCGAGCCGTGCTTAAACAAGTCGAACTCTAGCCGAGCCTGATGAGCTAACTAGGTTTGTTGTGCATATTCCTAGCCATAGCCCCTTCCAACGCTATTACAATCTCCATCTTCCTTCCAAAAAACGTGATTCCTATCGACAGAGAACTGAGATTCCATAATCCCCCACTGCCGCTCCCAACAATAGCTCCCAAGCAGAGCCTTAATATGATCCTTAATATGATTGCTGGTTTTAGTTTTCAAAAACAGTAAAGTGGGGATATTTATTAAGGTGCCAACCAACCAGCTCGGCTGTAGGCATCTTTGCCTCTCATAAGGTCAAAGGGATAGAACGTAACATTTATTACATGCTATGTTTTGGTATTATTTATATATACGGCAGTGATTGCTGTTGGACGTCTCTTTCAACGACGACGCGGCCAAAGATTAGGTGCAATGTGATTGCACACTTTTGGTGTGCGGGTGCACCTCAACTACCATCTGCTGAAGTTTAACATGCCATGTAACAAAACCTGAGGGTGTTCTGACGCAGCAACATACTAAAAAAAGTGTGCAATTGCATTGCACCTGATCCTCCCTCATTCTCATTCTGTAGGCTACACTGCACGGCATGGTAATTAGCATTGCTCCACTCCATTGCCTAGTTTTTTTTTTAAAGTACAAATAATTAATGATTATCTACTCAAGCGAGAAGGTGCAAAACCCAATAGAAAATATTAGGTACAATGTGATGGCACACTTTTGGTGTAGGCTGTATCTAATCCACCATCTGCTGTTGGGCTCCACAGCTTACCAGCTTTATCCCAAAGAAGGAAGGCAATCAGGTGCAACAGCACACTAAAAGGTGTGCAATTACATCGCACCCGATCTTTCCTCGTCTCCATCGCCATTCCCCTCCAGCCAAACGCTCATAAATACTCTATCTCTTTCAATCTCTGTGCATGTGTATGTTTGTGTACGGCAAATGGTTCTCTCTTCCCTCTCTTTGGAGGCCATGCTCTTCCTTTTTCTTGCCTTCTTCCTGTTAGTGTTCTTGATCGCTCTACCAAAGTTTGCAGGAGAAGATTCCAAAAACTTGCCTCCAGGAAGAGAAGGTTGGCCTCTTATCAGAGAAAACTTGAGTTTTTATGCCTCCAGGCATAGTTTTCATCATTTTCTTCAACCAAGGATATCAAGGTATTCTAATAAACTCACCTACTACCAAAGAAAAGCTAGCCAAACATGGCATTCCAGAAATCGCTTGGCAATTCCATAACCTCTCTCTCTCTCTCTCTCTCTCTCTCTAATAACAGGTATGGAAAGATCTTCACCTCTCACCTATTCGGCAAGCGAACCGTCATCTCGGTCGATAGCAACTTCAACAAAAGGATTCTTCAGAACGAGGGCAAGCTGTTCCGGGCAAAGTTTCCAAAGGCCTTCAACGAGGTCTTTGGAAAATATGGCATGTTCTCGGTTCATGGTGACCTCCAAAGGAAGCTCCATGGGATCGCTATGAACCTGCTTGCTTTGGACAAGCTCAAGACTCATTTCCTCGTGGAGCTCGACTCCATGATCCGCGCCCGAGTCCACCAGTGGGTTGGCAGAGAGATTGCCCTCCAAGACGAGTGTCGCACGGTCTGCTTAATTTTCACTCTCACAAGCAGCCCCTGAATTGTGGGTATGGAATGTCTTAGACATTCCTATCTCATATGTTTTATGATGATCATTTCTTTGTTGTAGATGGTGTTGGAGCTCATGCTGAAACAACTATTAGATATAGACCCATCAGAAGAGGCGAATGCGATCTCCCAAGAATTTCGTGATTTTACGAGATCAGGGATAGGTTGTCTACCGATCCGGTTTCCGGGCACTAGGTTCTATAGAGCACTCAAGGTAACAAATATTTGCATAATAACTGAATGGTCCATCTTCTTTCAGGAAAAAAAAAAAAAAAACTGAATGTTGCATCATCATGGATTAGTCTGAAATCATCACATCCATGGGTTGCATGTCATAACTTAATTAACTGGGTTTCGTAGAGCTACACTGAAGGTTTTTAAGGTTCAAATTCCACCCTGTGCAGAATGTCCTTAGCTTGGATGTATGAAGAAAGAAATGTTCAAGCAACAGTCTTGTGAAAACGACACCCAACCATCAAAAACTCATACATTTAGTCATCTGTACGTCTACCTCTATATAACGTTAATAATTCCTCAACAATTAAGTTCAACAAAATTCACCTCTCGAAAATTGCTAAAATTGATATTGTATACAAAAACTTCTATGCAAAATTTCAACTCACTTCAGTTTGAAAAGACTACCGTGTATATACAGCGTACTCTTTTTTTTTTTATTGGTACTCAATTTGACATCATGTGGTACATACATGGCTGTTTATTATGCATGGTGGTTTGAAAATGGAAACTCACGGTAGTTTCTCTGTGCCTCCAAAACTTTGACATCACGTGTACACATTAGAACAAAAAAATAAATAAACTTCTCATTTTTAAATGTTTTCTTGACTTGTGAATGCACAAAACCACACCGCCATTGTGTCTCCTCTTTAAATTAACAGCATTTGAAATATATATAATAGTAAAAGTTGTACAATAGATTAAGAAATTAAAATTATTGTGCTTTAGTTGGTAATCATAATAATGGCCTCAAGGACCTCAGGGGTTGCATCGGTGAAGGCCTGCACGGTCACGGTCGATGAGAATAGGTTTAATTTGGCTTAGCAAAAAAGCAAAACAAAAACAACGAGCCTTCCAATTTTTTTAGCATGTGGAACACCAAGCTCAATATGATTTTCTTATGAGTTTGCGTAGGAATGTCAACGGGTCGAATGTCATCCGACATCTGACCCAAATCCAAATAATACCCAAATTTAGATCTGATTAATGATTGGATCTGGACATGGAATTGAGTTTTTTTGCATTCTAAACCGAATCCAATCCGATTAAGAGTAAATATTGGATTTTAAGATAGTTGAGTCCCGATTCTGTTTATATCTTATCTCATCCGACCCTGAATCCGATTAGGCCAAATCTGAACTAGGATTGACAATGCTTGGATCCGAACCGAGTCCAAACTGTTTATATACATCCCTAAGTTTGCGGAATACTTGGGCTTGTGCTCTTTGCTTGATGTGAAGATCAATACACAAACAAGGCCTAGTGAGCGAGAACGGATATGTGAGCGATAACTACATTCCAAATACTGTTCAGGCAAGAGAAGCACTGGTAGCAAGGGTGAAGCAAGCAATGAAAGAGAGAAAAGAGCATCCAGAGACAACGCGAGGCGACCTACTCTCAAGGTTGCTCAAGGAAGAGAGTCGCCTGCCCGACGAAGTGATCATAGATTTCATCCTCTTCCTCACGCATGCCGGGCACCATACTTCTTCAAGGGCCATGGTTTTCTCTGTCAAACACTTGACTGAAAATTCTGCTGCCCTCCAGCAACTTATAGTTGAGTGCAATTGATTCGCTAGGCAACCATGACTCTTCTTTTTCTTTTTTAATCCACTAGGCAACCATGATCAATATTGCACTTTTTTTTTTCAGGAAGAACATGACAGCATAGTGAATAACATGGAGGGTGATAGACTCACGTGGGAGGACTACAAATCAATGAAATTCACTCGATGTGTAAGTGATATGCTAATGTGAGCTGCCACATGAACTTGAGCACCCTTGAAGTGCTTAGCAAAACCAAATGTTTGCAATATGGTACTTAGGGTATGTTTGGCAGAGTTTTTTAAAAATGAAATGAAATCACATGAGAATTGAAATCTCATGTGATTCCAATTCTCATGTTTTTTTAACGTGAGGAATGGTATCTCAAAAAACCATAAAATAAGATAAAAACAGTAAAACAGGAAGAAGAAAAAAATCATGGGCTCTCTGCTATAAGATGAGCCCCTCTTCAGCAGCCATGTCACCCCCCTGAGCTCCATCCCTTCAGCAGCCAGTTAATGGAGCTTGCCGGAATCGATTCCGGTGAGCTCCCCCACCCCCTTCAGCAGCCAGTGAAAAGAAGAAAAAAATGTACTTGTTTTTCCAGCGACCTTCTCATTCTCAGGCGACCCCTGGGTTTTTTTGCAATCAGCCTTCACCCTTTCTTTTCTTCTTCATATATAGGAGAGAGGAGAAGATGAGTGAGAGAGAGAATAGGAGAGAAGAGAAGACGAGTTAGGAGGCACTGCAAAAAAACAAAATTTTGGAATCACTTTGCTTTTTGCAGAATCTGTGCTTGAGAGAGGTGTTTTGGAATCGTGAGCCCAAATTCCACGTTCGGTTGAGCATGAGATTTGGGCCCATGTGAGAATGGGAGAGTGATTCTCATCTGATCCAACCAAACATGTCCTTAGTGTGGTCCCATACTTAAGATATTGCTGAGGACGGGCACACTAGAGCTAGTCTTCACCTTCTGACTTTTTTAAACTATATATCAGCCGCCCTCAGGGCAAACTCCATGTTATTTTATATGCTATTCATATTGAAAACTTCATAAAAAATTATCGCATTTTCGTGTTTGCAGCTGTATCCATATCCATGTGACATGAAAGACAAGTGAATCAAGGATACTACAGTAGTATTCTCTGTTAAGTTGTTAGTTAAAACATTTTCAGTGATAACTCTCACTTTATAAGAAAATAAGTTGATCAGCTGCTATTTTAAAATTTACTGAAGTTGATTGAAAAGGAGGGGATGACCCCCCCTGCAATCTTTTATCGAAAAAGAAAATGATAATATATATACGGATTAACTCTCTGTAGGTTGTGAGTGAGACGCTCAGGCTTAATGGAGCAAGCATGCTTGTGAGAGAAGCCTTGGAAGACGTCCCAGTCAATGGTTGTGTCATCCCCAAGGGCACCTCTATCATCGTTGCGTTGGATGGGGTCCACAAGGACAAGGGCAACTATGACTCCCCCTTGGTTTTCAACCCATGGAGGTGGCAATCACAATCACCTCACCACCTGGTAAACTCTTTTGATAGACAATATATATAATTAATGCTACGCTGCAGGTTGGCCCAGCAGGGATCTTGGTGCAATGTAACTGCTCAGAAAAAAAGAAAAGAAAAAAAGAAAACTGGGAGTCAGGATTGGGTGCAATTATATTGTACAAAAGTTGTGCATTAAGGACCTGATTGTCCTCCATGCCCTATAACTGACAGGCCTGTCCGCAAGATGGAGGGTGATCAGGTGCTCAATGTACAAATATTTGTGCAATCATATTGCACCTGATCTTCTTGCCCTTAGAGAATGGTCCGGCTTCGGCTTGCTGGCAATTTATAACATAGTTCCTGTTTTATCAGATTTTGCAAATTGGTCCCCGCCTTCTCATTAACCCTTTAAAATCAGGCTGTGAGCTTAACAGCCGTTTAAGGGTAGGCAAATTGACAGTTCCGTGATTACAAAAGGACTATTTTGCAAAAAAGAAAATAAGAAGGAAACTAATTTGCAAAAAATAACTGTTCTGCTCTCACTTATCTCAATTACATGCATGGGTTTGGCTTTATACGAGTCGTAACTAATTAATCTTATACTCAAAATTAATGATATGGTTGCAGGATAAGCCTCATGCGGATGCTACTTTTGTACCATTTGGTGGGGGTCCAAGGCTCTGCCCAGGAGCACAGCTTGCACAACTAGAACTGTCAATTTTCCTTCACTATTTAGTTACCAACTGCAGGTGAAGATACTTCTATATCCCCTTCGTTTTCATCCCAATTCCATGTAAAAAGAGGTATATAGGAGGAAGGTTTTGGCATTTCCAATGTCGGTGTTTGGCAATATTTATGGGAATGCAGGCATGATGCTTTTCGTTTCATTTCCCCAATTTTTATTTTTTTTTAAGTGAGAGAAATTGGGATATGTTCCTTCCTGTTGCCCAAACATATTCAAATTAAGGGTTGTCCATGACCCGATCTCAACATGTACTGGATCGGATAGGATCTAGGTTTGGTAATAAAGGAGGTCCGAATAACTGTTCTGGTATAACCTGCAAGGTCTGACTAGCATATTAAGCCGGGTGGGGTTCAAGAAAATCAAACCAGGCTGTCCATTAAGATCTATAATTTGTAATACAAATATATAAAAAACCTAATAGATGAAAAACCTGGTTTTACTTTATTGAGCATCGGTTTAAACCTCATCAAGGTGGGTCTATTTCTATCTACACAAGATCTAGGAATGGTCCTTGACAGTTTTGTATGTATATGGAATACCATTTCCTTTTATTCTTTTCCTTTTCTCCTCTAAGAGCTTCAATGCAAGTAATCTCAGCTTACAATGATCATGGCTGTATCATTTTCAGGTGGGAGAATGTGAAGGAGGATCGAGTCGTACAATTCCCTGCTCCAAATTTCATACACGGGTTCCCCATACGGGTGTATCCAAGGGAAACATGAGCAAAGAAAAGTGGGAGATGCTTATAGAAAAATAAACTCTCGTGACCATTTTCACCTTTGAATTACATATGTACGTCTGTGTTTCCATGATGCAAATACATAAAAAGGGTTAAATCCTACACAGTTGAATATTTATCTTAATAGATAATCTTGCACTAGTTTCCTTTTTAAATCTCGAGGGAACATAGCCTGCCTCCAATCAACCTGAAAATTCTTTTGTTTTTTGGAAAATGAAGCAAAATGTGATTAGAAAACAAAGATTGCAAAAAAAAGCAGCAGGGGACAAGGCCTAAGATAGCTTACCACAATCAACCTGAATCTTGAGGACCTCAGTTTCTGCTGTCTGCTCTTCAACTATTCCACAATTGCGCTTCTTCCTAATTACTTGAAGACATTAAATTCAGTTAATTAGTTTGATGTATGATAACTTGACCGATGCATGCCTGAGAATATTATGGTTTGAAGTTAGATAGTATCATCAAACCCCCAACGGCCAAGGGACTTTGGGAACTCATGTTCACCCCCACATACGGTGCAAATAGGGTCTGGCGGCCTTCTCCCAGGACACAATAGCCTCGACGATCCGGATCGGTGGACTTTGACGACAGATCATCCTTCAAAGACAACCTCTCTGAATCGCTGTTGCAGAAAACCCCTTTCTGAGAAACGCAGGAGAGCGAGAGAGAGATAGTAGCAGGGAGAGAAAAAACGAAGTTCAGAAGAGTCATGCGACTTCGTATGTCTATAACCCCAGCCCTAACCATGTTTTATAACCCACGAACGATTACAAAATATGGAAGAGCCCCGTTACAAAATACAAGGGGTCATGACCCAATAACGGATCGATCTGTTATCCATATATCTTAACCCATTATTTAATCCAAATAAAAAACAGAAATCCAAGACAAAAAGATCATTGGACTTAGAATGGATATGGCCCTAAAGGGCCAATTACCCGAGTCTGGCTTGGCATGGCACGACACGGCGGGTGGGCGTGCGCGCGCATGTGTGTGGTAGTCATCCCAATCCTTTGTTCTTTGAAACAAGTGTTAGAATCTCCATGTAGGTTATAAATCCCACAACCTTCTTGAGATTCTTCAATATGAGACTATTCGACATCATCAAAGTCCAAACACACTCTATAAAGAAGTGGTCCACATTGTTTTTTTTTTATTTGAATTCCCTCTTCTTATCTTTCTATACCCAACATTCCCCTACAAATTCAAAGAATGAAAACAGGAGAAAACCAAGATGTAAGATGGAGTAATCTGCAGTAGGACATATCATGCTTTGAGTAATGGTACCTTCCAGTTTGAACCACTACCTTAGTTGACTAACTTTACCCCCCCAGGAACGAAGTGAACTAAAGTATTGAACTTGAACCTTTGGTGTAGGAGTGTCCATTAGCAACAACACGATAAAGGTTCTCGTTGTAATCTTTATGGGTGACGCGTTAATGGCCATGTTCCCAAATCCTGTTTCATGAGTGACTTCAGGAATAACTCAATTCCTTAAACTACGGCCACAAAGTATCTCATGAGTGACATATTACATAGGTGAGCTTCTCCAGAGATGCACTGCTAACATCGCGCCAAGAAGGCTTTGAACCCATTAAGAGTTTTAACTCTTCCTTAACTTGCAACTACAACACCTTTCCAGAGTAATCAGAGAAACAGACACAAATATATAATATCACATTAAGAAGGTGCTATCCAATTCACCCTACAATTTGTTATTACCACATTGAACCTACTTTGTGGGATCTCCACTCAGATAGGTTGGGTTGCCACTGTAGATAAACTACTGATGGGTTTCAGTCCTATTCCCTCTCTGAATTTCAAAACGAATGACTTATCTAGTCCTTTTGTTAATGGATTAGCTGTGTTATCTTTGGATCCAACATAGTCCACAACAACCACTAACTGAGACACCAGTTCTCTTATAAATTTTATTTTGATTTGGATGTGTCTCCTCTACTTTTGATTATATTTTGTGCTTTTGATTTTTGCAATTGTGGTCATATTGTCACAATGCACAGATATTACGGAAATTAGTTTGCTCATTAAAGAAAGTTCCACTAGAAGTCTCTTTAATCACTCAGCTTCCATTACTGTGATATCTAAAGCACAAAGCTCAGCCTCAAAAGTAGGCTATGACAAGATGATCTGCTTTACTGATCTCTAGACGACTGCACCCTACCCAAGGTAAATACATACCCTGTTACACCATAACTCTCAGAGTTAATGGATATCCAACTCGCATCACTATATCCCTCAAGAACGACAAGGAATCTCATGTAATGCAAACTCAAGATAATAGTTCCTTTCAGGTATCTAAGTACCCTGTTCAATGCCTTCCAATGAGTGCGATTTGGACAACTTGTGTATCCACTTAATTTTGTCACGGAGAATGAAATATTTGGTCTCGTGCAATTTGCAAGATATATCAAACTTCCAATAATCTGGGAATGTCTTAATTGAGATACAGAGACTCTAGTCGTATTCTTATAGAGAGGAGTAAAAGGGCCATATAGAGTTGCTACAGATCTCTCTTGGTTATAGCCAAATTTCTCAAGTACTTTCTCAACAAAATGAAATTGGGAAATAGTTATACCATTAACTAAATGAGTTAGATTTAAGCCTAAGATCACATTTGCAACACTCATATCCTTCATATCAAATTTACTATTAAGAAATGACTTCGTCTCATTCATAATTCCCATATTGGAACCAAATAATAGAATATCATCTACATACATGCATAAAATAATACATGCATCACTTTTGACTTTGCAATAGACATATTTATCAGATTCATTGATAACAAAGCCAATTTCTCATGCCATTCTTTAGGGGCTTATTTTAGTCCATATAATGACTTAACAAGTCTACAAACTTTATTTTCATTACTAGAAGCAACATAACCCTCAGGTTGATCCATATAGATCTCTTCTTCAAGATCGCCATATAAAAAGGCAGTCTTCATGTCTATTTGATAGACCGAGAGATCATAAATGGAAGTCAGTGCAATAATCACCCTAATTGTGATCATCCGGATAACTGGAAAATAGGTGTCAAAATAATCTATTCCCTCTTTTTGTTTGAACCCCTTGGCAACCATTCTCGCCTTGTATTTATCAATAGATCCATCTAGTTACAACTTCTTATTAAAGATCCATTTGCAACCAATAGTGAAACTACCATGAGGGAGGTCAACCAGTTTCCAAGTGCCATTAGAGACAATGGAGTTCATTTCACTCTTTATTGCTTATTTTCAATGTCTTGCTTCAGGTGAAGCCATAGAATCTCAAAAAGTGGGGAGATCATCCTCGATAAGATAAGTGATATAATCACTTCTCAAATCCTTGGTAATCTGAGGTCTCTTGCTTCTTCTTGGTTTAACCACTTCCTTAGACTCAATTGGTTTAGGGTGGAAACAAAATGGCTCAACCCCCACATCTATCATTCTTTCCACATGTTTGAGAATGGAACCAGAAGTTGAAGGTATATCTAAAGAAGAAAAATCCTGAGATACACCAATTTTCATAGAAAATACATCCTCAAAGAATGTAGCTTCTCGAAGCTCAACAATAGAGTTTACATCTATGTCAGATATCTCAAACTTAATTACTAAGAACTTGTAGGCATAGTTGTTCTCTACATAACTCTAAAAGACAACATCTACGATTTTAGAACCCAGCTTCTTCCTGTTGTGCTCTAGGACAAGTACCTTTGCAAGGTACCCCTACACTTTAAGATATTTCAAGCTAGATTTCCTATTTCTCAAGAGTTCAAAAGGGCTACTGTCCTTATGCTTATGAGGAACTCTATTCAGAATATGACAAGCCGTATTCAGAGCATCCCCCTACATATAGGTAGGTAATCTAGAACTCCCAAGTAGAGCATTTATCATGTCAGTTAGGGTTTTATTCTTCCTTTCTACAATCCCATTAGATTGAGAAAAATATGAAGCGGTAAACATATGAATTATGCCAACAGATTTGCAATATTCATCAAGTTTGTTAGAGGTATATTCTCCCCCTCTATCAGACCTCAATCTTTTAAGTTTTCTACCCGTTTGTGTTTCTGCTTCATTCTTAAAAATAAAAAACTTATCAAAAGCTCCATCTTTTGATTTTAGCAGATACACATAACAATATTTAGCGTTATTATCTATAAAAGTGATACCATACTTTTTATGATTTCTGGTTAATATTCCATTAAATTCACAGATATCTGTGTGCACCAGATCCAATATTTCAGAATCTCTAACAATCATATGGAATGATTTTCTACATTGTTTTACTTGCACACAAATCTCACATTTTTTAGTTTTATCTATGAAATATTCAGGAATCATCTTCAAGTTCATCATATGTTTTATAGAATTAAAATTCGCATGATCCAATCTATTATGCCACAAATCAGATGATTCTATGTTATAAGCAACATTAGATAATAAAACAAAAGAAACAACATTCTCTAATTTATTACTACAAACATGTTCAACACGATGTTTAAACAAACCATCAACTAAATATCCATTGCCAATAAAGGTTCCAGAATGTAAAATAACAACTTTATTACATTTAAAATTAAATTCATAACCCTCTCTAACTAGACATGATCTACTTAAAATATTTCTTCTAACTACAAGCACATGGTGCACTCTATGTAGAGAAAGAACTCATCATGAAGGAAACTCCAGATCCACGCATCCAATTTCCAACACCTTTGCAGCAGTGGAGTTGCTCATAGTCACGGATCTACCTTCAGCAGCCTGGTATGAGACAAAGACAGACTTATCAGCACAAACATGCATATTAGCCCCAGTGTCAAGCAACCACTCAGTTGACTCATAAGCAAGATAGATTTGGGGGTTAATAGAGACATACTCAGTGTTGGTACCAACGACCTCAGTCACCATGTTGACTTGAGGAGTGTCATCTGTGGTCCCATGAGCTTTGGCCTTCTTGGAAGGACATTCCTTAGCCTAGTGCACAACCTGTCCATAGTTTTAGTACGGTTTGCTCTTTGTCTTCTTCTGGATTTTGGCCTTAGGTTTAAATTGGTTTTTCATTGCAGGTTTCGATTTTTGTCATTTGCCTTTAAAAGATCTAGTCATCATATTCACTTTAGGTTGTTTAGTTAGCATCATAACTTGTTTCTGACTCCTATGCTTTTCCTTGATGGCTATGACTACCATAAGATCATCCAGGGAGATCTTTCCTCTATGGTGCTTGAGAGACATACCAAAGTCTACCCAAGACTTAGAAAATTTTTTCACGATGGTCATAACTTGAAACTTCTCCGAAAGTTTCATATCAGTCTCAGCCAAACTGTGAAGCAACAACAAAAACTCGTGTGCCTGTTCAGTGATCGACTTGCCCTCAATCATCTGATATTTCAGAAACTTGGCAACTGAGTACTTTTCAAGACCTTGGTCTTCAGTATTGTACTGTTTGTCAAGTTGATCCCATAAGGCTTTAGCAGTGGTAGACAAAGAACAATATACATCAAACAAGGTGTTGGACAAAGCCAACATAATGCAATCATGACATATATCGTCCTTCTCTGTCCACTCTACAACAACATTAACCACAATAGAATCAAGGTCAGTCTCAGAAACAGAAGGGCATTCGAGTTTTAGAACAGATAACAGACCTATAGTCGTGAACTAGATTTTCATGTGTTGTTGTCAACGCTTGAAATTCTGATCGACAAATTTTTTAGGCATACCAGACATGTCCACTTTTGATACAAAACTAGATGAAGTCGACATGCTTAGATTCTTCTCTAAGACTGTTGGATCAAATTTCAGATCAAATAGTTTCACAATCAACATCATAATAGAATTTAGAATGGTTATCAACATGATAATCATGATTAACAATCGATCAAAACATAAACAGGGAGCAAACATGTCGATTTCCATATTATACCAAAATCTAGACAAATGCAAATGTCCATACAGATGCATAGAACATAATAAAAATAACAGTAACATGTTAGTATTATGTAACAGGCTAAGACGTATAAAAGTACTCCCATTAGACAAGAATTTCTCCCACATACAGTGCAAATAGGGTCCGGCGGCCTTCCCCCAGGATACAATAGCCTCGATGATCCAGATTGATGCACTTCGGTGGTAGATCATCCTTCGAAGACAATCTTTCTGAATTGTTGTTGCAGAAAACCCCTTTCTGAAAAACGCAGAAGAGAGAGAGAGATAGCAGCAGGGAGAGAGAGAACGAAGTTCACAAGAGTCAGGCGACTTTGTATGTCTGTAACCCTAGCCCTAACCACATTTTATAACCCATGAACGGCTACAAAATGTGGAAGAACCCCGTTACAGAATACGAGGGGGTCATGACCCAATAACGGATCGATCCATTATCCATCCCTCTTAACCCATTATTTAATCCAAATAAAAAACAGAAATCTAGGAGAAAAAGATCATTGAACTTAAATGGATATGGCCCTAAAGGGCCAATTACCCGAGCCCAAGCTTGGTGCGGTGGGCGGGCGGGTGCGTGTGTGTGGTAGCCATCCCAATCCCTTGTTCTTTGGAACAAGTGTTAGAATCTCCATGTAGGTTATATAAAGCCTATAATTTTCTTGAGATTCTTCAATATGGGACTATTCCACATCATCAAAGTCCAAACACACTCCATAAAGAAGTGGTCCTCATTGTTTTTTCTTTATTTGAATTCTTTCTTTTCCTCTTCCTACACCCAACAGTTTTGACCCCGTGAATGTGTTTCACATGATTAACATTCTTAGACAACTTTCTCATGTTTGTTTTTTAGTTGTGGTTTTTGGATTGTAATTCTCATTTCCACTTGTGATTCACATTCTTACATTTGTCTGATTTTAGGTAATAAAAAAACTTTCACAAGCCTTTAAATTGGATCAAATTCGGATTTACCCATCTTATTTTCAGATCCAGATCAGATCCGTGTCAACATTTTAAAATGGACCTTTATTTCGATTCAGATATGATCTGAAGCATTTGCACTTTGAAGCAGATTTTGTTTGATTTGGATCTGATCCAATTGGTTTGTATATTTTTTGAATGTTAAAACCTTGTTCTGGTACTCTTTGACGCATCCAGTATCACTCAACAGATCCGATGAGTAGGCTTCCCCTTCAACCCTTCTTTCCGGTTGAAAACCAACCAAGAAAAAGAAGGGGGGCTTGCCGACAGGCCCCTTTTCAGTTTGCAGGCTTCCCCCTCAACCTTCTTTCCAGCTTCAACAGAAAAAAGAAGGAAAACAAAAAGCAAAAAGAATAAGGTTGCTGGAAACCAATTCCCCTCACCTCCTCCTCCTTTCTGGCTTCAGTATTGGCATTCTATTTGAACTTCCAATCGGTGATTAAGACATGTTTTAAAACGGGCCATTTGGGATGTGCAAGCAGATCAGATACGTTGGATACCCAATCTGAATCCTGCACATGAAATCAAGATTTGGATTCATCAGGTAAGATCTGAATGGCATTTGGATTGGACTCTTATTTTTCTTAATTGAATCAGTTTGGGATTTGGGTTGGATCTAAATAATTCAGATTCAGATCAAAATCTCGCCTGGTTGCACATTTTTTTTTTTATGCAAGCAGCATGTTCAGATCTAGATTCAATATTATGTCATTGAATCTTTTTGGACACAGACTCCAATTCAGAACAAATGCAAGAAATTTGGATTCAAATTTGAATCATGCACAATCTGGCCCGCATCCAATCCATTTGCAGCACTGCAGCCACGAGTCCGGATCGGGTGCAATATGATTGCACAAAATTTTGTGCATTAAGCACTCCATCCCCTCCATCAGATTTTGGGTCCCACACCTAACAGGCCCTGTCCCCAAGATGGAGGGTGATCAGGTGTTTAATGCACAAATATTTGTGCAATCATATTGCACCTGATCTTTTCACTGCAGTCAGTCAATTCCCATGTTCACATGGCAAAAAATTTATCCATTTTTAGACTGCCAAAGATGCCTTAGGAGGGCGTTGCTTGTCTGAAACCGAAACTTTTGGGGCACCAAGGGCAAACAAATCCTAGAGTAGGAATAAGCCATGTCTTAGATCCATTATTATCCATTTTTTATCTTATTAGTTTAATTTAGCTTTTTTCTTTTCTTTAGAGTATTTTGAGCTTTTTCTTGTCCATTTGTTTGGTCTTATACTGTTTTGCATGAAAACACTGTTCCGTTTTTTGGGTTTTGGGTTTTATAGATACGAATCCTCTCTCAAAGTTTCATGCAAACAGCCGTGCACTAAGTCACAAAGGACCAGCTTTTTTCTTTACCTCTTGATTGGAGGAGAACAATCCAAATTAAAAAATTATTATACCTACAACCTTCAAAAAACAATAAAAAAAGTGATATATTGAAAAAAATCGAGGAAAATCTTTCATTTCTGCAAACATTTGCATACAGTAGTTAATACGAAGCTGGTCCTTTGTGACAGAGTGCACGGCTGTGTACCTTCTACTGAGGCCACATGTGAGGTTGTGAAATATCATAGCTCTTAACTCTAAAACCTGAATCCAAATACAAAAATGAGGACTGCCCCTACCAAGCACAAGCTTGGAATCCAAGGCTCGAAGACCATCAGGTTGCCATCAATCTTCTATGTACTCTTTCTACCAGAGGTCATGAAATCAAAGTTGACAACTCTTGTACATGGAAAAGGACAAAAATGTGCCATCACATTGAAGCCTCTCAGTATACACTTTCCCAAAAAGATGAAACCGACATAAAGTACATTGTGTCCAAATCAAGAGAGGACAAAGGCATCTTATTATCAAGAATACAACTGTATGAAAGCCTGTCCAAGCCTGTCCATGGACCATCCTATTGAAATTTCTAATTTTTTTCAGCAAGCATTGATGGGACTGATGCATGGAGGTGCGCAACAAAAGTACTTTCTTAGAAGCAATAGTTGCCTTAGAGGTTAGTGATCAACCCCACTTTTGAGATAAAACCAAGTCTACACTTCACATGCACTGCTGGTTACTTCTTGCACTGTGTAGATAGGCCACCATGACACGGTGACCCTTTGAAAAGCTTCTCAAAAGAAAAGAGGGAGAGAGAAAGAGAGTGCAAGAAGAGAAAGTTTGCATATTTCAGACTTGTGGCAGCTGAGGTTTATATAGACTTAGTTTGCATGGGTTCATAAAGACCCGTTAAAGTCCAAAAGAGCTGCATACACCCATTATGATCCGAACCAGTGTTTGTGCCCACCAACGAGCAGTCAATAACTTTTCAACGATCTTGGACACAATGGGGATAGCCATTAAGGCTAGGTGTTGCCCTTCAGTAAGGTCACAAATGACCTTTGGCCGCCTTAGTCAATCATAAAAAAAATATATAAATAAATGATCTTATTAAGTGATATTATGAGGTACAAATTTGTTCAAAAAAATAATAAAAAGATTAGTAAAAGTCAAATCATGACCAAAACCAGATCAAATTAAATTGAACTGAATTGTCCAAAGTCAAAATCGAAACCAAATCTAAATCTGAATCCAAGTCGAAAGTAGGTTTAAAGTTTAATTGACAAACCTAAGATCTAAGCCCCTTCAGGGCCTTGCCCTCTAAGCCAACTCTTCACATTTTAAAATCAAAGTGAATTTCAGGGATGATCAATGTGGCACTAAACATTTTCATAAAATGGGTTTTTTCCTTTCAAAATATTTTTTCAAAAAAACTAGGAAAAGAAGAAGATATTTTGCCAAAGACTTTGGTTTAAAAAATGATATAATTTTGAGTCAAATACTAACACATCCTTCAGATAGCATCATATATCATAGACAATGCAATCTCAACAATGTGTTGATGTATGCACTTTGCAACATTATTTTGTTGAGATGCCTTTGGATAGCTCAACTCATGCACAATACCATTTTTGTATAAGAATTGAGTAAATTCATTTGACAAGTATTCACCACCATCATTATTTCATAGGAACAAAAGTTTTCGATAAAAATAAATGTCAATGTAGGATTTAAATCCCAAATAATTTGATCTTTAGACTTTAGAAAATAGATCCATGTGCAATTGAAATAAACAACAAAGACAACATAATACTTTGATTTAGAAAAAAACATAATTGTAGCTGGACTGATTCAAACAAAAAATGAATCTCTTTTACACGATATACTAAAGGAAAGTTCATGATTTTTACAAACTTTGCAACTTAAATAGAAAGATGAACTAACCTTATTTTTTTTACATCAATAAGGCCTTTATTACATAAAATGTCAAGAAAACTAAAATTGTACTTACACATCCCATGATGCCAAATGTCACGTTCTTTATTGACTTACTTTCTTTCTTACCAGAACAATAAGAATGAAGACAAACATGATGAGGACAACAAAGATGATGATGGATCTTCATTTAAGATCTAGAGATTCTCACATTTTTTCTCCTATGTGAGCATCAACTTCATGTGAAGGCCCTTCACAAAAATAGAAAAAAGAAGAAAACTGAAATAAGATTCTTTTGGATGTTTGCAACCAAAAAAATATTAGAAAGACAAAGAGGATCATGACTAGTAAAAACAATGACTGTCCCAACATGAGTCATGAAGTGATGTTTACCATCACCTTTGACAATATTACCAAGACTAAGATATGTTTTATTACAAAAGAGCTAGCCTAGATTACTTGTTATATGATGCATTGCCCCTCAATCCATGAACCATAAATTTTGGAAAGATAAAATGTTGTTCATTCACAGACTGCATACTAGACAATTCCCATGGTTTCCAATAGAATTATGTTATAAGTTAAGCTGCCCCAAAGTAGCATTGAGGGTGTCCAAATCTTGGGAACCAACCACTAATGGAGAACAAGATTGCACATAATTTTATAGCATACTTACTCGAGGAGGAACTACTGCCAAAGCATGAAAATAAGTTGGTATGGGCACATGCAATGGCTGATATGTAAGAACATACCTTCAATAACAATTCAAACATGTATGTCCCTTCTCTCCCACACATTTGACATATAATATTTTCTTATTTAGTAGACGATAGTGTAGGCAAATACCTGCCCTATGACCACCACATGTAGATTGTCCACAAACTCTTTGATAAGAGGCATCATTATAAGAGTTAGCAACAATCATGACCTAATGATTAACTTTATCCGAAGACAAAATGTTTGGCCTTATATTCCAAGAGAGTAATATGCAACTCATTAAACTTGACAGTAGGATCATATTAGCAAACATGACAACAAACATGTATTCACTATTCGAGCCTTTCATAGTCCTCATACATATATCTCCATCTAATAGAAATGATGAGGAAAAGAGGAGAAAAAGAATAGGAAAAGAGGGATAGGGAGAAAAGAGTGGGAAAAGAAGAGCGGGTGCAATGTTGAGAAGGCCAAAAATGAGGTGGAAAAAAAGAAATGGGAAAAAGAGAAGCATGAGAAAAAAAAAACAAAAAAACAGGGTGAGAGGTTGTGATGGCTCTTCCCCTCCAACCGTCTCTTTTTCTTTTTGGTGAAAATGTGAATCAATGATGGTTTAGGCTATCACCGTTGTATTTTTCTTATGACGGACCCCAGCAGGTCATCACTACATTGTATAGTTGTAGTGTATGTAAGAAAAAACATTAGAAAGAAACAAGGAAGAAGGCCTTGAAGCCAAAGTACTCCCAACAACTCATCTAGGGCTGGTGTTGATGTAGTGCATCTAGAAGACATATTTGAGGAAGATGTATCATTAAATCCAAATACACAAACCCAATCCATCACAAACCTACAATAAAAAACATTTATATTTTGGTATATTTTTGCACTTTTGGATACATTGAACATTAATTTTTATCTAGAAAATTATTCTATTGAATTTAAGAATTATTTTTTATTTTTTAGTTAGAATTAGGAATTTTTTATTTCTAAATTAATCCATTAGATCTGAATCTAGATCCAGTAGCTCGTTATGATCTAATTAGGGACACTAGAGGGTGTATGAGGTTATAGGATAGATTTTATTTTTACTTTAAAATTATTAAACGTAGTGGGAGGCCCAAATCCAACTATTGGGCCCAAAAGAGTCCTCATTGGATAGAAAATAGTTGTTGAACCCAACCCAACCTTTTGGTTAAGGTTGTGTGGCTATTCAAAATATCTCTTTTTCTTCCCTTTTGGGTTTTAATAAAGGAGAACCCTAAAAATGTAAAAAGTAGTCTTCATCTTCATTTTTCCATTGTGTTATGAAGAAAACTCCATTGAAATGAATGTGTGAGGCGTAGAGTTGCCCCTTCCCACCTTCACTCTTGGTGGCTGCCTGAAGGTGAGAGCTACCTACCATCCTCGGTCGAACCTGTAGCATTTATATGTTGTTGAAGCGAAGAACATAGGAACTAATTGGCCAACGAATGAGTCACTGGAGCTAAGCCATCCCTTTCCTCCTTAAACATTTTTGTTTTATTTTTTATGAATGTGTCACTTATTTGTGAGCTGAATGTTGTTTTATTTAAACCTTATTTTATGCTAAACTGAATGAAAAATCTAAATTTGAGTTTTGTATAACATTGAGAACTTAGTGTAAAACCCATAAAATTTTGATAATTATTGAAATAAATAAATGATAAAATTCTTTAAAATAAATATGATAGTATGATATGGATTTGATTCAAATGGATCTTGAATCCGAATAAGATCAAATGAATCCAGTAATTGGATTCAGTTTGAATGAGTGAATTAGGATCCTTGATGGTTCTGAAATCCAATTAGAATTCAATTGGATCACAATGGATCCAAATATGGTTGAATCTCAATCAAGATTCAAAAATCTAGTTAGAGAGTTCAGAAGATCTAAAGTATATTTTAGATCCAACTTAAATTTGAGATCTGTTCGAAAACCCATTCGTATATAAATAAATTAACGAAGACCAATAATGCAACAAGAGATGAGGTGGTGTTGTGGTGAGGTGTATTGCCTAGTTGTGAGGCAACCTGAGTTTGAATCCCATAAACTACACTTACACGGTTTTAATAAAAAGACACAATTTTCCTTTTTGACAAAAACGCCAAATGTCTAAACGTGTTTAAGTAAATTAAGTAAGACATGATTTGCAACTAAATGAAAGATAGTGCATTGGAGAGTTTCATTGCCTCTTTGGGGTAATGACTCAAGTTCAAATCCCTCCATGCACAAGGGTTTTGTGGAAATACATTACAAAAATGACATTTTTGTAATTTATTTTTATTTATCATGAATTCCGTATTTAATAATAGGATCACACGTTTTAAGGCAATGGGCTGGCTAAAAATCCCAAATGGGAAACCCAGCTAAAAGCATTGATATGTAAATCTCAATTTTTTGGAAAAACATTCCTTAGTTAGAAGTTTTCTCATAAAAGCTAAGGATAAAGTCCAAAAGGGGGTTAAGATAATATTTTAAGAAAGAATGGAAAGGGGGAAAAAATGCTATTGGGGGAAATTTATTAATTTTTTCTTCCATTTCCCACTAATTCCAAGGGGGGATTCAAATGGTGGCCATTTACATGTATATTTTATACCCTAACCACCTTCTACACGTTTGCTTTTTCTTTTAACTTTTGTAAGAAGACGTCAATTAAGAAAGGGGGTTGGCAGCCCTCTCCCATACCTTATGAGGTCATTAATAAATTAGGAATAATTTTATGAAGGAGGTTTCAATTAGAAAACTTCCAAATTCTTTTGAATTTCCACCTTAAGTGAAAATTGTTCCAGCACTCTCCTCTCCCATCTCTTCCCTCACCTTTGCCATTCTCTTCCTCATTCGTGGGTTAAACTCTAGAGGAAAACGTGCAGTTGGGAGGAGTACAACCGTTCATTGACCCAACCATAATTTCAGGCGGGTTCAAAGACACTCTTGTCAAGAGGTAGGAGCATATTTTCTCTATGTGTGTGTGCAGTGACGTGGGGCACGTGTATGCATTTGGCCTCACAAATATATGTACCATGATACATATATTTCAGCGAGTAGCCATGTAGAGAAACAAATCTACATTTCTACATATATAATTATAAATCCATGTATTCATTTGGATCTTAGTGTTTTTTTTGTAATTTTCTTGAGCATGCATGTACCAAAAATGCTGGTGATCGACGTGCATAATAATTCTATTAAATATGTGAAGCAATCTGCATTTGTTTGAGCATGCATATACCAAAAAACTAAAAAAAATGTTGGTTATGGGTTTGCATTTACTATGTGAGGGTACATTTCTGAACAATTGCACATATTTAATTACTTGATTTGCACACACACTACCTGGAGATCACTTGTTACAACATATAGCTGCCCTATGTATTTGTTGCACCACGTTTTAGCTATATGTGAAACCTGTCTGATCACGTGATATTCACATGCTACCTTGAAATAATATAATCTAGTACATAAATGATTTTATTATATAGATTTATATTATATATATATATATATATATATATATATATATATATATATATATATATAGGAACTGGTGTTGATCACTCAATCGATCCAACACCTAGTGGAAACATCTACTTATTTCTGCATCAGTTCTTGATATGTGAAACTATAAGCCAAATTCACTTGATTAATACTCTTTTCTTTGCATCACATATTAAAAAATTTATAAGCAGTTGACATACTACCATTCAAGCATATGAATGCATAAGTCTGGTTGCAAGTAAATTTGGTTGATTCGGGGATGGATTGGGGCCAACATAAGCCCATTTCGTAATTTCCCCTTTTGCTGCCATATTGGTGATCAGATCTGACCATGGTGATTGGTCTTATCCAGTCTCACGCAGGCTAGCTTGAACCTAGCGGTAGTGTGTACGGCAAGGAACGATGCACCTTGCTGATGCTGCAACTATGGTTAGCATGGTAATGCGATAGACTAGAGTCTGTCAGACTCCAGCCTGTTGTTGCAATTGCATATGGCTGAGCATTGTTGGTTGGGGTCACTTTGACCTCAGCTGTGGCATACGACACCTAGTGTTGGGTCACTAAAAATTTGAAAATACAATGGCATGATGGGAAGAAAAAAAAATGGTTCCATCTAGATTGAATTATTAGAAAAAAAACTAATACAACGAAATAAAGATGCTTAGGGGCAGATTGAGTGGGGCGATTTTGCCTTGGTTCTCAGGTGGCTTGGTGATTGTTGAACCCAGCTGGTTTAGGCTGCGGTGCTTGGCATGATCATAGTCGTCGCTGCCACACTGTAGTGCACATGTCTATGCAGCTTGTCTTAAAAAAAGAAAAAAGGAGAGAGAAACTTTGGTTATTCGCTTATGAAAAAGGAATGTTATATGATTATGAACATGGCCTATGAATGAAATATCATCGACAAAGTTGGGTTTCACAATTAATTGGCATATGGTTGACATGTGAATGTCGCGACCATTGTTCAATGCATGGTGGTGTATTGATAAAAGCATATATTGGTGTTGCACAGTTAGAAAAAATTTATAGGGGCATTGTTGAGGTGAAAAGCTCAAAAAAGAAAATTAACTTACGGTTCCGCAAGAACCTCGGTAGTGTCATATGGGCACTTAGGTAATGTTGTACTTAAGACAAGCCAGGTGATGGTATGATCAGTGAAGTATGATACATATACTCTAATGCGGAAACGAAAATTTAAAACAATGCAAGTACAGGTACTTGGCTCAGACTTGAGCCAAAATTTTGGGAATTTTGTTGGTGCCTGTGGTGCACTGGGTTGGTAATGTGCATGCACTTGATCACCCCGAGTGTGGGTTTAGGATTTTGAAAATCCCTTGTGGTGCAATGACTTGCATAAAAGAAATAAACAAGATTTAATATATGCACATATAACCTAAACTGCAAGATTCTGGGTATACCTGAAAGACGATATATGTTACCAGTTTTTCGAGATTCTGGGTATACCTGAAAATGACATATGTTACTGGTTTCTCAGGGTTTTGGGTACACCTGAAAGATGATGTATGTTACCAGACCCGTGTTCTACCTTGGAGAGGGTAGATGGTACAAGCTCTGTGAGACAAATTTGTTTTTGTGAGAGCGAAGCGTCTCACCCAGTCCCCAGTCCTCAAAGTTAGGGGGGGCAGGACTACCAATGCATCCTAGGTGGTACATCCAAGTCTTCTGCAAAAGTTTTCATGGTGCATCCAAATTCTAGTTCTAGCCTCTGAGGAGTACTCTCTCGGTCGTGAACCATCCTCTTTGGATATCTGTACGGCTAGTTATACGGGGTATTAATTTGAAAAGCATAATAAACCCTCGTATGGTTTCAGTACGCTACGATGTTGAATGCCTGTGCATACTCACGGGTTAATTAACAAGAAAAACATAAAGTCAAAACACATTTGAGATTCTTCAAGTACACATACAATATTTGATGTTGCATTTGTTATAATTTGACTATGATTTATTCATGTGATGCATAGCTTAGTAATGCTTTCCTTTACAATCAAAATTGTTATAACATAAATCTGGTTTATTCATAGGATGTGTCGCTCATTAATGTATTTTCTTGATGTATTAAATCGTGAAATGTTTGTATTTGATGAACTGTACATTCAGAACTTGTTTGAATTTTTGGCATTTCTGATATCAAGGTGTTGCACATATACTTGTACACATGACACTGAGCACATTCATATTGATATTATGCTTCTTACTCAGACGGGGTGTAGTCTGACCCTATCTGAATTATTATTTTTTAGGAAACAGATAAAGATATCGGGGCAATTGCGGTCGTTGCTACAGACAGTGCCATGAGACCATATCTTTCGTGGATGTCTTGTGGAACTCTGACTTTAAATTCATTAATTTAATAAATTCATTAAGTTATAATTATGACTTGTAAAATTCTACGACAAGAGTTTAATTTGCCTAATGTTATTGAGTTTGTGCTATCACTTGTAACCTGTCCAAATAAATCGACTAAGGAATTAATAAGACATTTCCGCTATTGTTTTAGAAAAAAAAATATTCCAAAATTTTTGAGTTAAATATTTGGGGCGTTGCAATTATGATAGCAGAGCAGGACAAGAACATATGGTTCATGGCCTTCCAGCAACTTTGCAAGAGCCCTGTAAGTATATAGTATTTGATTATTATGTGAAAATCAAGAACCTAGATATATTACTAGGAACATCATTTGATATACGTTGTGATCAAGATAAGCGAGAGAGGTATATTATTTTGTTGTTCGAGTAGATGGCTTGAGGAGCTAGGTGTGATGATCTCCTTGATTCACTAAACAACCTAACTAAGGTTGTGACACAAGCAACCACAATGTCAAGGATGAATAACGAAGAATCTTTAAATAGTGAACTAAAATAAATATATAATTCAAGAATTTTTACTATTTATGTTCTTTGAAAATAAAGGTGAATATTTGGAATTGAATTTTAATTGGATGATTATAAGTCTTAACACTTAGATTTGACTAATTTAAATTCTTATAATCTTATGCATTGATATCTAAGATTTGTTGGATGCAGACTTCACTAAAAAATAAAATTGATCCTGAATATAACACTAGACTTTAATTGAATCCTATCAGGAATATAGGATCTGACGAATCAAGATTCGATACACGTTGAACATTGAATAATATCTTATCTAATTGATATATATCACTTCCTATTAAATAAAGGCTATGCCATTATGGATTCAGAAAGGGATTTTATATATCCTGAATAGGACTCTACATACTCTAAACGAGACACGATGTTCAAATTTTAAAGTTTTCATTTGGAATAACACACATGCTATGATCCCTTGTATAGTGATAAGGATACCACTTGGATGAGCATTATAAGATTTTGCATAAGGCATAAATGAGAACAATATTTATTAAAAAGGGACATGCTTCTCTTCTCATAGTGTTATAACTAATGAATAATAATAAGAATAATAATAATAATAATAATATATAATAAAACACATAGATTGGATCTATGAAATTACTTGAGAGATTTTCATTGGATAACATACGAGGAAAAACCAAAATTTTAAAATACAAGAAAGATACTCCAGTCTAGTTGTTTAGTCTAGGTAACAAATTTCGAGGATGAAATTCCTTTTTAGGGGGAATTGATATAAAACCCATAAAATTTTGGTAATTATCAAAATAAATAAATGATAAAATTCTTCAAAATAAATACAATAGTATGATATGGATTTGATTCAAATGGATCTTGAATCCAAATAAGATTAAATGAATCCAGTAATTGGATTCGGTTTGGGCGAGTGGATTCGAATCCTTGATGGTTTCAAAATCCAACTAGAAATCAATTGGATCTCAATGGATCCAAATATGATCGAATCTCAAACAAGATTTAAAAATTTAGTTAGAGAGTTCAGAAGATCTAAAGTATATTTCAGACTCAACTCGAATTTGAGATCCGTTCGAAAACCCATTCGTATATAAATGAATTAACAAAGACCAATAACGCAACAAGAGATGAGGTGGTATTGTGGTGTGGTGTATTGCCTAGTTGTGAGGCAACCTGAGTTCGAATCTCATGAACTACACTTACACGGTTTTAATAAAAAGACAATTTTCCTTTTTGACTAAAACGCCAAATGTCTAAACGTGTTTAAGTAAATTAAGTAAGACATGATTTGCAACTAAATGAAAGTTAGTGCATTGGAGTGTTTCATTGCCTCTTTGGGGTAAGGACTCAAGTTCAAATCCCTCCATGCACAAGGGTTTTGTGGAAATACATTACAAAAATGACATTTTTGTAATTTCTTTTTATTTATCATAAATTCCGTATTTAATAATAGGATCACACGTTTTAAGGCAATGGCCTGGCTAAAAATCCCAAATGGGAAACCCAGCTAAAAGCATTGATATGTAAATCTCAAAATTTTTGAAAAACATTCCTTAGTTAGAGGTTTTCTCATAAAAGCTAAGGATAAAGTCCAAAAAGGGGTTAAGATAATATTTTAAGAAAGAATGGAAAGGTGAAAAAAAAATGCTATTGGGGGAAATTTATTAATTTCCTCTTCCATTTCCCACGAATTCCATGGGGAAATTCAAATGGTGACCATTTACATGTATATTTTATACACTAACCACCTTCTACATGTTTGCTTTTTCTTTTCCTTTTTTGTAAGAAGACATCAATTAAGAAAGGGGGTTGGTAGCCCTCTCCCATACCTTATGAGGTCATTAATAAATTAGGAATAATTTTATGAAGGAGGTTTTAATTAGAAAACTTCCAAATTCTTTTGAATTTCCACCTTAAGTGAAAATTGTTTCAGGACTCTCCTCTCCCATCTCTTCCCTCACATTTGCCATTCTCTTCCTCATTCGTGGGTTAAACTCCAGAGGAAAACATGCAGCTAGGAGGAGTACGATTGTCCATTGACCCAACCATAATTTCAGGTAGGTTCGAAGACATTCTCGTCAAGAGGTAGGAGCATAACTTCTCTATGTGTGTGTGCAGTGACGTGGGGCGCATGTATGAATTTGGCCTCGCAAATATATGTACCATGATACATATATTTCAGCGAGTAGCCATGTATAGAAACAAATCTGCATTTCTACAGATATAATTATAAATCCATGTATTCATTTGAATCTTAGTGGTTTTTCTGAATTTTTCCTGAGCATGCATGTACCAAAAATGCTAGTGATCGACATGCATAATAATTCTATTAAATATGTGAAGCAATCTGCATTTGTTTCAGCATGCATATACCAAAAACCTAAAAAAAAAATGTTGGTTCTGGGTCTGCATTTACTATGTGAGGGTACTTGTCTGAACAATTGCACATATTTAATTACTTGATTTGCACATACACTACCTAAAGATCACTTGTTACAGCATATAGCAGCCCTATGTATTTGTTGTACCACGTTTTAGCTATATGTGAAACCTGTCTGATCATGTGATATTCATATACTACCTTGAAATAATATAATCTAGTACATAAATGATTTTATTATATAGATCTGTATCATATATATATATATGTATATATATATATATAGGAGTTGGTGTTGATCACTCGATCGATCCAACACCTAGTAGAAACATCTACTTATTTTTGTATCAGGTCTTGATATGTGAAACTATGAGCCAAATTCACTTGATTAATCCAACATTTATATCTTGATCTTATACCTCTTTTCTTTGCATCACATATTCAAAAATTTGTAAGCAGTTGACACACTACCATTCAAGTATATGAATGCATAAGTCTGGTTGCAAGTAAATTTGGTTGATTCAGAAAAGGATTGGGGCCAACATAACCCCAGATCATAATTTCCCCTTTTGCTACCATATTGGTGATCAGACCTGACCATGGTGATCGGTCTGATCCAGTCTCACGCACGCTGGCTTGAACCTAGTGGTAGTGGGTACGACAGGGAACGATGCACCTTGCTGATGCTGCAGCTATGGTTAGCATGGTAGTGTGGTAGACTGGAGTCAGTCACACTCCATCCTGTTGTTGCAATTGCATATGGCCGAGGGCCACAGTACACAGCAGGGGTACCTTGCGCCTTGCTGAGCATTGTTGGTTGGGGTCACTTTGACCTCAGCCGTGGCATATGGCACCCAGTGTTGGGCCACTACAAATCTGAAAGTACAATGGTAAGATGGGAAGAAAAAAAAAATTGGTTCCATCTAGATTGAATTATTAGAAAAAAAAACTAATACAACGAAATAAAGATGCTTAGGTGAAGATCGAGTGGGGCAATTTTGCCTTGGTTCTCGGGTGGCTTGGTGATTGTCGAACCCAGCTGGTTTAGGCTGCGGTGCTTGGCATGATAGTAGTCGTCGCTGCCACACTGCACTGCACATGTCTGTGCAGCTCATCTTAAAAAAAGAAAAAAGAGAGAGAAACTTTGGTTATTTGCTTATGAAAAAGAAATGTTATATGATTATGAGCATGCCCTCTAAATGGAACATCATCGACAAAGTTGGGTTTCACCAGTAATTGGAATATGGTCGACATGTGAATGTCACGACCATTGTTCAATGCATGGCGGTGTATTGATAAAAGCATATATTGGTGTTGCATAGTTAGACCAAATTTATAGGGGCACGATTGAGGCGAAAAGCTCAAAAAAGAAAATTAACTTACGGTTCCTTTCAAACCTCGGTAGTGTCGTACGGTCACTTAGGTAATGTTGTACATAAGACATGCCAGGTGATGGTATGATCAGTGAAGTACGATACATATACTCTAATGCGGAAATAAAAATTTAAAACAATGCAAGTACAAGTACTTGGCTCAGACTTGAGCCAAAAATTTGTGAATTTTGTTGGTGCCTATGGTGCACTGGGTTGGTAACGTGCATACACTTGATCACCCCGAGTGTGGGTTTGGGATTTTGGAAATCCCTTGTGTTGCAATGACTTGCACAAAAGAAATAAACAAGATTTAATATATGCACATATAACCTAAACTGCAGGATTCTGGGTATACCTGAAAGACGGTATATGTTACCGGTTTCTCAAAATTCTGGGTATATATGAAAACAGTATATGTTACTGGTTTTCCAGGGTTTTGGGTACACCTGAAAGATGATGTATGTTACCAGACCCATGTTCTACCTTGGAGATGGTAGATGGTACAAGCTTCGTCGGACAAATTTATTTTTATGAGAGTGAGGCGTCTTATCCGGTCCTCAGTTCTCGAAGTTAGGGGGGTTAGGACTACCAATGCATCCTAGGTGATAGATCCAAGTCTTTTTCAAAAGTTTTCAGGGTGCATCCTAATTCTAGTTCTAACCACTGGAGAGTACTCTCTCGGTCATGAACTGTTCCCTTTAGATATTTGTACGGCTAGTCATATGGGGTATTAATTTGAAAAGCATAATAGACCCCCGTATGGTCTCGATCCACTACGATGTTGAATGCTTGTGCGTACCCACAGGATTATTAACGAGAAAAATATAAAGTCAGAACACATTTGAGATTCTTCAAGTACACATACAATACTTGATGTTGCATTTGTTATAATATGATTATGATTTATTCAAGTGATGCATAGCTTAGTAATGCTTTCCTTTACAGTCAAAATTGTTATAACATAAATGTGGTTTATTCATAGGATATGTCGCTCATTAATGTGTTTTCTTGATGTATTAAACCGTGAAATGTTTGTATTTGATGAACTGTACATTCAGAACTTGTTTGAATGTTTGGCATTTCTGATATCAAGGTGTTGCACATATACTTGTACACATGACACTGAGCACATTCATATTGATATTATGCTTCTTACTCAGACGGGGTGTAGTCTGACCCTATCTGAATTATTATTTTTTAGGAAACAGATAAAGATATCGGGGCAATTGCGGTCGTCACTGCAGACAATGCCATGAGACCATATCTTCTGTGGATGTCTTGTGGAACTCTGACTTTAAATTCATTAAGTTATAATTTATGACTTATAAAATTCTAAGACAAGAGTTTAATTCGCCTAATGTTATTGAGTTTGTGCTATCACTTGTAACCTGCCCAAATAAATCGACTGAGAAATTAATAAGACATTTCTGTTGTTGTTTTAGAAAAAAAAATTATTCCAAAATTTTTGAGTTAAATATTTGGGGCGTTACACTTGGCATATATGTGTGGTGGACTGATTATTTGGAAGCAGAGTTATGACAAAATTCATTAACTGCACTCTTGGGTTTGTGTTTAGGTTTTGGGAGTGCTTGGCTGAAAATTCCAAGTGGTTTGTTTTAGATTTTGTTATGTGTTGTCTTGAATCTTATATATTTTGATCCTATTTTGCGTGAATAGTATTTATATTTTGGATTAAATTGAGCCTATTTGTGCATTTAAATACTGTTTGGAAATTGTTTAGGATCTGGTTTATGTTTGTGTTCTTACTGAAATCATTGTAATATTGTTATGCAAAAATATTTTCTTGTGGATGCTAAATCTGTTTGTTCATGACTGATTAGTTTGCTGAATCTGGTGTTATGAGTGTGAGATTAAAATTTCCTGCTATGATTTTTTTATTAACTGGGGTTAAGGTCCCCTACATATTAGTTATGCGAACTGAATTGAATATTTGTCTAATCCAGTTTTTGCATATTGAGAAGTTAAATTATGTTATGTTTTATTATTGAACATAGAAAATCCGTTGATCGATTCATGTTCATCTATTATGGGGATTCATAAATTCTGTTTGAGAAGTTTCCTATGTGAATCTGACACCCATTCTGTTTGGACGTCATTGTTGTCAAACCTGCTTTATTCCCAATCCAATCTGAGAACAATGTTAAGTTGTACCTATTCGAATTAGTTTAAAGTCAAATCTAATTATGTCCTTGGTTGCATATGATTTGAGTTTGCTTTGTTCTGGTGTTTAAACTTTTAGTTGCAAATACCTTTCATCATTGAATGGGACTGCGTATATTTGATGTGCCACAAATCTAGAAGTCCAAATTTGTATATGTCATATTACTTACTGGGTGTTTAGGACATTGGATCATGCATAAATCTATATAGAACTCAACAACCAATACCCTATTAAATAGTGTTTTGGTGTGCTCACCAACTGTTCAGTGAAACGCTCCAATAACCCCTCCGTTGAAGCCATAATCGTACATGTGATGGCGTTGTCCTTTTTGTGTTGATTGACCTCTAGGATTGTTCACATCATCACATACTATCTAGCGTCTTTCCTAATGGGTCACCACTATGGTGTCCTTTAGTGTCCCCGACTGTAGTTGCCATTAGGTTGGTATCATAGTACAACCTACCAAATTTCTTAATTCGATAAGGTCCATGTTACTCGCAAAGCCACGAAAAGGGTGCAGCCTAGATATGGTTATGGAGTTTCCTAAAACTATTCAAGAGATACGTCAACAACGACACTTCAGTCAGCGTCAAATCAATGACATGATGCAGAGAATGAATATATTGGAGTCTCATGTTTTGTGTAAGCAAAACCACAAGCTTCGACACTGATTGGATACCTTGGCACAACAGTCAATGGTTTTGAAAATAAAATGAGCGTGAAGGGATGGTGACATGGAAGAAGCGGTTGATGCCTTTACGGGTTTCATATAGAGGAACCTTTCCATGATTCCCTCAGTGATTCGATCTTCGACGAGGTCAAAGATGATGAGGGTGAATGATGCAGAGCATCCTAAAGATCCGAGCTTTGAAGATGAATTGGATCCAAATTCAATTCTCAAAATTCAATCCAGGATGCAATCTGTGGCAGATCCAATCATGCATGATCATCTATGTCCAATTGGATCTCTGCGTACCCAGATCCGCTTTGAATATCATGTTTCAATTTTTTGGGGATATTTTGTTTTTTCCTCATAAATAGTATTTCTATGTTTGAATCCATTTTATATGTCTGGAATCATTTATACTTTTTATGTATTTTATTTCATGTAATTTTTTTATTTTTTTAGAAGCCGGATTCTACAGATCAGGATAGTTCTGGTGCCTTGTAGGATTCTTTTGTAGCATTAGAGACTATATGAGGAACGCAGGTAGTTTTTATTTTTCGCAATTGTATTTTTCTAATGTGTTTTTGTGCAGGATCCAATTCGCCGCATAATCTGAATCCGGATCTTGATCCATTTTAATGGAGCCCTAGTTGGAGCCATTTGGAGTGGACCATTTTGGTCCTTATTCAAGATTCCAGCCTTGACTAGTCCAAGTCAATAGAGTTGTTGGTCATTTAATAACCCTTGGCCAAAAATAGTCTCTCAAAAAAATCATTTTTTGGATCATGGCTAGGGAAGGTCATTCCATCTTTATGATAGCTCTTTTCTATGCTCCAAGGCCTTTATGAAGTGGTGGTCGACCAAGGTGGAGGGGGCTTTTTCATTTGACAAAAAAAATTGTTTGGTGGCTGGTTAGAGAAAACATTTTTGGTGAAAGAAAGCTCGAGGTTCATTGGTGCGTGGAAGGTGATCTTGAGAAGATCGACCTTGCCGTGTTGTGAAAGCTTGAGATTTGTGGTTGCTGGCTCTCAAAGTGATTGTTCAGGCTGTTGTTCGTGAATCCCCATTGGTGTCGGTTGCTTCCCAATGACATCCATTACCATTTTCATTCCGAATAAAATCGCTGGTTCACTTGTTTCTTCATTTTCAATTTTTTTCATATGTATTTCTCGTTAAATATTTCTTGTAAGCATAGTGACAAAAGTTTAAAATGGCAATTTCTCGGCAGTGAATTTCTTTGGAGATTTTCAACTTTTTGAATATTTTTCAAGTTTTTTTAGCAAAATCTTGAGAAAATTTTTTTAAAAATCTCAAAAAATCAAATAAAATAAACTAATTTAATTTTATATGAAAAAAAGTATAACATTTATTTTCAATCGTGTATGCATTGCACAAACACCTACATTTTGCATACATACAAACAAAGGAATCCTCAACATACAAATCTAAATCAAACACAACCCTAACATGATGGTGGCTTTGCCTTCCCATTTCCAAATCACCCAGTTTACCAACTGCATTAAGAACATTAGCCATGTTTATCTCTTTATAAAATCTCAACCCTCTGTCCTCTCCTCATACCCACTCTGAACAAACCCACCAATCACAGTGTTCCAAGATACCACATTCCTCTCAGGCATTGCAACAAACAATTGGTGGGCATTGTCTTTTGAAGCATGCATTAACAATGTCATTTCATGAATAAACATTTCACTGGGGAATTCCCTCAAACACTTTGTGGGCATTTCCCAAATCACCATATTTTGTAAAGAACTCTAAGAGTATGCTGCATAGGAATGTATCACCAGATTTTGAATGTGTGTGCATAGAGAGAGAGAGAGAGAGAGAGAGAGAGAGAGAGAGAGAGAGAGATGAACTTGGTTGTTGTAGTTGGGTTGTCGTCTCTTAGTGCTCTCACAAGCAGAGCTGCACAACACAGGTTGTTTGTGTTTTTCACAAACAAGTGGGGACTCACATAAGGTTTCAAGCTTAAGAACCATGGGAAAAAAATAGTGTGACAAACAATATCACGATATTATCGCGAGATTTAGTAAATCTCGCGATAATATCGTGAGATTTTGTCACAAAACAAAAATCTCACAAGATTTTGTAAATCTCACAAGATTTAACCGTTTAAAGCGTTTACCGTTTATATCATGTTTTTTTTCGTGAGATTTTCATAAATATCACGATATTTGTCACCATGCTTGTAAGTTATAATAGGGTATGTGTTGTTGTTCGATTGAATGAATATAGGTCTTTCATATTACAAGTTGGTTCTGCTGCTCACAAGAAATATTCAGTTATATCTTTGATATTACATAACTCGGTTTCCTGTCAAAACCCGAATTCTCGAATCCTGAGTTGTCTGGAACAACTTCAAAGAAATGATTATACCGATCTCGATACTGATCATCTTTTGGCGTTCTTTAGCTTCCCAGAAAGCTATGACAATTATCTACAACTTTGTAGTTGAGGCCATTGCATGAATCAGCATTCTGCATTCTTGAAAAGTGTTGTTAAAGTGTTGCACTGACAGGAATCTACTGTCACTTGTTTGGTTTAGAACACACTCGGTGGTGTTTGGTATTTTTTAATTATCTTAAGATTCCTTGCATAAAAGATCAATTTTTTTGATTCTGTGGAAAGCTAGAATTTGGATCTAAAACTTTCATGTTCAAAGTCATTGCTGAATTTTTGTTTAAGTGTCTCAAAAATATCAGTCTTTTACTATTGTCGAATAGTTAGAAATTTAATTTGTTTCATAATATCTCATACAATTTCCAGAATTCAAAAATTTGTAGAGACTCATAGAAAACTCATAAAAATCCAAATCTTAGTTCGTTGGAAAGGTCTGGATCTGACCTATGTTTTTTCAGTTGGTAGTTTTTGAAAAATATACCGTCTGATAGGTCAAAAACTCCTTCAAACAGACTATCCACAGAGTCTAAAAGTCTATCATAGAGTTGTTTGTCCATCCCAGTCTTGAGTTCGTGGAATAAACACCCGCTGATCTGAATTCAGTGATTTTAGATTCATTGGAAAGGCATGTGAATCATGCATAACTTCATTTTAGACTTCCACTATAAAAAAAGAGTGCACAGATCCTGAAAACCCTATTTTCCCAAGTCCTATTTGGACTCATCTTTCTAAAAGCTTCTACGCGTGTCAAGATCCGTTTGGATCTTGGATTGTAGATCGATACTTATCGAGTCTACATCATTTTGGTATCAGAGCGAGGGTTGCCAGATTTCTCAATCTGACATGATTCCCGGTGTAGTGGGAAGTTCAATTTTTTTTTAAGTACCATTCACCATGGTGGGTCGAATGGGCAGTCGATGTGAAAATAACTTTAATAGAGGAAATGATGAACGTGATCATCGTTATGAGGTGAAAGATTTGCAAAGACAACTCACCGAGGCTAATCACCGAGTTGAAGATTTAACTCGTCAAATGGCCGAGAATGTTAGAGTTCATGATCGGTGAGCTAAGCAGAGTCCACACAGTTCTCAAAGAACTTGTGGGACACATTCATATGATTTTGATGAAAACTTCGAGTCACATCAATGAAGTCCAGAGAGAAGAGATAACCTATAGCCTAGGATATCCCATTGGGATTCGGGCTTGTATTTTGATATCCCAGAATTTAAGGAAACTGAAACTCCTGAAGAATTCTTAGATTGGATTAACGAGTCTGTGAAATCCTCAAATTTAAGAAAGTCCCTGAGGATCGACGTATGGGATTAATCTCCCTCAAATTATTGGGTCGAGCTGTAGCCTGGTGGCGACAGCTCAAGCAAACGCGCAGACATCAGGGTCATGCCCCGATTGAGCGTTGGGAGCACATGGAGCAGAAACTCCGTGCTCAATTCCTTCCTTTGAACTATCACCAAGAACTTTATCAGAAATACCAAAGCCTTAAGCAAGGAACTCGTTCGGTAGACCAATACACCAAAGAATTTCATGATCTTGTCGCAAGGAACGACATCCGTGAGAGTGACAAACAACTTGTGTCGAAGTATATTGGAAGACTAAACTTCCAATTGCATGATATGTTGAATTTCGTAGAGTGCTGAACTGTATCTGAGGCACATCAGAAGGCATGCCAATGAGAAAGGTCTACCCAGAGGAAGACCTTAGCTAGGCCTGGTCTTGTGACTAGACCGACAATGCAGGTCCCAACGGTCCCCAATGCAAAAGCTATCCCACCCTACCGTCACCCTAATACGTCCAACCCACCTAGGGTTACGAACCAGAATGGTCCGATAGAAAATTAAGCAAGAACCTCTAGCTTGAGTACCCCCATCAAGTGCTATACTTGTAGAAAACTCGGTCACAAGTCCACTGAATGTCGTGGCAAAGCCTTATTTGTTGAAAGAATTCATGATGAAGAGGATGCTCAATTCAATCCTGAGTTTGATCCCGTTTATGATCTGGAGATTGAATCCATTGAAGAAGAACATGAAGAGGAATCTGTGGATGAGGAAGTGTTGTTGCCTGATAGAGGCAAAGCACTCATCTCTAGGCAGATTTGTTTAGCCCCGCGACAAGAAACGAATGATCGATGGCTAAGAACTCACATCTTTGAGTCTGCTTGTACCATTAATGGGAAAATATGTCAATTTATCATTGACTCTGATTGTTGTGAAAATGTGATATCAATCAAAGCCATGATCAAGTTCAACTTGAGTTGTAAAACCCATTCCCGTCCACATCAGATATCGTGGCTCTAGAAGAGCATCAACGTTTGTGTCGACCAATAGTGTTTGGTCAATTTCTTAATAGGCAACACCTACTTTGATCAAATTTGGTGTGATGTGCTTTCTATGAATGCGAGTCACTTGATGTTAGGAAGACCTTAGCAATATGACAAAAATGTCATACATAATGGCAAGACCACTGTCTATTCCTTTACTTTTGAAGGCAAAAAGATCAAGTTGCTTCCTTCAAAAGATTTGCCTCCATTATCTTCCACCTCATCATTCATTAGACAATCCACTATTTTGGCTGTAGTTCCTTCATCTTCGTCTGTTATCCCTATTTTCCCTCATGATACCCTTAAGATTGTTGCATCTCAAATTAACGGACCCAGTATGTTCATAACGAGGCATGAACTACAGGATTTGTGAAAATCTCATTTTGTCATGAAGGATTCCCTAGTGAACCCTTCTCCTGAATTCGATAGTGATTTTATCATTGAAGTTAATGAGGAATTTGTGAAGGAACCCTCACCTAAATTTGAGGTTCCTATGAGTGTGTTCATTTCTGATCCAGTCTTTAAAGAGATGAATTCAGAACCCACCTTCATTAGAGAGATTGACGAGTTGTCCGATCTTTCTTCACTTTCTGATATAGAAGATCATGAAGAGTTGCCTCACATCATTTTTTACAAACCTTTATTCATGGAGAATCCTGAAGGTTGTCCAAGCTGGTTTAAGGACAACTTCATCTTTGATAATCCACTCTATGGTGATGCTGATGAAGAAGCGTTTGTGTGTGAGGATGTCATCGATGACTTCACACTTATCATTAATAATCTCATTTTTTATGTCAATGTCGAAATTGAAAGGCTCAATTCTAGTATTAGAGAGTCTGTGGAAATCCATGTCAATGAATCCTTAGAAATTAAAAATTCTTTCAGTGAATCATTAGAAAGTTTTGAGCCTCATGTGAACCCTAAATGCAATATGGGTAAAGATAAATTGATGATCATGCACACCCCAAATTTATTTTGGAAATATCATGATTTAATCGATAATATAGACTCTACATTCTTAATAAATCCTCATAGTGAATTATTGCTACATTGTCTTGCTTGTGACTTGCCTTATAATTACCAAAATTTTAGTGCAAATTTTGAAATAATGAAAAGCATGATAAATAAGCAAAATTTATCTGTGATTGACCCAAAATTTGTTACTATCTGCAAAGCGTTGATGCAAGGTAAGGTTATTAAATATAATATTTTACATAATTTTGAGCTTCAATTTCATTGTTCTACCTCTAATTTTTTATAATTTCATTTTTCTCAGCATATTGAATGGCATTGCATCAAATATTATTGTCATTCTTCTAAAGAATCTCTTGCCTTGTTTAATTCTATTCTTATTGCCTTGAACAGTTTCTGCACTGATTATATTTTGAATTATTGCATGTATTATGGAATTGTGCTTGAGCTGAAATAGGCTGTGAGGATGAAGCCTTTCGACCTAGGAGGAATGATGCAAAGCATTCTGAAGATCCGAGCTTTGAAGACGAATTGGATCCAAATCCAATTCCCAAAATCTGATCCAGGATGCGATCTGCGGCAAATCCAATCATACAGGACCATCTGGATTCAATTGGATCTCCGTGTACCCAAATCCGCTTTGAATATCATGTTTCAATTTTTTGGGGATATTTTGTTTTTTCCTCAGAAATGGTATTTCTATGTTTGATTTCATTTTGTATGTCTGAAATCATTTATACTTTTTATGTATTTGATTTCATGTAATTTTTTTATTTTTTTAGGAGTCAGATTCTACGGATCCAGATAGTTCTGGTGCCCTATAGGATTCTTTTGTGGCACTAGAGAGTGTATGTGAAACGTGGGTAGTTTTTATTTTTCACAATTGCATTTTTCTAATGCATTTTTGTGCAGGATCCAATTCGCCGCATAATCTGGATTTGGATCTCGATCTATTTCAATGAAGCCCTAGTTGGCACCATTTGGAGTGGACCATTTTTGTCCTCATTCAAAATTCCAGCCTTGACTAGTCAAAGTTAAAAGGTTGTTGGTCATTTAAGAACCCTTGGCCAAAAATAGCCTCTCAAAAAATTTGTTTTTTGGAGCATGGCTTGGGAAGGTCATTCCATCTTTATTGTGGCTCTTCTCCATGCTCCAAGGCCTTTATGAAGTGGAGGTTGATCAAGGTGGAGGGAGCTTCTTCATTTGACAAAAAAAAATTGTTTGGTGGCTGGTTAGAGAAAATGTTTTTGGTGAAAGAAAGTTTGATGTTCATTGGTGCGTGGAAGGTGATCTTGAGAAGATCGACCTTGTCGTGTTGTGAAAGCTTGAGATTTGTGGTTGTTGGCTCTCAAAGTGATTGTTCAAGCTGCTGTTTGTGAATCCCTATTGGTGTCAGTTGCTTCTCAACGACATCCATTACCATCTTCATTCTGGATAAAATTGTTGGATCATTTGTTCCTTCATTTTCAATTTTTTTTCATATGTGTTTCTCGTTAAATATTGCTTGTGTTGTTGCTCGATTGAATGTGTTGTTGCTCGATTGAATGAATAGAAGTATTTCATGTTACGAATTGGTTCTACTGCTTACAAGAAATATCCAGTTATATCTTTGATATTAGATAACTCGGTTTTTTGTCAAAACCCAAATTCCTAAATCTCGAGTTGTCTGGAATGTCTCTAAAGAAATGATTGTATTGGCCTCGATATTGATCAATTTTCGACGTTTGTTAGCTTTCTGGAAAGATAAGACGATTATCTACAACTTTGTAGTTGAGGCCATTTCATGAATCGGCCTTTTGTACCATTGAAAACTGTTGTTAAAGTGTGAGACTGACAGGAATCCACTATCAGCTGTTTGGTTCAGAATACACCCGATGGTGTTCGGTATTTTTTAATTATCGTAAGATTCCCTGCATGAAAAATCATTTTTTTTTTATTTTGTGAAAAGCTAGAATCTAGATCTAAAACTTTTATGTTCAGAGTCCTAGCTGAATCTTCTTTTAGGTGTCTCAAAAATATCAGTCTTTTACTATTGTCGAATAGTTAAAAATTTAATTCATTTGATGATATCTCATATAATTTCTGGAATTCAAAAATTCGTAAAGGCTCATAGAAAACTCAGAAAAATCCAAATCTTAGTTTGTTGAAAATATCTGAATCTGACCTACGTTTTCTTAGTTGGTGGTTTTCGCAAAATTCACCGTCTGAGGGGTCAAAAACCCCTTCAAACAGACTATTTGCGAAGTCTGGAAGTCTATCATAAAGTTGTTTGTTTGTCTCAGTCTCGAGTCTGTGGAACAGACACTGCTGATTCGAATCCAGTAATTTTAGATTTGTTGGAAAGGTGTGCAAATCACACACAACTTCCCTTTGGACCGTCTCTGTCGAAACAGAGCGCATAGGTCCTGAAAACCCTATTTTCTCGAGTCCTATTTGGACTCATCTTTTTGAAAGCTTTTGCGCATGTCAAGATCGATTTGGATCTTGGATTGTGGATCGGTGCTTACCGAGTCCACATCAGAGAAGTGGTTGTTCATACCACTATGATTTTTGCATATGAGCCTCTTGAGTAACCTTTTCATGAGATCCATGGTGATTCAATCTTTGATGAGAACAAAAATGGTAAGAAAGAAGGGAAGGCTCATATGTCGAGCCACTCATGAGTGATGTAACTCCCTTCTCACCTGGAATTGACTTAAGTATGAGAAATGAGGATGACCTGAATGTGTTTGTCCCTGATTTTGATGATGTTTACCTGATAGATACGAGTCAGCCATGGCAATGTTATAGATCTATAATTCATAATTGCCTTCCAGAGATCTTATTCGTCCCCAACACATGCTTATTCGAGTATGAAGGTAGAAAAGTTATTTTTTGGCCTTCTAGATATCTACCCACTCCATCATTCACACCCAAGCATAACCCAACTAACCCACCTCATGTGCTCTTAGCTAGGCATGTCATGGAAGAACTATTGTCTAAAAGTGTCTGTTGCATGCTATCCATGTTTGTTTTTTGATCACCTGTTGCATTTGCCATATGTCTTTACTTTGAAGAAAAAACGATTTGATGCTACCCTTGATAAGAGCATATTTTTGGCAAATAAATTTTTTAGATTTGTTTTACTTCTTTCATTACACTTGTTTTAAATTATCATGATATATTCTTAGCAAGAAATCATTCCTTTTATCTGTTATGTTAGTTGATAAATTCTTACATCATAAGGTCAAGTTGATGACATTTTTTGTAAAAAAAATCTTTTTTGTATTCCAAAATGTCCTTTGCAATTTAGTCTCTTTGCAGAAGTAAATAGGAAAGATCATTACAGTCATGACAAGATTCATTTCGTCTATTTTTCATACTTTTGGAAGGTCTATAGGTATTTCAATGAAAGTCGACAAAAGATAATCTTTGCACCTAGTGATTTTATTATTTTGATAAGAGTTTCACTTAAGTATGAAAATTTAGTGAGTCATTACATTGTTATACTTAAATTTGTAAAGTTAGTTTACAGGCTGAATGTTTCATCCAAAATATTTATTGCTAAATGTTTTTCTAGGTACTATGGTAATCCAACTAGCATGGCACATGATCTGAGGACGAAGCCTTTTGATGATTAACGTAAATTATACCAAAGAAAAACCCACTTGATTGTTTTAAGTTTGAGAAAGTTAGAATGTCAGTTTTATTTTTTACCTAAGTGTTTATTTGCTTGCCAGACCATACTTGCAAGAAGTCTTTTTCTTCTTTTATCTCTTTGCAAAGCTTATGAGTGGACAAGGTCAATGCAAAGATGTTATACTCACCACCAACATCATCATTTCAATAAATTTCCCTTTTTTCCAGTTTCTGGTGTATGGTGGTGGTTGAATCTCTGCTACATGCACACACTTGTCACAACAACTCTAATTTGTCAAGTTTTTGTGGTGGCCAAATCCCTGTGCACACCAGTCACTGAAGCTCTGATACCATTGTGAGTCTTCTTCTTGTTGAGATATACGCATTGAAGGAGAAAACAAAGAGAAACAAGAGAGAAGATTAAAGGGAATGAGTGAGAAATGGTTTGCTTCAAGGGGGATTCAATTTTCAGTATGTGTATTTTTTTATGCAGATGTCTGGGAACTTATAGTAGTTTTATCCCAGACTTGAATGCCTCTTAAATCCACACGTTTGGGTGTCCTGTAATTTAAAAACAAAATCTATTTTATTTCCAAAACTGTTTTAGAAATACAATTGTTAAGAAACTTTTTGGATATGCCCATGATATGAGCAATCCATGCATTAATGAGATAGAAGGCCCTTCTCTCCCCCTTAACGCATGGTCCCAATGAATATGAGGTGATAGGGCCACCTCAATTGCCATTTCAGGCCAACTGGACAAGCTTGGAATCCATGGCTAGGAGACCATCAGGTTGCTATCAATCTTCTATGTACTCTTCCTACCAGTGGCCATGAAATCAGACTTGACAAGAAAGCCCTACTCTTCTATATGGATGATACAAATGTGCTATGTAATTGAAGCCCCTCAACTTTCATTTTTCCAGAAGATGAAACCGACATCAAGTGTGTTGTGTCTCCATTAAGAGAGGACAAATGCATCTTATTATTAAGAATACAATTGTATGAAAGCCTTTGTCCATGGACCATCCTTCATATACCACCATACATCATCGACAATGTGTTGATGTGCGCACTATGCAACATTATTCTCTTGAGATGTCTTGGGATAGCTCAACTCATTTGTGGTATCATTATTGTGTAGGAATTGAATTAATTCATTTGACCATCACTATTTCGTAGGAACAAAAGTTTTCAAGAAAAAATAGGTGTCTACATAGGATTTAAGTCTTCAAAAATTTCATCTTTAGATTTTAGAAAATAGATCCATGTGCAATTGAAATAAATAACAACGAAGATAACATAATACTTTGATTTAGAAAAAAACATAAATGGGTTTGTACCACAAATATCAAATGCACTGATTCAAACAAAAGTGAATCTCTATTACACGATCTACTAAAGGGAAGTTCAGGATTTTCACGAACTTTGCAACTTAAATAGAATGATGAACTAATCTTATTTTTTGACATCAATAAGGATTTTATTACAAAAAAGATCAAGAAAATTAAAATTGCAGTGACAGAATCGATGATGTCAAATGTCAGGTTCTTTATTGACTTGCTTTCTTGCTTACTAGAACAATGAGAATGAAGACAAACATGATGAGGACAACAAAGATGGTGATGATGAAGCTTCATTTAAGATATAGAGGTTCTTGCATCTTTTCTTCTCAGTGAGCATCCACTTCATGTGAAGGTCCTTCACAAAAACAGTAAAAGGAAGAAAGTTGAAATAAGATTCTTTTAGATGTTAATGACTAAAAAATATTAGAAAGTCCAAGAGGATCTCGACTAGTAAAAAACAATGATTGTCCCAACATGAGTGATGAGGTGACTTTACCATCACCTGTGGCAATATTTCCAAGACCTAGATATGTTTTATTATGAAAGAGCTTGCCTATATTACCTATTATATGATGCAATGCCCCTAAATCCATGAACCATAAATTTTGGGAAGATAAAACATTGTCCATTCATAGACTGCATACTAGATGGTTCCCATAGTTTCCAACAGGATTATGTTGTAAGTTAAGCTGCCTAAAAGTAGCGTTGTGGGTGTCCAAATCTTGGGAACCAGTCCCTAATTGAGAATACATGCCCCTTGAGGATTGAACATAATTTTATGGCATACTTGCTCGAGGAGGAACTGCTGCCAAAGCATGAAAATCAGTTGCTATAGGCACATGTGGTGGCTGATATATAAGAACATACCTCCAATAACAATTCAAACATGTATGTTCCTTCTCCCCCACACATTTGGCACATAATATTTTCTTATTTAGTAGATGATAGTGTAGGCAAATACCTAAACCACCTTCCCTATAACTACCATATGTAGATTGTCCACAAACTCCTTCATAAGAGGCAACATTATTAGAGTTGGTAGCAATCATGACCTAATGAATAACTTTATCCTTCTTAGGAGAAGACAAAATACCAAACATGACTTCATATTCCAAGAATGTAATGCGCAACTCATTAAACTTGGTCATAGGATCATATTAGCAAACATGATGACAAACTTGTTGTATTCACTATTCGAGCCTTTCATAGTCTTCATATTTTCATCTCATAGAAATAATCTAATAGATATCAGTTGATTTTCAATTATTTTTAACTTGTTTTAGGCATTCAAATACATTGAATTACCCCTCTTTAGATGCACAAGCTCTTTTCAACTAATAGTTTGTTGCTATGGAGATCTATTTGAACCACTTGTGCAGGATATCTCATTACTCCCTCACTATAATACCTATAGGAATGTGTAAGAGAACCTCTCAGAAAAGTGTGATTGTAATGAATGCCACAACCAATTAATCATTTTTCTGCCAAGTGAAATCTAGATTTCTTATCATGGATGTACTCCTTCAGTCTCTTTTCTTCTTATATTCCTCAGTTTTTTCCATTTGGACAATGAACTCAAGAGAATCGAGATGACCCATCAGATCATGGCTGCATATAAAAGAAATTGACTACTTTTTTCAGTAATAAAGTTTGAAAAATTAAGTTTCCTAGTGACTAAATAACAAAAAAGATAAAAAAAAAGTAGATGAAGAAGAGACATGCATGAGAAGAAAAACAAAAAAATAAAAACAAAGGCTAGAAATAAAGGATACTAAAAGAAAACAATAACAGAAATGATGACGATGTCACTTCAATATGTACATTTTTTTTTTGATAGGTTGAGGCGTGAATAGGGATTCATGCCTTTTCCTTTCAAGGTTGAGATGACAGTTAGGGGATGATGACTATAACAAGGCCCAAAAATACACACCCATGCATATATATATATATATAGTAGAGCTTATGCGCTTAATGGAATGGGTGAGTTTCTATAAGGTTCAAAAAATCAACGGTCCAAAATCTTTATAACTTTTTGAGGCTCCAAATATCATTTTTTTCATCAAAAACACATGATCCAGGTGTGGATTCCTCGTAAATCGACCATGCCCTATGGGGTCGAAATTGTGAAAAAAATACGAAAAGTGCAGAAAAACCCAATAAGCACGCATCATTAAGCACCTACACTCTACTATATATATATATATATTCACTAGAATATGAGAACTAACATGTGAACCATGATTTTCATGGATTTTTTAATCTTTTCTCTTGAATCTAATCGTGCAGATGTGATCTACATGTTTGGTTTTATAAGAACCCGCTCTTGAATCATCCGATTTTAATGTATAAACAAGAATTTTTTAAGGCTTCAAAAATCAATGCCTCATAATCTTTATAAATATTTAGGCATTCAAAAATCACATTTTTTCATCAAAAATACAGTATCCAATGGTTGATTCCTAGCAAATTCACCATGCCAAGCACATCCACTTCTATTTATGGATCAATATAGATATCCAATGTCATATTGTGGGTTCATAAGCCATAAAGTGGAGCGTAATTGGAGAAAAACACAAGAGTTATCCAGACTTGAGGGCAAGTCTTCTCCAACCTAGAAAAAATGATGCATGACCAGATCCAAGTGAACTGGGTCTAGTAGGGTCCATTTAGATTTTGAGTTATTTTGCTATTTGGATCTTTATATTTGGATATCTAGGTTTTTTTTGTTTGGATATTGGATCATTGTGCTTTATCCATATCTTTAGAACAAGTTTTCTCTTTTTAGAAGGTTATCAAAATAGGTAGCTTATTTGACTTAAAATTAGAAAAAGATATGTATTTATAGATGAGAAATCTTTGTAGTTGATAAGTTCAATTGAGTATGAAATCAATTATTCTCTTTCTCTTAATTTTCAGTTCTTATTTATTGTTGTTTTGATTTACATCAATTTGTATCATAGTCAAAGAAGATCGATCAAACTCTGCAAAAGCATGAGGCTTAAGAAGCAACAATGAAGAATCCATGAAGAAACGTGTGAATTAGGAGGATTCTAATGCTTTATAGTTGCAAGCTCACATAAGAAAAATTGATGGAAAGTTGAACAAGGTCATGGAAGAACTCCAATCATTGCGGCTACAGTTCGGATCGATGGTGGGAATGGAACGGTGCATGATGCAATGCATGTACGGTAGAATTTTTCTATAAATATGAGATTGGATTTATATCAGAATGTCATGAGGGAATTCCCTCATAATTGATAGTTCATTTTTTAGCTCTTCTAGTTTTCTTCTTAAAACTAGATATAAATTTAAGACCCTCTTTTGTAAACTTGGTCCTTATTTTGCAACCTCATCCTTGGGTGTGCTAATCTTGGCTAAGTCTTGTTGTATTATAAGCTCAATAACTTCTTGGTCTTCAAGACTAACTTATCATCCTTGCTCTATGTTTGGAAGCAACACTTCTAATCACCACGATCATTCATATTTATTTGGTTATTTTGGTCATTTTGGTTTTTGTAGCGGGGGAAGAGGGGATGGTGAGTCGGGTTTTCTTGGCAGGGAAAGAAATTATCGAACTCCGGGTGCACAATGAAAGTAGAGAGAGAACGGAGATTGAAGGGTGTGCACAGTAATTTTGTAAATCATTGAGGGCACTGAATCTTAATCACAACCTCTAGTCCTTTGAATTTCTGATATTGTGATTTATGTAATCACTTGCCTTTGTGTGTATGAATTGGCTTCTCTAGCCTCATACTTATACTACACCAAAAAGTGTTGGACTGGTTGTGCCAGAGGAGAAATGCCCATTTAATCTCAAGAGTCACACTTCTTGGAATGTGTTAATGTAACTTGTGTTTTGTAATGACTTTTGATTTATGTTAATTAATAGTTATATGTTGTTAATGTTACACAACACATGGCCAACCATTGGGAGGGACACAACAATTGGGGTGGCTCTCTCAACGGCTGTTTTATGGCCACATAGTCCTATATCTCCCACTTGGCCATAAGGGACCACTAGTGTTTCAAGATTATTCACTTATTAGGACTTAGCATTGAAGCATATTCTTGAGTTATACATTATTCACATAATCTATTCTAGACTTATATACTCATCAATTAGACATACTCATGTCCCATTTGACTCACATGGCTAGTTGTTATCATGCAAAATTTTACTTTTGCATTTCAATTGACCTTTTGGAAAAGGTTTTTAGAAAAATTTGCCTCATTTTGAAAAATATGGGAAAACTTGATAGAGGAGACCCGCCTGTCAGTACGAGGTTCAACCATTCCTAACGCCTTAACCAGAAGAAATGGAGCTAAGGATTGAACAATATGGCTTGTTTTATTCAAGTGTCTAAGAGAGTATTCTAAATCCTAGAATGCAGAAAGAATCAAACACTCATATGATATGATTTTGGAAAAGAGTTATTGAAAACATGATGCATGCCTAAAATTCTTGAAAAACACTTTGAAAGAAGAATGTTTTGAGATATTCTGAAATTGAATTTTTAAAAGAATCAAATGATTGGGCATGTGGCCTTGTGGGATCATGCATGATGCAACCTAATCTAAATGATGCATGGATGTAATTTATCAAAATTTCTTTTTAAAAGATTTGAGAAAATTCACTGATAAATCTCCTTGTTTTATAAAATTCTTTTGATAGAATGAGTTTTTTTGCCTTATAGAATTTAGATAAGATAAATTAGTCACGTATTTATGACTATGGCCATAAAAATGTTTTAAAAATACTTCATTTAAATTCTAAGAGGAAGGTTTTGGAAAATATTTTAAAAGATTAAAAAGTATGCAATGACTTTGAAAAATAACCTAAGTGTTTAGGCTTTTGTAACTTAAAAGAGATTAATAAAACTTGAATTTCATTTGTATTCTGACTATGGCCACAAATACGAATTCCACTAAGTTTGTTAATTTCTTAAAAGAAGGTACATGTGTCATTCATGTTTCACCATTGTAGAATTTGAAATGTGCATATTCATGACAATCAATAGCAATTAATATTAAGAAAATAAACTATATGCTTACGCAATCCTAAGCTATGTATAAATATTTTTTTTTTACTATTTTTGGACTTTTATTATAATTTATATTGAGAAATTGAATAATAAAATAAAGAAATAAAAAAGAAAAATAAAGTCTTGAACTTTTCTTCAAGATAAGCAAATATGTTAGTAGAAATATGTAGGCTTTTTGGAATTTATTCAACAATATCTAGAAATTGAAGAATATTATCCTGAAATAAGCCTTTCCCATGTATTCATAAAATGAAAATTCCTAAATAAACTAAATGAAAATGCATGATTTAATAGGCTATAAAATTAAACTTATTTCATAAAATAAAATTTTTGAATTAATGGTAAAAAGACTAAAATACCCCTAGAAATTTAGACTAATTGCATAAATAGTATTAAAAACCAGGGTTTTAGAAACGCGTTTGGAAATATGTCTAATTCGAAGACTAAATAAACTCAAATTGACACCAAGTTGGGTGGAGAGCACCCTGATATAATCAAGAAAATAATCATATTTTAAAATTATAAAAACTATTTATAAAAATGATAATATAAACAAGAAAAGATCGAATGTGCCCTTATTTCTGCAAAACAGGATTCTACAGAAATTGGTTTTTGAAAACAACAAAATAAAATATCAAATTACCTAAAATTCTGAAAATTGACATGAATATTTCTAACAACCCTAAAGACAGCATGCAGTCAAAAAATAAATTTAATAAATACTCAAGAAAAAGATACTGAATTAACAAGTATAAGCAAGCTGCAAAATGATATATTCTGTTGTTACGACAATGAAGCCATACATGATACTTCAAGTACAAGGTTTTGATGATGAGCAAGTGGAATCAACTGCATTTCAGCTAAGGCTATGAAGAAATTGAAGAATTCAGTGAAGAATCTTTGAAGACTAGTGTGCAAATGTTTAATTCATTAAAAGTCTTAGATTCTTGTAAGCGCCTTACTTAGAGTGCATATTTAGGTTGCATTTCACCTTAAAAGTCTTTAGAAAAACTTTTCTAAAAAGAACCCTCATGAAAATCTTTTTAGAAAACTTTTTTTTAAAATTTTCATGTTTATTAGTCGACCAATAGACTTACCAGTCGACTAATCCTTTCGCGCCATATTTTCTAAAAAGTCATTTTTGTCAAATTAGTCGACCGAAGGTTTTATCAGTCGACTAGACAGAATGTCTGTTTTTTGGAAAATTAGCAGCAGTCGACTAATGGTTTTATCAGTCGACTGAACAGAACATGTGTTTTCTGAAAATTTAGCAGCAGTTGACTAATGTTTTTTATCAGTCGAACGAACAAAATATTTGTTTTTCAGAAGATTTTAGCAGCAGTCGACTAAAAGGTTTTTCAGTCTACTGATGATATTATCAGTCGACTAACTTTTCTCAAGTCGACTAAGTTTCAAAAGTTCAGATTTTCAAACGGCTCGATTAACAGATCAGTCGATCGACGATAACTGTCAGTCTACTAATAACTAACTATTAGTCGACTAACTGATGTTTCAGTCGACTAATTTTGCCGTTTTCCTGAAACTTCAAAAAGGCGTGTCTTTTCATTTTTCAAACGTTTTGATCGTTCGAAATGGACAGTTTTGATACCCTTTCATACCCTCAACGTATGGAAAACTTTAACTATAAATATGAGTGCATTGTACACTTAAAAAACAACAAGAATTCAATCGATTTGAATCATTTACTTATTGCTTTTCACTCCTATTCATTCAAGTATTTGTTTTCTCACTCACGTGATATTTTTACTTCAGTTTTTCAGTTAAATCACTTTGAGAGATAGTGAATTCGTGAGTAGAGTATTTCAACAACCTCAAAAGCTAATTGCATCTCATTTGCATTCAAAAGGAAGGCTCATAGGTTGTTTTGTAAGTTGTTACTTATTTTCTGTAAAAAGGACTCCTTGGTGTAAAGAAGTTGTTTGCTTTCAGTAGGGTTGTTACTGAAAGTGGGACCAGTTATGGTCTGTGTGATCTTGTAGTTTACAAGGTTGATAGTGGATATCTCAAGCGGGTTTTGCTTGGGGACTGGATGTAGGTCGGGTTAGACCGAACCAGGATAAAATCTTGTGTTCTTTGTGTGTTTGCTTTGAGATTTGCAAAATCATTAAATATTCCGCAGACAATTTTTTAAAAGCACTATTCACCCCCCTCTAGTGCTCGTTGCCTAGATCCTAGTGCACTTTCATTTGGTATCAGAGCACAGGTTTGCTATTACTTTGATTTGACCATCATCTAGCATGGCAACTACATCTCAGCACAAAGAAGGAAGCTCCTCTGTTTGTCCTCCTCTCTTTGACGGAACAAACTATGGATACTGGAAAGTAAGAATGACAATATTCTTGCAATCCATGGATCTCGATATCTGGAGAGTTGTTTCAGAAAAGTACCAAACTCCATCAACTGATTTTAGCCGATGGATCGATGATGAAAAGAAGACTGCTTCACTAAATGCCAAAGCCATGATTGCATTATATTGTGGCGTTGACAAAGTAGAATTCAATCACATCTCTCAATGCTCTACAACAAATGAAATTTGGCATACTCTTCTAGTAACTCACGAAGGTACGTCAAAGGTAAAGGAATCTAAAATTGCTTCTTTAGTTCATAAATTTGAATTGTTCAAAATGAAGCAAAATGAATCTATATCGGACATGGTAACTAGAATGAATGATATAACTAACACTTTGAAATCTCTTGGAAAAGAATATTCACAAGTGGATTTAGTCAGAAAGATTCTAAGGTGTTTAACTCCTGAATGGGAGAGAAAAACCACTACTATTGAAGAAGCAAATGATCTCAATACTCTCACTCTTGAAGACTTAGTTGGTAACCTAATGGCATATGAGGTCCAACTTGAAGACAGACAAGAAGAAGAGCCTAAGAAGAAATCTCTTGCTTTTAAGGCTACTTCTGACTCAGAAAATTCAGAAGAAGATGAAGATGAAGATAAAGATATTGCCCTCATTACAAGGAAATTCAGAAGATTCATCAAAAAGGGAAGATTTCAAAGAAAGGCAAAGAAAGCAGATTCTTCCATTCCCAATGAAGTAAAGTGCTTTAACTGCAAAAAGGCAGGACATATCAAGAAAGATTGTCCTTTTCTCAAAATCAAGCCCAAGGACCAATTCAAGAAGAAAAAGGCATTTCAAGCATGTTGGGATGATAGTGACTCCTCTTTCGATGAAGAATCAAATGAAAAAGTCGCCAACATGTGTTTTGTAGCATAACAAGATTCGGTAAGTCAATTTGACTATGATGAGTTATTTGAAGCATTTAATGATTTATATGCTAAATTTAAGAGTCTTAGTTCTAAAAATAAAGAGTTAAAAACTAAAAATTTAACTCTTGACTCTCAAAATAAAGTGTTACTTCAAGAAATAGAAGATCTCAAGAAGGAAAATTCTTGCCAAGCACTTGAGATAAAAGAAATTGGAGTTAGAATCAATCTCTTACAAAAAGAAATATCTAGTCTTAAAGAAAAGTCAAATGATCTTCTTTCTATAGTGACCAAATTCACAAATGGTTAAGAGACTTTAGAAAAACTTCTTGGTTCTCAAAGATGCTCGGTTAATAAAACCGGATTGGGATATAGCTTCTTTGATACTCAAAATAGACCAAACTATGTTGTGAAAAATCAAAGACATTATTCTCAACCTTTTGTTCATAAAACTAAACTTTCTAGTTCTAATAGAAATGCATCTAGATATGATTATTCTAGATATGTTTATTCTAAATCCTTTTATAGAAAGAATATTTATTATCAAAGGAAACCAAAATCCAAATGGATATGGGTTCCTAAGACTAACTCTCATGGACCCGAAAATAGAAAGGGGTCAAATGCTCTGTTTTCTGATTTTGTTGTAGGTACACAACATAAGGAGCAAATGGATATTGGACAGCGGCTGTTCCAAACATATGACTGGAAGGCCGGAGTTATTTTCCACCCTCCAAAATAAGGATGGAGGAACCGTCACCTTTGGTGACAATAACAAGGGAAAAGTGATAGGTATTGGTAATATTGGTAATCCAAAATTTCCCTTGATAGAAAATGTTCTTTTAGTAGATGGTTTAATGCATAATTTAATATCTATCAGTCAATTATGTGATAAAGGTTTTCATGTTTCTTTTGAAAATGATTTATGCTTAATTTCTGATTTTCAATCTAAAAAGATCATTTTTAAAGGTAAAAGGAGAAACAATGTGTATGAACTATATCTAGATGAATTACCCTTTTTTAATGAAAAATGTCTTATTGTTTCAAATGAAATTCAATGGTTATGACACAAGAGACTTGGACATATTAACTTTAAAATTATTTCAAAGTTATCCAAGAATGATCTTGTAAGAGGCCTACCTAGAATACCATATAAAAAGGATCACTTATGTGATGCTTGTCAAAGGGGTAAACAAATCAAGAGTTCTTTTAAAGCAAAAGATATAGTTTCAACAAAACGTCCTCTTGAACTTTTACATTTAGATCTATTTGGACCATCTAGAATTCAAAGTTTGAATGGTAGCAAGTATGCTTTTGTTATAGTAGATTATTATTCTCGGTTTACATGGTTGATTTTTCTAAAAAGCAAAAATGATGCTTTTTCAGAATTTTCTAAACTTTGTAGAAGAATTACAAATAAAAAATCTACATATATTATTAAAATTCGTAGTGATCATGGTGGTGAATTTGAAAATGAATCTTTTCTAAAGTTTTGTGATTTACATGGTATATCTCACAACTTTGCTTTTCCTAGAGCGGCTCCACAAAATGGAGTTGTTGAAAGAAAGAATAGAACTTTGCAAGAATGTGCTAGAACCATGTTTCAAGATAAAAATTTACCAAAATACTTTTGGGCTGAAGCAATTAATACAGCATGTTATGTCTTAAATCGTGTTCTTATTCCACCAATTTTACATAAAACATGTTTTGAATTGTATTATGATCATATACCAAAGATCTCATATTTCAAAAATTTTGGTAGTAAATGTTTCTTGTTAAATACCAAAGATAATCTTGATAAGGTTGATTCAAAATCAGATGAATCAATATTTCTTGGATATTCTTCTAGAAGTAAAGCATATCGTATTTTCAATAAAAGAACATCTTGTATTGAAGAATCTTTACATGTTGCATTTGATGAGAATTGTGAGCAGGTTATACCTCTAAGCGAAGGAGAAGAAGTAATACTTCAAGAAGAACCCTTGATAGAAAGTACTTCTCAAGAAAATATTCCTCTTCAACCGGTTTGGAAAGAAGTTCCTAATCATCCACATGAACAAGTTATTGGTGAAATAAAGAGTGGTGTCCAAACTAGAAGGCAGTTAGAAAAATATATTGCAAATGTTGCTTTCATATCTAAATTAGAACCAAAGAATATCAATGAGGCTTGTGTTGATGAATTTTGGCTTTTGGCCATGTCTGAAGAACTTAACCAATTTACTAGGAATGATATTTGGGATCTAGTTAATAGACCAAAGGATCATCCGGTAATTGGAACAAGATGGGTCTTCCGAAATAAGCTGGATGAAAATGGTGAAGTCATTCGTAACAAAGCAAGGCTAGTGGCACAAGGCTATAATCAAGAAGAAGGCATAGATTTTGATGAAACCTATGCACCAGTGGCTCGATTAGAGTCAATTCGAATGATGCTTGCTTTTGCTAGTTACATGAACTTCAAGTTATATCAAATTGATGTTAAGAGTGCATTCTTAAATGGACACATCAATGAAGAAGTTTATGTAGAGCAACCTCCAGGCTTTGAAAATGAGAAATATCCAGAAAAAGTCTACAAATTGAAAAGAGCTTTGTATGGACTCAAACAAGCACCAAGAGCGTGGTATGAAAGACTACGAAATTTTCTAGAACAATCTGGTTTTTCCATTGGTCGGGTAGACTCCACTTTATTTATTAAAAATCTTAATTCAGATATTCTTATTGTGCAAATTTATGTTGATGACATAATATTTAGTTCTACTAATGATTCTCTCTGTAAAGAATTTGCTAAAGCTATGCAGGAAGAGTTTGAAATGAGCTTGATGGGCGAATTAAACTACTTCCTTGGATTTCAAATAAAGCAAACTGAAGAAGGAATCTTCATCAATCAGGCTAAGTATACAAAAGAACTTCTCAAGAGATTTGGGATGGACTCATCGAAATCAAGAAGGAATCCTATGAGTACAACTACTTCTCTTGATAAAGATGAAAATGGTAAAAGTGTAGATACTAAACTCTACAGAGGTATGATCGGATCTCTATTATACTTAACTGCTAGTCGACCTGATATTATGTTTAGTGTTTGTATGTGTGCAAGATTTCAAGCTAATCCAAAGGAATCTCATTTAACTGCAGTAAAACAAATTCTTCGTTATTTGAAAGATACTTCAGATTTCGGTTTGTTTTACCCAAAATCATCTTCTTTTGATTTAGTTTCATATAGTGATGCAGATTTTGCAGGAAGTAAATCTGATCGCAAGAGTACTAGTGGAACTTGTCATTTCTTAGGAAATTCCTTAGTCTCTTGGTTTAGTAAAAAACAAAATTCAGTATCACTCTCAACAACTGAAGCAGAATATATAGCGGCTAGTTTAGCATGTTCACAAGTACTATGGATGAAACAAACCTTAAAAGATTTCGGTTTGAATTACTCCACAACAACTATTTATTGTGATAACACTAGTTCTATAAATCTTTCGAAAAATCCTATTCAGCACTCAAGAACTAAGCATATTGAAGTTAGACATCATTTTTTAAGAGATCATGTGTTAAAAGGAGATATTTCGTTAAATTTTATTTCCACTAAAGAACAAAATGCCGATATCTTCACTAAACCTCTTAAAAATGAAGATTTTATGAGAATTAGGAGAGAACTAGGTATTTGCTCATTTTTGGATTTTTAAAAATGCTGATTTTTGAACAAAATCTCAAAATTGCACTATATTAGTCGACCGATAAAATTCTAGTCGACTGGTGTTTTAAATTTTGGAATGTATCGCACCATATTAGTCGACCGATATATTTCTAGTCGACTGATGATATTTTTTAGAATGAGTCGCACATTCTTAGTCGACCATTAAAGATTTAGTCAACTAAAATTTTTTAAAATTTTTAAATGAAGGGACCCGATACCCCTTGGATTTTTAAAACACCCGTTCTTTTTAAAATAAGCATCGTTTCACTTCGTTTTCGTATCTTTTCGTTTTTCTTAAAAATGAAAACCCTCTTTCTCTTTTGCCTCTCTTTCTTCCGAAAAACCCTCGGAGTGCCGTTCGATCCCATTTTCGCTGGGATTTTCTTACCGTAACAAGGAGATGCCGGAGTCTTCTGGTTGTGATCTTGAAACGCCGGAATCCTCCTGCAGTAACTGGCGCATCTTCAAAACACGCCGGAACCCTCTTGTGTGACAGTGCATTGCCGGAATCCCCTTGTGGCCGACTTCTCACTCGCCGTCAGCCATTGTATCCTCCTCTGGTTTTGTTTCACATCGCTGGACAGCGTTCTACTTCTGCCGAAAATCATTTGGAAGCCGTCATTGTTTTTGGTAACTCTATTTTTTTTTTAACCATGCCTCGTACGAAGTCTGCATCTGCAAAAGGTTTAGGTTCTCCTCCTCTTACACCTTCTTCAAGACATGGTTTTTCACTAAGATTACTTCGCAATCCTCTTCTCTATGATACTTTTGGATCAATTTCTGCACTACCTATTTTACCAGGCCGAAATGTTCTATTTCACTTATTTTCTTGTTACAATATAAGAGAATTATTTCCTGGAATTTCACATCTTTTTGATGCTTTTGCATATACCCTTCACTATCTGTTTCTTATTCACTTGTTTTACACGAATTTACAAATGGATCATGAAACTGGAGTTTTGTCCTCTCTTGTTCGTGATGTTGAAATCGAGTTTGATTCGAAATTACTTGGAGAAATTCTTGAAATTCCACCTTCAAACACTCTTTTCAACACTATTGAATTGAATGATGAAAGAGTTTTTGAACAAATTCTTCTTCTAGGAGAACCTCACTGCCCTCCTTTCAGAAATACTAATCTTCAAACTCGTGCACGCATTGCTGGACGAATCCTTGCCCACAATGTTCTACCCAAAACTGGTTCTTTTGATTATTATTCCACAGATCTATCTACGGCTCTTTATGTTTTATTTGGAAATATTTCTGTCAACTGGGCCAATGTGTATTTTACAAACTTGTGGAATCAAAAACCATTTCTTCCTTATGGTTGTCTTTTAACCCGTATTTTTAGACATTTCAAAGTTCCTTTAACAAATGAAAAATACATTGAGCAAAAAGAGTTCTTTGATCAAACAATTTTTAAAAGAATGAAAATTAAATATCTGCCTCCTTTAAATGTTGATCAAACTGAACCATCTGATCCTAATGAACCATCAATTTCTGAACCTTCACCTTCTGCGACACCTTCATCTCATGCAAAAAGAAAGAAATTTTCGACAAGTCAAGACCATGATGAAGTTATGCAGAGACAGGAAGCTTTAGAGCTGCATCAACATACTTTTCGTGAAGATGTGACTCAACAACTATCTTCGATTCAGAAAGAGATTACTTCAATCAAGGATTTGCTCAACTCACTTTTCTGATCTTTGTTGTTTGAACTTTCATACTTTATGGGTTGTAATATTTTAAACTTGTATCTCTATTTTGCTTATGCTATTTCTGCCCTTATTCTTTTTTATTCTGACAAAGGGGGAGAAAAAGATGATAGCAAACATTGCAGGAGATCTTGCATGAGAAATGCAAAATTAAGAGAAAAATAAAGCTTTGAATGAATGTATTTCTAAATGCATGAAGAAATGATGAATGGAAATGCAAACCAATCAATATGTGATATATGTGCTTTAAATGTGCTAACTTTTAATGTTTTGCAGCATATTGATAGGGGGAGTAAAATCTCCATCTATGCATCTAAATGATTCATCTTTGATTAAGTTTGTCATCATCAAAAAGGGGGAGATTGTTACGACAATGAAGCCATACATGATACTTCAAGTACAAGGTTTTGATGATGAGCAAGTGGAATCAACTGCATTTCAGCTAAGGCTATGAAGAAATTGAAGAATTCAATGAAGAGTCTTTGAAGACTAGTGTGCAAATGTTTATGTCATTAAAAGTCTTAGATTCTTGTAAGAGCCTTACTTAGAGTGCATATTTAGGTTGCATTTCACCTTAAAAGTCTTTAGAAAAACTTTTCTAAAAAGAACCCTCATGAAAATCTTTTTAGAAAACTCTTTTCTTAAATTTTCATGTTTATTAGTCGACCAATAGACTTACCAGTCGACTAATCCTTTCGCGCCATATTTTCTAAAAAGTCATTTTTGTCAAATTAGTCGACTGAAGGTTTTATCAGTCGACTGGACAGAATGTCTGTTTTCTGGAAAATTAGCAGCAGTCAACTAATGGTTTTATCAGTCAACTGAACAGAACATGTGTTTTCTGAAAATTTAGCAGCAGTCGACTAATGCTTTTTATCAGTCGACCGAACAGAATGTTTGTTTTTCAGAAGATTTTAGCAGCAGTCGACTAAAAGGTTTTTCAGTCTACTAATGATATTATCAGTCAACTAACTTTTCTTAAGTCGACTAAGTTTCAAAAGTTCAGATTTTCAAACGGCTCGATTAACAGATCAGTCGACCGACGATAACTGTTAGTCTACTAATAACTAACTATTAGTCGACTAACTGATGTTTCAGTCGATTAATTTTGTCGTTTTCTTGAAACTTCAAAAAGGCGTGTCTTTTCATTTTTCAAACGTTTTGATCGTTCGAAATGGACAGTTTTGATACCCTTTCATACCCTCAATGTATGGAAAACTTTAACTATAAATATGAGTGCATTGTACACTCAAAAACAACAAGAATTCAATCGATTTGAATCATTTACTTATTGCTTTTCACTCTTATTCATTCAAGTATTTGTTTTCTCACTCACGTGATATTTTCACTTCAGTTTTTCACTCAAATCACTTTGAGAGATAGTGAATTCATGAGTAGAGTATTTCAATAACCTCAAAAGCCAATTGCATCTAATTTGCATTCAAAAGGAAGGCTCATAGGTTGTTTTGTAAGTTGTTACTTATTTTATGTAAAAAGAAGGACTCCTTGGTGTAAAGGAGTTGTTTGCTTTCAGTAGGGTTGTTACTGAAAGTGGGACCAGTTATAGTCTGTGTGATCTTGTAGTTTACAAGGTTGATAGTGGATATCTCAAGCGGGTTTTGCTTGGGGACTGGATGTAGGTCGGGTTAGACCGAACCAAGATAAAATCTTGTGTTCTTTGTGTGTTTGCTTTGAGATTTGCAAAATCATTAAATATTCCGCAGACAACTTTTAAAAGCACTATTCACCCCCCCCCTCTAGTGCTCGTTGCCTAGATCCTAGTGCACTTTCATCTGTATCTGTCATGGTTTTGGGCCAAAATAAAATATTAAACAGACATAAAAAATCACAAAACTTTTCAAAGATAAACTAGACATGACAACAAAGAGATCTTTTTTTACGGATTTGAAAAATCATCTTCAGTTAGAGAGATATGACTCTGACAAGATGACCCTAATTATGAACAACGACTTGACGGTGAAGAAAAATAGGTTTTGGTTTTGGGCTAAAATAAATTAGCAAACAGTCATAAAAAATTACCAAACTCATCATAAATAAACTAGACATGCATACAAAAAAGTCACTTTTTATGGATCTGAAAAATCATCTCTGGTTAGGGAGATATGATTCTAGCAAGTTGACCCAGATTGTGAATAACGGTCAGACGATGCCGAAAATGGGTTTCGGTTTTTATTTTTGAAAATAGGCCAAAAATGCCAAAAAACCATAAAATTTGGCTAGATCCATGTAAGCATATGGATGTATATCTCATAAAAAAATTATCTTAAAATGCTAAAAATAAATACATAAAATAATGATGCTAACGTGAAGGCCAAAATCAAGATTTAGAGCACATACTATTAAACAAGCACTACAAGAAAAATGTTAATTAGCGACGGAAATTTGTGACAAATTTTTCCATCGCAAATTTGTGGCAGATTAGCTAGAAAAAACTTTCGTCCTGAATTTGTCGCTAAGTAGCGATGGATTAGCGATGCAAAAATGTTATCGCTAATTCGTCGCTACTTAGCGACAGAATAGTGACTCTAATTTTTCGTCGCTACTTGTCAATAGAAGAAAAACAAATTATCGATGGATTTAGCGAGGGAATTTTTCCCTTGCTAATCCGTCGCTAATTATCGATGGACTAGCGAGGGAAAAATTCCCTCACTAAATCTGTCGCTAATTTTTTATTTAAACCGCCCATCAAGAGCTCGAAATTTTCCCTCTCTCCTCGTTCGAAATTTAAACCGACCGAGCGATTTAAACCGACTTCCAAAGGAATGATATCGAAGGATGACGACGAGGCAGAGCAGACGGTTGCTGGAGGACGGCGATGCTAAAGAGCGCGCCGGGTCACGGAGAATGGTGACGAGGCAGAGCGGCCGGTTGCTGGAGGACGACAACGCCGGAGAGCGCATCGGTTCATGGAGGACGACGACGAGGCACGTAGACCGTCTGGTTGCTGGAGGACAATGCCGCCGAATAGCATGCTAGTTCACAGAGGACGACGATGAGGCAGAGCGTTCGGTTGCTGGAGAACAGCGACGCCGGAGAGTGTGCCGGTTCACAAAGGACGGCGACGAGGCAGAGCATCTGATTGCTGGAGGACGGCGACGCCGGAGAGCACACCGGTTCACAAAGGACGATGACGAGGCAGAGCGTCTGGTTCACGGAGGACAACATTGCAGATATCGAAGGACGAGCAATCCCTTTGCAATGCATGTCGGGTGCAATACAAGTCCGGCTTATTGCTGCTGGAATATCGCCCGACAGGGAGCAATTTTTTTTTAATTTTTTTTTAAAATTTAGCGACAGATTAGCGATGGATATTGTCCATCGCTAATCTATCGCAAATTAACAACAGAAGTAGCAACAAATAATTTTGGCACTAATTAGCAAGCAAAAATTGTCGATGGATGATATCCATCGCTAATCTGTCGCCAATCCGTTGCTAAACAGTTTAGCAACGGATTAGCGATGGATATCGTCCATCGCTAATCCACGATTTTCTTGTAGTGAAGATAAAATCTAATCTAAACATGCATAAAAAGAAAAAAAAAGATGAAATATTCTTGATTCTATATGGACGCAAACAGGGATGTAAATTTAGATCTATGATGTGCATAAATTAAAAAAAGAAAGAAAACTAATGCGTGGAAGGTATTTGTTGTGGCTGATTAGAAGGAGGGACTTGGTTTTTGAGAAACCGAGTTCCAGCCTTCTCATGGTTGTGAAAAGAAAAATATAGCAAATAAAATAATGAAATAAAAAGGAAAATAAAGAGAGAGTAAGAGGGATTACCTAGCTCTTGTTCCTACTCCCTTTATTGCAACCAAAGAAAAAAAATGAAGAAGAAAGAAGAAGAAAGGAGGGACGACACTTAGGAGAAGGAGTAAAAGAAAAATCAAGAAGAAGAAGAGAGACCTTTTCTTGCTTTGGCTGGATGTCCCCCCTTGAGTCCTATTTATAGAAAAAATGGGAAGAGGATAGGGACTCTAGGGGGTCCCACATTTGCTAAACTAATTAGCAATTAATTAGCAAAATGGAAGAGTTTAGAGGAGTCAACCTCCTTAGTGGGGTCCACATTTGTTTTTGACTTTTTATTTTTCAATCTAATTAAAACACTTAACAAAGAAATTGTGAATTAGAAGTCTCCAAATGTGGCACCATTTGAGTGGGGTCCACATTTGATTTTAAAATAATTAAAAGGTTAAAAAAAAGGATAAAAAGCAAAACAAAGTCCTAAATCAACTAGTTATCTGAAATAACACAAATAAGAAAACAAAATGAAGGGAATGATCTAGAGGTGACGCCACCTAGGTGGGTCCCATAAGATCCATTTTGAAATTCGAGCCTAACAAAAATCCAAATCAAAATCCAATCTAGATCTAGAACTGGTATGCATTGTTTTTCTGAAAAAGGCATTTTAAAATATCAAATGCAAAACACTGGGTTTAGATTAAAATATAAAGATCAATTTTGAACCCAGGTTTGAAATTGGAAGAAAGTTTTGAATTCAGATCTGGATTCAAAGTTTCAAATGACAAATGGATCTGGATCTTAGATAATGAGTCTGGTCCATGTTTAAAAATGGTGGATGGATCCTGGATCAAAGATAAGACATTTAAAATGGATCCTGGATAGTAAAATGGTAAGCTGGATCCTAGATCAATGATGAGCTTGTAGAAGCGGATCTCAAATCAAGATAATATGGTTGAAATGGATCGTAGATATTAAATAAGAATTGAAGGACAGATCCTGAATAGTAAATGATTGATAAGTGGACCATGGATATCTAATATAGGATCCAGGTCTGAGAACAAAATGGATCCTGGATAACAGAGTGGATTGGATAAAAAGATCCAGGTCCAAAATAGAAAATGGATATCGGACATCAGATCGAACATTGGATCAGTTCAGATATCAAATGTCCAAATTGAAACATGAGTTGGATATCGGATATGGACATAATATCAGAAAAAAAATTGATCTGAGTCCAGACTGCTTATACCTTGGCTTAGAAATTGACTGAACTGCCCCTCTGAATGGAAATGACCAAGATCATAAATGATTTTGCCCTCCTGGGCAGGGGCATAAAGTAGAGTAAAGAGTGACACAAGGTTTGAACTGACTTAGACAAGGTTCTAAGGTTTCTGAACTCAGATGAACTAAGAAGACAATATCTCAACTAGACTCATGGACCAGATGATTGAAAATAGACAGAATTCTAAGTGAAATGGTGAGAAATTCACCGTAGAGTGAAGTGAGCAACAAGAATGTACTAAGTGTAGTGAACAAAACACTGGGTTTAAACTAAAATCACAATCAACTGAACTAAGATGAACTAAATTCAGAGTTTAAACACACTAAATCCTAGCTTGTTTAACTAGGGTTAGCTCAATTCTAGCTGAAATGAGTTGAATTAAGCTAAAATGAACTCCAATAATATGGAAAAAAGGTTTGAACTAAAACTGGATCACTTGAACTCCTGATGAGCTCAAGTTAAACACATGAGAATAGGATCTATTGAAACTGACTAACTCTATGATAATTGGATTAAATTCGAGCTAGAAATGAGCTCATTGCACATAAAATAAACCAAATTTAGCTGAAATGAATAGGGTTTACTCATTGTGAGTTCAGGAGAGCTAGAAATGATTGATATTCTAACTCTTCTAAGCTTAAAATGAGTTTGGTTGGGTCTAACTGACAAGAATCTAGGATTACCTAGGGGCAAAATAGTATTTTTTTGGTAAAATATAGTGAAATGATACCTAAATTGGAATGGACCTAGGGGTTAGACTCATATATTGTGCTAAAGAGGTTGGCATCTATGAAAGGGGTGTCCATAATGAACTTGGAAATTTTAGGGTGTTTACAGATGCCCCTCTTTGCTACTAAGCCGGTTGAAAGTTGGGCTTAGTGGCAAAGAAAAATACACCAAATTTGGAATAAAAATACCTGAGTTAGAAAATCTGAACTTAGTGTGGAAGATTGATTTTGAAAAGCTCCTTATAAAATGAGGTTCAGGTTTAATACCTTATTCTGAGTGGCTTTGAAAAGAATGGAATCCTCGAAAACAAAGAGGTTGGATAAAAAGAGGTGAAGAAATCGTGTTGGACTTCCGAGTTTTGCACTAAATCCTAAAGAAGTTGCAAAAAGTAAGAAAACAAAATCCCTAAAAGCTTTGAAAAGGGAAGTTTATAAAAAGGGGTCTGATGGCTGAGACAAAGAGGAAGCTTTTAAAAAGAGATGACCTTTTGTGAAGATTCAGGTTTAACCCTTAACCTGAACGGGAACTGTCTATCGCAGGATAGTAGGGAAAAGCAGGGAAGTGTGCTAAAGATTTGAGAGCTTGAGCGCTCAAATCAAAAGAAGGGAAGGACTTTGAAAACCCAGGTTTTCAAAACCTAAAGAGGGATAACAAAAATTCCTTTGACAACGCAAAGGAAAAAGGCGCAAGGATACATCAAAAAGTGATCAAGCTCTCATAGCCAGGAAAAGTTGCTAATAGCACAAAAATTATAGTTGATCAAAATGTATGAAAATGTGCACATATGTGCGAAAGATATTCCCTCATCTACCTGAAGTATTACTTCAAATTAGGCTAACCCCATAAAGTCAAGAATCAAATTCAAGTTGTTGTCATTGGGTTCTTTTAAAGAAGCTGTCCATTTCCTTGATATGAGAAGGGAGGAATTGTTCTCAGCTTCATAAAAGTAAGAGGATGAAAAGATATTAACAAAGAATTTCACATAAATAAAGATGATTCCTGGAAATTTGATATTCAAGGTTTATCCATCATATCTCTTTGCATTCTTTGACATATGAGCTTGAGATTTAAGCCCTTTTGGGGTTTGGCGAGAAGTTTGGCTTATCAACCTTCAACTTGGAGATATTTGCGGTATTTCCTAGAAGAGAATGTCACATTCTTCTTCAACTTAGAGATGATCATAGTCATCCTTGTCCCGAGGATTAGACTCTCATGTCATCTTTCAACTTGGTGACAATCTGAACTTTCTTCGAAAGTGCACATCACATCTTCCTTCAACTTAGAGAGCACATCACATCTTCTTTGTCTTTAGAGATCTAAACTCTCATATCATCCTTCAACTTAGTGATACTCGAGAGATCCCTTTTGCATATAATTCATTATGCTTGAATGTTTGGAGAAATGAAGTGGGTTCTATACCACACAAGATATTTCTACTGCCTTATTGTCAGATGAACTTCCTTAAAAAATGTTTCACTGCTATAATCAATATCAATTCATTTTTGGCTTCTCAACATCCTTGAATTTTTCCTCTGCCGGCCATACCAAGGATCTTTCCTTCATCCCTTTTAGTTGAGCAACAGGAAAAACTTGAATTTTCTCCTTATCTCACAAAAGTTTCACCCTTTTAGAAAGAATCTAACATGAAGTCCAGAATCAAGATTTAGAATACAAGCTATTAAACAAGATAAAATCTAATCTAAACATGCATAAAAAGAAAAAGACGAAATATTCTTGATTATGTATGGACGCAAACAAGGACATAAATCTAGACCTATGATGTGCATAAATTAAAAAAAGAAAAAACACTAATGCATGTAAGGTATTTGGTGTAGCCGATTAAAAGAAAGGACTCGGTTTATGAGAAACCGAGTTCCAACCTTCGGGTTGCATCCACTAATCATGGTCATCCAAGATTTGACCTTTGTGTCAATCTCGTTTGCCAATTGACTCAAAATCAATTATCAATCATTTCTCTTGCGAGAGACCCTTTCTTATAGGGAGAGAAGGGAGCTCATTCTTTTCACATGCATTTTTTTGTTGGTTCGTTGAACCCCTTTTTTAGGGAGAGTTTGAAGGGACTCGTGTTCTACAAACAGTTTACAGAGCAATTTTTTATTATCACACAAGGAACCCTGTTTCTTGGGAGAGACTCGACGGAAGCTCGTTCTCCTTGTGGGCCCCCAATATTTTTTGTTAGGTTATCCCATCATCGAGGGCCCTTTTCCAGAGAGAGTATGATGAACTCACTCCTCTATGATATTTTTCTCGACCTTTGTTATCAGTCACCTTTCCATAAGAGAAGCCTAGAGATAGGGAGTTTTGACGAAAACTTTATTTCTCTCTGAAAGTTCGTCTTGCAAACACCTCCTCTTTAGGGAAGAGAGGAGTATTTTTTATTACCCATTCAGGTAAGGGTCAAGCATGAGTCTCTCCTTTGGGGAAAGGAGAGGAGAATTTAGCTACGGATGTGTTAATTGGACCTCAAGTGATTTCTTTCACCCAGGATTTCAAGAATATTTTGCCAATTTATCATAAAAGAAAAACAATCGTTGATCTCAAAATTTTATTGCACAAAGATTTTACCTCAGATTACCTTCAGTATTCTTTCCAAAAGGACAAGACTTTTACGAAGAAAGAATAAAATTCAAGCTTTTATGTTGGTCAACCAAAAGGATGAAGAAAAATCCTCTATATGACTAACAAAAAAAAAATTGATGATGTTGAAAAGCCATAAATGAATCAATATTGATCATAGCCATGGCACATTTTTTTTAAAAAGATCATTCTTCTAGTAATAAGGTAGTGAAATTATCCTGAGCATAAAAGGAATTCATTCAATCTTAATATCTCTCTAATCATTCAAGCTGCAATCAACTATCTGCAAAAAGGATATCTCAATCATCGTCAAGATGAAGACTGATGGATGAGTTAGACCCCCGGGGCCAAAGAAGACTCGGATCGTCTCCAAGTTAAAGTAGTATGTGACGTGTCCTTACAAAAAAGTTTAAAACATTGCCAAGTTGAAGGCTGATGCAATGAACCTCCTGCAAATCCCTAAAAGATATTTGATCACTATCATAAAGAGATTTTCAATCCAATGAGATAATTTTATCGATATAATTCTTGGGACTAAAGAAGACTCGAATCATCTCCAAGTTGAAGGAGCATGTGATGTGTCCTTCTAGGAAAAATCAAAACATCGCCAAGATGAAGGCTGATGTGATGAGATTATCACCAAATCTCAAGAGAACTTACTTTTTATGTCTCAAAAGAGCGCGAAAGATTATCAAGAGATTTCAATTAAAGAGACAACATCAATATAATTCCTGGTTCCAAAGGAGACTCAGATCATCTCTAAGTTGAAGGAGTATGTGATGTGTCCTTCGAAGAAAAATCAGAATATAGCCGAGTTGAAGGCTGATGTGATGAAATTTTTGTCAAATCTCAGGAAAGCTCATTCTCTATATCTCAAAAGAGTGCAAAAAGATCATCATGGATAAACCCCATATATCAAATTGTCAAGAATTGTCTTTATTCATGTGAAATTCTTTTATCAATATTCTTTTCATCAATTGCTTTTATGATACTGAGAATAAATTTCTCTCTTTTCATACCAAGAAAATGGATAGCTTCATTGAAAAAACTCAACAACAATAAATTTGATTTTGATTCTTGATTCTACACAGTTAGCCCAGTTGGAAGTAATACTCTAGGTAGAAGAGGGAATATCTTTCAAACAAATGTGCTTATTTTCAATTACCTTGAATCAACTATAATTTTTATCTTATTGACAATATTTTTAAGTTATCCCAACATGAAGTGAGAGCTTGATGTCTATTTTGATATATCCTGGCATTGTTTTTATCTCTCTTTAGGACTTGATAACAAGAGTTTTCAAGATCCTTCCCTTCTTGTTTTGATCTGAGCGCCTGGGCTCTTAGATTCGCACACTTCCCTGTGTTCCCCGCTGTCCCATAGACAGTTCTCGTTCAGGGTAAGGGTTAAATCTGAATTATTTCTGCAAAAGGTCATTTGTTTTAAAAGTCATTCAGTCTCAATAATGAGATGCCTAAGATCAATCTCTTTTCAAGCTTTAGGGAACCCTATTTTCTTCCTTTTGCAAACCCCTCTCGGATTTATTATGCAAAATTTGAATGCTCCATCATGGTTTCTTCTTCTGAGGATTCCATTTTTTTTTCGTTAAGGGTTAGGGTTAAACCTGAATTGTTCCTTCAAAGGTCATCTATTTTAAAAGTCATTCAGTCTCAGCAATGAGACGCCCAAGATCAATCCCTTTTCAAGCTTTAGGGAACCCTATTTTCTTCCTTTTGCAAACCCCTCTCGAATTTATTGTGCAAAATTCGAAGGCTCAATCATGGTTTCTTTTTCCGAAGATTCCATTTTTTTTTTCGTTCAGGGTAAGAGTTAAACCTGAATTGTTCCTACAAAAGGTCATCTATTTTAAAAGTCATTCAGTCTCAACAATGAGACACCCAAGATCAATCCCTTTTCAAGCCTTAGGGAACCCTATTTTCTTCCTTTTGCAAACCTCTCTCAGATTTATTATGCAAAATTCGAAGGCTCTATCATGGTTTCGTCTTCTGAGGATTTTGTTTTTTTTTCGTTCAAGGTAAGGGTTAAACCTGAATTGTTTCTGCAAAAGGATATCTGTTTTAAAAGTCATTCAGTCTCATCAATGATATGCCCAAGATCAATCTCTTTTCAAGCTTTAGGGAACCCTATTTTCTTCTTTTTGGAAACTCCTCTCAGATTTATTGTGCAAAATTTGAAGGTTCTATCATGGTTTCTTCATTTGAGAATTATGTTTTTTTCGTCTCCTTCAAGTTAAGAGTCAAACCTGAATCTCGTTCTTCCACGAGGTATTTTTCGCCCCCTTCAGGTTAAGGGTCAAACCTAAACCTCGTTCTCCTACGAGGTATTTTTTGTCCCATCCAACTTAAGGACTAAGCCTGAGCCTCATTCCGATGAGGTGAATTTTCTTTTTTATTCTCCATTCCATACCTACTATAATCACCAGAGCCAATTTTTTCACACCCAATCAGATTCTTCTAACTGAGGCATTTTTATAGTCAAAATTTGGTGTATTTTTCTTTGCCACTAAGCTTCGCTTTCAACCGGCTTAGTAGCAAAGAGGGGCATCTATAAATACCCCAAATTTTCCACCTTCGCTCACAAACCCTTTTATCTTGCCACTGGAATCCACTCTCGAAAGCCTTCAAGGAACCAGCTGGTCGACACTCAAGCCAAGGCTATTCAAAACCCAAGTTTTACATCAAAATCTAAATATTTCATCTTGAAATCAAGATTTAATCTCTATTTTGGCTCAATTTCAATCATCAATTCTTGCCTTCGAACAAAAAATGTTCAATTCTTCGTCTTTGTTAGGGGTTCGGGATTCTAATTCCCTCATCCAGGGTTTGCATTTCATGTATCATCGCATATCACTGCATACATTTTGCATTTCATCTCATACCATCTTATATCATTTTATGACATTGCATGTCATTGCATCTCATTTTCGAGATCTAGCCCTCTAGTCTTTCAAAATTTTTCAATCCAAATTTGGATTTTAAAACCTTTCTTTCAAAATCAATTTCAAAACCTGGGTTTTTAAATCGATATTTTGCCATTTGTTAACCCCCAAGATCTTATATTTCAAAATATTTTCCTTAGAAAACAATCTGGATTCATTTTAAACTCAATTTTAACTGATCTCAATTCTCAAATGAGACCCATCTAGGTGGTGTCGCTTCCGGATTACTTTTTTATCTAGATTTCTCAAAATTTCAGAGTCCTAGTTGGATCGGGACTCTGTCTTTTCACCTTTTTAAGCCTTTTCTAAAATCCCATTTCTATTTTAAACTAGAAGTAATCCTACCCCTTGTTCATTCTTTTCATTTTGGCCAAAATCTCAGAGTCCCAGTTGGATTAGGACTCTTTTTCAGAGTTTTTGTCAGATCAGAACTCTATCTCTTCTTTTATTTTTGTCTATTTTTTTAGAAAACCATTCAAAATCTTTCGTTTTGGCCAAAATTTTAGAGTTTCAGTTAGACTAAGACTTTGTCTTAGAGTTTCAGTCAGACTAGGACTCTATCCCGATTTCATCCTTTATACATATTTTTCACTTGTTTTCAAAACCTTCTCATTTGACTTTCAAAAGAGCCAAAATCTTAGAGTTTCAGTCGGACTAGGACTCTGCCTTCCATCTATATTTTTACTTGTTTTCAATAAAAGTTGTCAAAATCTTCTATTTTGGTCAAAATTCTAGAGTTTTAGTTGGACTAGGACTCTATTTCAAAGTTTCAGTCGGATCAGGACTCTATCTTTCATTGTTGGTCTCACCTTTTTTTGAAAAAATCTTCTAAAATCTTTCGAAAGAAGTCAAAATCTCAAAGTTTTAGTCGAACCAGAACTCTATTCAAGAGTCCCAATTGGATCAGGACTCTGACCCTGACTTCAATTTCAAGAGAATCTTTCAAAAATCTCTTCATTTATCTTTTCAAAAACTAAATTTCAAAATTGCTATAATTTTATCACAAAGTTTCAACATTCTGGGACTCTATTCTAAAGTCCTAGTTGATTAGGACTCTGACCTTGGTCTTGTATTTTGCTCATTTTCACTAATCTCTAAGAAGATCTTTCAAAATCTCTTTGTTTGTCTTTCAAAAACCCAAGAAATAAAGAGCAAAATTTCAGGACTCTGTCCCAGAGTCCTAATTGGGTCAGAACTCTATTCTAAATCTTATTTTCACTTTCAATTCCACTTGTTTTAAAAATCTTTTCATTCGTTCTTCAAAAATTAGTCCATTTGCAAAATCCCAGTTGATTCAGGACTCTATTTCAGAGTTTTAATTGAATTAGGACTCTAACCTTGACAACATTTTCTGACTTATTTTTACTAGTTTTAAGAAAATCTTTCAAAAACCTAAATGTCAGAGTCATAATTGGTTTAGAACTCTAGTCTAGAGTTTCAGTTCGTTTAGGACTCTATTTTTAACCTCTGATTGTCATCTAATGATTTCAACTCTATTTTAAAAACCCCTTCAGTCTTTATTTCAACTTTTTTTTCAAAACCCTGATCTGGGCTCCACTCAATTGGCGCCATATCTGGAGGAGTCTCAATCCATTCAGAACTCTGATGGACTCAAAATTTCCAATTTCAAAACCAATTTCATTCTAAACCTCTTTTGAAAAACCTTCATTTCCAAGTTTTAAAATCATTTTTGAAAAATCAAGTGGGGCCCACCCTGGGTGGTGCCATATTTGAAAGAGTTAGTGTTAGCTTAGGATTAGTCAGTATTCTATTTAGGTTAGGAGTCTAGAAGAATCAAAACTTGATTTTAAAGTTTTCATTTTTACTTTAGATTTTAACTTAGGATTTTAAAGTTTTAAAAATTAGGGTTTTAGAAAAACCAAGTGGTGCCACATTTGGAGTCTCCTAAGTTATCTAGGGTTTTAGTTAAAATAATTAGGGTTAGTTAGAGTCCCACCTAGGCTAGAAGTTTAGCAAAAATCTCCCCCCTCCCCCCTTGTTAGCCTAACTAGATAGAATTTTGAAAAGTCAAAGAGGGCATTAATTAGCCCTAATTAAGTGGGATTTCAAGAGGTTATAAAAGGGGACCCAAAGGGGGTCATTTTTCATGAGTTTCTTCTCTCTCCCTCTCTCAAAAATTCATGGTGCCCTTTTCTCTCCTCCAGCCTCCTCCATTGGAGCCACTCAAAGGTATGGTTTTCTTCTTTTTCTTTTATTTTTTTTGGGGGTTTTAATGTTATTCCATGTGTTTCACCATTGTTGCCCCTTGCATATTGATTTCAAGCCAAACTTTCATTCAAGAACCATAAAATCGATTCAAGAAAGCGATCTAATGCTGCATGAAGGTGTTTTTCATTATTTCAAACCATGGAAATTGTTTGAACCATCATTTTTTACATTTAAGCCGAATAAAAGATGAGATTTTCCCATTCAATGGGCCAAATCTCTCTTTTCAAAGGATAAATCGAATTCTAACCATGTATTCACTGATTTTTTTTATTTATTTGTCATATTCATGTTTATTCTACTCATTAAAACATCAAATCCAAATTCGTAGTGTTATTTTCAAGTTTTCTTTATTATTTTTCAATTTTAGATTAGGTTTTTAATGCTTTATCGATAATCCACGGATTTCGATCCCAGGCACGCAGGAACCACGTTATTTTATGTTCAAATTTTTGTAAAAAAAAATACAACTTTTTTAGGGTTAAATCGTGAACATGTCAGTGATTTCCTATAAAAAATGGATTATTTTGGGTTATGTAACCCTGTCAAAAAATAGAAAACCGAACCCCGCTTTTTAAACCCTGAAATCACTATGGGGATTCGAGAGTGACTTGCTGAGGCGATATCTCTATCATCGAAGATTCGATAGATGATCCATAAGTTTTAGTATTTTCATTATTCTGTCTAGTATTTCCTATACATGCTTTAGATTTTTATGCGTCTGTTTTCTATTTTTACTCTGACAGAAATCAGAATTGGTTTCACAGAGCCTATTATACCTTGTTTAAACTTGAGATCGACTTGGGCAGATCGCATCACCCTAACCGTAGATCTGATCGATGATCCATAAAAAAGAGTATTTTAATTTATGTATCCACTATCAACTACTAAAATTTTATAATTTTTTAACATAATTTTCTATATTTACCTGTACCTAAAACCAGATGTATTTATTTTAACTCGTTATATATTCGTCAGAATCAAGCATATATTGCCTGAACAATATCTCTCAAACCGGAGATGATTTTTCCGATCTGTAAAAGGAAAATCTTTTTTTTTTCTGTCTAATATTACTATATAATTTTTTATAAATTTTCATGTGATTTGATACTTGATTTGGGCCTGACACTATGACAGGTATGTGCCCATAGGCAAAATTGCATATTTTAGGATTTTATTCAATTTTCATATTAAAATAATGTCAAAATTATATTTTTTTGAATGTAGTTTAATTTTAGAATTATCAGAACTATTCATATCATTTTTTATAGATTTTTCAATTCATTTGATATATTATGTGATTGAATCATAAAAAATGGGTGCCCGCAGAGTCTCAGTTCGAGTAAAACACTGGCAAACATCACTATTTTCATGATATTTTGATTTTTTATAAAACATTTTATATTTTTAGAGTTTATTCATATTTATAATCAAAATAAGGTGCTTCATACCCGATTTGGTGTTGATTTGAATCCGTTTGATATCTGAATCAAGTATTTTACAAAAATCTTTTCTGAAAACCCTAATTTCAATGTCATAGTCATGTTTTCATAGGCATTTTTGTTATTTTTCCCAAAATTTCAAATTTCAAAGGTGTTTATCTTTATTATTTATTCAATTTTATATCAGCTTTTATTATGTGTATCTCAGGAAAATATGAAAAAAGGCTTATATCCGGATAAATCTAATAATTTCCAGATATTATTAGATAAGTCCAGAAAAGCTTATATATTTTTACTAACAAGTTTTCCAGTTTTGTAGGGACATTCAAGAGTGTATTTTTTTTATTTTATTTTTTCTTTTTATATAAATTATAATTATAAACATTGAAATAAGAATTTAATTTTCTGCTTAGAATAAGATTGCATTGCATATAGTTTTATTTTTCAATAATGTTAATGTGTGATGGGTGATGATTCATGCATGTTCAAACTCACTATGGTCTACACAAATAGCACGTTCACTAGCTTCTAAGGAGTTGATAAACTCGATGAGTTTCGTATTTGTAACCATAGTCAAAATATGAACGAAACCCAGATTTATCATCTTTTTCTAAGCCACAAATGGCCTACACTCTTAGGCTATCTTAAAAAACTATTGCATATTTCAAAGTTTTCTAAACATTTTTTCTCCTTTTGGAATCAAATGGATTATATTCAATCCATATCTGTGGCCATAGTCAGGATATGTGGCAAATTTACTTCATTGAAGTTCTATAAGGCACCTAAATCCCCTTTTTCAAATAATTTTCTTATTTTTTTTTCAAAAAGAATATTTTCACAAGATAGCATTCATGCATCACTTAGGTTTAGATTGCATCATGAAAATATTTCATAGGAACACATGCCCTTCTTCTGATTTATTTCACAAATTTATATCAGAGAAATTGATTTTCTCAAAGTTGCAAGATTTTCCTCAGAAATCAATTTTCACAACACATCAAGATTTTTTCAGAAATCGATTTTCTTTTCTTCAGAAATGTTCTCTCAACAAGGTTAACGATTTTCAAGGTGTCCCCTTTTCCAAATATTTCAAAGTATTTCAAGCATACATCATGTTTTTCAAGTCAAAATATTTCTAAGTCATAGCATATGCCTGATTCTTTGTGCATTTAGGAAATAGAACATCGATTTAGACAAGTAGAGCAAAGCAAAGTACTTGATGGATCCTTGGTTCAATTACCCTTGGTTATGGTGCTAGGAACGGTTGAACCTCGTATTGACAGATGAGTCCCATTCTTTGGAATTATCCTGCATTTTAAAACGGAGGCGAGTTATTTTTAAAATCTTTTTTAAAGGTCAGTTTGACTTGCAAAATTAAATTTTTGCAATGATAACAGGTTTGGTGACCGTGATGGGACATGTCTTCGCCTGATCAATCTAGTGCTTTTCTCTATTTAACTTGTTAAAATTGTGTTCTACAATGTTGGCTTTATTTCATGTGAACCTAGGAGCCTAGAATTAAACTCAGCTGACATAGATTGCATATAGACTTAGGCATGGTTTGGTAGGACTGATTGAGGAAGCATTATTCATGCTCACATTAGACTTAGGTTAAATACAATCCTCTTCAATCTAGGATCTTATTGAAAACAATGTTTGCTTCTCATAAAATTTTCAAAATTCTACTTCTTTACGTCATTAGAGCCTTCTATTTTCTTGCATGTTGATTATATTTCAAAAATAACCCCACCTACTTTCACCTGGCCACCACGTTGCTGGGCTTTCTTCCAGACCATAGTTTGGGACAAAGCCTCACAACTGGGCCATCTATTTGGGTTGATCGCCCCTGCTACGTACCAAGAGCCATAGTCCAAAGTCTATCGGTAGGCACTCAAGAATGTTCGAAAACATGAGCCTAGAATCGAAAAATTCTTTTATGCCACGTACATCGAGTCTCAGCTCGAGTATATCGGCATAGCATGATTGGACATAGATGATCTGAGCCTTAGAGTTAGGATTAGGGTCCTACAGCTATTTCAAAACTTGTGTATCTCGAGTCCGCTTTTATGGAATGTTGTATGTGCATATTTGTTTGTACAGGATATGATTGAATGTATTTTAGTTATTTTTTTTATTCTCTTTATTTTATCATATTTTCCCTAATTTTTCTAAAAATACTGGACGATTTTCAAAATACCTTATTTTCCATTTATTTTTATATATTTCCTTTTTATTTTCTCAAACCCTGGATGATTTTTCCAAAACCTCTACTTTCTTCAAAACTTCAGGCGATTTTCTATCCTTTCGGTCCTCTAGATCTTGAATTTCCAGCTTTGTTTTTATCTTGCTTGTAATGTTTTCAAAAATTATGTATACTTTTTAAGTCTTTTCCTTACTTCTTTTTTATTTTTCAGCCTCCCCTGATGGCATCCAGTCAACTTGATTCAGTCTTTTCTGAGAGTCATATCTCTTATGAGGTGCGGCAAGGTCTCTCTGATCATCGAACTCTGAACATCGAACATTTTATTCCCCAGTGGTACTATTCTTGGCTCAAAAACTTGTCCCATATGTTCATGAACCATCTGAGTGACTGTAGATTGGAACTGTCATCATTAATGAGAGAGCATATCATCAATGACAATTTGATTCAAGCATTAGCAGAGTGGTGAAACCCACGTACCTGTACCTTCTGGTTCCCATGGAGAGAGATGATTCTATTACTGGATGAATTCTTAGATATTATGGGCCTACCTGAGCCAGCCGGTCAGCCTGAGGATCCATTAGAGCAGTAGTTTTTTATCAATGTCAAAGGACTCGACCCTCGAGATGCTCTATCTCGAATGATTGGACACAGATCTTGGCCGCTGATAGAGGTCTATGAGACTTAGTGTGTTGATTTATTCAAGTTATACCAACAATATAGAGCATTTGAAGAAGTTGACTCCTTATCCCGAGCAGCACGAGACAGGATTCAACATGCAATGGTTTTATGCACAGTAGGATTAGCCTTCTTTTAGGATGAACAAAACTATATTGATATCAGAACAATACAACTTTTATAAAGATGGGGAAGTCGACAGATCAACTGTCTCTATATCACCATGGTCGCGCTTGCCTTCTATACCGTGGATTGACCCATTTTGTGCTTAAAGATTCTATCTTAGTAGAAGGGTGCATCTACGCACTATAGTCTTCATTCCTCCGGCATGTGCCATCTTGAGCCAGCTCATTCAGATATAACAGTAAGAAGTCATTACCTACTTGGTACAGATTCTTGATTAAGAACCTTCATGAAGAAGAAATCGTGTGGGACTACTTCAACCATCAGGAGTCACTCCCTCGTACACTTATACATATGGCAAGTGATTCAAGTTACTCAGACATTTTTTCTTCGTTTATTACCAGTCAGAGTGATGTGTCAGGCAGTTCTCACAGAGACAGAAGCGCATTGAAACACGATTATTGTCAGGCATTATGACAGAATTCGATCTGAAGTCTGCTTAGTGGTCTGGGGCATACTATTCTGCCAATCATAGTTGGGATTCTTTTGTCATTCTTACTGTCTTTCCTAGTCCTCGAATGTCTTCTAATTACCATGAGTGGTGGAAAATTGTTTGTTTGCCCCCTCTTTGTCAAGTCTATTATTAATAAAAGCATTCATCTTCAACAATTAATCTTTTTATCATGTTTTGACGACCTTGCCTAGGTAACAAGGCATATTTTAGTTGTTTATTTCCTTTACAAGAATAACAACACAATTGTCGTGATTTCGGCGATGACCCAATCTCTGGTAATGGGATATCCTTCAAATTGTCAACCTAACTCTTATCAAATATTTTCCCCCTATTTGTTTTATCTTCAAGACATTCTTCCAATCTAATTGTCCATTTTATTCTGCAGAGAGAATTTGCAATCCTACATGGTTCAGACAAGGTCCGACAAGAAGACCGTATATATCCAACATATCGATCACTCTTCTGCATCTGAACAAAAAATATCATATCCATGATTTCTTAAGGATCAGAGCCAGCAAGGCAATGATGATGTTGATCCTCAGATGTATGCATTGTTCCAGAAAATAATAAAAAAGATGTTGATTGAGCAAACACGGGCTAGTTCAGGCAAAACCAAGAAAAAGGCTAAGGGTTGGACAATGAAAAAGCATATGAAAAACTCAAAAAAGTAGAGTCATCACGAAGACACTTTTGATGAAGCTGAATTGGTGGGCGATACCGATGAAGAATATGAGATTCAACAGGCACTTCAAAAGTTGACTCAGGGGCAAGGGTCAGCCTATAAATCTAAGGATCAGTCTGTTAATGACCCTGATCAGCCACAACTCAAAAACATAGTCAAAATGGTCAAGGACTTGCAGGCCCGTGATAAGGGCAAGAAGGTCTTCACGAGTAAAGACTTTTATGATGGATTAGACGAGGATGACAATCTCGACAATCTCCCTAGGAAATTTATCAAGTTCGATGGTTCTAGCAACCCTAAAGTACATCTCATCATGTTTTTTGCTGAATGTGCCAAGTTCAAGCGAGACAACCGAGCTCTGTTTCTTTGCTTCCCTCGCAGTCTAGAGGGAACAACAGCTAAGTGGTATTTGGAACATATTAATCCCATTGAGTTGAAGGAATTCGACAAGGTGGTCAATTTGTTTATTGAGTGGTTCCTATTCAACACATAGGCGCTACCAACCCTCAACCATCTCTGCAGCCTTAAGAAGAAAAACGAGAAGGCCAGGGATTTCATTCACAGGTGGAGATCCACCTACAACAAAATGAGGGATCCGATATAAAAAAGACATGCATTGTCAGTGATCCTGAATAACTTTTCACAACCCCTGAGGGGCCTGATTTTTATCTCTCCATCAAGAACCTTCATTGAATTGACAGAGCGAACCGAATGGCTCGAACTAAGCATGAAAAATGGATTGTATGAGGGCATCACCCTCACCAAGAACAATAGTCAGCAGGAGTCAAAGAAGAAGGCTCATTTCACTTACTCCACTGATACGGGCCACGACAAGAATCATCATAAGAGTGAGGGGAAATCATTCAATTATACAGGCTTGAATCCTAACAAGAATGAGCAGAAGGGTAAGTCATTCCCACGGAATAACAAACCACCTCTGTCAGCCATTGTACAGGAACCAAAATCACAACAAAAGGTGAAGCATGAAGGGTGGAGCTATAACCGCAAGTTTACCCCTTTGGATCAATCACTAGAGATTATGCTCGAATATATGCTTACCAGTGAAATGATCAAGCTCCCGAAGGTGGTTGATCTATCAGTCGTCATGGAAAAGATGAAAGATCGATTCTACAAGTTCTACCGAACTGTGGGACATGATACTGAGAACTGTTTTGTTCTCAAAAATATAATTCAAGATTACATTGACAAGAACCTTTTGGTAGAAGGTGGTGACGATGAAAAAACGGTCATTTTAAATCAACCATTTCTTCAACATTCTGCAGCAATGATATCTGATTAGTCATTCTAGCCCCAGGAGTATATTCAGCCATGCTCAGGTGAGGATATACACATCCAGCATCAGGTATTGGTGTTGCATCAGGCACACTCCAACACCCAGAAGATGGACCTTATTTCAGCTTTCAGTAAGCTAAATGTCTCAAGAGAGCCCGCTAGGGCATCCCCTGAAGTTGCCAAAAGAATTCTAGGGTTTTCTAAGTGTTTCATAAAGGTTGTCTAAAATAAGAGCAAAACAGCTGGTGAAAGTGCCAAACTGGTCCAGAAACCAATCACAGCCCTCTCGAATGTATCAATTCTTGAATTGGCACATGCCTCTTCCAAGCATCAACAGGTCTAAGATGATTTGTTATGAAAGATCAAAGTGAAATCAAGCACAACTCCGAAAGACATGGCTCAGATCATCAACGAGGCCATGACCAACGCTCCAATGACTTTTTCTGATGAGGACCTACCAAGGCCTCATGTCTTCCATAACAATGTCTTGTATATCGTGGTCAGAACCAGTGGAATAACTATACTCCATGTGCTCGTCGATGGAGGCAGTGGCCTCAATATTTATCCAAAGATGACTGCTAAGGCCCTGGGACTAAAGAAAGAAGAATACCTCCCTGATCCCATCACTATTTATGGATTTGATCATCATGGACAGACAACGAAGGGAAAAATTTTCCTTGAGATCTTCATCAATTATTCAGTCCATACAGTTCTCTTCCATGTCATCAATGTGCCACCAACATATAATCTTTTATTGGGACGAACATGGATTCATAATGCAAATGCAGTACCGTCTACCCTTCATCAGTGCATTAAATGGTCTAAAGGCTACATGATCACCACGATCTTGAGGGAAGATCCAGAAGAGAGGCTGCCATAGCCAATGATTCCCAGACGGACCTACCGATATCTCTAGCATCAGGGAAAGCGATGAGGTTATTCTCAATGAATGCCTTGAAATGTTAAAGATATAGGAAGCACAATCGACAGAACATACTGCAGCAATGGTCCAATGGCAAGGACCATATTTTTTCAAGATCGAAGGTCGTCTTGATTATAGCACTTTCAGAAACCATCCTTTGTTCTCGCAGTTTGTAAAAGCCAAGAAAGGATTTGATCTTTTATTGAAGCATGACTATCAATCTTTTAAAGGCTTGGGCAAGAATGGAGACGGTCGACTAGAACCAGTAATCCCTAACCATCACCCGCGCAGAGCAAGATTGAGATTCTTGGGCAAGCGATCTCATAAGAATACTGTCTTTGTCAAGGGGAACCATTAAAAGCATCTGCCATCATTCTTTTCATTTTATTCCTTTGATTTCGGCATTTTATAGGGATGATGTCCCATTTCATTTCATTTTATTTCCTTTATTATTGTCATTTCATTCATGTCTTCAATAAAGTTATCGATTTTTCTCGTTTGCCTAGATGTCATCATTCTCCTCTCTCTATAATTTGTCTTTGAAATTTGTTGTTATTATTTTCTTTATTTCACCCAATTTGTTTTATAATGGGTGAATTTCTCAGAATACTACTCTTTTCTTAAAATTTCAGAATGTCTTCCCAATCAATAAGAAAACTAGTCATCAATTCTTCAATTGTGTCAAAGCCCGTAAAGATCTATCGAGTCAAGGCAAGAACAGAGGACAGCATGACAATAAAGCAGTCAAAAGAGTAAAAAAATTGATTAGTCCCTTTAAGAATTGTCAGAATTCGAAGCGATTTAGAAGCAAGATGAGTCATCGTCCCTAGTTCAGGATCCAGCTGAAGACATCAATATTGGTTCAGAGGATAATCCGAAGATTCTCAAGATCGGTATCAGTCTGAGCACAGATGAGAAGGAAAGTTTCATTGATTTTCTCAAGCAATATCAAGAAGTATTTGCATGGACTTACGAGGATATGTCAGGTTTAGATACCAAATTGGTTGAGCATCGCCTCATTCTGAAGCTAGATGTCAAACCGATTAAGCAGAAGTTGAGGAAAATAGATCCTTGAATCGAGTAGTAGGTCAAGGAAGGACTTGAGGATTTGCTCAAAGTTGGGTTCATTCGAGCAATAGATTATGCAGATTAGTTAGCAAATATTGTGATGGTTCCCAAGAAGAATGGTAAAGTTTGAATTTGTATCGACTTTCATGATCTCAACAAAGCTACTCCAAAGGATGACTATCCATTCCCCAATATCGATCTCCTGATCGACAGTACGACTGGTGATGCCATATTCTCTTTTATAGATGGATATTTCGGACATAATCAAATCAAGTTGGTCGCTCATGACCAGTCCAAGACATCCTTTACCACACCTTGGGGCACCTTTTGCTATACAGTCATGCCATTTGGGCTTAAAAATGCTGGGGCAACTTATCAGCATGCAATGGCAGTTATTTTCCACAACCAGATGCATAAGATTATAGATATATATGTCAATGATATCCTGGTTAAATCCAAGGAGAAAGAAGATCACATTAAATCTCTTGGTTAAGTCTTCAAGCGACTTATTTTATTCAAGCTGAGACGCAATCTGCAGAAATGTGTTTTTGAGGTAGAGTGAGGCAAGTTACATGGTTTCATGGTCAGCAAACGCGGGATGGAAGTAGATCCCGCTAAGGCAAAGGCTAGCATTGATATGCCACCTCTAACTAATCTTAAAGAGTTGCATAGTCTCCAAGGGTGCATGCAGTCAATTCAATAATTCATATCCAATTTGGCCATGAGGTGTGAACCTTTCAATCATCTACTTAGAAAGGGAGTTAAGTTCGAATATAGACCAGAGTGTCAGCAGTCATTCAAGCGCATCAAGAAATATCTTCTCAATCCTCCCATTTTGAAGCCACCAGAATTGGGAAAGTCTCTTTTGTTATATGTCTCGGTAAATCAAACTGCTTGTGTCGGGTTCTTGGCGTAGTACGAAGAAGGCAGTCGGGTAAGTGCATGCCATTTACTATGTAAGCAAAACATTCATTGACTATGAGAAGAAGTATTCTTAGATAGAGAAGACATGCCTAGCACTGGTCTTGATGTGTCAGAAATTGAAGCACTACTTGTTAGCATCAAAAGTCAAGATTTTATCAAAGCTTAATCTTCTCAAGTATATTCTTGAACAATCATTTCTCAGTGAGCAGATCGCCAAGTGGCAAGTTTTGTTGATGCAATATGACTTAGAGTATGTCTCTTAGAAGTCAATTAAAGGTCAGACCATCGTCGATCAGCTAGCCGATTTTCTTTTGTCAGAAGATGTCAAGGTTGAGGATGATTTCCCTAATGAGCGCATCCATAACATTCAGCAGTCTCCAGCTTGGAGTTTATTTTTTGATGGTTCCAAGGATATGGCAGGTATAGAGATCGGGATCCTATTAATAATGCCTGAGAAGGAGATAATCTCTTTCTCCCTCAAACTTGATTTTCAATGCACTCATAACATGGCCAAATATGAAGCTCTAATACAAGGTCTGAGAATTCTACAAGATTTCAGTGTTAAAAGAGTGCATGCTTTTGATGACTCATTGCTCGTCATCAGTCAGGTCAAAGCTGAATGGCAGGTGAAGGACCATAAGCTACTTCCTTACTATAAGATCGTTCTAGCTTTCATCGACAATTTTGATGAATTTCAACTTTATCATATCAAAAGCGAATTTAATCAAATAGTTGATGGCTTGGCCAGCCTAGGCTCCATTATGTCTTTCAAAGACGGAGAATCCTGTTGCTCTTTTGAAATTGGCAGACTTGATAGCCGACCTTTATTCCAGTTGTGCAAATCAACCAGTCAGAGCAAAAGAAGAAGCCTTGGTATCACAATATAAAAAAAATTCGTTGAAACTGGTGAGCTTCCACTAGAATTATCAAAGAAGCAGAAAGTGATTCAACGTATATCTGCTCGGTATTTTATTCTGGCTGATGTGCTTTATCGTCGTGGATTCAGTGTCGAGTATTCTAGATACTTGGACGAAGAAGAAGCCAAGTCATCTAAGAAGTGCACAAAGGTATTTGTGGTGAACATGTCGACTACCAAACTCTTGTTAAGCAGATCATTCGGGCAGAGTATTATTGGAAAACCATGCAACAAGACTGTTATTATTTCATCAAGAAGTGTGTTCAATGTCAGATGCACGCACCTTCCATTCATGCGTCAACCACATATTTACAATCAGTCGTATCTCTATGGCCATTCTCTATGTGGGTCTTCGACGTTATAGGCCCAATTACTCCTGCTTCTAATGGCCATAAGTATTTCCGTGCCGCAATAGTGTACTTTACCAAATGGGTTGAAGTTGTTACTTTACGTACAATGGAAGGCCGACATGTGGTTTCGTTCACCCACAAGAATATCTTTTACCATTTTTTGTATAGCACATGACATTGTTTCAGACAACAATACTCATTTCAAGAATGAGAGAATAAAGATCTTTTGTTCAAAATTCAGAATTCATCATCATTTCTCAGCTCCCTAGTATCCCCAAGGAAATGGTCAGACGAAAGCTATAAATAAAATTCTAATTCGCATCTTGGAAAGAACCATCGAGACGGGTGTGAACACCCCAAATTTTCCTAAGAATCCAAAATTCCCTTTTTGCCCCTGACTCACCTTCTCTGAATAATCGAATCAATTTTTAACAAAAAAATCCATTCATAAACTCAAATCCTCAGTAAAGCCTTCTTTGGTAAATATTTGTAAAATTTTATAAATGGTCTAGAAATCCCATAAGTTTTTAGAGTTTTGTTTTCAAAAAAATACAAAAAAATAGAAAATTTCAAAGAAAAAGAGCAAAAAATCAAAATCTCAAGAAAATAACAAAAGATAGGAAAACCAAAAAGATATATATATATCTTAAAACCATCTTTAGAAAAATCCTCCTTTTGTAAAATATACCTTATTGAAAAAATCCGATAAAAGAGCCTCGTCTCGTAAAATTTTAAAAATTGAAAGAGTTATTTTGAAAAAAATGGAGGAAAACCCTAAAAAGGGTGGCTCTTTCTCTCTCTCCCGATTTCTCTGGAAAAACCCTCTTCCAAACCCTCCCTTTCTCTCTTTTCTCTCTCGAAAGCTCTCTCATCCCCTCCATCGTGCACCCTCTCCTCCCGTCCATCTTCAACAAACTCCTCCCTTCCAGAATTTTCCTTTCCATCTTTAAAAAGGCACGCATGTTCTCTTCATTCCTCAGTCGTTATCACGACTCCACCTTCCTCTCAATCGATCGGCCTTTTACCCTATCACGGTCTTGTCCTTTCGTTCCTTCCTTCTTTTCTTCCACTAATTCCTTTTTTTTTCTTCCGTCGGCTGAAGCACAAGGCCGCCCGCAACCTCAAGACCACACTTCTTCATCTCTCTTCTTTCCTTTTTCCCCTTCTTCCTCAGATCTGTATTCACCCCCTTTTCGCTCATCGTTTCACAAATCTCTTTCCCCTTCCCTCTAATCCTTCTCGCCATTCCCAAAGGAAGACCGACCCTGCCACCAAAGTCGGCTTCATCTGCACTCCTCCTTTCATCGGCAAAAGGGCTTCTAATCCCAGCACCATCAATAAGCCAGGTAAAAGCTCTACCCCCCCCCCCCCCCCCACCGCTCTCTTTTGAAGATTTGCTCATTTTCCGTTGTTTTGCCCCTAACAGATGATTGAGTGATGTCGATTTGCTCATGGCAATATCGACCCCTCCATGTGCTATAGCATATGGAATGATCTTATTCCAATACCTTTTCTTTGTTATTTATTTTCTTCCCTTTTCTCTGCAATTTATTTCTGATTCTTGTATATCATGAAGGATCGTTTACGACAGACTCGATACTGTCTAAATGCTTCCTTAGTTAATTTTACGCACTAGCTTTGTTTATTTCTATTTGTCATTCTTTTTTTTTCTTTCTTTCAATTCGTGAGATAAAGTTACATCATTCTCAGATCGATGATTAAAAACCCAATTGTCACTGTTTGGAATTCTGGCCGAATTCCGACTTATCACTGCATTGCTTATTATTTGAAATTCTGGCCTGTCATTATATTGTTTGGCTATTGTTTAAAATTCTGGTGGATGCCGGCAACTTGAAAATAGGAAGTTCAGTGCCCTTTGGCAATCATTCACTAAAAAAAGAGCCTGCAGGAATCTTGCAACACTTTGTACTAAGTAGAGCTTTGATCGAAACCAATTGCCATTGAAATTCAGTTCAAGTTCTGTTGGATCATTTATATGATGTGAAGGATGAGAATGCTGGTCTATATCGAATTCTTACTGTTTGTTTGTTGATATCTGAGTGAAAGGCATGGGTTATTCACGGAACTGCTAATCTACGGACCAGGCTGAAGTACAAATTTGTTGTTGTTTAAATGTTAATCTTTGGATTTCAAATTGTTGAAAGTCTAAAACTCCAGTTAGTAAGATTTCCTTCTGATTCAGAGTTTGGCCAGCTGCATTGAACTCTAACTATGAGCATGATAAGCATTTCATTGAACATCGCCTAGTGCAACACTTGTTTTGTTTGAACTGTTGTTAAACTACATAAGGGATCCATTGAGTTCGCCCTCCTCTGCTCCCTCATTCAGAGCACTTGCGGAGCTACATCGTCTGTTAAAATCAAATAATGATGAATGAAGTTTCGTGGGGTACCATCTTGATAAGTATGCTGACAATACATCGATTCTTGGCATTTCTGATGAACCAGCTTCCAAGTTTTGATCGTCCTTAAGGGTATCTCATTCATGATTTCACATTTTTTTTTTGGATGCATCATATGACATTTCCCCATTCAACATTATGCTTCGTGCCTTAGTTTGCGTTCAACATTGTGGTTCCTGCACTTTATTATCGGCTATATACCCATCCCTGCAAAATGTTATCAATCCCTGTGTTCTGCTGATGCCTGGTCATTCATGTGACCCTGTGATATCATGTCACATGCTTTTTTTTATTTATTTATGTTTCTCTGTGTTTGTATTTATTTCTATAATTAGCCAGGTTTCATTCCCCTAATGCAATTCGTATTTCAGTATCAATTTTGCTTAGCCTTCCGGCCACCCCAACTCGTTTGGGATTGTTGGGCCTATCAAATATAAAAAAAGTGGTCTAATAGAATAGTAAAGGCATGTCTCGTGATAAAAGCTCAACTATATTTTGCCAATAAATTGATAGATCAATAGCATAATTTGCTTTTTGTTCATGTCTTTTATCATAATTTCTGTTTTCCATCTTATATTTCACATGATCTTCCAGTCCAAAGGTGTTACAACTGTTTTAGTTAATATTTCCCAACATCTGCAATTTCTCGGTTACTTGTGGCATTCTATATGTATTTGATTAGCTTAGTCAATGGCTTTTTTCCCTATGATGGCTACAGATCCACTTTTAAGATTCCATTCATTTGATTCCTCTGAAATATGAGGTATGCATCCTTTGTAATTTAGGGTTTTGGCTTCTTCTTCTTTTTTGATAATCAGTGTTATGAGTCCAGCCAGGGTTTTCAATCAGAATTCTAACCTGTTTAGCCTTCTTATACATATCCTTGGAAGAAGAGCCTTCTAAAACAGTTTTAGTTTCATTCCTTGCGGCATGGAGTCAAAGAAAATGCCATATTTCAGCCTGCAGACGGTGAAATCCAAGAGCTTTATTTAGGCAGCTCATTCCTGAAATTCGAGATCATTGGGTTTTGAATATTTGCCTAAGATATTTTGTTCATCTATTTTATGACAGGCTTCTCTTTTTTTTTCAGAATCAAATCAGAGAATTCGTGGCTGTTAGTTTTCGCCAGGTCCCTATCTTGACCCTGCAAGTATCGATTCATATTAAATATGAAATGCTTGAAAGGGGACTAAAGATTTCATGTGGTTTTCACTTGTGTCATATTGCAGGATTCGAACTATATTGTTGACTATATTTTTTTAAAGAATTTGTTATTAATAATGTGCATCACCTTTTTACCGATTTCTGAAGTTAATCTGAAGTATAGAGGTGATGCTTTTGTGTGTATTTGTGTTGGCTGTGTGCATGGGATGTGAATCTTAAAGACTTTGGTTTATGAGCTTAAACAAGCAATTATACCCAAGACGTGTGTTGTAAATATCATAAACATCATCAGGGGTGCTACTGTTGTGTTCCTATTAACATCATTTCTTGGATGAAAATTGTGAGAAGTCTATCTCTCTCATGGATGAAGGAAAGGTGATATACAATGTAACCAGTCATTATGCTTTAAAGTTGATTTGTCGATCAGCTAAGTTAGCCATTTTCTGTCAAAAGCAAATCCAGGTACAGAATTAACTCCTGAAACCTAAATCATGGCTCACAGTTATCACCAGATTTCGGTGGCATAGGTCTCATCTAACAGGTGCAAAAACTCAAATAGGTGATTCTTAGGCATTTTAGGAGCAAGGTGAGCATAGTTTTACTGCACAGATTGCCAAAGTGCCTCGTGAAGTGGGAAATTCAATAGGACTCGTCATTGCCGTCAAGGTCATTTCATTGATTCTCATTGAAAACCTTCATTATTCATATTTTGCTTAGTTAATTCATGAACCATCTACCTAATTTATTGGTTTGCTTCCTCCAAACACCTATTGATCTCATTAGTACCACCTGTGTGCGTTCATCAACCCAATGATCATCATCTACAAACAATGTTGGACATCACGGTGAGATACTCACAGTAATGCCAATGCATTACTAGGTTCTTTTTCCCTTTGGGTACCTACAACAATATCAAGCTCTGATTGTAACCTGTTATACATAAAGGTACCTTGTCTATTCACTTGTATGACTCACATGTATTTCACATTCACCACCCACCATTTTTTTATATTTTCAGTTTACCATCATGGGTGTCACTCAAGTGTTGTTTAAATGATGTTGTAAATATTCATGCTGTGTTTTGTCCCCTCTTACATCATTTCCACAACATGTTAGTCTTCATCATGTCATGGCATATTCGCAAAGCATGGTATATGAGGTATAAGTCATGCACTTTTGGATTATAAAATAGCCATGTACTCTGCTGGTAGTTAATTCTTTCATATTTTACATTTCGCTTCATACTCATCTTATTTTACAGGAATATGTGAAGCAAGTTGATTCCCTCTTTTAAATTTTAGAATAATATAATAAGTTAGATATCAATAAGAATATTTGCATTCCCTGCTTTAGATAGAATGAACGAGCATTGTAAATATCATGAATTGCTTATGCTTTTACCTTCATTTTCCCAAAATCTTCACAATGGTGAGACACGAATGGCACGTGCACCATTTCGTAAGAGGTAATTAATCCTAAGTTGATGATTTACATCAATGGCCATAGTCAGGATGTAAACAAAACTTAGGATTTTTATCTTTTATAAAATAACATTGGATCCACACTGAATCCTCTTCAAAAATCATCATATTTTTTAGATATTTCCTCCTTTTATCAGAATTTGATTTAAAATTAATTCAATATATATATATCAATGGCCATAGTCAGGATATATTGAGAATTAATTTCATTTTAAACTCTATAAAAGCACTAAAATGTATTTTATTCTTCATTTGAGTTTAGATATGATTATTATATAATACATTCAATGACCATAGTCAAGGATGTATTATATTTTCCATCGTATTTTAATTCATTTGAAGAATGAAATAGCTTTTCAAAATCCAACTTCAATTTCTTTAAATTCATTCATCATTTAGGACAGAATTGCATCATATTTTCAAAATTTCTTTTCAAAAAAATCCAAGTGATGTTGAGAATCTTTCTTCATTTCTCAAATCAATTCTATTCTATAGATTCAAATTCAATTTTAACTCATTTTTAAGATTCAAAATTCGATTTCAAAATCCAATTTAACTTTGAAAATTCAAATTCATTTCAAAACTTCAAAATTTCCAATCCACTTTGAGATTCCAAAATTCAAGCTTCAAATTCAAAGTCCAATTTGACTTTGAAATTCATTTGTATACTCTAAATTCAATTTAAAACTTTGAAATTTCTGATTCATCTTTTGATCCCAAATTCAAACTTCAAACTCAAAGTCCAATTCGACTTTGAAATTCATTTGTATATTCAATTTCTGAATTCTAAATCAAATACAAAAGTTCAAATCAACCTTTGACATTCCAAGTTCATTTTTCAAGATTCAAATTCAAATTCAAAATCAAATTCGATTCAATATCTCAAATTCAAAATTCAATTTAAACTTTGAAGTTTCTTATTCTTCTGTTGATTTCAAATTCAAAAGTCAAGTTTGTTTTCTTATCTTCAAAATCCAAGTTTTGAGATTGATTCTGAATCTCAAAATTCAAGTCTTTTTCTAAGTTTTAAATTCAATCTGGGTTTTCAAAAACCCAGATCCATCTTCAAAGTCCCATTTGGACTTTCAAAAATTCAAAATCCAAAATTAGATCCCAATCCCAACTTGGATCCAGATTTCCAAGTGCAATCTCCATCTTGGATCTCAGACCTCAGATCCAAAATCCATTTTAGGATCCAGAATCCAACTCCACTTTGGATCTTAGACTTCAGATCCAATTCCATTTTAGGATCAAGAATCCAGTTCCACTTTGGATCTCAGACTTCAGATCCATAATCCATTTTAGGGTCCAGAATCCAATCCCATCTTGGATCTCAGACTTCAGATCCAAAAATCCATTTTAGGATCCAGAATTCAACTTCATCTTAGATTTCAGATCCAGAATCCAATTCAATTCCCAATTCTAGATTTCAAATCCAATGCCATTTTCAGGTCTCATCTGAACTTCCTAAATCCATTTCTATTTTTAAATATCATTTGGATTTCTCAAATCCATCCTGATTTCAAATTTTAAATTCAATTCCATTTCAAATTTTATCTCTTCTCCTAAATCTAAAGTTCAAAGTCCATTTTTTGACTTTGAAATTTCCTTCCTCTTCTCCTTTCTCTCATCTTCAAATCATTCTTTCCAAATTCAAAGATTTATCTTTCCAGCTCTGATTATTTCAAAGACTTAGAACTTCAAATCTCTAATCTATCTCAAGGTTCTTAGTTAGATTCAATCATTTCTTCACTCCATTATCAAGCTCATCTCAGAACACTTGAAGATCTCCAAATCAATTTTCAAAAGAGCATACATCCTTGCATTGCACAAGCATGATTCTTTGTTCATTTAGACTTAGGATAAAATCTTAGATAATAGTTTGGCAAAGCAAAAAGGCATAAATTCGATCCTTGGTTCGATTACCCCTGGTAAAGGTGCCAGGAACAGTTGAACTTCGTACCGACAAGCGAATCCTGTCTCTTAGTTTTCCCGCAAATATTTCAAAACGGAGGCAAGTTATTTTCTTAAATATCTTCAAAATCTAGGTCAAGTGAGACCCCGCAAAAGAGTTCGTCTTCTCTTTGTTTATTTTCTTTTCTCTTCTTTCTTTCTTTATGTCTTCTATTTTCTCCCTTTAAAAAGGAGGAAATAGAGGTTGGAAAGGAAAAGAGAAGGAAGAGAGAGAAATACCAAGAGAGGAAAAATTTTGCGATGATCACAGTTTTGGCGACCGTGATGGGACTTTTCTTCGTCCGGTCGAATTTAATGCCTTTTCGCTTTGCTTTGATATTATCTAAGTCTTTATTCTTCGAATGTCAGCTTCATTTACATGCAAACCTTAGGAGCCTAGACTCTGTCCTAAGCTGACATCATTGCATATAGGATTTAAGTATGGTTTGGTAGGACCATATTGAGGAGATTATTTCATGTTCACATTAGATCTAGGTCTGAAATACAACTCTCTTCAAATCTAGGGATTGAATGCAAACAATGTATGCAAGTGTATGCTTCTTTTCATTTAAATCTATCTTTTTAGGACTTGCATTAGAGCTTTCTGGTTTTATTGCATGTTGAGCATATTTTTGAAAACCTCCCTACCTATATTGTCTTGGTCTTCACGTTGCTGGGTTGTCTCACTGAACCATAGTTCGGGAGAGAGCCTCACAACTGGACCACTTATTTGGGTTCGCGCCTCCCTACCACGTACCTAAGGGCCATAGTCCGAGGTATATCGGTAGGTGCTCAAGGATATTGGGAAGCCATTACCTTAGAATTCGAGGAATATTTCTATACCACGTACTTCGAGCTTTGGCTTGAGTATATCGGCGTATCTTGATTGGAATCAGATGATCTGAACCCTAGAGTTAGGATTAAAGTCCTACAAGCCATTTCAAAATATTGCATTTAGAGTCAGCTTCTAGGGAGTGTTATTCTGTGCATCATTGCTTGTATAAATTGATTCTTTTGTAGATATTATCTTAAAAATTCTTATTTTTTTTCAAAACCCTGGATATTTATTTCACAAAAAAAATCTTTTATTTTCTCAAATCCAGGATTGTATATTTTTCATTTCTTTATTCTTTCATTTCTTAAAAACTTGGACCTGTCTTTTAAGTCTTCCTATCTTTCAAAAAGTCCAGGCATATTTTCTTCCTTTTCTTCTGATTTATTTAAATCTTTTGATCCTGCCTACAATTTTTCAAAATATTCAAGGTCATGTCATTCATCTTCAAAACACTCTTCCTCTTACATTCTATCTTCTTCATATAAAATCCTTTTTTATTAAGAGATCTCTTTTCAAATCTTTTCAAATTTTCCTTTCAAAATTTCTTTAATCTGAACCCTGCATTTATTCTTTAGAGAGAATATCGACATTTCATCATGGTTCAAACGAGAGCAGGAAGAAGGGCAGCTCAGCAACACAATGACAGCGAAGTGGAAGAGATGAACTCTTCCAGGTTGTCCTGAAAACATGATTCAAATAAAGATGATGTCGACCCGACGATGTATAAAATCTTTCAAAAGATGATGGCAAAAATGATGTCCGAGCAAGCTGGGGCAAGTTCAAAGAAAACATCCTCTAAAAACAAGATCAAGAAAAAGCCAGTAAAGAAACATGTCAGGATCAACAAGAAGAAAATTCAGCAAGACAGCACCTCAGAGGGTTCAGAATCAGCAGGAGAGGATTCCGAGGAAGAACAATTTGTATTCATCCCAAAACATCTGCGACAGCTCAAGAAGGTGGCAGAGGAACCTGAATCAGTCAACAAACCTAAAGATGGGGTCTTGACAGAAGATTTAGTTCAAGTATTGACCAAGATAGTCAAAGATCTGCAAATTCGAGATAAGGGAAAGAGGGTATATACCAGACAGGACTTCTACCTTGGTTTAGATGGGGGACAACAGCTTGGAAGATCTCCCCCGAAAATTTATTAAGTTCGATGGGTCCGGCAATCCAAAGGCCCATCTCGCGATGTTCTTCGCCGAATGTGCCAGATTCAGTGAAGACAATCGGGCCCTCTTCTTATGCTTTCCTCGTAGCTTAGAAGGCGTAGCCGCAAAATGGTACGCAGAGCATATCAACCCCGTTGAGTTGCAAAATTTTGATAAAGTTGTTAATCTGTTCGTGGAAAGATTCATGTTCAATACTGAGGCACTACCAACCCTCAATCACCTGTATAACCTGAAACAAGGAGATAAGGAAAAGGTCGTAGACTTCATTCGAAGGTGGAGAGATACTTACAACAAGATGAGAACCCCCATTTCAGAGGAGCACACACTCCAAGTTATCGTGAATAATTTTTCTTAGCCTCTTAAAAGCCTCATTTCCACTTACCCATCTAAATCATTCATAGAGCTTATCGAACGAGCTGAGTGGCTCGAGATGGGGATGGACAATGGGAATTATGAGGGTATCACTCTCATTAAGGGCGGCCAAGACCTCAAAAAGAAGGTGAATTATACATTCTCAGCTAACTCTGGGGGCAGTAGCAGTAAGGATAGCACGAACAAGTAGATGGGGCAGCGAGAGGAACCCTCTAAGAAAAATGACAAGTCGGTAATGGCCAAGCAGAAGGAGAAAATAAAACGTGAAGGGTGGGGTTATGACCGCCAATTCACTGCTCTGGAACAATCCCTCGAGCAAGTTCTGGAGTATATGTTGAGCAAAGATATGATTAAACTCCCGAGAGTTGTTGATCCTCTGGTCTCCCTGGGAAAATGGAAGGATAAGTTCTGCAAGTTCCACCGAGCAGTGGGGCATGACACAGAACACTGCTTCGTCCTAAAGAACATCATTCAGGATTGCATTGATAAGAATCTTCTGATAGAGGACGAAGAAGAAGAGCAGCCCGTTGTCCTAACCAAGCCTTTCCGGGACCACTCCAAGAACTAATGATGTTGAAGTTTCTCTGTTTTTCTCCTTTTCCTTAGTAGTCATCTTGTAGGGGAAAGTCAGCCCCAGTCTTCTGTGATCTCTTTTTTTATCACTTGTAAATATCCAAGTTTTGTTTTTAGTCGTTACTTATCAATGAAATGTCAATTTCCTTCCTATCTTTGATGTTCAATTCTTATTTCTTTTGCCATATTGGGGCATCTTTTGTTGTTAAAATTATTTTTAAAATATTCTTTTGTCATCAAATTTCCCATTCTTTTTAGGATGAGGGGCAATCCCGACATCCTCCATGAGAGAAATGATATTACCTATGAGGGTCTTTTAAAATCATAAAAAAATGTAAAATTTCTGCAAAATCTTTGCCATAATCGCCAAAGATTCAAAATTTTGGATCCAACCTTTCAAAAATCAACCCTTGTGTTGATATCCTTTTCTAAAAATGGTTTTGAATCACCATCTTAAATCAACCCTTGTGTTGATCTTCTCTTGCCAAAATCAATTTCAAACCATTGATTTCAAAGAATCGGCTCTCATGATGATCTCTCCTAAAAAATCAACCCTCGTGTTGATAATTCTTCAAAGATCAGGTCTCGTGTTGACCATTCTTCAAAATCAACCTCACGGTTGATTCTCTTTCCAAAAATAATTTTCTCATAAAGATTCTCATCTCATTTTAAAGATCCCACATGCAGGCAGGATCAAACAAAATTCTTTTCCTTAATCAACTCTTTTCATTTGTCGATTTTTATCAGTCTTATCCATTTTTTTATTCATCTTTATCGATTTTGTCAATTTTATTGATTCTTTATTAAGTTTATTAAGTTTTCTTGTCATTTTTTTTCAGATACCCACTCAGGTTAAGGGATAAACCTGAATTTCTCGCTCAGGTTAAGGGATAAACTTGAACCTCGTCCCGCGAGGTCCTTCTTCCTTCAGGATCAGAGATAATCCTGAAGTCCTTCATCATCTTCCAAGTATCTTCAATTTTTCTACCAAATTTTACCATCTTTGTCAATCTTTGTCAATTCTTTATTTCCGATTCTTTATCAATTTTATTGATTCTTTATCATTTGTTAGCAATTCTTTTAATTCTCTATCAACCTTTTATTAAATTTTGTCGAATTTGTCAATTTTATTCTTTTCCCTTTCAAGTTAAGAGATAAACCTGAATCATCTTCCATAATTTCTTTAATTTTCATTAATACTTAATTTTCTTTTATATTTTCCTTTTAAAGATTCGAGTTTCGACTCGGGTCTTCCTTTTATCTTTTCTTTTTGAAGTTTCGAGTTCCGACTCGAGCTTCCCTTTGGTTCTAATCCTCGCATTAGACCAATCATTTTTCTTAAAAATTCGAGTTCCAAAACTCGGGTTTTCTTTTATCTTTTCCTTTTAAGATTCGGGTTCCGACTCGGGTCTTCCTTTTATCCTTTCTTTTGAAGATTCGAGTTCCGACTCGAGTTTCCCTTTGGTTCTAATCCTCGCATTAGACCAATCATTTTCCTTAAAAATTTGAGTTCCAAAACTCGGGTTTTCTTTTATCTTTTCCTTTTAAGATTCGGGTTCTGACTCGGGTCTTCCTTTTATCTTTTCTTTTGAAGTTTCGAGTTTCGACTCGAGCTTCCCTTTGGTTCTAATCCTCGCATTAGACCAATCGTTTTTCTTAAAAAAATCGAGTTCAAAAACTCAGGTTTTTTTTTATCTTTTCCTTTTAAGATTTGGGTTCTGACTCGGGTCTTCTTTTTATCTTTTCATTTGAAGATCCGAGTTCTGACTCAGACTTCCTTTTGGATCCAATGCTCGTGTTGGAACCAATCGTTGCGTCAAAAATTCAAGTTTTCCAACTCAATTTTCTCTTTTATCTTTTATCTCGAAGATCCGGGTTCCGACTCGGATTTTCCCCTTTATATGCTTCATCTTCTTGAATAATCCAAATTCAGGTTTATTCTCTTTAAAATCCCTTCATTCCCCTTCAGGTTAAGGGATAAACCTGAGTTCCCGTTCAGGATAAGGGATAATCCTGAAACCATTCATAAAAGCAGTGTAACCCTCTATAATGGTCCTTTTAAATCCAGTTCAACACTGGTCCTTCATCAAACCCAATTCTCATATTGATCCTTCATCAAACCCAATTCTCATATTGATCCTTCCAAATCCAGTCTAACACTGGTCCTTCGCCAAATCCAATTCCCACTTTGGTCCTTCAAAATTCCAGTTTTACACTGGTCCTTCATAAAATTCTAATGTTTTCATTGGTTTTTCCAAATTCCAATTCCATGAATTGGTCCTTCAAAATCCCAATTGGTCCATCAAAATTCCAATGTTTACATTGGTCCTTCCAAATTCCAATTTCTCAGATTGGTCCTTCAAAATTTCAGTTTTTCACTGGTCCTTCAAAATTCCAATGTTTACATTGGTCCTTCCAAATTCCAATTTCTCAAAATTGGTCCTTCAAAATTCCAATTGGTTCTTCATAAAATTCCAATGTTTTCATTGGTCCTTCAAAATTCCAATTGGTCCTTCATAAAATTCCAATGTTTTCATTGGTCCTTCCAAATTCCAATTCCATGAATTGGTCCTTCAAAATCCCAATTGGTCCATCAAAATTCCAATGTTTACATTGGTCCTTCAAAATTCCAGTTTTTCACTGGTCCTTCAAAATTCCAATGTTTACATTGGTCCTTCCAAATTCCAATTTCTCAAAATTGGTCCTTCAAAATTCCAATTGGTCCTTCATCAAATTCCAATGTTTTCATTGGTCCTTCCAAATTCCAATTCCAGGAATTGGTCCTTCAAAATCCCAATTGGTCCATCAAAATTCCAATGTTTACATTGGTCCTTCCAAATTCCAATTTCTCAGATTGGTCATTCAAAATTCCAGTTTTTTACTGGTCCTTCAAAATTCCAATGTTTACATTGGTCCTTCCAAATTCCAATTTCTCAAAATTGGTCCTTCAAAATCCCGATTGGTCCTTCAAAATTCTAGTTTTACACTGGTCCTTCAAAATTCCAATGTTTATATTGGTCCTTCAAAATTCCAATTTTCTCAAATTGGTCCTTCAAAATTCCAGTCTTACACTGGTCCTTCAAAATTCCAATGTTTACATTGGTCCTTCAAAATTCCAATTTTCTCAAATAGATCCTTTTAAATTCCAGTTTTACACTGGTCCTTCAAAATTCCAATGTTTACATTGGTCCTTCCAAATTCCAATTTTCATGACTTGGTCCTTCAAATTCTAGTTTTACACCAATCCTTAAAAAATTCCAATGTGTACATTGGTCCTTCAAATTTTCAATTTTCTCAAAATTAACCCTTCAAATTTCCAATTTTTAAATTTGTCCTTCAAATTCCAGTTTAACACTGGTCCTTTACCAAAATCTTTTTACCAAAAATTCCTTTACCAAGAACCTTCTCAAATTCCAGTTTAACACTGGTCCTTTAGCAAATTCTTCTACCAAATCCCTTTTACCAAGATTTTTTCCCAAAATTCCTTACTTAAACTCATTTTTTGAGTTGGTCTTGTAAAATCCAGTTTTTTTGATCAAAATCGCCAAAATAAAAAAAAAATTAGCCCGAGGTTCTGTCAAAGTCTATATTGAGTGATTATTTCACAAAGGATTCTTAAAAAATTTGCCAATATGTTAAAAATGTGTTGATTCTAATCTTTTACTGCACAAAAGAATCACCTCAGATTACCTCTAGTATTCTTTTCAAAAGGGTGAAGCTTCTTTGCGAAAAAGAGTAAGATTCAAATCTTCTCTCTGTTGATCAACCAAGAAGATGTAAGAAATATCCTTGGTATGATTAGCGAAAGAAATATTCAATGATGTTGAAAAGCTAGAAGCGAATCGATATTGATCATAGCTACGACGCATGTTTTAAGTTGATTCTCGAACAATCAGGTAGTGGAAATATCCTGAGCGATAAAAAGAACCCACTCCATCCATATCTCCTCATTTATTCATTTAAGCTTCAATCAAATATCCGTAAAGGGGATCTCTCAATTGTTGTCAAGATGAAAACGAATATGCGAGTTTGACCCCCGGGGCCATAGAAGATTTGGATCATCTCCGAGATGAAGGAGTTTGTGATGGATTCTTCCAGGGAACGTTCAGATCACCGCCAAGATGAAGGCGACTGCGCTGAACTTCCTGACAAACCCTAAAAGATATTTGATTGCTGCTATCATCTAAAGATTTTTAACCAATGAGCCAATATCACCAGTATAGTTCCTGAAAAAAAGAAGGATTGGAGCATCTCCAAGATGAAGGAGTTTGTGACGTACCCTTCCCCGAAAAAAGAAAGAAAATCCAGGACATCTCCAAAATGAGGGATGATGTAATGAACTTCTCTGAAAACCCAAGACAGCTTCATGTCTCAAAAAGAGTGCCAAAAAGATCGTTATGGAAAAGTCTCAAGATATCAAACTGCCAAAATTGCCAAAAATCATCTTTTCTTTTGCAAAATTCTTTCATCAATGTCTTTTCGCTGCTTGCTTTTATGAAGTTAAGAGTATTTCTTCTCTATTCATGTCAAGGAAATGGATAGCTTCCTTGAAGAAACCAAATAGCTTTAAAATTTGAATCTAACTCTGGAATCCAGGGAGTTAACCTCGATTGGAGAAAATACTCTAGGTAAAAAGAGGGAATACCTTTCGCACATACGTGCACATTTTCAAGCATTTGAATCAATTGTAATTCCATCTCATTGGCAAAATTTTCTGGTTATCCAAAAATGAAATAAATGCTCAATATCTATTTTTGATGAAACCTAACGTTGTTTATATTTTTCAAAGAGAGTTGCCTCATTCCGGTGAGGTTATTTCTCTCAGCCCCATCATGGTTTTCTCCATCAAGGAATCCATGCTTTGTATATCCATTCAAATTAAAGATTTTTACCTAACCCTCGTCTCACGAGGTATTTTTCAAAAATGTCCCATCCAGGTTAAGAGCTAAGCCTGTGTCTTTTCAAAATTTCTTATCTTTGTCTCATCCATAAAACTTTCTTTTTACCATGTCGCGATCTTCATCCGAAAGTCCCATCACAAAATTCTCACCTTTTTCTTTATCTGAGTATTTTCCTCTTGAGGATTTCATTTCCTTCCCAAAAACCTTTCAGGGTAAGGTGCAAAACCTGAAAAATAAGGCTTTTCAAAGTCAATTCTTTCACACCCAGTTCAGACCTTCTGACTGGGGCATTTTTTTAGAAAATTTGGCATGTCTTCTTTGTCGCTAAGCTCGGCTTACAACCGGCTTAGCAGCAAAGAGGGGCATCTGTGAAAACCCCAAATTTTCCCAAGAATCCAAAATTCCCTTTTTGCCCCTAACTCACCTTCTCTGAATAATCGGGTCAATTTTTAACAAAAAATTCCATTCATAAACTCAAATCTTCAGTAAAGCCTTCTTTGGTAAATATTTGTAAAATTCTATAAATGGTCTAGAAATCCCATAAGTTTTTAGAGTTTTGTTTTAAAAAAAATACAAAAAAATAGAAAATTTCAAAGAAAAAGAGCAAAAAATCAAAATCTCAAGAAAAGAACAAAAGATAGGAAAACCAAAAAGATATATATATCTTAAAACCATCTTTTGAAAAATCCCCCTTTTGTAAAATATGCCTTATTGAAAAAATCTGATAAAAGAGCCTCGTCTCGAAAAATTTTAAAAAATGAAAGAGTTATTTTGAAAAAAATGGAGGAAACCCCTAAAAAGGGTGGCTCTTTCTCTCTCTCCCGATTTCTCTGTTAAAACCCTCTTCCAAACCCTCCCTTTCTCTCTTTTCTCTCTCAAAAGCTCTCTCATCCCCTCCATCGCGCACCCTCTCCTCCCGTCCATCTTCAACAAACTCCTCCCTTCTAGAATTTTCCTTTCCATCTTTAAAAAGGCACGCAGGTTCTCTTCATTCCTCAGCCGTTATCACAACTCCACCTTCCTCTCAATCGATCGGCCTTTTACCCTATCACGGTCTTGTATTTTCGTTCCTTCCTTCTCTTCTTCACCTAATTCCTTTTTTTTTCTTCCGTCGGCTGAAGCACAAGGCCGCCCGCAACCTCAAGACCGCACTTCTTCATCTCTCTTCTTTCCTTTTTCCCCTTCTTCCTCAGATCTGTATTCACCCCCTTTTCGCTCATCGTTTCACAAATCTCTTTCCCCTTCCCTCTAATCCTTCTCGCCATTCCCAAAGGAAGACCAACCCTGCCACCAAAGTCGGCTTCATCTGCACTCCTCCTTTCATCGGCAAAAGGGCTTCTAATCCCAGCACCATCAATAAGCCAGGTAAAAGCTCTACCCCCCCCCCCCCCTCCCCCCTCTCTTCTGAAGATTTGCTCAGTTTCCGTTGTTTTGCCCCTAATAGATGATTGAGTGATGTCGATTTGCTCATGGCAATATCGACCCCTCCATGTGCTATAGCATATGGAATGATCTTATTCCAATACCTTTTCTTTGTTATTTATTTTCTTCCCTTTTCTCTGCAATTTATTTCTGATTCTTGTATATCATGAAGGATCGTTTACGACAGACTCGATACTGTCTAAATGCTTCCTTAGTTAATTTTACGCACTAGCTTTGTTTATTTCTATTTGTCATTCTTTTTTTTTTCTTTCTTTTAATCCGTGAGATAAAGTTACATCATTCTCAGATCGATGATTAAAAACCCAATTGTCACTGTTTGGAATTCTGGCCGAATTCCGGCTTATCACTGCATTGCTTATTATTTGAAATTCTGGCCTGTCATTATATTGTTTGGCTATTGTTTAAAATTCTGGTGGATGCCGGCAACTTGAAAATAGGAAGTTCAGTGCCCTTTGGCAATCATTCACTAAAAAAAGAGCCTGCAGGAATCTTGCAACACTTTGTACTAAGTAGAGCTTTGATCGAAACCAATTGCCATTGAAATTCAGTTCAAGTTCTGTTGGATCATTTATATGATGTGAAGGATGAGAATGCTGGTCTATATCGAATTCTTACTGTTTGTTTGTTGATATCTGAGTGAAAGGCATGGGTTATTCACGGAACTGCTGATCTACAGACCAGGTTGAAGCACAAATTTGTTGTTGTTTAAATGTTAATCTTCGGATTTCAAATTGTTGAAAGTCTAAAACTCCAGTTAGTAAGATTTCCTTCTGATTCAGAGTTTGGCCAGCTGCATTGAACTCTAACTATGAGCATGATAAGCATTTCATTGAACATCGCCTAGTGCAACACTTATTTTGTTTGAACTGTTGTTAAACTACATAAGGGATCCATTGAGTTCGCCCTCCTCTGCTCCCTCATTCAGAGCACTTGCGGAGCTACATCGTCTGTTAAAATCAAATAATGATGAATGAAGTTTTGTGGGGTACCATCTTGATAAGTATGCTGACAATACATCGATTCTTGGCATTTCTGATGAACCAGCTTCCAAGTTTTGATCGTCCTTAAGGGTATCTCATTCATGATTTCACATTTTTTTTTTGGATGCATCATATGACATTTCCCCATTCAACATTATGGTTTGTGCCTTAGTTTGCATTCTACATTGTGGTTCCTGCACTTTATTATCGGCTATATACCCATCCCTGCAAAATGTTATCAATCCTTGTGTTCTGTTGATGCCTGGTCATTCATGTGACCCCGTGATATCATGTCACATGCTTTTTTTCTTATTTATTTATGTTTTTCTGTGTTTGGATTTATTTGTATAATTAGCCAGGTTTCATTCCCCTAATGCAATTCGTATTTCAGTATCAATTTTGCTTAGCCTTCCGGCCACCCCAACTCGTTTGGGATTGCTGGGCCTATCAAATATAAAAAAAGGGGGTCTGATAGAATAGTAAAGGCATGTCTCGTGATAAAAGCTCAGCTATTATTTGCCAATAAACTGATAGATCAATAGCATAATTTGCTTTTTGTTCATGTCTTTTATCATAATTTATGTTTTCCATCTTATATTTCACATGATCTTCCAGTCCAAAGGTGTTACAACTATTTTAGTTAATATTTCCCAACATCTGCAATTTCTCTATTACTTGCGGCATTCTATATGTATTTGATTAGCTTAGTCAATGGCTTTTTGCCCTATGATGGCTACATATCCACTTTTAAGATTCCATTCATTTGATTCCTTTGAAATATGAGGTATGCATCCTTTGCAATTGAGGGTTTTGGCTTCTTTCTTTTTTTTTTGATAATCAGTGTTATGTGTCCAGCAAGGGTTTTCAATCAGAATTCTAACCTGTTTAGCCTTCTTATACATATCCTTGGAAGAAGAGCCTTCTAAAACAGTTTTAGTTTCATTCCTTGTGGCATGGAGTCAAAGAAAATCCCATATTTCAGCCTGCAGACAGTGAAATCCAAGAGCTTTATTTAGGCAGCTCATTCCTGAAATTCGAGATCATTGGGTTTTGAATATTTGCCTAAGATATTTTGTCCATCTATTTTATGACAGGCTTCTCTTTTTTTTCCAGAATCAAATTAGAGAATTCGTGGCTGTTAGTTTTCGCCAGGTCCCTATCTTGACTTTGTAGGTATCGATTCATATTAATATGAAATGCTTGAAAGGGGACTAAAGATTTCATGTGGTTTTCACTTGTGTCATATTGCAGGATTCGAACTATAATGTTGACTACATTTTTTTAAAGAATCTGTTATTAATAATGTGCATCACCTTTTTACTGATTTCTGAAGTTAATTTGAAGTATAGAGGTGATGCTTTTGTGTGTATTTGTGTTGGTTGTGTGCATGGGATGTGAATCTTAAAGACTTTGGTTTATGAGCTTAAACAAGCAATTATACCCAAGACGTGTGTTGTAAATATCATAAACATCATCAGGGGTGCTACTGTTGTGTTTCTATTAACATCATTTCTTGGATGAAAATCGTGAAAAGTCTATCTCTCTCATGGACGAAGGAAAGGTGATATACACCGTAAGCTGTCATTATGCTTTAAAGTTGATTTGTCGATCAGCTAAGTTAGCCATTTTCTGTCAAAAGCAAATCCAGGTACAGAATTAACTCCTGAAACCTAAATCATGGCTCACAGTTATCACCAGATTTCGGTGGCATAGGTCTCAACTAACAGGTGCAAAAACTCAAATAGGTGATTCTCAGGCATTTTAGGACCAAGGTGAGCATAGTTTTACTACACAGATTGCCAAAGCGCCTCGTGAAGTGAGAAATTCAATAGGACCCATCACTGTCGTCAAGGTCATTTCATTGATTCTCATTCAAAACCTTCATTATTCATATTTTGCTTAGTTAATTCATGAACCATCTACCTAATTTATTGGTTTGCTTCCTCCAAGCACCTACTGATCTCATTAGTACCACCTGTGTGCGTTCATCAACCCAATGATCATCATCTATAAACAATGTTGGACATCACGGTGGGATACTCACAGTAATGCCAATGCATTACTAGGTTCTTTTTCCCTTTGGGTACCTACGACAATATCAAGCTCTAATTGTAACCTGTTATACATAAAGGTACCTTGTCCATTCACTTGTATGACTCACATGTATTTCACATTCAGTATCCACCATTTCTTTATATTTTCAGTTTACCATCATGGGTGTCACTCAAGTGTTGTTTAAATGATGTTGTAAATATTCATGTTGTGTTTTTCCCCTCTTACATCATTTCCACAACATGTTAGTCTTCATCATGTCATGGCATATTAGCAAAGCATTGTATCTGAGGTATAAGGCATGCACTTTTGGATTATAAAATAGCCATGTACTCTGCTGGTAATTAATTCTTTCATATTTTACATTTCGCTTTATACTAATCTTGTTTTACAGGAATATGTGAAGCAAGTCGATTCCCTCTTTTAAATTTTGGAATAATATAATAAGTTAGATATCAATAAGAATATTTACATTCCCTACTTTAGATAGAATGAACGAGCATTGTAAATATCATGAATTGCTTATGCTTTTACCTTCATTTTCCCAAAATCTTCACAATGGTGAGACACGAATGGCACGTGCACCATTTCGTAAGAGGTAATTAATCCTAAGTTGATGATTTACATCAATGGCCATAGTCAGGATGTAAACAAAACTTAGGATTTTTATCTTTTATAAAATAACATTGGATCCACACTGAATCCTCTTCAAAAATCATCATATTTTTTAGATATTTCCTCCTTTTATCAGAATTTGATTTAAAATTAATTCAATATATATATATCAATGGCCATAGTCAGGATATATTGAGAATTAATTTCATTTTAAACTCTATAAAAGCACTAAAATGAATTTTATTCTTCATTTGAGTTTAGATATGATTATTATATAATACATTCAATGACCATAGTCAAGGATGTATTATATTTTCCATCGTATTTTAATTCATTTGAAGAATGGAATAGCTTTTCAAAATCCAACTTCAATTTCTTTAAATTCATTCATCATTTAGGACAGAATTGCATCATATTTTCAAAATTTCTTTTCAAAAAAATCCAAGTGATGTTGAGAATCTTTCTTCATTTCTCAAATCAATTCTATTCTATAGATTCAAATTCAATTTTAACTCATTTTTAAGATTCAAAATTCGATTTCAAAATCCAATTTAACTTTGAAAATTCAAATTCATTTCAAAACTTCAAAATTTCCAATCCACTTTGAGATTCCAAAATTCAAGCTTCAAATTCAAAGTTCAATTTGACTTTGAAATTCATTTGTATACTCAAAATTCAATTTAAAACTTTGAAATTTCTGATTCATCATTTGATCCCAAATTCAAACTTCAAACTCAAAGTCCAATTCAACTTTGAAATTCATTTGTATATTCAATTTCTGAATTCTAAATCAAATCCAAAAGTTCAAAACAACCTTTGAAATTCCAAGTTCACTTTTCAAGATTCAAATTCAAATTCAAAATCAAATTCGATTCAATATCTCAAATTCAAAATTCAATTTAAACTTTGAAGTTTCTTATTCTTCTTCTGATTTCAAATTCAAAAGTCAAGTTTATTTTCTTATCTTCAAAATCCAAGTTTTGATATTGATTCTGAATCTCAAAATTCAAGTCTTTTTCTAAGTTTTAAATTTAATCTGGGTTTTCAAAAACCCAGATCCATCTTCAAAGTCCCATTTGGACTTTCAAAAATTCAAAATCCAAAATTAGATCCCAATCCCAACTTGGATCCAGATTTCCAAGTGCAATCTCCATCTTGGATCTCAGACTTCAGATCCAAAATCCATTTTAGGATCCAGAATCCAACTCCACTTTGGATCTCAGACTTCCGATCCAATTCCATTTTAGGATCCAGAATCCAGTTTCACTTTGGATCTCAGACTTTAGATCCGCAATCCATTTTAGGATCCAGAATCCAATCCCATCTTGGATCTCAGACTTCAGATCCAAAAATCCATTTTTGGATCCAGAATTCAACTTCATCTTGGATTTCAGATCCGGAATTCAATTTCATTCCCAATTCTAGATTTTAAATCCAATTCCATTTTCAGGTCTCATCTGAACTTCCTAAATCCATTTATATTTTTAAATACCATTTGGATTTCTCAAATCCATCCTGATTTCAAATTTTAAATTCAATTCCATTTCAAATTTTATCTCTTCTTCTAAATCTAAAGTTCAAAGTCAATTTTCTGACTTTGAAATTTCCTTCCTCTTCTCCTCTCTCTCATCTTCAAATCATTCTTTCCAAATTCAAAGATTTATCTTTCCAGCTCTGATTATTTCAAAGACTTAGAACTTCAAATCTCTGATCTATCTCAAGGTTCTAAGTTAGATTCAATCATTTCTTCACTCCATTATCAAGCTCATCTCAGAACACTTGAAGATCTCCAAATCAATTTTCAAAAGAGCATACATCCTTGCATTGCACAAGCATGATTCTTTGTGCATTTAGACTTAGGATAAAATCTTAGATAATAGTTTGGCAAAGCAAAAAGGCATAAATTCGATCCTTGGTTCGATTACCCCTGGTAAAGGTGCCAGGAACAGTTGAACCTCGTACCGACAAGCGAATCCCGTCTCCCAGTTTTCCCACAAATATTTTAAAACGGAGGCGGGTTATTTTCTTAAATATCTTCAAAATCAAGGTCAAGTGAGACCCCCCAAAAGAGTTCCTCTTCTCTTCTTTTCTATTCTTTTCTTTTCTCTTCTCTCTTTCTTTCTGTCTTTTATTTTCTCTCTTTAAAAAGGAGGAAATAGAGGTTGGAAAGGAAAAGAGAAGGAAGAGAGAGAAATACCAAGAGATGAAAAATTTTGCGATGATCACAACGGGTCATGATTGGCATGAGAAAATCCGTGATGCACTTTGGGCATATCGAACCACCATTCGGACTCCAACTAATGCAACTCCTTCAGAGCTTGTTTATGGAACCGAGGTGGTATTGTCTCTTCATGTTCAGAAGTCCGCTCTTAAATTCGCATCTTTACTAGAGTTACCACTTGATCAGTATCAACAACAGAGATTGGTATAACTTGATCTACTTGATGAGAGAAGACTTAAGGTGGAAGAGCACGCTCAATCGTATCGTCAAAGGATAACTAGGCAATTGTTATCATCGCAAAAATTTTCCCTTCTCTGCGGGAGAGAGGGGAAACGATCCTGCGAGTCAAACTTGACTAGAGTTTGAAAATTGTTTTGAAATACTCGCCTCTGTTTTAAAAATAGCGGGAAATATTCCGTGGAATGGGACTCGACCTGTCAGTACGAGGTTCGACCGTTCCTGCTGCCTTTAACAGGGGTAACCAAACCTAGGACCAAATGTGTGCTTGACTTAGTTAAATTATCAAAATCGTGTTCTATCCTAAATGCATAGGGATTTCAGGCATGTGCTATGAAATTTTGTAAAATGCAAGTTGGAAAACATGATGCATGCTTGGAAAATGCTTTGAAGTTGGAAAATATTTCTAAGGCAAAAGATGAAAATCGATTTCTCAAGGAAGACCTGATAAAAGATTTGAAAATCATAAGAAAGTTTTTGAGGATGTGAGAAAATTGTGGGAAAATGGAGAGAATTCTTGAGAAAAGATAAACATTGAAAGAGAAAATGTTTGCCAGCAAAACTCTAGCTTTGAAAATTTTCTTTGAAAAATGATTGAAAATTCATAGTACTCTTTAGAGAAGGAAAATCAAAACTCAGGAAATTGAAATTTTGAGAATCTTACCCTTGAAATATTTGAAAATCGATTTTTGAGTTTTTGAAGATGCTAGAAAATTTGCTTTGAAGAATTGAAAATGAATTCTAAGAAAGGAGTGTTTTCCAGGAAAATCATAAGAAACTTAACTTGAGAAAATCCAACTTTGAAAATTTTCAAAGTCTCTTGAGGAATCGATTTCCTTAAAATGAAATTTTCTTGAGAAAAAGTATAAGAAATGCAGGTAATTTCATGATGCAAACTATCCTGAATGAATGAATGTTTTTTGATGAAAACATCTTTTCAGGAAAATATGCAATTTTAAAATTAAACTAATGTAACATTACCACATATTCCAACTATGACCGTAAATATGCTTGTAATTTACTTAGTTAATTCTAAAATATTTTGTAAAATTGAAGATATGCATTGAATTTTGGAAGATAACCTAAGAGTGTAGGCTCGGTGTGACTAGTAGAAAGATGTTGAATCTGGGTCTCGTCCATATTTCGGCTAGGGCCGTAAATATGGACTCCACCGAGTTTATCAACTCCCTAAGAGTTGGTGCACTTGCTATTCGTGTTCATACACAGTGATCTTCTAAATAAAATGCATGAATCACATAATCAGGATATTGCAGAAATTCAAACTATATGATATGCATCCTAATCTAAGCAAAAAGATAAATCTCTTATTCCAAAGTTACATTATTACATCACTAAATAAAATAAAAGAAAGAAAATTTCAGATTCCAGCTTCTTCCTTTAAATATCCTTGTCAAGCTTGAAATGGGGTTAGCTCAAATATGTGGGTTTTTTCCAAGAATTTTCAATAATATCCTGAAATTATCGGATTGAGTTGGATATAAACCCGATTTTCATGTTTCCTTGATATTTGAATGGTGTAAATGCATGAAAATCAGGTAATAAATAGTTTAAAATTTAGAATTATGGTCAAAATGAAAAAAATGCCCCTAATATTGAGGTTATAACGTTAAAATCAGGGTTTTTGAAGGAGTTTTGACAAAATTTGGGGATTTTAAAATGCAAATGGAATCAAACGATGATGAAAGGCATGATGGCATGATACTAAATATGATGGGACTGTAAAAACCAGAATTGACATTTGAAATTTGGCCAAAATAATGAATTTTGCTTGTTTTTCGCATGGATGAGGGTCCCGAGGGAACCCGGATTTGATGATACGGCTAAACTGATCATCAAACAGTTCTCAAATCATGCCAACTTCGATAGAGAGCATCCCTCTACCCTTAGGAATAGCATAGAATGATAAAATACATCGATTGACATGGCCTAAATGCAAAATTTCAAAGAAAACCCTAAAATAAGCAAATTTCGCCTACGGGTACGAACCAAACATAGCATTTAACGCAATAATGCATAATTTCACCATAGAAATGTCTGATATTTTTTCAGCTTCTAAAGGACAAGAAAATGAACAGATTTGGTTTTTATTGCCCTGGTATTTGACCTACAGTGAGTTTGGTAGGAGAGATTTAGTTCTGACGGGACTAAAATCAATAGGATCTGCTGTGAAAATAAATAAAAAATGATAATTGACCACCAAAACTTTCAAAAATTAAATGAAAAACTACTGAAATGCATATAAACAACTTTCATTTGTATAAATTTAGCATTTGACTAACTGGCTGAGAAATAAAAATACGATAATGCATGCATAAACCAGAAGAGCAGATATAAATACGAAAACAGGATACCAAAATAAAAAATACAAAAATGGGATACATACTGTCCTAGAAATTGCAAAATTTAGGAATCAAACAGAAAACATTTAGAAAATGAAGTTCTCTTTTTACATATCTGGATTTAGAGCTATATTCGGAAAGAACCAGTCAACTCAAGTCGATCCAGAGTCTTAGAGGCTCAAATTGGGCTCTGACTCGTGTCCCGAGCTCTCATATTTTTGTCAGATATCAAACAAAATCATAAAAATATGATAAAATCAAATTAAATATTAGACTCAATCCTGAGTTCAGGTCATTTTTCAGATGATGAATCAGATATCCCATAAGGGAGATATAGATTTTACAAGTTGAAACTCAATGTTTTGAACGTTTCCCGGGTCATAAAACCCGACTTGGAATTTCGAATTTTGAACAAAGCATATGAACTCAAATGATTTCGATGTTTTTTCGATTATCAGGGACAGCTATACACACATAATATGATTTTTTTGGCTCCACACTGACATGTGTCAGAGGGAAGAAGCATATGGCGCCACCTCAGAAGTCTTTTGAATTTTGGTTTTGCCTTTTCCTAAAAGCAAGCTGCAAAGCTATTTTTGAGGAAATCTCTTTTCAGAGATGGTGCCACCTCAAAAGGGGGGGTGATTCTGCTTTTTTTGCAGAAGGGAGAGTTAGACATGTGTCGGCTGCAGAAGGAGGCATCTCAGATGGCGCCACCTTAGGCTCATTTTGAAATTTGAGCTTGGTTGGTTCTGGAGGAAGGAGGGATGGCCATGTGGTGCCACCTCAGGGTGGCCCCACATTGCCATGTGGCAAGTGAGAGAGAACAAAGGGGTGGACATGTGACACGTAGCATGAGATAAAGAAGAGGACTGAAGACACGTGGCGTCTCCTTAAAGAGGCCCCACATTGACACATGTCAAAAGGTAAAAAGCGGAAGATGTAGGGAGGACAAGTGGCAACTAGGGAGGGCAAGTAGACACTAATGGAAGTGCAGGGAGGAAGACACATGGCATCACCTCAGGGTGACCCCACACTGACACATGGCAAAGAAATGGAAGGTGAGAGAAAGTGACATATGGCGCCACTTCTGGGTGAACTCCACACTAACACATGGCAGAGGATGGAAGGAGTGAGAAAGTGACAAGTGGCACCAATTCAGAGATAAGGCTCCTACATTTAAGGCTTTTTGAATTTCTGCTTTTTCTGAAGGAGGACACATGTGGTGTCACCTCAGAATGGCCTCATATTGACAAATGGCACAATGAAAGGATGAGAGAGAATGAGACATGTGGCGTCACCTCAGGGTGATCCCATATCCAACTCTTTATTGATTAAGAATCAGAATTGAAGGCAAAAGGTAAAACTAAAAATCTCTTTTTGGAATTTTTATAAAAAACTAGACTAGCTAGGAGATAAAAACTTTGGCCTAATTGTGAAAATATTGAAAAGAGGTGGCCTCTGCAAGGCAATTTTGTAAAAGAATGATATTTGAAATTGCTGACAAAAGGGCAAGATCTGAGATAAAATTGCTAAATTCAAAGCTTTGTCCCCTTCTTTAGGCAAAGCTGATCCAGTTGATAAAATTGGAAAATCCATATTAAAAACTATCCAGATCGTTTTCCTGAGAAAACTTTTTAAAAATCTAGGGTCTGGGGTTAAAATGGGAAAAGATAGCAGTTTTGAAGACCCAGGGGTTGGAAATTGATTTCAAAAGAGTTTGAAATTCAAATCTCGATCAAGGATTTTGAAATCACGAGTTCTGGACCTCAAAATGACATGTTGTGCAGTGAAATGATATGCAATGCTCTGAAATGTTATGCAATGACATGTCTCGAGGAATTCAATGTTGCATGAAGAACTGGAGATTTCAATCTCTTGATGTGGATAGGATTTTGAGATTTTGTGACTGGAGATGATTCTGAGCAAAAAAATAAGAAAATTTTGAGAATCGGGGATGAAATCTGGAGTTTTGCGGGATTCAAGCTCAAAGAATGACCATCTTGCCCTCCGGTGATCCTAAAAAAATGGTTCACAATGGTTGGTGAAGATGTCAGAGAGGTGAGTGAAAATTTGGAGTGTTTACAGATGCCCCTCTTTGCTACTAAGTCGGCTTGTGACTGAGCTTAGTGGCAAAGAAAAATACACCAAATATGGGCTATATAAAATGCCCCAGTTAGAAGGATCTGACCGAGTATAAGAAAATTGGCCCTAATGAAAATGATAGTTATGAAATGGAGAGTGAAGAAGAAAGATTCACTCTGCGAGAGTGAAGTTCAGATTTTGCCCTTATCCTGGATGAGACCGAAATACCTCGTATGGAATGAAGCTCAGATTTTAACACTTGACTTGATTGGGGAATGAAATACCTCATCAAAATGAGGCTCAAGTTTATACCCTTAACCTGATCGGGCAGAAAAATGAAATACCTCATCAAAATGAGGCTCAAGTTTATACCCTTAACCTGATCGGGCGGAAAATAAAATACCTCACTAAATGAGGCTCAGGTTTATGCCCTTAACCTGATCGGGCAGAAATGAAATACCTCATCAAAAAAGGCGCAGGTTTTTACCCTTAACCTGATTGAGCAGAAAAATGAAATAACTCATCAGAATGAGACTCAGGTTTATACCCTTAACCTAATCGGGCGGAAAATAAAATACCTCACTAAATGAGGCTCAGGTTTATGCCTTTAACCTGATCGGGCGGAAAATAAAATACCTCGTCAAATGTGGCTCAAGTTTCTACCCTTAATCTTATCGGGGAAAATAAAATACCTCATTAAATGAGGCTCAGGTTTGTACCCTTAACCTGATTGGGCAAAAAATGAAATACCTCATCAAAGGAGGCTTAGGTTTGTACCCTTAACCTGATTGGGCGGGAATGAAATACATCATCAAAGGAGGCTCAGGTTTGTACCCTTAACCTGATCAGGCGAAAATGAATGGAATCCTCGAAGGAAGAGACCATGATGGGACCTTCGAATTTTGCACAATAAATCCGACAGGGGTTTTGCAAAAGGAAGGAAAATGGGGTCTCTAAAGCTTGAAAAGGGGTTGATTTTGGGCACCTCATTTCTGAGACTAAATCAGCTTTTGAAATTGCCTTTTGCGATAAAATGATTGGGGGTTCAACATCAAACCGAAATGGGAGTGTCTATGGTGGGACATTGGGGACACAAGGAAGTATGTGAATCCAAGAGCTTGTGCTCTCAAATTATAAAAAGAAAGGAAGGAATCTTGAAAACTCCCGTAATCAAGTCCTAAAGAGGGATTGAAAATGGTGTCATGATGTATCAAAATGGACATCAAGCTCTCACTTCAAGTCAAGATAGCTATAAAATATTGTCAAAATATTGAGAATTTTGTAGTTGATTCAAAGTATTTGAAAATGATGCACATTATTGCGAAAATATTCCTTCTTTTCTACCTGAAGTATTACCTCCAAACGGGATTGACTTTATAGAATCAAGATTTGAAATTCAAATTGCTTGCGATTGACCTTCTTCAAGGAAGCTATCAATTTCTTTGATATGAACAGGAAAGAGAGAATTTAATATTATGAAAGCAATTGATGAAAGAATATTGATAATAGAATTTCACAAAATTAAAGAAGATTCTTAATAGATTTGGTAGTTTGATATCCTGGGATGCTTCTCTCATGATAATCTTTTTGCACTCTTTTGAACTCTCTTGGGTTTCGGGGGAGTTTATTACATCATCCTTTATTTTGGAGATGTTCTGACTTTTCTCTCTTTTCTTTCTTTTCCCTCTCTCTCTCTCTCTTTTGAAAGGGTATGTCACAAACTCCTTCAACTTGGAGATGTTTCGATCTTTCTTTGGCTCAGGGATTATATTGACAATATTGGCTCATTGGTTGCAGATCTTTTGATGATAGCGAAAATTAAATATCTTTTAGGGATTGTCAGGAGGTTCATCGCATTCCTCTTCAACTTGACAGTGCTTTGGACTTTCTCTGGAAGGATCTGTCACAAACTCTTTCATCTTGAAGATGATTCGAATCTTCTATGGCCCCAGGGGTCTAACTCGCATAATTCGTCTACATCTTGACGACAATTGAGAGATCCCCTTTGCAGATATTTAATTGCAACTTAGGTGATTTGAGGAAATATAGATTTGGTGAATTCTCTCTTTTTCTAGCGCTCAGGATATTTCCACTACCTCATTTTTGCAAGAATGGTCTTTAAAGATGTGTCATAATTGTGATCAATATCAATTATTTAAGGCTTTGCAATAACATTGAATTTTCTTTGCTGGCCATATTGAGGATTTATTCTTCATCCTTTTGGTTGGCCAATGGAAAGAATTTGGATTTTTGAATCTTTCTTCGCAAAAGCTTTGCTCTTTTGGAAGTAATGCTGAATGTATTCTAAGGTAAAGATTTGTGCCATAAAGATTTTGAAATCAACAAGTAATTAATTGACAAATTGACAAAATGTTCTTGAAAATCTTGGTGAAAGAGAGCATTTGAAGTCCGGCTATACGCATCCGTGACAAAAATTTATCATCTCCTTTCTCTAAAGGAGGAGATTTATGCTAGATTAACGAAAGATTTAGTATTTGATACAAGATCGACTCAAACATTCAATAAGGATTCAGTCTCAGAACAATATCAGTTCAATTAAGAATGACCATCGGTTCATTGGGAGCAATATCAGTTCGATTAAGAACGACTATCGATTTGCTGTGAACAATATCAGTTCAATTAAGAATGACCATCGGTTCACTGGGAACAATATCAATTCAATTAAGAACGACCATCGGTTAGTTGGGAACAATATCAGTTCAATTAAGAACGATTATCGGTTCACTAGGAGCAATATCAGTTCAATTAAGAATGACCATCGGTTCGTTGGGAACAATATCAGTTCAATTAAGAACGATCATCGGTTCACTAGGAGCAATATCAATTCAATTAAGAATGACCAATCGATTCGTTGAGAACAATATCAATTCAATTAAGAACAACCATCGGTTCACTGGGAACAATATCAGTTCAAATAAGAATGATCATCGATTCACTGGGAACAATATCAGTTCAATTAAGAACGACCATCGGTTCACTGGGAACAATAACAATTCAATTAAGAATGATCATCGGTTCACTGGGAACAATATCAGTTCGATTAAGAACGACCATCGGTTCACTATGAACAATATCAATTCAATTAATAATGATCATCGGTTCGCTGAGAACAATATCAGTTCAATTAAGAACGACCATCGGTTCGCTGGGAACAATATCAGTTCAATTAAGAATGACCATCGGTTCGCTGGGAACAATATCAATTCAATTAATAATGATCATCGGTTCGCTGGGAACAATATCAATTCAATTAAGAACGACCATCGATTCGCTGGGAACAATATCAGTTCAATTAATAACGATCATTGGTTTGCTGAGAACAATATCAGTTCAATTAAGAACGATCATCGGTTCGCTGGGAACAATATCAGTTCAATTAAGAACGATCATCGGTTCGTTGGGAACAATATTAGTTCAATAGGGATTCAACCTAAGAACATGTAAAGAATATTTGATCATTGCAGAAAAGTTAGGATTAAAAAGAAAGTCTGAATTGGAACTCAGATCTTCGGAGCAGAAATAATTCTTGAGGAAAGACCCGAATCGAAACTCGGATCAACAAATGAAAAATGGATCATCATAGTTAGTTGTATGTGGTCTTATTTCAAGATTATCCCCTTATCCTGAACGGGGAGGGAATAGAAATTGAAGAATTTTGGGGAAATCATGGAAAATGATTCAGGTTTATCCCTTAATCTGAAGGGGAAATGATGCAGATTATGAAAGAGATGGAAATTTTGAATAGAATTTGGAAGATAAAATTTGAACATTTGAAGAAAAAAAATTTATAGGCAGGATCAAAATAAGACTGGAAATTCAAGATCCAGAGGAAAGGTAGGAATAAAAAATCACCTGGAGTTTTGAGAAAAAAATAGATGGTTTGGAAAAATCGTTTAGGGTTTTGATAAAATAAGAGAAATATTTTGTGAAAATGAAAATTGAGAATATTTGGAAAATGATCTAATAGTTTGGAAAAAAATGGGAAATATGAGGAATTGAGGAAATAAGGTGCATACAATCACATTCTGCATAAACACTTATGCACATACAACACTCCCTAAAAGGCTGACTCTAGATGCATCATTTTGAAAAGCAGTTATAGGACCCTCATCCTAACTCTAGGTTCAAATCATCTTTGTCCAATCCAGTTATGCCGATATACTCGAGTAGAGACCCGAAGTACATGGCATAGAATTTCAACTCCGGTTCTAAGGTAAGGTTTTCCAACATCCTTGAGCGCCTACCAATATACTTCAGACTGTGGCCCGTAGTACGTGGTAGGGCGGTTTCAACCCAAATAAGTGACCCAGTTATGAGGCTCTGTCCCGAACTAGGGTTCGGAAAGAGAGCCCAGCAACGTGAAGACCGAGTAAAGATAGGTAGGGGGTTTGAAAAAAATGATCACATGCAAGAAATAGAGGGCTCTAAGTCCTAGCGAGATACATGTTTGAAAACTTTTGAAGAAGCATACATTGTTTGCATTCAGATCCTAAATTGAGGAGAGTTGTGTTTAGACCTAAGTCTATGTGAGCATGAAAATATCTCCTCAATCTGGTCCTACCAAACCATGCCTAGTCTATATGCAGTCAATGTCAGCTAGGTTAGAATCTAGGCTCCTAGGTTCGCATGATATTGAAAGTGAAAGCTGACATTGTGAGAACACAGTTTTGACAATTGAACTAAGTTAAGCACACTTTTGATCAAACAAGGACAGGTCCCATCACGGTCGCCAAACCTGTTATCATCGCAAAATTTTTTCCTTCTCTGCGGGAGAGAGGGGAAACGATCTTGTGAGCCAAACTTGACCAGAGTTTGAAAATTATTTTCAAATACTCGCCTCCATTTTGAAAATAGCGGGAAATATTCCATGGAATGAGACTCGACCTGTCGGTACAAGGTTCGACCGTTCATGCCGCCTTTAATAAGGGTAATCGAACCAATGATCAAATGTGTGCTTGACTTAGTTAAATTATCAAAATCGTGTTCTATCCTAAATGCATAGAGATTTCAGGCATGTGCAATGAAATTTTGTAAAATGCAAGTTGAAAAACATGATGCATGCTTGGAAAATGCTTTGAAGTTGGAAAATGTTTCTAAGGCAAAAGATGAAAATCGATTTCTCAAGGAAGCCCTGATAAAAGGATTTGAAAATCATAAGAAAGTTTCTGAGGATGTGAGAAAATCTTGGGAAAATGGAGAGAATTCTTGAGAAAAGATAAACATTGAAAGAGAAAATGTTTGCCAGGAAAACTCCAACTTTGAAAATTTTCTTTGGAAAATGATTGAAAATTCATAGGAGAACTCTTTGGAGAAGGAAAATCAAAACTCAAAAAATTGAAATTCTGAGAATCTTAGCCTTGAAATATTTGAAAATCGATTTTTGAGTTTTTGAAGATGCTAGAAAATTTGCTTTTAAGAATTGAAAATGAATTATAAGAAATGAGTGTTTTCCAGGAAAATAATAGGAAACTTAACTTGAGAAAATCCAACTTTGAAAATTTTCAAAGTCTCTTGAGGAATCGATTTCCTTAGAATGAAATTTTCTTGAGAAAAAGTATAAGAAATGCAGGTAATTTTATGATGCAAACTATCCTGAATGAATAAATGTATTTTGATGAAAACGTCTTTTCAGGAAAATATGCAATTTTAAAATTAAACTAATGTAACATAACCACATATTCCGACTATGGCCGTAAATATGCTTGTAATATACTTAGTTAATTAAAAATATTTTGTAAAATTAAAGATATGTAGTGAATTTTGGAAGATAGCCTAAGACTGTAGGCTCGATGTGACTAGTAGAAAGATGTTGAATCTGGGTCTCGTCCATATTTTGACTAGGGCCGTAAATATGGACTCCACCAAGTTCATCAACTCCCTAAGAGTTGGTGCACTTGCTATTCGTGTTCATACACAGTGATCTTTTAAATAAAATGCATGAATCACATAATCAGGATATTGCAGAAATTCAAACTATATGATATGCATCCTAATCTAAGCAGAAAGATAAATCTCTTATTCCAAAGTTACATTATTACATCACTAAATAAAATGAAAGAAAGAAAATTTCAGATTCCAGCTCCTTCCTTTGAATATCCCTGCCAAGCTTGAAATGGGGTTAGCTCAAATATGTGGGTTTTTTCCAAGATTTTTCAATAATATCTTGAAATTATTGGATTGAGTTGGATGTAAACCCAATTTCCATGCTTCCTTGATATTTGAATGATGCAAATGCATGGAAATCAGGTAATAAATAGTTTGAAATTCGGAATTATGGTCAAAATGACCAAAACACTTCTAATATTGAGGTTATACCTTTAAAATCAGGGTTTTTGAAGGAGTTTTGACAAAATTTGGGGATTTTAAAATGAAAATGGAATCAAACGATAATGAAAGGCATGATGGCATGCTACTAAATATGATGGAACTGTAAAAATCAGAATGACATTTGAAATTTGGCCAAAATAATGAATTTCGCTTGTTTTTCGCCCGGATGAGGGTCCTGCGGGAACCCTGATTTGATGATACGGCTAAACTGATCATCAAACGGTTCTTAAATCATGCCAAATTCGGTAGAGAGCATCCCTCCACCCTTAGGAATAGCATAGAATGATAAAATGCATGGAATGACATGGCCTAAATGCAAAATTTCAAAGAAAACCCTAAAATAAGCAAATTTCGCCTACGGGTACGAACCAAACATAGCATTTAACGCAATAATGTAGAAGTTCACCATAGAAATGTCTGATATTTTGCAGGATGCTAAAGGACATAAAAATGAACAGATTTGGTTTTTATAGCCTCAGGATTTTACCTACGGTGAGTTTGGTAGCAAGGATTTAGTTCTGACGGGAATAAAATCAATAGGATCTGCTGTGAAAATGGATAAAAAATGATAATTGACCACCAAAACTTTCAAAAACTAAATGGAGAACTTTTGACATTCATATAAACAACTTTCATTTGTATGGATTCAGCATTTGACTAACTGGCTGAGAAATAAAAATATGATAATGTATGTATAAACCAGAAGACGAGATATAAATACCAAAACAGAAGACCAAAAAATAAAATACGAAAAGGGGATACAGACTGTCCTAAACATTATAAAATTTCAAAATCAAACAGAGAACATTTAGAACACTAAGGTCTCTTTTTACAGATATGGATTTGGATCTATATTCGGAGAGAACCAGTCAACTGAAGTCAATCCAGAGTCTCAGAGGCTCAAATTGGGCTCTGACACGTGTCCCGAGCTCTCGGATTTTTGTCGGGTATCAAACAAAATCAGAAAAAAAAACTGATAAAATCAGATTAAATACTAGACTCAATCTTGAGCTCAAGGCATGTTTCAGATCATGAATCGGATCTCCCATGATGGAGATATAGATTTTACAAGTTGAAACTCAATGTTTTGAACGTTTCCCAGGTCATAAAACCCGACTTGGCATTTCGAATTTTGAACGAAGCATATGAACTCAAACGATTCTGATGTTTTTGCAGATTATCAGGGACAGCTATACGCACATAATATGATTTTTTTGGCATTTTTGTTGAGAAACTATGTTTTGATGATACATGATAAATATGATATGCTTTCATGATGGATATATATGATATATGATAAATACATGATATGCTTTCTTGAGATATGAGAAATATGATATGCTTTCATATGTGAAACTGAATATATTATATTATGACTGGATATGATGTGCTATGTATTTAACGAGTATTTGATGCAAGGTTATTTCACTTAAGAAGAGTGAAGACAACTTGATCAAGTGCAACTATTTGATGCAATCATACTACTCTGAAGAAAAAGCTTGATGGGCCATACATTCATAAAGATTATCCAAGAAGATCGGCTACCTCAAGATAAAGATTTTTTTCTTCTTTAGAGTCATATGTAACAGAACCTTCAGAAGCATGCATATTTCATATTAGTCTATATGCTTTGAAATCATACAAGTCATTTATTTACAAAAAGTTAAGCTTTCATAAAAGGATACGTTATGTATATTGTAGCATTTCAAAAACATCTTTTTGAAACAAATCATTGTACTTCCTACAAGCATTTATGAAAAAGACATTTTGACAAGATATAATAGCTCATGATTTCAAAAGCATTAATTGTACTTTCTTACAAGCATTTATGAAAAAGACATTTTGACAAGATATAATAGCTCATGATTTCAAAAGCATTAAATTGTACCGTCTAACATGCATTTATGAAAAAGACAACTTGGAAAGATATAAAAGCTAATGATTTCAAATATGAAAGAAAAAGACAAAATGAATTAATTCATAATACACAAACATTTACGTAAGAAATTTTGGTTCATCATACATAAGCATTTATGTAAGAAAAGATAAATTGTGAAAAGATGTATTGGTTCATAATACATAAGCATTTATGTAAGAAAAGACAAAATGCATTAGTTCATAATACATAAATATTTACGTAAAAAAATTTGGTTCATAATACATAAACATTTATGTAAGAAAAGACAAATTATGAAAAGATGTATTGGTTCATAATACACAAGCATTTATTTAAGAAATGACTATTTGTAATATAAGTATTACTCAAGCATTTATTGTAGTTCAAATCATTCATTTTAGAATTGACAATTTGAGAAAACAAATATTATTTTATATACAAGACAATTGTGTTTGGAAAAGACTTTATTTATTTTATACACTCAAGAATGTCAACTTACTTAAAGTCATCATTCTTTCTGTAAGCATTAAAAGTCACCTCAAAAGTATTTGAGAAATGACTATTTATTTAATAATAAAATTCACACTCAAGAATGTCGACTTACTTAAAAGTCATCATTCTTTCTGTAAACATTAAATGACACCTCAAAAAGCATTTGAGAAATGACTATTTATAAATAAAGTACTCAACAAAGCATTTATTGTACTTACATGCATTTAAGTCAAGAAATCATGATTTCTAAATAAAATACTAATGTACTACAAATCATTAATTTGAATAAAGACAAAACTACATAATGGTTTACAATCCAATGTTCAATGTACTACAAATCATTTATTATGAGAATAGGCCTTTTACATAAAATATATCACACCTAAAATACTACAACGAATAGTGTACCCCAAATACTACACTTATAGAAAGAAGAAATTTTCAAAAAATACATAAAGTTGTTCTTGAAATGACTTGACATATCACATTCCAAAAAGTGAATCATTTCAAAAAGGCAACAACTATTTTTTGAAAGCTATATAAACACAAACAAAATAGTTTTTCAAACAAGGACATATGAGCTTACAACGAGAAAAATTCTTATTCGATATTTGAAAAAGAGAGCCTAGAAAAAGAAAGAGAAAAAGTCAAGAATAGCTCTTTGACAAAGAGTATTGTCTGAGTGAAAAGAACAGAACATTCTGAGAATCCTTCATACGTGCATTCATATCAATCTGAAGGTTCTATAGGAAGTATTATAACATTCTGTTATTCACTGTATTCCTTCTTTGCTGAAAGAAGTAGACCTCTGTGAAAGAGGGTGTGCCCCTTCTCTGTTAAGAGAAGAAGACCTCTGTGAAAAAGGGTGTTGTCCTTCTCTGTTGAGAGAAGAAGACCTCTGAGGAAGAGGGTGTTCCCCTTCTCTGTTGAGAGAAGAAGACCTCTGAGGAAGATGGGTGTTCCCCTTCTTTGTTGAGAGAAGAAGACCTCTGAGGAAGAGGGTGTTGTACTATTTATCCGGTAACTCGAATTTTATAGTGGAAGGCTCAAGTGTTCTGCTTGGGGACTGGATGTAGGTCAGTAACTCGACCGAACCAGTATAAATCTTGTGTCTTCTGTGTTGTGCCTTATTGTCATATTTTTTATATTATTGATCTGCAACAAATTTCACTATTCACCCCTCCCCCCCTTTAGTGGAATTTCAATTTTTAGAGAAAAATAAAAAACATAAAATAACGTGTGGACTGACTGCAAAAAACAGAGAATTACTGAAATGAAACAGAATTGAAATAAACACTAAATACAACATATTTAACTTCTAAAATATGCTAAATTAACGAAATAAAATATTAATTAAATCTAATTAATGCATGAATGCTGGAAAATCATCAAGGAATCATGATCATACTTAATATATGTCATTTTATGAGAATGGTTTGATCCATCATTCGGATGAACCCTTTCTTTAAAACGAAAAACCCATGTGATTCAGTATGTAAACCAAAATAGAAACATTATTTCAGTAGAATCGACTTGGATCGGAGCTCACCTTGTGTTCTTCTGGTATTTCTGGAGCTTCAGATGCAAAGTTTTAAATGGGACCAAAGGGAGCGTGGACTCAGAGAAGAAAAATTGGATTTAAAACTCAAGTTGAAATTCAGATCCAAAGAGAAAAGCCTCTCTCAGACTGGGCGTGGGCTAGGGTATTTATAGATTTATGGAAAGATTTTGAAATTTAAACAGAATGAATCTGGACCGTCCATGTGGCGTCATCTTAGAGGATGCCACCTTAGATTTTTTGAAATAAAATAAATGCAAATTTTGTAAATAAGACACCTCAGCAGAGTTTGAAATTTTTTGAAAAGGAGTTGGCTTGATTTTCTCTACAGGAGCTTCCCATGTGGCGCCACCTATGTGTGGGTCCACTTTGGGATTTTTTAAAATAAATAAAGTAGAAAATAAAATTATAAATTCCAGATTTATGCCACCTCAGTGTAGAATTTGAAATATTGAACTTTTGTTTTTTCTGGAGGAAGCAGAGATGGACATGTGGCGCCACCTCAGGGTGGCTTCACACTAACATGTGTCAGAGGGAAGAAGCATATGGCGCCACCTCAGAAGCCTTTTGAATTTTGGTTTTGCCTTTTCCTAAAAGCAAGCTGCAGAGCTATTTTTGAGGAAAGCTCTTTTCAGAGATGGCGCCAACTCAAAAGGGGGGGGTGATTCTGCTTTTTCTGGAGAAGGAAGAGTTGGACATGTGTCGGCTGCAAGAGGAGGCATCTCAGATGGCGCCACCTCAGGCTCATTTTGAAATTTGAGCTTGGTTGGTTCTAGAGGAAGGAGGGATGGCCATGTGACGCCACCTCAGGGTGGCCCCACATTGCCATGTGGCAAGTGAGAGAGAACAAGGGGGTGGACATGTGACACGTGGCATGAGATAAAGAAGAGGACTGAAGACACGTGGTGTCTCCTTAAAGAGGCCTCACATTGACACATGTCAAAAGGTAAAAAGCGGAAGATGTAGGGAGGACAAGTGGCAACTAGGGAGGGCAAGTAGCCACTAATGGAAGTGCAGGGAGGAAGACACATGGCATCACCTCAGAGTGACCCCACACTGACATATGGCAAAGAAATGGAAGGTGAGAGAAAGTGACATGTGGCACCACTTCTGGGTGAACTCCACACTAACACATGGCAGAGGATGGAAGGAGAGAGAAAGTGACAAGTGGCACCAATTCAGAGACAAGGCTCCTATATTTGAGGCTTTTTGAATTTCTGCTTTTTCTGAAGGACACATGTGGCGCCACCTCAGAGTGGCCCCACATTGACAAATGGCACAATGAAAGGATGAGAGAGAATGAGACATGTGGCGTCACCTCAGGGTGATCCCACATCCAGCTCTTTATTGATTGAGAATCAGAATTGAAGGCAAAAGGTAAAACTAAAAATCTCTTTTTGGAATTTTTATAAAAACCTAGACTAGCTAGCAGATAAAAACTTTGGCCTAATTGTGAAAATCTTGAAAAGAGGTGGCCCCTGCAGGGAGATTTTGTAAAAGAATGATATTTGAAATTGCTGACAAAAGGGCAAGATCTGAGATAAAATTGCTAAATTCAAAGTTTTGTCCCCTTCTTTAGGCAGAGCTGATCCAGTTGATAAAATTGGAAAATCCATATTGAAAACTATCCAGATCGTTTTCCTGAGAAAACTTTTCAAAAATCTAGGGTCTGGGGTTAAAATGGGAAAAGATAGCGATTTTGAAGACCCAGGGGTTGAAAATTGATTTCAAAAGAGTTTGAAATTCAAATCTCGATTGAGGATTTTGAAATCACGAGTTCTGGACCTCAAAATGACATGCTGTGTAGTGAAATGATATGAAATGCTCTGAAATGTTATGCAATGACATGTCTCAAGGAATTCAATGTTGGATGAAGAACTAGAGATTTCAATCTCTTGATATGGATAGGATTTTGAGATTTTGTGACTGGAGATGATTCTGAGCAAAACAATAGGAAAATTTTGAGAAACGGGGATGAAATCTGAAGTTTTGCCGAATTCAAGCTCAAAGAATGACCATCTTGCCCTCCGGTGATCCTAAAAAAATGGTTCACAATGGTTGGTGGAGATGTTAGGGAGGTGAGTGAAAATTTGGGGTGTTTACAGCAATATGCCAAGTCAGTCATCGAAAGAAGATTTCAAGTTAACGATCTAGTCCTTAGATCTATGGCTCATCTCAAGCACCGCCCACATAGAAAAAGGTCACCAAACTGGGAAGGTCCCTACGTGGTCAAAGAAGCATTATTACACAATTCATATCGTCTGATTAATGCAGATGGGATCAAATTACTCGATTTAATCAATGCCTGACATCTGAAAAAATTCTATACGTAGAACTTCTATTCTATCTTTTGTATTCTACAATGAATTTTCTTTAATATGATCAATTATTCTTTCATCTGAACATCTTCCTCCCAGACTACACTGGGGCATCTTTTGTTATGAAAACTTGTCTTTTATTTGGAATACCTTGTATGCAGGCATGATCAAACAAAATCTTCCACCATTCATTTGCATATATTTTCATTCACCTACATTTTGCATTCATTTGCATTTACATCAAATTTATTACCCATTCAGGATAAGGGATAATCCTGAGACTCGCGACAGTTGTCCAAGTTATCGTGAGGCTGAAGATTGAAAATCTTCCATCACAATCAACGAGCACTTTTTAAAACCCCAATCATTTTCAAAATTCGATCTTAGGATCGAGTCTTTTATCAAAACCATTTTCGTTGGTCTTGCTAAAATCAACCTTCGGGTTAAGCCTTTTCTAAATCTAGTTTTTACTAGATGAACTCACTAAATCAAGTTTTTACTGGTCAATGTTTTCTAACCTAGTCCACACTGGTCCAGTTTGCCTTCAGGATTCGAGTTCCGACTCGAATTTTCTTTCATTTAAATCCTAATTGGTCTAGTCTTTCTTTAAAGATTCGAGTTCTGACTCAAATTTTCTTTCCTTCAAAATTCAAGAATTGGTCTAGAAGATCTGAGTTTTGACTGGAATCTTCTTTCAAATCCAATTTGTCTAGTTCTCTTTTAAAGACTCAAGTTTCGACTCAAACTTTTCTTTTTCAAAATCTAGTGTTCGTGTTGGTACTTCTTTCAAAATCCAATGTTCATGCTGGTACTTTTTCAAAACCCAGTGTTCATGCTGGTACTTTTCCAAAATCCAGTATGTGTGCTGGTATTCTTTCAAAAATCCAAATTCGTGCTGGTACTTTTTCAAAATCTAGTGTTCGTGCTGGTATTCTTTCAAAACCCAGTATTCAAGCTGGTATTCTTTCAAAAATCCAGCTTCGGGCTGGTACTTTTTTAAAATCCAGTGTTCGTGCTGGTACTTTTCAAAATTCAGTGTTTGTGCTAGTACCTCTTTCAAAATCTAGTATTTGTGCTGATACTCTTTTAAAATCCAGTGTTTGTGCTAGTACATTTTCAAAACTCAGTGTTCATGCTGGTATTTTTTCAAAATCTAGTGTTCCTACTGGTACTTTTCAAAACCCAGTGTTTGTGTTGGTTACTTTTCAAAATCCAGTGTTCGTGCTGGTACTCTTTCAAAATCCAGTATTTGTGCTGGTACTTTTTTAAAACCCAATGTTCGTGTTGGTACCTGTTTCAAAATCCAGTATTCATGCTGGTACTTTTCCAAAATCCAGTGTTCGTGCTGGTATTCTTTCAAAAATCTAGCTTCGTGCTGGTACTTTTTAAAATTTTAGTGTTCGTACTGGTACTTTTCAAAACCCAGTGTTTGTGCTGGGTACTTTTTCAAAATTCAGTGTTCGTGCTGGCACTTCTTTAAAACCTAGTATTCGTGCTGGTACTTTTCCAAAACCGAGTGTTTATGCTGGTACCTTTTTCAAAATTCAGTGTTCATGCTGGTACTCTTTCAAAACCCAGTGTTCGTTCTGGCGCTTCTTCAAAATTCAGTTTTTCATACTGGTCGCTTTTCTAAAATTCAATCCAAACACTAGTCTCACATTAGGGTTCAGGCTTAATGCCAATCTTCAGATTTGCGAGCCAAACAATCTTTATCAGACCTTCAAGTCATTCTAGTCTATCAATCAGACCTTTGGTCAAAAATTTTGTCAAAATAAATCATTTTCAGACCTCTGACTCAATCAATTCTTATCAATAAATTTTTTGTCAATCAATTTTTATCAAACAAGTTTTGTCAATAAGGCCTTTGGGTTGCCCATTTCACCAATTTTATCAAATCGATCTTTGGGTCATCAATTTTTATCAAGCAAACCTTCCGGTTACCAATTCTATCGAAGTAAATCATTTTCCAACCTTCGGGTTGTATCCCCCAATCATGGTCATCCAAGATTTGACCTTTGTGTCGAACTCGTTTGCCAATTGACTCAAAATCAATTATCAATCATTTCTCTTGTGAGGGACCCTTTCTTATAGGAGAGTTCGAGGGAGCTCGTTCTTTTCGCATGCATTTTTGTGTTGCTTCGTTGAACCCTTTTTTTAGGGAGAGTTTGAAGGGACTCGTGTTTCACAAACAATTTGCATAGTAAGTTTTTATTATCACACAAGAAACCCTGTTTCTAAAAAGAGCCCCGACGGAAGCTCGTTCTCCTTGTGGGCCCCCAATATTTTTTGTTAGGCCATCCCATAATCGATGGCCTTTTTCCAGGAAGAGTGTGATGGACTCTCTCATCTATGATATTTTTCTCGAACTTAATATCGACCACCTTTCCATAAGAGAAGCCTAGAGATAGGGAGTTTTGACAAAAACTTTATTTCTCTCCGAAAGTTTATCTTACAAACACCTCCTCTTCAGGGAAGAGAGGAGTATTTTTTATTACCCGTTCAGGTAAGGGTCAAGTTTGAGTCTCTCCTTTGGGAAAAAGAGAAGAGAATTTAGCCACGGATGTGTCAATTGGACCTCAAGCGATTTGTTTCACCCAGGATTTCAAGAATATTTTGTCAATTTGTCATAAAAGAAAAATAGTCATTGATCTCAAAATTTTATTGCATAAAGATTTTACCTTCAATATTCTTTTCAAAAGCACAAGACTTTTGCGAAGAAAGAATAAAATTCAAGTTTTTCTGTTGATCAACCAAAAGGATGAAGAAAAATCTTCGATATGACTAACAAAGAAAAATTTCGATGATGTTGAAAAGCCATAAATAAATCGATATTGATCATAGCCATGGCACATTTTTTTAAAAAAGATCATTCTTCTGGTAATAAGGCAGTGGAAATATCCCGAGCATAAAAGAAATTCATTCAATCTTAATATCTCTCTAATCATTCAAGCTGCAATCAACTATCTGCAAAAGGGATCTCTCAATCATCGTCAAGATGAAGACTGATGGATCAGTTAGACCCCTGGGGCTAAACAAGACTCGGATTGTCTCCAAGTTAAAGAAGTATGTGACATGTCCTTGCAGGAAAAGTTTAAAATATTGCCAAGTTGAAGGCCGATGCGATGAACCTCCAGCAAATCCCTAAAAGATATTTGATCACTATCATAAAGAGATTTTCAATCCAATCAAACAATTTTATCAATATAATTCTTCAGACTAAAGAAGACTTAGATCATCTCCAAGTTGAAGGAGCATGTGACGTGTCCTTCCAGAGAAAATCAGAACATCGCCAAGATGAAGGCTAATGTGATGAAATTTTCGCCAAATCTCAAGAGAACTTACTTTTCATGTCTCAAAAGAGTGCGAAAAATTATCAAGAGATTTCAATTAAAGAGACAACATCAATATAATTCCTGGGACCAAAGGAGACACAGATCATCTCCATGTTGAAGGAGTATGTGATGTGTCCTTCCAGGGAAAATCAGAACATAGCAGAGTTGAAGGCTGATATGATGAAATTATTGCAAAATCATATGAAAGCTCATTCTCTATATCTTAAAAGAGTGCCAAAAGATCATCATGGATAAACTCCAGATATCAAATTGCCAAGAATTATCTTTATTCATGTGAAATTCTTTTATCAATATTCTTTTCATCAATTGCATTTATGATGCTGAGAGTAAATTTCTCTCTTTTCATATCAAGAAAATGGATAGCTTACTTGAAGAAACTCAACAGCAATAAATTTAATTTTGATTCTGGATTCTACAGAGTTAGCTCAATTGGAGGTAATACTCTAGGTAGAAGAGGGAATATCTTTCAAACAAATGTGCTTACTTTCAATTATCTGGAATCAACTACAATTTTTATCTTATTGATAATAATTTTAAGTTATCCCAACATGAAGTGAGACCCTGATGTCTATTTTCATATATCCTGGCATTGTTTTTATCCCTCTTTAGGACTTGATAACAGGAGTTTTCAAGATCCTTCCCTTCTTATTTTGATCTCAGCACCTGGGCTCTCAGATTTGCACACTTCCCTGTGTTCCCCGCTGTCCCACTATAGACAGTTCACACTCAGGCCAAGAGTTAAACCTGAATTATTTTTGTAAAAGGTCATTTGTTTTAAAAGCCATTCAGTCTAATCAATGAGACGCCCAAGATCAATCCCTTTTCAAGCTTTAGGGAACCCCATTTTCTTCCTTTTGCAAACCCCTATGGGATTTGTTATGCAAAATCCGAAGGCTCCATCATGGTTTTTTCTTCCGAGGATTCTAATTTTTTTGTTCAGGGTAAGGGTTAAACCTGAATTGTTTCTGCAAAAGGTCATCTGTTTTAAAAGTCATTTAGTCGCAGTAATAAGATGCCTAAGATCAATCTCTTTTCAAGCTTTAGGGAACCCTATTTTCTTTCTTTTGCAAACCCCTCTCAGATTTATTGTGCAAAATTTGAACGCTCCATCATAGTTTCTTCTTCTCAAGATTCCATTTTTTTTTTCGTTAAGGGTTAGGGTTAAACCTAAATTGTTTCTGCGAAGGTCATCTATTTTAAAAGTCATTCAGTCTCAGCAATGATATGCCCAAGATCAATCCATGTTCAAGCTTTAAGGAACCCTATTTTCTTCCTTTTGCAAACCCCTCTCGGATTTATTGTGCAAAATGTGAAGGCGTCATCGTGGTTTCTTCTTCTGAGGATTCCATTTTTTTTTTCGTTCAGGGTAAGGGTTAAACCTGAATTGTTTCTGCAAAAGGTCATCTATTTTAAAAGCCATTCAGTCTCTGCAATGAGACGCCAAAGATCAATCTCTTTTCAAGCTTTAGGAAACCCTATTTTCTTCTTTTTGCAAACCCCTCTCGGATTTATTGTGCAAAATTCGAAGGTTCCATTATGGTTTCTTCATTTGAGGATTCTGTTTTTTTTTTCGTCCCCTTCAGGTTAAGGGTCAAATCTGAACCTCGTTCTTCCATGAGGTATTTTTTGCCCCCTTTAGGTTAAAGGTCAAACCTGAACCTCGTTCTCTTATAAGGTATTTTTTGTCCCATCCAGGTTAAGGGCTAAGCCTGAGCCTCATGCCGATGAGGTGAATTTTCTTTTTTATTCTTCATTCCATACCAACCATAATCACAGAGCCAATTCTTTCACACACAGTCAGATTCTTCTAATTGGGGCATTTTTATAGTCCAAATTTGGTGTATTTTTCTTTGCCACTAAGCTTTGTTTTCAACTGGTTTAGTAGCAAAGAGGGGCATTTGTAAATACCCCAAAGTTTCTACCTTCGCTCATGTGCCCTTTTCCCTTGCCACTGGAATCCACTCTTGAAAGCCTTCAAGGAACCAGCTAGTCGACACTCGAGCCAGGGCTATTCAAAACCCAAGTTTTACATCAAAATCTAAATATTTCATCTTGCAATCAAGATTTAATCTCTATTTTGGCTCAATTCCAATCATCAATTCTTGCCTTCGAACAGAATTGTTCAATTCTTTGTCTCTGTCAGGGGTTCGGGATTCCAATTCCCTCATCCAGGGTTCGCATTTCATGTGTTATTGCATATCACTACATACATTTGGCATTTCATCTCATACCATCTCATATCATTTCATGACATTGCATCTCATTTTCGAGATCCAGCACTTTAGTCTTTCAAAATCTTTCAATCTAGATTTGGATTTTAAAACCTTTCTTTCGAAATCAATTTCAAAACCCGGGTTTTTAAATAAATATTTTGCCATTTGTTAACCCCCAAGATCTTGTATTTCAAAATATTTTTCTTAGAAAATAATCTGGATTCATTTTAAACTTCATTTTAACTAATCTTAATTCTCGAATGAGACCCATCTAGGTGGTGTCGCTTCCGGATTACTTTTTTTATCTAGATTTCTCAAAATTTCAGAGTCCTAGTTGGATCGGGACTCTGTCTTTTCACATTTTTAAGCCTTTTCTAAAATCCCATTTCTGTTTTAAACTAGAAGTAATCCTACCCCTTGTTCATTCTTTTCATTTTGGCCAAAATCTCAGAGTCCCAGTTGGATTAGGACTCTTTTTCAGAGTTTTTGTCAGATCAGAACTCTATCTCTTACTTTTATTTTTGTCTATTTTTTGAGAAAACCTTTCAAAATCTTTCATTTTGACCAAAATTTTAGAGTTTAAGTTGGACTAGGAGTCTGTCCCAGAGTTTCAGTCAGACTAGGACCCTATCCTGATTTCATCCTTTATTCCTCTTTTTCACTTGTTTTCGCAAACCTTCTCATCTGACTTCCAAAAGAGCCAAAATCTTAGAGTTTCAGTCAAACTAGAACTCTATCACAGAGTTTCAGTCGGGCTAGGACTCTTTCTTTCATCTCTATTTTTACTTGTTTTCAATAGAATCTGTTAAAATCTCCTATTTTGGTCAAAATTCTTGAGTTTTTGTTGGACTGGGACTATATTTTAGAGTTTCAATCGGATCGGGACTCTATCTTTCATTGTTGTTCTCACCTTTTTTTTAGGAAACCTTCTAAAATCTTTCGAAAGAAGTCAAAATCTCAAAGTTTTAGTCGAACCAGAACTCTATTCAAGAGTCCCACTTGAATCAGGACTCTGACCCTGACTTCAATTTTGAAAGAATCTTTCAAAAATCTCTTCATTTATTTTTTCAGAAACTAAATTTCAAAATTGCTATAATTTTATGACAGAGTTTCAAAATTCTGAGACTCTATCCTAGAGTCCCAGTTGATTAGGACTCTGACCCTCGTCTCGTATTTTGCTCATTTTCACTAATCTCTGAGAAGATCTTTCAAAATCTCTTTGTTTGTCTTTCAAAAACTCAAAAAATAAAGAGTTTCAAAATTTCAGGACTCTATCCCAGAGTTCTAATCGGGTTAGGACTCTATTCTGAATCTTATTTTCACTTTTAATTTCACTTGTTTTGAAAATCTTTTCATTCGCTCTTCAAAAATTAGTCCATTTGCAGAGTCGCAATTGATTCAGGACTCTATTTTAGAGTTTCGATTGAATTAGGACTCTAACCTTGACTGTATTTTCTGACTTATTTTTACTAGTTTTGATAAAATCTTTCAAAAACTTCTTTGTTTGACTTTCAAAAACCTAAATGTCAGAGTCTTAGTTGTTTTAGGACTCTAGTCTAGAGTTTCAGTTCATTTAGGACTCTATTTTTAACCTCTGATTGTCATATGATGATTTCAACTCTATTTTAAAACCCTTTTCAGTCTTTATTTCAACTTTTTTTAAAACCCTGATCTGGTTGGCGCCACATCTGGAGGAGTCTTGATCCATTCAGGACTTTGATGGATTCAAAATTTCCAATTTCAAAACCAATTTCATTCCAAACCTCTTTTGAAAAACGTTCGTTTTCAAGTTTTAAAATCATTTTTGAAAAATCAAGTGAGGCTCACCCTGCGTGGTGCCATATTTGAAAGAGTTAGGGTTAGTCAGTGTTCTAATTAGGTTAGGAGTCTAGAAGAATCAAAACTTGATTTTAAAATTTCCATTTTTACTTTAGATTTTAACTTAGGATTTTAAAGTTTTAAAAATTAGGGTTTTAGAAAAATCAATTGGTGCCACATTTGGAGTCTCCTAAGTTATCTAGGGTTTTAGTTAAGATAATTAGGGTTAGTTAGAGTCCCACCTAGGCTAGAAGTTCACCAAAAATCCCCCCCCCTAGTTAGCATAACTAGATAGAATTTTGAAAAGTCAAAGAGGGCATTAATTAGCCGTAATTAAGTGGGATTTCAAGAGGCTATAAAAGGGGACACCCAAAGGGGGTCATTTTTCATGAGTTTCCTCTCTCTCCCTCTCTAAAAAATTCATGGTTCCCTCCTCTCTCCTTCAGCCTCCTCCATTGGAGCCACTCCAAGGTATGGTTTTCTTCTTTTCTTTTCTTTTCATTTTGGGGTTTTGATGTTATTTCATGTGTTTCACCATTGTCGCCCCTTGCATATTGATTTCAAGCCAAGCTTTCATTTAAGAACGGTAAAATCGATTCAAGAAAGCAATCTAATGTTGCATGAAGGTGTTTTTCATGATTTCAAACCATGGAAATCGTTTAAACCATCATTTTTTACATTTAAGCCAAATAAAAGATGAGATTCGCCCATTCAATGGGTCGAATCCCTCTTTTCGAAGGCTAAATCAAATTCTAACTGTGTATTCTCTAACTTTTTTATTTATTTGTCATATTCATGTTTATTCTATTCATTAAAACATCAAATCCAAATTTGTGGTGTCATTTTTCAGTTTTCTTTATTATTTTTCAAGTTTAGATTAGGTTTTTAATGTTGTATCGATAATCCATGGATTTCAATCCCAGGCACGCGGGAACCACGTTATTTTATGTTCAAGTTTCTATCAAAAAATACAATTTTTTTAGAGTTAAATTGTGAACATGTCAGTGATTTTCTATAAAAAAAATCGGATTATATTGGGTTTTGTAACCCTGTCAAAAAAATAGAAAACTGAACCCTGCTTTTTAAACTGTGAAATCGCTATGGGGATTCAGGAGCGACTTGCCGAGGTGATATCTCTCTCTTCAAAGATCCAATCAATAATCTGTAAGCTTCAGTGTTCTCATTATTCTGTCTAGTATTTTCTGTAAATGTTTCAGATTTTTTTGCATTTGTTTGTTATTTTTACTCTGACAAAAATCGGAATTGGTTTCACAGAGCCTGTTATACCTTGTTTAAACCCTAGATCGACTTGGGCAGATCGTATCTCTCTAACCGAAGATCCGATCGATGGTCTGTAAAAAATATTTTCATATGTGTATCCACTATCAACTGCTAAAATTTTATATTTTTTGAACATGATTTTCTATATTTCCCTGTACCCAAAACCAGATGTATTTATTTTAACTCGTTATATATTCGTCAGAATCAAGCATATATTGACAGAATGATATCTCTCAAATAGAAGATGATTTTTCCAATCTATAAAAAAGAAAATCTTTGTTTTTCTGTCTAGTATCTCTCTATAAATGTTTATGAATTTCTATGGTAATTTGATACCTAATTTGGGCCTAAAACTGTGACAGGTATGTGACCATGGGCAAAATCGCGTATTTTAGGGTTTTATTCAATTCTCATATTAAAACAATATCAAATATATATATTTTTTTGAATGCAGATTAATTTTAGGGTTATCAAAACTATCTATATTAATTTTTACAGATTTTTGAATTCATTTGATATATTATTTGATTGAATTATGAAAATAGGTCACCCGCGGAGTCCCGGTTCGAGTAAAACACTGGCGAAAATCACTATTTTCATGATATTTCAACTTTTTTATAAAAAGTTTTATAATTTTAGGGTTTGATCATGTTTATAATCATGTAGGGTGATTCATATCCGATTTGGTGTTGATTTGAATCTGTTTGATCTCTGAATCAAGTATTTTACAAAAATATTTTCTGAAAACCCTAATTTCAAGGCCATAGTCTTGTTTTTAGGGACATTTTTGTAATTTTTCCGAAAATTTCAAATTTAAAAGTTGTTTGTCATTATTATTTATTCAATTTTATATCATCTTTTATTATGTTTGACTCGGGAAAACATGAAAAATGGCTTATATCTGGATAAATCCAATAATTTTCAGATATTATTGGATAAGTCCAGAAAAGCTGACATATTTTTACTAACAAGTTTTTTAGTTTTGCAAGGACATTCAAGAGTGTATTTTCTTTTATTTTATTTTTATGTAAATTGTAATTATAAATGTTGGAATAAGAATTTAATTTCCTACTTAGAATAGGATTGCATTGCATATAGTTTTATTTTTCAATAATATTAATGTGTGATGGATGATGATTCATGCATGATCAAACTCATCATGGTCTACACGAATGGAACATGCACTAGCTTCTAAGGAGTTGATAAACTCGGTGGGTTTCATATTTGTGGCTATAGTCAGAATATGAACGAAACCCAGATTTATTGTCTTTTTCTAAGCCACAAATGACCTATGCTCTTAGGCTATCTCAAAAAACCATTGCATATTTCAAAGTTTTCTAAACATTTTTTTTGCTTTTGGAATAAAAAAGATTATATTCAATCCATATCTGTGGCCATAGTCAGGGATATGAGGTGAATTTACTTCATTGAAGTTCTATAAGGCACCTAAATCCCCTTTTTCAAATAATTTTCTCAAAATTTCTTCAAAAAAAATATTTTCACAAGATAGCATTCATGCATCACTTAGGTTTAGATTGCATCATGAAAATATTTCATAGGGACACACGTCCCTTCTTCTGATTTATTTCACAAATTCATCTTAGAGTAATTGATTTCCTCAAAGTTGCTAGATTTTCCTCAGAAATCGATTTTCACAACACATCAAGATTTCTTCAGAAATCAAATTTATTTTCTTCAGAAATGTTCTCTCAACAGGGTTCACGATTTTCATGGTGTCCCCTTTTCCAAATATTTCAAAGTATTTCAAGCATACATCATGTTTTTCAAGTCAAAATCTTTCTAAGTCATAGCACATGACTAATTCTTTGTGTATTTAAGAAATAGAACATCAATTTAGACAAGTAGAGCAAAGCAAAACACTTGATGGATCCTTGGTTCAATTACCTCTGGTTATGGTGGCAGGAATGGTTGAACCTCGTACCAATAGGCGAGTCTCATTCTTCAGAATTATCTTGCATTTTAAAACGAAGACGAGTTATTTTCAAATTCTTTTTTAAAGGTCAGTTTGACTTGCAAAAGTAAATTTTTGCAATGATAACAAAGAGTAAGAGGGATTACCTAGCTTCGGTTCCTCCTCCCTTTGCTACAACCAAAGAAAAAAAAATGAAGAAGAAAGAAGAAGAAAGGAGGGGCGGCACTTAGGGGGAAGAAGAAGGAGGAAAAGAAAAATCAAGAAGAAGAAGAGAGACCTTTGCTTGCTTTGGCTGGACATCCCCCCTTGAGTTCTATTTATAGAAAAAATTGGAAGAGGATAGGGACTCTAGGGGGTGCCACATTTGCTAAACTAATTAGCAATTAATTAGCAAAATGGAAGAGTTTAGAGGAGTCAACCTCCTTAGTGGGGTCCATATTTGTTTTTGACTTTTTCTTTTTCAATCTAATTAAAACACTTAACAAAGAAATTATGAATTAGAAGTCTCCAAATGTGGCGCCAATTGAGTGTGGTCCACATTTGATTTTAAAACAATTAAAAGGTTAAAAACAAAAGGGATAAAAAGATAAAAAGCAAAACAAAGTCCTAAATCAACTAGTTATCTGAAATAACACAAATAAGAGAACAAAATAAAGAGAATGATCTAGTCGTGATGCCACCTAGGTGGGTCCCATAAGATCCATTTTGAAATTTGAGCCTAACAAAAATCCAATCTGGATCTTGATCTGGTACGTATTGTTTTCTGAAAAAGGCATTTTAAAATATCAAATGTAAAACACTGGGTTTAGATTAAAATATAAAGATCAATTTTGAACCCAGGTTTGAAATTGGATGAAAGTTTTAAATTCGGATCTGGATTTGAAGTTTCAAATGACAAATAGATCTGGATCTCAGACAAAGAGTCTGGCCCATGTTTAAAAATGGTGGATGGATCTTGGATCAAAGATAAGACATTTAAAATGGATCCTGAATAGTAAAAGGGTAAGCTGGATCTTGAATCAATGATGAGCTTGGAGAAGCAGATCCCGAATCAAGATAATATGGTAGAAATGGATCCTGAATATTAAAAAAGAATTGAAAGACAGATCCTGAATAGTAAATGATTGATAAGTGAACCCTGGATATCTAATGTAGATATCCAAGTCTGAGAACAAAATGGATCCTAGATAACATAATGGATTGGATAAAAAGATCTAGGTCTAAAATAGAAAATGAATATTGGACATCAGATCCAACATTGAATCAGATCAGATATCAAATGTCCAAATTGAAACATAAGTTGGATCTCGGATATGGACATAATATCAGAAAAAGAATTGATCTAAGTCCATACTGGAATTACCTTGTTTTAGAAATTGATTGAACTACCCCTCTGAATGGAAATGACCGAGATTATAAATGATTTTGCCCTCCTAGGCAGAGGTGTGAAGTAGAGTGAAGAGTGACACAAGGTTTGAACTGACTTGGACAAGGTTCTAAGGTTTTTAAACTCATGTGAACTAAGAAGACACTATCTCAACTAGACTCCTAGACCAAATGATTGAAAATAGACATAATTCTAAGTGAAATGATAAAAAATTCATTATAGAGTGAAGTGAGCAACAAGAATGTACTAAGAGTAGTGAACAAAACATTGGGTTTGAACTAAAATCATAATCAATTAAACTCAGATAAACTAAATCTAGAGCTTAAACACACTAAATTCTAGCTAGTTTAACTAAGGTTAGCTCAATTCTAGCTGAATTAAGCTAAAATGAACTCCAACAATATGGAAAAAAGGTTTGAACTAAAACTGAACCACTTGAACTCTTGATGAGTTTATAAACACAGGAGAATAGGATCTGCTGAAATTGACTAACTCTGGGATAATTAGATTGAATTTGAGCTAGAAATGAGCTCATTTCACATGAAATGAACCAAATTTAGCTGAAATGAACAGGGTTTACTCATTGTGAGTTCAGGAGAGCTAAAAATGATTGGCATTCTAACTCTTCTAAGCTTAAAATGAGTTTGGTTGGGTCTAACCGACAAGAATCTAGTGTTACCTAGGGGTAAAATAGTAATTTTTTTGATAAAATAGGGTGAAATGATACCTAAATTAGAATGGACCTAGGGGTTAGACTCCTATATTGTGCTAAAGAGGTTGTCATCTGTGAAAGGGGTGTCCAGAATGAACTTGGAAATTTTGGGGTGTTTACACTAGTAAAAACTTCTTTAGTGACTCCTTAGAGGATTTGCTATTATGTCACCATAACCAATTGCTATTTTATTTTTATAAGCATATTATGAACATATTGGTATTTAACTTCAATATGCTTACTCTTAGAGCTATCAGCTCTTGTATGAATTAATTGAATAGCAGCTTTGTTATCACAATAAATTTGAACTGGATCTCTCAAAATATCCAATTTCAAATCATTTAGGAAGCAATTTATCTAGACACCAAAGGTGGTTGCCATATTAGAGTCTATATATTTAGCTTCTTGGGTATGTTGTGCCACACACCCTTACTTCTTGCACGGCCATGCAATTTTCCCACCTCTTAAAGTAAATACATAACTAGAGGTGGATTTTGCTTCATCTCTATTACCAGCAAAATTTGTATTAATATAACCTACAAGCTTTAGCCTATATGTTTGATAGCATAGCTTAGGTTTCTTAGTTTTCTTTAGATACCTAAAGATTCTTTTCATTAATTCTCAATGAGGAAGTCCAAGATTGCTCTAGTATCTACTTAGTAGACTTACACCAAAACTTATATCGGGTCTAGTATAAATCATTGCATATATCATGCTTCCAATTGTGTGAGCATAGGGAACATCTAACTTTTCTTATCCATCTTTTGGACAATCATTTTTGTTAAGTTTTAAGCCTTAAACCATAGAAGTACTCTTTGCCTTGGTACTTTTCATCCTAAACCTTTTTAGAATGTGATCAAGATATTTCTCTTGACTTAGAAATAACAACCTCAATTTTCTTTCTCTTTGAATTTTATTAAAAGGATATATGAGGCTTCACCCATATCCTTCATTTTAAATTGAGAACTTAACCAAGACTTAGTCTTATTTATCATATCTATATCATTTCTTATGATTAATATGTCATCAATTTAGAGTGACAAAATAGTAAACTTACTCATACTTCTTTTGGCATATACAAAGTGATCCAAATTATTTGCCTCATAACTCAACTTGGTTATGGCTTTATGAAAAGTCAAGTACCACTGCCTAGGTGATTGCCTAAGCCCATCCAGGGATTTATTCAACTTATATACTTTATTCTCTTGACTTTCAATTTCAAAACCTTCTGGTTGCTGCATAAATATAGTTTCTTTCAATTCATCATTCAAAAAAGTTGTTTTTGCATCCATTTAATATAGGTCAAGATCGAAATAAGCCATCAATGTCAAAATAATGTGAGTAGAGGTCATCTTTATACAGGAGAATAAGTTTCTTCATAACATATACCCTCATGTTGACAATAACCTTTTGCAACTAATCTTGTCTTGAACTTATCAGTAGTTCCATCAGCCATTAGTTTTTTATTTAGAACCCACTTACTATTGATTGCCTTGTAACCTTCAGGAAAAGTAGTTAGTTCTCAAACTCTATTCCTTTCTATGAAATCTAACTCATATTTCATTGCTTCCATCCAATGTTTAGATTCATTGGAAGCAATTGCATCATTAAAACTTAAATTATCAAGAGTTCCATCTAAATCCAAGAAAATATAGTAATTACTAAGATACGATGGAGGAGTTCTCGACCTTTTCTGCCAAATTTATGGTTGTGAAGACTGTTGGTCATCCAAAATTGGTTCAATATGCTCAATTTTTTTATTAGGTGCCCCATAATTATCTATGATATCAAGAGGGACATCATCATCCTCAGGATCAAAGCCATCTTTTTTACTTTATAGGAAATTTACTTTTCTGCTTTCTATAAATCTCTTTTCAAAATTATATAATATATAACCCTCTAATCATTTTGAGTACCCCATAAATATGCACCTGATAGTCTTGCTATCTAACTTGTCCCACATCTGACTAGGAATCAACACATGTGCAGGCAACTCCCACTTTTGGAGATGACTTAAATTTGGTTTTCTGTCAGTCCACAACTCATGAGGTGTAGAAGGAACTCTATTGAGAATATACATGGTAGTGCTTATGGATTCTCCTCAAAACTTCTTAAGAAGGTTTGTATGTGTCAACATAGATCTTGTCATATCCATTAGAGTTTTATTCCTTCTCTCTAGTACACTATTTTTTTTGTGGTGTATAAGGCATAGTTGTATGAGGGGTTATATTATTATTTCTATAGTAGGTTTTAAACTTATCAGAGTCATATTCACCATCATAATAGCTTCTCTTTTTTGTTGTTTGTTTCTTGTCTGAAAAGGAATTTTTCTTATGAGGATGACTCTCTTCCATGCAGTATGTTTTTCTGACATGGTTTACTAACTAAAATCTTCAGGGTTACTTTTTGTGTGAATTTGTCATTCAGTTTTGAAGTGTTGAATTTGGTTTCTTTTCTTGTCACTACGAAAACTAACTTTGAAGCTCTTGACAAAATCTGCTACATATAACAATTTTTTTTCATGGAAGGTACATATAATACATTTGTTAATAACAAACTAGTCTCTTCTAGTTGAAGCCTATAAGTTTCAATTCCGACCATATCATTGTAGGTATTATTACTTGTATATATCTTGTGATCAAGCTTCAGTTCTTTTAATTCTACAAGTCTCGCTTTTGTCTTTAAGATATGTCATGTTGCCCAGAGTCTCTCCACCATCCTGGAAGGTCGCCATTAGTAATTAAAGACTCAGATATTGTGTAGACAACTTCACATTTTTTTCTGCAACATGTTTTCTTAGATTTCATTTCTTTGATTTGTTTGGGCAATCTTTCTAATGGTTGCTCTTGGGTTCTTATTCTACACTTGACACCCCTTAAAAATTTTTCTGAACTTCTTGAAATATGGACCCTTATGCTTTATCACTTGAGAGGGTTCAGGAAAGGTGACTTGTGTGTTCATTACTTCTTCCCTCTTATCTTTATTCATATGCTCTTGCTCAAGAGTTAACTACAAGAGGAGCTCAGTTATGGTGAGGCTCTAAAGGTTTAGCCTCATGGCAATTGCAAACATTTTCCATGATTGAGGGAGGCTCTTAAGGATGGTAGAAATATGCATCCTTTTTGGGATATCATTCTCAGCTATGGCTAGATACTTGGCTATTACCAGCATGTGATTTATATGGTCAATGAAATTATTGGACTCCTTTATCTTGCATGAATTGTACTACTCGAGGAGAAGTTAGATATGAGTTTTTGAAGTCACACCACACTTTTCCTTGATTTCTTATGTCATCTTCTTGGTTGAGTCATGGTCCTTAAAAAAACTCGAATAAGATCATCTTGCATGAATGTGAGGAGAGTTGTTCGAGCGAGTTGGTCATCCTCAATAAACTTGTTGTATACTTTCTTATCCTCTTCACTAGATTTATCTGTTAGTGAAGGTTTAGTCTTACGTAATACATGAAGGTTTTATCATGGGTTAATAGGTACTCCATTTTCCTCTTCCACGTTCCAAAATTCGTGCCATTCAATTTTTTGATTTTGGATAGCTCAACCATAATAATTATGTTTGCCATAATGCCTAAACATATACATACTAAGATTAGTTATCAATTACTAAATCTAAGCTAATTTTCTATTTAAGAAAATTAATCATATGTTGCTTCTATTGTCTAGGCATGCATAAATAATTATTAATTATGCTAACCAACAAGTAATTCTAACAATGCACTATTATATTTGATAACAGAATTACATATTCTAAGTATAATTAATAAATCAAAAAATTTTAAGCCTCAAACTTAAATTTTTTAATTTATCACAAAAGAAAGAGCTATTTTCTGAATTTTCAAAAAAAAAAATTAGCAACTGTTTTTATGTAAAATAACTTGGCTCAACTTAATAACAATAATCTTAAACTTTTTCTGAGTTAAACAGAAAAAACTATAACTATTATGTAATTTCAGAAAAACAGATCCATTATTTTTAAAAAACCATTAATCAGCGTCCCTGTTCTAAAATAATTTTATAGATAGCTCTAAAATGGTAATTATCTAAAACAGAACAGTTATTCAAAATTTTCTTAAGACTTTAACAGGAAATATAAAAAATTAGTGGTCCTTACACCTTATAGTAATGCGACATTAAAAATAAAATAAAGAGGAAGGCACTCGATCGCACCCTACTCACTATTAAAAAAAAATCCGTCTCTCATTTTTCGGCGAGGAGCGTCGGCATCGGCGGGTGAGTCCGACGAGGCAATAGAGAGGAAAAGGTAGGGGCTCACGGATTTCACTCCATTCTTCATTTTCTGGTGGAAAAAACACCTCTTCATCGTCGTCGACGAGGTAATCCTTCTAATCAACCTCACACCGCTTTTTCCAGTGGATTAAATCGACTCGGTCAGTCCTATTTTCGTCTTTGATTAATGGATTTTCTGGTTTTAAGGAAGAATCGGACCTTAAAGAGGATATCTATTTTTTTAGAGGGATTACCTCGTCGACGACGATGAAGAGGTGTTTTTTCCACCAGAAAATGAAGAATGGAGTGAAATCCGTGAGCCCCTACCTTTTTCTCTCTATTGCCTCGTCGGACTCACCCGCCGATGTCGACGCTCACTGGTCGAATTTGAGTCTCACAGAAGGGTTAAACGAAAATCCTCTATGTTTCCACTTGTTTTTTTTGTTTCTACTGACTGCTCATTAAACGCCCTGACTGATAGCCCCAAAAGAAAATTTTAACAGAAAAACATACCATTTTGTTTTTTGCTAATCCAAAATTTTCTTTGATGCTTGCGAGTGTTGAGTATACAGATCGCCCTTTCAAAAAACACACCCGATAAGTAATTATCATGCTCTGATACCAATGTTGGACTCTGGTTGCACAGCAGAAGCAGAGAGAGAACAGAGATTGAAGGGCATGCACAGTAACATTGTAAATCGCAGAGAACACTGGATCTTAATCACAGCATCTAGTCCTTTGGATTTCTAATATTGTGATTTCTATAATCACTTGCCTCTGTGTGTATGAATCGGCCCCTTTGGTCTCACTCATACTTATACTCCACCAAAGGGTGTTCGATTGGTTGTGCTCAAAGGAGAAATGCCCCTTCAATCTCAAGAGTGTGTTAATGTAACTTGTGTTTTGTAATGACTTATTAGTGTTTGATTTATATTAATTAAGAGTTATATGTTTGTTAATGTTATACAACACATGGTCAGCCGTTGAGAGGTACACAACCGTTGGGGTGGCCCTCCCAACGGCTGTCTTATGGCCACATAGTCTGTAAAATGCTTAGAGGAATGGAAAAAGGATTCTATATTGAATTACTTTGCATCTACTCTTACAAGGCTAATATATACACTTATACAATGGCAGATTCTAGATAAAGATGTGAACAACTTTCTTAAAACTACTTCCTTAAATCTCTGCATGTTATCTGATTCACGATACCATCAACAGTTGCCTTGATTATCGTGGTTTCTCACAACAGAAAATATGATATCCTTGGGATATCTTTCTAGAAGCTTCAACATAGTCCAACAGAAACAACAGGGATTGGAGCAAAGATAATAATCGTGGTGATCGACCAGGAAATTGGCAAAAATCAAGAGGGTGGTCAGTCGCATTCATGGAGCTCATGGGCCACTAGAGGAGTTGGTAATTCAAACAAAGCAAATGATGAAAATGGAGGCAGTAGTGGGTAGGGATGGCAATGGACGGGGGTGGGGGACAAGGTCTCCCCCCCCCCCCCCTCCGTCCCGTCTCAAAATCCGAACCTCCATTCCTGCACGGTCCATCCCCGTTTCATGTCCTCCATCCCCTGTTCAAATGGGGGCGAGGCTGGGCGGGGCCCGTTTCACTTCGGTCTATTGTCATCCCTTAGAAGGTTAGGGATGGGATGGAGCAAGGCAGGGATCGGGACAAGAACGGGGTGAGGCAGGGGAAAGTGTAAGTCCATCCCTGCACGGGGATGGATTTTAACCTTCATCCCCACCTCCATCCCCATTTCAAGCCTTTCATCCTTGGTCCAAACGGGGTGGGGGCGGGCCCTGTTTCCCCGGTCCACTGCCATCCCTAGTAGTGGGTGGTGATGTCTCTCACTGGTGTTATAATGGTGCAATTGTTTACCATCTTGGGTTGTCCGAGTGAATTTTTTGTCCTTGGGTGTACATATCCTGGGTTCTCTATTTCATTTTCTCTCTATTTTTTTAAAGGGAAGCTGGGGTTAGTCTGACCTCTACTAGATATCATTCAATCTCAATCGTATAAAAATAATCAATACAATCACTTAAACTTCATTCCTCACAGGTAAGGGTGTCAATGGGTCTGGTTTACCCAAACCCGACCCCGACCTAGACCAAACCCTATAAGGTCCAGTATGGTGAAAAATTAGAAGACCTGGGTCCGAACCTGAAGGTCCAATTAATACATGAACGCTGAGTATAGTTTGTGAAATTTTATACCAGATGCTGGCTCGACCCGAGTTCCAATTAAGTTCCGCAATTTTTCAATGGAAAATGATAAAAAATATTATTTTAGCGAGTATGGTTCGGGGTCCGGTTCATGTAGTTCTTATCTGGTCCGGGTATGGTTTATTTTTATACTAGACTCGATTAGATATGAGTCCGCACCTGATACCATATCCAAAAATCTGGTCTGAGTCTGATTGCACCTGGGTCCGAACCAAAACTGACCGGTTGACACCCCTACTCACAAGCAACCAGTCTCGGGGGTGATCTTTCCAAGATTTTTGAATCCCTCCTTTAGCCAACTTTGCTAAGTATCGAGCTATATAATTCGAGTTAATGCTTTGTACAACTATTCTATCAAAACTACTTCATGAGGGATTTCCTGCCCCTGGTCCCTTCCAAGAACTTCCATATTCTTGCCACAAGATCGACCCTTACAGTCTCTATGTTAATATTTGGATCTGGGGTTATCAGGTTAAGAATACCTGACCATCCATGTCACTCCCCATCATCTAGGTTACCACTCGTTGAAAAGCAGCTAGCCTCCATGGAAAATCCAGTGTGGGACTGAATTGTGAACACCCATAATGCCACGCAGTCTGCTAAAGCTCGCAAACACTTGAATCCAACCCGGTTTAGGAGGGAACCAGCAAGCCAGATGTCTCCAACGCGAATCACATGCTCTCTCAATAAATGAACCCCTTCTTTCTAAATCTTATCTGGGTTCCTCCTTTGGCTTCCAAAAATTTGCTGATTTCGCAGTTTCCATGTTGCCCAATAACAACCTAAAAATGGTGTCTCCAGTGATCTTGTCCCTGAATTTTATTGCAAACCATGAATGAATGTCGTTAACGAAGTTCATCATTGGCCTCCATTTGACGCCATACAAGTTGGTTGATGTTTTCTAAAGGACTGCAATCACTGGGCAGAGCAGAAGAAAAAGGTGATTGGGTTCCTCTTTCGCTGCCTCACACAACTCACAGCGGCTCGAGAATTGACAGCCTTGTCTACGAAGTCTTTCTTAGGTGAGAGTGACCAGTCCTCTAAGCCCCATCTAAGAGTTATTGCCGCCCTTTGGAATTTCTTAACCCATACATACCTAAAAAGGTGGCTCTTATGACCTTGAATTCTAGTTGCCTCCCAAGCCGATCTGACTATAAATTTGTCATTTTGGCAACCATTTAAGGTGGTCAACAAGACCAAGAGCCCAATTTTGGCAATTCACAATCATTTTAACAGCCTTCCATATCCGGAAAGCAGATTCCACATAACAATAGTGTGGTGCTTTGTTGACATCCAACTGATCAGTGACCTTGATGGTTCTCAAGCTAATGATGCATAACCTTCTTAGTGTTTGGAGGAAGGAGGTTGAGGAGAGGGCCTTGAGGGCACCAAGGGCAGACTAAAATTTGACTGGTGCGCCCCCACCAATTTTCCATTTAACCTGGTCTAAGATTGCCGCAGCTCCATATTTGATACCCTTCCATCCATATAAACCTCGTTTGCATTGATCTGGCACCTATATAGACTCCAGCCTGAGGTATTTTCTTTTGACGAGCTGCACCCAAGGAGATCCAAGCTGATTTACTACCTTCCATGATGATTTAGCTAGGCAGATTGTATTCATCTCCCTCAAGTTGTGAATGCTCAGGCCACCTTCCTCATGAGGTTTGCAAAATTTTGTCCCAGCAGCACATTAGATGTGTGCGTGCTTGTGGCTTGCCGAGCTTTGCCAAAGGAAATTACGAGTGATGTTCTCAATGTTCTTGGTAATGTTGGTTGAAAGAAGAAAGGAACTCATCCAATATAGAGGAAGGGTTGAAGAACGACCTGATTAACACCATTCTGACTGTCATCGAAAGATGCTTCCCATTCCAAGATTCTAACTTGGATCGAAATTCGTTTAGAAGTGATTCACACCACCCTTTCAATCTCCCTCTGAACATCGACAATCCTAGATAGATGAAGGGCAGCTTCTTGAGTTGCCACCCACTCCAACACGAGATAGTATCGGCTATGTTATGAAGCATGTTGCATGTTGCATGTTTCAATTATTATCTTTTCTTTACTAATCTGAAGTCCTAACTGTTGGATTCAGCCTGCGCATAAACAGAAAACCAACTGGAAGGAGTACCTGACTCCGCCATCAGTGAACCGAGATTGGTGGCTGGTGGTGGCGATCGGGGCAGGGAAAGCCACTGGTGGTGGATGGAGTAGAGGAAGGCTTCTCCTCAGCCGTACTGCGGCCCTCCACAAGCGCAATCTACCGGATGCAGTCGGTGAGCAAGACCTATTCCCTCACCCGTATGAAAAAAATTCCAAATTGAAAGGTAAGAGATACGACCCCTGTTTCTCTCCTATTTTTCCTATGTATCTGTCGTTATAAGGGGGTCACTCATGATACCCCTTTATAGGCAGAGTGGGAACGGTTTGCATAACTGTCCCCCCCATTATGTGCGGGTTTAATGGAAGGAACATCTTTTGTGGGAGAGGGTTATCCACATCATGAGTAACCACCACCAACGCGTTGGTTTATCCCAACATTCTCCCACTTGTTCCGACGATAAACACTTAACCAGAAAACTTTATAGGAATGACTTGATGAATAGATTGACCTTTATAATCTATTCTATAGATCCTTAGTTGAATCTCTCATCCTTATGAGATTAACAACAAACAAGTAATAACGATAATCAAAGAACTGAATGTGATCACTTTATTCATATGCATATGTCAAAAAGAGTTTAACAAGCCCATCATCAATACATGTTCAAAATATAATCCCGGTGCTAGCCCTTTAGTAAGAGGATCAACAACCATCTTTTTTGTACCAATATTAACAATATGCACTAGATGATTCTCTATGCTTTCTTTAACAACAAAATACTTAAGCTCCATATGCTTGCATGATGTAGTACTTTTGTTGTTGTTCAAAAAGGACATTGTAGCTTCATTATCACAGTAGACCTTTATTGGCTTCTCAATAGAATCGACCACCTTTAACTATGATATGAAGTTCTTCAACCATATAGCATGCGAGGTAGTCTCGTACAATGCTATGAATTATGCTTCCATGGTATGAGCAACAGTGGTCATCTGCTTCCCACTCCTCCAAGAGATTGCGCCCCTAGCAAGTAAGAAGACGTACCCAGTAGTAGACTTTCTATTATCAAGGCATCCTCCTAAGTCCGCATCTGAGTAGCCAATGACCTCGAGGTAATCAACTTTATGATATGTCAACATATAGTCTTTTGTCCCTTGCAAATACCCCAAGGCTTTTTTGGCAGCTTTCAAATGGGGTATGTCTGGGTTAGACTGAAATCTACCAAACACTCCTACTGCGAAAGAGACATATGGATGAGAACAAGTCTATGTGTATTGCAAGCTGTCAATAACTGATGCATATGGATAAGCATTCATCTATGCTTTGTCAATATCATTTTGTGGACAATCCTTTAGGCTCAGCTTGTTACCTTTTTATATGGGTGTTGAACTAAGAGAACAATTCTTCATCTCATATCACTTAACACTTTATTTATGTACGATCTTTGGAAGAGGCCTAAAAAACCTTTTTCTCTGTCTCGACGGATCTTAATACCAAGCATATAAGTAGCTTCACCCATAACTTTCATATCAAAATATGATGCAAGAAACTGTTTTGTCTCCGAAAGTAACTTTATATCGTTGGTTGCCAGCAAAATGTCATCTACATATAACATCAATATAATGAACTTACTCCCACTTTCCTTAAGGTATATACATTGATCAATAATATTTTTTGTAAACTCGAAAGTCACAATGATTTAGAAAATTTTAATATACCACTGTCGGGAGGCCTGTTTAAGTCCATATATTGATTTGTTAAGCTTGCAAACCAAACAATCATCTTTGAAGAAACCAAGAGGTTGTTCCATGTATACACCTTTTCTTTCAGATCCTCATTGAAGAACGTTGTTTTCACATCTATCTGATGTAGCTCTAAGTCATAATGAGCTACGAGGGCCAAAATTATCCTCATTGACGCCTTAGTTGAGATAGGACAAAATGTCTCATTATAGTCAATGCTCTATATTTGGGTGAACCCTTTAGCAACAAATCTTGCCTTATGTCTCTTTATGTCACCTTTGGAGTCCCTTTTAGTCTTAAAGACTTATTCACACCCTATGGGTTTTACTCCTTTAGGTGACTGGATAAGATCCTACACTTGATTCTTAACCATAGAGTTCAACTCTTCTTTCATGACTTTTATCCAATGTGAAGATTGTTTGCTTTCAACAGCTTCCATAAAAGTCAACAGGTCATCATCTATATCTATGAAATCACCAAGCTTTTGAAGGTACACCACATAATCAGGATGTATGACAGATCTTCTAATTCATGTGGATCTCCAAACAGGTCGTTCTTCAGGCTCAGATTAAACCTGATCATCATGTGTGTGCTCTTCTGCATTATCCATAATAGGTTCACTTTGGATTTGTGCATCAACAGCGGGGTGATCAACCACACTATCATTAGGAATAATAATATGGTATCTCTCGGTGTTTTCCTTAACAGGTGATGTAACTGGATCCTATACTTTCTCAAAACCAAGGTTTTAAAAATGCACTTAATCATATTGAACCATCTTCAAGGAATTTTGCCTTATCCGTTTCAACAATCTATGGTGAATGAGATGGACAATAAAACTTATATCATTTTGATCTCTCTGGATAACCAATGAAATATCCACTGGTTGTTCTTAGATCAAAGGCTTTAACGTGGGGGTTATACAACTTAACATTTGCAAGCCATCATCATATGTGCATATAAGACAGTGATGGTTTTTTACTTGTCCACAACTCATAGGGAGTTTGAGGCACAGATTTCGTAGGAACCTTATTCAAAATATGCACAGCAGTCCTTAAGGCTTCACTCCACAACTTTATGGAAAAAGTTGAATAGTTCAACATGGCCCTGACCATTTCTTTAAGCGTACGATTTCTCCTTTTAGCTACACCATTCTAGTAGGCACTACCAGGCATGGTATATTGAGGCATAATGCCTTCTTTTTTTAAAAATCACGCTAATAATCCTTCCCTTTGCCCCATCTCAGTAAACCTACCATAATATTCGTCACCTCTATCAGACTTGACTATCTTAATATCTTTATCGATTTGTTTCTCTACTTCTTTCTTAAATTTCTTAAACATCTGAAAAATATCAGATTTTTCAAAAATCAAGTAGAAATACATATACCATGAATAGTCATCAATAAAGGTGATAAAATATTTCTCGCCTATGTAATAGGGGGTAAACGATCCACATACATCTGTGTGGACTATTTCTAATATCCCACTACTACGTTTGGCACCATCTTTGTATGTGTTTGTATGCTTAGCCTTTATGCAATCAACACACGAATCATTGTCGGTAAAATCTAGAGATTTTAAGATCCCTTCATTTACAAGTCTCTTTATTCTATTTTCAGAGATATGATCCAACCTTCGATGCCATAGCATATAGGATTTATCATTAATCATGCTACGTTTATTCTCAACCAATGCGTATTCAGAAGTCAAAGACTCCTGAGTTTAAATCTTCACGTTTAATTTATATAAACTACCATAAACTGATACAGAACCAAATTCAACAGAATTTCTATAAATGATCAATTTAGAAATTTCAAACATAAAATAATATCCAACTTTATCCAATTTTGAAATTGAAATTAAGTTTATACTATATGATAGAATATAAAAGACATCATGAAGATCCAAAGCTACGCCTGTATCTAAAGTAATCATGTAGGTCCCAACACCCTTTACATGTGAACGCATCTTGTTTTTCGAATAGATGCTCTTCTCATGCATTGTTGGTTCTCTTCTGCTCAGGAACAACTGTAGACAGTTGGAAATATAAACAGTAGCACCAGAATCAATCCACCAACTATTTTCAGGAATTTATAATAAATTACATTCATGAGAAACAAATGATAAATTACATTTCTTTTCCAACCACTTTTTGTACTTTATGTAATCTGCCTTGTTGTATCCCTTCTTCTTGCAAAAGAAACACTTTATGGGAGTAGAGTCAGACTGCTTGCCTTGGGATGTCTTATCTTCTATTGGCTTCTTCCTAGCATTTCTCTTAAATGCATTCTTCTTCGGTCTTATCTTGGGTGCATGAGAAGCCATATATGCACTCTGCACCTTCTCTCCTTTCAATATCTCATGTTCTTCAACACACTTGGACATAAGTTCATTAAACGTTCATTCATCATTACGTGTGTTGTAAGAGATTTTGAAAGGTCTGTATTCTAAAGGTAAGGACGCTAGAACTAAATGCACTAGGAAAGAATCAAAAATTATCAACTTCATGTCATTCAACTGAGACGCTATGTTCCGCTTATCCAAAATATGTTGGCGAATGTTTCTCCCTCCAGTATATTTTATAGATATGAGCTTTGATATCAGGGTATTGGCTCTGGCCTTGTTTGAACTCATGAATTATGTTTCAATAGCACTCAGAAATTCTCTCACACTGCACTGCGGGATGGCCCTTCGAATATTCTTAGCCACCTTGGATTGCAAAAGCAACAATCTAAGTCTATTCAAGCGCTCCCACTTCTCAAAAGCACTCTTTTGATCAGTAGTGTTTTGATAAGTCAGGGAAGGGGGTTCATCTATCATTAAGGCCAGATCTAAATCCATATATCCTAATATAAAGAGAATAATCTTTTTTCAATCACTAAAGTTCAATCCACCTAGAAAGGGAATGCAGCTAGAGCCATCTAAAACCACAGGACTAGAAATTGCATGACAAAAGACACGTATCAAAAAGCATTCGTACGAGACAAGACTTAATGAAAAAAGCAAATGAATAAAGGCCCTTAATATGCTTATTTTCAAGCGAGTGTAGGAGGTCATTGAAGCTTTACTTTGGTAAGAGCTCCAACACACAAAATCACTTTGCCTACCAATCATATTTGATAAAACTAAGGTTCTTATGAAGTTAGACCATCAACACAAGGTACCTTTGGATACACGTGTATGATGTATTTCGACACATTTACCTTATTTTACCCTACTTAAATTCCAAACACGATAAAACCATATTTGGGTCATTTTTTGTTTCATGAATCTAAGTACAATAGTAATATTAGCTAAATTCATATGATAGTACAAAATTTTAATAACATACGTGTATTCAGTCACTTTGGTGAGGTGAATACACTAAATTATCTAACTATCTTTAATGCCAATATTAATACATTCATAAAATAATGAAATAACACTTAAACATGTTGTAACTTGATGCTTATGCCCATATCCATATCAAAAATTGGTAAATCGATGAAATAAAAGCTTGAAACAGTCACCAACTTATTGAATCGATTCTCAATCCATATGAACCGACTATAAAACCTTCGAACTGGTGACATAATCCCTTGAACCGGTCTCAAAACGCAAAGAACCGGTCAAAAGGACCCCCAAACTGGTCTCAAAACTGAATGAACCGATCAAAAGACCCCTGAACCGGTCCCAAAACTGGATGAACCGATCAAAATAAGCTATGAATCGGTTCAGAATACACCGAACCAGGTCTGTAACACTCTAAACCGGTCTCAGTTGTTTGAGAACCAGTTCTAGAGAGACCCGAATCGGTTCAAAAATAGGTCAAACTGACTAAAGCAGATTGAACCTTGTTATAGATCATTCAAATCTGGTTCTGTCAGACTAACGAATCTAGAACTGTATAATCCGGTTTTAACTGAATTTTGGATCTGCCACTGAAAGAATGAGGTTCAACTTACCCGAATCCGATCCAGAGAGTTATTTTCGGATTCGGGATCTGAGACCCAAAAATCTGTATTCGAATCCGACCCGGATCAATATCATGGGTCGGTATGGGTCATCAGATCTAGGTCTGAACCGCAACCCGATCCAAAAGGAACTTAGTGGATCGGGTAGGATCCCAGAAATCCAAAACGGATCTCACAGACCTGACCCGAATCCAAAAACATAACGGGTCAGGGTCAAAAAAAATTGGGATCCATTACCCGAGAACCGGATCTAATCCAAAAAGACTTTTATGGATCGGGTCAGGTAATTTGGATCAAATTCGCTTATGGACCCGATCTTGACCCAAATCTTTGCGGGTGATGGATCTTTACAGAACCGGGTCCCCACCCAAATCCTGAAGTTGTTCTAGATTACATGGTGGATCAGTTCGGTTGGGGAGGGTCCAGATCCAAACTTGGACTCGATTCAATTTCTTATGGGTCGATGCAAATGGGGCAAGGGTTGGGTCCAGACCTGACCCGAGAGTATAAATACTCTCTTTACGATTTAGGGTTTCGAAAAACCCCAAATCGTCTCTGCTTCCTCTCTCTCTCCCTTTCTTAGCGAGCGTTGTCGCCGGTCCGACAAACAAATGGTCGTCGGTGGCAGCCTCCACCACCCATCTGCAGTTGGCGGTGGGGAGGCGCTACCTTCGGCAGCCCGGTACGCCGCAAAAGGAGGCAATGTCAGCCATGGATGGTGACAAACCCGGCGACCGACCAGTAGCACCTTGCAAGGGAGAAAGTGCAGCGGATGAAGCCCCGTCTGGCGGAGAAGACCGGTCGGACGAGCATAGGCGCAGCTGGAATTGTGGGCCATAACCCATTGTTGGGTTCAGCCTGTGCATAAATAGAAAACCAATTGGAAGGTGTATCTGATGTCGCCATCGGTGAACCGAGATTGGTGGTTGGTGGTGGTGACCGGAGCAAGGGAAGCCACTGGTGGTGGATGGATTAGAGGAAGGCCTCTCCTCAGTCGGACTGCAGCCCTCCACAAGCGCAGGCTACCCGGATGCAGTCGGTGAGCAAGACCTGTTCCCTCACCCGTATGAAAAAATTCCTGAATAGAAAGGTAAGGGATACGACCCTTGTTTCTCTCCTATTTTTCCTCTGTATCTGCCGTTATAAGGGGATCGCTCATGATACCCTTTTATAGGCACAGAGTGGGAACGGTTTGCATAACCGTTCCCCCCTGATTTTGTGGGGGTTTAACTGAAGGAACATCTTCCGTGGGGGAGGGTTATTCACATCGTGGGTAACCACCACCAACATGGTGGTTTATCCCAACACTGACACCACCTTAAATAATTACATGCTCTCAAGGAGGTGTATCAACTGCTTGTAATCGCCTAAAAATAACAATGCATCATCAGCATGCATAGAATGAGTGATACCACTTAAAATCTCCTATGGAAGTTGAGATGATGAGAACCCTAGACACTGAGAGATTAAGATGTCTCGTAACAACTAGGTGACCCTGAATAATTCCTCTACTTTTCCAAAACGGCTTGTTGGCCTCTCCATTTATAATAACAGCATAACATATCTTATTATTTTCTTCGTCCCGCCAAAACAAAATAACAGCAGAGTGTCTTCCAAAAAGTCCCAATCTATTCTTTTATATGCTTTGGCGAGGTCTGTCTTAAAGATCACTCTTTTTCTTGCTTGTAAGCATGAAATCCACCATTTCATGGGCCTTAAGAACACTTTGTTCTATGCTTCTTCTTTTTAAGAAGACTTGTTGGTTAAAGCTTATGATTCGGTCCAAAATTCTTCTCATTCTATTAACCATGATTTTTTTATATGATCTTCCACAACCCAATATAACAGAATTGATTGAGTCTATTCGCTCCTTTAATCTTTGGAATCAGAGCTATGTGTGTGCATGGAATTCACTCTCCTCGAGAGCTTTTTTGTGTGAAAAAAAATCTTAATGGCTATCGTAACATCGCTCCTTACTATGTGTCCAAATTTCTAATAGAAAAATCCAGTAAAACCATTTGATCTTCTTGCTTCAAGCTCAAACATTGTTTGTTTGATTTCCTCAATTATCACCTCTTTTGCTAACATAACAAACCATTCTCTTCTTCATTGATCCTTGGTTCCCTCTCTCCCAATAAAAAGTCCAGATTTATGGTGGAATTTTTGAAAAGGGTCGTGACGTAGCTAACGGCCTCATATTTGAACTTTTAAATCATGTGTTGAAGAACCATTTGTTGGACATAACGGATCTGGGTCCAACCCTTTTGAGTGACCCGGTTTGACACCATTAGCAGACCATATAATGGCGAGATAGTGGGTGGCAGTTACATATGTAACTGCCTCTTTCCTCATTATATAAGGGGGTTGGCTGCTACGAAGATAATGAGAGTTTTTGCAGCAAGTCTACCCAAATTCCACATAAAGATGACGTGGTATAGGGTTCTGCTCACCATCAACCTAAGGCCTGGGCTCATCGTGGGCGTCGACCGGATAAGGAGAACGTCGAACACCTGCACGCATACTCTGTGGCATCAGCAGATACACTTTCAGGTACGCTTTTTGTGTATGTTGATGTCGGAAACGCCAACATTGGGTTATGGGCCCACTACCACGCATACTGTTGCGTGTGGATTTTTGCCTCATGATGTCGTCGGGGATATCACCTAGAGCGTCGCCGCAGACGTCATTGGGGGGGGGGGGGAGGGATTGTCGGCATCCGTCTGGCGATGCATGGAATCCAGGGATTAAAACCCCCTTTCTCTGCTCCTTCAGCCGTGGGGTTAGAGTGGAGTCAGCCATCGCCGGGGGAAACGAACTGATTGTCATGGGACGATATGCCGGAAGAGGCGGCCATTGGGTCATTGCACCAACGAAGTCCCTCGATCGCATGGGCCATTGCCTGAGATCCCCTGTGTCATCGGGTTGGAGGGTGGTTAACCTATGCCAAGGTCACCGCAGACATCGTCGGGGCTGGAATGGGGTTGAGATCATCGGATGGTTGGCGTTCGGGGTTTAAAAACCCTTTGCTCCTTCAGTCGTTGGGCTGCAATCTGGTCTGCCGTCACCGGAGACCGTCGGAGGAATGATGGCTTGCGCCGCTGGCAGATGTAATCGGTCACTGGAGCACTGACATTCGCTGGTGTAGTAATGGTCGACCTCCCAATCGGGTGGTCGATAGAGGAACCCTTTCGTAGGAAAGGGGGTTGACCTTCGTTGGGGGTCTCCATCGAGCCCTCGCCAGTATGTGTCGCCATGGGGCATCGCCAGAGGTGACCATCACCGGCTAGGCACCGATGTCAGTCATCGTGGGGCGACGTGGGGTTGATCGGCAGTGTGGGTCACTGTGAAACCTGGTATGTGTGGGTGATTCAGTTACTATGAAAACTGAAAGGGTTTTTGGTTTTCTCAGAAACCGAATGCCCTTTTGTGTTTTTTTTTAGAATGGATATCGGATCGGGTCCTGTGCAGACCGGGTATTCTAACCCGGTGGCATACCCCATCCAAATCCGAATTTTGGGTGGATCGTGTCTGCCTGGATCCATTGGCTAACCGATCCCAGGATCAGACCCGAACCCATTCGGTGTCCGGGTCTAGGTCTGATCCATTTTGGGGTCGGATCCATATATATGATTCGGATCTATCTTGGATCCGATCTGCGGTTTTTGTCCCAGGACCGGACTCGGGCCCATAAGGCATCGAGTCTGATCCTGTAGACCCGGACCCATTCGGTACTAGGTCTGGGTATGCATCAAAATCAGTGTTTTGGATCGAGCTTAGGATCCGATCCTCTAGACGAACCTGGATCCATTTAGGGTTTGGGTCGATGATTGGAGCAGGATCCATTTGGTTTTGGGTCTGGTCTGATCCGGTTGAACCGGGTCAAGATCCAAAACATTTTGGACCAGGGTTTGATCTGGACCCATCTGGTGTTCGGGTCTGAATTTAATCCAAATAACACGGATCGAGTATATGTCGGGTTATACTCGGATTCAGCTTTGGATCGGGTTATGGTCTGAACCCAGAAGGTATTCGGTCTGGATCTCATCCAAACAGCACGGATCCGACAAGATTGGATCAGAATCAGACTCATTTGGTTTCGGGTCTGGTTTGATCCAGTTAAACCGGGTTAAGATCCAAAACTATTCATATCAGATTATGATTAGGACTCATCAGCTATTCGAGTATGGATCTAATCCAGAAGACCGACATCCTATTTAGGTCCAGGGTCCAGATACTTTTTACACCTGAACTGGATCAAGGATTGATACGACCCTTTTCAGAACTGGTTCGGAGCCGTTTCAGACTGATTCCTTCCAATTTTTTAGCGGTTCTAAGATGCTAAGACCCTATTTTCATAAAGATAAGAAAATACAGGGATTTTGGCATACAGTTATAGAGTTTTATGAACTTTTGTTCATACTTGACACCAGTTCATAAGGTTCAAAACTGGTTCAGACCCATGGATGATCGATTCGAGCTTTTTTGCTAACTGGTTCATGGTGTTTTCAGACCGGTTCGGGGTCGTATAAGACTGGTTCCTGCTTGAGGACTTCGGGTTTTACCCATATGAGCTTGTGATTATTATTTTTCATGCTTTATAAAGTGTTTATTGTATGAAAGCATGACTTGTGCATATTAATTTATGTGTTCCATGTTGGTTAAGCTATGCATGATGGTTTTAAGCATTAAGCATTAAGCATGAATTATGACTAAATTCATCATAATTTTTCATCAAAATTAGTTTATGTATATAAGTGGAAGCATGAACTTGTATTTTTTGATATAAAGTGTATCTTGTCTTGAATATACAAGCATTTCAATGTATGCATGGGCATGCTCCATAATACGAATATATTTTTGGTAAAAGATCTTGATTGACTGGTTCATGTTATCACCAAAGTGATCTGAGTCGTGTTGATTATGAATTCTTTGAACCGTATTAGGATTCGTTATTATGATTATGTGTGAATTTATGAAACATCAATTTTACCTAAAGGTAGGTCATTGTGTTCCAAATTCACACTAGGTGTTATAGTAAATATGTTTTTCAGTCCATAAAGCATGTTTGTACCCAAAGGTATAGTGTTGAATTGCCTCTGGTTACATGATTCGCTAGTTTCACCAACTGAAGTCAATTCCTTGAGAATTGAAAAGATGAAGCAACTATCAGTATTGTCGTTTCTACCAAAGTGGAACAATAATGGCTCAACTATGTTTGTCTCGGAAAAGGTGAATAATAAGGGGTCTCATATTTACCTTTTCAGTATAAACTTCGTATAGAGCGATTTATCTTTCACTCATATGGAGAATAAAACAACTATTCTGAAGACTATCTATGAGAAGTGGGAGCGCTCAAAAGGATGTCCATGAGAATTGGGAGTGTTCAAATATTCTTAGCATGTTGCTTTTTGCAATCGTGAGTGCCTCAGAATATTGAAGTGTCATATCTCACTGCAGGATAGTGAAGAAATTTTTGAAATCTATTGGGACACAAATTATTGATTTTATATGAGATTTTGTCTCAGACCATTTGGATAAGAAGTTTCATTATGGATCTTGGGATTGTGGACTCTATTGAGAGACCACTAAAGATCTTTTGTAATAATAAAGCAGTTGTGTCATTTTCAAATAACAACAAGAGCTCAACATCGTGTCAACATATAGAGTTAAAATATTTGTTGTTAAAGAAAGAACTGAGAATCCTCTGGTATGTATTGATACAATTGGGATGAAGGAAATGACTCTGGATCCCCTTACTAAAGGGCTAGCATTGGGATTGTTTTCCTAACATGTAAAGGGGATGAATTTTTTTTTATTCTCTTATATATGACAATACATTATGTGATCACATTTGATTCTATATGGTTTTGTAAATTATTGATTTTGCATAAAGGATCTCTCATATGAGTTAGAGAGAATAGCATAATAACAATATTAAAAGACCAATAAAAGAATAGGTAAGAGATCAACCTATTCATAAAGCTAATTTCAATATGCTAAAGCACTGAAGGTGAATTATAGTGTAGTACATGAAAATATGGCATTTCATAAAAGAGTGTTCATCTCCATGACTCATTTGATTCATCCTTTTAATAAAGGGTAGCATGTGAACCCACATGAAGAATTAAATCGAGATAACGGTATAAACCTCGATGTAGTGCACTTTTGGTGTCAAGTGAGAGAATGTTGGACATAACGGATCTAATTGGTTCAACTCTTTTGAGTGACTCGGTTTGACACCATTAGTGGACCACATAATGAGAAAATAGTGGGTGGCAGTTACGTACGTAACGGCCTCTTTTTCCATTATATAAGGGGGTTGGCTACTACGAAGATGATGAGAGTTTTCGCTGCAAGTCTACCCAAATTTCACATAAAGATGATGTGGTATAGGGTCTTGCTCACCGTTGACCTAAGGTCTGGGCTCATCGTGGGTGTTGACCGGACGAGGAGAATGTCGAACACCCGTACCCAGACTCTGCGGCATCAGTAAATACACTTCTAGGTGTGCTTTCTGTGTATGTTGATACCGAAAATGCCAACACCATCTTCTAAAATGACGAAGGTAATGTGGTTCCTTTTATTGTTTCTATTGTAGAGGGAATAGAAAAAGGAAATGTTTCAGTCTGGCTTTTTGCTTCCCCATACATTCCTCAATCTTGTGAAGAAGTTAGAGCTCGTTCGCGATTCCTTTGATGTCCCTTTTTCCACCCGCTTTTGGTATTCATCTAATTCAACATAAATATTTTTTAAGAGGAAACGGGACGAAGATGGGGCTGAGGTAATCTGAATCTGACATGAAATTAATTTAGAGATTAGTTTACCCTAGGTATTTTAAAATCACTGAATCCAATGGTTGTTGACAAGACATCTATCAAGTCGGGTAGGTGTAAAGTGTTGCCCCTTTTGTTGAGATCGATGCCCAAATTACCCATTGCATCAAATTTTGGGAGAAATGATCCAAGGGCTGTCTCTCGGGTGCTGCATCAGTTGTTGTCATAGCTCGTATCTTTTGGATGCTTCGTTACGAACGTAGCCACAATGACATCGTTATGTTGATATGCTATAAATGTCATCGTCTGATCTGAACTTAGCATAACCATCACTGTTATCTTATTTTTATTTCATAAACAAATTATTTTGTTGTTCTCCACCGATTAAAAATTTCCATACATTTCCAAGTCCAGGAATTCCTTTGCAATTTGATGTAAATTATCGTCGGTGGTCTTAATTTTCAGTAGAAATGCCAGTTCAACTCTTTGATTTTTCAAAGTTTTCCAAATTTTGTTGATGACCCAGTACAGTATGGCCATTGATAGAGAGACCTGGCCCAGGATCCGTAAGGTCTGGCCTGTTGACGTGCAACGGTGCAAGGGGATCAAACCAGTAATCAATCTTGATGGGGCCTCCAATCTCTATTCAACTACCAGTTCTCCTCCTCCCTGATTTCATCTTCTTTTGAGGAGAAAAGGAGGGGAGTAGACATGTGTACCTGGTTGTTCTTCACATACAGAGGATTCCCGGTAGTCGCTGCTGGATCACCAGGTATAGGCCTGTGATGATGTGCCTTGATTCCCACCCACCCTGATAAGCGTCTGAGTCTCTGATCGGGTCGGCTTTCATCGTGTCCGGATCATCCTTTATGGTCTGTATTGTCGTTGCAGCTTCTCGGCGTTTCTAGGCTGCAGCTGGTTGATCAGCCAGGGAGACATCTCACGATCTCCTCTGTGAATCTGCATTGCGTCTCTACTGAGGTGACTCTCTTGGTCTGATTCCTTGGAGGAGTTTACTGTTTCTACCATCTTTAGATTGGAATCTGTCTGGTTGCGAGCGTCTTGTTGCTGCTTGACTGCATCAGTTCCTTCCTCTCCATTCATGGAGGACCTCAAATTTGTTCCCACGGTGCCGAGTGGCTGCCTTTCTCGTTCTTCTGTGATTCTGGTGAGAGACCTTAAGCTGGGTTCAGCCTTGGGCACTACTTTTACCTTATTAGGTGCCAGCAGTTTCACACCACAACAGTCAGAGATATATGGGAGATTGAAGTCTCTTGAACAAACGGTGACCAAAAACAAGATTTAGGAGAATCTAGATCCAAAGCCTAGAAGCACGTTCTTAAGATCGCTATCTTTAAAACTTCAATCGCCTCATTTCACGATTTTCAAAAATATGAAAAAGGTTTGTTCACGATTGAGTTTCCAAGATACAACTAGGCTTGGACTTCAAGATCAGGTGACCTGTCTCACACTTGAACTTGGCAAGCCAAATCAAGAACAAAAAAATAAAAAGAGATAAAACATGAGAATTAGAAAATACAATAAATCAAAAGACAAAAATGAAAAAATTTATAGACTTTAAGAAGGCTAAGACGTTTTTATGATAAATGAAATTAAAGACCATAAATTCAACGGTTTGAAAATTAGACAAAAATGATCTTGAACAATCACCCATCTTTGACTAACAATCAAGGACCTTCAAAACCGTCCAACAGTCACAATGCCCCATAAACGCTATATAAATGTATTTTTAAAGTCTTTCAAACGACAAAACCATTTGAAAAATCAAAAAGTCAAAGATGACTTGGTCAAAGCGAATCTCAGCACCTCACACGCACCGCTGTGAGCATGCAAAGTACAAAGTGCATTATCAAAATGTTACATTGCGCCTCAAGCGCCCTTGCACACACACGCATGTGCGTGAATGATGTATCCATTCTTGTGTGGAGTCTTCTAGATATGAACCTTCTAGATGTGAGTCTTCTAGACTTATTCCATGATTTTGACCCTTCAACTTTCTACATTAATGAAAAATAGGTGGCTATTACACTTCCACACATCATTAATGGAAGGATAAGGTTGGCCCTTCAACTTCTCCTGCATTAATGAGAAGTAGTGGGTAACTATTCCCGTACTTCCCCACACCATTAATGAGGGATAGGATTGGACCCAATACTAACTTCATTAATTCTATCTTTGCTAAATATTTTTATTGTTTTGAGGTTCAAGTATAATCTCATTTCAATTTATCAATTAATTGATTAAGCAAAGTCTCATGTCATTTTCCTGCCTATAATTGTTTTTGCGAAGGGACCCTTGCACAAAGAAAATGTATACCCGAGGATCAAGACATGAGAATTAATGCATTTTGAGAAAAGCTCTGGTTTCGAGTTCTCAGAGTCCTATTTAACTCCTTGTTTCTGCTAGTTTTGTCCAATCGTGGTGAGAAAAATTGAAGCTTACTTGTGCCAGTATAACACCTTCTGTCTTACCCGAAATTTGTTTTACTCATAATCAGAAAAAAAGAAAGATATCCCAATAACTTTTTAAAAAAATTAAATGAGACAAACTGCCTCCAAGTCTTTCACCAATTTTTTTTTTCTTTGGCACAGGCATTAGGACTCAGACTGAAGCGACAAAACGAGCCTTGTGGTGTTTGGACTCGTAGCAGAGGAGCTCATTAATAGACTCGGCAATATAATTGGCCCAACAACCATGATATGATGTTATCCTTCATAAACCCTTCATACATAGCTTCTATTTTTCTTTCTTACATACCCCCATGATCATAAGATGACAAAGGGACTCAATAAAGTAAAATAGATATTTGTCTCCACATATTACATAAGAAAGCTAGCCTCCACCAGTACAAACCTCCACCTGTACAAACAAGTATATAGACAGACCCTATATGCATAAAGGAGGGAAGGAAATTGTGTTCCCACTTTGTCATATTCTTTCAATTCACAAGGAAATTTTCATATAGATTTCCGTTTGCTTGATATTTCAGAAAAGGTCCTTTGTTTTTTAGAAAACGATTCAAGATCCAATTTTTCACTTCAACCTGTCAAGTAAATACCTCACTTCCAGTAACTCAGGTCTCAGGATAAAACTGTAAGTTATGTCTATCAAATTACTAAACTGTCCCACCGGTATAATGAAATAAAGTAAATACACCACTTAATCATGAAATAACTGCGGATCTTTATTCCATTGACAGTTTTGCATGAAAAGTTGGATCCTTGAGTTTCCTTGGCAGAAAATATGAAATCCATTTCACGGGGCTCTCCTAAACATCACAATAGAAAAAGTTGAAATCCTTATCTTTTGTGGATTTCATGGTTGTCTCCCCAGCTACCTTCGATTATTGTTTCCCAAACAGAGTCTTAAGGAGGAGAGATGAGAGACAATCTCGAGTGGATAACGATCAAAACGAAATTTCTGTTTTTTTTTTTTATTATTACAATTTCGGTCTTGGAGATGACCTACAGATTACATGAAAGGAAGAAAGAAAGGACAGTCAAGGCAACGGACTGCCATCAGCACCTCACACACCCAGAGAATGAAAAAAGACCTCACACGCAAATTACATGAAGAAATCCACACCAACTAATCAACCAACACTACACGCCATCTGCAAATTCACGATAACAAACCCAGATTAGTAAAGTCCGTTGAGAGAGAGAGAGAAAGAGAGATAGGGAGAGAGAGAGAAACGAACCAGAGAGAGAGAGAGAGAGAGAGGGAGGGAGGGTGTTGTAGGGTCACTTGGTGATGGCGTAGATAGCATAGATGATTCCGGGGATGTACCCGAGAAAGGTCAGCAACAAGCAGATCCAGAACTCCAGCTGCAAACGGAAACCCAAAAATACAGAGAAAAAAGAAAGAAAAAAATCAGAAAAGAGTTGTTCTTTGTGATCCAGTCACGATCAACAAGGCCAATGATGCTAGAAGGCTGAAACTACATTTCTGCTCTTGTTTCAATTACCTTAACGCAGTTTCCAACTGCTTTGACGAGAGAGAGAGAGAGATGTTAGACGTTCAAATGCTGGCTCCCTGTGGAACCAACACCATCACATCAAATTTGATCACGCCCTAAGTACTAAAACCACAATCAGACTTAAAACCAACTCTTTCTTTTATGCGTTTTCGTTTGGAATAGTGGGAGAACCGAACCCCCAGAAGTAATTCCTACTTCCTACCTTTGTTAAACATCTCATACGAGAAAAGAAAAGAAAAAACCCATAAAACAATGAAACGGAAGGCTCTCTGCCACCATAAAAATATAAAATATCAAACGCCAAACACTTCTTTAGTTCCTTTACCCTCTTAGTCATGTGTGTGTGTGTCTGAGAGAGAGAGAGAGAGAACCTTGCATCCGAATCTGAGAAATACACCCAGAGGAGGAAGGATGATGGCGAGCAGGATGTCGAGGCAGGTGGCTGTACCTTCTGCCATCTTTCTTCCTTCTTCTTCTTCTTCTTCCTTTCAACACAAGCGAGAGCGACTTCTTCTTCTTCTTCCTTTCAACACAAGCGAGAGCGAGAGAGAGAGACAGAGTCGGACGAAGTGATGGCAAAGGCGGACGAGGCCATCTATATAGGGACGATATGCCCGGATTTCCAGCTTGGCTGGACCCCTCCATGAGCTCTACACCTCTTCGGCCTTCACTGCGTAACAGCTAAGCAGCCACCGCGACCGACAGTCTTTCCACGTGCTTATCCACACGAACACTTGTCCGCCGTATCCACCGTCCGATTGTTAAAACGCCAACCAGATTGAGGGTTCATGTAGGACTGGAAAACGAGACGAGCCGTTCCGGGTTCGGATACTGCTTTTTCTATATGTTATTTAAATAGCCAACCTATCGTTCCCACCTTACGTTCACAATTTAAACTACATTGCTTTCAGAATTTAGAAAAAAAAAAACTTTTCGTTTTTTTTTTTTTTAAACAAGTTAGCTTGAGCTTCATTCTATAGCTTTACAGTTCAGTTCCAAATACTTTTCGGAACAATGAATGTATAGTTTATGAAACTTTATATACCAGACCCAAAGCCTGACCCGAGTTTCGATTAAGACCTGCAATTTTTCAATATAAAAATAATACAAAATATTATTTTACCGGGTATGTTCCCTGGTCTCGTTCATGTAGTTTTTATTGGGTTCAGGTATGGTTTCATCCGATTAGACTCATGTTCGGACACGATATTATACCCAAAAATCGAAGCCGGGACTGATTCTACCTTGGTCCAAACCAAACCCGACCCTTTGACACCCATAGAGCGACCTGATTCCATCTCATCTCTTTAGTGTCCAGCCAATTTTATAATATGTTGGTACCAGTTATCTGATCCATAGGTCCAGTACTCTATCAAAGATTGGGTTGATCTGCACTCATAACAGTATACACCACGGTGGTTCTGACCAAGGTTGTTAAATGCGATGAGGCGAAGCGAGGCGTTGAACATGTTATGAAGCGAGGCGTAAGCCTCGAGGCGTTCAAGCGTAAGCTTCATGATCAAGAGAGTAGGTCTCAATTCCGATCGCGGAGAGAAGAAGTCCCCCCCGCCCCTCGCCGGAAACCTCGTCAGAGGGTATCAGCTCTGCTTCCCGACGGGACTGTGACTCTGTGCAGGTTACAGCAACGGTCGGAAGAACTCAGTCCGTTAAACTCGCTGAAAGCTTTTGCTTTTTTCCCAGCGAGTAAATCCAATTTCAGGCCACGAAGAGAAGAAATTCCACCGTAAATCTCGCCGGAATATCCTCCTCTACTCATTGTGTAATTGTTTTTGGTTTTAGCCACAGATCAGAGGAGGCACTGACGCTTCAGGTATTGAGTGGGCGCCTCAGTACCTTGAGCGTGCGCCTCGGCTGTGAGGCGTACGCTTCAAGTACTAAGGCGTACGCCTCTCACAACACTGGTTCTGACAGTCTAAGACTGGCACCATCATTTTTTTTTGTTTCAAGGGTTTGCTTTTTTCTGCAATTTGCTGCAAGTCGGATCTGGTTCATACTCAAGTGAGTCCAACCTGGATCTGATTTTAAGGTGTTGGATGGCGTTCAGTCTTGGGTTTGATCGGATCCATCACAAGAAAAACCGTATCCAGGTCTTATAAAGATTATAATATTTTTTATCTTTTTTACAATGAAAAATTACACGTCTTAATCAAACTCTAGTTGAACTCAGGTCTGATATGAAATTTTACAACACACAGTTGGCTCCATATACTAATCAGACACTTTGGGTCCAACCCAGTGTAATATCATGTATTTTTTTATGATTTTTAAATTTAAAAAAAATAAAATTTTAATTAGATATTAAATTAAATTAATGAAAATCATAGAAAATATATTAAAATATAAGTGACATCAGTTGGGTTTGGGTGTGGCCCAGAGCTCACTAAAAGGACCTAGTCAAGCCATTTATAATTTGAGAATTTTTTATTTTAAACCTTTAAATTTGAGTAAAAATTGAGCGAAATTTAGGTTAAATTCATGCACAATTTATTGAAAAAACTCAGGTATGCATACTGTTAGATGTGCCTCATAATTTTGAGCACGTTGGTGTCCAATTTTTCTAAAATCGAGTTACGGTTGAACCAAAAATCGTATTTTTCAAAAATGACTCGTCTCTATTTTTTTGTCTTTTTTCTAGATTGGATCAGACTGGATCCACTCTATTTAATCCAAGTTAATATGAATTTGAACCCAGTCTGAAACCCATATTAACTAGAATCTGGTTCAACTATAATTCATATAGATTTGGATCTTGAATTCATTTCTTGATCTAAAATCCATACATGATCCATTTAAAACTTTAAAATCAATTTAAAATTAAATTTGGTAGGTAGATTTCTACCTGGAGTAGAACTCTACTCCATGAAGACTTTCATAGAGAGCCACACCCTTTGGAATATTCTCAAAATATAATATTAAATAATAAAATAATTATTAATTAAAAGATAATATCTAGAAGAGGTAGAGTTCTACTTTTGATAGAACTCTACTCTCTAAAAGAGAGTTCTAGAGGGGACGTCACCCTCTAGATAAAAATCTAATTAAAAATAATAAAAATAAAAAAACATATAAAAAGAGGGTTGGTCTCCTCTCCCTAGAAATCATGATTCTGAGAGAGAGGGAGAGAGTTAGAGAGAGAGTCCCAAACTCGTGTGGGAGAGAGAGGAGGAAAAAAAAAGAAAAGAGAGAAAGGAAAAAGAAAAAAAGAAAAAATAGTTGAAAAAAAATTTGTTTTTTATACATCCATCGTCTTCCTCCAATCTTTTTCTACGTTTCAATTAAAGTATGGATTTCGCTCTAAGTTCGTACATGAAGAAATATGTATAAACTAATTTTGTGTGTAGGTTTAGATGGAAAAGGGAATTCTGATTCAAAAATATGTATATGTACATGTATTAAGTGACAATTTCATGTATTTCTTAAGATTTTAATTTTTTTAATGCATCAAATCCTAAAATATCTATGTTTTAATGTCGATTTTCTTGATTTGATATGAGTATACCATCAATTTTTTCTTATTTAAGCATATCTTCAACTTTTGTTGATTTTTAATATGCTTATAGTGTGAGATATATGCTCTTGACATGATGTGTGTATGTTGTGCAATCTAATCAGAATGCTGATGTGTGTGAGTATGTACAATCTGATAAGATCTACCAATTTGCTGTGTGTGCAGTATTATCAAACTTGCCTACATGTGTGTGTGCAGTTTGATCAGACCTGCCAATATGTTATTTTTATGTTGTTATCAGACTTGCTTATATTTTATTTTTTATGACTGTTATCAAACTTGCCTATATGTTATTTTTTATGACTGTTATCGGATCTACATTGTGTGTATGCATGTGCAATTTGATCAATTTATCGATACATGGTGTGTGAGCAATCTGGTAAGATTAGCAAATGTATTGTGTGCTTGAGATTTGTTGGTGTGCGATGAGTGAGCAATCTAATCAGATTTGCCAATATGTATGTGTTTATGTAATCTGATCAAAGTTGCCAATATGTGTTGTGCTTGCAAACTGATCAGATTTGCTAGTGTGTTGGGTTTGCAATCTAATCAGATTTGCTAAGTCCAAAAAATATATAAAGTTGATTAGAATTTGCTAAGTTTCATGCTATGTAAATTGAGCAGGTTTGCCGCGTGTAGGCTGACATTCATGTGAGCTGCATGCTTATGTATATGATTGGTTATGCATGTTCATGCAGGCGAATGTCATGTTGCAAATGTGCATATCATAGGCATAAATCTAAAATGTATTTTGATGTTTACATAAATATGATCATATGCATGTTTGGGTGTTTATGTATAGAATTGATCATGACAATGTGTATTGCAAACAACTGTTCGCTAGCCTATGCATTTAGTTTTATGTGCATTCATATTGTGTGTTTGAATGTGCACTGTAAACATGTTTAAAATAAGATGTATGTTGCATGTTTATTAAAATTTTGCAAAAGATGCATAAATCACTTTTGAGATGATTTAGTGGTCAGATGTAAACCACTATGGGCTATGTAAGCCAAGAGCATGTATGACTTTACTTGTTGATTTTTTTTATACATTGCAAAATTATTTCTAGAAATTATTGGTTTTTCAAAATTAATTGCACCGTTAAAATGTGGCAAGTCAGGGCCTGAAGTTTGTTTTGCATGTAGATTTGCAAAATGGTTCTTATGTAAAAAACTTGAAATTATTTAAAATGTGAAGGATATCAAACAATGTAATTAATCTTTTTCTTTATGTCCCTTTTATATTGTGAGAATCTTGGATAACGGTCATGAGAAATCGTGAGGATACTAAAACTCTATGTACGATTGTGCTCCTGATCCCGATCCCGATGTGGTGGTTCACCTCTCGACCACAGTTTTAAGAAGATTCAACCACTTTGACTGGAGGTAGTGTTGTTGACTCAACTGTAGTTTTGGTATACCAAGAAAGTGACATTTATGGTTGAGAATTTTTATTGATATCCCGGCATTAAGTGAAGATTCCTAATATTTCGATGGATGGTAAGGATTATTTATATCGATCGATTAACAAGTGTGGAACCCAGTAATAAACTACAAATTTTGTGTTAAGCTATAACTGAGGACTTAATTTAGACTTCGAGAATTTGTACCTGTTTTGAGTATCCGCAGGTTTAAGAAAAAGTGAGAACTAAATTTGTTTATATTTAATAAGGACATGCATGTAAAAATAACTCTGAGAAATAACTTAATAAGTTATTCATGCATGTGCATTGAATCATGCATATTTACTGTTCAACATTAGTTCATGTATTTATGCTTATTTTATTTCGCATGATATTTGTTATTGCATGACATTTTGTTAAATGCATGGATGATATTATGAAAATTGTAGTTATGATATTTGTTATTTTCTTACTGTTTGAATTTTTAATGTTATTTTCTTACTGTTTGAATTTTTAGACAAATTCGTACAAAGAACTTTGGTTCTTACCCATTTTTATAAAACTGTTTTAAAGAATCGGATGCTCAGTGATGTCTTGATTGGCTGACAGAAGATTGTGAGCCTCAGGTGATTGGTTTCTGGGTTTTCTGACAAAGGTTTCTGGGTTTTCTCACAGAGTGACTCTTATGTAATAGACGATTTTTTTGTTCTTAGTCTATTTGACATTTATTTATTGATTAATAAAGTTTGATTTATTCTTCATTTGATTTAATGCAAACTCTAATTTGTGGTTTGATATATTAAATCTTGCTCCAGATCTTTGGGATAGTTTTCGCAATTGTTTAAAAAAAAAAACTATTTTTACGAAGGTCATTATACCTAGTTTTTTTATTGAAGCTCCTTCTTTATCACCAAACCCTGACGATTTGCCGTAAGTTTTTCCGGCCTCCTGTCGTGGTTGATATTAATCCTTTCAGTCTAAAGGCAAATAAATTGCCGCATATAGTGATCCAGCTTTTCATTGAAAACCTTCTAAACTATGAGGACAAATACAGCTTTTCATTGAAAATCTTCGTATTAAGAGCATATTTGGAAACACAAAATATGTTAGAAAAAAATGCTAGTTGGAATGGAGAAGTGACAACTTTTTAGTTTGCTGCAAACAATATAAAACTTTTGACAAAAAAAATTCTATTTTACCTTGATTTTTTTTTACAGGAAATTTTGCCTATCAAAAAATATTAAAGACAACGAGGTAGATGGCAGTAACTTTTTATTATAAATATCATAATTGATCGTAAATTAGAAAATTTTACAATATGACCCGATTAATACATAAACCTGGATATAGTTTGTGAAATTTTATACCAGACGTGTAATTGACTCGAGTTCTGATTAATTACCATAAATTTTCAATGTAAAAATGATTAAAAAAATGATTTTATTAAGTAGGTTCGGGTTTGGTTCATGTAGTTTTTATCGAGTCCGAGTATGATTTTCTTTTTTTATAATGGACTCGACCTTATACCGTACCCAAAAATCTGATTCTGAAGTTGACACCCTATAGGTGCACAGGTGAAACATGCCAGCGAGCGATCACAAGAGTCTCGTGGCTGCCAAGTGTCTGGTGGCCGAGTTCTGAGCGTCCAGGTTGACCGTGACTGCACAGGTGACGTACTGTGGGACAAGTCCTCGTCACCAAATGTTAAATAAATAGACAAAACGTAAGGAGATCCTTTTAGGGTTTGAGACGTTCTAGACTTCTAGTGTATTCCTGTGAGACTTTGACCTCGACCCAACCTGCACCAAATCCTAAAGAATCAGCCTGGTATGGTTCTCCTTATGGTGGACATTATCAAACTCGAGTCCGGAGGACCCAATACCCACACTTCAAAGTCAGATCCAAGTTTAGAGATCTGATCGGTTGACACCTCTAGTTGGTTGACAACTTTTTTTTTTTTATCTGGTTTTGATTTTAACTTGTATCACTGCCTCCCTCCCTGTTTCATGTCTTTCATCCCCGATCCAAATGGGACGAGGCGGGGGTAGAGCTCGGTTTCTTTTTGATCCACTGCCATCACTAAAGGTAATTTGGTTATTTTACTAACGGGGATCAGGGACTATTGAACGGGGCCGAAGAAAGCATAAGTCCATCATGGCCTCCATCCCCATACAAGTTTTGATTTTAACCTCCATCCCCGCCTTCATACTTGTTTCATGTCCTTCATCACCGATCCAAACAGGATGAGGTGATGTGGAGCTCCGTTTTTCTGGGTCCAATCAGGGTTAGTTGGTCATATATATATATATATATATATATATATATATATATATATATATATATATATATATATATATATATATATAGGTGGCAAACCAGTTGAGTTGGTGGGTCAGCATACCTCAACTCGAACCCGACTCATTTATTAAATGGGTCGGCTGTGGCAAACACAAACCCGACCCGTTTATTAAACGGGTAACCCGACACGACCCGCCAACCCCTTTAATAAATAGGTTGGGTCAGATAAATGGGTTGTCGAGTCAGGTTGGCAGGCGGGTTGACCCGCCCGCCTAACCGGTTTATTAAACGGGTCAGCCGGGTTGGAGGGTTGACATACCCCTAACACGAACCCGGCCCTTTTAATAAACGGGTTAGGCCGGTCAACCCCTTTACTAAACGGGTTTATTTTTGCCAAACTCGAACCCGCCATGTCAGGTTTTGCCACTCCTATATATATCATTAACCAAAAATACAAGGAGTAAAGATGTCATGTGATGCATGGTTCAAGTATCACTATCAAATCAGAGCAGCCTCATCCAAAACATATGATTTGGGGATTAATTTCAGCCGCTCATTTTGTCTGATCTAAATCTCATCATCTGGAGCATCAATAGGTGTCACAAGTTTTTTCGTGGGACCCATCTACATCTCATCCCAAAAATGATTCGTTTCCTCTTTCCTCTTGAGCAACAGAAAAAGTAAAAAAAATGATTCGAAGTGAGGTATTTACTTGACAGGTTGAAGTGAACAATTTTGTCTCGATTTGGTTTTTAAAAAACTTGGAAGAACATGATAAAGTGAGAAGCGCGTTTCTTTCCGTTCCTTGATGCGTAGCCTATGGCTCTTTAGTTGTTTTCAGTTTAGGGTGGGCATCTGGCCGCCCCTAATGAACAGGGCCAGTTCTTAACGGGTTTGGGTTTGAAGAAAATCTCATGGCCTGGCCTATGTGAAGCGGGTCGGGTTTGGCTCGGCCTGGCCCAATCATAAAATTCATAAATTCCTGACTGAAATTATGGGTTAATAAAAAAATAACAATTTTTTATGTAATTAATTTTTAATTAATATAAATAATTAGATAAATAGTAATAATTAATAAATAGTAAATTCTCATACAATTAATTAGGTAAATAATAATAGTTATTCAAGTTATTATGTAATAGTTAAATTTTAAAAAATTTATATTATTAAAAAATTAATAAATAACTCAGGCCCATCGAAAAGGCCCGATAACCCGCAGGCCAGCCCGAGACTGATCTACGTATATAACAGTCTGGGTTTTGGCCCGATACCTAACGGGCCGAGCCTAAAATCATAGCCCAAACCCGGCCTATAGCAAGCCGGGTCGGCTTCAACCATCGGGTTGCCGGTCCTTATTTGCAGTTTGTACTGGTGGAGGTCTGCCTAAACCCTTGCTTTCTTATGTAAAATGGATACACAAATATCTATTTTACTCTATTGAGCCTCTTCTAAATCTTACGAACATGGAATATGTAAGAAAGGAAAATAGAAACGGTGTAAAGGGTTTATGTCATGGTTGTCAGGCCGATTAGGTTGACGAGTCACCTAAACAACTCAAGGCTCGTTTTGTGGGACCCATCTAAGATAAAAATATCACATCCACGCTGTTTTGGAGACCGGCAGTTGCCACGTAAATAAATAGATAATGACAAATATTGAAGAAATTTTTGCAATATTATAACCTTATAATAATATATTTAAGAATCAAACAAATATTATAAAAATATATCATTTACCATAATATTAACACTTGTTGTAGTTACGATTGAAGGCCCAGCGTGGTTGGGAGGAGCTGTATGTAGGGGTGGCAATCGGGTCGGGTTGGCGTATCAGCATACCTCAACCTGAACCCGACCCATTTAATAAATGGGTAACCCGACATGACCCGCCAACCCGTTTAATAAATGGGTTGGGTCGGGAAAACGGGTTGGCGGGTAGCGGGCGGGTTGGCGGTCTAACCTCATTATGGCAGTGGAACCGGGGGGGGTCTCCACCTCTGCCCTGTTTCAAAATCGGAACCTTCATCCCCGCACGGGGAAGGATTTTTAACTTCCACCCCCGCCTCCATCCCCATTGCATGTCCTCCATCCCCGATCCAAACGGGACACCGTTACCCTTAGTATATAGTCATCCCTTAAAGAATTGGGGATGGGGATTGGGGGCGGGCAAAAGCATAAGTTTATCCCCGCCTTCATCCCCACACGGATAGATTTTAACCTTCATCCCCGCCTCCATCCCCGTTTCATGCCCTTCATCCCCGGTCCAAACAAGGCGAGGCGGGGGTGTGAGCCCTGTTGTCCCTTGGCCCACTGCCATCCCTAAACCCTAACTTGCCTTTAAAAAAAATAAAAAATACACTATATACACTGAAAATTCTCGAGGAAACGACAAATTTGTTTATTTAGATAGATTTTTTCATCTGTGTCAATTGGCTTTACTAAACCCAAAGGGAAGGTAGCGTTTGGTGAAGCTGGTGTGGTGGCGTTTTCTGGCCAGATATTTTTCTCGATATTCTTCCAGAATTTACTATTAAAAATCAAATAAACCAAAACAAAGAAGACCAAAGCGATTGATCCCCATCCACACGGGATGTGTTTTAAGGCTTTGGCAGAGGCGCGTCAGCCGTCCGATCGATGGCTCATAGAACGATTTGTACGGCACCAGAAAGTAGAAGCCACGGGATGAGCCTACGCCCGATCACCATGATTCAGTTGCCGTTCATCTATATCTTAAAATTTTCGGATGCCCGTTCATCCATGTGATGAACGGCATCCAGACACCATCAGTTTGATTTGTTTTTAGCCGTTGATTCTTCGCACCACAGATCAGTTAATCTAAAACAAAAATGGCTATAAAAAAAAAATTAGTACTAATCATCAAACTATTTATTCATGGCGGTGTTCTGTTTGCCCTTCATCCACATGGATTAACCACATCTACGGCCCTCCATGTTTTAGATGCTGCCTATGTCACAAACGACGATGTTTTGGAAAATAAGATACGAGTACACAAAATGTTTTATTTTTTAATAAATAAAAGCTATTTTTTTTATATTTTAATGTTAAAAATATATTTTTATTAAAATAATACCTTAAAAGATTTACAAAATAATAAAATAACATTAACATATTAGTGTCAGTGTTCGTGTTCATGTGTACGACGGTGTTCGCTTGTGTCACCAGGTACATACATGCCTCAATGTGCTTTAGAATCACTGCATATATATACATGCAAGAAAAAAGGGATCTATATTATAATATATATTATTCATATAAAGTATTATATCAATTTATATTGAAATTTAATTTAATTTAATTTAAAATTCATTCATAAATAGGTTTAACCTCAATTAACCATAGAATTTTAATTTAAAAATTCAAACTAATATGAGATATAAAATTGCATTTATATTTAAAAAATTTAAGAAAAATTTACAAATATTACACCGCCGAGGTTCAGATGCTTGACTTCATCGTTGAAATATCATGTGAGCATCACTTTAAAATCTTGTTACTTTTATCAAAATTCTTACTCTCAAAAACAATAATAACATTTAATGAGCTACATGCTCAATAAGTAACTAATTATAATTTTAATAATTAGGTTTTTGCAGTTTTCAAAAGCATAATTTAAAAAGGACACTTTCAATATCGTAATATATCTTCAAATCACTTTTTGCAAAAGCTTCATTTGAACAATAAAACCAGATTTTCAAAATGCAACACACACACACACACACACACACACACACACACACACACACACACATATATATATATATATATAAAGACAATGAAACTGATTTTGAAATACTTTGTAAACCACATTGTAAACTTATAAAACTTTGGTTTTAAAACTTTCTTTTTAAAACCTGATGTCTCTTCTTCTTTCATAAAATTTTTGGAAAAAGTTTATTTTAAAAGATTAGATTCACAATCCATCGAAGGTCTAAAGGGTCAATAAAATCTAAATTTAGTTGGGCTAATTAATAATATGCATCTGTACTTCAAATGGGTCCATAACATTAACATTAGTGGTGGCGAGATCCACCAACCATTGAATATCCAATTAGGACAAAGAGCATGTATACCATTTGAAAACTCTTATAAACCGCTCATTGAAGGGGGACTTAACTTTTTTCAATTGACTGCCAAAGGGGCAGTCTATTTCTGATAAATCCCAATAGCAAGCCAAACGGGCCAATTACCATTATTTAAAGGGGCTTGTAACCCCAATAAAGTTGACGGTCCACTTACACTTATGTGAACATATATTTAAATCCAAAATACTTAAAATCAATGAAAACGATGTTCTTTTTTAATAAAGGTTTTTGAAAACATTTAAAATAATTTTTCTTATGATTTTCAATGCCGAATTCAATTTTTCTAAATAACACGATTTCAAATCAATTAAAAGACAATAAAATAAAAGTAAAATGACACTTAGAATAATTTAAAGCAATTTAGAAAATCTAATGACGTTTATTATTATATATTATGTTATATATAGTATATATATATAGGTTTACCGGGTATGATCCAGGTTTGGTTTGGACCTAGGTGAAATCAGACTTGAAACAGATTTTCAGGTATGGTATCCGTTCCAAACCCAGGTCTAATCGGGTCCACTATAAGAAAAACCATACCTGGACCCGATAAGAACTACATGAACCAAACCCAAATCATATTCTTTGTCTTTTCTACATTAAAAAATTGTGGGTCTTAATCAAAACTCGGGTCTGGTCTGGGTCTAGTATAAATTTTCACAAACTATATCCGGGTCCATGTATTAATTGACTTTTAGGTCCAGCCCGTGCGGCCCGCGCCTGGGCCTACTTAATTTATAGGCCCGATGCCGATAGCTAACTGTGCTTAGGGACACCAAGGCTTCCATTAATTGACTTTGGAATAAAGAAAAAAGGCAGGCGAAAAGGTTAACGGAATATAAATCAACTTGCATAGAAGGTTGCTTTTTTTTATTATTATTCTTTTGGTGGATTTATTTATTAATAAAGCAAGGCAGGGCACCAGTTGAGGACCCTACCAGGATGGAAACAAAAGTGAGGTATGTCCCCCCACATTTTTCCACCAGACAAATATAGGCAATATTTTGAAGATATCATGTAAAAAAAAAACGATATTTTGGTTGCTGTCTTAAACAACCAAAATATTTTTTATATTCTTAAAATATCACAATATTGTTGTTTTCTAGAAAGTATCATGATTTTAACCATGTTATTTACATTTATAATAAAAGGTGAATTCATACCAATTTCATGTAAATTTTGTAGTAGCAAAAGTGTGGTTTCCTGAGTTCCAAATTCCAAAAGAATTGAGATTCAAACAGGAACCAAGGACACAAAGTTTTCCTGCTAGGGCAAATATCCTTGCAATAACTTGTAACAAGGATTCCCAATTAAGAAAACCAATTTCTTAATCTTGCCTTTGGTATCAAATCACACATCCAACGACTTTGCCATACTAAAAAGTCATTCACGATGCTTGTTTTCGTTGTAAAAGAAAAAGGGCGAAAAGTGATGCTCGTTTTGGTTGTAAAAGGGAAAAGGGTGAGAAAAGGAAAACCAAAAGAATATCGGAAAATAATCCCTATTGCCTTTTTAAAATGATGTTTCTTTGAAATACCTAGCAAATTAAGAAAATTTTTTTGTATATGTAAAATTTTGATTTTTAATTTTTTTAAGATAATTTTACCCCTCTGCGAATATAACACAACCATCGCAACTTTTTAATTACTCGTGAATGTCCAAAAAATGTGTGATTCAAAAAAAAAAAGGCACAAGCAAGAGGACATTTGCAAATATCGTATGACATTCACAACTCATGGTTGCGAAGATCGTAGTGTATGAATATCCTCTTGCCTATGCTAATTTTTTGAGGCAGGAGGATATTCACAACTCATGATTGTGAATGTTCTCAAAATGTGCTAACATCTTTTTTACTAAAATACTCACTCACATTCACGAATGTCCTCACATGCACATTTGCGAGCCTGTGCTTCTTATGCAATTTTAGTAAAAGGAGGTGGTTCACACGTTTTAAGGACTTTAACAACTCCTGGTTGTGAATGTTGGACTATATTTGTGAATGTCAAGACATTGATGATTTGTGAGTGTCCTCCATCCTATGTCCTTTATGCGATTTTTATTAAAATGCGGTTCACACATTTTGAAGACTTTCGCAACTCCTAGTTGCGAATGTCTTACTGTATTTACTAATGTCAGGACATTGAGAACCGCTTTAATTAAGACACATGCTTTTATGTTGGCTATAATGGGTTAGCTAGAGAAGGATCCTGAATCGATATCTGACTTGCATAAGTCTATACCACCAATACTAGTGGATTAGATTCAAACAGAAGAAAAAATAACAAACAATGTTGTCAGTATCGGTGTATCGACAAATTTTCGATACGGTACAAGGGCCTGAATGGGCCCTTTCAAAAAATCGGCTTATTCAGTCCGAAACAATTGGGAATCGGTCCTGCATGAATCGGCCAATTTTTTTTTTTCTGTTTTCACTTTTTATTTTTTGATATTATCGCTGCATGTTATAAATTGTTTATTTTTGAGTTATATTGATTTTTATAAAATTTTTATAATTTTTCATAATTTTTTATTTTTATTAAAAAATGTATTTTTAAATTGACCGATACTAATCGAGACGGGTCAGATACGATATGGCCGGATGCGGTCATTATTTTAAAAAACGAGACAACAAATACCCGCCCAACTTTTGATTTAATGACAAACACCCAACCGTGTTTCAGATTTTACATATGGGCACCTCAGTTGAGAAAACAATTCTCAAAGAGGTGCCTCGTCTCACTTGACTGTTGGGGTGGGCCCGTTTACAGCTCAGCCAATCGGGTTTTAAGTGCGGCCCTGGCCAGAGATGACCCGACCCATTTATTAATGGGTCGGGTTTTGGCTCGATTCTTAACGGGCTAGGGTTTGAAGAGCAGCCCATGACCTGACCTATGGGCCAATATGTTTAACATATCTGACTCAAATTCATTTGTAGGTTATTTTTTTAGTGAAGTTCATAAATTAATTCTTATAATATAAAACAATAATGCACCCATCTAATTATATTTTTATTTCTCATAAATCACTATAACTAATTAGGTAAATAGTAATAGTTACCAAGTTACTATGCAACCAGAGTTACTAAAAAATTAATAAGGTTGCTCAAGCTCCTCAAGCGGGCCCGTACCCATGTATATGACGGTTCCAATTTTGGCCCGGTAGCTAACAGGTCAGGGCTTAAAACCTTGACCCAAACCGGCCCATGGTGGGCTGGGTCGGCTTGGCCAACTGGTTCATTCGTGCTTTATATTTGCCTATCATTAAAAAAACTTTATAACATCATAAATAATAGTAATACATTCACCATTCGTGCTTAAAACTTTATTCAAAAAGCCTATCATTAAAAAACATCTAATTTAGTCTTCATTTAGTCTCATATCTCCAAGTATTCATTCGTGCTTTATATTTGCAGGCAAAGATAGGAATACATTCACCAGTGTGTTTATTCTTAGCAAGAAACTTTATAACATCATAAATAAAACTCCTTGTGAAGATTTAAGGCACATAATTTCTTTGCCACATTTTTTTGCAGAGTAAATTTAACATCGTTGGCCATTGTCTCGACAAACTCTGAATTGCTAGAGTTAATGCATCCTTTAGTTTCTCCTCTATTTTACTTTTTTCTTTCTTATTGTTTTGCTTAGAGAATTTTGTTGAAAAGATCTAGTGGACTGAGAGCTATATCTCTAATAGGCATGGATTGTTGTGGATGCTTTTGATAATCATGGTCCTCTAAACCTTCAGGCATTTGTAGAATGTAACAATCATCATTGGAATTTTACATGGATGATTGTTTTAAATTAGTGAAACTATTACCAAAGAATACAATAGCTTGACCATTTGCTTGGTTATTTCCTGTAATGATGCAAAGTTGTGTGTAGTTTGCAATATTCTTGTCACGAAGATATTTCACTTCAGACTAAAGGTTTAGCGTGTGCGTGCATGATGGTGCAATAATATGGTTAGTTGCATGCATGGTCAAAGTCAAATCGCCTAATATTCATTAGTTCCTTAATATAATTATAAGTCTTTCTTTATGTCCGCAATCAAGAATCCACATTATCAGTTGTACTTATAATCTCTAATCGCCTTTGAATCTTAGCTGTCATTTGATTTTTTATTGACTTTTGAAAACCTTTATCCGTTTTTTACTTAGTTAAACGGCTTTAATGTATAAATCCATTAATAGGCTATCTACATCCTTATGATCTTCCCAACGAAATTTAGAATTTGACATCTTTCACATTGTCAACAATATTGGAACTACCTTCTACTACTGTTTTCATATCTCTGAATGCATGGTTATCCATATTTTCTATACAAAACAAACATCAAGTATATGAAAAATAATGTTTAACAATATTGCAATCATATGATAGAAAATGCATTTTATCATAAAAAAATATTAAATAAATAATATCAAAATACATATTATTATTCATGCTAATTGCATCAAAATATAGAAGATAATAATGAATCATATAATTTGGCAACTATTAAAATTCATCTTTTTTCAATTATTAAGATGTACATCATCCCATATCTTTTGTGAAATTTCATCTCTAAAATTATTTCATTCATCTCTTTCGCCATGATAAACCTTATATCTCTGCATCAGGATCATCTTCATGTACTTCCTCATTGTTTGTCTTCAACAACAATAACATTTTGTTCATCAAACATGTCACCTCCCATATTTTTAAACGAAATTGTGTAGGACACAAAAAGCTAGTACAATTTTAGTTTGTGCCTTAATAGAGTACAAAGGAGTTACTTTTAAAATACTAAATCACCGCTTTAAGATACCAAATACACGTTTAACAATGTTACGGAGTTGAGAATGACAATGGTTGAGCATTTCATCAACTTTAATTACAGGGCCACCAATCCTAAATTCTCTCAAACGATAGCATGCATCACGAAAAAGGGGCTAAAACTTTCCGAACATTGGCAAAACCAACATCTACTGCATAGTATTTTCCTGCATTTCATATTTCATGCATTAATAAGTTTTAAACATGTAAAATGCACTAAAGTGATTGCAATGAGTTTTCTACTTACCATGAGGAACTATCATCGAATAGCATATCTTAAAACCCTATCATTATAAGCCGACCTTTCCTAATTGACTAACACACATTGAAATTTCATGTTGAAAGATACGACTCTAAGAACATTCTATGTTATGTTATGATTTCGGTCACGCCATCGGGGTTGATCACGATGTGAAATGAATGTTGGAATATGCATTCCATCAATTGCTCCATCGCAATCTTATTTTCATTATTCACATAATCAATTTATAATATAATATATAATTGTATTTACAATTTTATATAAAATATAAATAATAAAAGATCAAAGTAGATAAAATTTTGGATTAGGCAGAATTTCGGGTGGTATTTCTGAAGTTGCTTGTTTTTACAAAATCAGGATATAATTGTAGTACTCTATTTAAAACTATGAAAATGATGACTAATTGTTTCCTCAAATCTGAAAAACCGTTATCTTGTAATGTTATTACGAACATTATGACCAAGAGTGTAAGAACATCACACTACAAGAAAAATTGTAATTAGCGACGAAAATTTGCGACAATTTTTTTTCGTTGCAAATTTACGATAGATTAGCTAGAGAAAACTATATGTCGCTAATCTGTCACTAATTAGCGACAACATTTATCCATCGCTAATCTGTCAATAAATAGCAACAAATTAATGGCAGAATTTGCCCGTCGATAAATAGCGATGGATTAGCGACAACAACAAATTGTCTCAGACTCCATCACAACTTAGTGATGGATTAACAACAAAAGGCATCCGTTGCTACGAAAGTCATTACTTAGCGATGGAATTGGTGACAGAATAAGTCCATCACGAATCCATCACTATTTTTCGATATAAGCCCCTTTAAGCCTCAACATTCTCTCTCCTCCCTCTCTATTTTTTCTCAAAACCAAACCCTAGTCCATCGCGTTCAACTCCGGCCAGCAAACCCCAGCGCCGTCATCTCCCTCTTCGTTAGCCACTGACGGCATGCTACTAGCGACCAACATCCACCTTCTCAGCAGGCGCCGCTGACCGAAGCTGCCGATGACCCCGATGACCCCGAGTACTCTCCTTTGCTCCCGTTCGACAAACCCTACGAGCAGAGCCACCACCTCTGTCATCGACACATCGACGACCTCTCAGTCACGGTCTTCGTGCTGCCCCCTTTTCGGTGTCATCGCTGTAGTCCCCAACATGCCTCACGATCGTCGTTTCCTCCGTTCCCCATCTGCGAGCTCCTACATGTCGGTCCTCCGTGCTAGCTCTGCCGCCACTATCTTTTCCGGTGTCTCCCAGGTAAACCCTGCGACCCTCTCTCGCCTTTTCCCCCTTTCTTTCGGGACCGTCGAAGGACCAGTGTCCTCTGTTGGAGCCTCCTCTTTCCCTGGGGTTGTTAGGATCCAACAGGGGGGCCGGTGGCCTCTGTCGAACCCTCCCCCTTTCTTTTGATAGTTGCATGAGGGTCTGCAGAGGATCGAATGCCCCTGTCAGGGCCCTCCCCATCCATCAGGGGTCAGTGGAGGGGGTATCCATCCCTACCCCCCTATTTTCCTCCAGTTTTTCGGTCTTTTTTTCTCATCATTTTGGTTTCTTGACCGCATTTGTTTGATCTGAGTTGTTTTGTGTTTCCCCACTTGGATGATAGCGTTTTCCCTTGTTTATAGTTGTTTCTGCTTAAAAGAGATCTTTAAGCAGGGTTCTCTGAGTCAATGAGTGGAGGATGTGAAGAACTGATGCTTGTAATTATGCCTTTGGAGCATTTTGTGTGGTGTAAGGTCTTGGATAGTTCGTACATTGTTGATTCATGCAATATTTTTTGCTTTCCTGGATGTTTCGTAGTGAAATTAGTGATGATAGATCTAGTAGTTGAGATTGCAAATGATTTTGCTTGCATTGCATTGATGAAGTAAAATTACTGCAACAATGATAGAGAGTCGAACCTCGGTTTCTAATAGCATATTTGTTGGAGTTCTATTACGTATATATTTGTTATAGATTTTCAATTTTGATTTGAAATGCTCTTTTTTTAGCGAACATTGTTCCTTGCTCCTTGAGATGGATGGTTCGTTACAAGACTGCTGTGAGTACTGCATAAGAGATGATCTCTTTACTAAATAATCTACTTAAGTTGTGTTTAGGACTTGGATAGTTTGCAGCAAACTTTGCCTCCAAAAGTCTATTAAAGACCTCACTATGTTCAGAGATCCAGTCCATTCAGTTTCTTGTGCTTGCTTGGGCGTTTTATTACAGAAGCTACTTTTGTTAACTTTAATGCTAATTTTTTTACTGAATATTTATTTTTAATTTGTTTGGATAGTCTAGCCGAGGGTATGCTTTTGGTAAGTCTCTAGTGATCTTTACCAAGATTTCCCCCTCCTCCAGGGGTATCTTTAGTTTGAAAACTGATATTAGGCTTTTATGTTTTGCATTTTTTCTGTATCATGATCACACAGTCTTGTAAAATGTTTTCTGTTCCTGCCTGTGTGACATCTCTACTATTTTCCTCTATTTTTTCTAATATTCGAGCAAATTGTGATTATTTATATATCCATTGAGATTCTTGAGCTAATATTAATTTCACTAGTGCCTTTCTGATATTGATTCCATTTTATGGTGTTTCAGGAATGAGGCTGGGGAATATGTATTGTGATTCATTGATGGCTGCTGGCCATAAAATCATCACGAGACAACGTTGGACACCAAGCCAGATGCAACTTCAAGTAATTGAGAATATCTTTGAACAAGGAAATGGAACACCTAGCAAGCAAAACATAAAAGAGATAGCCTCTGAACTATTGCAACATGGACCAATTTCATAAACCAATGTGTATAATTGGTTCCAGAATAGGAGGTCATGGTCAAACCAATGTGTCATTGGTGATTTTCTCTTCAGTTTTCTTCTTCTTCCCTCTTGAAAGAAAAGAAATATTAAGAGTTCTATCTTTTGTTTTCTTTTCCAGTTCTGCTAAATATTTTCTCAGCCTCTGCAAATTCTATATTCTTAACCTTGCATCTAACTTTTGGTGTGTGAATGCAGGGATTGAGCATCTTATAGGAAAAATGGAAGGTTCAGACTTCAGTCTATTCCGCAAGAAAAAATTTTTTGAGGCGCGCCTCCCCTCGGTTTGAGGTGCGCCTCAAGGCGTATGAGGCGCACACCTCAGAGCTCTTTTTAATTTTTTTTTTGAAATTTGGCGACGGATTAGCGACGGATAATATCCGTTGCTAATATGAATTTTCGATGTTTTGCGGCGGATTATATTCTGTCGCTATTGTAGCGATAGACAAGCGACAAAATATAATCCGTCGCAAAACCAAATCAGTCTCGGATTAGCGACGGATCATGTCCATCGCTAATCCATCGCCAATTAGCCACGGATTAGCGACATATAAAATCTATCGCAGTTTAGTGACTAGAATTATGCGACGGATGTGATCCGTCGCTAAGCTGTCGCTAAACACGTTAGCGATGGATGTTGCGGCGTATTAGCGATGGATAGCGTCCGTCGCTAATACACATTTTTCTTGTAGTGTCACTGCTTGCTCTTCCAACATTACATCCCATGAATCAAATAATAATCTCTTCTCACGGAATAAATAGCATAAGCGACAAAAGGATGTTACTGTTATTGGTTGGGAGACAACCTTAGCAAGCTAAGTATGTACTGTCGATACTGTCCTGGGATGGATGTTAGTGGACCACACTAGGTAACGCCAAAAGACTCTGGACCGTGTTGAACATACTTTCTGCCATAAAAAAATCTTGGTGATATTAGCTGAAGACCGACCTTGCCTACAAAGTTGGTCTACAGTGGAGTTGAGATGGATCTCTGCTATCCTGCAGTGAGGTGGAATGGGCATGCAGTTTGAAATCGGTTCCTACCAAGTCTTTCACTTTTGGATGCAACTGATAGAAGGTGCTTTCATAATTAACTGGTGATGATAACTCATCAACAAAGGGTGGTCTGCACCAAGGGTCGCTCCAAAATTCAATCAATGATCCATCACCCATCCTTCAGGAAAAATTAGAAGCAACATATCCCCATCCCCACAAAATACCATGCCATCACCTCACTAGGATCCTTTTTGTAATGAGTCCAATGGACCACATACTGCTTACGCATAATGTCGAACCAAATAGTGGACTTTTAGTAAGGATGCAAACAACTCCCAGACACCCCAAATTCACTCTGTTAATGTCTCCCAAATGTCTTCGACCTACTCCTCCTTCCGATTTCGGATAACACAAGTCTCAACCAATGAGGTGAAGATGGTGTTGAGAACTGCCTCCCAAACAATAAACATTTTTTTCCCCATGGTATACTTGTCGCCAATACATTCTTTATAAGACATAATCTGCCCACATGAGATAAAACACGAGATTTCCAACCTACTATTTTTTTTTATCAAATTTGGAGACAACTTCTTGGCACAAGTCATTGGTAAGCTGCCCATGAAAGAGAGGGAGGCTCATTGTATTTAATAGGAAAGGATCCTATAGACCAGCCTAGGGATTGCAGTGGACCGGAGGAAAGCGGGGGCCCGCCCTGCCTTGCCCCGTTTGGACCGGGGATGAAGGGTATGAAACGGGGATGGAGGCGGGGACGAAGGTTAAAATCCATCCCCATTCGGGGATGGAGGCGGGGATGGACGTACATGTTGAGAAACTCTGTTTTGATGTCACATAATATGATACACTGTCGTATTTGATTTTATATGATATGATAATATGTCCTCTTGAAAAATGTTATATTATGACTGAATATGTTTTGCCATAAATCTAACGCGTATTTGATGCAAGGATATCTCACCCAAAAAGGATGAAGACTTCATGTTCAAGTACAACTAGTGCAATCATACTCCTTGAAGAAAAAGCTTGATGAGCCATGCATTCCTAAAGATCAACTGAAGAGATCGGCTACCTCAAGATGAAGATTTTTTCTTCTTTAGAGTCATATGTAACAGAATCTTCAGGAACATGCATATTGCATATTACATACTCATTCAAAAAAACTATATCATAAAAGTATACGATAGTTTCAAAAAGCTCCTTTTTGAAAACTAATAATTGTACCTTCTTACAACCATTTATGAAAACGGTATTTTGACATGATTTCAAAATGTAATAATTGTACCTTACATCATATACAAGACAACATGAAAAGAAATGTAGGAAAAAGACAAAACATGAAATCGGCTACATAAAGAAAAACAAATATAATATGTTTTTGAAAAGACTCTAGTTATCTTCTTTAAAGAAATAATTTTAAATATGGGTAAAAGACAAAACATGAAATCGGCTACATAAAGAAAAACAAATATAATATGTTTTTTGAAAAGACTCTAGTTATCTTCTTTAAAGAAATAATTTTAAATATGGGTAAAAGACAAAACATGAAAATCGGTTACACAAAGAAAACAAATATAATAAAGGTTTTGATAAAGACTCTAGTTACCTTTCTACAAACCCATAGAATGTCGACTTACTTGAAGTCATCATTCTCTCTGTACAAGCATTTAATACCTCTTGTAAGAAATCCTTGTTTAATATCCTTCTCAAGAATGTCGACCTTCTTGTAGTCCTCATTCTCTCTGAAGACTTTGAAAAACACAACATAAAGAAAACACTTGACATGACTATGTACAAATAAATATCTCAAAGCACTCATTGTACTTACACTCATTTAAAGTAAAGAAGTACTTATGTACCTCAAATCATTAATTAGAATAAAGACAAAACTACAATGCAACGTTCAATGTACTATTGTAAGAAATAGACTTTTTACATAAAATATGTATTACCTAAAATATTACGACGACTAGTGTACCCTATATTTTACTTTTATGGAAAAAGGCATTCTCGAATTTCTCTAAAAGATGTTTTTGAAATGACATAACATTTCACATTTCAAAAAGGCTACGATTTCAAAATGTAACGACTACTTTTTTAAAGCTATATAAACACACTCAAATAAACTATTCAACACGGAATGGAATAGACGTGTGAGCTTACAACGAGAAAAATTCTATTCATTATTTGAAAAGAGAGCCTTGAAAAAGAAAGAGAAAAAGAAAAGAAAGAAAAGAGAAAAAGTCAAGTCCAGCTCTTTGACAAAGAGTATCCTTTGAGTGACAAACAGAACATTCTGAGAATCCTTCATTCGTGCATTCATATCATTCTGAAGGTTCTATAGGAAGTATTGTAACTTTGTTATTCACTGTATTCCTTCTTTGTTGAAAGAAGTAGACCTCTGAGAAAGAGGGTGTTGTCCTTCTCTATTGAGAGAAGAAGACCTCTGTGGAAGAAGGTGTGCCCCTTCTCTGTTGAGAGAAGAAGACCTCTGAGGAAGAGGGTGTTGTACTATTTATTCGGTGACTCGGATGTTATAGTGGAAAGCTCAAGTGGTTTGCTTGGGGACTGGATGTAGGTCTGGGTATTGACCGAACCAGTATAAATTCTGTGTTTTATGTGTTGTGCTTTATTGCCTGATTATTTTATTTTATCGATCTTTATCGTATTTCACTATTCACCCCCTCTCTAGTGGAATTTCATTTGGTATCAGAGCAGGTTTGCTGGTTTCGACATAACAAGTCTTCCAGCACAAATGGCATCTACCTCTTATGCTCGTGATATTGAAGGTCAACACGCATCTCGTCCTCCTTTCTTCAATGGCTCCAACTATGGATACTGGAAGTGCAAAATGGCTATATTTCTCAAATCCATAGATTTTGCTGTATGGAAAATTGTTGAGCATCCATACACATCTCCATCCGCAGACTATAACGTATGGTCTGATGAAGAAAAGAAAATGGCAAACCTAAATGCAAAGGCTATGAATGCCTTATATTGTGCCATTGATCAAAACGAATTCAATAGAATATCTATATGTGAATCTGCATATGACATTTGGCATTCTTTGGAGGTTATTCATGAAGGAACCAACAAAGTAAAAGAAGCCAAAATCTTATCTCTTGTTAGAAAATATGAGTTGTTCAAAATGAACAAAGATGAACCCATCACAGAGATGTTTACCAGATTCATCAACATCACCAACGATCTGAAATCTCTGGGTGTAACATATTCCCAGACAGAAAAGGTGAAGAAAATCTTGAGATCTTTCACAACTGATTGGGAGAAAAAGACTACAGCTATTGAAGAAGCTCAAGATTTATCTAAGCTTACTTTGGACGACTTAATAGGCAATCTTATGGCCTATGAAGTCCACATGAAAGAAAGAAGGGAAGAAGAGCAACCAATAAAGAAAACTCTAGCTTTCCCAGCTCTATCTGAGAATGAAGACTCAGATAAAGAATCCGAAATTGCGCTACTAACCAGAAAATTCCAGCGCTTCATGAGAAGGAACCGGCTTCCAAACAGGCACAAGGAAAGAAAAGATCTTAAGGAAGATCCCATGTGCTATCAGTGTAATAAGCCAGGTCACTTAAGGCGTGACTGTCCCCTTCTTAAAAGAAAATTCAAGACTGAGGAACCAAAGAAGAGGTTCTTCAAGAAAAAGGCTCTGCATGCTCAATGGGATGACTCAGAACCATCCACCAATGAAGAGTCAAGTGATGATGAAGCCGAAACTGCAAACATGTGCTTCATGGCAAACAAAAACTCTGTAAATGACATTTTTGATTTTTCCTTTGAAGAACTTCTAAATGCTTTTCAAGAACTATTTGAAGAATCTAGAAAATTAAGCTCCAAAAATAAAACATTAAAATCTGAAAATTTAGAGCTTTCCTAGAAAAATGAAAAACTCAGCAGTGAAAACTCTGAGTTGAAAAAGAAAAATCTTCTTATTGCTTCTGAAATCTTATCTACTAGCTTCAAGACTAAAAATCTGCAAGTAGAAATTTCAGAATTAAAAAGTAAAACTGAAAACCTTATGAAAACGGTTTTCAAGTTTACTAAAGGAAAAGAGAACTTGGATAAACTCCTATCTTTTCAAAAAGTCTCCTTCTACAAGAATGGTATTGGCTACTCTCATTTCAACAAGCCTTCTTGTATGAATCAAAAGACCACGTTTGTGAAAAGTTCGTCTGAGCCAAATAAGGAGTATTATAATTTTTTTAACTCCTCTAAGGTTGTAGACAAACCCAAATCCAAATGGATATGGGTTCCAAGGTCTAACAAAAAGGGACCCGATTGGGTACCAAAAAGAAATTTTACTTAATGATTTGCAGGCTCCAAATAAGAAGAACAAATGGATTCTAGACAGTGGATGTTCAAAACACATGACAAGACATCCAAACCTTTTTGCTGTTCTTTATCATAAAGAAGGAAGAACCGTCACCTTTGGATATAACAACAAAGGTTTGATAATTGGCATTGGTAATATTGGTAACATAGATAGACCTCTTATCAAAGACGTTCTCCTTGTTAAAGGCTTAAAACATAACCTACTAAGTATCAGTCAAATGTGTGACACAGGTTATAATGTTAGCTTTAATCATGATGCATGCCTCATAGCAAACACCAACGAAAACATCATCTTAAACGGTATAAGAAAGAATAATATATATGAACTATACCTAGAAAACATCACAGAACATTGCCTCATAGCTAATAATGAATCTCAACATCTATGGCACATGAGAATGGGTCATATCAATTCTAAATACATGTCTAAATTAGCTAAAGATAAGTTAGTACGTGGGTTACCCAAAATATCTTTTAAAAAGGATTATTTTTGTGATGCATGTCAAGTAGGAAAACTGTCAAAATCATCTTTCAAATCAAAAAATATCATTTCAAGCAAAAGACCTTTAGAGCTTCTCCACCTGGATCTTTTTGGTCCTTCTAGGATAGCTAGTCATAATCACAATAAATACGTTTTTGTCATTGTATATGACTACTCAAGATTTACTTGGGTGATATTTTTGAAAAACAAAAGTGATACGTTTTGTCAATTTGAAATTTTATGTAAAAAATTACAAAATGAAAAATCTTGTTCTATTGTTAAAATCCGTAGTGACCATGGAGGAGAATTTGAAAATGAGCTTTTTGAAAATTTTTGTAACTTGCATGGTATTTCTCATAACTTTGCCTTTCCTAGAGCTGCACCTCAAAATGGTGTAGTAGAAAGAAAAAACAGAACCCTTCAGGAATCTGCTAGAACTATGCTCCAACACAACAATCTTGCTAAATCTTTTTGGGCAGAAGCTGTTAATACTGCATGCTACATAACAAATAGAGTTCTCATTAGACCCTTATTAAATAAAACTCCCTATGAACTATTCTATGACAGAACTCCAAGAATAGACTATTTCAAAGTCTTTGGTTGTAAATGCTTTATCCTAAACATAAAAGATAGCCTAGATAAATTTGATGCTAAATCTATTGAAGGCATATTTTTAGGATATTCAAGTCATAGTAAAGCATACATGGTTTTCAATAAGTGTTCTAAGTCTATTGAAGAATCTATGCATGTTAGTTTCTGTGAATCTATTGATCAATCTGTTCATAAGCAAACTAACGATGATGATGTTGAAAGTACAGATTTATTTTTAGATAACACAGCTAAGTCTAATGAAGATGATCATCAAAGAACATTTGTCGATATCAAAGATCATCCTCAAAAGCAGATTTTAGGAGAACTGACAAAGGGGGTTCAGACTAGAGCTCAGTTAGAACGGATTGCAAATATGGCATTCATTTCTCAACTTGAACCAAAGAAGATTGATGAAGCCATCATCGATGAGTTCTAGATGCTAGCCATGACTGAAGAACTGAATCAATTCCAAAGGAATGAAGTTTGGGATCTTGTACCAAGACCAAAGGATCATCCAATCATTGGGACAAGATGGATCTTCAGAAACAAGCTAGATGAAACAGGTAATGCTGTAAGAAATAAGGCAAGACTAGTAGCTCAAGGATACAACCAGGAAGAAGGTATTGATTTTGATGAAACATTTGCTCATGTTGTTAGACTTGAATCTATTAGAATGTTTTTAGCATATGCAAGCTATATGGATTTCAAATTATATCAAATGGATGTTAAAAGTGCTTTTCTAATTGATTTATAAATGAAGAAGTTTATGTAAAACAACCTCCAGGATTTGAGAATGAACAATATCCAGATCATATTTTCAAACTCAAACGTGCTTTGTATGGTTTAAAACAAGCACCTCGTGCTTGGTATGATAGACTTAAAACCTTTTTGTTAAAAACTGGTTTTTCTGTAGGCAAAGCAGACTCTACATTATTTGTTAAAATAGTGAATAATCATACCCTAATTGTTCAAATATATGTAGACGATATCATCTTTGGATCTTCTAACAACACTCTTTGTGAAGATTTTTCTAAGTCCATGCAGAAAGAATTTGAAATGAGTATGATGGGAGAACTCACCTACTTTCTTGGACTGCATATTAAGCAAACCAAGGATGGAGTTTTCATCAATCAATCTAAGTATGCTCGTGAACTTCTGAAGATGTTCAACATGAACTCAACTGCTTCAAAATCTACTCCTATGAGCACTACTACTATTTTCGACAAAGATGAAGATGGTAAGTCTGTTGATACAAAGGTATACCGAGGTATGATATGATCACTTCTATATTTAACTGCTAGTCGTCCAGATATTATGTTCAGTGTTTGCTTGTGTGCTAGATTTCAGTCAAATCCAAAAGAATCACATCTTAAAGCTGTAAAAAGAATAATGAGATATTTAAAAGACACAGTTGATTTTGGATTATTCTATTCAAAATCCTCTACATTTGATCTAATCTCATACAACGATGCTGACTTTGCTGAAAGTAAATCTGATAGAAAAAGCACAAGTGGAACATGTCATATGCTAGGGCACTCTGTTGTATCATGGTTCAGTAAGAAACAAAATTGTGTATCCTTATCAACTACTGAAGCCGAATATATTGCTGCTAGCCTAGCCTGTACACAAGTTATCTGGATGAAACAAACCTTAAAAGATTTTGGTTTAAATTTTGAAAATACAACTATCTTCTGTGATAATACTAGTGCTATAAACTTATTTAAAAATCCTATTCTACACTCACGAACTAAGCACATTCAAATAAGACACCACTTCTTAAGAGAACAAGTCTTAAACAAAATAATTAAACTGGAATTCATACCCACTAATCAACAGTTAGCAGATATTTTCACTAAACCATTGAAACATGAAGACTTTACACGAATTAGAAGAGAACTAGGAATATGCAAACTAAGTGACTTATAAATTAACCACACTTATTATAATAAGTTTTATTAAAATCTTATTTTAAAAAGTTTTCTTCTTCTTGTCGATTTTTGTTAGTCAAACTAGATTTCCCTATTCACGTACACTTCAAAACTCTTATAAGATACACTCTTTATGTCCTTCAACTTGTCATCTTTTCAAGTACACATCCATTATGACTTCTTGTCTTATCTCCTTTCACTTATATCCATAAAAACTAATTATATTAAAAGCTATCATGACATTGTTCACATCACTCATCTCATAACTCCTTTATTATTTTTGTCCTTTTGTGAAAACTTATCTTATGATAAATTGATTCACCTTCAACATAATAACATAATTAGTTTATGAAAAATCTTGCTTTTCAAATTTTTGGTTAAATTCGGATGATTATTTTTTTGGTTCTATTACCTTATTCTAAAGATCTAGTTACTATGTTCTCACGTAATTTTTTTTACTATATCATGTGATATCTCATATATTACGTACACTCTATTATATTTTACGTACATTTTTACTATATCATCTTTTATATCATAGCCTAAAGAACTATCTATTATCATCTCTTCATGTTTTACATCTTTTACAAAAAGTATTGTAAAAATACTTGTACTCCACCCATTAGTACGTTGTGTATCACCTTTTTATCTCTCTCTCTCTACATTATACATTGCTCCTTCTCACCCGTGACCATGACTCTCTCATACATTTTATATCTCTCTCTAATCGAGACTCATTAAAACCTTGTCCTTCATATTTTTTATTCTCATTAGTACCTTTAGTACTTTTTCTCTCTCTCATACAAATTGAGCCTCCATTCTTGTCAATTCATGTTTGTGACTCCTCTACTAATTTAAAACTTAACTTTATTCTTTAAAAACTATGAACTTCCTCAAATCGAGTTTCTTTAAAAATATGTTTATCAAATAAACATTAATTCATGTCAATCATAACTTTATCTCATGTCTTTCATCTCATATCAATCATGAATTTTTTATTACTTCTTATCCTACTCGACAATCCATATATGTCATCTCACTTTTCTCCATGACTACTCTCACTCCTTCTACACATATCCATAATTTTTTTTTTATACAAACAATTATTACTCTTCATTCATAAATATCTTTTTGTCTCATCACTATTTATAGTCAAAGTGTGTCCCTCTCATCTTTACGTATACTCATAAAACAATACAAATGTGAAGACACATTAATCATGACACATTTTTTTAAAGCATTCTTTTTCTTCAAAAATGTCATATCTTTCAAACCACATATCCGTATCACCCTTCTTTATGTCTATTCATTCTTCTTCCACGCCTATCAAAATATATATTTATTAAATAACCAATTATTGCCTTTCACTCACTCATCTTTGTTTGTCTTATTCCAAAATCACACTTCACGAATTTGGAATGCTTCCATATCAAGTAATATCATGTAGTTAAAGTTATTTGTTTTATTAGGCCATTATTTTCTTCACTCTCTTCAATAGGTCACTCCATACTCCATTCATAACATCTCTCACTACTCGATACACTCTCCCATAGTATATTTGTTCAAATCTATGTCCTTCTTAACTTACATACCAATATGATACACTATCTTCCACCATTGATTTGATTTGTCATTCACAAGCCCCTTAACTTACAACTTACACATTTCCTCTTTCCACTATAATCTAAAAATCCTTCACTTCCTTTGCCATTCAATTATTGTCACAATTATTTTCTCTCTTCTATTTAACCGTTTGGTTCATTCCTCACCAATACCACTCGTAGCTCTCTATCCTCCTATATACTTTCAAACTCCTTCTCAACTTCCTTTTGCAATGGCTTCCTCTTCAACCTCTGCAATCACTGCTGCAGATCTTAGATATCCAAGTCTTTTTCATGACTACAACTTACTTTGTTCTCGACCCATTCATGAAGGAAAATTAGTTCAATATGAAGACTTCATGCTATTTGACCTAGACAACTATCTCCCCGAACTCAAACATCTACTAGGATCTTCATCCCAAGCTGCCTATTTTCCTGAACTCGTTCGACTATTCTATACAAACTTTTCCACTGATCATGAACAAACTAAAATCACCAGTAAAGTCCGAGGAAAGCTGATGCTTTTCGATGCTTCCGACCTAAGTAGAATTCTAAACCTACCTTCCACCGCCACCGACCTCAACAACATAGTACCAATCGAACGATCGGTACTTCAAAAAATTCTCCTTTGCACCAACTGTCATCAACTTCCCTGGCACATGAGGAATCTCCAACCTCATGCTCAATTACTTGCCCAGATTCTTCTCCACAACATCTATCCCAATCATCCCCGCAAGGGATTGGTTCCACGAAAAATCTCTCTCCTTATCTACGCCATTTTCTCATCTACTCCGATAAACTGGTCCTCCATTCTTTTCAACCTTTTTATTCGTTATCAGAAATTCAAGCCTCTTCTTTTCGAGTGTTTCATAACTCCCATTCTCAAATACTTCAATGTACCCCTTCACAACAAAGTTATCCTCCATCCCTCTCAGGTCCTCGATGCTACCACCTTCAATCTAAGGTCCCTGCACATGCCCGGCTCTGATGAAGAAGATCCAACATTCACCTTCAATTACTTCCCTGCTCTGATGGATGTCCAACGCTCTCAGGATCGTATTCTTTGCCGTCAAGCCTCGTTGCAGCAAACTCTACGAACCCTCCAGCCGGATCAAGTCAACCGAACACATCAATATCCTCCACCTTCGGAATAAACTTATTTTTGGTCTGTAATAACTTTTAATTACTTTTGGTCTGTAATAACTCTCTTACTCTGATCCCTTCCTTTTTGTCCATGACAAAGGGGGAGAAAACCTGTCTCCATTATTGGAGAAATACTCTCTTTAAACATTTTTTAATATTTTATCATATTATTATTTCTATGCATAATGTCTTTTTGACAGAGGGAGCATATTTTGTCATCATCAAAAAGGGGGAGAATGTTGAGAAACTCTGTTTTGATGTCACATAATATGATACACTGTCGTATTTGATTTTATATGATATGATAATATGTCCTCTTGAAAAATGTTATATTATGACTGAATATGTTTTGCCATAAATCTAACGCGTATTTGATGCAAGGATATCTCACCCAAAAAGGATGAAGACTTCATGTTCAAGTACAACTAGTGCAATCATACTCCTTGAAGAAAAAGCTTGATGAGCCATGCATTCCTAAAGATCAACTGAAGAGATCGGCTACCTCAAGATGAAGATTTTTTCTTCTTTAGAGTCATATGTAACAGAATCTTCAGGAACATGCATATTGCATATTACATACTCATTCAAAAAAACTATATCATAAAAGTATACGATAGTTTCAAAAAGCTCCTTTTTGAAAACTAATAATTGTACCTTCTTACAACCATTTATGAAAACGGTATTTTGACATGATTTCAAAATGTAATAATTGTACCTTACATCATATACAAGACAACATGAAAAGAAATGTAGGAAAAAGACAAAACATGAAATCGGCTACATAAAGAAAAACAAATATAATATGTTTTTGAAAAGACTCTAGTTATCTTCTTTAAAGAAATAATTTTAAATATGGGTAAAAGACAAAACATGAAATCGGCTACATAAAGAAAAACAAATATAATATGTTTTTTGAAAAGACTCTAGTTATCTTCTTTAAAGAAATAATTTTAAATATGGGTAAAAGACAAAACATGAAAATCGGTTACACAAAGAAAACAAATATAATAAAGGTTTTGATAAAGACTCTAGTTACCTTTCTACAAACCCATAGAATGTCGACTTACTTGAAGTCATCATTCTCTCTGTACAAGCATTTAATACCTCTTGTAAGAAATCCTTGTTTAATATCCTTCTCAAGAATGTCGACCTTCTTGTAGTCCTCATTCTCTCTGAAGACTTTGAAAAACACAACATAAAGAAAACACTTGACATGACTATGTACAAATAAATATCTCAAAGCACTCATTGTACTTACACTCATTTAAAGTAAAGAAGTACTTATGTACCTCAAATCATTAATTAGAATAAAGACAAAACTACAATGCAACGTTCAATGTACTATTGTAAGAAATAGACTTTTTACATAAAATATGTATTACCTAAAATATTACGACGACTAGTGTACCCTATATTTTACTTTTATGGAAAAAGGCATTCTCGAATTTCTCTAAAAGATGTTTTTGAAATGACATAACATTTCACATTTCAAAAAGGCTACGATTTCAAAATGTAACGACTACTTTTTTAAAGCTATATAAACACACTCAAATAAACTATTCAACACGGAATGGAATAGACGTGTGAGCTTACAACGAGAAAAATTCTATTCATTATTTGAAAAGAGAGCCTTGAAAAAGAAAGAGAAAAAGAAAAGAAAGAAAAGAGAAAAAGTCAAGTCCAGCTCTTTGACAAAGAGTATCCTTTGAGTGACAAACAGAACATTCTGAGAATCCTTCATTCGTGCATTCATATCATTCTGAAGGTTCTATAGGAAGTATTGTAACTTTGTTATTCACTGTATTCCTTCTTTGTTGAAAGAAGTAGACCTCTGAGAAAGAGGGTGTTGTCCTTCTCTATTGAGAGAAGAAGACCTCTGTGGAAGAAGGTGTGCCCCTTCTCTGTTGAGAGAAGAAGACCTCTGAGGAAGAGGGTGTTGTACTATTTATTCGGTGACTCGGATGTTATAGTGGAAAGCTCAAGTGGTTTGCTTGGGGACTGGATGTAGGTCTGGGTATTGACCGAACCAGTATAAATTCTGTGTTTTATGTGTTGTGCTTTATTGCCTGATTATTTTATTTTATCGATCTTTATCGTATTTCACTATTCACCCCCTCTCTAGTGGAATTTCATTTGGTATCAGAGCAGGTTTGCTGGTTTCGACATAACAAGTCTTCCAGCACAAATGGCATCTACCTCTTATGCTCGTGATATTGAAGGTCAACACGCATCTCGTCCTCCTTTCTTCAATGGCTCCAACTATGGATACTGGAAGTGCAAAATGGCTATATTTCTCAAATCCATAGATTTTGCTGTATGGAAAATTGTTGAGCATCCATACACATCTCCATCCGCAGACTATAACGTATGGTCTGATGAAGAAAAGAAAATGGCAAACCTAAATGCAAAGGCTATGAATGCCTTATATTGTGCCATTGATCAAAACGAATTCAATAGAATATCTATATGTGAATCTGCATATGACATTTGGCATTCTTTGGAGGTTATTCATGAAGGAACCAACAAAGTAAAAGAAGCCAAAATCTTATCTCTTGTTAGAAAATATGAGTTGTTCAAAATGAACAAAGATGAACCCATCACAGAGATGTTTACCAGATTCATCAACATCACCAATGATCTGAAATCTCTGGGTGTAACATATTCCCAGACAGAAAAGGTGAAGAAAATCTTGAGATCTTTCACAACTGATTGGGAGAAAAAGACTACAGCTATTGAAGAAGCTCAAGATTTATCTAAGCTTACTTTGGACGACTTAATAGGCAATCTTATGGCCTATGAAGTCCACATGAAAGAAAGAAGGGAAGAAGAGCAACCAATAAAGAAAACTCTAGCTTTCCCAGCTCTATCTGAGAATGAAGACTCAGATAAAGAATCCGAAATTGCGCTACTAACCAGAAAATTCCAGCGCTTCATGAGAAGGAACCGGCTTCCAAACAGGCACAAGGAAAGAAAAGATCTTAAGGAAGATCCCATGTGCTATCAGTGTAATAAGCCAGGTCACTTAAGGCGTGACTGTCCCCTTCTTAAAAGAAAATTCAAGACTGAGGAACCAAAGAAGAGGTTCTTCAAGAAAAAGGCTCTGCATGCTCAATGGGATGACTCAGAACCATCCACCAATGAAGAGTCAAGTGATGATGAAGCCGAAACTGCAAACATGTGCTTCATGGCAAACAAAAACTCTGTAAATGACATTTTTGATTTTTCCTTTGAAGAACTTCTAAATGCTTTTCAAGAACTATTTGAAGAATCTAGAAAATTAAGCTCCAAAAATAAAACATTAAAATCTGAAAATTTAGAGCTTTCCTAGAAAAATGAAAAACTCAGCAGTGAAAACTCTGAGTTGAAAAAGAAAAATCTTCTTATTGCTTCTGAAATCTTATCTACTAGCTTCAAGACTAAAAATCTGCAAGTAGAAATTTCAGAATTAAAAAGTAAAACTGAAAACCTTATGAAAACGGTTTTCAAGTTTACTAAAGGAAAAGAGAACTTGGATAAACTCCTATCTTTTCAAAAAGTCTCCTTCTACAAGAATGGTATTGGCTACTCTCATTTCAACAAGCCTTCTTGTATGAATCAAAAGACCACGTTTGTGAAAAGTTCGTCTGAGCCAAATAAGGAGTATTATAATTTTTTTAACTCCTCTAAGGTTGTAGACAAACCCAAATCCAAATGGATATGGGTTCCAAGGTCTAACAAAAAGGGACCCGATTGGGTACCAAAAAGAAATTTTACTTAATGATTTGCAGGCTCCAAATAAGAAGAACAAATGGATTCTAGACAGTGGATGTTCAAAACACATGACAAGACATCCAAACCTTTTTGCTGTTCTTTATCATAAAGAAGGAAGAACCGTCACCTTTGGATATAACAACAAAGGTTTGATAATTGGCATTGGTAATATTGGTAACATAGATAGACCTCTTATCAAAGACGTTCTCCTTGTTAAAGGCTTAAAACATAACCTACTAAGTATCAGTCAAATGTGTGACACAGGTTATAATGTTAGCTTTAATCATGATGCATGCCTCATAGCAAACACCAACGAAAACATCATCTTAAACGGTATAAGAAAGAATAATATATATGAACTATACCTAGAAAACATCACAGAACATTGCCTCATAGCTAATAATGAATCTCAACATCTATGGCACATGAGAATGGGTCATATCAATTCTAAATACATGTCTAAATTAGCTAAAGATAAGTTAGTACGTGGGTTACCCAAAATATCTTTTAAAAAGGATTATTTTTGTGATGCATGTCAAGTAGGAAAACTGTCAAAATCATCTTTCAAATCAAAAAATATCATTTCAAGCAAAAGACCTTTAGAGCTTCTCCACCTGGATCTTTTTGGTCCTTCTAGGATAGCTAGTCATAATCACAATAAATACGTTTTTGTCATTGTATATGACTACTCAAGATTTACTTGGGTGATATTTTTGAAAAACAAAAGTGATACGTTTTGTCAATTTGAAATTTTATGTAAAAAATTACAAAATGAAAAATCTTGTTCTATTGTTAAAATCCGTAGTGACCATGGAGGAGAATTTGAAAATGAGCTTTTTGAAAATTTTTGTAACTTGCATGGTATTTCTCATAACTTTGCCTTTCCTAGAGCTGCACCTCAAAATGGTGTAGTAGAAAGAAAAAACAGAACCCTTCAGGAATCTGCTAGAACTATGCTCCAACACAACAATCTTGCTAAATCTTTTTGGGCAGAAGCTGTTAATACTGCATGCTACATAACAAATAGAGTTCTCATTAGACCCTTATTAAATAAAACTCCCTATGAACTATTCTATGACAGAACTCCAAGAATAGACTATTTCAAAGTCTTTGGTTGTAAATGCTTTATCCTAAACATAAAAGATAGCCTAGATAAATTTGATGCTAAATCTATTGAAGGCATATTTTTAGGATATTCAAGTCATAGTAAAGCATACATGGTTTTCAATAAGTGTTCTAAGTCTATTGAAGAATCTATGCATGTTAGTTTCTGTGAATCTATTGATCAATCTGTTCATAAGCAAACTAACGATGATGATGTTGAAAGTACAGATTTATTTTTAGATAACACAGCTAAGTCTAATGAAGATGATCATCAAAGAACATTTGTCGATATCAAAGATCATCCTCAAAAGCAGATTTTAGGAGAACTGACAAAGGGGGTTCAGACTAGAGCTCAGTTAGAACGGATTGCAAATATGGCATTCATTTCTCAACTTGAACCAAAGAAGATTGATGAAGCCATCATCGATGAGTTCTAGATGCTAGCCATGACTGAAGAACTGAATCAATTCCAAAGGAATGAAGTTTGGGATCTTGTACCAAGACCAAAGGATCATCCAATCATTGGGACAAGATGGATCTTCAGAAACAAGCTAGATGAAACAGGTAATGCTGTAAGAAATAAGGCAAGACTAGTAGCTCAAGGATACAACCAGGAAGAAGGTATTGATTTTGATGAAACATTTGCTCATGTTGTTAGACTTGAATCTATTAGAATGTTTTTAGCATATGCAAGCTATATGGATTTCAAATTATATCAAATGGATGTTAAAAGTGCTTTTCTAATTGATTTATAAATGAAGAAGTTTATGTAAAACAACCTCCAGGATTTGAGAATGAACAATATCCAGATCATATTTTCAAACTCAAACGTGCTTTGTATGGTTTAAAACAAGCACCTCGTGCTTGGTATGATAGACTTAAAACCTTTTTGTTAAAAACTGGTTTTTCTGTAGGCAAAGCAGACTCTACATTATTTGTTAAAATAGTGAATAATCATACCCTAATTGTTCAAATATATGTAGACGATATCATCTTTGGATCTTCTAACAACACTCTTTGTGAAGATTTTTCTAAGTCCATGCAGAAAGAATTTGAAATGAGTATGATGGGAGAACTCACCTACTTTCTTGGACTGCATATTAAGCAAACCAAGGATGGAGTTTTCATCAATCAATCTAAGTATGCTCGTGAACTTCTGAAGATGTTCAACATGAACTCAACTGCTTCAAAATCTACTCCTATGAGCACTACTACTATTTTCGACAAAGATGAAGATGGTAAGTCTGTTGATACAAAGGTATACCGAGGTATGATATGATCACTTCTATATTTAACTGCTAGTCGTCCAGATATTATGTTCAGTGTTTGCTTGTGTGCTAGATTTCAGTCAAATCCAAAAGAATCACATCTTAAAGCTGTAAAAAGAATAATGAGATATTTAAAAGACACAGTTGATTTTGGATTATTCTATTCAAAATCCTCTACATTTGATCTAATCTCATACAACGATGCTGACTTTGCTGAAAGTAAATCTGATAGAAAAAGCACAAGTGGAACATGTCATATGCTAGGGCACTCTGTTGTATCATGGTTCAGTAAGAAACAAAATTGTGTATCCTTATCAACTACTGAAGCCGAATATATTGCTGCTAGCCTAGCCTGTACACAAGTTATCTGGATGAAACAAACCTTAAAAGATTTTGGTTTAAATTTTGAAAATACAACTATCTTCTGTGATAATACTAGTGCTATAAACTTATTTAAAAATCCTATTCTACACTCACGAACTAAGCACATTCAAATAAGACACCACTTCTTAAGAGAACAAGTCTTAAACAAAATAATTAAACTGGAATTCATACCCACTAATCAACAGTTAGCAGATATTTTCACTAAACCATTGAAACATGAAGACTTTACACGAATTAGAAGAGAACTAGGAATATGCAAACTAAGTGACTTATAAATTAACCACACTTATTATAATAAGTTTTATTAAAATCTTATTTTAAAAAGTTTTCTTCTTCTTGTCGATTTTTGTTAGTCAAACTAGATTTCCCTATTCACGTACACTTCAAAACTCTTATAAGATACACTCTTTATGTCCTTCAACTTGTCATCTTTTCAAGTACACATCCATTATGACTTCTTGTCTTATCTCCTTTCACTTATATCCATAAAAACTAATTATATTAAAAGCTATCATGACATTGTTCACATCACTCATCTCATAACTCCTTTATTATTTTTGTCCTTTTGTGAAAACTTATCTTATGATAAATTGATTCACCTTCAACATAATAACATAATTAGTTTATGAAAAATCTTGCTTTTCAAATTTTTGGTTAAATTCGGATGATTATTTTTTTGGTTCTATTACCTTATTCTAAAGATCTAGTTACTATGTTCTCACGTAATTTTTTTTACTATATCATGTGATATCTCATATATTACGTACACTCTATTATATTTTACGTACATTTTTACTATATCATCTTTTATATCATAGCCTAAAGAACTATCTATTATCATCTCTTCATGTTTTACATCTTTTACAAAAAGTATTGTAAAAATACTTGTACTCCACCCATTAGTACGTTGTGTATCACCTTTTTATCTCTCTCTCTCTACATTATACATTGCTCCTTCTCACCCGTGACCATGACTCTCTCATACATTTTATATCTCTCTCTAATCGAGACTCATTAAAACCTTGTCCTTCATATTTTTTATTCTCATTAGTACCTTTAGTACTTTTTCTCTCTCTCATACAAATTGAGCCTCCATTCTTGTCAATTCATGTTTGTGACTCCTCTACTAATTTAAAACTTAACTTTATTCTTTAAAAACTATGAACTTCCTCAAATCGAGTTTCTTTAAAAATATGTTTATCAAATAAACATTAATTCATGTCAATCATAACTTTATCTCATGTCTTTCATCTCATATCAATCATGAATTTTTTATTACTTCTTATCCTACTCGACAATCCATATATGTCATCTCACTTTTCTCCATGACTACTCTCACTCCTTCTACACATATCCATAATTTTTTTTTTATACAAACAATTATTACTCTTCATTCATAAATATCTTTTTGTCTCATCACTATTTATAGTCAAAGTGTGTCCCTCTCATCTTTACGTATACTCATAAAACAATACAAATGTGAAGACACATTAATCATGACACATTTTTTTAAAGCATTCTTTTTCTTCAAAAATGTCATATCTTTCAAACCACATATCCGTATCACCCTTCTTTATGTCTATTCATTCTTCTTCCACGCCTATCAAAATATATATTTATTAAATAACCAATTATTGCCTTTCACTCACTCATCTTTGTTTGTCTTATTCCAAAATCACACTTCACGAATTTGGAATGCTTCCATATCAAGTAATATCATGTAGTTAAAGTTATTTGTTTTATTAGGCCATTATTTTCTTCACTCTCTTCAATAGGTCACTCCATACTCCATTCATAACATCTCTCACTACTCGATACACTCTCCCATAGTATATTTGTTCAAATCTATGTCCTTCTTAACTTACATACCAATATGATACACTATCTTCCACCATTGATTTGATTTGTCATTCACAAGCCCCTTAACTTACAACTTACACATTTCCTCTTTCCACTATAATCTAAAAATCCTTCACTTCCTTTGCCATTCAATTATTGTCACAATTATTTTCTCTCTTCTATTTAACCGTTTGGTTCATTCCTCACCAATACCACTCGTAGCTCTCTATCCTCCTATATACTTTCAAACTCCTTCTCAACTTCCTTTTGCAATGGCTTCCTCTTCAACCTCTGCAATCACTGCTGCAGATCTTAGATATCCAAGTCTTTTTCATGACTACAACTTACTTTGTTCTCGACCCATTCATGAAGGAAAATTAGTTCAATATGAAGACTTCATGCTATTTGACCTAGACAACTATCTCCCCGAACTCAAACATCTACTAGGATCTTCATCCCAAGCTGCCTATTTTCCTGAACTCGTTCGACTATTCTATACAAACTTTTCCACTGATCATGAACAAACTAAAATCACCAGTAAAGTCCGAGGAAAGCTGATGCTTTTCGATGCTTCCGACCTAAGTAGAATTCTAAACCTACCTTCCACCGCCACCGACCTCAACAACATAGTACCAATCGAACGATCGGTACTTCAAAAAATTCTCCTTTGCACCAACTGTCATCAACTTCCCTGGCACATGAGGAATCTCCAACCTCATGCTCAATTACTTGCCCAGATTCTTCTCCACAACATCTATCCCAATCATCCCCGCAAGGGATTGGTTCCACGAAAAATCTCTCTCCTTATCTACGCCATTTTCTCATCTACTCCGATAAACTGGTCCTCCATTCTTTTCAACCTTTTTATTCGTTATCAGAAATTCAAGCCTCTTCTTTTCGAGTGTTTCATAACTCCCATTCTCAAATACTTCAATGTACCCCTTCACAACAAAGTTATCCTCCATCCCTCTCAGGTCCTCGATGCTACCACCTTCAATCTAAGGTCCCTGCACATGCCCGGCTCTGATGAAGAAGATCCAACATTCACCTTCAATTACTTCCCTGCTCTGATGGATGTCCAACGCTCTCAGGATCGTATTCTTTGCCGTCAAGCCTCGTTGCAGCAAACTCTACGAACCCTCCAGCCGGATCAAGTCAACCGAACACATCAATATCCTCCACCTTCGGAATAAACTTATTTTTGGTCTGTAATAACTTTTAATTACTTTTGGTCTGTAATAACTCTCTTACTCTGATCCCTTCCTTTTTGTCCATGACAAAGGGGGAGAAAACCTGTCTCCATTATTGGAGAAATACTCTCTTTAAACATTTTTTAATATTTTATCATATTATTATTTCTATGCATAATGTCTTTTTGACAGAGGGAGCATATTTTGTCATCATCAAAAAGGGGGAGAATGTTGAGAAACTCTGTTTTGATGTCACATAATATGATACACTGTCGTATTTGATTTTATATGATATGATAATATGTCCTCTTGAAAAATGTTATATTATGACTGAATATGTTTTGCCATAAATCTAACGCGTATTTGATGCAAGGATATCTCACCCAAAAAGGATGAAGACTTCATGTTCAAGTACAACTAGTGCAATCATACTCCTTGAAGAAAAAGCTTGATGAGCCATGCATTCCTAAAGATCAACTGAAGAGATCGGCTACCTCAAGATGAAGATTTTTTCTTCTTTAGAGTCATATGTAACAGAATCTTCAGGAACATGCATATTGCATATTACATACTCATTCAAAAAAACTATATCATAAAAGTATACGATAGTTTCAAAAAGCTCCTTTTTGAAAACTAATAATTGTACCTTCTTACAACCATTTATGAAAACGGTATTTTGACATGATTTCAAAATGTAATAATTGTACCTTACATCATATACAAGACAACATGAAAAGAAATGTAGGAAAAAGACAAAACATGAAATCGGCTACATAAAGAAAAACAAATATAATATGTTTTTGAAAAGACTCTAGTTATCTTCTTTAAAGAAATAATTTTAAATATGGGTAAAAGACAAAACATGAAATCGGCTACATAAAGAAAAATAAATATAATATGTTTTTTGAAAAGACTCTAGTTATCTTCTTTAAAGAAATAATTTTAAATATGGGTAAAAGACAAAACATGAAAATCGGCTACACAAAGAAAACAAATATAATAAAGGTTTTGATAAAGACTCTAGTTATCTTTCTACGAACCCATAGAATGTCGACTTACTTGAAGTCATCATTCTCTCTGTACAAGCATTTAATACCTCCTGTAAGAAATCCTTGTTTAATATCCTTCTCAAGAATGTCGACCTTCTTGTAGTCCTCATTCTCTCTGAAGACTTTGAAAAACACAACATAAAGAAAACACTTGACATGACTATGTACAAATAAATATCTCAAAGCACTCATTGTACTTACACTCATTTAAAGTAAAGAAGTACTTATGTACCTCAAATCATTAATTAGAATAAAGACAAAACTACAATGCAACGTTCAATGTACTATTGTAAGAAATAGACTTTTTACATAAAATATGTATTACCTAAAATATTACAACGACTAGTGTACCCTATATTTTACTTTTATGGAAAAAGGCATTCTCGAATTTCTCTAAAAGATGTTTTTGAAATGACATAACATTTCACATTTCAAAAAGGCTACGATTTCAAAATGTAACGACTACTTTTTTAAAGCTATATAAACACACTCAAATAAACTATTCAACACGGAATGGAATAGACGTGTGAGCTTACAACGAGAAAAATTCTATTCATTATTTGAAAAGAGAGCCTTGAAAAAGAAAGAGAAAAAGAAAAGAAAGAAAAGATAAAAAGTCAAGTCCAGCTCTTTGACAAAGAGTATCCTCTGAGTGACAAACAGAACATTCTGAGAATCCTTCATTCGTGCATTCATATCATTCTGAAGGTTCTATAGGAAGTATTGTAACTCTGTTATTCACTGTATTCCTTCTTTGTTGAAAGAAGTAGACCTCTGAGAAAGAGGGTGTTGTCCTTCTCTATTGAGAGAAGAAGACCTCTGTGGAAGAGGGTGTGCCCCTTCTCTGTTGAGAGAAGAAGACCTCTGAGGAAGAGGGTGTTGTACTATTTATCCGGTGACTCGGATGTTATAGTGGAAAGCTCAAGTGGTTTGCTTGGGGACTGGATGTAGGTCTGGGTATTGACCGAACCAGTATAAATTCTGTGTTTTATGTGTTGTGCTTTATTGCCTGATTATTTTATTTTATCGATCTTTATCGTATTTCACTATTCACCCCCCCTCTAGTGGAATTTCAGTACACTTTTTCCCATCCCGCCCCGCCCCTGCCACGATCCCCGCTCTGCCTCATCCCCGTTTTAACCGGGGATGGAGGACATGAAACAGGGATGAAGGCGGGGGTGGAGGTTAAAATCCATCCCCGCCGGGATGGAGGTTCTAATCTTGAGGCGGGGCAGGGGTGGAGACCTTGTCCCCCGCCCCGCCCCACCCCACTGCCATCCCTAGACCAGCCCAACAAATTGCTAGAGCTAATTTGGCCAAGAATTAAAGGTACAAGGAGGGATTTTGAATGGCATACTTTTGTACCAACAACAATTTTAAATTCCTCAAAAATAGACTTAAAATGTGTCAATGGACTCATAATTGGCCTCGCAAATAAAAAGTGCATCATCAGCAAGAAGTGAAGAGGAGCTAATGGTAGAGTGGGAATTTAGGAACCAGAATAGAACCTTCATCAATAGCATGTTGTATAAGTCAGGATGGAAGTTCCATGACGATTGAAAACAAATATGAGGATAGGGGTATCCTTATAGTGAAAATTTGTAATTGTAATTCCTTCATCAATGAACTGGTAGGGGTCCGCCCAATCTCAACTTGCATATGGAAAAACCAAATTACAAAGCTATTAGGTGAATCTCGGAGGTGGGGAGTCTAGAGCAGTTCAGTTCCACTCATCCCATATGTCATCCCCATTTCATACCCCTCCTAAGTCTTATCATGCAAGTTATTTTGATCAAATCTGACCCTATAGATAGATTTATCATGGTCAATTTAATAAGGATAGACCCATGGATCATATTTTTTCAATAAAAAATATGATCATTTAAATCACATAAATTTGTATTTTGTCAACCATTGATTTATGAATTGCCATTTTTTTTACAGAACTAGTATTTCTGCAATTTAAATGTTGATCTTCACTAAATAAATCATGTAGATCACAACTGCATCAATGAAATCCCAATGAGCACTACAACAAAATAGACTTTTAGTGACAAACTTTTTTGTCACTAAAGGCCCCAAGATCTGTCACTAAAAGCAGAAGAGCCATCACTAGATATCTTGTCACTAAATATTTTAGTGACACGTCAAACTATCAATGAATAAAATCTCTAGTGACGGTTACTTTTGTCACAAGAGAGTACCTACGATTCAGCAGTCACTACAAATCTTTGCTTTGAAAAAACAACGCTTTACTAATAGTGACGGTCTCAGCCATCACTATAGGTCTTTGCTTTGAAAAACAACACTTTACCAATAGTGACAATTTCAACCATCACTAATAGTCTTTTTTTTTTTGCAAAAAAAATAAAATTCAATTTAATTTATATATTTTTTATTTAGTAATGATACGGTCTACCAAGAGTACCTAGTACTCCCACCTAATTAAAGTTTAGATTGTCAAATTTCTTAAACTTTTTAGTTGATAAAACCTTATAAATATGATCTATAAGCATTAGTTAGTATAAAACAAGTTTTAAATCATGTGATTATAGCATATGTGTATGTTTTTTAAGACCTTTAAAATCAACGGCTCACAATGTATCAAAATTTCATAACTTAAAAAATTCTAATTTTATGTCCAAAAACATGATCCAAAGCATGATTCCTATCAAATAAACTATGTTGAGTACATCTATAAGGTTTATTTAAGAAGATACAACCTACAACCATGATTTCTAGTATGTTAGAGTAGGTACTCCTCCTGGAGCTCCGTATCATCTCTCTTTTATATTTATGTCTTAATATATTTATATTTTTGTATTTACATAAATAAATAAATATATTTACATAAATAGCACACATGTCCACTCGCATAAACACGAGGACTTTTGTCTTAAAAGAAAATGAATTGATCATTCAATGTTACACACAAACATAAGCACGGGGACGCACACACCACAAAAAAAAAACAATTTTATTCCAATGCTTACAAACTCGAAAGAACATATTATTCATGACAACTTATGTCTCACGCACACACCACAAACTTGATCATCAGTTATTGTGTGACAACAAAGGATTTAAAATGTTGGTTCTTGGGTAGGCTTTTAAATGTCTCTTAAACAAAGGCAACAATCCTAGCTTTAATAACACCTATTTATATATCCAGTCACAATAATCACTATAAGTAAATTGATCCAGTGCAAGCACCAAGGCCCACGTGCAGCATTAACTTTGTTTTTGGCCTTGTGGAACAAGCTGCTCATTCAAGTACTCTTGCAGCAGATGGGCATCTCCCTAGTGAACCAGTACTATATTTGTAAGCAAGATGTAGAAATGACGTATCATTTGTTCATCAAATGTAAGCTTGCTGCAACTATTTGGAGGCAAGCCTCAAGGTTGTTTAGCAAATAGAAATTTCAGCACCACAATAATGCCCGTGGTTGTGGTACAAAGCATATTTAAAACATTGCTTCCTAACAAAGTCCAATGATACCCTTGGTTGTGATATGAGCCATGCTTAAAATATTTTTGACCCATTTTTGGCTTTTTCTCATTTTGGATTTTCAAAATGTTCTGACTTTTTTGGATTTTCAAATCTTCTCTATTTTTTTTAGATTTTTTATTTTTTTTATTTTTTCAAAAATGCTATTGATGCAACTTTTTCAATAAAGCATTTTAAAAAGATATTTTAAATACAAACATTTATGCAAACCATGCATCAAATAATAAAAACCGGCTCGCACTAGTGGTGGAGTCCGGGTCGAATTCAGGGAACGAGAAAAATACTTTGTATTCAATCACACAACTAACTATTTTTTATTGCAAAAAAAAAAATAATTGAGTAAATAAGGAATAGAGTGTAGCCCTCTGCGGAGGACTTTAAACAATTACAAACCCAATTAAATGAATAAAAAAAAAACCCTATATAAACAAATAAAAGAAACTATCTTCAGTGCTTCGAGTCTTTAGTCCATCCCTTGAGCTTTGGTTTTCTTATTTCTTTACTTGTTTATGATCTTTTCTTATCTTTTGAGGGCTCCCTAAGGAGTTCTGAGGGGTTTTTTAGAGACCTCAGAGGGCACTTCGAGGGTACGAAAAGCACTACAAGAAACCTGTGGATTAATGACGACCTAAATCCATCGCTAATCTGTCGCTAAACAGCTTAGCGATGGATTAGCGGCGGATTAGCGACAAATATCTTCCATCGCCAATTTTTCGACGCTAAATCATGACGGAATATATCTGTCGCCCATTCCGTCGCTAAGTAGCGACAGACTGTATCTGTTGCCAGTTCCGTCGCTAAATTACGACGGAATAATGAATTCCAACATCCATCGCAAGGCCGTCATTACTATACGACGACTTTGGTTTGGCGACGGATTTATAGTCGTCGCTAATCCATCGCTAAATTCAACGCTAATAGAAATTAGCGACGGACATATCTGTCGCTAATCTATCGCAAACAAGAAAAAAAATTTAAAAAAATATTTGAAAATTAAATATCGAGAAAAAATTTCTCGTGATACAATTTATATTTTATGTATAATTTATATAAAAAACAAAGAACATATCAAAATACATATATAAAGAAACTAAAACAATTAATCGATCCACTGTAAAATTCGCAAGTTCTAATTATTTATAATTCAACATTAACATTTTTGAAACAAAAAGAAGGTAAAACAAATTCAACACGTCAATCTAATCATCACCAAGATTTTGTGCATCCTCTTGTTTATTGTCTTGATCTGTCCCTTCAGCTCCACTACGCTGATTATCGCCATCAACCTAAAAAAGAAAAGAAAGGTCAATATTGATAAACAAAATATATTGAAATAAATTATACTCTATATGTGATTCTATTATCCTCATATGTGTTCTAAGGCAGTAAAAAAACTGTATATGTGATTCTATCATGCTCATATGTGTTCTAAGGCAGTAAAAAAACTATATATGTGATTCTATCATGCTCATATGTGTTCTTAAGGCAGTAAAAAAAACTTATATGTGATTCAATCATGCTCATATGTGCTCTAAGGCAGTCAAAAAAATGTATATGTGATTCTACCATGCTCATATGTGTTCTAAGGCAGTAAAAAACTTTATATGTGATTCAATCATGCTCATATGTGTTCTAAGGCAGTAAAAAAACTGTATATGTGATTCTATCATGCTCATATGTGTTCTTAAGGCAGTAAAAAAAACTTATATGTGATTCAATTATGCTCACATGTGCTCTAAGGCAGTCAAAAAAACTGTATATGTGATTATATCATGCTCATATGTGCGCTAAGGCAGTCAAAAAACTTTATATATGATTCTATCATGCTCATATGTGTTCTAAGGCAGACAAAAAACTATATATGTGATTATATCATGCTCATATGTATTCTAAGGCAATAAAAAAAACTCTATATGTGATTCTACCATGCTCATATGTGTTCTAAGGCAGTAAAAAAACTGTATATGTGATTCTATCATGCTCATATGTGTTCTAAGGCAGGCAAAAAACTGTATATGTGATTATATCATTCTTATATGTATTGTAAGGCAGTCAAAAAAACTGTATATGTGATTCTATCATGCTCATATGTGCTCTAAGGCAGTCAAAAAACTATATATGTGATTCTATCACGCTCATATGTGTTCTAAGGCAGACAAAAAACTATATATGTAATTATATCATGCTCATATGTGTTCTAAGGCAGTCAAAAAAACTCTATATGTGATTCTACCATGCTCATATGTGCTCTAAGGCAGTCAAAAAACTGTATATGTGATTCTATCATGCTCATATATGTTCTAAGGCAGACAAAAAACTGTATATGTGATTATATCATACTCATATGTGTTCTAAGGCTGTCAAAAATACTTTATATGTGATTCTATCATGCTCATATGTGCTCTAAGGCAGTCAAAAAACTTTATATGTGATTCTATCATGCTCATATGTGTTCTAAGGTAGGCAAAAAATTGTATATGTGATTATATCATGCTCATATATGTTCTAAGGCAGTCAAAAAAACTATATATGTGATTCTATCATGCTCAAATGTGCTCTACGGCAGTCAAAAAACTGTATATGTGATTCTATCATGCTCATATGTGTTCTAAGGTAGGCAAAAAACTATATATGTGATTATATCATGCTCATATGTGCTCTAAGATAGTCAAAAAAACTTTATATGTGATTCTATCATGCTCATATGTGTTCTAAGGCAGTCAAAAAACTATATATGTGATTTTATCATGCTCATATGTGCTCTAAGGCAGTAAAAAAAATGTATATGTGATTCTATCATGCTCATATGTGTTCTAAGGCAGGCAAAAAAATATATATGTGATTCTACCATGCTCATATGTGTTCTAAGGCAGTTAAAAAACTTTATATGTGATTTAATCATGCTCATATGTATTCTAAAGGCAGTAAAAAAACTGTTTTTGTGATTCTATCATGCTCATATGTGTTCAAAGGCAGTAAAAAAACTATATATGTGATTCTATCATGCTCATATGTGTTCTAAGGCAGTAAAAAAATTGCATATGTGATTCTATCGTGCTCATATGTGTTCAAAGGCAGTAAAAATATTATACTGATTAGGGATTTACGAAAAAAATAGCGACGAATTTGGCGACGGCCTAATTTTGTCGCAACACCATCGTAAATTTACATGACCAGTTAGTGACAGAAGATTTTCGTCGCTAACGTCGTCGCTACGTAGCGACAACAAAACTTCCATCGACAAATCCGTCGCTAACTGTTGTTTGTTGTGACTTAGCGACGTATTAGTTTCTCTCGTTAATCCACCACAAAGTTGCGACGGAAAAAATCCATCGCCAATATCCGTCGCTAATTGACAATTTTCTTATAGTGAAGGGGCTCATCGCACGTCCAATCGCTTCCCTGCAAAAATAAAAGACCAACTATAGCAACAACAAATAGAACTAAACAAAAATCTAATAACTAATGAACTAAAAATTCAGCAAGAAAGGAAGATCTGAACTGTTCAAACTAAAAGAAAAAATAGCAAAACAACCTAGCGAACTAACTAACATTGTAAAGAAGAAACTAACATGCAACAAACAAAATAACAAACTAGATAACAAACTATGTAACTAACTAACCCACTTCACAATTTTGAAAACTAGCATGTTAAATAACTAAATAGCAAGATAACTAACTATCTAACCAATATCTAATCATGCTGTATGAATTCAAAACTAAGCTAATCTAACAAAACATGAAACAATAGTAAAACCAACCTATTTAACTAACAATGAAATTAACGTCTAATGCTGAAATCACTAAAATATATATATCTTATGCAATAACTAAAACAAACTATATGGTAAACTACAGTATGATATGCAGAACATGACACTAATAAACAAACAAACAAAACTAACTACATATTAATAGATAAATCAGACTATTATATTAAACTGCATAGGAAAAACATTCAACGTCAATCACGATATAGTCTAGAAATTAATGAATGCCTATGGTTTGACGTTGATATGAACTATTATTTTAACTGAATAAAAATTAACAGTGCAGCAAGTCAACAACCAAAACACACAACCACTAATGAAACAAATCATCTCTAATGAAATACTATTAAAACATCTAATGCATAATTCTAATAACAACATATGACTGATAAAAAAAACTAAGACAAAATGCTATATATGTAAAACCAGCTGATAAGGTAAATTAAAGTGCAATAGTCAATAGGCTAAACCGGCTAAACAAAAAAATTGCCTAATGAAAACAAAGAAACTAAAACGTTATATGCTGAAAATGTCTAAAAAAACTTAAAAACTAAAGATGTATGCTGATGAAGAACGACTGATTAAAAGATTAACATGCAGTCTATTCTAAACTAGATCTAATCTAAAACTATTTAAGGATCAAGAAAAGATATGAAAACCCTATATTGAAACTATTGATCTACCTAAATCAAGATTATTCTATGCATAAAACAAAAAACGGCTAAACTAGATTAAGCAATTTTTTTTTCTGTTTTTCTTTTCTTCTTTTTATTTTTTGATGATAAATCTAAACTAATGTAATTTAAATATGTAGAATATGCAATGATCAAAATAAAACTACATGCCATGTTATGATTTATGATACGCAAAAACTAAAAACTATGGTCAAAACAAGGGAGAAGAAGATGGTTTTTACCTTACTACACCCAAACAGACTTCAGCTCTCTCTTCGACAGAGGGGATGTGAGGAACCGACAATGATGGAGATTAGAAAAAAGATTGAAAAGCATAAGAAGCAAGAAGAATAAAAATAGTCAATCGGAAACAGGGAAGAAAGGAAGAAGGGGAGGCAGAGAAGAGAGAGAGAGGGGCACGAGATCCAACAAGGAAAAAACAGCTTCTTTGCTGGAAACAGAACTATTTATAAGCTATTCTACGTCAAAACATGAATTTTCAAAGAAGGTCCAAAATATTTTCATACTTTCCAAAGAGGGTCTTCCTCAAAAGCATATTTTCTAAAAGGGGTTTTTCCTAAAACTAATTAAAAATAATTAATTAAATCCTAATCTAACTAAACTATATTTAAGAAAATTCTAAAACTAATAAAAATACCAAAAAACACAAGGCTGAACCAAAAAATATGATTTTTCCCAAAAATTCAATCTTGAAGCGAATTCTCAAAAACAATGATAAAGATGGGTTTTTAATATGATTTTATCATGAATCATGCATAAATAAAGATGAATAAAGTGTAAAATATATGCATGATCAAATTCTCTCATGCTTATCATTTGCTAGTCCTCGAGTAAACTGAAGCAAAAAGCAAAAATACTAAACTAATAAAAACAAAAGCCTAACTCACTTTTGTAGGAATCACGGTTCCATTCAACATATGCAATAAGCCCTTTAAACCCATGGGTTACCCCAGTGGACGAGTAAGGTCTTGTGAGGGTTTGCAGTGATGCTACCCATAAACATCTCTCTCATGTATACATAAAAATTCAACTTCAAAAAGCATTAGGCAGTTAAGGAGTTTATTTTCATAAATATTTCATGCCATTACATTTTTAAAATATAATTAGAGTCTTTTACCGGCCACCACAGGCTAAAACCTTTTCATTCACTTTTCTAAATATCATAATCATTTATGCTTTATTCTCAAAAAATTAAATATATATATATGTTATTGTTCACTAATCCTCACTCATATGCTTTCTGCACAGATTTTCTCAATATTTGCTTCTAAGCAGTGATTTTTTTCTTTTACGTTGTTTTCTTTTTCTTCATTTTCAACTTTTTCACCCTTTTACTTTCTTTCTTTTGTTGAGCGCTATTTCAAATTTCCAGTTTTCATGACCCTTGTAGCGAGCTTTGGGTCAGTGACTCCCAGGCTAGATGACCTTAGGGAACCAGATACAAAGTATCCCTCAGACTTAATTGCTTGAGTCACTAGACGTTTAATTTTCATAGTTTATGTATAGCTTGCTTCTTTTCAGGTGCAATGTCAACATCTATTAGGTTCTCTATAAAGTCCATGTAACGGGCTTTCGGGTCGATAGCTCTCAAACCAGATGGCTTTAGGGTACCAAGTGTAAACACCCCTTAGGCTCTACTTGCTCGAACAAAATAGGCAACAAATATCAACTTAGACATAGAAGTGATTTTCTTCATTATCCTTTTCGACATGAGAATCAAGCAATTCAACTTTTGTTTGAGCCCATCTACTGGGGAGTATGAAGAGATCAAATAACTAAACATATGCTCTTTTTCATTTTTTGAGCTCTTCTTTTCAATGTTGTTCATTTGCTTAGTTTTTAAAAATAAAGTTGTGCATATTCATACTTGTGATTCAAAATAAACTCTAATATGCATCTATAATCATTTCTTTGAAATTCACATAAACAACCATGTTTTTCTAGATCAATGTCAGAATTTTTTTTCATGAAGCTTAAAAATTATCTAAAAATATTAGATTATGTAAAGCATTCATATAAGGTCAAACTCATTCCTTAAAAAGCCCAATTTTTATGAGTTGTCATCATTGTGCAAGTACAAAGACAGAAAAAGTTTGGGTGTGCAAACTACACCCTCCCTCATGCTTGAGTGACATTGTCGTCAGTGGCACTCCCCCATGCTTGTATGAAACTGAGTGAATGCATATGAGAACAAAATAAATGGAAGGAAAGGAGGAGAAGTCACATGATCCACACTGTGGAATCTTACCTGACACGACATGTGAATGGCTCAACATAGGTTCCACCTGACTACTTGTTATGCAACTCATAAAAATATAAAAAATGCAATGCATACATGCTCTATCATTCACGTTCACGAAAAAAGAAAACTAACTAAAAACAGAAAACTACTAAGACTACTAATAGTACATCACAAATATCAGTTGCCTCCCATAAAGCGCTAAGTTTTATGTCCTCAGCCAGATGGATCTTTGGTGACCCTTCATCGTCTATGAGATCAATGGACGTGAAGTCATGCTTAATTAGGGGTTCTAAGGAAAATAGTGTCATATGTGACACTGCGCACTATGTTTCCTCCAACTCTGCCCCTCTGGACCTTACGATGACTCTCGAGACTAGTGGGAAGAGCGAGATTAGTCTTCACCTGGAGACTATTCTGAATGAATGGAGAGCCATAAACTGAATGGCTAGCAAGATACGCATCCAACTGTGGATCAGATTGCTTCCCTGTGACGTCTGTCACGTGAAAGCATTCATCATTTCTCGTCACTCTCATGGCAACATCAAAGATATGTAAGCGTAAACGCTTATTGCCGAAAGAAACCTCCATCTCCCCAGTATAATAATCGATATGAGCATGGGTCGTGGCCAAGAATGATCTGCCTAAAATAATGGGGATCTAGTGAGCGACATCAGTGCCCTCCATGTCCAGAACAAGAAAATCGATAGGAAAGTAGAGGTCCTCGACCTTAAATAACACATCTTTCAATATTCCTCACGAATGCTTGGTAGACCTGTCAGCCAATTGCAAGACAATAGTTATGGGATTTAAATTTCCAATCCCAAAGGTATCATAAAGGGAACCTGGCAAGATGTTTGCACTTTCCCTAAGATTGAGCAATTCACGCTCAATAGTCATGTTCCCTATGATACACGAGATGATCGGTGCTCCAGGATCCTTGATCTTAAGTGGGTGATGATGCATGAAATGCACATCATGTTAGTTAGTTATTCATGCATTTTATGGTGAGATTAAGGTTTAAAACCCATGGTTAGATGTATTTTGATAGTAAGGGGTTGTGGTTCAAATTTCAGAGAAATCGGAGTTAAAATGAGAGAGTTATGGCTATTTTAGTGTTTGGGCATGGATTTCGAGGTAGATCGGATCCATATCCGACCCAATTAGGCTGTTTTGGACCTTGGATCAACCTTTAGAAAGCCAAAATCCAACCCACACACATATCCATACCCATTTAGAAAACATTTGCAGAAAACACCTCAGAAAGTGGCGCAGGGTAAAATATTTTTTCTTAAACCTTTTTCTGAAAAATACCAAAAGTATAAATTAGATTTTTCAGCAAACCCTAGGCGTCTTTGGCATTGGAATTGACTCCCCCTATTGTGATTCTAGCTCCAGCCCCCTTCCAATCTCCCATCTCACACCATTTTCATTGAAGATCGAGCCTATGCTTGGAAAACCGAGCATCCCCTTATCTCCCGTTTCAATTCTTTTCATTTCTTTATCTCCCTTGTTGTGATTAACCATTTGTTGCTGTGTTTTTGCAGGTGTAGCAGAGGTGGAGACCATTTATCTTGTGTGAAAGTGCGAAACACTCCAACAAGATGAGTCGGCCCTACCTCCATCTGGTTTTCTAAGCTCTCTGATCGCGAATCGACACCTTTTTCATCTTCGGTGGATCTCCAACGTGTTGCAGTTGTAAAACTCCTGCTCGTGGTGATATTCCAGCATCCTCAAACAATCTGGAATGTCAATCTAGAGCCATTGTCCGCTCTCTTCTCCTCCACAATCGTCGGATCGCCCTGGAGGTAGGTCTTCTTCTCTCTTTTCTTCTAGTTAAAACCCAAAGCATGTGTACTCATTTTTCTTGTGTTATTTTCTGTGTGTTTGCTGTGTTTTTATGGTTCTCACCTTAGTATTGCTTTCGTGCACAGACCAACACGGTAGATCTAGGTTTTGGTTTCATTTTTAAGTGTCCGAGTCTTGAGTTTCTATCATTTTCACTCAAAACGTGAATATCGGCTAGATCCCCATCTAGCTGATTTTCTCTTTCTGTCCAACATGGTTTACTGTGTTATTTTTACAGAATAAAGAGTTGCAAAATCTAGTTTTGATTTAGTTTGGCATTGGGTTTACCTCAAGGGGTGTTTTTTATTGAAAACCAAAGAAATCAGCTAGATCCCATTCTAGCCGATATTAGTCCTTGCTGTGCGTTTATCTTCTGGAAGTTTCGGCAGTTAGAATGTGTCCTTCAGATCTTGTCCAAGTCGTATCCAGTGTGATTTAGTTGAAGGGTTATGTCGGTTTGATCCTATATGTGTCTTGTGAGTTGTTGTGATAAAATCGTTGGATTAGGGTTGAATCTAGGTAAGTGCATGTAATCTCTAACTGCAAGTTGTGTGTCTACATCTATCTTACTAATTTTACAGTTCTATTTAGTTTATCTTAGTCGAGTTCAGCACCTTAGAACATTTCTAAATATCATTCGTTTGTTTTGGTGTTTGATTTCTATTGAAAAAAAAAATCGAGTTTTACTTCTTTGTTTTGAGTGTTGTCCAGCCGGCTGTAGGTTTTCTATATAGTTTAGTTTTTACAATAGTATAATTTGTTGATTCATGCTTAGTTAAGTTAGACATTAATTATAAAATGGTGTTAATTCTAAATCCTTAGTGTTTTAGGTTATGCGTGTAGTTAGGTTGCTCGTCACGTTTTAGGTACTGTTCATTTCCAGCATATTACTTAGTTAATCTAGTTTTCATTAGTGTAATTAGTTAATTAATGTCATGTGTTAATTTAGAATTGTCATGGTATTATTTGCTTAGTTTTGAAATTTTGTATTAGTTATTTAAAAAGTTGATTTTTACATAGGGAGTCATCTTCCCCAAGGAGAGGCAACAGCCATTAGAGCTCCATTAGAGCTCTAGGCTGCTTTTGGTAAGAGTCTTGGGCATTTAGAAAGTCATTAGTGTGTCTAGGTTCATTGTATTAGGACTTGAATGTTTAGACATTTTTCTTTTAGTATTTGGCAAATTTGAATTAGGTGTTATTTCCTTTAGTGTAGAGAGTGATATTTTCCAATTTCAACCTTGCCTTATTTTAGTTAGATATTGATTCAATTCATTTAGAGGTAGGTTAATTTCCTTGTCTAAGCTAAATCGAGTTTCAGAGAAAGGATAGGTGAGTAATTGTGTTTTGGAATTTAATTTGGTAAGTTGGAGATCTTCTAAAATTGTGTGGTGTGTTTAAAGAAAGATTTAAAGTTTGATTGTCAAGTCAAGGTAGAAAGGAGTTACCTATTGAGATTTGGAAATATCTTTTGAAAATTAAAACACCTTCCAAAGGGGTGTCTACGGTTTTGAGAAAGAACATTTAATTGTTATCCACTCATTTTGAAAAAGTTCAAAACGTGTGTCCTTTGTTGAGCTGGACGGTTTCAACCCTTTGTTTCCCATTTTATTTATCAAGCAATTATGGTAGTTGTTACCCCCTTGGCTTGGACGGTTTTGAGTTGATTTAAAATTTCCAAAGTAAGCAAAGGCAAGTTCAAAAAGTGTAACTCCTCTCTAGCTGGCTGATTTTGGATAGAATAAGTTTTCCAAACTTATTCTTGAGCATTTACTCACATTTATCTCCATTTACCTAATAGTATATTATAGATTTAGAATTACTTATTTAAGTTAATTGGTCATTAACTTTAGGATTAAGATTAAGTCCCTAATTAGATAAGTTTTAATTACGATTAATATAGGAATGTGTTAAGTGTAGAGATTTATTAGTGTTAATTGACTTTGTCATTTTTAATTCATTAGATTTTTATTTTTCGGTTCCTAATTTAGTCATTATCTAATCGAGTACACTTAGTTGACCTAGTTAGGTGGGGCGTGAACATTGTCCAAGTCAAACCTTCAATTGTCTCTCATTAGTTTAGTTGGTTACTTGACCTTAGTTTTAATTAATATTAGGTATAGTGTAAGTTAATATAGTTTGTTATTTGCTTGATCAAGTTATATTTTAGAAGTAAAGTGTTTATCTAAGGTGGAATTGTTTAGCGAGTGTTTGATTTGTGTAGTTCATCTAGTTAGCAGCATGTAGTATTAATTAATTGCATTCTTTATTTCATATAGTTAGGATTGCATCATTAGTGAATATAGTTTCATTTTATGCATTAGATTAACTTAGCTTTAGTCATAATTTGCATATTTTATTCAATTTTCATTACATTCAGTATAATTGCATTTAGTGTGTACATATAAACTGTCATTTAGTATCATTTAGGTCTGCATTAGTGTTAAATTGCATTCTTAGTGTGAAAAATAGATTTCTAAAGTGAATAGTGCATTGAACTCAAAACCCAATTTTTGCCCTGTCGCACAATCTTTATTTCATGTACAAAATTTTTGAGTTTTCCAAAAATCTTTTTCTGTTTACTTTATTGGCGTGTTAACTGTCTGCAGACCAAATTTCAGCTCAATCTGAGTTAATTTGGTCTGATTTTTAAGCGTTTTGTGAAAACAGCTTTTTCGGATTTTAAAATTTTGGGACCTGCGATATCCAGATTTTCCCGGTTTTGAAACGCTTATATCTGTAGTTTCAGATATCATTTTTTAATTCTGTAAAAACTGTCAGATTTTTGAATCTGTTAGTTATAGAATAGAACAAATTTTGGGAAATTCGGACCTTGTTTGCTCTGTCAAACAGTCAATTTACCTGTCAGAAGTCTATTTTGCACTATTTAGGGGTAGATTTGTAATTTCATTCTTTTAGTCATTTTCGGTCTATTTTCATTAGTTTCTGCATTTTAATTGTTGCATCTGCATCATTCAGCATTGTTAGACTTAGATTACGTAATTTTAGAATTAATTCAATATTTTATTTGCTTATTTTATTGTAATTAGGATTTGTTTTGTTAATTTCTTGAAAATTAGGTGTAGTTTCATTTCTCCTTTGATGTATTGGAGTTATTTACTAACTTTGTATTTTCTTATGTTATTAGGTTGAAAAGCATAACAATTTTTCAGGGATTCTTGTCCAAGTGCAAAAATTGAGAAGTGACAAAAAGACAGAAATACCCTTGGCATGCAATAGAAGACTGAATTGCTTTTCCATTTTATTTTAGTGTTAATTTGTAATTGTTATTAGCCTTGTACTTGTAGAATGGTATTTGTGATTAATAAATTGAATTACTTAGAAATAATCGAGTAATTCCTGTTCCCTGTGGATTCGACCCGTACTTACCACTTTGTAGAAAGTCGGTTATTTACTTTTGGTTGACGATTTTCCAAAGATTTTATTAAAAAATTATCTTTTAAAAAGAGCATTTATAAAAACTCAATCAGTGGGGTTTGGTGCTGAAACACGAAGCTCACCTGCTTAGTCAAGAATATCATTTTGGGCAACGATCTCGACTTTCTCTTCTGCATGCAAAGTTCTTTGAGGAACTTTATATAAGCAGACACTTGCTGGATGACGTTAAGCAAGGTAATGTTTATGTGAACATGCTTAAACATGTCAAGCATCTCGTGCATGCGTGCCCCCTGCTTGCCAAAATTGTGTGGTTTGGCCAAGGCCTCAAGAAAAGGGGCTCTGAGAATATATGCAGAAGGCACAGGCTGTGGGCTCTGCCCGTTCTCCTTGGGCCTGGTGGAGGAGATCGACTGGTCAGTAGGTGTGGTAGTGGGATTGCCAGTCGACTCTTGAGTAGGGTGAAATGTCTTCCCACTCCGAAGGGTCATAACAGAGTTGGCCTGCTCTTGGTGGGACTCTGTGAGGTGTAGGCCATGATACATGGGTTCCTTCTCCTTCGGGTTGACGACAGACCGAAATGGCTAATATTTATGCATGCATCTAATACAAAAATATCTATACTCGAAAAAAAACCTAAAGCAAAATAAAATCTATTGTAAAGGACATAAGATGGTCGATAGCGACCAGGGACAACAGAGTTCTGGATAGCAGAGCTTCGAACTGCAAGGTTCTCGATGACATGACCTAGCAGATGGCAGAGCCTGGTACGACTAAGTCTGGGATGACTAAGCTTGGGATTGCTAAGCCCGAGACAGCTAGGCCCAAGATGGCTAAGCTCGAGAAGGCTAAGCCTGGGATAGCTCAGGTCAGAAGGCAGAGCCTAGGACGGCTTAGCCCCAAGTGGCAGTACTTGGATGATACCGCCTGAGATAGTAGAACCTATGAGAGGGGTTGCGGACAACACTATGGCTAAGATAACACATCCTACAGAAAAGAGAGATGATCGACCCTGCTTGGAATGGCATAACCTGCAGAAAGAGGTGTTGCAGATCGACAGATGGTAGAAATGGGACAGATGACAACATTGTCAGATGGCAAGCCCTTGGGGCTAGATGGAAAATTTTGCTAGTTAGAGGCTTGAAGAAGGCAAAACCTTATAGACCAAGGATCTGCAGATGGCAAAAGTGCTAATCGATAAAGCAACCGAAGGACAAAAGTGTTGGATGACAAAAAATTGGACGACCAAATGGTTTAGTCGTTTGAACCAAGAAAGAAGAAAGAAACCAAAATTCTTTGGAGGTATTAGGTTTGTTAGGACCTAATTTCTTGTGGAATGCACTTCTAACTAAGAAAAATAAAAAAAAGTACCACGTCCCATCATGATCGCCAAAAAACATAGATAAAAATTTATAGAGGAGAAGATTGACTTACCCGAACTATGTAAAATCCTTTTTGAAAGATGTTGGGATGCCGTTTGTAAGCTTTGACCATCCTTTACCCAAAGGAAAGGCAAAGTTAGGGTCGATTCTCGATTTTGTAGCTTGAATCACACCACCTCAATTAGAACAAAAATAAAGTGTGTGAATATCTAAATGAATGAAATAACTAGAATCAAATTAAATAAAGAGGGATATGAAAATATCTTTTCAGACTCGAGGGCTCGTTTAACTTTTTAGGCTCATCTTGGTCCAACAACACCTCCACGTAGGTACAAAGGTTGTCGAAATGACTTCTACAACACCTCTTCGTAGGTATGACAATTTAAAGATTGAAGGATAGAGTGAGGGCAAGACTTAAATGTTCTTTATAGGGCCAACACTCACACATGGGATTTCTAGATTATTAGACTATGGGGGTGAACCCCTATTTGTAGGATTTCAGAATGGGATTCAGATCATGGGATCTTTGGATCTAGATCCAACCCAAATAGGTCCAAATCTATCTCAAAGGGAGGATAAGACCTATACAAGAAGAGTCCTGCTTGGGATGAAAGTTCATCAAAGAGGAGTCCCTCCTTTCTAGAAATCATGCAGGAAGGGATTGGATAGGGATAAACCTTGAACTTATCCCTACATTTGAAGTATCGAATGACAAAAGGGTTTTGCAGTTCGAGGACTGGATGCTACTAGATATGCCATACCCAAAGTTGGACGACATTCCTGTAATGTCATCCCTAGAGTGTTATCTCAGTGTCAGATGACACAACTTGTGTCGTCTCTAGGCTAGACGTCATTATGTTGTGCCATCCCCAAAGTTGGACACACGGAGGACGGAAGAATGGCAGAACTGTTCTGTCATCCATCACAGAGATGACATAACACGTCAGTCATCCAACACGGACAGACATATGCCATTCCAAGGCCAGGATGACACAACATTGGTGTCGTCCCAGCCCATCCCCAGGAACAAAGGGGAACAAGACGGGGTAAGGATGACAACACTATTCTGATATCCAGGACAAGGATGATACAATGGTGTTGTTGTCCAATTGGTCCTAAATAGGAGGAGAAATAGAACAACAAAACTATTCTGCCATTCAAGACAAGGACAACAAAAATATTATGTCATCTAGCACAGAGACAGACGATAGGGATGACAGTTTTGTTTGGCCATTTAGTGCAGGGGGCATGTAGGACGAAAAAATAATTGTGTCGTCTCAATTGGACCCAAAAAGGAGTATGCCCAAGGGAGACATGACTACACAGCCTGTGCTATCCCATGGTCAGAACGGTAGAAGTGTGTGTCATCCCAATCGAAAGCTATGACAGAAGGGAGCAGGATTGGCAGTTCTATCATCCAAGGGATGACAAGACTATTCCATCATCGAGGATAGAGATTGATGACAAAACTATTCTGCTGTCCCGAACAGAAAAGAGAGGGCCAACACTGTCTATGTTGTCCCAACCCAAAACTGAGGAAAGAGGGGGTAGTATTAAGGAAGTTGATCTGAATAAAATAGAAGACCTAAATACTAATGAAGTAGTTGTCGTTTCATTTGGTATTCAAGATAAGCATCTAGTTGGCAATATCAGGGAATCACATGAATTAAGGAATGGTCAACTGATCAGGAATGGTAAACAAAAAAATGATGCTGGCTATGGTAACAACAAACAAAATCAGATTCGGATGAGAGACTTACATTATCATGCTCCTAAAAGGAAGGCCAATCAAAAAATTCTTGTAATTGCCTATAGCCAATCCTAATGGTGATGAATAATATCTAGTGAGTGAGGTGAGGGTTTTTTGTGGATGTAGGTTCTGACAAAACGAACCACGTATATTCCTTGTTTGATCCCTTTACTTTATTATTTATGTGTTCCTTCTTTATGGTATCAGAGCATCTTCTGAAGTGAAGGTCATTTTTAGTTCACTTCTTCAATGTCATGGCTTCCTCGTTCAATGTTGTAGTAAGTTTGACTTATCCTTACCCCTCTTCCTTGAATGTTTCAAACTTTGTCACTATCAAGTTGAACTAGTCAAACTTCTTTATATGGAAAACACAAATGATGACTCTCATAGAGAGCCAAGATATGCAAGGATTCCTTGAAGATGAAACTCTCATGCCCTCAGCCATGATAATTGAATATTTTGATATGAATAAGCAGATCATTAACCCCAACCTTGTTGCTTAGCATTGATCTGATTGACTACTAAAAGGGTGGATGATGCAACTTTTTCAATAGAGTATTTTTAAAATATATTTTCAATAAAAATGTTTATGCAAACCATGTATCAAATAATAAAAACTGGTTCACACTAGTGGTAGAGTCTGGGTCGATCTCAGAGAACGGGAAATACTTCGTATTCAAGCACACAACTAACTACTCTTTATTGTAAAAAATAAAATCAATTAATTGAGTAAATAAGGGAGAGAGTGCAGTCCTTTGCGGAGGACTTTAAATAAATGAATAAGTGTCCTTATTACAAACCCAAATTAATTGAAAATAAAATAAAATAAACCCTAATCTAAAAAGAAGAGAAAAGGTCATCAGTGCTTCGAGTCTTTTAGTCCCTTTCTTTGTTTCTTTGTTCACTTTTGTATGTGTTTGATTGAAGGCTCTCTGAGGGGCTTGAAGGACCTTTTCAGGACCTCAAAGGGATCTTCGAGGGTATAAAAATGGAACTATCACATGTTTGATCACTTTCCTGCACAAACCAAAAACACAAACACAACAGAAACGAAGAAAACTAAACCAAATCTAGGCTTAAAAATCAGCAAAAAGAATTAAACTAACTACACTAAAAGACAAATTAGTAAAACAAACTAACAAACTATATAAGCAAGTGTGTAAAAGAGAAATCTAACTAAACTAAAAAATATAGTAAACTGATGAATTTAAAACAAGCAAACTACCTGCAATGACTTGAAAGTAACTAAAACATAATGACTTGATTAACTCAACAAACACGTGACTAGAAAAGGAAGATCGTAAATCTGAATTAAATTTACACTGACTAATTATGCAATGAACTAAAAACAATTTAAAAAAAATCTAATTCGCAAGAACCGTGAACTACGAAACTAATTGACGAAAGCAACTTGACTATAACTAGCAACAAAAGACGTGAAATCAAAATAGAACTACCAGCAAAAGAAAAGAAAATTAAACCTAATCTAAGCAATCTGAATACGGTAATGACTATTTATGCTAAATTGTTAAACTAACTAATTGATAGAGTATTTTACCCTCACGTGACCTAAAATTGGTTGTAACAAAGTAAACGATATTGCAGCTAACGTTAAGAAGTTAAGGCATTTCAAAATATATGAATTAAGTAACCTAATTGACATATGTTGTGTACCCAAAATAAAAACTGATAAACTGATTAACCAAAAAGGCAAGACACTATTTGCTAAATTACTACATACGAGATATATCTTAACGTCAATTGTTAACCTAATTTATAAATATAAACTAACGTCAATGCATCGAAAAGACTGGATCTAACCTACTAACTAACAATTAAAACTACTTAAAATAACCTAAAGAAAAATACACACACTGAATCCAAATTACTATATAACTCTAAATACTAGTCAACAACTCTTGTGGCTTCCCTACATAATGCTTACAGATTTCAAAACAACATCTAGCAAAACACAAAGCTACCTAACAAATCATGAATGAGATCAAGCTAACCTAGTTGCTAAAAAAAATAACGTCTAAGCTGAATATATAAATCAACGTGAATACCTATAGCTAAAAAAAAAAGAATTAACCTCAAATGGACTACATGCTAAATTATGAATTAACATCAATGCCTATATGCTAAGATCATGTGATTGTTTTTCCTGTTCAATTGATAAAAACAATCAACCTAAACTACATGCAGCAACGATGAAAAAAAACTAAATTAAACTAGATGCAATGAGGAAATATTGCACACATAATCTACAAAAAAGAAAAACTATTCTAATTAATGATCAATAGTGAGATGGGGGAGAAGAAGATGGTTTTTACTTTCTGCAATCAAACAAACTTTAGTTCTCTCTCCGACAGAGGGGATGCAAGGAATTGACGACGATGGGGTTTAGAAGACAGATTGAGAAGCATAAAAAGCAAGAAAGGAAGAATATAGGCAACCAGTCGGTCAAAAAAGGGAAAGAAAGGAAGAAGGGAAGGCAGAGAAGAGAGAGGAGCGCAGACTACAGAGGGAAAACAATTTTTCTTTCTCAAAAATCCTATTTATAATAAGAGAATTAGGTTAAAAATAAAATTTTCAAAAAGAGTCCAAAGATTTTTTAATAATTTCCAAAATGGAGCGCTTCTTAAAAACATGTTTTTTTCTTATATAAAAATTCCTACACTAATTAAAATTAGCTAATTACAGCCTAATCTAACTAAACTATAATTAAGAAAATTTTAAAATTAATAAAAACACTAAAAACACAGGACTAGATCCAAAAATGCGATGTTTTCTCAAAAATTCAATATAAAAACAAAACCTCAAAAATAATGATAAAGATGGTTTTTTAATGCGATTTTATCATGGATCATGCATAAATATAGATGAATAAAATACAAATATTATACATGATCAAATTCTTCCATGCTTATCATTTGCTAGTCCTCGAGCAAACTGAAGCAAAAAGCAAAAAATAACAAACTAACCAAGACAAAAGCCTAACTCACTTTCGTAGAAATTACGATTGCATTTAGCATATACAACAAGCCCTTTAAACCCCTAAGTTATACCCCAGTGGACGAGTAAGGTCTCGTGAGGGTTTGTAGTGATGCTACCCACAAACATCTCTGTCATGTATGCATAAAAATAATCAACTTCAAAAACCATTAGGCAGTTAAGGATTTCATTTTAAAAAACATTTCATATTATTACAAAATCAAAACATGATTAGAGTCTTTTATAGGCCACCACAGAATAAAATATTTTCTTTCGCTTTTTGAAATATCATAATCATTTATGCTTTATTCTCAAAAAATCAAATATGTACATATTATTTACTAATCCTCACTCATATGTTTTCTACACAGGTTTTCTCAATATTTGCTTCTAAGTAGTGAACTTTTTTCTTCTACACTCTTTTTCTTTTTCTAGATTTTTACTTTTTCTATATTTTTATTTTATTTTATTGGGCACTATATCAAATTTTCAATTTTCGTGACCCATGTAACAAGCTTTGGGTCAATGACTCTTAGGCCAGACGACCTTAGGGCACTAGATACCAAGTATCCCTCAGACTTAATTGCTCAAGTCACTAGACCTTCAATTTTCATAGTTTTACGTATAGTTTACTTCTTGTCATGTGTAATGTCAATATCTATTAGGCTCTCTATAAAGTTCATGTAACGAGCTTTTGGGCCGGTGGCTACCGAGCCAGAAGACTTTAGGGCACCAGGTGTAAACACCCATCGGGCTCTACTTGCTCGAACAAAATAAGCTACATATATTTACTTAGACAAAGAAGTGACTTCCTTTGTTATCTTTTTTGACATGGAACTCAAACACTTCAACTTGTGTCTGAGCCCAGCTACTAGGAAATACAAAGACATCAAACAACTAAACATATGCACTTTTTCACTTTTTAAGCTCTTCTTTTTAATATTGTTTATTTGCTTAGTTTTCAAAAATAAAACTACACATAATCATACTTGTGGTTCAAAATAAACTCTAGCATGCATCTATCACCATTTTTTTGAAATCCACATAAATAACCATGTTTTTCTAGATCAGTATCGGCAAAATTTTTTGTGGGGCTTAAAAATTCTCTAAAAATATTAGATTTTGCAAAGCATTCATATAAGATCAAACTCATTCCTTAAAAGCTCAATTTTTATGAGTTGACATCAATGTGCAGATACAAAGATAGAAAAAGATTTGAATATGCAAACTACACCCTCCCCCATGCTTGAATGACATTGTCCTCAGTGGTACTCCCCCATGCTTGCATGAAATCGAGTGAATGAATACGAGAACGAAAATAAATGGGAGAAAAATAGTAGAAGTCACCTGATCCACGCTGTGGAACCTTACCTGATACGATATGTGAATGGCTCTGCATAGTTTCCAATTGTCTACCTATTATGCAACTCATAAAAATATACCAAAAATATAATGCATACATAATCTGGCATCTAACTCATGAAAGAAGAAAACTTCTTAAAAACAAAAAACTACTAATAGTATATCATAAATATGGGCTGCCTCTCATAAAGCGCTAGGTTTTACGTCATCAGCCAGACGAATCTCTAGAGACTCTTCATCGTCTATGAGACCAATAGGCGTAAAGTCATGCTCAATCAGGAGGTCTAAAGAAAATAGTCTCATCTATGACCCTGCTTACTATGTTTCTTCCAACTCTACCCCTATGTACCTTAAGATGACTCTCTAGACTAGCAGTAAGAATGAGATTAATCTTCACATGGAGGCTATTCTCAAAGAATGAAGAGCCATAAATCGAGCATTTATATGCATCCAACTATAGATCGAAATGTGTCCCTGTGACGTCTATCACCTAGAAGCAGTCGTCATGTCCTGTCGCTCTGTTGGCAGGATCAAAGATATATAAGTACAAATGCTTGTTGCCAAAAGAAACATCCATCTCCCTAGTATGACAATTGATACGAGCATGGGCGGTGGCCAAGAATGGTCTGCCTAGATGGGGGTTTGGTGAGCAACATGAGTGCCCTCCATGTCCAGAACAAGAAAATCGGCAAAGAAGTAGAAGTCCTCGACCTTAACTAACATATCTTTTAAGATTCCTCATGGACACTTGGTAAACCTGTCAGCCAACTGCAAGACAGTAGTTGTGAGCTTTAGATTCTCAATCCCAAAGGTATCATAAAGGGAACCTGGCAAAATGTTCATGCTGGCCCCAAGATCGAGCAATACACTCTCGATGGTCTTGTTTCCTATGACACAAAAGATGATCGGTGCCCTTGGATCCTTGAGCTTGGGTGGGGCTTGGTGCCAAAACACAGAGCTCACCTACTCAGTCAAAAAGATTGTCTTGGGCAATGACCTTAATTTTCTCTTCTATGTGCAAAGTTCTTTGAGGAACTTTTCATAAACATGCACTTGCTGGATGACATCAAGTAGGAGGATGTTTATGTGAACCTGCTTGAACATGTTAAGCATCTCATGCATGTGAGTCCCCTACTTGCCAAAATCGTAAGGTTTGGCCAAGGCCTCAGGAAAAGGGGCTTTGAGACTAGACGAAGAAGGCACAGGCCATAGGCCTTACCCGTTCTCCTTGGGCCTAGTGGAGGAGATCGACTGGTCAATAGGTATGGTAGTGGGCTCGTCAGTCGACTCCTAAGTAGGGTGAAATGTTTTCCCACTCCACAGGGTCATAACAAAGTTGGTCTACTCTTGGTGGGACTCTGTGAGGTGTAGGTCATGATATATGGGTTCTTTATCATTCGGATTGATGACAGACTGACTTGGGAGGCTTTCCTCGCTTTGCCTGCTCAAGGCCTCAACCAACTGTCTCATCTGTGTCTCTAGCTTTGCTATCGACTGCATGCAGGAACTAAGGTTGGCCTTAATGTCAGAAAAGGCCTCGATAAGCTTCTCTTGAAAAGATGGGCTCGATGTGGGCGCCTAAGTTGAAGACAAGCTAAGCTGGGGAGGAGCCTGTGAAAATATGGGATGCGGGTAACCTTGTGAGAGGTTACCTTGTCTATGTTGTGTCTGGGGAGGCATGTAGGGTGGCTCTTGTGGATTTCTTCACGCAAAGTTGGGATGATTTCGTCATCCTGGATTATAGGTGGGTGCATAATGATCGTTCATCAGTCTGGCGAAACCTTGAACAACATTTACTTGCTCCTGAACGAATTCAAGATATAGTGGTGCTGTCGGACACTAAAAAACAAAGTGTGTAGGGCTAGCACATAGTTCACACACTTTTTCTACTGAATTTAATAAAGCAGGGTTGGCCAATAATTGATCAAATTTCATGGTCAACTAGTCCACTTTGATTTGCAGATCATGCTTAGACCCAACTTCATAAATCCCTTCCTTCTTAGGACCACCAGGAATAGGTGTGGTCCTATCAAGTCGCGAGAACATGGCATAGTGCATAGCATTTTCGCTCAATGTTTCAAATAGGGCACATGCCTCATCCTCGCTCTTGAACATGAACGTGCCCCCACATGAAGAATCAACCATTTTCATGTCCTTCTCGATCAAGCCATCGTAAAAGTACTACACCTATTGCCAACGAGGCACCTGTTGGTGGGGGCACCTGCGGAGAAGATCTTTTATCCTCTCTCAAGTTTCGTGAAATTGTTCTCCCTTAATCTGAGAAAAGTTGGTGATGGCTTTTTTATACTGGTTCATCTTACCAATTGGGAAGTATTTCTTGAGAAACTCCCTTTGCATGTGTTCTAAAGTGGTAATATGAATTGTGTCTAAGGCCGTCAGCCAGTGCTTAGCTTTGTCCTTGAGGAAGAATGAGAACAACCTTAACGCGTCATTCCCAAAATTGTTGATCCGCATAGTGGAGCAGATTTCAAAGAACTCATCGAGATGACAGTAGGGGTCTTCATTGCTCATGCCATAAAAAGATAGAAGCATCTGGATTATGTTAGCCTTAATCTCAAATTGAAGCGCTCCTACAGTGGATCTCGCAATGCAGAAGGTGGGAGTATATTCATTAGGAATGAAATACTACCTCAGGGGATGGGTCAACTGTTGATCTTGGGTCATGGGGCCGGATCAACGAGCTCTCCTAATAAAGGACTCTGGGTCCTCGACTATCTCTGCAAGCTCGAGGTCAAGCGAGTGTCGCCCTTGCATGCACCTAAGGGTAGACCGGTGCAACAATCATCCTAAATAAAAGGCTTTCTATCTACCTAACGTGCAGTGTGGCCAAACCACAGCAAACCACAAAGCAGGTAAAAGAAAAATAACTAGAAAGAAAGAAATAAACAAGCATCACACACTTGCACCCACAAATATTTTATGAAAAGTAAGCTATGAGCATGATACCAATCATGTGCAGTCACCTCCTAAGGCTAGTCTAATAGATGGGTCATGCAAGAAAGGTAAGCTGGTATCTAGGGTGTACAAACACATGATTCTAAACCTACATGCTGAAAAGAAACTAAACAATCCTAAATAATTAGCAGTAAATGAAACTAAGCAGTCCTTAACAAAGAACATAAAGTAAACTAGCAACCTAAATAAACGTGAACACTTAGTGGCAATAAAGTGAATACTCGTATTTAATCGTCGTTCCCCGGCAACGACTTCAAAAATTTGATGCAATTTTTTCAATAGAGTATTTTTAAAATATATTTTCAATAAAAATGTTTATGCAAACCATACATCAAATAATAAAAACTGGTTCACACTAGTGGTGGAGCCTGGATCGATCTCAGACAATGAGAAATACTTTGTATTCAAGCACACAACTAATTACTCTTTATTGTCAAAAATAAAATCAATTAATTGAGTAAATAAGGGAGAGAGTGTAGTCCTTTGCGGAGGACTTTAAATAAATGAATAAGCGGCCTTATTACAAACCCAAATTAATTGAAAATAAAATAAAATAAACCCTAATCTAAAAAGAAGAGAAAAGGTCTTCAGTGTTTTGAGTCTTTTAGTCCCTTTCTTTGTTTCTTTGTTCACTTTTGTATGTGTTTGATTAAGGGCTCTCTAAGGGGCTTGAAGGGCCTTTTCAGGACCTCAGAGGGATCTTCAAGGGTATAAAAATGGGCCTATCACACATTCGATCGCTTTTCTGTACAAACCAAAAACACAAACACAATAGAAATGAAGAAAACTAAACCAAATCTAGGCTTAAAAATCAGCAAAAAGAATTAAACTAACTACACTAAAAGACAAATTAATAAAACAAACTAACAAACTATATAACCAAGTGTGTAAAAGAGAAATCTAACTAAACTAAAACAAATAGTAAACTGATGAATTTAAAACAAACAAATTACTTGCAATGACTTGAAAGTAACTAAAACATATTGACTTGATTAACTCGATAAACACGAGACTAGAAAAGGAAGATCGTAAATCTGAATTAAATTTACACTGACTAATTATGCAATGAACTAAAAAAAAATTAAAAAAAATCTAATTCGCAAGAACCGTGAACTACGAAACTAATTGACGAAAGAGACTTGACTCTAACTAGCAACAAAAGACATGAAATCATAATACAACTGCCAGCAAAAGAAAATAAAATTAAACCTAAGCTAAGCAATCTGAATAAGGTAATAACTATTTATGCTAAATTGTTAAACTAACTAGTTGATAGAGTATTTTAACCTAACGTGACCTAAAACCGGCTGTAACAAAGTAAACTATATTGAAGCTAACATTAAGAAGTTAAGGCAATTCGAAATATATGAATTAAGTAACCTAATTGACATACGTTGTGTACCCTAAATAAAAATTGATAAACTGATTAACCAAAACGGCAAGACACTATTTGCTAAATTACTACATATGAGATATACCTTAACGTCAATTGTTAACCTAATTTATAAAATATAAACTAAAGTCAATGCATCGAAAAGACTGAATCTAACCTACTAACTAACAATTAAAACTACTAAAAATAACCTAAAGAAAAAAACACACGCTGAATCCAAATTAATATATAACTCTAAATACTAGTCAACAACTCTAGCGGCTGCACTACATAATGCTTACGGATTTCAAAACAATGTCCAGCAAAACACAAAACTACCTAACAAATCATGAATAAGATCAAGCTAACCTAATTGCTAAAAAAATTAACGTCTAAGTTGAATATATAAATCAACGTGAATACCTACAGCTACAAAAAAAAAGAATTAACGTCAAATGGACTACATGCTAAATTATGAATTAACGTCAATGCCTATATGCTAAGATCATGTGATTTTTTTTCCTTTTCAATTGATCAAAACAATCAACCTAAACTAAATGCAACAACGATGAAAAAAAAACTAAATTAAACTAGATGCAATAAGGAAACATTGCACACATAATCTACGAAAAAAAAAACTATTCTAACTAATGATCTACGGTGAGACGGGGGAGAAGAAGATAGTTTTTACCTTCTGCATTCAAACAAACTTCAGTTCCCTCTACGACATAGGGGATGCAAGGAACCAATGATGAAGGGGTTTAGAAGACAGATTGAGAAGCAGAAGAAGCAAGAAAGGAAGAAGGTAGGCAACTAGTCGATCGAAAAAGGAGAAGAAAGGAAGAAGGGGAGGTAGAGAAGAGAGAGAGGGGCGAAGGTTACAGAGGGAAAAACAAATTTTTTTTCTCAAAAATCCTATTTATAATAAGAGAATTAGGTTAAAAATGAAATTTTTAAAAAGAGTCCAAAGATTTTTCAATAATTTCCAAAAAGGGGCTCTTCTTAAAAATATATTTTTTTCTAAAATAAAAATTCCTATACTAATTAAAATTAGCTAATTACAGCCTAATCTAACTAAACTATAATTAAGAAAATTCTAAAACTAATAAAAGCACTAAAAATGCAGGACTGGATCAGAAAATGCGATATTTTCCTGAAAATTCAATTTAAAAAAAAACCTCAAAAACAAAAATAAAGATGGATTTTTAATGCAATTTTATCATGGATAATGCATAAATATTGATGAATAAAATGCGAATATTATGCATGATCAATGGATTACTAGTACACTTTCGGAAAGTGTATTAGGTCTTGTTGTTGGCTTAGAAACCTCAAAAGAGATATGGTCGACTCTTGTAGATGCTTTTTGCATAAGAGTCACTAGAGAGAATATTCCACCTCACTTACATGATGACTGTGTGTAAAAAGGGGTCAGATTCTATTGACTAGTATGTTAAAAAATGTAAAGCCATTTATGATGACTTGGCCGCCATAGGTAAGCCTGTTGAAGATAAAGAAAAAGGCTTTTGGTTTTTGCAAGGTCTTAGACAAAGGTACGAGTCGTTTGTAACTAGTATGTTGAAACCCCCAGTTCTCTCCTACAAAAAAATTGTTACTCTTTTGCAAAGCTTGGAAATTCGAAACAAAATCTATGAAACAAATAGCCAACCACAAGTTGACTTTTATGCCCAACGAGGTCAAAACAAAAGACGAGGAGGATACCACTATCAGTTTAACTCTAGGGAACATGGGTTTGCCACTGGAAGTCGAGGTAGTGGCTTTAACAACAACCATGGAAATAAACAACAAGATGGAAATCGAAAAAAAAGAAAAGAAAGACGTTATTTGCCAGATTTGTAAAAAGAAAAATCATACTGCCTTGAAGTGTTACAATCGCTTCAATCATGCCTTTCAAGCTGAGGATGCTCCACATGCTCTTGCTGCCTTGGCTATGAAAGAGAGCTAAGATGTTGAATGGACCAATGATGCAGGTAAGCTCAAGAACCTCACTCCTTATTATGGCCATGACTCAGTTATCGTTGGAAATGAGAATAAAATCCCTATTACACATGTTGAAGAAGCCAAGTTTTCATCAAACATTTCTTTAAAAAATGTGCTTTATGTTCCCAGTCTTACAAAAGATCTCATTTCAGTGAGCCAACTCACTCATCATTTACCATATATTTTTGAATTTATGAGCTAACTCACTCATGATTTACCATATGTTTTTGAATTTACCTCAGCTGGTTGTGTGTTAAAAGATAGGAGAATGGGTAGGATAATGGCAATAGGGAGTGAGCGAAGTGGTCTTTATGCTATGGCCATAAGTGATCGACAACAAGCATTGTTCTTCTCCTCACGTTTTAGGCGTGTTTCAGAAAACAAATGGCATGAACATTTGGGACACCCCCAAATAAATATTATTAGGCATCTTAAAAGTAAGCATCCTATTGAAGTTGTTTCCAGCAATATTTATGATTCTATGTGTGGTAGTTGTCAAATAGGGAAAGCATGCAAATTGCTTTTTTGTTGATTGCAAAGAAGTAACTTTTGAACCATTTGAAAAGATCCACACCAATATTTGGGGGCCAGCCCTAGTCACGTCTTGAGAGGGCTATCGTTATTACTCAATTTTTGTTGATGACAAAATCCGGTTCACTTGGTTTTACCTCTTGAAGAAAAAATCAGATTTTTTGAAGCTTTTGTCTATTTTTAAAAATCTAGTGAAAGACAGTTTGAAAAAAAAAAAAATTTCTGAAGTGATGGAGGAGGAGAGTTTATAAATGAGAAACTTATTGCTTATTTAAATGGTCTTGGCATAAAAAGGCAAATTTCTTGCCTTAAGACTCTCAAGCAAAATGGAAAAGCTGAAAGAAAACATAGAAATATTACGAAGTTGGGACTGATGATGATGTTTCATGACAACATTCCCATTTTTTTTTGGATAGAAGCCTTTTTCTATGGCAGTTTTTCTTATTAATCGTCTGCCTACATCAACCTTAAAAATGGACTCTCCATATTTTCAACTTTACCAAAGATATCCATATTACTCAAGTATGAGGGTCTTAGGGAGTCAATGCGTTCCATATTTGAAAGGCTATGCTTCTAACAAATTTGATCCAAAATCTCTCCCTTGCATTTTTGTCAAGACATGTGGTATTTGACGAAAATACCTTGCCTTTTAAGGATCTGGGATCTCTTTACAAAAACACAGAGTTAGAAAATGATTTTTCTTCCTTCAATGATTGGGAAAGTTTAGATAAATCAAGCATGGAGGATCCAATTTTTTTTTATTTCACATCCATGCATGCATGTTCATGAAAGTGATATTCAAAATGAAGATTGTCATGCTCTTTCAAATGAAAGTCAAGAAGAGGGCCTTGAGAATCAAGATATGCGTGATCATGAAAGTGATATTCAAAATAAATATTGTCATACTCCTTCAAATGAAAACCAAGAAGAGGGCCTTGAGAGTCAAGATAACAATCTTAATGAAATTAGAGAACTGGAACATGGGGAATCAAGCAATCATGGGGAGACCACTGTTGAAAATTGAACCATAGTTACTCGGGGAATGACAGGTATATTTAAACCTAATCCCAAATATGCAAACATACACATGACCTATGATTGCATTCCTAAAGAGCCAAAAGGCGCCCAAGAAGCTTTGGCTCACCTAGGTTGGAAGTCGGCCATGGATAAAGAGATTGTTGCTCTTCAATCTAACAAAAATTGGGACCTCGTACCTTGGCAACCTTCTATGAATGTGGTTGGATCCAAATGGGTTTTCAAATCCAAGCTTAAGTCAGATGGAAGCCTTGATCGACTTAAAGCTCATCTTGTAGCTCGAAGGCTTACTCAAGTTAAAGGCATTGATTTTAAGGAAACATTCTCACCTGTTATAAGACCTGCAAACATTCGCCTTATTCTTACTATTGCCACTATAAAGAAATGGGAAATACGATAATTGGATATTAAAAATGCTTTTCTTCATGGATCGCTCCATGAAACAATTTATATGGAGCAACCTTTTGGATATGAAGATCCATTTTTTCCTCACCATGTTTGCCGACTTCGAAAGGCTTTGTATGGCATCAAGCAGGCCTCTAGAGCATGGTTTGAATGGTTAAGTGATTTCTTGCTTCAATATGATTTTCAAAGTAGTTTTTCAGATCCATCTATGTTTACCTATCACTTTCATGGTGATTGCCATATTTTACTTGTATATGTGGACGACATGGTCCTCACAGGAAGCAACTCACGACTCATTAATAAGTTCATAGATCAATTCAAGCATGAGTTTCCAATAAAGGATATGGGAAAACTTCAATATTTTCTTTGCATAGAAGTCATTTATATTCATAAAAGTTTGCTTTTGTGTCAAACTAAGTATGCTCGGGATATACTTGAGAGGGCAAAAATGCTTGATTGCAAGCCCTTAAGCACTCCCATGGCCACCAAGATAAAGCAAATTAACCTTAATGACAAGGTTTTTGACAATCCCACCTTGTATCGCAGTATAGTAGAAGCACTGCAATATTTGACTATCATAAGGCCAGAATTGTCTTTTTCAGTAAATTTTATAAGTCAGTTTATGCATACCCCGACAGAAGGACATTTTCAAATTGTTAAACGGATCCTTCGATATGCAAAAGGAACCATGGATTTTGGACTTTGGATATTATCCCAAAGTTTGTTAGATCTTTATGCTTTTTCAGATGCAGACTAGGCAGGATGTCAATTCACTAAAAGATCATGATCATGATATTGCATGTTCCTTGGAGCAAATTGTATATCTTGGAGTGCAAAGAAACAGAGCACGACATCCAGATCTAGTGCCGAAGCAGAGTATCGATCTACGACATCTACAACAGTAGAATTCATATGGCTACTACGGGTTCTTCAAGACATTGGAGTTAGAATTGCTCAAGCTCCTATCCTTTATTGTGACAATTTAAGCGCTCTTCATCTGACCATAAATCCCGTCTTTCACAGTCGGTCCAAGCATATTCAATTAGACTTCCATTATGTTAGGGAGATGGTTGCTTATAGAAATCTTGTCACAAAATTTATTCCTTCTCACAGACAGATTGTGAACATTTTTACTAAGCCTTTGGGAAAGGCACAACTCTTAAGTTTGAGAGACAAACTCAGCCTATGCAGCCAACTTCGTTTGATGAGGAGTATTAAGGAAGTTGATCCGAATAAAATAAGAGACCCAGATCCTAATGAAGTAGTTGTCGTTTCATTCTGTATTCAAGATAAGCATCTAGCTGGCGATATCAGAGAATCACATGCATTAAAACATGGTGAACCGATCAGGAATGGTAAACAGGAAAATGATGTTGGCTATGGTAACGACAAACAAAATCAGATTCGGATGAGAGACTTACCTTATCATGCTTCTAAAAGGAAGGCCAATCAAAAAATTCTCGTAACTGCCTATAGCCGATCCTAATGGTCTGCACTATGTATTTATGTTGAAACTTGGTGATGAATAATATCTAGTGCGTGAGGTGAGGGTTTTCTGTGGATGTAGGTTATGATGAACCAAACCACGTATATTCCTTGTTTGATCCCCTTACTTTATTCTTTACGTGTTCCTTCTTTAGGAAGGACGACACAACTAGTGTCGTCCCATACTTGGAACAAGCTAGGATGCATTGTACCAAGGCAGGACAGCCTGTCCCAAGGGACAAGGTTCTGTTTCGAGGGACAAGGGCCTGGACAGGAGGATGACACTAGGTGTGCCATTCCAGGATAGGACCTAGGGTTTGAACAACATCTGAATTGTTCCATCCCTTGGTAGGAAAAGGGGATCTTCTGGAATGTTTCTCTTGAAGTCCTGATCTTTGAATCCTGAAAACATGTTTTCCCCCAACTAGGTTACCGTTTTGGACATCCTGGAAAAATTGAGTGTAGGGACAAGGACTTGGACAGGAGGACGGCACAGGTGTGCCATCCTAGGACAGGACCTAGGGTTTCAACATCTTAAGTGTTCCATCCGTTGGTAGGAAAAGGGGATCTTCTGGAGTGTTTCTCTTGAAGTCCTGATCTTTGAATCCTGAAAACATGTTTTCCCAAACTAGGTTAGCATTTTGGACACACACACACACATATATATATATATATATGTGTGTGTGTGTGTGTGTGTGCACCAAAATCCTATCGTTATATTGTTTTCTCTTCTCAACGTTATCAACAAAGGAAGCAACCACTTATAGCATGTCAAAAAATAATAATAATAAAATAATGATCAATCAGCTTGTTTCCCCTCTAATCAGGGAAACAAATCCACAGGTTTATGCATTTCCTTTAGGGGTATCAATGGGTCGGGTTTACCCGGACCAAACCGTATAGGGTCCGAGCATGGTGACAAATAACAAGACCCAATTAAGACCCGATTTGTACCTGAAGGTCCTATTAATACATGGATCCAGGTATACTTTATGAAAATTTATACCAAACTCGGGCCTGACCGGAGTTTCAATTAAGACCTGAAATTTTTCAATGTAAAAATGAAAAAAATATTATTGCATCGGATATGGTCTGAGTCTGGTTCATATAGTTTTTATTGGGTCCGGGTATGACTTCTCTTATAATAGACTCGATTAGACTCGGGTCCAGACTCGATACCATACCCAAAAATCTGGTCCAAGTATATATATATATATATATATATATATATATATATATATATATATATATATATATATATATATATATATATATATATATATATATATATATATATATGTTTGGGAGAATGCCACAATTAGGATTTGAACAGGAAAAGGAAAACCAATGAAATAAAAGTTGGGTTAAGGCTATGTTTGGGAGCCTTGAATCGGCGGTTGTGTTGTAGTTTCAGCCATGCTCCCATAATCTCTTGCTCTTTGGGAGTAGTGGCCTTTGATGAGGGGATGTTTTGGCAACTCCATCTCTCAACATCTCACATTGGCAATACGATATTTTGGCAACACACTGAAACCTTGTTTCCATCCCATAAAGCTCTCAAACAAACATAACCTAAATTATGCTTTCTTGACATTTGAAATAACCAAATCTATCTTTTGTGATCATCATCGTTTATTCGAATTAACTAACACCACCTAGTCTTTCTCCCATATTTATTCTGCTTTTCTTTGGGACATTACAAATTTTAACTGCTCTAAAATATTTAAAGCTAAAAAGATTTCTGATTTGCACAGTCTAGATTGGGACCGGTGGTGACATTGAAGATGGCAGCATATCGTTGGAAGTATCCAATCCTGTCATTGACTCTGCTGTCGCTGCCCCTGCCACACTCCAAACCCCCATTGATTATGTTGGTCACCAGCCCGTAACCACTGGTACGGTTCGCTGCTAGGTCCGCTTGGGTAGCCACATACTGTCCCACCATCACCTTGTGACAAGAGGGCTTTGGCTTCTGCTCTGTCATCCAGAACCATAGGCTAGTTTTGAAGGCAACCGCCGAGTTGTTTGAAACTATTTCAGGGTTCTTCAGGCCATCGAACCCTATCGCCTTTCCAGCAGGGCCGTAGTTGTAATTCCTGTCCGATTTCAATCAGCAAGTTAATTGACCATAAACAGGATTCGCACCATTACTATCTGACTCTAGCTAGGTTACTTTTTCAGTAAATATTTTTCGGGATAAATGGCCAATAGATGTTTAAATGCTCCCCTAGCTACTCATGCTGATCAATATTTTGAAATTTAGCACGAAGATGATATGTTGGCTGCCGTTTTAGACAGGCAAAAATATTGTGACAGTTTCAAAATATCACTATATTATACTTTTATAGAAAAGACTGAGTTTGATATTTATGTTTATATCACTATATCTTGAGAAAAAATGGGTATATATATATATATATATATATATATATATATATATATATATATATATATATATATATATATATATATATATATATATATATATATATATATATATATATAGAGAGAGAGAGAGAGAGAGAGAGAGAGAGAGAGAGAGAGAGTATCCGGTTTAGTATGTCACAGTTAGGGCCTTCCTAAAATCATAGTTTTCTCTCGATCTGAACTGTTAGATGTGTTTATCATTACTTATTTGCTTCTAATTGTTTTGATGCAAAAACGTGATAATTTTATCAAGAAATTTTAGTACAACGTCAACAGTTGATTTTTTTTTTATCTATTTAAAATACACATCAGAGCACAAAAATGCAACAATGATAAACACATCTAACGGCTCAGATCAGGCCTAAAACACTTAAAACTATGATTTTTAGAGGATCTAACGGTGACCTACTGAAAAAAGGGGGATGGATAATCCCCATTCTCCTATATATCATGAGTGTGTGTTTGCGATCCAGGCTAGTGGAGCTAGTGCCTTGTTAGTTTTATTTAGTGCTAGGGACAAACTTTTAGAAAAGGTGATTGAGTAGCAATTTTTCTCCTCATGGTCGTATGCACAACGCGGGACAGAAGGGACAAGTCAGGATTATATTATCCTGTTCGTTCTCTAGAAAAATATCTTGTGCCACTTTCCAAGTATCAAAGTGGACCATGCCACCTTGTTTGACCAAGTTTAGAGTTTAAAATAAGCAAAATGCTGCAGTAAGCGCAAAACTTGGATCAAGTCAATGAGGGAGGACTAAAAAACGCCATTTATTTGTTCTTCAAATGTGCACTTTTTCCAACCCCATCGTCAAAATCCTTGTTTAATGCATAATATTGTCAAAGTGCTCGGCACAATTGCGAGGAAAAACGGTGTGGAGTCTCAATAATGGATAGTAGAGGGTCATGTTATAAGTTACACATCAAACAGAATAACTCTTCCACTATTCCCCTCATTAAAATGTTCCAATTGTCTGATATTTACCTATGTAACAATGCAGTCAACAAGCACTCTTGTAATGGAATTATTCAGACTATAATATGCTTTAAGTTTGACATACCAAGATAGTTGAATGGGTCCTCTTCCATTGTAGGATTTCCCAGGGTAGCAAGGCCACTTTTTGTTTGTAGAATCACAGTAGTTGCTTTGGGGGTTCACTTCTTCCTTAAAACAAAGTCCCCATGCATAGGGTCCGTCAGGTGCCGTTGCCCATCCCCCTATAATCACCATACCAAAGTTCAACATGGTATTTCACATTCGATATATATATATATATATATATATATATATATATATATATATATATATATATATATATATAGAGAGAGAGAGAGAGAGAGAGAGAGAGAGAGAGAGAGAGAGAGAGAGAGAGAGGTCCTTTTGCTTGCCTGTAGTCTCGTGGGAGATCTGAGCAAGAAATGCGGCGATCTCTCGCTTACGAGTGTCGATGGTGCCGGTGTTTCCGAACTTGGGGAAGGATTTGGCAGCGTTGATGAAAGAGAAGTAAGTGTAGAAGTTCTTGGCAGGGCAGGCATTGTCATCCTTGTGGAGGAAAATGGAATTGAAGAGTTGCTCAGGGACCAAGGAGGAAACTGAGGTCCTGATCCTCGCCCCACTCACCAGCAGAGAGGGAGCAAAGGCAGTGCAGAGAAACAATAATACAACGGAGGGAATGGAGAAGCAACGAGTCATGGCTTCAAAGCCCTTTGTCTGTAATTGAGAAACTAGACAGGGTGGGAGACTGCTTTGAGCTCTTCTTATGGTCATCATTTTATAGGGAGGAGAATGGAGAATGGGAAGTCCAAAGGTGACGTGGCTGTTAAAGGAATGCCGTGTTTTCCGCATTATAAAGTCAGACCTTGACTTTTCTTTTAGTTAGTTTTGTTGGGGTCCCTTGGCCTTTGAAAATTTGAATCTCATTCTCTCTTTTTTGACCATTATTACATGACTTTTGTATGTTGACATGGTTTTCTTTGAATAAAATCTTGGAAATAAAAATATATAAATAAAACACATTTAAAAATAAAAATCTCTAGGATTTTCATGATAAATATCTTTTAAAAATATAAAATATCATGATATTTGTCACGGTTTGAAAATCGCACAAGACTAGGCAATTTCTCGCGACATATCGGCAATATTTTTATAAATATCATGATATTTGTCATAGAGGGTATGACCCCACACCCAGAAATCTCTTCCTTCATGAAAATATCAGCAAGGAAAGAGCTCGTCATAACATGCCCTAGTTCTCGGTGAGGGTTTCTTAGTCATAAAAGAAAAAAAATATGATTATCGATCGTTATAGAAATATGACATTTTCTAAAGCACGTGATATATACATATATTTTTTAAATATGTATGTGTTTCTTATAGATATGATATTGGTCTTAAAAGTATTGCTATGAATTGGGTGCCTTTAAGTAGTGGGCAAGTAAAGGGCTTGGGTGCCGGTCACCCCACTCAAGGTTTACCTTGGGGAGAGAAGGCAGGCCCATTAAGTGACCCGGTTTTCAACAAGGGTTTCTCATCATCAAAAAGGTATTGCAATGAATTATAGGTTATGTGGTCTGCATTGGGGATGTCAATGGGTCAGGTTTAACATGCAGGGTTTGGTAATAAAGAAGGAGATCCCATTAAAATACAGGTTCGACACAAAGGGTCCCATTAATATATGGAGGTGAGTATGGTTTGTGAAATTTCATACCTGAGGCCCAACTGTGGTTCCAATTAAGATCTATAATTTTTTGTGTAAAGATATAGAAATTATGGTTCATATAGTGGATCTGATTGGACCCAAACCCAGTACCAGTACTTCAAATTAGATCTGGATCTGATCCCACCTGAGTTCGAACCATATCCGACCCATTGATACTCTGCACTCTTAGACTACACTTTTGATACTAGATCTCTTTTGGTCAAGTGGCTGAGAGCATAAGTTACATTGTGCGATCGTGTAACTTAGAGTTACCAACAGGCAGGGCCCCACCGGGACACCAAAAGGTGCTGACTAATTAGATTGGATGGTCGATATCTAAGTCTGGGACCCAGTTAGGCATAAATATGGGGATGTAAGTCCACACCCAACCAGATGTGAGAAGTCAAAGAAATAATTATTCTCAGATTTTGACCTGTTCTAGGCGAGTATGACTGGAGGCAGCGGTCTGATGATATGGTCAAACTAGGATGCTTCAAAACCAACCCATTTTTCTACGAATCATTCAAGTTTTTACAATAAAAAAATTACCATATTGTCCTCTATAAATCGCGTATTCTCACAAAATCTCACAAATATATCAAAATTCTTTTTTATGTCTAAAATAATTGATTTCTGACTTATTTTGGATCATTTTACCCTTTACAAACATATTTATGTAAACTTCATGATGTTCGCACAAATATATTGACATTTGTACAAATATGTTCATGTTCTTTGCGGAATGCAACCGATTTAGAAGAGACAATCGTGCCTTATTCAGATGTTTTTCACGCAGCTTAGAAGGCATCGTAGCTAAGTGGTACTCCAAGTATATTAATCCAATTGAGTTGCGAGAGTTCGATAAGATGGTTAACCTGTTTATCGAAGGGTTCTGATTCAATACTGAAGCCTTACCAACCCTCAATCACCTCTGCAACTTCAAGCAGAAGGAAGACAAAAAGGCCAAAGACTTCATTCATAGGTAGAGATCTACCTGCAACAAAATGAGAAGTACAATATCAGAAGAACATGCATTGTCAATCATTCTGAATAATTTTTCTCAACCTCTGAGGGGCCTCATTTCTACCTCCCCATCGCGATCTTTCTTTGAATTAACAGAATGAGCAGAATGGCTCGGAATGGAGATGGAGAATAGTGTATATGAGAGCCCCACGCTCTCAAAGAGCTGTAAAGATACCAAGAAAAAGGCACCTATCACCATGAATACCGCTAGAAGTAACAGGGAAAGCAGAGAGAGCGATATCTTTAAGCAGAACAACCGGCCTCTCCAGCCAAGCTCTCATCAGAAATCAAAAACTCAAGAAAAGCCAAAGCACGACAATTAGAGTTTTAACTGTGACTTTACTCCCCTAGATCAGCCACGTGAAGAAATTCTTGAGTATATGCTGGCCAGGGAGATGATTAAGCTCCCAAAAGTCGATGATCCTCCTGTCATTAGGAAAAAGTTTAAAGATCAATTTTGCAAGTTTCATCGGACAATGGGGCATGATACCGAGTATTGTTTCGTTTTCAGGAATATTATTCAAGACTACATTGATAAAAATCTCCTTGTGGAAGGCAAAGAAGAGGACAAAGTGGTCAGCTCATCAACACCCTAAGAACGACAGGGCCAATACTCTCTCATTCTTGCATTTTGCTTTTGTTATTTTGTAGGGACAATGTGGTCACATTTCTTTCATCAATAAAATTATCAATCTTCCTAATAGTTTGGCATCATCTTCTTTGTTTTTTCTTTCTTTGCAAAAGGTCTTCTTGCGAGGAGTGACCTCTTTCAGAGTGCCTCCCAAATCAATCAAGAAGTGCATCGTCAATCTTTCCATTGTTATCTTCAGAGAGCATTCTTCAAATATCAATTATTTATCATTTTATCGAATATCTTACTCCCTAGTTATACTGGGATATTTTTTTGTTGAAAATTTGTTTCTACCTCAAAACGTTCTGTATGCAGGCAAGATCAAATAAAATCTCTCACAATTCATTTGCATTTATTGGCATTCATTTGCCTCTATTTGCATTCATTAGCATCAGTTTGCATCAAATTTATATACCAATTCAGGATAAGGGATAATCCTGAGACTCCCGGCAGTTGTCCACGTCAACATGAGGGTGAAGATTGAAAATCTCTCACCATAATCATCAAGCACTTTCAAAGCACCAATCCTTTTCAAATTCGACCTTCAGGTTGAGTCTCTTACCGAAGCCATTTTTGTCGATCATATCAAAATCAACCTTCGGGTTGAGCCTATTTCCAAAATTGTTTCAACCAGTCCTTTTTCAAAATGCAACCCTCGAGGTAATTTCTTTTTCAAAATTCAATTTTTGGACTAGTCTTTTTTATTAAAAGCAATTCTATTTCAAAATTCGATCTTTGGGATCCTCTATTTTCAAGACTATTTTCGACCGAGTCCTTATCTAAATTCATTTTTTACCGGTCGAACTACCTAAATCCGGTATTTACCGGTCGAACTTCTCAAATCCAGTTTTTACTAGTCGAACTCTCCAAATCCAGTTTTACTAGTCGAACTATCCTAAATCCAATTTTCACTGGTCGAACCATCTAAATCTAGCTTTCACTGTTCGAACTATCTTAAATCCAGTTGTCACTAGTCGAACTTTCTAAATCCAGTTTTCACTGGTCAAACTTCCTAAATCCAGTTTTCACTGGTCGAACTATTCCAAAATCCAACTTTTACTGGTCAAATTCTCCAAATTCGCTTTCTTACTGGTCAAACTACCTAAATCCAGTTTTACTGGTCGAACTCTCTAAATTCAGTTTTTACTGGTCGAACTCTCTAAATCCAGTTCCACTGGTCGAACTATTCCAAAAAAAAATCCAATTTACACTGGTCGAACTATTTCAGAATTCAAACTTCTCCCTGATCGTGCTTTCAAAATTTAACTTTTAAGCCAACTTTCAAATCCATCTCCCGAGTTGGTCCAGTTTTTCTTCAACGATCCAAGCCTTGTGTCGAGTTTTCGTTCAAACCCAACTTCTTAATTCGGTTTAGTTTTTCCTTCAGGATTCGAGTTCCGACTCAATTTTTTTTTCTTTTAAATCTTGATTTATCTAATTTTCCTTTAGGATTCAAGTTCTGACTTAAAAATTCTTTCCTTTTAAATCCTAATTCGGTTTAGTTTTTCCTTTGGGATTCAAGTTCTAACTCAAATTTTTTTTCTTTAAATCCTAATGGGTTTTTCCTTTGGGATTCGAGTTTCGACTCAAATTTTCTTTTCTTTAAATCTGAATTGGTTTTCCTTTGGGATTCAAGTTCTGACTCGAATTTTCTTTCCTTAAAACTTGAATTGGTTTAATTTTTCTTCAGGATTCAAGTTCCAACTCGAATTTTTTTCCTTCAAATATGAATTTTCTATTTTCCTTTGGGATTCGAGTTCCGACTCGAATTTTCTTTTCTTTAAATCTGAATTGGTTTTCCTTTAGGATTCAAGTTCTAACTCGAATTTTCTTTCCTTTAAATCTAAATTGATTTTCCTTTGAGATTCGAGTTCCGACTCAAATTTTCTTTCTTTTAAATCTTAATTGGTCTAGTTTTCCTTCAAAGATTCGAGTTCTGACTCGAATTTTCTAGTTTCCTTTGACAATTTGAGTTCCAACTCAAATTTTCTTTCTTCCAAATTTAAGAATCGTTTTAATCTTCCTTTGAAGATTCAAGTTTTGATTCGAACATTCTTTTAAAATCCAAACTTTCGAGTTAGACTTTCCTTCAAAATCCAATTTTTGAGTTGGTCCTTTCAAACCCAGTTTAGCACTGGTCCTTCAAAATCTAATTTTTGAGTTGGTCCTTCCAAACCCAGTTTAGCATTGGTCCTTCAAAATCTAATTTTCGAGTTGGTCCTTCCAAACCTAGTTTAGCACTAGTCCTTCAAAATCCAATTTTCGAATTGATCCTGCTAAATCCAGCTTAGCACTGGTTCTGCCAAATCCAATTTTTACACTGGCCCTTTTATAAAATCTAGTTTCGTGTTTGTCTTTTTACAAAATCTAGCTTCACGTTGGTCCTTTTACAAAATCCAACTTCGCGTTGGTTCTTTTACCAAATCCAGCATTCGTACTGGTTGTGCTTTCAAATTCAATTCTCACACTGGTCTCACATCAGGATTCAGGCTCAATGCCAAATTCAGACCTACGGGTCAATCAATCTTTATTAGTCAGACCTCCGGGTCGCCCATTTTATCAAATCGATCTTCGGGTCACTATTTTTTATCAAGCAAGCCTTCGGGTTACCAATATTATCAAAATCAATTATTTTTCAACCCTCGGGTTGCATCTGTCAATCATGGTTGTTCAAGATTTGACCTTAGTATCGAACTCGTCTGCCAATTGGCTCAATATCAATTATCAACCATTTTTTTTTGCAAGGGACTCTTTTTCCAGGGAGAGTTTGAGGGAGCTCGTTCATTTCACATGTCTTTATTGTTTGTCCGTTGAACCCCTTTTTAGGGAGATTTTGAAGGAACTCGTGCCTTTGTGAATAGTTTGTAAAACATTCTTTGTCACACAAGGAACCCTTGTTCTAGGGAGAGCTTCGACGGAAACTCGTTCTTCCTATGACCCCCCAATATCTTTTGTTAGGCCATCCCGCCATCAAGGACCATTTTTCGGGGAGAGTGTGATGGACTTGCTCTTCTATGAAAATTGATCTTCCTTATCCAATCGGCCACCTTTCCATAAGAGAAGCCTAAAGTTAGAGAGTTTTGACAAAAACTTAATTTCTCTTTGAAAGTTCATTTGGCAAACACCTCCTCTTCAGGGAAGAGAGGAGTAACCTTTTATTACCCGTTCAGGTAAGGGTCAAGTCTGAGTCTCTCCTTTGGGGAAAAGAAAGAAGAATTTAGTCATGGATATGTCAATCGGATGTCAAGCGATTTCTTTTACCAAGAAATTCAAGAATATTTTGTCAATTTGCTATTAAAAATAGTTGTTGATCTCAAACTTTTATAGCACAAAGATTTACCTCACATTATCTTTAGTATTCTTTTCAAAAGGACAAGACTTTTGAGAAAAAAAATCAAAATTCAAAGTTTTTCTTTTGGTGAACCAAAAGGATGAAGAAAAATCCTCGATATGACCAACAAAGGAAAAATTCAATGATGTTGAAAAGTCATAATTGAATTGATATTGATCATAGTTATGTCACGTTTTTAAAGACCATTCTTCTGGTAATAAGGTAATAGAAATATCCTGCACAATAAAAAGAATCCACTCAATATCAATATCTCTCTAATCATTCAAGCTGCAATTAACTATCCACAAAAGAGATCTCTCAACTATCATCAAGTTGAAGACTAATGGATGAGTTAGACCCCCGGGGCAAAAGAAGACTCGGATCATCTCCAAGTTAATGGAGTATATGACGTGACCTTCCAAGAAAAGTTCAAATCATTGCCAAGTTGAAGGCTGGTGCAGAGAGCCTCCCGCCAATCCCTAAAAGATATTTGATCAATGCTATCATCAAGAGATTTTAACCAAAGAGACAATATAATCAATCTAATTCTTGGGACCAAAAAACAAAAAGACTCAGACCATCTCCAAGTTGAAGGAGTATGTGATGTGCCCTTCCAGGGAAAATCAGAACATAGCCGAGTTGAAGGCTAATGTGATGAAATTCTCGTCAAACCCCAAGAAAGCTCAATCTTTATGTCTCAAAAGAGTGCAAAAAGATCATTAGGGTAAACCCCAAATATCAAACTGCCAGATCTGCCAAGAATCTTCTTTATTTATATAAAATTCTTTTATCAATATCCTTTTCATTAATTGATTTTATGATACTGAGAACAAGTTTCCTTTTTTTCATATCAAGAAAATGGATAGCTTCCTTGAATAAACTCAACAACAACAAATTTGAATTGGATTCTAGATTCTACGGAGTTAGCCCAATTGGAGGTAATACTCTAGGTAGAAGAAAGAATATTTTTCACACAAATGTGCTTATATTTCAATCATCTTTAAATCAACTACAATTTTTATCTTATTGGCAATCTTTTCAAGCTATCCCGACATAAAGTGAGAGCTTGATATCCATTTTTGATATATCCTGGCATTGTTTTTATCCCTCTTTAGGACTTGATAACATGAGTTTTCAAGATCATTCCCTTCTTGTTTTGATCTGAGTGCTTAGGCTCTCAGATTCACACACTTCTCTGTGTTCCCCACTGTCCCACCATAGACAGTTCATTTTTTTGTTTTCAGTTCAAGATCGAGCCACCATTTATAGTTTTCCAGCAAAAGGTCATTTCAAAAGCTATTTAGTCCTAACAATGAGACGCCCAAGATCAATCCATTTTCAAAGCTTTAGGGAACCCCATTTTCATCCTTTTGCAAACCCCTTTCGGATTTATTGTGCGAAACCCGAAGGTTCCATCATGGTTTCTTCTTTTGAGGATTCTGTTTTTCTCGTTCAGGTTAAGGGTCAAGCCTAAACCTTGTTCTTCCATGAGGTATTTTTTCCCCTTTCAGGATAAGGGTTAAACCTGAATCATCTTTCACAAAAAGGCCATTTTTTAAAAACTATTTAGTCTCAGTCATGAGGCGCCCAAGATCAATCCCTTTTTGAAGCTTTAGGGAACCCCATTTTCATTGCTTTTTTTTAGCCCCTCATTTTATAAGATCTTTTTCATGGTTTTCTCAATCTGTTCTCTTGAGAATTTCACTCTAGTCTCCTTCGTGAGGTATCTTCTTCTCATTCAGGTACGGGTCAAGCATGAGCCTCATTCCAATGAGGTGAATCTTCTTCTCTATTCCATATCCACCACTATCACTAAAGTCAATTCTTTCATACCCAGTCAGATTCTTTTAACTGGGGCATTTTTATAGCCCAAATTTGATGTGTTTTTCTTTACCACTAAGCTCAGCATTCAACCTCCTTAGTGAAATTCCACTAGAGGGGGGGTGAATAGTGAAATACGATGCAAATTGATAAAATAAAAAATAAGGCAATAAGGCACAACACAATAAACACAGGATTTATACTGGTTCGGTCAAAACCCTGACCTACATCCAGTCCCCAAGCAAACCACTTGAGCTTTCCACAATAACATCCGAGTCACCGGATAAATAGTACAACACCCTCTTCCTCATAGGTCTTCTTCTCTCAATAGAGAATGGGCACACCCTCTTCCACAGAGGTCTTCTTCTCTCAATAGAGAAGTACAACACCCTCTTACACAGAGGTCTTCTTCTCTCAACAGAGAAGGGCAACACCCTCTTTCTCAGAGGTCTACTTCTTTCAACAAAGAAGAAATACAGTGAATAACAGAAAGTTACAATACTTCCTATAGAACCTTCAGAATGATATGAATGCACGAATGAAGGATTCTCAGAATGTTTTGTTCTTTTCACTCAGAAGATACTCTTTGTCAAAGAGTTATTCTTGACTTTTTCTCTTTCTTTTCTCTTTCTTTTTTTCTAGACTCTCTTTCAAATATTGAAAAGGAATTTTTCTCGTTGTAAGCTCACATGTCCATTCCTTGTTGGAATAGTCTATTTGAGTGTGTTTATATAGCTTTAAAAAAGTAGTCGTTACTTTTTGAAATCGTAGCCTTTTTGAGATGTGAAATGTTATGTCATTTCAAAAAACATCTTTAGAGAAATTCGAGAAAGTCTTCTTTCCATAAAAGTAAAATATAGGGTACAATAGTCTTTGTAATATTTTAGGTAATATATATTTTATGTAAAAAGTCTATTTCTTACAGCAGTACATTGAACGTTGGATTGTAGGCTGTCATGTAGTTTTGTCTTTATCCTAATTAATGATTTATAGTATATAAGTACTTCTTTACTTTAAATGAGTGTAAGTACAATAAATTCTTTGAGATATTTATTTGTACATAGTCATATCTAGAGTTTTCTTTATGATGTATTTTTCAATGTCTACAGAGAGAATGAAGACTTTAAACAAGTCGACATTCTTGAGAAGGATATTAACAAGGATTTCTTACAGGAGGTATTTATTGCTATACAAAGAGAATGATGACTTCAAGTAAGTCGACATTCTAAGGGTTTGTAAAAAGCTAACTAGAGTCTTTTCAACAAGTATTATATTTGTTTTTCCTTGTGTAGCCGATTTCCATGTTTTGTCTTTTTCCTATATTTGAAATCATTTCTTTAAAGAAGGTAACTAGAGTCTTTTCAATAAGTTTTATATTTGTTTTTCTTTGTGTAGCCGATTTCATGTTTTGTCTTTTTCCTATATTTGAAATCATTTCTTTAAAGAAGATAACTAGAGTCTTTTCAACAAGTATTATATTTGTTTTTCTTTGTTTAGCCGATTTCATGTTTTGTCTTTTTCCTACTTTTAAAATCATTACTTTTCAAGTTGTCTTGTATATGATATAAGGTACAATTATTACATTTTGAAATCATGTCAAAATTCCTTTTTTATAAAGGGTTGTAAGAAGGTACAATTATTTGTTTTCAAAAAGGAGCTTTTTGAAACTATCGTATACTTTTATGAAATAGCTTTTATGAATGAGTATGTAATATGCAATATGCATGCTTCTGAAGGTTCTGTTACATATGACTCTAAAGAAGAAAAAAAATCTTCAACTTGAGGTAGCCGATCTCTTTAGATGGTCTTTAGGAATGCATGGCTCAACAAGCTTTTTCTTCAAGGAGTATGATTGCACCATAGTTGTACTTGAACAGGAGGTCTCCATCCTTTTTGAGTGAGATATCCTTGCATCAAATACTCGTTAGATATATGGCAAAGCATATCCAGTCATAATATAACATTTTTTCAAGAAGACATATTATCATATCATATGAAATCAAATAAGACAGTGTATCATATTATGTGACATCAAAACAGAGTTTCTCAACATTCTCCCCCTTTTTGATGATGACAAAATATGCTCCCCCTGTCAAAAAGACATTATGCATAGAAATAATACTTATCATAAAAATATTGAAAAATGTTAAATACGAGTATTTTTCTCCAATAATGGAGACAGGTTTTCTCCCCCTTTGTCATGGACAAAAAGGAAGGGATCAGAGTAAGTAGAGTTATTACAGACCAAAAAAAAAATAAGTTATTACAGTCCAAAAACAAATGAGTTTACTCCGATGGTGGAGAGGATTGAAATGAACGGGTGGCTTGATCCTGCTGGAGGGTCTGTAGAGTCTGCTGCAACGAGGCTTGATTTTGAAGTATGCGATCCTGAGAACGCTGGACATCCATGATTGCAGAGAAGTAATCAAAGTTGGATGTTGGATCTTCTTCATCAGAGCCGGGAGCGTGCAGGGACCTTAGATTGAAGGAAGTAGCATTGAGGATCTGAGAGGGATAGAGGATAGCTTCATTTTGAAGGGATACTTTGAAGTATTTTAAAATGGGAGTTATAAAACACCCGAAAAGAAGAGACTTGAATTTCTGATAGCAAATAAAAAGGGCGAAAAGGATGTTGGACCAATTTATCTGAGTAGAACAAAAAATTGCGTAGAGGAGGAGAGAGATTTTTCTTGGCACTAATCCCTTGCGTAGAGGCTTGGGATAGATATTGTGGAGAAGAATCTGGGCAAGCAGTTGAGCATGAGGTTGGAGATTCCTCATGTGCCAGGGAAGGTGTGTGCAGTTGGTACAGAGAAGAATTTTTCGAAGTACCGACCGGTCGAGTGGTACTATGTTGTCTAGGTCTATGCCAGTGGAAGGAAGGTTTAGAATTCTGCCTAATGAAGAAGCATTAAAGAACATCAGGCGTCCTCGGACTTTGGTGGTGATGGTAGTTTGCTCATGATCAGAGGAAAAATTTGTGTAGAAGAGTCGCACAAGTTCGAGATAGTAGGCAGCTTGGGATGAAGATCCTAGTAAGTGTTTAAGTTCGGGGAGAGATCTTTCTAGGTCAAATAATACGAAGTCGTCGTAGTGAACCAATTTACCTTCATGAATTGGTCGCGAGCAAAGTGAGTTGTAGTGGTGAAATAGATCGGGATACCTTAGATCGGCGGCAGTGATTACATTGTTGGAGGAGGAAGCCATGGCAAGAGCTTAGGAAGAACGAGCAAGAGAAAAAAAAACTTGAAAGGAGTAAGAGTTTGTACGAGAATAGAGATATTCGTGGGAAATGAGATATGAATCAATCTAATAAATAGAAGGAGAAAAATAATGGTGATAAGAAATGAATGACATTGGAAATGAAGGATTTTTAGATTTTAGCTGAAAGAAGAAATACGTGAGTTGTAAAATAAGAAGCTTGTGAATGACAAATCAAATCAATTTTGGAAGATAGGGTATTATATTAGTATATATGTTTAGAAGGACATAGTTTCGAAATAATCTTTCTATATATCTAACAAATATTTACTATGGGCGAGTTTATTGAATAGTGAGAAGTGTCATGAATTGAGTATGGAGTGACATATTAAACTTAATGATTCAAGAGTTTTTAAAAATTTTCGTGAAGATCATGTAAGAAAAGTTATAAAGTGAATAATGGCCTAATAAGAACAAACAACTTTTCCAAGAATTTACTTTATGTGAAAGCATTCCAAATGCGTGAAGGATGAGTTTGGAATAGGACAAATAGGAATGTATGAGGGGATGCAATAATTTTTTATTTAAGAAGTGTATATTTTGGTATACGTGAAAGGAGTGTGAAAGAAGGGTGATACGGATATGTAGAGAAATGAGAGTGGTCATAAAGGACAATATTCACTTGATGTTAGATAGGAGATGTATGACATAAAGTGAAGTTATGATAGACAAGAAATTAAGTTTTGCTTAAGGACAAGGTTTTAATGAATCTCGATTGGAGAGAGATATAAAATATATGAGAGAGTCATGATCACGGATGGAAAGTCACTTCGTATAATGTAGAGAGAGAGAGAGAGAGTGAGAGAGAGAGAAAAAAAGGTGGTACAAATCGTACTTATGAGAATAACAGTAAAAAAGAGTGGAGTACAAGTTTTTGAAAAGAGGATTTTATAACACTTTTTCGTAAAAGATGTAAAGCACAAAGAGATGATAATAGATTGTTCTTAAGCTATGATATAATAGATGATATAGTAAAAATTTACGTAAAATATAACAACTTAAAAGGTGGTAAGAGAGGATAATCATTTGAATTTTTCATGAAAGGCATTAAGATTTTAGTTAAGTGTCTCGATAGGACGAAAGGAAGACATGATAGAAATAGAGTGTATGTAATATATGATATAACAAATGATATAGTAAAATTTATACGTAAAACACAACAACTAGATCTTTAGAAGAAGGTAAAAAGAACTAAAAAGATAATCATTCGATTTTGACTAAAATTTAAAAAGCAAGATTTCTCATAAAATACTATTTTAGGTTATGTAGGCCGGTTGAGTGAAATATGTTATCATGTTGAAGGTGAACCAACTTATCGTAAGAGAAGTTTTCACAAAAGGATAAAAATAATAAAGGAGTTATGAGATGAGTGATGTGAACAATGTCATGATAGCTTTTACTTTAATATAATTTGTTCTTATGGATATGAGTGAAAGGAAATAGGACAATGAGTCATTGTGGATGTGTACTTGAAAGATGACAAGTTGAAAGACATAAAGAATGTGTCTTATAAGAGTTTAGAGTATACGTGAATATGGAAACCTAGTTTGACTAACAAAAAAAAATCGATAAGAAGAAAAACCTTTTAAAATAAAATTTTAACATAACTTATAAGAAGTATTAATTTTAATAAGTGTGATTAATTTATAAGTCACTTAGTTTGCATATCCCTAGTTCTCTTCTAATTCGTGTAAAGTCTTCATGTTTCAATGGTTTAGTGAATATGTCTGCTAACTGTTGATTAGTGGGTATGAATTCGAGTTTAATTATGTTGTTTAAGACTTGTTCTCTTAAGAAGTGGTGTCTTATTTGAATGTGCTTAGTTCGTGAGTGTAAAATAGGATTCTTAGATAGGTTTATAGCACTAGTATTATCACAGAAAATAGTTGTATTTTCAAAATTTAAACCAAAATCTTTTAAGGTTTGTTTCATCCAGATAACTTGTGTACAAGCTAGGCTAGCAGCAATGTATTCAGCTTCAGTAGTTGATAAGGATACACAGTTTTGTTTCTTACTGAACCATGATACTAGTGAGTGCCCTAGCATATGACATGTTCCACTTGTGCTTTTTCTATCAGATTTACTTCCAACAAAGTCAGCATCGCTGTATGAGATTAGATCAAATGTAGAGAATTTTGAATAGAATAATCCAAAATCAACTGTGTCTTTTAAATATCTCATTATTCTTTTTACAGCTTTAAGATGTGATTCTTTTGGATTTGACTGAAATCTAGCACACAAGCAAACACTGAACATGATATCTGGACGGCTAGTAGTTAAATACAGTAGTGATCCTATCATACCTCGGTATACCTTTGTATCCACAGACTTACCATCTTCATCTTTGTCCAAAACAGTAGTAGTGCTCATAGGAGTGGTTTTTGAAGCAGTTGAGTTCATGTTGAACTTCTTTAGAAGTTCACGAGCATACTTAGATTGATTGATAAAAACTCCATCCTTGGTTTGCTTAATATGCAGTCCAAGAAAGTAGTTGAGTTCTCCCATCATACTCATTTCGAATTCCTTCTGCATGGACTTAGAAAATTCTTCACAGAGAGTGTTGTTAGTAGATCCAAAGATGATATCGTCTACATATATTTGAACAATTAGGGTATGATTATTCACTATTTTCACAAATAATGTCGAGTCTACTTTGCCTACAGAAAAACCAGTTTTTAATAGAAAGGTTTTGAGTCTGTCATACCAAGCACGAGGTGCTTGTTTTAAGCCATATAAAGCACGTTTTAGTTTGAAAACATGATCTGGATATTGTTCATTTTCAAATCGTGGAGGTTGTTTTACATAAACTTCTTCATTTATAAAACCATTTAAAAAGGCACTTTTAACATCCATTTGATATAATTTGAAATCCATATAGCTTGCATATGCTAAAAACATTCAAATAGATTCAAGTCTAGCAACAGGAGCAAATGTTTCATCAAAATCAATACCTTCCTCCTGGTTGTAACCTTGAGCTACTAGTCTGGCCTTGTTTCTTATAACATTACCTGTTTCATCTAGCTTGTTTCTGAAGATCCATCTTGTTCCAATGATCAGATGATCCTTTGGTCTTGGTACAAGATCCCAAACTTCATTCCTCTGGAATTGATTCAGTTCTTCAGTCATGGCTAGCATACATAACTCATCGATGATGGCTTCATCAATCTTCTTTGGTTCAAGTTGAGAAATGAATGCCATATTTGCAATCCGTTCTAGCTGAGCTCTAGTCTGAACCCCCTTTGTCAGGTCTCCCAAAATCTGCTTTTGAGGATGATCTTTGATATCGACAAATGTTCTTTGATGATCATCTTCATTAGACTTAGCTGTGTTATCTAAAAATAAATCTGTACTTTCAACATCATCATCGTTAGTTTGCTTATGAACAGATTGATCAATAGATTCACAGAAACTAACATGCATAGATTCTTCAATAGAATTAGAACTCTTATTGAAAACTCTGTATGCTTTACTATGACTTGAATATCCTAAAAATATGCCTTCAATAGATTTAGCATCAAATTTGTCTAGGCTATCTTTTGTGTTTAGGATAAAGCATTTACATCCAAAGACTTTGAAATAGTCTATTCTTGGAGTCTTGTCATAGAATAATTCATAGGGAGTTTTATTTAATAAGGGTCTAATGAGAACTCTATTTGTTATGTAACATGCAGTATTAACAGCTTCTGCCCAAAAAGATTTAGCAAGATTATTGTGTTGGAGCATAGTTCTAGCAGATTCCTGAAGGGTTCTATTCTTTCTTTCTACTACACCATTTTGAGGTGCAGCTCCAGGAAAGGCAAAGTTATGAGAAATACCATGCAAGTTACAAAAATTTACAAAAAGTTCATTTTCAAATTCTCTTCCATGGTCACTACGGATTTTAACAATAGAACAAGATTTTTCATTTTGTAATTTTTTACATAAAATTTCAAATTGACAAAACGTATCAATTTTGTTTTTCAAAAATATTACCCAAGTAAATCTTGAGTAGTCATCTACAATGACAAAAACGTATTTATTGTGATTAAGACTAGCTACTCTAGAAGGACCAAAGAGATCCAGGTGGAGAAGCTCTAAAGGTCTTTTGCTTGAAATGATATTTTTTTATTTGAAAGATGATTTAGACAGTTTTCCTAATTGACATGCATCACAAAAATAATCCTTTTTAAAAGATATTTTGGGTAACCCACGTACTAACTTATCTTTAGCTAATTTAGACATGTACTTAGAGTTGACATGACCCATTCTCATGTGCCATAAATGTTGAGAGTCATTATTAGCTATGAGGCAATGTTCTGTGATGTTTTCTAGGTATAGTTCATATATATTATTTCTTCTTATACCTTTTAAGATGATATTTTTGTTGGTGTCTGCTATAAGACAAGTATTATGATTAAAGCTAACATTATAACTTGTATCACACATTTGACTAATACTTAGAAGGTTATGTTTTAAGCCTTTAACCAGGAGAACTTCTTTGATAAGAGGTTTATCTATATTGCCAATATTACCAATACCAATTATCAAACCTTTGTTGTTATCTCCAAAGGTGACGGTTCCTCCTTCTTTTTTATGAAGAACAGCAAAGAGGTCTGAATGTCCAGTCATGTGTTTTGAACATCCACTGTCTAGTATCCCTCTGTTCTTCTTGTTCGGAGCCTGCAAAACATTAAGTAAAACTTCTTTTTGGTACCCAATCGGGTCCCTTTTTGTTAGACTTTGGAACCCATATCCATTTAGATTTGGGTTTGTCTACAGCCTTAGAGGAGTTCAAGAAGTTAAAATTATAATACTCCTTTTTAGGTTCAGAAGAACCTTTCACAAAAGTGGTCTTTTGATTCATACAAGAAGGCTTGTTGAAATGAGAGTAGCCAATATCATTCTTATAAAAGGACACTTTTTGAGAGGATAGGAGTTTATCCAAGTTCTCTTTTCCTTTAGTAAACTTGAAAACCATTTTCATAAGGTTCTCAGTTTTACTTTTTAATTCTGAAATTTCTACTTGCAGATTTTTAGTCTTGGAGTTAGTAGAAGAGATTTCAGAAGTAATAAGAAGATTTTTCTTTTGTAACTCAGAATTTTCAATACTGAGTTTTTCATTTTTCAAAATGAGCTCTAGATTCTCATATTTCAAATGTCTATTTTTTAGAATCGTTTTCCTTGATTCTTTAAAAAGTTCCTGAAAAGCATTTTGAAGTTCTTCAAAGGAGAAATCAAGGGATTCACTTACAGAGCTTTCTGCCATGAAGCACATGTTGGCGGTTTCTGCTTCATCATCATTTGACTCTTCACTAGTGGATGGTTCTGAATCATCCCATTAAGCACGCGAAGCCTTTTTCTTGAAGAACCTTTTCTTTGGTTCCTCACTCTTGGATTTTCTTTTGAGAAGAGGACAGTCACGTCTCAGGTGACCTGGCTTATTACACTGGTAGCACATAGAATCCTCTTTTGGGTCTTTTCTTTCTTTGTGCTTATTTGGAAGTCGGTTCCTTCTCATAAAGCGCTGGAATTTTCTGGTGAGTAGCACAATCTCAGTTTCTTTTTCTGAGTCCTCATCCTCAGAAAGGGCTGGGAAGGCTAGAGTTTTCTTTAAAGGTTGTTCCTCTTCCTTTCTTTCCTTCATATGGACTTCATAGGCCATAAGATTGCCTATTAAATCATTCAGGGTAAGTTTGGACAAATCTTGAGTTTCTTCAATAGCAGTAGTCTTTTTCTCCCAATCAGTGTGAGAGATCTCAAGATTTTTTTCACCTTTTCTGTCTGAGAGTGGGTTAGACCCAGAGATTTCAGATCGTTGGTGATGTTGGTGAATCTGGTGAACATCTCTGTGATGGGTTCATCTTTGTTCATTTTGAACAACTCATATTTTCTGACAAGAGATGAGATTTTGGCTTCTTTCACTTTGTTGGTTCCTTCATGAATAACCTCTAAAGAATGCCAAATATCATATGCAGATTCACATATAGATATTCTATTAAATTCATTCTGATCGATGGCACAATATAAGGCATTCATAGCCTTTGCATTTAGGTTTGCCATTTTCTTTTCTTCATCAGACCATAAGTTATATTCTGCGGAAGGAGATGTGTATGGATGCTCAACAATTTTCCATACAGCAAAATCTATGGATTTGAGAAATATAGCCATTCTGCACTTCCAGTATCCATAGTTGGAGCCGTTGAAGAAAGGAGGACGAGATGCGTGTTGACCTTTAATATCACGAGCATAAGAGATAGATGTCATATGTGTTGGAAGACTTGTTATGTCGAAACCAGCAAACCTGCTCTGATACCAAATGAAATTCCACTAGAGGGGGGTGAATAGTGAAATATGATGCAAATTGATAAAATAAAAAATAAGGCAATAAGGCACAACACAATAAACATAGGATTTATACTGGTTCGGTCAAAACCCTGACCTACATCCAGTCCCCAAGCAAACCACTTGAGCTTTCCACTATAACATCTGAGTCACTGGATAAATAGTACAACACCCTCTTCCTCAGAGGTCTTCTTCTCTCAACAGAAAAGGGGCACACCCTCTTCCACAAAGGTCTTCTTCTCTCAACAGAGAATGACAACACCCTCTTACACAAAGGTCTTCTTCTCTCAACAGAGAAGGGCAACACCCTCTTTCTCAGAGGTCTACTTCTTTCAACAAAGAAGGAATACAGTGAATAACAGAAAGTTACAATACTTCCTATAGAACCTTCAGAATGATATGAATGCACGAATGAAGGATTCTCAGAATGTTTTGTTCTTTTCACTCAGAAGATACTTTTTGTCAAAGAGTTATTCTTGACTTTTTCTCTCTTTTTTCTCTTTCTTTTTTTCTAGGCTCTCTTTCAAATATTGAATAGGAATTTTTCTCGTTGTAAGCTCACATGTCCATTCCTTGTTGGAATAGTCTATTTGAGTGTGTTTATATAGCTTTAAAAAAGTAGTCGTTACTTTTTGAAATCGTAGCCTTTTTGAGATGTGAAATGTTATGTCATTTCAAAAAACATCTTTAGAGAAATTCGAGAAAGTCTTCTTTCCATAAAAGTAAAATATAGGGTACAATAGTCGTTGTAATATTTTAGGTAATATATATTTTATGTAAAAAGTCTATTTCTTACAGCAGTACATTGAACGTTGGATTGTAGGCTGTCATGTAGTTTTGTCTTTATCCTAGTTAATGATTTATGGTACATAAGTACTTCTTTACTTTAAATGAGTGTAAGTACAATAAATTCTTTGAGATATTTATTTGTACATAGTCATATCTAGAGTTTTCTTTATGATGTGTTTTTCAATGTCTACAGAGAGAATGAAGACTTTAAACAAGTCGACATTCTTGAGAAGGATATTAACAAGGATTTCTTACAGGAGGTATTTATTGCTATACAAAGAGAATGATGACTTCAAGTAAGTCGACATTCTAAGGGTTTGTAAAAAGCTAACTAGAGTCTTTTCAACAAGTATTATATTTGTTTTTCCTTGTGTAGCCGATTTCCATGTTTTGTCTTTTTCCTATATTTGAAATCATTTCTTTAAAGAAGGTAACTAGAGTCTTTTCAATAAGTATTATATTTGTTTTTCTTTGTGTAGCCGATTTCATGTTTTGTCTTTTTCCTATATTTGAAATCATTTCTTTAAAGAAGATAACTAGAGTCTTTTCAACAAGTATTATATTTGTTTTTCTTTGTGTAGCCGATTTCATGTTTTGTCTTTTTCCTACTTTTAAAATCATTACTTTTCAAGTTGTCTTGTATATGATATAAGGTACAATTATTACATTTTGAAATCATGTCAAAATTCTTTTTTCATAAAGGGTTGTAAGAAGGTACAATTATTTGTTTTCAAAAAGGAGCTTTTTGAAACTATCGTATACTTTTATGAAATAGCTTTTATGAATGAGTATGTAATATGCAATATGCATGCTTCTGAAGGTTCTGTTACATATGACTCTAAAGAAGAAAAAAAATCTTCAACTTGAGGTAGCCGATCTCTTTAGATGGTCTTTAGGAATGCATGGCTCAACAAGCTTTTTCTTCAAGGAGTATGATTGCACCATAGTTGTACTTGAACAGGAGGTCTCCATCCTTTTTGAGTGAGATATCCTTGCATCAAATACTCGTTAGATATATGGCAAAGCATATCCAATCATAATATAACATTTTTTTAAGAAGACATATTATCATATCATATAAAATCAAATAATACAGTGTATCATATTATGTGACATCAAAACAGAGTTTCTCAACACTTAGTAGCAAAGAGGGGCACCTGTAAACACCCCAATTTTTTTCTTATTCATTCTCATACACCCCCTCTCGCAGATGCCAACCTCTGTAGGTCAGTATAGGAGTCCAGCCCTATGTCCAGTCTAGTTTAGGTGTCATTTTGCCCATTTTGTCAAAAAAATTATCATTTTACCCCTAGGTCATCTTAGATTCCTACCCATCAGAGTCGACCAAGCTCATTTTTAAGTTCAGAATAGTTAGAATGTCTATCATTTCCAACTCACGATGAGCGAACCCTATTTATTTCTGACCATTTTGGCTAAAATTGGTTTATTTTCTCATAAATGAGCTTAATTCTAGCTCAAATTGTAGTCAATTAATTTTTAGTTAGTTATTCCTCGTCAATCCAGTTCCTCTGAGTCTAACCTGAGCTCACCAAGAGTTCAAGTGGCCCAGATCCAGTTTAATTCCATTTTTCGCAGTCTAGGAGCCCATTTTAGCTCATTTCAGCTAAAATTGAGCTAAATTCAGTCAGTTGAGCTAGTGTTTGACCTTCAAAATTAGTTCATCTCAGTATTACTGACCTTTATTTTAGCTCAAACCTAATATATTTCTATCACCCACTTCACTCCAGTGGTGATTTCTCATCATTTCTCTGAGAATTGTACCATTTCTCAATCATTCAGTCTAGGAGTTTGTTCGAGTCAGTATCTTTTTAGTTCACCTCAGTTCAGAAACCTTAGGATCCATTTTAAACCAATTAAAATCTTGTTCTTCAGTGTCACTCCATGCCCTATAGGGGCAAAATCATTTCTCAGATCATTTTGTCTGAAACATTATTTTGTCATTCTCCAAGCTGGTACAACTGCTAATATGGGCTCGGATCAATCCCTTTTCTGAAAATTTAGCCATATTCAAGACTCACTTCACATTTTGATTAGATCTAATATTGGATCTCATATCCAATATTCGATTTTTGCCTTTGAATAGGAATGTTCAGTTCCTTATCTCTGCCAGGGGTCCGGAACTTCAAATCCCTCATCCAAGGTCTGCATTTTGCATATCATTTTATATCATTTCTTATCATTTCATATCATTTCTTGTCATTTCATTGCATTGCATGTCATTTTTAAGATCCAACACTCTGGTTTTTCAAAATTTCAAATCCAAATTCGATTTTAAAAACTTTATTTTGAAATCAATTTCAAAAACCTGGATTTTAGATCGATATTTGTCATTTGTCAACCACCAGGATCCTATATTTCTTTATTTCAAAATATTTTCCTTAGAAAGCGATCTGGATTCGTTTTAAACTCAATTTTTAACTGATCTCAATTTTCGGATGGGACCCATCTAAGTGGTGTCGCTTCTGGATCACTTCCTTCATTTAGACTTTTCAAATTTTAGTTATTTTAGAGTTTTAGTGGATTCAGAATTCTGTCGTTTCACCTTTTTAAACCTTTTCAAAATTTTATTTTGATTTTTAAATCAGAGGTAGCCTTACCCCTTGCCCATTTCTTTCATTTGGCCTTTTTTTTAGAGTTTTAGTCAGATTAGGACTCTATCCCAGAGTTTCAGTCAGTTTTGGATTCTATCTTTCATTTCTACTTTTACCTGTTTTCAAGAAAACCTTTTAAAATCTTTCAAAAGAAATCAAAATTTTAGAGTTTTAGTCAGATCAGGACTCTGTTCTAGAGTTTCAGTTAGATTAGGACTCCAACCCTGACTTCATTTTTGAAAAAATCTTTCAAAAACCTCTTCATTTATCTTTCAAAAAACCAAATTTTAAAGTTTTAGGACTTTATCACAGAGTTTCAGTCGGTTTAGGACTCTAGACTGGAGTTTTAGTTAGTTTAGGACTATGTTTAAAACTCTCGATTTTCATTTGGTAATTTTAACCTTGTTTTAAAAACCCTTTTTAATCTTTATTTTAATCTTTTTAAAACCAAAATGTGGAGGCCCACATAGGTGGCGCCACATTTGAGAGACTTTTAATTCATTTAGGACTCTAGTTGATTCAGAACTTTGATTTTTATCTTTGTTTTAAATTCCTTTTGAAAACCTTATTTTTAATCCCTTTATTTTCAAATTTTCAAAATCATTTTCTGAAAAAAATCTAATGGGGCCCATAGTAGGTGGCACCACATTTGAGGTTATTTAGGTTAATTTAGGGTTTAGTAGTGTTCAAGTTAGATTAGGAGTTTGAAAAAGCCAAATTTGATTTTAAAATTCAACCTTTATTTTGACATTTTAAAACCTTGTTTTTAAAACTTGTAATTAGAGGTTTTAAAACAAAATGTGGGTCCACATAGGTGGTGCCACATTTGGAATTTTTCAAAGTTAATTAAGAGTCTTAATTAGGTTAATTAGGGTTGACTAATTAGAGTCTTAAAATGTTAGAATTCCCAAGCAAAACCGCCCCTCCTCCCCATTTGGTTTATCCTAATTAATTAAGAGGAATTTCAAAAAAACCAAACTCTCTAATTAAGAGTTGAAAAAATCTTATATAAAGAAGGCTATGGGGGTTGACCAGACCATTCTCTCTCATTCTCTCTCTCTCTCAAATTCGTGGCTATCTCTCTCCTATCTCTCAACCCTCCTCTTCCTCCATTGGTATAAGCAAGGTAAACTTTTCTTCTCTTTTTTTTTTCTATTTTTTTATAATATTCGCCATTGTTGCCCCCTATGTGTTGCTTCTTTAAATTTTTTTTGTTCAAGCCCCATACTCCACGATTCAAGATGATGATTCACTGATCATCCATGATTATTTTTATGTTTTTGATCTGTTGGATTCATTGAAAATATGTTGATTATGCTAAAGGCCCCAAAAAGATCGAGATTCGACCTTTCGATATGGCAAATCTCTCTTTTAATGGCTAAATCAAATTTCTAACTATGCTTTCCTGATTTTTTTTGTTTATTTCATCATATTCATATTTATTTTAATTGTTCAAGCATCAAATCATGATTCATTACATTATTTATACGCTTTTTTATATTTTTAGCATAAATAATCCATGTTATTTCATTTTAGGGTTTTAGATTCGATATTTACGATTTTGGCCGACTGTTAATATATTTATTTCGCAAGTTTATATTCATTAGAAAAATCTGAAATTTTTAGGGTGAAATCATGCATTTATCTACAGTTTTTAATAAAAAAAATCAAGATTTTTATAGGTCTGTAATCATGTTTTCAAAAATCAAAGTCAGAACATGTTTTCTGAGTCAAGAAAACGCTATAAAAATTTAAAAGTACCTTTCTGAGGTCATATCTCCCTCATCCGAGATCTGATCGATTATCCATAAATAGGGTTGTTTTCGTCTGAATCTCTAATTTCTTTTATGAAATTTTTACAAATTTCTATAGTAGATTGATATTTTATTTCAGTCAAGAATCGAATTTGTATTTCTGCAACTGTCAATCGTTATTTAGAATAAAAGCCAACTTGCCGAAACGATTTCTCCCTAACCAGAGATTTGATCAATGATGCGTAAAAAAAGTTGTTTTTGTTGGAATCTTTAGTATGTCTTTGTCAAATTTTATAAAATTTTAAGACTATTTTTTATATTTTCCTACACCCGAAACCAGATCTGTCTGTTTCACATTGTTATGCATAAGCCAGAATCAGGTACGTATTGTCAGAATCATATCTCTCTAACTGAAGATGATTTTTTTAATCTATAAAAATGGTTATCTTCATTCATATTTCTAGTTTCTTCCTATAAAAATTCATAAAATTTCATTGTTGTTTGATATTTGATTCGGGTCTGACATTGCGATAGGTACGTGATTGCGGGCGAATCACGTATTTTCATTTTTTATTTAATTTTTATATCAAAATAGTCCCAAAAATTATATTTTTCAATTGTATTTTAATTTTAGGGTTATTAGAAATGTCCATGTAAAATTTTACAGATTTGGGAATTCATTTGATGTATTATTTAGTTAATTCATAAAAACAGGATGCCCGCGGAGTCCTGATTCAACTGACACATGGGCAAAAGTTGATATTTTTCTAATATTCCAAATTTTCATGAAAAGTTTCATATTTTTAGGGTTTTATCATGTTTATAACCATATTAGGGTGCTCTCTACCCTATTTTGCGTTGTTTTGAATTTGTTTGGTCCCTTGATTAAACATTTTATAAAAATAGTTTTTGAGAAACCCTATTTTGCAATAAAGGTCAATTTTCAAGGCTATTTTGGATATTTTTCTTAAAAAATTGAATTTCAAAGTTATTTATTTTTATTATTTATTCAATTATGCATCATCTTTTATTGTGTTTATTTCGAGAAAGCATGGAAAAAGGCTTATATCCAGATAAATCCCTCAATTTTAGATATTATTGGATAAATCTCGAAAAACCAACATTTGTCCACTAATGAATTTGCTAATTTTGCCGAAAAGCTCAAGAGTTTATTTCTTTTTCTTTTTTCTTTATTTTTATTCAATTGTTGATGTAAATTTGAAATAAAAATTTACTTTTCGGCTTAGATTAGGGTTGCATTGCATATAGTTTATTTTTTTAATAAATGTCAATGTATGATGAATGATGATTCATGCATATTTCAAATCCATCATGGTCTACACAAATGGCATGTGCACTCACTTCTAAGAAGTTAATAAACTCGATTGAGTTTGTATTTGTGGTCATAGTCAGCATACGAACAATATCTAGATTTATTATCTTCTTTTAAGCCACAAATGGCCTACACTCTTAGGCTATTTTCATAAATTATGACATATTTTTAAAAGTTTTCTAAGTATATTCAATACATATTCGTGGCCATAGTCAGGGATATGTGGTAAATTTATTTTATCTAAATTCTATAAGGCATAAAAAATCCTTTTATCAATGATTTCTCAAAAAATCTTCAGAAAATATTTCTATAAACTGCATCCGTATATCATCTAGGTTAGATTATATCATGAAAATAGTTTCATAGGGCCACACACCCATCTTCTTGACCTATTTTCATAAATCAACCTCAGAAAAATCAATTTTCTCAAAACCACCTGAGTTTTCCTCAAAATCAATTTTCTCAAAATATCATAATTTCTTCAGAAATCAATTTTCCTTTTCTTCAAAAGTATATTCCAATATGATTTTCAAAGTGTCTCATTTTTCAAGAATTTTTAAATATTCTAAGCATACATCATGTTTTCAATCTGCATTTTCAAAAATTTATAGCACATGCCTGATTCTTTGTGTATTTAGGAAATAGAACATCGGTTTAGACAAGTTGAGTAAATCAAAGCACATGATTGATCCTTGGTTCGATTACCTCTGGTTATAGTGTTAGGAACGATTGAACCTCGTACTGATAGGCGAGTCTTATTCCTCGAAATTTTTCCGTATTTTAAAACGGATGCGAGTTATTTTCAAAATCTTTTTCAAAGGTCAGTTTGACTTGCAAAAGTAAAATTTTGCAATGATAACAGCTATCGGATGTGACTACCACCAGAATATTTCATAGACACTAACTTTGACATCAGTGTATTGGCCCTAGCTTTATTAGAACTGTTGAATTGAGCCTCAATATCTCCTAGGAATTTCTTCACTGTCCTGCAATGAGGGATAGCACTTCAAATATTCTTAGCCACTTGAGATTATAAAAGTAACAAGCTAAGTCTATGTGAGGGCTCTCACTTCTCCCTGGCCGCCTTCTGCATGATTGTGCATTGCTCTGTAATAGTAGGAGGTTCATCAATTTTAAGGGCCTAATTCAGGTCCATATAACCCAGAGTAAATAAAACTATTTCTTTCTGATCCGAGAAATTGGATTTGTCTAAAATAGGTATGTCACTAGAACTGTCAATAATGAAAGAACCTGTTACTGCAAGAAACAAAAGGAAAAGAACTTATAATTGCTCAAACAAGACTTGTGTTGAAAAGGTAAGACCCTTTATTATTTACCTTTTTCTGAGACAAGAATAATTGGGTCATTATCGTTTTATTTTGGTGGAAACGATAATACTCATAGTTGCTTTATCTCCTCAATTCATGAGGAATTGACTTCAATTGGTAAAACTAGCGTATCATATAACTAGAGGCAATTTAGCACTATACCTTTGGGTATAAATATGCTTCATGGGCTGGTATACATATCCACTATTACACACTATGTGAATTTGGATCACAATGGCCTACCTTTGGATAGAATCATTATTTCATAGAGTCACACACAATCATAATACTGAATCTTAATACAGTATGAAAAATATGTAATTAACACAACTCAGATCACCTTGGTGATTGCATCAGTGAGTTGATCAAGATCTTTAATCACAAACATATTTGTATTATGGAGCATGCCCATGCACACATGATAATGCATATAAATTCATGATGAAATATGTATTATATCATAAAAGATATAGGTTCATTCTTTAACTTATATGCATAAATAAATTTTAATGAAAACGCATCACAAATGTCATGAATTTAGTTATGATTCATGCTTATATATCATGCATAACTTTAAATAATCATCAAATTCAAGTAATAAGTCATACTTTTATGATAATAAACACTTATAAAGCAAGAAAAAATAATAAAAACATGCTCTTTTGGGTAAAACCTGGGGTCTTCATGCTGGAACCGGTTTAGAAATGCTCTAAACTAGTCTGAAACAACCTGAACCGTTCAACTAAGGACCTGAACCGGTCTTGAAACTGACAAACCAGTCCAAAATATGTAAAAAAAGCCTTTAAGCCCTTAAAATTGAATGAAAAAAATCTTTGTTCTTTCACTGATAAATGAAAAGAGGGTCTCTACATTTAGGACCTGGTGAAAAACTAATAGGAACTGGTCAAAAAGGGCTCTGAATCAATCCCGAAATACACTGTATCAATCACATAACCGATTCAAGTATAGATAGTGTGTGGACCCCATTTCAGATCTGATCTGATTCAGTCTAAATCCAAATCCAGTTCTAATAGACCTCGGGTCAGATCTTCCCAGTCTGGATCTAGACCCATAATAATCGGGTCCCAGGTTGGATTCCACGATCAAAACTCAATCCAGATCCAAATTTGTAAAGAATCTAGGTCAAATTTGGATCTTGGGTCCGATCTGTCCATATCAAATCCAGACTCGAAACCACAAATGGGTCCAGGTTGGATCTGAATCCTCAAACTCATCCAAATCTAGACCCACCAAATAAGATCCAGACCACAACTAGATCTCAATCCAGACCCAGTCCATACAAGACCTGATTCGGATCCAGGAACCTGACCGATCCAGACCCGAACCTGGTCTAAACAAGACCAAAACATGATCTGAACCCAAAGCATACAAGAACCTGGTTGGATCTGGTCTTTAAATCGATCCAAATCCGAACTCTGTCTAAAAAGACACGGGCCAGATCCAGATCCTCCTCCGGTCTATCCTGGTCTGATCGAGACCTGGAACCCAATTGGATCCAAGTCTGGCTGGTCCAGATAAGACCCAGACCCGAAACCACAAATGGATTCAAGTCAATCGGATCCGGTCCTCCGGGTACAGGTCTGACCCATACAACGGGTCTAGACCCAATCCACCCAGAACATAACGAATTCAGATCGGGTCTGCCTCGGGAATAGATCCAATACCCAATACACATAGATTGGGCCACTCGTCCGGTCGGGTTTGAGTCTAGACCTGACCCGCCCAAAACAGTTACCCGATAAAACAAAAAACGAAAGCTTTCAGTTTTTTAAACGAATGCTTTTCGGTTTTAGAAACCGAAAGGATCAGACACACGTCGGCCCCATGAACACGCCGGACTTCAGGCAGCCTCCGACACCAGTGCTTCCACCGGTGAAGGTCACCCCATGGTGACATTATGCCGCCAGTGTGTCCTCCCCATCGGCGTCCGCAAAAGGAAAGGTAAAAGTTTTTTTTTTTGTATACAAGCATCGTTGGGGCTGCCAGCGACAACAGTCGGTGGATGGCGATCAGTCGCCGTCTTCCACCACCGTCTATCGGTAGCTACAATGGCTAGAAGCCTACAAAATCCAAAAACCCTTGTCCCCCCCCCCCTTTTTATATCTGTCCACCGTCGGTGGCTATCACCATCGATGACCGGCTATTGCATCCTGTTGGAAATAAAACAACAAACTAGAGAAGAAGATTGTTCTCTAGAATGAAAAACACACAGAAATGGTGCAAGAGAAGGAGAAGGCTACAAAAGGCTTCAATACATTCCAATGACTTCTCAAAATGAGGATACATGGCTGCTATATATATAGCATTCAAGCCCAACCAGAATTTAATTACATAATAAATTCCTACCATAGAAAAACTAAAAGACTATTATATTTTCAAGGAAAAGAAATAAATGGGAGAGGAACCCAAAGAGTTGCATAGAAAACTGCAAATAGCCTTAATGTAAAACAAGTTCCCAAAATGAGGGAGGAATATGAAGAGTCTAGCTTATAATTCCAACAAGCCTTAAAGTAAAATGAGTTTCCCAAAAATGAGGGAGGAATACGAAGAGTCTAGCTTATAATTCCAACAGACCCTCTTAAGCTAGACTATAACGACACCTAATTTCTCTCTCAATTTCTTGAAAGTTTCATTCTTCAATGCTTTTATAAAGATATCAGCCACTTGGTCTTGGGTCTTGCAAAACTTGACATTGACATCTCCATCTTTGACCAAGTCTCTAATAAAATGATACTTGATTCGAATATGCTTGCTTTTGCCATGAAAAACTGGATTTTTGGTGAGTGCTATGGCTGAACTATTGTCACAAAACAAAGGAGTGCTCTCCCATTGAGGATGCTTCAGCTCATGAAGAATCCACCTTAGCCAAAGAGCTTGACAACTAGAAAGAGCCAATGAAATATACTCAGCTTCGGTTGTGGAGAGAGCAACAACAACTTGCTTCTTCGATGCCCACGAGATTGCACCTGAGCCAATGTGAAAAACGAAACCTGAAGTGCTTTTACTATCATCTCTATTTCCACCCCAATCACTATCACAAAAATCCACCAATTTTGAATCTTCGACACATTTATAATGAATTCCATAATTGATAGTTCCACACACATATCTCAAAATTCTTTTGCTTATATCCCAATGAGTATTAGAAGAAGATTCCATGAATCTGCTAATCATGCTGACAGCAAACATAAGATCAGGTCTTGTAGCAGTAAAGTACATAAGACTACCAACAAGGCTTCTGTAGAGAGTTGCATCGATCTTTCTCTCACCATCATTTTTGCTAAGTTTCAATCCAACTTCCATAGGAGTATTAAGAGGTGTAGCACCCTCCATTTTGAACTTCTTTAATATATTTTCAGCATACCTTTTTTGAGATATGAATATTCCATCTTCGGCTTGCTTTACTTCAATGCCCAGAAAAAAATGGAGAAGCCCCATGTCAGTCATTTCGAATTCGTGCATCATATCCTTCTTGAAATTTTCACACATGCTTGCACTAGTGCCGGTAATTATTAAATCATCAACATATAAGCATATGACTAAGAACTCCCCTTGATTGTCTTCTTTGATGAACAGAGTATGCTCAAACGGACACTGTTTGAATTCATTCCTCAAGAAGTATCCATCAATGCGACTATACCAAGCCCTTGGCGCTTGTTTTAGCCCATATAAAGCCTTCTTTAATCGACACACTTTGTTTTCTTCACCCTTCTTTACATAACTTGGAGGTTGATCAATATACACTTCTTCTTCAAGGAGACCATTCAAGAATGCTGATTTTACATCCATTTGAAAGACCTTCCATATTCTTTGAGCAGCCAAAGCTAACACCATGCGAATTGTTTCAAGGCGAGCCACAGGAGCAAAAACTTCATTAAAATCAACGCCATACCTTTGCTTGTAACCTTTTACCACCAGCCGAGCTTTGCATTTTTCAACTTCTCCATTTGAGTTGAATTTTGTTTTATATACCCATTTGACGCCAATAGATTTGTGTCCATTCGGGAGCTCAGTCAACTCCCAAGTATGATTTCTTTCAATGGAGTCCATTTCTTGATTCATAGCAATTCTCCACTTCTCTTCTTGAGATGCTTCTTCATAAGTAATTGGATCGGCGTCCGCAAATAAAGCAAAATTCACCAAGATGAGGAAGATGGTGATAAATGTGTAGATGGAGAGGAGAGTGAAGTATCTCCATCACCACTTGGTTCATGACTCTCCTCCTTATTAATGAAATGTGAATTTTCATTTTCATTCTCTCCATCCCAATTCCAAGTTTCTTCTTCATTGAATTTTACATCTCTGCTTATGATAATTTTCTTGGCGATTGGATTGTAAAGCTTATAAGCCTTTGAGCATTCACTGTACCCAACAAGGATACATTTTTCAGATTTATCTTCAAGCTTGCTCCTTCGATCATCGGGAATATGAGAATAACATATGCTGCCAAATACTTTCAAATGAGCAACACATGGTTTTTGCCCACTGCAAGCTTCTTGAGGAATTAGGTCTTGAACACTTTTAGTGGGGGCACGATTAATAAGATAGATAGCACATGCCACTCATTCAGCCCAGAATATGTTAGGCATACCTTTAGATTTCAACATACTTCTTGCCATCTCCATGATCGTGCGATTCTTCCTTTCCGCAACGCCGTTTTGTTGAGGTGTGTACCGAGTAGTCAACTGATGACGGATGCCCTTCTTTTTCAAGAATTCCTCGAACTCATTTGACATATATTCAGCCCCACGATCAGTACGCAAGGTTTTAATAGAAAGATCACTTTGCTTTTCAACAAATGTCATAAATTGCTTAAAATATTTGAACACCTCAGATTTTTCTTTTAGAAAATAAACCCATGTCTTTCGACTGAAGTCATCAATGAATGTTAAAAAATAACGATTACCTCCAATAGATGTGGTGCGCATAGGGCCGCATAGATCAGAATGAACCAACTCAAGTGGTTTTGATGCTCGCCAAGATTTGCCACCAGGAAAAGAGTCTCTGTGATGTTTTCCAAGAACACAACCTTCACAAATTTTGTCTTTTTGATGAATGTTAGGCATGCCTCTGACCATATGTTTTTTGCACATAAGAGATAATGAACTGAAGTTCAAATGTCCATATTGAAGATGCCACAACCATGATGGATCTTTTATAATAGTATTGAAGCAAGAAAGAGCAACATTTTGAAATATAAATGGAAACATTTTGTTTTGAGTCATTTTCACCTCGGCTATGAGAGCATTCTTCTTGTCCTTAATTTCACATATTTCTCCTTTGAAATGAAGATCATATCCTTTTAGAATAAGTTTCCCAACACTCAAAAGATTGTGTTTGAGGCCTGAAACATAGAAAACATCGGTGATGTGCTTGCTGCCTTGGTTAGTTTTAACAAGAATATAACCACGTCCCTTGACAGCAAGCCTATTATCATCACATGTTCTAACTTCAGTTTGAACCATTTCATTTAAGTCCACAAATAATTTTTTGTTTCCAGTCATGTGGTTACTACAACTACTATCAATATACCATACTTCATCATGTGTTTCTTCTTTGGTATCATAAGCAAGAAAGAGAATATCATCATCAAGAATTTCATTTTTCTCATGCATGAAAGTTACCTCCTTTTGGTTTTCTTCTGCCAATCTCTTTCTACATAACTTTATGGTGTGACCATACTTCTGACAATGAAAGCATTGAACTTGTGAGAGAGAGCAACCATGACCTCGACCTCTACCTTGACCTCTTCCTTGCATAGAATAAGATGAATCACAAGCATCTTCTTTCGTTTCTTGATTTCTACCACCTCTATATCCTCTTCCTCTTCCTCTTCCTCTTCCTCTTTGTTCTCGAGCACCACCACGAATAGAGAGTTGTGTCTGAAAAGCTTGTTCGATCGGAGGAGAATCAAATTGCTTTATACGAAGTTCATGAGATTGAAGTGATCCCATTAAACTATCAATGGACAAGGTGGATAAGTCTTTGGATTCTTCTATAGCAACAACAATATGTTCAAACTTGCGAGTTAAGCTCCTCAATATTTTTTCAACAACTCTTTGATCTTCAAGTTTTTCACCATTTACTCGCATTTGATTAACAATGGAGAAGACTCGATTGAAAAAAGCTTCAATTGTTTCAGATTCATTCATTCTTAAAGAATCAAATTCACTTCTTAGAGTTTGTAGTCTCATCATTTTTACCTTGTCTTCTCCTTTGTATGTTGTATAGAGAGTATCCCATGCTACCTTTGCCGACTTTGCCGAGAATATCCTTTCGAAAATGGCTTCATCAACAGCTTGATAAATATAGAACAAAGCCTTATTGTTCTTCTTCCGGTTTTCCTTCAACTCAGTTTGTTGTCGTTGAGTGATGCCCTCCACATTGTCCATTTCATCGAAGCCACTTTCAACGATGTCCCATAGATCTTGAGAACCAAAGAATGCCTTCATTTGAATACTCCATTTGTTGTAATTTTTTCCAGCAAAGCAAGGAACTTGTGGTTACACCATATTATTGGAAGCCATCCTAGCTCTGATACCACTATGTTGGAAATAAAACAACAAACTAGAGAAGAAGATTGTTCTCTAGAATGAAAAACACATAGAAATGGTGCAAGAGAAGGAGAAGGCTACAAAAGGCTTCAATACATTCCAATGACTTGTCAAAATGAGGATACATGGCTGCTATATATATAGCATTCAAGCCCAACCAGAATTTAATTACATAATAAATTCCTACCATAGAAAAACTAAAAGACTATTACATTTTCAAGGAAAAGAAATAAATGGGAGAGGAACCCAAAAAGTTGCATAGAAAACTGCAAATAGCCTTAATGTAAAACGAGTTCCCAAAATAAGGGAGGAATACGAAGAGTCTAGCTTATAATTCCAACACATCCGACGACGACAGTCGGTCGACGGTGACTAGTCATCATCGGCCACCGCCATCTTCCGACAGTTGCAATGGCCGAAAGACTGCAAAATAGGAAACTTGTTTCTGCAGTCGTTTCCCATCTGCAGCCGACCACCGGTTGCCTCTAGCTTCTGGACCCAGATGCCGTCGGCGACAGCATCCAACCGTCGACATCAGCTACCCTCCGTTGGACTTCAGCATCTACGTGGAGGTTGCAGAAACAGGAAACCTTGTTTATGTAGTGACCATTGGTTGCCTCCGGAAGTTGATTGTGGATGCCGCCAGCGATAGCGGCTCAATGCCAGCAACGATCTGCAGAAACAGGAAACCACCTGACATCTCACTGTAGGCGACAACATGGACCCCCTGTACCTACTAACATGCGATCGTCCAAACTGCCATTCACACCGATGGCGGCTGGCTACCAAACATTGACAGAAAACAACCAATAGCAAGTTGGCTATGGCCCTGAGCAAGAGGGGGTCTCTGCGGGAAAACAAATTTTTGGCGAGTGCCGCAAGAACGCTGTTACACCCACACGCGCAACGGAAGTCTAGGTGTGGGCTCATAACCCATTGTTGGTGTTCATCAGAAATGTAAAAGTAAGAATACATATCAGTAAGCTATGGATGAAACGTGTGTGCACAGGTGCTCGACATTCTCCTCATCCTATCGACGCCCACACTGAGCATAGGCCATCAAGTCGGTGGTGAGTAGAACCTGAAACCCAAAATGAAAAAAAAAAAAGACTTCCTTTGATTGTTCTCAACAAGCAACCGGGCCCTTCTTATAGACTTATGAGAAAAGTCTATGGTAAGAGGCTTCAATAGGGATGGCAGTGGGGTGGGGTGGGGGACTAGGTCTCCACCCCCGCCCCGCATCAAGATTTTATCTTACACCCCCGCCTCCATCCCCGCGGGGATGGATTTTATCCTCCACCCCCGCCTTCATCCCCGTTTCATGTCCTCCATCCCCGGTTCAAACGGGGATGAGGCGGGGTGGGGCGGGGATATTGCGGGAAAAAGTGGTTGAGGTGGGGATGAGGCGGGGATCGTAGCGGGGTGAGGAAAAGTGCACGTCCATCCCCGCCTCCATCCCTATTTCATACTCTTCATCCCCGGTCCAAACGGGGCGGGGCAGGGCCCCACTTTCCTCCGGTCCACTGCCATCCCTAGGCTTTAGTGAGAGGTTACAGGCAGTTGCAATAACTGTCTCATAACTCCCGTGATGTACCCAGGTCAAACCGGGTCACATTAGATTGAATCCGATGAAGGTTGTCTTATTAATGCACTAGCAAATTTCACTTTTTCAAATAAAATTATTTTTTTTCAAAAGAAAATAACAACCTACATGCCGAAGCAGGTTATATGTTACCCCCCCGAACAGGGCATCTCATGCTCTGGGGTCCCAAAAAGTACCACGTATTTAAGCATGTGTGTCTCATATCCCCATGTTTGTCAGCATTAATTAGCGTTAGAGTTTGATGCGATTACAAAGACTTAAGTATCCTCTCTTCCATTGGTGCAAAAAAAATAACGATTCTAGAAAATGAGTGGTTGTAAAGACTTAAGTGCCCCGAAGATGATTATTTAAGACCCAATCTCTGCACTGCAGGATTATCCGAGAAAAAAATCTCCCCTGGAGGAGGCCATGGACATCAACCCTCTCACTCTCACTCTCCCTTCTCTTTCTGCTTCTGTGCACATCTAGCAAAAGATCCTATATTGCTCCATCAAGCACCGACTGACCTGCACATTGACTGTTGTGGAGCCTGATTCAAAGTTTTTACCCTTACAGGAGGAGGGTTTGGGGGCTCCTCCCAGCGTGGGTAGCATCATTCAACTAAATGAGTTCTGGATCCTGATTCAGAGTATTTACCCTTACAGGAGAGGGGTCTGGGGGCTCCTCCTAGCATGGGTAGCATCATTCAACTTGAAGAGTTATGGAGCCTGATTCAGAGTTTTTACCCTTACAGAAGAGGGGTCTGAGGGCTCCTCCCAGCGTGGGTAGCATAATTCAACTTGATGAGTTATGAAGCTTGATTCAGAGTTTTTGTCCTTATAGGAGGAGGGTTTGGGGGCTCCTCTCAGCGTGGATAGCATCATTCAACTTGATGAGTTGTGGAGCCTGGTTCAAAGTTTTTGCCCTTATAGGAGGGGGGTTTGGGGGCTCCTCCCAACGTGGGTAGCATCGTTCAACTTAATGAGTTGTGGAGCCTGATTCATAGTTTTTGCCCTTATAGGAGGGGGTTTGGGGGCTCCTCCCAACGTGAGTAGCATCATTCAACTTGATGAGTTGTGGAGCCTGATTTAGAGTTTTTGCCCTTACAGGAGGGGGTCCGGGGGCTCCCCCTCGGTGCGGGTCTGACTGCGCTGATCCCAGGCAGGGGTCCAGGGGGGCGCCCCTAACGGGGGGCTTGGGGGGCAGCGCCGCCCAAACCAAATTTTTTTGGGGCCTTGTATAATTTTTTTATTTTCTTTCCCTCTTTTAACTATCGAAAAAGAGCAATAAAGCATTTTGTTTAATCATGGGGCTCATGTTTCCTTCGATTGTTTCTTGCTCAAGGTTTTCGTAACACTCCTTCCAACGATTTTTCTATTTTTTTCTCATGATTTTTTCAATGACTCCTCTACAGTGATTGTTAATGTTGTCGGGTCTCCAACGAGCCCCACAACGATTTATAGTGTTGTCTGGTCTTCCAACAACGATTTATAGTATTGTCGAGCCTTTCTACAACGATTTATAGTATTTTCGGGTCTCCAACAAGCCCCACAAAGATTTATAGTGTTATTTGGTCTTTCAACAGCGATTTGTAGTATTATTGGGCATTCCTACAACAATTTGTAGTATTTTCGGGTCTTCAACGAGCCCAACAACGATTTATAGTGTTATCCGGTCTTCCAACAACGATTTATAGTATTGACGGGTCTTCCTACAACGATTTGTAGTGTTTTCGGGTCTCCAACAAGCCCCACAATGATTTATAGTGTTATTTGGTCTTCCAACAATGATTTGTAGTATTTTCCGCAAATCACTATAGCGATTTGTAGTGTTTTTGTATTGCACAACACAGAATAATAGGGGTCTGGTTTTTAGTTAAAATGGGGAATGAAATGACCATAAAAATCGCTAAAAATTTACAGGAATAAACTAGACTCAATAACAAAGACACCACTTTTTACGAATTTGGAATATGACCTCCGATTAGGAAGATATGGCCCTGATAAGTTGGTCCTAATTCGGCTAGCGATTTGCTTACTGAATAACACTACAAATCGCTATAGTGATTTGCGGAAGACACTACAAATCGCTATAGTGAGATCCAACAACACTATAAATCGTTGTGGGGCTCGATGGAGACCCAAAAATACTACAAATCGCTATAGTGATTTGCGGAAGACACTACAAATCATTGCTGGAAGACCGAATAACACTATAAATCGTTGTAAAACTTGTTGAAAACCCGAAAACACTATAAATCATTGTAGTAAGGCTCGACAATACTACAAATCGATGTTTGAAGGCTGAATAACACTATAAATTATTGTTGGGCTCGTTGGAGACCCGAAAACACTACAAATCATTGTAGGAAGGCCCGACAACACTACAAATCATTGCTGGAAGACCGAATAACACTATAAATCGTTGTGAAACTTGTTGAAAACCCGAAAACACTATAAATCGTTGTAGTAAGGCCCGACAATACTACAAATCGATGTTCGAAGGCTGAATAACACTATAAATCATTGTTGGGCTCGTTGGAGACCCGAAAACACTACAAATCATTGTAGGAAGGCCCGACAATACTACAAATCATTGTTGGAAGACCGGATAACACTATAAATCGTTGTGGGGCGCGTTGGAGACCCGACAACACTAAAAATTGTTGTAGGAGAGTCATTAAAAAAATCATGGGAAAGAAACAGAAAAAGAAAAATAGAAAAATCGTGGAAAGAGGTGTTATGAAAACCTCGAGCAAGAAATAACCGAAAGAAATATGAGCCCCACGATTAAACAAAACGCTTTATTGCGCTTTTTCGATAGTTAAAAGAGGGAAAGAAAATAAAAAAATTATACAAGGCCCCAAAAAAATTTGGTGCGGGGGTCGTTGCCCCCCGGACCCCCCTCCTATAAGGGCAAAAACTCTAAATCAGGCTTCATAACTCATCAAGTTGAATGATGCTACCCACGCTGGGAGGAGCCCCCAAACCCCCTTCTGTAAGGGCAAAAACTATGAATCAGGCTCCACAACTCATCAAGTTGAATGATGCTACAGTAGTGTGCAGGTCAGTCGGTGTTTGATGGAGCAATGTAGGATCGTCTGCTAGATATGCACAAAAGTAGAAAGAGAAGGGAGAGAGAGTGAGAGGGTTGATGTTCATGGCCTTCTCCAGGAGAAACTCTTTGCCTCCCTTGATTTCTTCTCTAGAGAGAGAGGGTTTTACAGTGTTTTACGGAGAAGGAAGAAGAAGAAGATGACGATGAAAAGTTCAAACAAACATTTTTTATGGCTCAGGTTCGTTTCGCCGGATGACCATCGGATCGCCGGCTCACCATCGTTTCGCCGGATCACCATCGGCGAAACGATTAAGGTTCGTTTCGCTGTGTAGACTTTGAAGAGTCAACATCATCCTCGACTTTCTAGATGGAGGACATGTTTGTCCTTTTTTTGAACCGTTTGTTTTTTCTTTTTTGAATGAAGGGCAGTTTTGTCATTTTCTCAAACTGTCGTTTTATGAGAAGAATAGCAAAAAAGGGTACTTAAGTCTTTGCAACCACACCATACTCCAATGCTAAGTGATGTCAACATACACAGGAATATAAGCCCCATGTGCTTGTATACGTGGTGCTCATTCAGACCCCCGAAAACAGATGTGGGATTCACTGAATCATCGAGGGAGAACATACACCACCCTCCCCCTACATGCACTTACATATATACTTGCCAAAATAACAGGCGATTTAAGAAAACGTGTTCACAAACGTGTCATAATCATGGTACCACACATATTTTTGTTAGAATGATATAGCTCTCTCTCTCTCGAAAAGTATAGCTCCATCTCACCAAACAATGACGGAAATGGGTTGATGATGCTTACAGCAGCCCCTCCCTTTGGTCCCTCATTGTTGCCACTGAAATGAGGGAATTGGGGTCCAAGGCGTTGTTGTCCACTTTTGAGGTGGAGGACAGTAAGTATCTTGGAATGCGTTGTCAGGGCCTGCTTCACAAGCGGGTTATGCTCAAATGGCCCAGTAAAGGCTTTAGTTGGGTTGGGATCGCCGTATTGGTTGCATGGTGGACCGTTAAGGATGATCCAACCTGCTGTTTTCTGTTGGTTCAACGTCTTCAATCGCTCTGAGCAGAGACGACTTGGACTTTGCCTCTGGTTTTCTGCAGTAGTTTGATGTATTTCTGCCGCACTTTGTTTTCTGTAACAGCAAGTATAATGATACCTCATCACTTGCTGCATTGTTATTGTTCTATTTGCTTGAATGGAATCTTATTTCTTTTAAAAAAAATTGCCTGTTGTAAGTTTTATGAGCATTACTATTTCTTATACATATTTACTAACAAATTGGTTGATTTGAAACACGTATGTAGTTCATAAAGACACCATGACCGTAGCACTAATCTTATATTTTAACATGTTATAGATACTATATATAGAGCAACAATGTGTAGAGTCTAGACCATTTATCTCCTATACTATCCCCGACCCTTTTAATATATATATATATTTATTTATTTGTTTATTTGAAAAGAAAGGCAAACTGCTTTTTATTTATATATTATCAGATTACATTGGCTGATATTACAAACATTCATTGTTCAAATCCCAAATGAATGACGAGATGTCATCCGTAAAATAAAAAAAACTGAGTTTCTATGCCTGCAAAACCAACTACCCCCCCGCCCCCCCCCTCAAATGCTTTTCTCAATCTGCATTGTCCTTGTTTCTCTCACTTCTTTGCTGATACAAAACTGTACCATCTTGATGTTTGGGGCGGCTCCCCTGAAAATGATCTTATTCTTGTGCCACCAAGTGATTAGAATCCAGCGTCTCCACTCAAGATCTTCCTTACCAATCTAATGACAATAAGAAAGGAATAGGTCTTGTGGGGGACGATTCAACTGCGTTATGCCCCAATTCCAGGACATATGTAGTTCTTTAAACTATATACACTCAGCAAATAGGTTAGTTATTGTTGAAAATAAAACAACAAACTAGAGAAGAAGATTGTTCTCTAGAATAAAAAACACACAGAAATTGTGCAAGAGAAAGAGAAGACTACAAATGGCTTCAAAACAATCCAACAATTTATCAAAATGATGATACATGGCTGCTATATATATAGCATTTAAGCCCAACCAAAATTTAATTACATAGTAAATTCCTATCATAAAAAAACTAAAAAGCTATTACATTTTCAAGGAGAAGAAATAAATGGAAGAGGAACCCAGAGTTTGCATAGAAAAACTACAGATAACCTTAATGTAAAACGAGTTCCCAAAATGAGGGAGGAATACGAAGAGTCTAGCTTATAATTCCAACAAGCCTTAATGTAAAATGACTTTTCCAAAAATGAGGGAGGAATGCGAAGAGTCTAGCTTATAATTCCAACAGTCTTAATGTAAAATGAGTTTCCCAAAAATGAGGGAGGAATACGAAGAGTCTAGCTTACAATTCCAATAGCCCCTCTTAAGCTAGACTATAACAATACCTAATTTCTCTCTTAATTTATTGAAAGTTTCATTCTTCAATGCTTTTGTAAATATATAAGTCACTTGGTCTTGGGTCTTGCAAAACTTGACATTGACATCTCCATCTTTGACCAAGTCTCTAATGAAATGATACTTGATTCGAATATGCTTGCTTTTGCCATGAAAAACTGGATTTTTGGTGAATGCTATGGCTGAACTATTATCACAAAACAAATGAGTGTTTTCCCATTAAGGATGCTTCAGCTCATAAAGAATCCACCTTAGCCAGAGTGCTTGACAACTAGAAAGAGCCAATGAAATATACTTAGCTTCGGTTGTGAAGAGAGCAACAACAACTTGTTTTTTCGATGCCCACGAGATTGCATCTGAGCCAATGTGAAAAATGAAACCTGAAGTGCTTTTACTATCATCTCTATTTTTACCCCAATCACTATCATAAAAACCCACCAATTTTGAATCTTCGACACATTTATAATGAATTCCATAATTGATAGTGCCACGCACATATCTCAAAATTCTTTTGCCTATGTCCCAATGAGTATTAGAAGGATATTCCATGAATCTGCTAATCATGCTGACAGCAAACATAAGATCAGGTCTTGTAGCAGTCAAGTATATAAGACTACCAACAAAGCTTCTATAAAGAGTTGCATCGATCTTTCTCTCACCATCATTTTTGCTAAGTTTCAATCTAACTTCCATGGGAGTATTAAGTGATGTAGCACCCTCCATTCTGAACTTCTTTAATATATTTTCAGCATACCTTTTTTGAGATATGAATATTCCATCTTTAGCTTGCTTTACCTCAATGCCCAAAAAAAATGATGGAGAAGCCCCCATGTCAGTCATTTCGAATTTGTGCATCATGTCCTTGAAATTTTCATACATGCTTGCACTAGTGTCAGTAATTATTAAATCATCAACATATAAGCATATGACTAAGAACTCCCCTTGATTGCCTTCTTTGATGAAGAGAGTATGCTTGAAAGGACACCGTTTGAAACCATTCTTCAAGAAATATCCATCAATGTGACTATATCAAACCCTTGGCGCTTGTTTCAACCTATATAAAGCCTTCTTCAATCGACACACTTTGTTTTCTTCATCCTTCTTCACATAACCCAGAGGTTGATCAATATACACTTCTTCTTCAAGAAAACCATTCAAGAAAGTCAATTTAACGTCCATTTGATAGACATTCCATTTTCTTTGAGCAGCCAAAGCTATCACCATGCGAATTGTTTCAAGACGAGCTACAGAAGCAAAAACTTCATTAAAATCAATGTCATATCTTTGCTTGTAACCTTTTACCACCAGTCGAGCTTTGCATTTTTCAACTTCTCTATTTGAGTTGAACTTTGTTTTATATACCCACTTGACGCCAATAGATTTGTGTCCTCTTGGGAGCTCAGTCAACTCCCAAGTATGATTTCTTTCATTGGAGTCTATTTCTTGATTCATAGCAATTTTTCACTTTTCTTCTTGAGATGCTTCTTCATAAGTAATTGGATCGGCGTCCGCAAATAAAGAAAAATTCACCAAATCTTCCTCAAGATTTCTTCTTGTTGTTTCATAAATTTCTTGAAGACTTCTTTTCTTCATAGGAGGAGATTCAAAACTTCTTGAAGATGAGGAAGATGGTGATAAATATGCAGATGGAGAGGAGAGTGAAGTATCTCCTTCGCCACCAATAACTCTCCTCCTTATTGATGAAATGTGAATTTTTATTTTCATTTTCGCCATCCCAATTCCAAGATTCTTCTTCATTGAATTTTGCATCTCTGCTTATGATAATTTTCTTGGTGATTGGATTGTAAAGCTTATAAGCCTTTGAGCATTCACTGTACCCAACAAGGATACATTTTTCAGATTTATCTTCAAGCTTGCTCCTCCGTTCATTGGGGATATGAGAATAACATATGCTGCCAAATACTTTCAAATGAGCAACACATGGTTTTTGCCCACTCCAAGCTTCTTGAGGAGTTAGGTCTTGAACACTTTTAGTGGGGGCACGATTAAGAAGATAGATAGCACATGCCACTGATTCAGCCCAGAATATGTTAGGCATACCTTTAGATTTCAACATACTTCTTGCCATCTCCATGATCGTGCGATTCTTTCTTTCCGCAACGCCGTTTTGTTGAGGTGTGTACCGAGTAGTCAACTGATGATGAATGTCCTTCTTTTTCAAGAATTCCTCGAACTCATTTGACATATATTCAGCCCCACAATCAGTACGCAAGGTTTTAATAGAAAGATCACTTTGCTTTTCAACAAATGTCATAAATTGCTTAAAATATTCAAACACCTCAGATTTTTCTTTTAGAAAATAAACCCATATCTTTCGACTGAAGTCATCAATGAATGTTAAAAAGTAATGATTACCTCCAATAGATGTGGTGTGCATAGGGCCGCATAGATCAGAATAAACCAACTCAAGTGGTTTTGATGCTCGTCAAGATTTGCCACCAGGAAAAGAGTCTCTGTGATGTTTCCCAAGAATATAACCTTCACAAATTTTGTCTTGCTAATGAATGTTAGGCATGCCTTTGACCATATATTTTTTGCATATGAGAGATAAAGAACTGAAATTCAAATGCCCATATTGAAGATGTCATAACCATGATGGATCTTTAATAATAGTATTGAAGAAAGGAAGAACAACACTTTGAAATATAAATAAAAACATTTTGTTTTGAGTCATTTTCACCTCGGCTATGAGAGTATTCTTCTTGTCCTTGATTTCACATATTTCTCCTTTGAAATGAAGATTATATCCTTTTAGAATAAGTTGCTCAACACTCAAAAGATTGTATTTGAGGCCTGAAACATAGAAAACATCGGTGACATGCTTGCTGCCATTGTTAGTTTTAACAAGAATATCACCACGTCCCTTGACAGTAAGCCTATTATCATCACATGTTCTAACTTCAGTTTGGACCATTTCATTTAAGTCCACAAATAATTTTTTGTTTCCAGTCATGTGGTTACTACAACCACTATCAATATACCATACTTCATCATGTGTTTCTTCTTTGGTATCACAAGCAAGAAAGAGAATATCATCATCAAGAATTTCATTTTTCTCATGCATGAAAGTTACCTCCTTTTGGTTCTCTTCTGTCAATCTCTTTCCACAGAACTTTATGGTGTGACCATACTTCTGACAATGAAAGCATTGAACTTGTGAGAGGGAGCGACCATGACCTCGACCTCTTCCTCGCATAGAATAAGATGAATCACAATCATCTTCTTTCGTCTCTTGATTTCTACCACCTCCATATCCTCTTCCTCTTCCTCTTCCTCTTCCTCTTCCTCTTCCTCTTCGTTCTCGAGTACCACCACGAATAGAGAGATGTGTCTGAAAAGCTTGCTCGATTAGAGGATAATCAAATTGCTTTATACGAAGTTCATGGGATTGAAGTGATCCCATTAAACTATCAATGGACAAGGTGGATAAGTCTTTGGATTCTTCTATAGCAACAACAATATGTTCAAACTTGCGAGTTAAGCTTCTCAATATCTTTTTAACAACTCTTTGATCTTCAAGTTTTTCACCATTTACTCGCATTTGATTAACAATGGAAAAGACTCGATTGAAAATTACTTCAATAGTTTCAGATTCTTTCATTTTTAAAGAATCAAAATAACTTCTACAAGTTTAGAGTCTCACCATTTTTACCTTGTCTTCTCCTTTATATGTTGTATAGAGAGTATCTCATGCTTCCTTTGTCGATTCTGCCATAGATATCATTTCGAAAATGCCTTCATCAACAACTTTATAAATATAGAACAATGCCTTATTGTTCTTCTTCTGATTTTTCTTCAACTTAGTTTGTTGTTGTGGAGTGATGCCCTCCACATTGTCCATCACATTGAAGTCACTTTCAACAATGTTCCATAGATCTTGAGAACCAAAGAACGCCTTCATTTGAATACTTCACTTGTTATATTTTTTACCAGCAAAGCAAGGAACTTGTGGTTGCACCATATTGTTGGAAGTCATCCTAGCTCTAATACCACTATGTTGAAAATAAAACAATAAACTAGAGAAGAAGATTGTTCTCTAGAATGAAAAACATGCAGAAATGGTACAAAAGAAGGATAAGACTATAAATGGCTTCAAAACAATCCAACGACTTATCAAAATGATGATACATGGCTGCTATATATATAGCATTCAAGCCCAACCAGAATTTAATTACATAGTAAATTCCTACCATAGAAAAACTAAAAAGGTATTACATTTTCAAGGAGAAGAAATAAATGGGAGAGGAACCCAAAGAGTTTGCATAGAAAAACTGCAGATAGCCTTAATGTAAAACGAGTTTCCAAAATGAGGAAGGAATATGAAGATTCTAACTTATAATTCCAACAAGCCTTAATGTAAAATGAGTTTCCCAAAAATGAGGGAGGAATACGAAGAGTCTAACTTATAATTCCAACAGCCTTAATGTAAAATGAGTTTTCCAAAAATGAGGGAGGAATACAAAAAGTCTAGCTTATAATTTCAACAGTTATCGTCTCTATGGCCTTTTTGCACAACTGACACCGACTTGCAAGGCTGAAACCCACCCGTTGTATGCTGTTGTCCGTCCTCGCTTTACCATGGAGCACTAGCCACCTGAATAGTAAAGATCTTGGTGGAAAATCGCCCCCCCCAAAGGCTGTGTTCTGATAGCCACATGGTGGCTCACACCTTTTTGCGCTCTACAGCATGAAAATGCATATATTTTTTGCTGAATTTAAAACTCATAGATGTGATGTTTACACTTTATTTAGTAGGAAACATGTATTAGTTTAAACATTTTTCATATTTAGATGTTTTTTTAACTCAATAAAAAAACAACAGTTCATATTGTAACAAAAAATTGATTAACTAAAAAAATCATGACTTCATATCGATTCAATCTAAAGCATGATTTTTAGTGAATAAATAATGATAAACATATCCAAAGGTTTGGATTAAGCAAAAAACACACCCAAGTATATTTTTTAAAAGGGTCTAGGATGGTCTCACTATATCTATGTTCAAAGTCAGGGCTAATTCTAGAAAAGCAAACAACTTATTGATGCAGATTATGATATCTAGATAGATGGATTTTACTTCAATGTTGTGAATCATATGATGAAGTACCAAAGACTAAATGTATAGGAAATTAGGAACCTAGATCTGTTGAATCACTCATGCTATAATCTTCTACATCCTAAGTCTTCGTGTTTCATCATCTAGCATGTGTTCTTCATATAGCACATGAACAGGGATTTAGTTCTTTTACTCACCAAATAATGTTGAATATAGGTCTACAATAGCTTCACTAATTCCGTAGAATTTTTATCAAGCATCTAAATGATTTAGTGTCACTCAACATAATTCAGAGGATCAAATATTTAATGATGTTTCCTGTTGCCTTTAACCACCAGCAAGGTAAGGAAAGACATATTTCTTATGCAGAGGAATACTACATAATGAGCTGATTAGGAGTGTCAATGGTTCGGGCTTGACCCAAACCTGACCCATACCAAATTCTATATAGGGTCAGGGTTTGGTGATAGAGAGCAAAGTCTGATTAGAATTTGGGACAGAACCAAAGGGTTTGATTAATATATGGAGATGGGTATGATTTGTGAAATTTCATATCATACCCAGGTCCAACCCAACTTCCAATTACGATCCACAAATTTTCACTGTAAATGAGATAAAAAAAAAAGATGTTATTTTACTGAGTATGGTTCACGTAATCCTTATAGGACCCAAGTATAGTTTTTTTTCTGATGGTGGAGCCAGTCGGACCTGGTTTCGGACCCAGTACCAGTGCGTCAAAGGTAGATCCAGGTTCGAACCCACCTGGGTTCAAACCAACTCCCACTAGTTGACACCCCTATAGCTGATAGAACTACCTTGCTGCCTTCACAGCTAGTCTCAGAGAGTTCAAAGATGCAGTACAAACACAGGAGGAAATAAGTAGATATGTTAAAATCTCTATAAAATTGGGGATCAGTTGGCTTCGTACGGCTCATGCTATATTCTTATTTTGAAAACTTATTGTCGTGATTACTCTGCTCGTGAAAAGTTCAGGTGCAATATGATTGTACAAATATTTGTGCATTAAGCACCTGATCACCCTCTATCTTGGGGGACAGGGCCTGTCAGTTGTGGGGCCCAAGGCCTGATGGAGGGCAATCAGGTGCTTAATGCACAAATATTTGTGCAATCATATTGCACCCGATCCGGACCCTTATTTTGAAAACTTTCGAGTGTAGTACAAGATCAGGCAAAGACAGCTTTTCTTTGATAGGAAAGAACAGATAAGTCAGTTAAGCATGAACTGAGGGAGCGAAGCAGGTTATATGTAGCTACATTTGTTTTAATACCTCCAAATAAACAATTGCTCCCACTTTGGGCATATATATAGAGGCACACTTTGCCTCGAGTACAGGCTAGACTAGCTACCAAAGAAAAATTGGGGACTTCCAGATGTATTCATCTATAGTCACTTTAAATTGACGAAAAGGATTACCATACCATGTTTTTTAATAATAATAAAAAAATCTTTTTATTCAAAAAAAGAAAATTTCCCTACATTTAAATTCGAAATTATGTCCATGTAATTCCCAATCACGTGACACGTGCTTCTTTGAAGAACTAAAAAGGAACGTTCACGACATCACTGACAATCACGATTGGTCTTGGTGATTAAGCTAGCGAACCACCGCATAGTTGATGCATAGACTTGTTGTCATCATCAAGTTGAGATTTCTTCAAAAATAAACAGAACCATTGCTCATAAGGGCATCGAAGGAGTGCTACATCATGTATAACTTGGTGATGTTAGTGACACTGCCATGCATCCCTTTGTCAAGGGACAAGGGTGTCCAATGTCACCTGAATTTGCTCAAGTAACAACCATGATAAACTTAAGAGATACGTTTCAAACCTCTCTCCTGAAAAATAGCCTAGTAATCTTCCAAAATTGGAGACCCTTATACCCAATGATAATCATAGCGACAACCCTAGTAGCAATGGTGCATTTACTATTTTAAATAACATCCCTGGTAGCACCCAGCACTCATTGGACAATTATATAAAGACCCCACAGCCCTCCCCCCCTCGCAGTCATCCACTTGATCAGAGTGTCAAGCATGGCCAGGAAGAAGGTGAACTTAGCTTTTATCCCCAAGGACTCAGCTCGGCGAGCCACATTCAAGAAGAGGAGGAAGGGTTTGCTCAAGAAGATCTCTGAGCTCAGCATCCTCTGTGCTGTGAGGGCTTGCCTCATCATCTTTGGCATGTCCGAGCTCTTTCCAGATATCTGGCCCCTGGAGTCTGCGGTCGTTCGCGAAGTTATCGGCAAGTTCAACGAGTTGCCTGAGATGGAAAGGCTTAAGAAGATGCTCAATCAGGAGGGCTTCCTTAAGCAAAGAATAGCCAAGCTGAAAGAGCAGTGTACAAGGACTAGCAAAGAAAATGCAGAACTTGAAACAAGGTATAAGTTGTTGCTTGGCATGACAAACATGGACTTTGTGCAGTGTGCAGGCATTGAGGAGGCGCACACTCTATCAGGCATCGTTGAGGCCAAGTATGAGAAGGTCTGGGAGAGGTTGGAGTTGCTCAGTGCTCATGATGTGCCGGCAGTGCCATCATCCATGGCGCTGCTGCTACTGCCACCACCACCACCGCCGCCATCATCCATGGCACTGCTGCCGATGCCGCTGCCACCTCCATCATCCATGGCACTGCTGCCGCTCCCGCTGCCACCACCACCACCATCATCCATGGCACTGCTGCCGCCGCCACTGGTGGGGCCAGGGGACGAGCTTACTGGCATCGATCACCTGGGTGAAGAACAATACTTGGCTGATTTTCTGAGCTCTATTGAAAGTTATCCCGCTGACTTGTCAGATATGCTTCCCAACAACCCATGGAATTACCCGGGCTCTCAGGGTTGAAGGGCTTGGGCTGGTCCTTGTCCCTCTCAATGGAAATCTTGCGAACCAATGTCTTTAAGCTTCATGTACATATTCATGAAATATTGGAAATACTGAAAAAAAAGGTAATGGAAATAGTAGTCTGTGTAACCCTTGATGGAAGTGTTGAGTGGTTGCATGGTTAAAGGGTTATATGTTGTTGGGAGGGAATGGAGTCTTATGATACTATAGTGGTTATTGATCAAATGTATTATGTGCCTTTGTTTTACCAGTGAATAAAAAAGTGTTTAAATTGCTTCCTTTTCCATTTTAGTATGTGCTTCCATATGCAAGTTGCACTTGGTTTTTTTTTGTGTGCCCTAAGGATTGAGTTTTGTTGGTCTTAGAACAATTGTTGTTGGATTTTAGACGTTTTCCTTTGGAGTTCATGCTTCCAAAACCACCTTAAGAGGTCATTGCTCTAACCCTAATTTGCTAAGAGAAAAAGAAAGCAGCCATTCTTATTATTCCACACATGCATAGAGGCGTACGTGTACAATGAAAGAAAAAAAGGAGGCAGTAAAATTAAGGATCCATTTCTTCTTTTCTTTTTGGTATCTCCATCTTTCTTTTCTCATGGTGATTAAGGACCAAACTAACCTCCATATTTTCATGACTTAAAATTCGAATTTGGACGCAGATGGCTTCTCCTTTTTCTCACTCCCCCCCTCCCACCCATCTTTACCAAATCTGTAGAATTCCTAGATTTTGCTCTTCTTGGTTCCACTGTTTTCATTACTGGTTTTCCATACGAAAAACTAAGCATAGTAAGGATATGATTGGCCCCACCAGACGATGCACAGTACTCGGTCACCATCATGCAATGGGTCATCTTTGTATAGATGCATGTCTCTGAGAATAAGATGCACCTAATTAAGTGGTTTCCGGTGAATAAGATACCCTTCACGCGTTTCAAGTATATATGCAACCCGTTTTCTTTTTGTAACCAAGCATACAGGCCAGTTGACTGTTTTTTGGACAAACAAGACAGTTGACTATTAAAAATGCCAGACATGCCAGTTGGCCCTAAAGAAAAATAATTAGGGCATACCCATAATGATTTTTTTTCTGTGTAATGAAGGCATGATATTATGTTTCGTAATAATCCTTGAATCTGATTCGCCAAAAAATGAAACAATAACAAAACAAAAAAATGGTTGAGGAGAAGTGAGGAGATAAGGGAATTTTTTTTTTTTAAGAAAAAGGATAAAGATGTTTGTAAGATTTCTTTCGCCGAGATATCACCTTTCTTGATGCATCCATTGACCTAGAATATGGCTTACCTAGATATGCCAAGCACTATTACCAAATATAAAACTTATCGTTCTAACTTGAAAGACTGCATTTAAGTTCGCGGCATTTTTATAGTAGATTTTCCTCTTTTTTTACCTCTTGTGTAACCGAATTAGTCCTGATCAATTTTGTAGCTTGTCCTGTTAACATTCAACTCACTGTTGCAATGCAAAAATACCGTGAGTTTACCAAACAAAAACTGAAACAACTCTACATATTTCATTTTCTTTCTCAACAAATCTCACCATGATGTTCTTAAAATCATGTGGATGCCAAAGTTGTAACGCCTAACTGTCAGACAGCTCAACAACCCTATATTTACACATTGGTGTCTGCATATCCTTGCTGTGCAATTAATAGATACATTAGACATATCCGCTGCTTGATGCATGTCATGAGTCGGCAATGCAAGCTCCTCTTTTTGCCTCTTTGAGCATTGACCACATCACCTGGACATCCTCATAGGCACATGCCATGACTTCACCATGGAGATCCATCTCTTGGAGTGAATACCCTGAAGAAATAGCCCATTAGATACATAAAATAGTTTTGTAAGAAATTTCAGCCAACACTAGAAATCGAATACATAATGATGATGCACCTGAATGAGCTTTCTTGTTCCTAGCGGAGGTGAAGAAGCTGCAGGCCTTCCTCAACGGATATGTGATTGTGTAGACCCAAGTTGCCATGGAACTTTTATGGTGAAGCAGTGTAGCTAATGCTGATAGGGTTAAATAGGCAATGGACAAGATGGTGTGTCTCTTAAAGCCAAGGCAAGATCCGCATGAAGTGGTAGAGAGTAAGATAAACCATCACCATCTCATATGGCATGTGCACATGGGGAGGTCATTTTGTGATAAGCTTGCTACAATCTTTATTAAAATAAAAGATACAGGACTTGTTACTATTTGATTCTCTGTGCAGATTCTCTAGGGTCAATCAAAATATTTGCCTCCAAATCAATAGTTTAAAGATTTTATTACATTGCAACAACAAGAACACAATGAGGATATTGATCAGCTAAACCGACATTGTCGACAACAGTGTCATTTGTGTCCAGATGTGTTTCGAGATGACCACCAACATGCAAATATAAAACAGCAGGAAAGTACTTTAATAATTGAGATTAAACTTTGAAGCTATTCTCACTCATATTTCAATATTTGAGCATGTCCTTTCACCTAAACGATGTAAACTTTTTGTTGGAAATCAAATCAATCACCCTTGTCGATTGCCCGATGTGTACGGGTCGGACGTCCTTCACCAGACCTAGCTAGATTTGTCTGGGCCCAGATCCAACTCTGAAATGCTCCGTGGCCGAGCCAGATTGGACCTAACATAGATGGAACCAGTCCTGGATATGGATAGCATAAAGTAGACCTTGTGAAGATATATATATTTTTAGTTTTTACATTGAAAATTTGTAGATCTTAAAATGAGGATTTTGGTTTGCAACTTGGTGTGGTGCAAGATTTCATTCTCAAGCCAGTAATCGTACCTACTTCATTATTACTGAACCCAAATCTGTCAGATGTGATTCGGGTTGGAAGTGTCGATGAGAGCCATGATAGTCTCGCACATGAAGAGGAAGTCACAATGGGACGTCCAAGAGACCTACATGATGAGGGAATTTAGGAGGAGAGGTGTCCAGCTCAAGAGCAATTTAGGAGTCCTACGAGCCTATGTACTTTGAGTTCCAACATAAGATGTAATCTAAAATGAGTTTGTCCTAAGGAGTGTCATATTGAGCTTGGAACATGTTAATCATATAAGAAGGGAGGGTGGTGTATGTTCTCCCCCGATGATTCACTGAATCCCGCGTCTGTGTTCGGGGGTATGAATGAGCACCACGTATACAAGCACATGGGGCTCGTATTCCCGTGTATGTTGACATCACTTAGCATTGGAGTCTGGTGTGGTTGCAAAGACTTAAGTACCCTTTCTTGCTATTCTTTTCATAAAACGATGGTTTGAGAAAATGACAAAAATGCCCTTCATTCAAAAAAAAAAACAGTTCAAAAAAAGGACAAACATGTCCTCCATCCAGAAAGTCGAGGATGATGTTGACTCTTCAAAGTCTACACAGCGAAACGAACCTTAATCGTTTCGCCGATGGTGATCCGGCGAAACGTTGGTGAGCCGACGATCCGATGGTGAGCCGGCGATCCGATGGTCATCCGACGAAACGAACCTGAGTCATCAAAAATGTTTGTTTGAACTTTTCATCATCATCTTCTTCTTCTTCCTTCTCCGTAAAACATTGTAAAACCCTCTCTCTCTCTAGAGAAGAAATCAAAAGAGGCAAAGAGTTCCCCCTGGAGAAGGCCATGAACATCAACTCTCTCACTCTCTCTCCCTTCTCTTTCTACTTCTGTGCACATCCAGCAGACGATCCTATATTGCTCCATCAAACACCGACTGACTTGCACACTGACTGTAGCATCATTCAACTTGATGAGTTGTGGAGCCTGATTCATAGTTTTTGCCCTTACAAGAAGGGGTTTGGGGGCTCCTCCCAGCGTGGGTAGCCTCATTCAACTTGATGAGTTGTGGAGCATGATTTAGAGCTTTTGCCCTTATAGGAGGGGGGTCCGGGGGCTCCCCTGACATGGGTCCCGCACAATTTATAGTGTTATCCGGTCCTCCAACAGCTATTTGTAGTATTGACGGGCCTTTCTACAACGATTTGTAGTATTTTCGGGTCTCCAACGAGCCCAGAGTGATTTATAGTGTTGTTGGATCTCACTATAGCAATTTATAGTGTCTTTCGCAAATCACTAAGCGATTTGTAGTGTTATTCAGTAAGCAAATCGTTGTAAATCGCTATCCGGATTAGGACCAACTTGTCAGGGCCATATCTCCCTAACCGGAGGTCATATTCCAAATCCGTAAATAGTGGTATCTTCGTTATTGAGTCTAGTTTGTTCCTATAAATTTTCAGCGATTTTTATGGTAATTTTATTCCTCATTTTAACTAAAAACTAGACCCCTATTATTTTGTGTTGTGCAACCCAAAAACACTACAAATCGCTATAGTGATTTGCGGAAGACACTACAAATCGTTGTTGAAAGACTGGATAACACTATAAATCACTGTGGAGCTCATTGGAGACCTGAAAACAATACAAATCATTGTAGGAAGGCTCGTCAATACTACAAATCGTTGTTGGAGGACTGGATAACACTATAAATCACTGTGGGGCTTGTTGGAGACCCGAAAACACTACAAATCACTATAAGAAGGCCCGCCAATACTACAAATCATTGTTAGAAGGCTGGATAACAGTATAAATCATTGTGGGACTCGTTGAAGACCCAAAAGTACTACAAATCGTTGTAGGAAGGCCCAACAATACTACAAATTATTGTTGGAAGACCGGACAATACTATAAATTGTGGTGGGGCTCGTTGAAGACCCGACAACACTAAAAATCATTATAAGCGAGTCATTGAAAAAATCGTGGGAAAGAAACAGAAAAAGAAAAATAAAAAAATCATGGGAAAGGGTGTTACGAAAACCTCGAGCAAGAAACAACCAAAGGAAACATGAGCCTCACGATTAAACAAAATGCTTTATTGCTCTTTTTTGATAGTTAAAAGAGGGAAAGAAAATAAAAAAATTATACAAGGCCCCAAAAAAATTGGTTCGGAGGGCGCTGCCCCCCGAGCCCCCACTAGGGGCGGCCCCCTCTGGACCCCCGCTCATTGACTGCGCACCGGGACCCATGTCGAGGGGGGAGCCCCAGGACCCCTCTCCTATAAGGGCAAAAACTCTAAATCAAGCTCTACAACTCATCAAGTTCAATGATGCTACCCACGCTGGGAGGAGCCCCCAAACCCCCTCCTGTAAGGGCAAAAACTATGAATCAGGCTCCACAACTCATCAAGTTGAACGATGCTACCCACGCTGGGAGGAGCCCCCAAACCCCCCTCCTATAAGGGCAAAAACTCTGAACCAGACTCCACAACTCATCAAGTTGAATGATGCTATCCACGCTGAGAGGAGTCCCCAAACCCTCCTCCTGTAAGGGAAAAAGCTCTGAATCAAGCTCCACAACTCATCAAGTTGAATGATGTTACCCACGCTGGGAGGAGCCCTCAGACCCCTCTTCTGTAAGGGTAAAAACTCTAAATCAGGCTCTACAACTTTTCAAGTTGAATGATGCTACCCACGTTGGGAGGAGCCCCCAGACTCCTCTCCTGTAAGGGTAAAAACTCTGAATCAGGATCCACAACTCATTTAGTTGAATGATGCTACCCACGCTGGGAGAAGCCTCTAAACCCTCCTCTTGTAAGGGTAAAAACTCTGAATCAGGCTCCATAACAGTCAATGTGCAAGTCAGTCGGTGCTTGATGGAGCAATGTAGGATCTTCTGCTGGATGTGCACAGAAGCAGAAAGAGAAGGGAGAGAGAGAGTTAGAGGGTTGATGTTCATGGCCTCCTCCAGGGGAGATTTCTTTCTTGGATAATCCTGCAGTGTAGAGATTGGGTCTTAAATAATCATCTTCGGGGCACTTAAGTCTTTACAACCACTCCTTTTCTAGAATCGTCATTTTTTTTGACACCAATGGAGGAGAGGGTACTTAAGTCTTTGCAATCGCATCAAACTCCAACGCTAATTAATGCTGACAAACATGGGGATACGAGACGCACATGCTTAAATACGTGGTGCTTTTTGGGACCCCCGAGCATGAGATGCCTTGTTCGGGGGGGGGGGGGGGGGGGGTTAACATATAACCTGCTTCGATATAAGAAACCTCTAACTCTATTTAGAAAATGTTGAGAGAGAGAGAGAGTAGTTTAGTATGGACGTAGGTTTACACTAAATTGAACCACGTAAAATTGTGAGCCTTGTGGTGTGTGTGTGCATGTATCTATGATTGCTTGGGTCTTACATGCTATCAGATTCATCGTGCCCTAAGAGGTAAGGTCCCTTGTGAAAGCTCTCATTTTGTCCAATTCCCATAGGAAGAGGCTCTCTTATCATGATTGTTGCTATGACATTTTTGTCATCTCCGAATCCTTCACTTGTTCTCAGTGCTGCCATCCACTGCAATGTCTTCCAGTATTGTTTTCAATAAGTTGGACATAAACAATTATCTATTATGAAAGTCACAGATCGAATTTGTGATGTAAGTCAAGATTTAATAAAATTCTTTAATGGAACATTTATTGCCCCTCCTTAGTATGTTTAGGGCTCAATGGAAGGTGAGCCTTTTATTGTGAATTCTGAGTTTCTTATACGAAAGAGATCAAACCAGCTTATTTTAAGCTGGATCAAAGCTACTGTGACTAAGTCTATTCTCAGTCAAATCAATTTGTATTCCTACAGACAAATAGGCTTGAGTGCACATGCTTCTCAGATAAGCTTCCAGGTAATGCAATTGAAAAGAGGAGATTCAAGATGTCATCAAAGGCAATATGTCCATGGTTGATAATCTTAACAATGTTAAATTCTTACATGTTTCCCTTCAAGCCGTGGATAAATCAGTTTCTGAAAGAGATATGGTGCAGTACACGCTCAATGGGATTTCGCATGAGTTTGAAAGTTTTGTCACCACAGTCACCATATTGAAGAACCTTCCTACGTTCTATGAAATTTCTGATATGATATTAAATCAAGAGAAACACGTCTAACTTATGAATTAGAGGTTTGAAGCTTGGGAGATCGCATCCACCGTTTTTTTGCCCAGCAAGGTCGTGGTAAAGGTGGTGGCTTCCCCAAAGGGGATCAACGTTGTTGTGGTATAGGTGGTCATTATGGTGGACGTCTTTAGGGTGACAATAACACTCAAGTGAACTGCCTACCACCTAATAACCAAGGTGGTAATTAATGAAGATGTTATCTGTCAGTTTTGTGGGTGAAGAGAATCATACTACCAAGAACTATTGGGACATACCAAATTCTTTTACGGTAACACTGAACATAAATTTGAAAGATCTAAATTGGTATCCTAACTTAGGAGCCACTCATCACATGAAATTATCTGATGCTTCTATGCAGAATAAAGTTGAGAATCAGGGCTTTGATGATATTATGGTTAGTAATGGAGCAAGTGTGCTAATGCGCAATATTGGTAATACAGTTTTGTCTTCTAGAGGTAAGTTGTTTTCTTTAAAGAATGTCTTGCATGTTTCACATATAAAGAAAAATATTCTTTTTGTTAGTCAGTTTATCAAGGATAATCAATGCATGTATATGTTTTATCATGTCAATTTTTATGTTGATTTGAAGAACAGAGCAATGCTCTTAAGCGGGAGTAAGGAAAGTGGTCTATATATGTGGCCGATCAGTGACAGGAAAGCAGGAGCTAACATGGTGTGGCATGGAGCTTAGGACTCTTATGAAAAGTGGCATTGTTGTCTTGGACACATTAATAATGATATTTTAGGATTTATGCATAAGAAACATAATTTAGTATTTGATGATAAACCTATGGTTGATATTTGTTCTAATTGAATGGTTAGTAAAACTCATAAGTTGCCATTTAAAAATTCTTCTCTGCGTACTAATGCTCCATTAAAAATTATACGTGAAAACTTGTGGGGACCAACCTTATCTTTTTTTAGTGAAGGATATTATTATTATTTAATTCTTGTTGATGATTACTCCCATTTTTCTTGGCTTTTTCCTTTGGTGCAAAAATCTGATACTATCAAATGTTTTGAAATTTTCAAAAATATTATTGAAAAGCAGCTTGGAAAACCATCAAGATTTTCCATACTAATGGAGAGGAAAATTTATAAGTGGTATATTCTCACAATTTTTGAACCAGCATAGTATAAAGCATCAGATTTTTTGTCCACACACTCCTCAACAAAACAAGATTGTTCAAAGCCGGCCTTAGCATGTTGGCTTATGCTTCCTTAGGTGTAAGGTTTTGAGTAGATATCTTTAAGACTGATGTGTATTTGATCAATAGAGTTCCTAGTCCAAAGCTTGGATATAAGTCACCTTACGAGTTTCTGTTGAGTAAGACTCCTGAATATGGGCACATTAAGATTTTTGGTTAAAGTTGTTATTTGTGCATTGTCCTTATGATAAAACCAAGCTAAGTCCAAGCCATGTGTATTTATTGGTTATGGGTGAATCATGTAGAGACCCAATTTTGGACTGAGACATTTCATAAATTAAGGAAAATACTGTTGTTGGCTTACTTAAAAATAAGGTTAATTTTGATCCTGTTTTTGGCCTTCAAAAAAACTTTTTTACAGTTTTTTATCAAAAGAAGAATTAAAGTAGATCTCAGCTTTTCAACAAGCCAAAAACCAAGTCAATTTGACACCAAAATTGAAAGTTATGGCCAAAGCAAGTTATCAAGAGCTAACAACACATGCATTGTCATCAATATTTTCTATATTTGTCATTAGCAATGAGCCCTTTTCCAAGTATGTCATCAGGATCCCCTAACGACACATTGTATCTGTCATCAAAAGTTGGTCAACCCATACAGTGTCATCAACTCTATTTGCTAACAACAATTAGGGTTTATCATCAACACTTTCTCATCATAATATATGTCGGCAATGCCTTTCATCGACTTTGAACAGCGCACCGCTCAGAGAAACCACCCAGATCTTATCTTCAACCCCTTTCCAAACTAAAAAAGAAATATTTCCAAGCCTAAACTACCTGACTAATACCACCCCTTGTGACCAATCATATTAAGCCACCTAGAAAATCAGCCAATAGGAGCCTTTCATGTCAACCACGAACAAATCCAAAAATGCAGATCCTGGATTCTTAGAAAACATGTCTAGATCCACTAAAAAAACTATAAATAAGGGGCCACCCTCCCCTATTCCAACATTTAAAAATCTGAAAATCTAGAGTTCAAGTCCTAGTTGCATTCTTACTATGCCAAAATCCCTTCACAACTAGACCTAACCTAGGACCCAGATCACTTATCTGATCACTATTTTAGAGTTTGCGCCTAACCAAAGTGTTGTCAGTGTTCTTCCGCGCTCGTCAATAACATAGAAAGGATTACCTAAGACTGATATGGAATTTAATGTCCTTTTATCATCCATTTCATTCATTTATTGTATTTTTATAAGTTTAGATCTGCTAACCTTCTCATATTGTGTTTGTTTCTGCATTTTTTTTAGTTTTTATGACCCATGCAACCAAACTCACTTTTTTTATGATTGTTCTATGAGGTACGTGCACTCGCAAGCTGAAGACCCACAAATAAAGATTTTGGGCTCCTAGTGCAGTTGATCCTTGATCAACAGAGGAGGAAAGACGAGCAACTTTATAGAACGGACCCCACAGCTCTCAAATTTAGATCCAGCTTTTGAACCCCTTTTTCTAAAAGTTTTCTTTTGGAAAACCTTTTTTTCTTTTAAAAAATTTGGGATCAACATAATCGCGATCACGGTGAAACAATTCATCTATACTCTAAAATTGATATTTTTGGGAAATCGGTGCTATGAGGTTAGTACTTTGTTTTTTTTTTTATTTTCATTTTTTTGGATATTGGATCCACCATGAATTCAAAATCTTGTTTTCTATTTTATGTCTTGTCTAGCTCTGTGTTGTTGACAAATTTATATCTCTTTGTCTGTATATCATCTCTTTATGTTTTAGGGCTCATTGAAAAATAGACGTTCGACTCTATCATTCTCATCTTTGGCATGAGTTTAGATTCTGAACCTAAGGTCTCCAAAACTGTGCTAAAATAGAGAAAATGATTATTTTTTTATGTTTTCTACAGAGCAATTTATGTTTCCGGGGTTATATCTTAGCATTCTAGCATAAAAAATTGTTATTTTTACATTCATTGAGATAAGATCTAAAAGTTCCCTATTTTGGGTCATAATCATTTTTGAGTTTCAAAATCATAACATAGATTTGTCATAACAACCAAATAATCTATTTTCTGGAAATCATTTCTCTCTAACCATTTATTATATTGGGATTATCTTAGTGGCATTAAAATTTTGACTTCTTGATCTTATTCTACTGTTTTTACTATTTTTTTCAGATTTCTAGCACAGGTAGCCAAAAAATAGCATAGAACATTCATATTATGCACTGCAGCACCTATTTTTTCTCTTTTAGGAATGTTGTTGGGTTGTATCTCAACACCCACTTGCCTTGTTTTGGGGATACAAGTGTCATTGGAAAGATCTTTTCATCTAGTTTTCTTTTTTCTTTTAGTGATTTTTTAATCTGTCCTTTTATGGATCCAAAATTAGTCGCAAAGTTTGTCTCAGATATTGGATTTCATAAAACTTTGATAAAAAACTCAAGTTTAAGATCAGATTTGCATTTTCGGGTTCCAAAATCCCATGATAATATTAACCATTGTCCATTTTCAGTTCTTTTTTGCTTGTGTTGCATGTGGATCCGAAAAACTCTCTTGGGTAAAGGTTTCTTTTGGATCCATATCCGATGCAATTAAGAATTTAATCTCCAGTGAACATCATTTTCCTTGAAAAACCAATGTTTTTGGTGTGTTTTTCTTGCTTTATAGGTAGATTTGGTGTTTACTTAGTTGTTTTAGCTTAGAGATATAACTTAGAAACTTTTGTTGGAGAAATGTCATGACAAAGATTTTCCTAAAAAAAATCATCAACCTCCAACAAGTTGGGATTTGCATTTTATGTGAAATTTTGTTTGCATCTTGATTGCTCCTTGTTGATTTATCCTTGATTTTTTTTAAAACCCCACCATGTCCCGTATTTTGGGTCCTCAAATACCTCTACTAGTGCCAGAAGCCATCAACTTTGGTATATCAGTGGTGGACCAAGGAGAATGGAAACCCAATCGCGCATACCAAGAGCCATAGCTTGGGTATATAGCGAAAGGTTCGGTAAGAAAAAACCTTCATCCATTAGATCCCATTTGAAGTGACCTCACAAATTCGTGAAGTATTTGAGGAGACCTAGAAAGCTTGGTTTTCAAAAACTTGATTTGTGTGTTGTGTGATTGTTATGGACTCTTGTTTGTTAATAGATCCTAGACCATGGTTTAAAAGAAGGATATGATGGATACTCTCAAGAACCCGATCCCAACTGAGTAGGTACAGGGTTTCGAGAACCCTGACTTGAATATGTGACCTATGTTTATAACCTAAGATCCACCTAGAAATACTAGGAAGAAGCCTAGGGTCATCCTAGAGTTGTGATCCATGTTAGCCGAAAGCTCACTTGAGTAAGTGGGGGCAACACTTCTGCTAGGAAGGGACTCCTTCAGTTAATCCTTTGTGGAGGAATCAGATGGCAAAGCAGAAGAGGAAGATAATACCCAAAATGAAGAATTAGACAAGGGTAAAGAGATAGTTTAAGAACTTTTAGGAGGGTCCGTTTTGAAAGAAGTGAAATATTCCAATGTTGCCTTGAGAATATTGATGCAAAAAATACAATAAAATTTTTATGAAAATGAAACCAAGTTGAAGAGTTACAAACATGTCCATAAACAGAAAAGTCAGAGTGTGCATGTCATAAAGGTACAATCCATCAATATTCCAGAGTTAGTGGTTTCAAGAAGCAGAACTATGTTATTCTGATCCACTGAGTATTAAGAGCAAGTCCAAAATCTTGAGGAAGAGTTAAGGAATATAACTTGACAAATGAAAGGAATCAAGGGAGAAATGAGACCTTATGAAATCTAGGACTTTGTTTTAAGTCAAGATACTAAACCTTTGAGTCTGACCTGCCAAAAGTTTGTTTAAGTTCAATAGGATCAGGAATCCTCAAACTCACGTCACCTTGTTCCTGAAAGCATGTTTGGATTGTCTAAAAAAGGATCAAGCACATGATTTATGAGGAGCCTTGAGGGAAAAGCTTTGTCTTGGTTCTTGACTTTCGATGTTTACCAAATCCAATAGTTTCATACCCTCATGAACTTGTTCATTAAGTGGTTCGGATTTAAGGTGAACTCCCTAGTGATGATAAGTCAACTTTATGATCTTAGGCATAAGAAAGATGAGGACACCCAAGATTTTATTAATCGATAGAGATTTGTATAGCATCGCATAAAGGACTTTATCATAAAGTTCTATGCCATCATTGTCATCATGAACAACTTCAACTAGCCATTATGGAGCTCATAGATGCAGCCAGTTGGATTGAGTTGAACCACAAGAGAGGAATGTATGGCAGTTTATTGGTTAAGACCAAAAATAACAAAGACTCCAGGGTTAAAAAGTCAGACCCTAAGAATCAAATCAATATCATGAACCCTGAAAAAGGTGAGGGGCAATTTGGGTGATCTCAAAACCAGAACCAACAAAGGCCTCAGGGACAATATAAGGCCATAGGGAGAACAAAAGTAAAGACTCCCAAATTCTAATTAGAATCCCAACTGGACTTGGGACAAAAAGTTCAATCATTTCTGTCAATCTCTTACTAAAGTCATATAATCCTTGCTAAAAGCTCTAATAATCGAATTGTCAGAAGTTTTTATCCCCAACTAGTTAAGGGGAAGGATCCTACCAAGTTTTGAAAGTTTCATCAAACTATGGGGCATGATACCGAGAGATATATTATTTTAAGGCACATCATCCAGGTTTTCTTAGATAAGGGGGATCTTAAGCACACATAAGGTGAGGAGCAAACTTCAGGGAATGAGGATATGAGAATTTACACCACCTCATTCCTTGATCATGAGCAGACAAATAATTTTAAAGCAATGGAAGCTACCCACTATGAGGGATAGACGCAGTAGTCCCTATACCATAGGCTATCACATATCATGGTACTTTTTCAGGGTTTTTTCAGCTCAGAGGACAAAAGTCAATGTCCACCAATTCCAAAGTAGGCCACTGTGTCAATGGTCAAGGTGGGACATGCAGCATATGAAGAGCCAGAAAATCAGAAGGAAGTAAACATTGTGTACTTAGATCAGTTCATAGGAGAAAATTTTGAACTATCTAAACAAAGTAGTGCCTAGCAAAAGGAGTCAAAGACACTGACCTCTATCACTATCCCTTCAGATCAGACCCTAATCAAAGGGGTCTACCATCTCACTCGATTCAAATTGATTTATCAACTGACTCACCCAAAAAGGAAGCTCCCCCTCCTTTCCCATCAAATGGGATCTTGTACACAACAAGCACCTGAAAAAGAAATCCCAGTTGTTCCCACTAGGGCAGGTCTAGCAAAGAAGAGACAATATGACATCAAAGGACACCTATCCAAAATCACAACACTCATCACCATATGGGAGCTTATTAAGGTGTTAGCAGAACATCAAGAAGAATTATAGGACATTCTAAATAAAGTCAAAGTTCCTTCAACCACAAAACCATAGTCTAGTAGCACTGGTGTCTCAAGTCATGACCCAAGTGCCCATCACCTTCTTAGAAAATGACTCGCCTAAGCATGTGTTCCCACACACCAAGTCCTTGCATATCACTATTTAAATCAAAGGATTTTCTATCCCTAATTATTAGGTGGATGGCAGTCGAGGCCTAAATATCTATCCCTACATAATCACCCAAAAAGCTCAACATTATCAATCATAATTTAAAAATCATTGTATTCAAATCATTGGTTATGATGGGAATGTCATTGTAACTTTTGGAACAATAATATTGGATGTAAAAATTGGTTTGATATCACATCAAATCATGTTCCATGTTGTAGACATACTTGCCTCCTAAAACCTACTCTTGGGGTGATCGTACTAACCATCAATATGTAAAGATTATATTGAAAGATCAGATTATCATCATATTTGCTAAGATTGGTCCAACCCATGAACCCTAGATCAAATAAGGTAACAATCATCCCTTCCATTTTGAAAAAGAGAAAACCTCATCCTCAGATGTGGAGTTTGACATTGAAAAAATGTCCAATGTGGCCATTGTTGACTGTTCAAAGCGGCTTAAGTTTCTCAAACTTTCTGAAAGAACTAATGATTCAGAATTCAGGAATTGTGAAGTATATCTTGAATATGTCAAATGTGTCAAAGGATGACCAATACTCTTAAGAATAGGACACCAACCTTTCCAAGGTCTAGGGAAGGACAACCAGGATATATTGATCTCAATCCAACCCCATAAGACCAACTTAGGAGAAGGCCTAGGATACGACAAAAGAAACAAAAAAAAAATAAAGGACATTTGCAAGTCACCTCCTCAATTTGTCAATGGTGATACCATTCTCATAAAAGGTATCCTAGAATCAAATTCTGAAGGAAGAGAGGTACATAATGAAGATGTCTTTCTAGAAGAATTGAGCCTTGGTGGCCTAGCCACCTTGTTCTAGGAAGTCACTCTACAAAGTAACATGCTCGCTTACCTGGATTAGAGAAAAATGGATGATTTTGGAGAGCCCTCCACTTCGCCAGATCTAGACCTATACTATGAGCCATAATAGTGGAACTCAGTCCTTACACACCAAGAGATAGCTCTCTTTGCAAAGAAAATCAAATATGGTGCATGCAGATATAATGTTGAGTTAGATACTGAAATCAACTCTGCCTTCTAGCAAAGAGGCATCTTCATCCAAAATGACTTTGAAGAGGGTGCATCTCAAGAATCCTGAGAGCACTATTATCAAAAGGAACTACAATTGCTTACCCTTGCAGAGTATTATTGAGCAGTGAAACCATCACAATTAAATGGGCAATATCCTGAAGTAGCAATTGAGATATGCCCATTCGAGAGAGGTTTCCCAAAATAACCCAGACAAAAAGCATCTATTGGAGAATGACTATTGGTATTGAGAAAGTCAGTTAAAGGAGCAGTATTTTTTAAAATCCACCCACTGTTGTTGGGAGTTTTGTTTGTAGGAAGCCATATATAAGTTGAAGTCCAAAACAAAAAGTCCCCCCACCAATTCCCAAACTCCTGATCCAACTTCCTCTCCGGATCAATAAAAGGGTGATGTCCTGGCCCTACCAACACCAACCACCAATGATGGGTTCAGTGATCGAAAAAATTCTTGACAAAGTAGCTTTATATCTATAATCTTGGGAATTGTCTGATGGTCGAAACTAATCTATACCCCGATGGCTACCTGAATTGGATCAAACAATACGATATGGAGTATGAAGTAAAATCCAGATTCCTCAAATGGGTCAAGAAGGTTCAAGAAAACTTTTGGTATGACTTTTTAGAAAAAATTTGAGAAGGGTACCTCCATCTGCACTGAAATCAATTGTCCCAAGGGGCAGAAGAGCCAATAAATCTTCAAGAAAAAGAGTCCATGATTCAACAAGCGGTCTAGCTATATGTAGACACGCAGGGTCAGACTGATTGGTTTAACTACCTGGAGCACCAAGCCTTGGTAGAAGCAAATTATGCCCAGTGGAAAGTGCAAATCATGGACTAATTTAAAAATGATCCCTATGCTATAGAATGGTTGTCGTACTTAGACTGAGCACTTAGTAACCTAGAGTCGTAAAAGGAAGAGGACAATGATATGTACTCCTCTGAAAGTCCTGAATCTATAGAAGAGGACTTAATACACCCTGAGCTTCAGATCTTTGAACTATGAGGGATGAAATCTGAATCACTCAATTCAATTGATGCAGAAAGGTCAGATGAAGCGGAGCTAAAAGTCAAAACCTTCGCGACTCACATGGGCTACACCCACTGTAACAATGACTCTGAGCAAGCGGCCATAGTCAACAAAGACTACGATGAATGAAAAACCTAGCAAAGTGCACACTGAGCTCGAAGCAGAATAAAGTAAAACTAGTCACTTCCTAGACCGAGCTCTCGAAGGGATCCTTTATGAGTGATAGTGGTATGGGTAACCTGAAATTTTTCTTTGTATTCATAAAAAATGAGCTGAATTTTGCTAGAAAGATGCTTATCTGGAAGTCAATCCTAGTCTTTATTCAAAAAATCCATATCCTTGGAGCACAAGGTTCCTGAAGGAAGTCAGAGATAAAAAAAACTATCGATGTCACTTCCCAAGACTTCCCATTTGAGCCTAATCCTCTTTCTAATGAGGCCAATATCTGAGATCCATAAATACCAGTCCTATAGGCTAACGTGTTATCTGAATACAACCACTAGAATCCAAGCAAAATATGAGGAATGTGTTAAGGAATAAAGAGGACAGTTTCCCACAAAGGCAGAAACCCAAGCTCACATTTAAAGAAAATTGGATCGCATGAGGTAGGAAAACAAGGACATTCCTCTTCTCCCTCTGGATTTGAATGACCCTTGGCTAAGCGAGCAACCCCCAGGGCATAGAGATCCTTATGTCACTTTTTTGAAAGCTTAGGGAGATTAGGTCATGCTGAAAATGAGCGTTTTTGCTCATGCTGACATCGTGGCCATCCGATTAGCATTTTAAAAAGCTCAAAGTCAACAAAAACCACGTGGCATTCATCCAAAATGCAAACAGACGGCCACGATGTCCGCATGAGCAAAAACGCTTATTTTCAGCATGACCTGGTCTGCCTCCACTTAGATTGGGTTTAAACCTAGAAAAATTCAGAAAACAGTAGAAGCCACTAGGTGGCGACGTAGAGAGTGCATCAGTTTCAGCGAGAGGCTGACTCATTGGTATACTCCTTTTGAAGAGCGATTGTTTGGCAAATTTGTTCATTAAGGTTCTCATAAGAGGCAATGGAGAGATTCACTCCGGCTCTTTGATTTAGAATAGGCTGACTTCAGATTGCAGTTCCTTTTCCAAGCAGATAATGATATAATTCACATTCCACCAAAGAGGTTTTAAAGGATTTCTAGAAGGACATAACTTGCCTCCACTACTTCTGAAGCATCCAGCAAGACGGATTGCAACTCTCTCATGTCTGAGGTGTTGTGGATCGACTAGGGAGGTCGGTTCATGAAGACACACCAAGTGTATGATGCAGAAGCGCTAAACCCTAAATGAGAAATGTGATTTTTAAAACTAATGTTTTTTTGGGATTTTTGTTATTTAGAAAAATAATTAAAACTATTCTAAGTACTCTAAAGACTGTGACACTAGACAGAGGCATGCGACTACCTATATATATGTGATTATATGTAAATATATATATATATATGTATATACAGAGACTGAAATATATATAGACATATGTATATATACCTATATATGGTTCAGTTGAAAGATATATTTACTATATAGATATAGATATAGATATATAGCTATATAGTTTGACCTAATAAGAGTGTAAATTCAACACGCTCACCGACGGACCAAGGTACACGAGTATTCAGTTCGCACAAGTTCAGTTCAAGTAAACAACGTTGATCACAACCAAACAAATGCAGGAAAATTCAGGTTAGGAACATAGATTCACAACAATATGATTTAAATTTCAGAAAAGAAGAAACAAGTTTTCTTTTTATGGATATTGTCAATCCAAAATTCAACTCTGCTCAGGCTGTAACGAGATGGGTTGTCGTTGAACTGTTTTAGCATGACATTTCTAGCTAAAACTAGTGCATATATGATGCCCAAACTGCTGATAGAAAACTGTGTCAGCAATAGAGCTGCTGATCGCTATTCGCCGATGCATAAAAATGCCAAAAATACACAATACAACAGGGAATCAAGTAATCGATGGAGTTTGAATATATAGAACTGATTCTCTATATTTGACAACACACTTAATTTCAGATTAAATGAACAATAACAGTCTTTAAACCAATTTGCAGGAATTTGACAATGCGCACAATAACAAGTGATTCAGTCATGCATGAAGCCACAACATGAGACTAACAAAACCAGAATTTCACAGAATGTTTTAAACACAAGGAATATGATTTTAGGAATTTTTAATCTGAACAACACACGACAGTTCAGGGAATTCAATTCTACCAAACAATTGAAATTTTTGTGTAATAACAGTCCCAACAACTATCTTCAACTGAATGCAATCTGCAGGTTTAGCTGATGATGTTTATAATGAACTCTAATCTGAAACACAGCTGGTTGATTATGCTAATAATAGATAGAACATACTCATAACGAAGTGTGTATTTCAGATGTGACAAAAATTATGCAAATGAACAGAAAAAGAAACAAGCTTCATGTCTCACACACTACACACTAGGCTAAACCAAAATGCAAGAGAGAAAAGGCTAGTCTCAATGAGAACAATGCCAAAAAGAATTGCAACAAGGCTCAAAACGCTGGCTAAGAGGACGTCCTAGGTGTTCTCAAGCTTTGGACGTGTCCAAGGTTCTCTCTAAATCAAACACGAGCTCCACAAATCACAAGTTCACCTTCAAGCTTCAAGTTCTTCAGCCTTTCAATATTTTCTAGAAAATTTCAGAGATAAGCAAAAACTCCTCCTAACGTTTTCTATTTCTTTTTATATAGGAGATGAGATAAGAAAGAGCTCTTATGGGAGGCCATCCCCTTGAGCCAATGAGGAGCCTCCATTTGAAATGGCTTGTCATATTCTCCTCTTGGTTTGCCAATAAGAGCCACCAAGGAAGAATGGGTTATAAGCTTTGGGCAGCACCTCCTCTCTACACTACAAGAAAAATGCTAATTAATGACGGACATTTGCGACGGACAAAATCCATCACAAATTGACGACAAATTAGCGAGAGAAAGATATTCATCGCTAAAATATCATTTATTTGTGATTTTAGAGACGAAAAATATTATGTCGATAAACCATCGCTACATTATGACGGATGAGCGATGGATTTTATTCTGTCATCATATCTGTTGCAACTTAGCGATGGATCAGCGGTAGAACTATTTCGTCGCTAAGTTGTCGCCAAATAGCGACGACTTAGCAATGGAATTTGGCCATCGCGAATTCGTCGCTAATTTTCCCGTAAATCCCTAATTTTTCCCCTTTCTTTCTCTTTTCTATTTTGTCTCTGTCGCGTTTCCCCGACCCGCCTCCCATCGCCCTTCGGCTCTCCTCCCGTCGTCCCCCGGCCCGCCTCCCGTTGCCCCCCAGCCCGCCTCCCATCACCCCCCAGCCTGCCTCCTGTGGCCCCTCGGTCCACCACTCGTCGCCCCCCGGCCCGCCGGCCCTAGGCCATCGCCCGACGCTCCCCCTTCGCCGACCTCGCCACCGCTTTCTACCGACCTCCCCCTTCGCCGACGCCCGATGCTCAGGTGACCCCCGACTCCCCTGTCTCTTTCCGCCAACCTCCCCCTTCGCTGATGCCCGACGCTCAGGTGACCCCTGACTCCCCTATCTCTTTCCGCCGACCTCCCCCTTCACCGATGCCCGATGCTCAGGTCGGCCATTACATTTTTCGCTGAGGAGGGGCCTAGCCCCCTCCCTATGTTTTTTTCGTCAGGGAGGAGCTGAGCCCCCTCCCTGTGTTACGGGAGTCGCGGGAGGGGCTCGACCCCCTCCCATTTTTTTTTGTCAGGGAGGGGCTGAGCCCCCTCCCTGTGTTACAGGAGTCATGGGAGGGGCTCGTCCCCCTCCCTATGTTTTTTTTTGTCAGGGAGGGGCCGAGCCCCCTCCCTGTGTTACAGGAGTCGTAGAAGGGGCTCGACCCTCTCCCATTTTTTTTTATCAGGGAGGGGTCGAGCCCCCTGCCTATGCTATGGGAGTCGCAGAAGCGGGCTCGGCCCCCTCCTTATGTTTTTTTCGTCAATGAGGGGCCGAGCTTCCTCCCTGTGTTACGGGAGTCGCGGGAGCGGCTCGGCCTCCTACCTATGTTTTTTTTGTCAGGGAGGGGTCGAGCCCCCTCCCTGTGTTACGGGAGTCACAAGAGGTGCTCGACCCCTCCCGATATTTTTTTTGCTAGGGAGGGGCCGAGCCCCCTCCCTGTCTTACGGGATGCTCGGTAAGGTCTCGGCCTCCTCCCCTTCCCCCCCCCCCCCCCCCCCCTTCTTTTTTTTGGCTTTTTTTCGCCAGGGAGGGGCCAAGCCCCCTCCCTATTTTTTTTCACCCCTTGTCTTACGGATGAGAGGGAGAGGCCGAGCCCCTCCCTTTTTTTCCCTAGGAAGGGGTCGAGCCCTTTCCCTGTTTTGTTTTATATATATGTGTTTTGCAGGTACGTTGTTGAGCTAATTGCGTGATGCTTAGTGCGAAGCATCACATGTGACTAAAAATGCAATGCAAAAAAAAAATTTAAAAAGTGCAAAGGCAAAAGCAATTCAAATTGAGTAAATACCCGTGGTGAGTAAGTGATACAAGCGTATCACATTTTATTTAATTTATTAGATGCAACACTTTTATATTCACACACTCACTTAGTTATGGATATCTAGAACTGCTTTGATGGAGTTTGGAGATCATGATGAGCATGATTTTAATGTATGAGAATAGAAGTGTTCTTATTTTTGGAGTACGGATTCCATGCTAGGCATGGTAGTAGTTAGCAGGATATTGGAGTGTGTTTGTTGTAGGTACATATTTGATATTGTTTTAATATTAATGATTTTAATGTATTGCAATGTTTGATGTGCCTATATCCATGCTTGCATGAAGTTATTTTCTATTTGATTATGTATTGTAAAATTGTATCATGAATTTTTTGTTCAAATGAATGTACCATTTTATGTAATATAATTTTAAATTTCTAAATATCCTCGTGATGTGTTTAAATATGATGTGATGGTGTTGCACATGAAAATATGATGTGTATTACTTTAAACAAAAAATTGCTCACAAACAATCACCAAACAAGAATTAATAGATAAATTAGATATTTGTTTCATCATAGCATTATTAGGATTCTCTTTTAACTGGTGATGATAATATCTGTAATATTATAGGACAAAATGGCTGCAAACCGTGAATGGATGTATCGTAGGATAGTTGATAATGAGGTGTCGCATGAATATATGGATGGTGTTGACAGTTTTATTGAATTCGCAATGGCAAGTGTCAGTGCAGTGGATCCCACCGGTCAGATCAGATGCCCCTGCACGATGTGTAAAAACAATCGATTTATAGAACCTCATGGCATTAGACATCACATATACAGAAAGGGTTTTGTTAGTGGTTATCAGAATTTGACGCTCCATCGTGAAGAATTTTGGAATAATTTTGACGCACAGGTAAATGTGGTGCACGATAATTCATATATGGATTTGATATTTGATGTCGTAGGACCAGAAATGAGTTCTGCTATGGGACATAGTGATGCACCAACCGGGGTAGAGGAAGAAGCAACAAACGATGCAACTAGTACACTTTATGACTTACTTAAAGATGTTGATGAACCACTATGGAATGGTTGTGAGAGTCACACTAACTTGTCTGGAGTTCTTCAACTATTGAATTTGAAGTCAGAGTATAATTTGAGTCAATCATGTTTTGATCGCTTGTGTTCTATTGTGAAGAGTATGTTGCCCAAAGATGTGAAATTGCCACAAAATCTCTACCGTGCAAAGGTTATGGTCAATGCTCTAGGTATGGGGTATCAAAAGATAGATGCTTGTCTCAATCACTGTGTGTTGTATTTTAAAGATTAAGAAAATAACTGATCATGTTCATCATGTTAACATCCTCGGTTCAAGCCAAAGACAAAGAGAAATGGTAGCAAAAGGTCAAAAGAAGTGTCATATAAGTCACTCTGCTACTTCTCTCTCACCTCTAGATTGCAACGACTTTATATGTCTTCGAGCACAGCTAAACAAATGATATGACATGCAAATAAAGTTTGACATGATGAAGATAGGATCACACATCCTGTAGACGCAGAAGCTTGGAGGTACTTTGATCATACTCACCAGAACTTCGCTTTGGAAGTGAGAAATGTTAGGCTAGGTTTATGCACAGATGAATTTAATCCATTTGGGGATAGATCAACCACATACTCTTTTTGGCCGGTATTTGTCACCCTATGCAACCTTCCTTCAAGCTTGTGTATGAAGTGTCAAAATCTTTTCTTGTCTCTATTGATCCCTGATCCGACGTCTCAGGGCCAAAATATTGATGCATATTTAAGGTCATTGATTGATGAACTGAAAACACTGTGGGATGACGGTGTTCTCACGTACGATGCCCACAAAAAACAAAACTTCAATATAAAGGTTGATGTTCTATGGACAATCAGTGACTTCCCTGCATATGGTATGTTATCTGGTTGGAGCACATATGGGAGGTTGGCATGTTTGTACTGCATGGAGGATACAAAATCGTTTAGATTGACGCATAGAAGGAAGTCGTACTGGTTTGATTGTCACCTGCGATTTGTACCCAGCGATCATCCATTTTGACGATAAAAGACTGTGTTTCGAGCAGGCACAACTGAAATAGAAGGTTCACCCACAAGGTTGTCTGGCATAGAGATTTTAAGAAGATTGTGATACTTTTCATGTGGACTGATAGATGCCCATAGTGAGAGGCTCTTTATTGGATTTGGAAAGGATCACAATTGGACAAAGAAATCTATATTTTGGAAACTATCATATTGGCTGACCTTATTGATACGACATAATTTGGATGTCATGTATGTGGAAAAAAATGTCTTTGATAATATGTTTAATACGGTAATGAATGTGAAAGGGAAAATGAAGGATAATTCAAAGGCTCGTATGGATTTAAAAGTAATATGTAAAAGACCAGAATTAGAACTAAAAGAGTACAATGGCAAAGTACTGAAACCAAAGGCAAGGTACGTGCTTGGGCCAGATCAAGTAAAGCAGGTATGTCAATGGTTGAAACAGTTGAGATTTTCCGATGGATACGTCTGTAACATTGCTCGGGCTGTGAAGATAGACGAGAGACAATTATATGGGTTGAAGAGACATGATTGCCATGTCATTATGCAACGGTTGATACCCCTAGCATTTCATAATATGTTAGACAAACCTATATAGGGGGTATTGTCCGAGTTTAGTAGATTTTTTAGAACATTGTGCGCATCAGAAATCGTAGTATCTGATGTAAAAAAGCTTGAAGAATCTGTCTTAACTACTATTTGTCAGCTACAGAAGATTTTTCCACCAGCATTTTTTTATGTTATGGAACATGTGATCATACTTTTTCCATATGAACTTAGGGTTGGTGGATCTGTGCAATATCGGTGGATGTACCCATTTGAAAGGTATATGTTTTTTTAAATTTGTTTTCAATGTTATTGATAAATTTATTGTAATCTGAGATGTATATTGTTGACAGATGCATGTTTGACCTAAAAAAAAAAGGTTCGAAGTAAAGCAAGAGTAGAGAGCTCTATTTGTGAGGCGTACATTTTAGAAGAGATTTTAAATTTCTCATATATGTACTTTGAACCTCACATTCCAACACGCTACACATGCCCACCTTGTAATGATGATGGAGAAAAATTAACTGTAACTGACAAGTTGTCTATATTTTAACCACTTGGGCATGCATTTGGCAGTTGCTGGTCAAGACTCTTGAAAGATCGAGAGCAAGACACAACACAAATCTACCTCCTTTTTAATTGCTCAGCAATCGACCCATACATCGAGTAAGTATACTTAATATGTAACACTAAGTTCTATACGTGCGTACATGGTTCAGTAAAATAAATTTTTGTTAAGTGTAGAAGATTTGATCTAGAGTTGCGAAGAAAACTTTCACATCTCACTGATGCAAAAGTACAGAAAGAACATGAAAATAAGTTTGTAGCATAGTTGAAAGAGTTGGTAAGAACGATTGTATACATTCTTTCCCTGTAAACAACAATAAGATACTTAATTGATCGTGATCACAATCATTGTTTATGCTTGTAGGTCCGCCATGGTGATGTTAAAGATCAAGGAATGTGTGATTTACAAAATGGTTCATCCAAAAGTTGTGCAATGTTACAACGGGTACATCGTAAATGGTTATCGATTCCATACAAAAGGCTACGGTGTCAACAAGTCAACGATGAATAGTGACGTGTGCGTCAAGAGTAGCAGCTACAGTGAAAATAAACATGACTACTATGGTGTTATAAAAGAAATAATGAAGTTGACTTACTTAGGCACAAATAATATCTTAACTTTATTCAAGTGTCATTGGTTTGATCCCACAATAACAAGAGTCGATAAAGCCTCAGGCATTGTGGAGGTGGATCATAAATCAAGGTTTGGAACATATGAACCATTCATATTAGCCTCACAAGCTCAACAAGTTTACTATACTTCATATCCGACTACAAGGAAGTCAGCTAGAAATGAATGGTGGGTAGTTTGTAAGGTGAAGTCTAAACTATACCCCGTGTATGATCAATTACAGGAAGACAAGATTGCTAAAGAGGGTGATTACTATCAATCAGATGATATGTATGACTTCTCTTATGGTCACGATACCTCACATCGTATGCATGTCATATCTTCATTGTCCAATGACACATGCATGAAAGAATGTGATCCAAATGATATACCAAGTGGATGGGTGCTAAATGAAGAAGAAGATGATGATGCTGAAGATGAAGAGGAGGAAGAAGAAGAGTATGAAAGTCAAACAAATGATGAGAAATCATTCTTGAGGTAATGAAATACATCTTGTAATACATACATGTATTTGATCTAAATGATTAGATTGATTTGAATGTATCAAAATGTAATGTAATGATTTGAATGTTTTGAAGATATTGCAATATTTTGAATATACTGTAACTCTTCGATAGGTATAGAGTTATGAATTGAGTGTATTGTAACTTGTTAGAATTATTTGAATGAAATAGCAGATATTTGAATGTCTTGCATGAAGTTTTTTTCGATTTGATTATGTATTCATGAAGATATAAAGTTGTGTAACTGATCCAATGTATCAAAATGTATTGCATGACATTTTTTATTTGTTAGAATATGGTTCGTGGAGGTCACAGTCATCGAGCACCCAGTGGTAGCCAGTCTGAGCTTTCATCTTCACGAGTTGCTTCGACAGGTATATCATTTAAATAATTATATACTTGATTAGTTTAAATGTGCATTGTGTGAATTTCGAACTCATTATTTTATAGGTGTTGTTTCGCTTACAAATGACCCACCTACGTCAGATGTAGGGTCTTCTTAGTGTAACACACGATGAGTAATTCAAATAGTGTATATCGACAGTCGATCATAAGTATTTCATTGTCACTTGTCCAATACTTAACTTATAAAAAGTGTATATCAACAGTCAATTGTTAATGTTTATCAATTCATGTGCAGTGCGAGGTTTGAGCAGCAAGAAGTAATACGAGAAATTATGAAGTCATTATTGCATCATCTTCTAGGACTGGTAGCGCAATGAAAAGAGTACCCGAGAGAGGTGTTGGACAATTTAATGTCCATATTTATGGTGTGCAATCATTTATCATAACAAGAAGTGTTTTATATTTATGTGTGCTAACTTTCTGAAAGTATTTGTAGGCTTTCCATCGCTTCGCTACTGCAAATGAGGAGAAAGACGCGAGAGTAGTGTGGCAGAAGGTGACTGTCAATCGATTTGCCAATATGCTGCACAATATGAAGACTGCAGCAAAAAAAATAGCTGGTGGGATAGATGATCTATGGGTCTTCTACTATCAGAAGAGATTATTGGGAGGGCATGTGCGATAAGTGGGCGAGCAATGAATTTCGGAACCGCTCAGCAAAGGCTGCACAAAACCGAGCAAAGATGCCCGATGCCCATCTACACACAGGTGGATCTAGGACTTTTGGGAGCCACCACAAGAGAATGGTAACTCATGAATATATATATTGTCAAGTTTGTAAATATTTCAGCATACTTATTAATCAAAATTTTTATCATTTAACATTATAGGAAGCAGAAAAATGAGACATTGTGCCTTACAAGGATGTGTTTGTTGAAACACATAAATGTAAGAGCACATGAGATTTTGTATCAGAGAAGGCGAGAGTGACATCAGTATGTATTTATTGTATTAATGAACATTATAATATATAAGTTACTTTGAATTACGTTAGCATAAACATTGTAATTCTAAATTATTAATTTATATTCTAATCATTACTTTGTAGGAGTCATACGAGCAACAAATGATACAGCGATATGGCGATGACTCCACTCAGCATCCACCTTTTGATCCTGCAGCATGAGTGACTGCAACTGGTGAACCCAAAAAGGGTCATGTGCTCAGGTTTGAGAGTAACATGAACACCACACCAGTTGTTGCTTCCTGCAGCCACGATGCTTAGAGTTCTCCCGCAAGCATCAACTTCCAACGTTCGAATGACCCTATTATGTCTTGGGATGGTGTCTGTCAGCGTCTTGAGAAAAAGATGCAGAACTTTTTAAATGAAGTCATTCCCAACATTGTCCGTAATAATTTGTGCAACTTTTTTCAGGATAGGGGAACTTCGTCTGCATTCAACATGAGCTCTGGTGCTCGTCAGGTATAAAGATTCATGTCATTTGTTTCATGTCGTTAGATTTCAAGCTAGTATATGCATGATTGAATACATATATGCACGATTGCCTCACTATGATTTTTTTGACATCTTATAACATATATATGCATGATTGATTCACTATAAAAATGTTTTGACACCCTTATAAACATATATGCATGATTGAATCACTATGAAAGTTTTTTTACAACCTTATAACACATATATGCATGATTTAATCACTATAAAAGTTTTTGAAAAACCTTAGAACACATACAAGCATGCTTTCATCACTATGACAACCTTAGAACACATATGAGCCTGATATTAGCATATATGAAAGTTTTTTAATGTCTTAGGACACATATGAGTCTGATATTAGCATATATGAATGTTTTTTAATGCCTTATAACACATATGAGCCTGTTATTAGTATATATGAAAGTTTTTTAATGCCTTATAACACATATATGCATGATTGAATAACTATTAAAAAAATTGACTGCTTTGGAACATGATAGGCATGATTGAATCACATATAAAGTTTTTTGACTGCCTTAGAATACATATAAGCATGATTTCATCACTATGAAAGTTTTTTTACTGTCTTGCAACACATATATGCATGATTGTGATACATAACACATTTATTTGACAACCTTATATACTATATATGCATGCGTGAATCACTGTGAAATTATTTGACAAACTTAAAACACATATCTCCATGATTGAGTCACTATGCATTTTTTTCCAGTCTTACAAGCATATATGATTAGAACACATACAAGCATGATATTAGCATATATGAAAGTTTTTTAATGCCTTAGAACACATAAGAGCCTGATATTAGCATATATGAAAGTTTTTTAATGCCTTATAACACATATATGCATGAATGAATAACTATAAATTTTTTTGACTACTTTAGAACATGATAGGCATGATTGAATCACATATAAAGTTTTTTGACTGCCTTAGAATACATATAAGCATGATTTCATCACTATGAAAGTTTTTTACTGTCTTGCAACACATATATGCATGATTGTGATACATAACACATTTATTTGACAGCCTTATATACTATACATGCATGCGTGAATCACTGTGAAATTATTTGACAAACTTAAAACACATATCTGCATGATTGAGTCACTATACATTTTTTTTTCAGTCTTAGAACACATTTGAATTTTGTTAATGTCCTTCAGTTTATTGCTATTCTCTGTGTCATTCAGCCATTTACTTTGTTGCATTAGATTAGGTGCATTGCATATAATTTATTTTATTAAATTTTGTTTATAAATACTAAATTTTTTTCTCTTGCAGGATGGTGGAGATGATCAACATAGAGGAGCTGATGAAGGCATGGAGGGAGGTGCAGATCGACAAAATGAAGAGAATGATGCCCAGAATCTTGACGAGGATTAAATTCATTTGTTTAATTTCTTTGACATACTTGTAACTAATTATAACTTGGCAATGATTTTATTTGATTGTTAAAGTTTGCCTAATTTAGAACTTGTGTTAAATTTGTTTCATCTGTATATGTATTTTTTATAAGCAGGTTATATGAATTGTAAAACGAGAAATTTCTCTAGAGTTTCAGAAAATAATTTTTTTTTTTTTTAAATTAGCGACAAATTAGCAACGGCTATTATCCATCGCTACTCCATCACCAATTTGAAGCAGTCATCGATTTGCGATTGAATTTAAGTCGTCGCTAATGTTCAGCACCAAAATGGCGACGGACATTAGCAATGGATATGTATCTCTCGTTAAATAGTAGCAACTGATTAGCGACGGATTAAATTCCATCGCATAACCAAATTTGTCTCTATTTAGCAGCAGATTAACGACAGACATGATTCGTTGCCAATACGATGCTACTTAGCGACGGATTTGCCACAGATAAATTTTGCCGCAGTTTAGCGACTAGGGTTATGCGACGGACGCTATCCGTCATGAATCCATCGAAAAGGCCGTCACTAACATATTTAGTGATGGCGTAGCGACGGATAGCGTCTGTCGCTAATACACATATTTCTTGTAGTGCTAGCCCAATGAAACTTGAGGAGAGGTGATTGATCATGGGTTTTACTTTAAGTGGTCACCTTCACAATTGCCAATCAAATAAACCCATTTATCATGTAGGGTCTCACTCACAATTGGTTTTAGATCTGGATCTAAAAAATAAAAATATATTCATGAACTCACTACACTCTCTAGTACCATAAGAAAAAACATACTGGATACTATAACTATCTGAATCAGTAGGATCCGGCACCTACCAAAAATAAAAATAAAAATAATACAATATTGTTTGAGATTTCAAAATTCACAAAATAAGAACTAAATATAAGAGTGAATTTTTAAGATGTGAGAATCAAAATTCTTAAAAAATTACTTAAAGTAAATTTATAAAAATGCCGTCAAGATGAATTTGAACCCATTGGGTTAGATCTTTTTGGATAAGCTTTCTCAGATCAGGTAACCATTGGTGGATTCTAACGCCCCGGATTTCCAAAAAAAGCTAAGTTGAAATTTTCATGAATTTCTTTCTTTTTTTTTCTTTGCAGCGGAACTTTAGAAAGCTTTTAGCAGCGAAATTAGACGATAATGAGTCGTCAGTTTTAGAAAACTCCAGGCACATTACAGGTATGTGGCCAAGCAACTCATTGACCACCAAAGTGTTCTATTTTATCGAACACCATATGTTTATTACAACATCACTGCTTGGAAAAGCAGTATAGGTTTAATAAAATGAATCAGTATAACTCTGTCTAGAGAAACCCTGGAACTCGATGCTACCTTGCTCCGCATATCGCAGCGTAGGTTCAACACCTGAAATCCATATAAATCGAGGTATGAACCACTGATGGTCTGGTAAGCAAGCAATCATGTATCCGTTCAACTCAAATAAAAGTGTTGACCACTCACGGTCGTAGTTCGCAATAACGACCCTCAAGTCTCCATGACTTAGCGTATATCGCAAGAGCCTCCTCAGAGCTATGATTTGAATAACTGCTCAAGTCTTCCCGACTTAGCCTTGACCTCTTTTAGGTCTCGAATATTGTGCTCAAGTCTTTATACTTGGCACGTCCGTATCCCACAAATCTAAGGACAGCTTCTCGAGCTTCGCTTAGTTGTGTGAATATAACACGGGTCTTTACCCAGTCGTATACCGATCATGACATATTCACAAAGGTTATGCAAGACTGACTCAACAACGTCCATCCACTCATACATTTAAGCATCGCTGAACCTAAGCTAATGCATTGTTTTGATATTTAACCTCTTCCACCCTTGGTATGCAGGCGAAGCATTGTTCGGGCATCAACTCGACATTCTGGGGGTTGATTATTCTATGTATTTTAGATACCTCAGAGGCCTGTTGACCCTATTCATAGTAGGGCGTTGTGTTTCAACCGAGAGAACCCTACTAGGCCCATATTCGGATGCATCCTCTACTTGCAGTAGTTGGATTAAATCCTTAGATCTTAAGGATAACCACGACCCCAAAACCCATGAGTGATTGATGTCATCGTGGACTCTATCAGGTCCAAAGTAAAATACGTGTCACTCAAGGTTGTACCATCACTGCCATTCTATAGTGAGCATAATTCCTGAAGGGGTCTACCAGTTTGACTATTATCTTGTCGGACATTGCATGCCTATTGGGCAGCAATTGAGGAGTGTGTACCAGACCCCATTCAGCATGCCCCAATCATAGTCTTCAACCAATGGGGATACCCCTAACATGATTTTCAATCGCGGGGTATATGCGACCTTAAGTCTTATTCATATGCGTGCTTAACTCTGCTCTCGGCACTATGACCATCACGAGTATCTCACCTCTTCTGGGTGGAAACAACACACTTTGGCTTTGCGGCCCTTACGAGTCTGGTTGTGTAACCGTTCTCAATGAGCATGCATATAACTTGATCTCAATAGATCGGTTTCTCGGCATATTTTTACGCAATGAGTCCAAACCTTGTCAAGGCACAACATCTACTCTGGCTCAGCGGCCCTTACGAGTAAGGTGCCCTTACAAGTATTTGGGAGATGAGTCATTCTGGCATCGTTTCAACACCGGATATTATTATGCCGTTTAATCGGTTTCGACAGATCTTCTGCCAACCATTTTATCAACACCTCCTCTGCTCTATCGGCAGTGGTGCGACGATCCTTTCTACATTATAGAAAGTGTTTCATGAACTGGGTAGCACTCTGCTATATGACAAAATATTCTGCTACGTTCTTTCTGAGGTACTCTTAGCTTCTTCAGAAATTTCAGCAGCACTTCTTCTCTTTGACGAAGAAAGTGTGTCTTTCTTTTATCCATTTCAGCGGCATTTCCCCTCTTTGGTAGGAAATCGCTATGCTTAACTCAGGAAATGGATGTGCACCATTGTGCATACTTTACATCCATCAAGGTTGTTAGAACCTTGGGCCATAGACAAGCCATACGTAAATGACTTAGTCTTTACGAAAAAAATAATTTTGCCAAAAAGCAAAGCCTTTCCAATAGAGGCTTCATTCGTCAAGCAAAATCTTGAACGAGGAACGGTAAGAGAATCACATCGATGATTTGGAGTTGATTTCCATTTGAACGCCCACTTACGTGCCATATATGTAATATAAGCAGAAGATGTGCTTTATACAATGGTGGCGTAAAGGAAATGCATATATTTAGTGTTCAGGGTGTGTAACTGAACAAAATATTCTACATATATATTTGCAGAAAGCATGAGCCTTGATGTTATTCAACGCGACGACGTAATGTAAATACATAATCATAAGTGCATAATCAGAACTTACAGAAAGCAGGGAGCCTTGGCATCATACGACGCGACGACGAATGGTAAAGTATACGGCCTTGGCGATATAAGACGCGGTGGCCCATTTCCAGACGATATACACCAAGATTCGTATCCAACGATAGTTACGAGGCGAGCGAGTGAACACCGAAATGTTTTAAAGGGCTCAACCAAGAACTAGGGCGAGATATCATTTTTAAGAACGCATATACTGTGTATTCAAACATATATATCCGATGATAGTTACGAGGCGAGCGGTTGAACACTGAAGTATTCCAAAGGGCTCAACCAAGAACTAGGATCAAATACTACTTCATAAGGTATATGCTATATACAAACAAGCAAATACTTGAGAGAGATGAATCAATGAAGTGAACTTACTTCAAATCATGGAAGAAACGACTCTGGGTTGCTCCTTCTACTTTGAGCCTTCTTTCGAGAGGTCAGACTAGGTCAGATGAAGTCAACCTGGTTAAGAAAGAGGTAAAGCAGGTCAAGCTGCTCAACCTAAGTGGTTTGAACCAAACTGGGTTCGGTCCAAGTCAACTGGGTTCAGTAGGTTCAGTCTTAGCCTAAGCAAGCTAAGTCTGGGTTCAGAAAATCAAACCAGAATCTGAGACCAAAAATGACTTTGACTTCAAACGCAACTAGGTTCAAGTCAAGTCAACTGGGTTTGGACCAGGTCAAGTAGGCTTGGACCAGATCAAGCAGGCTCAGACCAGGCCAGGTGGGCTAGGCTAGGTAGGGGAGGTTTAGGAGAGAGAGAAGAGGAGAGGGAGATGGGGTTGACAATTTTTCAAGGAGAGGGGCACCTCTATTTATAGCCAAGGTTGCTTAGCCCCTAAGCAACCCCATTTACCTCAATGCCCTTGCCTTTTTCAGAAATCCAAGTTGATCTTATCCAGATGGAATATTTTCTGAAGTATTCCAAAGGGCTCCCAATAATCCCATTTACCTCAATGCCCTCATGATGCAGAGCATCCAGACTATTCCATAAAATATCCTGTGTGTCCCACTAGATATTTCCATGGGATATTTTGTGGGTCCCACCAGATATTTTTTGAGAAATATTTTTGTGGGTTCCACCAGCATTTCTGTGGGTCCCACAAAAATCTTGGGTTTTCGGCGATTTTTTTTTAAAAAATGCTGAGTACGTCATTCCCTTCGTATCGATGTAACTAAGAAAGTTGGCTCGTGAAAATCTCTTGATTTCGTTCAGGTAGGAAGTTATGACTTCCAGTGTGTTTGAGCATATATTTGTGAAGCGACGAATATCCTAAGGATAACTGGTTCGTACAAATCGATTCGATTCGTATTCTGGGTTTAGATGTTATTTTTACTTGAAAATGCCTTGTGAATTTGTTTAGAAAGATACTGAAAAATTGAGGGTCTTATATGGATCCTCCTCTTGCTCCTCGTAAAGTATAGAATGGTCTGGATGCTCTGCATCATGAGGGAACCCAATCCTAGACAACCTAGAGGATGACTTGGTCATAGACTCATATTTCGAAACCTTGGAATTTGACTCTTTGCTTTTTGGTGTGTCATTTGATGCAAGTTTTCCTTCTGTAGCAAAAGATTATACTAAGAAAGATGATTATAGGTCTAATTAAAAATTGGGTAGTGATACCCAACCCTCATGTTAGTGATTTTGATCCAAGCTTTGTATCGTATCATTCAAAAAACCCAAAAAACTAGAAAATTGGAAATTTAAGAATATTTCTGCTCTTTTGCCTAAAGGTGGTACAACTTCATGCCTATTTCAGAACCTTTCCATCTCTGACAATGAAAATCGGGAAGCCTCTATCAAAATTTCTCTTTTTGTCAATGTTTATGTTCCTTATTTACAAATCTAGATATTTTAAAAATACAAAAAATCAAAATTTTGAAAAATCTGACACTATCATTTCTAGGAAATTTTTTGAGCATAGGCATGATGACATCCTAGACCATGAACATTGTGTGACTGATAGAGAGTCTGATGAGGACATCATGGAGCTTCTGGAGTTTAAAAAAAAATTAAAAAGCAAGAACCTTCTTTGGTGATTAAGGAAGAAAGTGTAGAAGTCAATTTAAGCACCTAAAAAAAACCCCAAGTCGTTAGGATAAGAACCTAACTGAGTTCAAAAGAAAACAAAATCTTAGTCAAGTTACTCACTCAGTATAAGGATGTGTTCGCATGATTATATCAGAAACTTATCGAACACTGCCTAATCCTATATGCTAACTTCACATCAGTCAAACAAAAACTTACGAAGATTGACTATAAGGTAGAAACTCCAAGTCAAAGCTAGCCTAAAAGACAAGCTCAAGGTATGATTCATTAGAGCCATAGATTCCCTAAGTGGTTAGCCAACATTGTTGCAGTCCTTAAACACAATGACAAAGTCAGAGTCTCCATAGATTTTAGGGACCTCAACTAGGTCACACCCAAGGGTGGCTTCCCCTACGGACATTAACCTTATAGTAGATAGCACCGTAGGGCATAGAACATTCTTATACATGGATGATTTCTGAGGATACAACAAAATCAAGTTAGTTGTAGATGATCAGCTCAAAACCTCATTGATAACACCCTGAAGCACCTTTTGTTACATTGTCATGTCTTTTGGTCTAAAAAATGCAGTGGCAACCTATCAAAGAGATATGGTTGTTATCTTTCATCATTAAATCCATGATTGCATAGTCTGAAATACCTTTTGTTATACTGTCATGTCTTTTGGTTTAAAAAATGTAGTGATAACATATCAAAGAGCAATAATTGCTATCTTTCATGACTAAAGCCATGACGGAGTAGAGGTCTATGTAGATGATATTCGAGTCAAGTCTAGGACTAAAGGAGATCACCTTGATTCACTGAGAAGAGTTTTTAAATGCCTAAACAATTTAAACTGATGATGAAAATGTGTCCTTGGTATGGAGTCAGGTAAACTTCTTGGTTTTTGAGGATCCAGAATTTTTAAAGGGGCTAAAAAATACAAGTTTTTCACCAAAAATATTTTATAAAATAGATTTGAGACTCGGTTCTGAATTTAAGAAGATTATGGGAACCGTTCTTCACGACCTCTTGCTTTTCCTCCGTCATTGAGTAGGGATCAATTAGATCAGAGATTGAAGATCGTTGTTGTTAGAGCTTGTGTTGCGAATGTGGGTGTACCTTGAACACATATTCTTAGAAAAAACAAGTTTGTTGGTGAAAACCATAAAAACTCATGAAAAACATAAAACACAAATAATGTAATATTTGTTAGAAAATTTAAACTTAATAAATAACATAAAATAAATAAAATAGGCAAAGAAAAAAGAAAGAAAGAACATAATCTCATCTCAGACTTAGATAGCCCTTTCTACGTTCGACAAGCACGGGGGAGCACGAACGACACTTCAGCTAGGTTTGTTTTGAGGTGTGGATGACAACTTGTTATTGAGAGGGACACAATTTGTTGCAAATGGGCAACTGGGTGCAGCAAGTTGGTTGGGTAGGTTTGACAGGTGGGACAAATGCACCAATCTAACTATACTAGGGATATCGAAAGATCGTAGCCACTCCCTGGCTGTGAATGGCTTAAATGGATTTGAGCTGGATTCAACTTGGAGAGATACATTGTGGCCACGAACGTGTTCAAGCGTGCTCATTCTTGTGCAAGTTGAACCAAGCTCGAGCTCATAGCAAGCTTGCGTTTAGTGAGCCAAGCTCCAATTGGCTTGTTAATTATATAAAATAATTTTTTTTTTAACTCTAAACCTACTTAGACAAGTTAAAATGGACTCACTTAAAAAAATTAAGGCATTGTTTTAATATAAAAAGCAATAGGATTGACCTCTATGCTTATGGCTTGCAATCCAAATGATTCAGGCACCAGCACCTTATCGACAGAGCATCTAAGGTAAGGAATCTCCTAATTGGAACTCACAGGGTGAGGTTGTTTTCACCAAAAATCTGATCTTATTGATGTGTTTAAAATGGTCAAAATAGTAGAAATTGACTCTTGGATCATAGTTTTTGACATAAAAATATATTTTTAAAATTTTTAAATTTTAGTATATTAATTATAGGACATGATTTTTTAACTCTTTTTTAACATATGACATATGTCATGAAAACATGATCCAAAGGTCAGTTTTTACTAAACTTAATACGCCCATCACATTTTAAGGGACAGATATTTAAAAAATAAAAATAAAAATTAAATAAAAATATTATATATTTTTTCACTAAAAAGTTTCTTACCCAAAAGTAGTAAACATTACCCTCACTTTATCACATAAAATATAATATAAAATATAATATAAAATATATTTACTACTAATTTATAAGCTTATAAAAGCTGAGATGGGCCAGCCTATAGTATGAGTTCGAACGGGTCTCTTTAAGAATGGAAAATGAGCTGAGCCATGAGGAGCTTGTGTCGTTTCCGAGGCCTAAATGAAGACCGTGCATTGAAGTAGGGGTGTCAACGGGTCAGGTTTGGTTTGGACTCAAGTGAGATCCAACCCAGATTTAATTTAAGATGCAGGTACCAGGCCTGGATTTGGGTCCAGTCGCACTTACTATAATAGATATCATACTCGGACCCTATAGGGATTACATGAACCAGACCTGGATCATCATTGATAAAATAACATTTTAATCCTTTTTACATTGGAAAGATGCTAATCTTAGTTGGAAATCGGGTCGGAAATTTTATAAACCATACCCAGCTTCAAATATTAATTGGATCTTTTGAATCTGGCCCGGATTCTAATCCGATCTTTTTGTTTATGACTAGGGGTGGCAATCGTGTCGGGTTGGCGGGTCGACCCGACGGGTTGGCGGGTCAGCATACCTCAACCGAACCGGACCCGTTTATTAAATGGGTCGGCTGTGGCAAACACGAACCCGACCCGTTTAATAAATGGGTAACCCGTCACGACCCGCCAACCCATTTAATAAATGAGTTGGGTCGGGTAAACGGGTTCTCAGGTTGGCGGGTTGACCCACCTGCCTAACCCGTTTATTAAACGGGTCAGCCAGGTTGGCAGGTTGGCATACCCCTAACACGAACCCGACCTGTTTAATAAACAGGTTAGGTGGGTCGACCCGTTTATTAAACGGGTTTATTTTTTCCAAACCCGAACCCTTCTAAGAGGCGGGTTGGCGGGTCGTGTCAGGTTTTGCCACCGGTATTTATGACCAAACCAGACTTTATAGGGTTTGGTAACGGGTCGGATTCGGATCAAACTCGCCACATTGACACCCACCATTGAACTTAGAACCCGTAGGAGGTGCGGGGACCACGACGTCAGCTGGTTCAACGCCAACCTCACGTGATCCGCCAAGCAAAAGAATAGTGGGGCCCACGCGAGTGAGAGCATCACGCAAAAAAAGTCTCATGTCCCCACCCAAACTCCTAAAGAAAGCGCGCTCGGTGACCAGCCGTTGCCTTGGGAATCGGAACATCGAGACGTTTCGGATATTTCAAACCGAGTCGTCTGACTTCACAGATATCCAGACGTCGTCACCTCTGCTACGTAGTCAAAAGCCCATTTCATTTGCAGCCTTTTCCTCGATACGTGTGTAAAAGGAAGGAAATCAGAAATGGGCTTGGACTTGCATTAATTATAGGATATGACTTAATCGGGTCATGTCTAATCCAGACCGGCTTGGGATTCATAATCAAATTAACAAAAGGTAATACTGAATTTGAAACCAGTCAGCGAATCGGATATACATACACAACATATCTGAATTTGGTTCATGTTCAGACTCGGATTTCAAAGTTGCAAAGCAAATTCAAGTCTGATTTTTACCCACATGATACATGCACCAATCGGATTCATCATCATCATCAACGTAGCGGATTAGGTTCGAATCCGTTTCCAAATCGAGAAACGATCCGCATGGTGAAATCTTGTAATTCGATACGTTTGCAGGTAACAGTCGGTGGTCTTCTTTTCTGTCCTTTCCCATCTTTTCATTTGCATTGCATGGCAGAGCAGTCTGTCCCATCCACCACACCTTTCCCACTCGTATGAGTTGTCTCCTCCACCGAGTCCACCAAGCCCTGTATAGCCAGTCCTTTTATTTATTGCAGTATCAATCACCCAACCTAACTTTTGCTCTCTGCTACAAAGTGATTTTTCTGTTATACCCTCACCCAGTGTAGAACTTCACACTTGGACTCTTTTGCTGAGCACGGTGGACGTCAACGCAGCTATGCATCCACCAAGCCAAGATCACAACCTGACTCAGCCACACAAACACGCGCACACACTAATTACTATGGAGAGCAGTGCATGGGAAGTGAAAGGTGTGGTCCAAGTCCAGGTCTGGTCCCCAGTCACAGAGTTGTGTTGCGCGCTGCTTTACAAAAGAAGACATGGAAAGTAGCGATGGGACCCGTAACGAAATGAAGGGAATAGGGCTACTTCAGTAAATCAACCACCTAAGCATATGATTGTCGTCCCCGGACATTCACGTAATTGTCCATATCTACTTAGTTAGCTAATGCAAAGAGAGAGAGAGAGAGAGAGTTTGTGTGTCGTGGCTCGTGTGTGCGTTTGGTCGTCATCCCCATTGATAATCAAACTAGAAAGAGAGAGGGAGAGTTTGTGTTTGGTCGTAATCTACATTCATAATCACACGAGAAGGAAAGAGATAATATGTGAAGTGCCTTCATTTCTCACAGAAAGAGAGTGTGTGTGTTTAGTCGTCATCTTCGTCAGAGAGAGAGATATGGATAGAAGAAGGAGGGCTTCTTCTTCTTCTTCGTCTTCTTCGGCGTGGAGGCACAGGAGCAGGCAAACGCACCAGAGGCTCTCACTGTCGGCCGATACCACCAACCGTTGCGCGCCAGGCTTCCTCTCGGCCGTCTTCTCGGACGGCGTCAATGCTGAGGCCGGGATCCTCAAGCGCGGCGCCTTCCGCCACCTCACTTGCACGTCTGCCCCTGACGTCTACATACCGGAGACGGCCGCCAGCGTCATCCGGGCTTCCGCCGACTGGGAGCCCAAGCTCACCAGGCGAGCTCGCCCACCTCACCGAAGAACCTTCCAGGTGGCCGCTTCCTCCGCCTCCTCCTCCTCTGCTCCCTCCTCGGTTCGAGCTCGGAGGCGCGCCAACGCTTACCCTGATCTTTGGTGCTCCGGCCACCTGCCATTGACGGCGGACGCTGCCGCCTCCGTTGAATGCTTGGTTCCCGCCGGACCGGCGTCGATGGGTCGGTTTCACCATGGTATCAGGGCACAAGATGCTGCTTCGCCTATTGCTATCGATTCTATTGGGAGGAGTTTCGGGGAGGTGAGCTTTTCCTTTTTCCATTATTCCCCCCCCCCCCCCCCCCCCCCCCTTTTATTGTTTTCGGTTTCTTTTACCTATCGAAATTTGTGGGCTTGTGAAATTGGCTATTGAGCAATTGCAGAGTCGAAGAATAAATTTTTTGTGGCTTTTTAGAGTTTGCCAATGTTGAGAGGGGTCTTTCGTTGAACCCACTTATCCACAAAAATGTGGGGAAATTTTAGGAATTTTCATTGCCAGTTATAATGCAATTTCCCCATGCAAACACCGCCTTGTCCTTTGTGATCTTCTTGCAAAGATTTGGTGGTTTTGGATCGGTTTAGATTGGATTCAAGTGTAAAAGTGTGATTAGTAGTTTTCCTTAGGTTGGATGTGCAAATTAATGGTTGGCATGTGGAAGGAGGTGAAATGGCTGAGGTACTAACCAGCATGTTCGACCTCTTTGATGTGCATTTTAGAAGAATATTTTGTATTCTAGAACTGTTATGGAATAGTTGGTGTTTGGAAAATGACAAATTAAGATTTTGAAATGAGTACCTTTTTGATCTTTCTAAAAGTAAATAACCTTCAAAGAGCTTAGGTAGAATGCATGATTAGTGATGCATCTTGGTTGGAAATTGATGTTTCTGTCCGAGTTGGGTATCGGATCCAATGTGGCCATAGGGTCTCACATATGGAAATCCGAAAGCCACAAAATGGTGGGCTAACTCATGAGAAACAAAATGTATGCATTGAAAATGCATTAAAATATATTAAAAATATATTAAATTTGGGATGAAACGGTTACCCCAAATGAGGTTAAATTTCATCCCTGCACATAAGTGTTGGTGTTCTTTAAAACAGGACCGGAATGTGAAAGCAACAATACATACCGGTAGATGCCATGGATGAAGCGACGTGCGGGTGCTCGCCGTTCTCCTCAGCCTATTGACGCCCACGATGAGCTCAGACCATCATGTCGATGGTGTGAGGACCCTGAACCCAATGAGAAAAGAGGACACCCTTTGGTTGCCTTTATCAATCCACCATGCCTCAATTTATAGTGGGAGGAAAGTGGGGGGTTACATATATGGCATTCATGTATGTGAACCCTTCACATGCCATATTGAATGTGAATCCTTTCACGTTCACGTAACCCCTTCTCTACTAATTCTTACTAATGCCCCACTAATACCTTCATTAGTGTCAAACCGGGTCACACATAGGGTTGCACCCTATTTGAAATGTCCAACATTCTCCCACTTGACCTATTGACACAGAAAGACACAAAATCGAGGTTTATACCGTTATCTCGACTTAATTCTTCATGTGGGTTCACATGCTATCTGGTATCACAAGAATGAATCATATGAGTCATGGAGATAAATATCTCTTTATGAAATGTCATATTTTTATATACTACAATATAATTCATTTTCAGTGCTTTAGCATGTTAAGATTGTTTTTATGGATGGATTAGTATCTAACCCATTTTATTGGTCATTTAATATTGTTATTCTGCTATTCTCTCTAACCAAATGAGAGATCCTTTGTACAGAATCAACAATACACAAAGCCATAGAAAATCAATTCAGTTTCACAAATGTGGTCACATATAACCATAATGTATTGTCATACATCAGAAGGACTCAAACATACCCATCCATTTTACATGCTGGGAATATAATCCCAGTGTAAGCTTTTCGTAAGGAAAACCACAGTCATTTTTTTCATATCGATTGTATCAATACATACTAAATGATTCTGAGTTATTTTTTTAATGACAAAGTACTTTAACTCCATGTGTCGACACAAGGTTGAGCTATTGTTGTTATTCAAGAAGAGCATGACAACTTCATTATCATATAAGATCTTTAGTAGCCTCCCAATAGAGTTCACTATACCAAGATACATAACGAAACTTCTAATTTATATAGCCTGAGATAAAATCTTGTATAAAATCAATAATTTATGCCCCAATCAATTTCAGAAATGTTCTTCTGCGGCATCTCGAGTACTCGCGATTGCTAAAGCAACATGCTAAGATTATTTGAACACTCTCACTTCTCATGCACATCATTTTAAGCACTCTCACTTCTTATAGACAACCTTCAGAGCAGTTGTTCTATTCTTCGTATGAGTGAGAGATTAGTTGCTCTATACGAGATTTATATTGAAAAGGTAAATATAAGACCTTTTATTATTCATCTTTTCAGAGACAAGCATAATTGGGCCATTATCGTTCCACTCTGGTGGATACGATAATACTCATAGTTGCTTCGTTTGTTCAATTCACAAGAAATTGACTTCAATTGGTGCAACTAGTAGATCATGTAATTAGAGGCAATTCAACATTGTACCTAGGGTATGAACATACTTCGTAGGTTGGTATACACATCTATTATTGCATCCTGTGTGAATTTAGAACACAATGATGACTGTTTCATAAAGTCACACACAATCATAATACTGAATCTTAACCTGACCCGATCCAGACTCGAACCGGGTCTAAATAGGACTGGGTCGGATTCGACAGCATTCCGGTCCGACCCAGACTCATAACTCAATTGGATTTGGGTCCAGTAGGTACAGATCAGACCTAGACTCGGAACCACAAATGGATGTGGGTCGGATTCAGATTCACCTCCTGATCCAGAGATAGACCCTAATTCGTAATGATTTTGGTTCTGATCTGGATCCTGAATCCAATAAAATTGGATCAGACCCAGACCCGAAACTCAAATGGGTCTGGATTCGATTCGGGCAGCAAGTACAGACCCGATCCATAATAGATTCAGGTATGGATTGGAGCCTGTCTTGGAACAGGTCCAATACCCGATCCATACAGATCGGGTTTTGGATTGGGCCACTCGTCAGGTCGGGTTCGCATTCGGACCTGACCCACACAGGAACAATAACACGATAAAATAGAAAGCTTTTGGTTTCTGAGAAACCGACTCAGAAACTGAAGACCACCACCACGTTGCTCCCACGATTGTGCCAGACTCCGGGCGGCCACCGACACCGATGATACAGCCGACGAAGGCCACCCTATAGTGCATTCTGCCGCCGATGAGTGCACTCCACCGGTGCCAACGATGATACGGACGATGTCCCTCAACATCTTCATTTGAGACCGCCACCAACTAAGACGGGTCTAAACCCGGTCCGACCCAGATCCAGAACCCCAAATGGATGTGGGTCAGATTAAGATTCACCTCCTAATCCAAAGACATACCTGATTTGGATCCTGGGTCCTATAAAATCGGATCATACCTAGACCTGGAACCCAAATGGGTCTGGGTTCGATTCAGGCAACGAGTACAAACCCGATCCATAACAGATTCAAGTCTAGATTGGGGCCTGTCTTGGAACAGGTCCAATACCCGATCCATACGGATCGGGTTTTGGATTGGGCGACTCGCCGGGTCAAGTTCGCATTCGGACCTGACCCACACAGAAACAAAAACAAGATAAAACATAAGGCTTTTGGTTTATGAGAAACCGACTCAGAAATCGAAGACCACCACCACGTCGCCCCCACGATTGCCCCAGACTTCGGGCGGCCACCTGCACTGATGATACCGTCGGCAAAAGCCACCCCATAGCGCATTCTATCGTCGACGAGTGCACCCCACCAATGCCAATAATGATACGGACGACGTCCCTCAACATCTCCATTTGAGACCGCCCTCATCCGCCACCAATGAAGACAAAGGCGAAAACAGAGGCGGCGAAGGCCGTCAGTCTACTGATGGTGGCGGTTCTGCCGGCGACAGTGACGACCCCTCCCCCAGCGACATTAACCCTTCGCCAACAGACGCCGGCAAAGGTAAGGGAAAAAGCTTTTTTTTTTAATATGTGTCTGCTGCCGGTGGCGATATCTTGTTTCTTTAACTGATCTAGGAGGGGTCATTGTGATAGCTGGATTTGTTGAGTTTCTGTACCTTATCTGGAGACTCTTGTTCAAATCACATCAATTCGCTGATGAGAGTCCATGGTTTGAAAGAGAGAAAAGAAAAAAATATGTATTAATTTCAGATGCATGTGCTACGGCTGTAGCAGGGATTTTAAATTTTTAATAAAAATGAATGTGGCTGATCAGTTTCTTACTCTCTCAAGCATTGCATGGTTTCATCAAGGTCAAGATGACTTTGGTCTATGTTGTGATGTCTTCAGTTGATACTGTTCTCTGCAATAAAATGTTTTGACAGATAAATTTAGAGGATTGTGACATATAAATGGAAGTCAATATTGTAATTCTGCTATGCAAACAACTTTCGTTTTGGGGAAAGCTTGATTGTATATAATTTTCAATTGTATATTGGAATAAACAATAAAGGCAGCGACATCTTGGGAAGGTGCTGTGATATCTCCAAGTGATATTTTTTTTTTTTTTTGGGGGGGGGGGGGGTGGGGGGGTGGGAGGGTGGGGGGGTGGGTGCAAGGGATAGGGGAGGACTGGCCGTAGGGAGTTGGCGAATTATGTTTCAGGTTTGAATGTTTTAATGTGCACAGATGGATAGCAAAAGCTTATCTTTATATCCATATATTGGCTTCTAGGGTGATGATTCCAGTCAGTTGTTTAACAGAAGTACTGGTATAGGTACAGGTTACAACATAGAGATCTCTAACAAGATGAGTATGGAGTGAGAGAGAGTGATATATATGTATAGCACAGCTGCCTACCACTTTTTGTGCCTGACGGGAGTGGACCCGTGCACTTCATCCATCATGCATGTGATGGATGACGCACATGCTAAAGTCAGAAGACCTTTAGTGGTGCTTTTGAAGTGCCACTAAAGGTCTTTTTACCTCTAAAGTCTCCTTTAACAAGAGTGTGTGTGATGGATGCTCAGTGCGCATCCACTGGCGTCTAGCCAGTTGGGTGGTAGGCAACTACCACCCACTCTCTCTCTCCCTCTACATATATATCATTTTATCATACTTAATAGACCACAAAATGCCGTTTTTGAGATGGTGAAAATTCAAGCCTCACAATTTATAAAAATAAGGGTGGTTTAGAAATGGTATAGAAAGTTATGTTTGAGTCAACTTTAACACATGAAAACAGTAAATAGAACACCTTAAACATGGTCCAAAGGTTAGATTTTGCTTTTGGAGCTTGGATCTATGTAAATCAAGTGTATACCACCATAAGTTATGGTGGTACAACACGGCGATAGAAGCGTGCTCGCACACACACATACACATATATAGGGCTGCTAGATTATGTGTAGGGTGCAAACTGAGATTTTCATGGGTATTTTAGTTTTTTTATTAAATCTGACTGTACAAATTTGATCTACATGTTGAAATTAAAGGGACTGGATCTTGAATCATCCGATTGTAATAAGCATAATATTTTAAGGCTTGAAAATCGACAGCGCAGATTTTTTGTAAATATTCAAGCATCCAAAATTCATTTTTTTTGTTGAAAGCATGAATGTATAATGAACCATGCTCAACACATTTTGCAGGGTCAGATTTGCAAAAAAAGTAGTTTCGGAAATGCCTAGTTCCAACTCTACTTCTCATATTTCCTGTTCTCATATTCCAGCAGTTGTGTCTCTCTCTCTCTCTCTCTCTCTATATATATATATATATATATATATATATATCTTAGGTGCAAGTTATCTCACTTAGTCTGACTGCATAGATGTGTTCAACAAGGTTTTTTTTATCAGGGATCACATATTGGATCATATTTTTTCAACATAAAATATGATTGAGTCATGAAGGTTTGTTTCATTATGGGTCATTAATTTGAAGCCCTTGAAAACTCTGCTTACATGTTGGAAACAAATGACCTAAAACTTGCTTGCTACTAAACAAACTATTTACACAACATCTGCAAGGTTAGATCCACAAAAAATTTGAAAAACATTAAGAAAATAGTGATTTATAATAGATTTTATATACAAACGACTGTATCACACACACACACACACACACACACACACACACACACACACACATATATATATATATATATATATATATATATATATATGAATGAAAACCTGGCCACTAAAACTTGGACCCCCTTGTGATCAAATGCACCACTTTGCGCGGATCTGCTGAATAGTCTGCCGGTTGAATGAACCAGTGCTCAGAGGTTCTTGTCTCATGGTGCTGTAGGGATGCTGAAGATAATTGGCGCATCACCAGAGTTTTCCGGATGATGACGGAAAATGGTGACAAAGTCGGCTGAAAAGCCAGATCTCTGTAACTACCCCACTAAAACCTGAACCCACCTGTGATCAAATGCACCACTTCCCGCAGGTCAGCCGGATAGTATTCCGGTTGACTAGATGAGTGTCTGAAGGTTCTGGGCTCATGATGCAGTAGAGATGCCGGCGATAGTTGATGCATCACCAGAGGTTGTCGGTTGACGCCGAAAAACGGCAACAAAATCGGCCAAAAAACCAGATCTCTGTAACTATGCAGGGCTCTAGCACAATAAAATGGGTCACATCATGAAGTATTGTCAATTTGAGACCACCGTTGGAAAGTTCTTGAAGTGTAGTTTACTTGGCTTGCCCGGATTCCACCAGAATTGACCGAAACCTTCACTGGAAGTTCCAACTGCACCACTAGTGGGCAGGTTTGGCATGTTTTTTAGTGGGCAGGTTTTCATTCCTCTCTCTCTCTCTCTATATATATATATGTATAGTATGTAATCTGTATGTATGTTAAGATTATATATGTTAATGCTAGCAACATTCAACTTATTAAAATGGCCAAAAACATCAAGCAAGGGTAATTTTTAAAAAACATTGCTACTTTCTGCAATCAGAATAGTCACTTTCTTGTTTCAATTTGAATTACTAAAGTACATGGTCACTTTTTGAGAAAGTCTTTTAATTATGCTACATCCAAAACACATGTAGTTATAAACTGTCAAACTAAATATAAACATGTGAAATATGCATAGTTGTCTAACAATTAATAATCAACAAAGATATGCTAATAGTAGGCAACTTTGACTGCACGTTGACCACATGTTGACAGACCATAAAATGGATAGAATATGCCAAGTTAGGTCCAAAACCTATGAGTCATACCCTGAAGTGCCAGTATTGTACCATGTCAACATGGGTATGAGGGCCTGGTAAAAGTACCCTTAATACATGGTGTGTTGTCTTATTGTTCAGCTATGCCACATAGGTGCGGATGCGGCGATGCGGCACTTTAAAAAAACTTGGGTGCGGGGGTGTGGGGAGTATATATATATATATATAATTTTTAACAGTTTTAAGTTAACACTATGTGTATTTGTGTGCATTTATGTATTTATATATATAATATAGATAAAAATGTACTTGATTAGGGTTAACTGAATCGACTTTTGGATAGAAATGGACCTCAGTGTGGTTGACTTCACCTAACACAAAGGAAGCTTTGACCAAGTGTCGCACCCGCCTGGGTGCGGGTGTGGTGCCCTGTTAGAAGAGTCCGTGTGGCACAGTTGTTCAGTCATTGGCTGAGCTGATCTTGACTATGTTTATAATCTGTTGATTCTTATGAAACATGTACAGTTCTTTTAAACAAAATGAAAAACTATCCTCATGAAGAATTTTATCAGTGATTTGTCCAAACCAGTGTTGTGAAAAGCGTTGAGGCGTAACGAGGCACTCCACCAAAATCTGAGGCGAGGCGCAAAGCGTAAGCCTCAAAATTTTTTTTTTTAAACTTAAAAAAAACTATAAAAATGATCTAAAATTATAAATAAATAAGAAATGCTTTATTGATGTCAAGGAATAATTTAAACATCAATCTTTTGTCGGATTTTTGTAATTAAGAAGCAATTTTCTAAAATTGATGCATTGTTCAAACTTATTTAAATTGCCACCGACCAGCACATGCACGATGATAAGAAAAGTGAGTTGAAAATATGACAGTTGAAAATGTAGTGTACAGCACAAGGTCATAAGCACGATATAATCAATCACCTGCATATATATGGATTCATGAATTTCTTCTATTACTAATATTCTTGGAATTAAGCCCCACCCCATGGGGCCATGGTTGAGGCAAAACTTGTTTGGGAGCCCATGTTGGAGTGGAAATGAAGACGCGGGATACAAGTTGAGTTGTCAACTACATCTTCGTGAGAATGTAATTGAAACAGAGAGATGGGAGACCATCCTAAATCCAGGCTCCCAAAGAGCAGTGGGAGTAGGAGGTTCAGTGAATCACCATCTCCCCCTCTCAAATCTGGCTCCCAAACAAAGGCTTAAGCAGTTGGTCATGACATGTAGTTTTAACAGCGTTTCACCACTCAAAAATAATGAGAATGTAACTGCCCAAAAAAGAACAGGAAGTTCCCCCAAACCATTTCATTTTGACGACATGAGTGCTGATGCACTGAGCTCAGATCATCAGATGCCCTCTTCTTGTTAGGCAATCAGATCATCATGCGATGATATGATCATCAGACCCATTGAATCGATCGGTAGATCTTCACTGTCCAGATAAACGGTCCCCACAAAAATCCAACTTTTTTTCGGTTTGAGTTCAGGGTTGGGAATCGGTGAGGGCGGAGGACTTGGCCATCACGCACGCGAACTCGGGGAAGCTGATGACACCGTCGCCGTCGGAGTCGGCCTCCCGGATCATCTCGGTGAGCTCCCGCAGGGTGAGCGCGTGGCCCATCTTGGCCATCGACCGAGCCAGCTCGGCAGCGATGATGTAGCCGTTGCCGTCCTGGTCGAAGGCCCTGAAGAGTCGGAGCAACTCGTCCTGCCTGCCTAGCTCGGGCATGATGGCGTCGACCAGCTCCTGGAACTTGACATCTGGTATCTCAGCAGAGGAAAGAAGAAGGTGGAAGATGCGATGATCGGCGACGGGTGGTGGCCGGCGGCGAGTGGTGGCCAGCGATAGCAGTGGCGGTGGACGAGAGGGGATGGAGTGGAGAGAGAAGGGGCGAGGGCTTTTCCTCGCCCCGAAGCGCCTGTGTCTTTTTTAAAGACACAAGTTCTCGATCTTTCGAGAATACGGGCCCGGATCCGGGTCGAACTCGGGTCCGGGCCATCCGACTTTTAATGCGCGCCTCACTTTGAGGCGCGCCTCGCCTCAAGGCGTACGCCTCAAGGCGCATGAGGCGTACGCCTTGAGGCTGTTGCGCTTTTTAAGTGCGCCTCAAGGCGAAAAGGGCCTCGCCTCGAGGCGAGGCGCGCTTTTTGCGCCTTGAGGCGCGTTTTTAACAACACTGGTCCAAACCATCTGTGTCAAGCCTCATTTGTTTCTTGTGTGCTTCAATGAGATGGCCTTACATTATTTTACAATTGTAATGTAGAAAGATAAAATCTTAGGAATGTATCCTTTTAGCATGTTTCTTAGGTACAGCGGGATAAAAATTTACTTAAATCTGTTTCGAAACCCTCATTTCCAATTATGTTTATGGCCTTCTCATAGTGTCTGTTCCAAAATATGGGGAAATTCCTTTTCTGTCTATAAAGTACTAGGTTATTAGTGCAAATTGCAAAGAAGGGCCCAGGTTGTAGTCTGTTGCTTGAGCACTAGGAAGGGGAAAATACTCGTAACTTTAGTACTATGACACATGTTTTCAATCATTGCTTGGATGGGGCTTGAATATTTTTAGAATCTGATGCTTCTTTATGAAGTTTGTGTATATTCTTGCAAATAATTAATGTCAATAAGTGATTTGTTCAAAGAAGTTACAACACCACATCACAACACAAGTTATTGAAATTTGAATCTTGCCTTATGTTATTTAGACCTTCCTGATCCTTGCGATGATGTCTTTGAACATGTTTGCTAAATAGCATGGGATGTGTAACTATCTTGCTTATCATAAAAAAAGGATTCCTAATTATCCTAATTTTTTCTACTACGCCACTTAATTTATTTCCAAAATATTCCTGCTTGTTTAGTTAGAATGCATGTGCACATCTAAAGAACTAAACTGTGTCACATGGATGTGGAGATACAGCCGTTTTTATGTTTTCAATATGACTTGTATATAAGGGGATGTGGAAGTGGAGTCAAAATAGGCTATCCTTGTGACATAGCTTCTAAATGATGAGAATATCCTGTTTGTGCAAGTCAAAGTTTCTTGTTGCTGAGATCTTATTCAAATTGGCAATTCAATTACCTTTTTCAGCATGCATTGATGCTGCATTAGTACCATTCATCTGTGAAATGTTTCTTTTTACTGAGATCTTATTCAAATTGGCAGTTTGATGACCTTGTTCAGCATGGCATTTATGCTGCATTAGGACCACCATTTGTGAAATGTTTCTTTTTACTGAGGTCTTATTCAAATTGGCAGTTTGATGACCTTGTTCAGCATGGCATTGATGCTGCATTAGGACCATCCATCTGTGAAATGGCAGAACAACCTAGTTTTATATTGCTTCCAAGACGGTGCCTCCGCAGTCTGCATGGATTAGATCACCCACATGGAGTCCTCACAGAGGTATGCTACATGTTTCTTATTGTTTTCTTTTTCAATGTTCAAAATAAATATTGACTCGTTCAATCAATATAATGGTAGCTTTGGATGTCCAGTTAAACTTCTCCTGGCTAGTTTTATCATGCTTCTTTTTAGGTGCTTGCTCTTGCAGACATGAGAATTGAATATATAAAGTAGACTGTTCTTTTAATACAACACTTGTTCCTTCCATGAAAGCTTCCTCATGATTAACTGAAAATTTTCCTGTAGAGAAGGCATATGCAATATTATACCACCGAGAAGATTGTTCCTCCAAGGCTTAAGTCTGCTGTAGTTGTGATGACATAAATGGAAGCCTGCGACTCATTACACTGTCTTTTGGAGCTGCATACTTTGCCAGAAGCAAATGACTTAGATAGGCTAATTTACAGTAAATGGAAGCTGAGATTTGAATATGTACATCTTATACTTGAAATAGACTCTGGATCTGTATTTTAAAGTTGTACATTTTATCAAAAGCAAGCAAATGACAGAAGGATTTGGCTTCTCTTTATGTTTTATAAATGGAGGCTAATGTTTAAAACTTTAAATATTTAATTCCTCCTGTACTTGATAAGCGTTAGAGTTATTCATGTCATTACCTATTAGCTCAAACTATTGTATCCAGTTTCTGTGATCTAGTTTGCATTAATGATTCATACATGTCCTCCTGTTCGGCTTCTGGTTTCCCTTATAGATTTTCAAACCCATTTCTTGATATCATCAGAATATATCAAGACACCAAAATGTCTTAACATTTGGTTAGGTGCATGAAGTGTAGGATATAATCCAAGGGTGGAAACACGTGCACACACATGCACACACACACACACACATCCGTGTATATGGTATTTATCGAAAGGCTAGATCTTTTGGTGCCAACTATTATAAGGTATGACCACGGTATTTAAAAACTGGAGGAGGTCAAAAGATCTTTTGATCATATTCTCTGAAAGTTGTGAATACCTTTACACACACACATACACCTCGGCACATGCACACACTGGGAATAAATTCATGCTAGGCATGTGTATTTACATATGTGATTGATGATGCCTAGACTGTTTACCTGTGTATCATATTCTCACTGTAGCTCTTTTAATGATTTACTTTATTTGTACTGTCTATAAGATGGATATTCCGATTTAGAATGATGTTGTATGGCTTTGGATGTTATTCCTAGGGAGAAACTGTACAAGAATGGTGTCTTCTTGTGCCTTAGCCAGGTCATGTGACATGCATGAATTTCATTGTTTGAACTTATTTTAGAGACGTTCAAACCTGATTTTGGTTGCTTGGGTTTTCTAAGTCATATAGTACCAATTTCACCAGATTGAATCCTCAACTTTCCCTTTCAGCCATACTTGCTCGGAGAGTTCTTTAAGTAAGCTTGGTCCTCAATGTTCTGATGATGCTATGACTGTCTTGCCACAGGAATGTCCTGCTACCTGCAGTGAATGAAAATTTGAAAGACGACATCCTTCCCAAATGCCCTTTTCTCAAGCAAAAGAGTAGCACATGGGTGCTTTTTAACCAAATCCCTCTGATGCAAATGAAGCCTCACAGTGGGATCAAACTACGTTATGATCTATGCTAACCTATCACTAGTGTATGAAAACTGTGATCTACAGAAAATTAGAGAATACCATAATAGTTCTATTCAATCAACATCTTCAGAAACATTCTACAATGAATATTTATAGAGAAGCCAAAAAACCCTAATTCCTATTACAGATTCAAGATGGATCTGGTTCATAACTAGAATCTAAAAACCCAACAAACTAAATAATAGCATAAATTCCGAATAATGAAAATAAATCCTGGACCCAGACATGTCCTGCTTCTTCCCCGTGTCACCCTCCCTCATCAATGCTCCAATTTCCCAAAAGCCTTCTCCCATGCAGGATGAAACCTTCAAAAGCCATACAAAAATGACAATTTTTAGCTGGAGGCATTTATTATCTAATGTTCGGTTTTGCATTTGTATTCTCCCCGAAGAGGATGAATATTTTTTTTATTTTGGGTTGTTAATGCAATTTGTGGCTAAAATTTCATGTTCATAACACTATTGGATATCTCCATCAATGGGTTCTTACTGCAGGATTTTCATACGAATAGAGACCGGATGGATGCGCCTGACCGGTTTAGTGACTGGAGACTTGATGTAGACAACATGTCATATGAGGTTCTTTGTTTGTCCTTTCCATTTCATGCTCTCTCACTCTCTCTGTGGATTGACTTTGGCATTCAAACAGGAGTTGGTAGAACTGGGGGATCAAATTGGTTATGTAAAGACTGGTTTGAAGGAGGACGAAATCAGTGTATGTGTTGAGAAGATGAAGCAATGCATCTTGGAAAGAGAAGGAAGATGTAGCATCTGTTTGGTATGATGGTTGAATTGAATGAACTCCTTGTATCCGAACCGTTATAACTCTCTCTCTCTCTCTCTCTCTCTCCACATGAACTGGAACCTTGGTCAGGGACAAGGGGAAGCCCTGGTCTGTACACAATATGTGATTCTGTCTTTGGAATTAGGTTGGTTACACTAGGATATATGAAGCAGATAGACATTTGTTATAAATGCATCCATGATCATTACTAGGTCTTTAATCTGTCACACTTAGTGTGCATGTCCTGTGTGAACATGAACACTAACAGACACACCACGAGAATGATGCACATAGTCAAATTTCTGTCAAGCACACTGAACTGTTTCTCTCATCCTTTTTTATGATTTTTATCTTTTATTTTGTTGTTATTATTTCATTTAATTTTTTTTATCAATTGCTTTCATTTCATTTTTTTAACTTGGATTATTAGTTAATTAATAATCTTAATATTTATTAGTGCCAAGGGCTTAGTGTTGTCGTTCAAGAACTTGCATTTAAGATGATATTCATGTTTTATTCATTTAGATTAAAAATTTGTACATTATACATATATGCGTTGTGTGTTGCACTTGTGTCCATGTCTGTGTGACAGGCTTTCATTATCTTGCTCTTTTCTAAGATTTGTGAGGACATGTTTACTGTGACAGGAAGATTACTGCCATGAGGATAAAGATCTTGGTAAGCTAGAGTGTGGACATGAGTACCACGTGTGCTGCATCAAGAAATGGCTTCAGTATAAGAGAATTTGTCCAGTCTGCAAGGCAACAGTGTCTCAATTTAATACGTAAAAGTTGTACAGGTCTTTCTTGTTTTCCCATTTATTTGCTTTGGTGGAAAACTATATCATATACACTTCTCTATTCACTAAGCAACTTTATCTCTTGGTTTTGTTTTATGTTTCACAATTGCATTTGTTAGATGAGCGAAGATCAAGGATGGCTTTTCCAGATGTTCCTGTTGTGCGTTTCATATTTTCCAATAAAATATTGTTCTGGTGAACAGAAACAAAGTGATGGCCTTTGGTTTATAGTATTTTCTGTACCATATTGCGTAGTGCAGTAAAATATCTCAATTAAACTGTAAAATAATTAATTGTTTTTTTATATTGGCAAAATAGTTAATTGTTCATAAAATACTGCTGCAGAAGTACGCAGTCTTATGGATGGAAACCACAGTTTTGATGTGTTGAGCTGGCTGGATGAGGGCCTTCTGACCCTTAAATTTTGTTTCCTTGCCAACTTGATCCTTTGAAGGTTTCAATTTTCAAACACTTCCTGCAGATATACTTAGAAAACGAAAGATGCCTAGTCTTCCACACGAATTGTGGCCTTGCACTTAATTATGGAAAAAATATAGTGGAGCAATCTAAGAAATTCAGTAAAGCACTGTAGTTCAGACAAAAGGTTGACCTTCTGGCGTCAATTGAATTAGATTCTTTTTTCTTTTTGCTTAATAAAGAGAAATGGTCTCTAAAGAGAATAGGTTCAGTTGACATTTTGCTGTTGCAGAAAATTTTGCCAAGTTTGACCTTGGACAAGGAAAAAGAAGGGTGTTCAAAATTGGAAAATTGAAACTGAAACTGAAACTTACAAGCAGATGCTTGTTTTCTTAATTCTGTGTCTTAGGTAACTTAGGAAGAATGGCTTTTTTAATGAGGTCCTAAATGAAATCCTATTTAAGATTGATTTGGTGATTTCCAAGTTAAATTTGTGCTTGGTTTCCATTTACCTTGCAAATAATGGTGATTGTTTATGTACTTACAGTAGCTTGTGGGAAATTCTTGCCCTTCCTCTCTCTGAAATCAAATGGATCAAATTGTTGTTACTGGGGTCCTTTAATGAGATGTAGTTTGCAGGCATTGCTCTATAATATACATATGGAACGTTTTTCAGGCATTTGGTGAATGATGAAGATTGAGCTTGTGATGAGATGATAGAAAGCATTCTTAACGATATGAAGTTTTCGGTGTAGATTATGGACTAGTTTTCGCATGCTGCTTCTTTCTTGATAACAATAAGGGCATGTTTGCTTAGGTCTCTCTGAGGATCATTCTCTCCAGTGGTTCTTGTATGATTGCATGAAACAAGTGGGGCGAAAAGGAAAATGGTTCCCCATTTTGAGAGAAGGGGTCAGTGGGCCGACCTCGTTTCTCCTTTTCTAGAGAAAAAAGATTCTCTTTTGAATTTGGATCAACCTTAAAGTGCCTGCTTATGTGTTTGTGAGTTGGTGCAATGGTTTGGCTTTCCAAGAATTTCATTTATGCTATAGCTATGATGTTACATGGGATCAGGAATTGGCTTTACTTGATGGACCAAGCTTTGCTGATGTGGCCTTTGCAGTTGAAAAAGCTGAGCCGGGTGAACCTCCTGGGTGATCAAGGTTGCTTTGCTACAAAATACCAAAGGTAAAAGGTCAAGCGTGAGTTGGGGATCATCTCGAGGCTGTCAAGCCAATCTTTGTTGTGGTTGGTTTTATTCATGAGCTTTATGTGGAGCTTGAGCTTTATTCCAAGCATGGTTACCTTGTTAATATTAGCGATAAACTGAAGAATCCATCCTAAGAGTGCTATCGGAAGGACTAAATCAATAAAGCTCCGTAATTGGAAATTGGAAATTGGAAAATTTGATGATAACAAATTGGAAGATTTGACACCAAACAAAACACAGCAAATTAGGAGTTACCTATTCTTGTCTCTCCCACGTCAGGAAAGACTGTAACTGACTTCGATGGAAGAGGGGGGTCCAGAGTTTACGAGGGAAGAGATAGTATTGCCTTTGATTTCGGTCTAATTCAGTGTTTTAGGTTAGTATGGGTTAAATCAACGGAGATAGGGTGTGGAAAGGTTAACATCCAGATTGATTTCCCACCTTGTCTGATTTGTGATAATTGATTATCCGTTGATTGATAACTGTTAGGGGTTCTGCTTAAGCTCCGCTTGCCAATTAAAAAAGAAAGCTAGGCTATTGCTTTTGTGTTTTTGCATGCTAGAGTTGAGCAAACGATGCTACGAAGTGCAGTAATTAATCAATTAAAATGGCCATATGTATGTATATATATAAAAGGGTAGGTGCCTGACCACTTTTGAGCCTTACCAAAACGGTTGTGCATTGTGCGTTCATTGTGCATACGTGACGGACACTCAGTGTTTTTGCCCTAAAAAAAATTTAGCTGCGCTTTTGAAACGCTGCTAAAGGTCATTTTTCTGTCCAGACTTTTAGCACTTCAAAAGCACCACCAAAGGTCATTTTTGATGCTGGATACGTGTTGAGTGTCCATCACACTTGCCCGATGGACGCTTAGCTCCCGTCCATTCAGTCAGTCAGGCTCAAAAAGTGGCCGGGAACCTACCCCTACTCTCATTCTCTCTCTCTCACTATATATATATATATATATATATATATATATATATATATATATATATATATATATATATATATATATATATATATATATATATAAAAGTGCGTTCGTCCAACCTTTTTATTTTGGGCTCGTCGAACTAGTCTCACATGTATCATACGATTCATACTAATAGCATTCAAATATTTGAACGTCATAACTTTTGGGTCATTTTTTTAGCAAAAAAAAAAATCTTCCTGCCCTTGGTACCCTCTCTCTCTCTCTCTCTGACCCAGCCCGGCCAACACGGGTGGGCTAGAACCCAGCCAGGCCTAGCTAGGCTAGGAGGATAAACATAAAAAAAACAAAATTTTGAAAGAAAGTGTGTGTGTGTGGGGGGGAAGATGGTTCCTCCAAATGAGAAACTGCCTCCCCCTCTCTCTGCAGGAGGGGCAGGGATAAACATCGCTCTCATTATTCCCCCCCCCCCCCACCGTGAAGGCTCTATAAGAGCCCTCACAATGCGTCTCCCTGCCCCCACTAGATCAGAGAGAGAGAAAGAGAGACAGAGAGGAAGGAGGAGAGTGTCGCCATCCCTTCTCCTGTTTTCTTTTTCTGTTCCGTGAGAGAGGCTGACAGTCATGGCTACCGATGTGTCTAACTGCAGATTTTTGCCTCCATGATCGCGAAAAGTGAAGTCCACTCTCCACCTGCTAGACAATATAATAAAGACATTGAATTTTATCCATCCAGAGGTGGTTTCCATCTATCTGCATAGAGAAAACGTCTATAAATGCCATTGTTTCTGCCTCCACATATTCAAATTAAATGAGATCTGACTTCATTCAAGACCATATAACTGATTTGAGAAGCTGAAACCTTGGCCTCAAACAGTATTTTCTTTTTTGTTATAAAAAAGAGAGATAAAAAGAATGTTGGGCAATTAAGAAGCAGCAAAAAGAAAGCGTGCTTGTTGTAAAAATATATATGTTAAGATATATATTTGGAGTTATCAGTAAGGATAATACAAGAAATGAATATATCAAAAAATGTGTAGTTATATCAATAAAAAGAAAAAATAGAGAATGTCATTTAAGATGGCTTGAGAACGGTGTATGGGAACCGATTCACAATGTAAGTGAAAGAAATTAGAAAATGTGGAAGACCATCAAAGACTTGAAAGGAGGTTATAAGACGTGACATCAAGGACTATAAGGTGATTAAAGTTGTGTGTAAATAGGAAGGAACGGAGAATCATGATTCATATAGCTAATCTCATGTAGTTGGGATAAAACTTGATGGTGATGATGATGAACTAGAATGAAGGAAACCTTCTTCAACCTGCTTGATAATATATCTAGAATAACTGAGAACCTGTCAAACCACAATAGAGACCAACAAAAGTACTGAACATGTCACTTGGTTTTTCTTGGGCCTTCCTCAAAAATAATTGTTCAGTTAACATCTTTCTCAATCCTTGAATCCTTGATGTAGGTTCAGAATTTTCAACTACGAAAAAGCACTGCATCAAGAACTCAATGCCTTTTTAATATTGATCAAACTCACCATGTTATATAGGTGGAGATGCCCATAAATTGCATTCAGACATGGAAAAAATGCATATCTCCTGTAGCTAGCTATGATGGCATTTTTCAACTAGAGCATGATGTGTGTGTGTGTGTATGTGTGTGTGTGTGTGTGAATTTTGATCAACTAAGAAATGTTGGTGTGAGAAATATAGTTTCAGGTCCTACTCAGATACCAGATCCAGATTCATAAAAAGTGCTTGAAGATAAGGCTCCTCTAGAATATAAGAATCAACCAAATGTGGCAAGAGATAAAAATAAGGAAGCTCAACCAAAATGTGGCAAGAGATAAAAATAAGGAAGCTCATGTAAAGGAAAGCTCAAATAAGAAACTTGGAAAACTAACTCCTAAATCAAGGAGTTTGATTGTATTTCACCTCGTGTATAAACTCTATAAATTAAGCAATGCCATTACATCATCTCAAGAAGAAAAAAAGAAAGAAGTGAATGAGATATCGTGGATGTGGGTCTTTTGACCAAACCATGTGTGATTTTGTCTTCTTGCATGAGACTAGTTTTCTTAATTTGTGCTTTAGTGTTTGACATCGTGTGCATCCATTTCTTGTATGGTATAGACAGTCAAGAATGGACTCCAACACCTCTGCCAACTCAAACTCACCAGCAGCAACTATAAACTCGGGTATGAACAACAGATTCTCAATCTCTCAATTTCCAAATCATCTACATCATTTACTTCCAGTCAAGTTAATTGGTGAGAATTACCTCTTATGGGAATCTCAATACAAACCCATACTGATCACTCATGATCTTATGAGATATGTGGATGGCCGCAAACAATCTCCACCAAAATTTATTGAAGGATCCACTACACTCTCAATTCAGAGTATGTAGACTGGTTGAGATATGATCAACTTTTACTTAGTTGAATGATTTCATCTCTGTCTGAGAACATCCATAGCCGAATTATTGGACTTAACTCATCATTCTTAGTCTGGAATGCACTTAAACAATCATATGTTGCCCATTCTCGGTCAAGAACTATACCATTCAAAACTCAGTTGCATGACCTTAAGAAAGGTTCAAAATCTATACATGAACTCTTCCAACATGCTAAATCTATAGCACATCAACTCGCCATTGCTTTAAAACCTGTTGCCAAGGAGGATTTGATTATGCAAATACTTAGGAGCCTGCCAAATGAATACATGGCTTTTAAAACATCCATTGAAATTAGGTCTAAGTCTGATCAAGTTTCGTTGAATGAACTTCATGTCTGTTGGAAATAAAGCAACAAACTAAAGAAGAAGATTGTTCTCTAGAATGAAAAACACACAGAAATGGTGCAAGAGAAGGAGAAAGCTACAAAAGGCTTCAATACATTCCAATGACTTGTCAAAATGATAATACATGTCTGCTATATATATAGCATTCAAGCCCAACTAGAATTTAATTACATAATAAATTCCTACCATAGAAAAACTAAAAGACTATTACATTTTCAAGGAAAAAAAATAAATGGAAGAGGAACCCAAAGAGTTGCATAGAAAACTGCAAATAGCCTTAATGTAAAACAAGTTCCCAAAATGAGGGAGGAATACGAAGAGTCTAGCTTATAATTCCAACAAGCCTTAAAATAAAATGAGTTTCCCAAAAATGAGGGAGGAATACAAAGAGCCTACCTTATAATTCCCACAACCCCTCTTAAGCTAGACTATAACGACACCTAATTTCTCTCTCAATTTATTGAAAGTTTCATTCTTCAATGCTTTTGTAAAGATATCAGCCACTTGGTCTTGGGTCTTGCAAAACTTGACATTGACATCTCCATCTTTGACCAAGTCTCTAATGAAATGATACTTGATTCGAATATGCTTTCTTTTGCCATGAAAAACTGGATTTTTGGTGAGTGCTATGGCTGAATTATTGTCAGAAAACAAAGGAGTGCTTTCCCATTGAGGATGCTTCAGCTCATGAAGAATCCACCTTAGCCAAAGAGCTTGACAACTAGAAAGAGCCAATGAAATATACTCAGCTTCGGTTGTGGAGAGAGCCACAACTGCTTGCTTCTTCGATGCCCACGAGATTGCACCTGAGCCAATGTGAAAAACGAAACCTGAAGTGCTTTTACTATCATCTCTGTTTCCACCCCAATCACTATCACAAAAACCCACTAATTTTGAATCTTCGACACATTTATAATGAATTCCATAATTGATAGTGCCACACACATATCTCAAGATTCTTTTGCCTATGTCCCAATGAGTATTAGAAGGAGATTCCATGAATCTTCTAATCATGCTGACAGCAAACATAAGATCAGGTCTTGTAGCAGTCAAGTACATAAGACTACCAACAAGGCTTCTATAGAGAGTTGCATCGATCTTTCTCTCACCATCATTTTTGCTAAGTTTCAGTCCAACTTCCATAGGAGTATTAAGAGGTGTAGCACCCTCCATTCTGAACTTCTTTAATATATTTTCAGCATACCTTTTTTGAGATACGAATATTCCATCTTCAGCTTGCTTTACTTCAATGCCCAGAAAAAAATGAAGAAGCCCCATGTCAGTCATTTCGAATTCGTGCATCATATCCTTCTTGAAATTTTCACACATGCTTGCACTAGTGCCGATAATTATTAAATCATCAACATATAAGCATATGACTAAGAACTCCCCTTGATTGCCTTCTTTGATGAACATAGTATGCTCAAAAGGATACCATTTGAATCCATTCCTCAAGAAGTATCCATCAATATGACTATACCAAGCCCTTGGTGCTTGTTTCAGCCCATATAAAGTCTTCTTTAATCGACACACTTTGTTTTCTTCACCCTTCTTTACATAACCCGGAGGTTGATCAATATACACTTCTTCTTCAAGGAGACCATTCAAGAATGCTGATTTTACATCCATTTGAAAGACCTTCCATTTTCTTTGAGCAGCCAAAGCTAACACCATGCGAATTGTTTCAAGGCGAGCCACAGAAGCAAAGACTTCATTAAAATCAACGCCATACCTTTGCTTGTAACCTTTTACCACTAGCCGAGCTTTGCATTTTTCAACTTTTCCATTTGAGTTGAATTTTGTTTTATATACCCACTTAACGCCAATAGATTTGTGTCCATTTGGGAGCTTAGTCAACTCCCAAGTATGATTTCTTTCAATGGAGTCCATTTCTTGATTCATAGCAATTCTCTACTTCTCTTCTTGAGATGCTTCTTCATAAGTAATTGGATCGGCGTCCGCAAATAAAGCAAAATTCACCAAGTCTTCCTCAAGATTTCTTCTTGCTGTTTCATAAATTTCTTGAAGACTTCTTGTCTTCATAGGAGGAGATTCAGAACTCCTTGAAGATGAGGAATATGGTGATAAATGTGTAGATGGAGAGGAGAGTGAAGTATCTCCATCACCACTTGGTTCATGACTCTCCTCCTTATTAATGAAATGTGAATTTTTATTTTCATTCTCTTCATCCCAATTCCAAGATTCTTCTTCATTGAATTTTGCATCTCTGCTTATGATAATTTTCTTGGTGATTGGATTGTAAAGCTTATAAGCCTTTGAGCATTCACTGTACCCAACAAGGATACATTTTTCAGATTTATCTTCAAGCTTGCTCCTTCGTTCATCGGGAATATGAGAATAACATATGCTGCCGAATACTTTCAAATGAGCAACACATTGTTTTTGCCCACTCCAAGCTTCTTGAGGAGTTAGGTCTTGAACACTTTTAGTGGGGGCACGATTAAGAAGATAGATAGCACGTGCCACTGATTCAGCCCAGAATATGTTAGGCATACCTTTAGATTTCAACATACTTCTTGCCATCTCCATGATCGTGTGATTCTTCCTTTCCGCAACGTCGTTTTGTTGAGGTGTGTACCGAGTAGTCAACTGATGACGGATGCCCTTCTTTTTCAAGAATTCCTCGAACTCATTTGATATATATTCAGCCCCACGATCAGTACGCAAGGTTTTAATAGAAAGATCACTTTGCTTTTCAACAAATGTCATAAATTGCTTAAAATATTTGAACACCTCAGATTTTTCTTTTAGAAAATAAACCCATGTCTTTCGACTGAAGTCATCAATGAATGTTAAAAAATAACGATTACCTCCAATAGATGTGGTGCGCATAGGGCCGCATAGATCAGAATGAACCAACTCAAGTGGTTTTGATGCTCGCCAAGATTTGCCACCAGGAAAAGAGTCTTTGTGATGTTTCCCAAGAACACAACCTTCACAAAGTTTGTCTTGTTGATGAATGTTAGGCATGCCTCTGACCATATGTTTTTTGCACATAAGAGATAAAGAACTGAAGTTCAAATGTCCATATCGAAGATGCCACAACCATGATGGATCTTTAATAATAGTATTGAAGCAAGGAAGAGCAACATTTTGAAATATAAATGGAAACATTTTGTTTTGAGTCATTTTCACCTCGACTATGAGAGCATTCTTCTTGTCCTTAATTTCACATATTTCTCCTTTGAAATGAAGATCATATCCTTTTAGAATAAGTTGCCCAACACTCAAAAGATTGTGTTTGAGGCCTGGAACATAGAAAACATATGTGACGTGCTTGCTGCCAGGGTTAGTTTTAACAAGAATATCACCACGTCCCTTGACAGCAAGCCTATTATCATCACCTGTTCTAACTTTAGTTTGAACCATTTCATTTAAGTCCATAAATAATTTTTTGTTTCCAGTCATGTAGTTACTACAACCACTATCAATATACCATACTTCATCATGTGTTTCTTCTTTGGTATCACAAGCAAGAAAGAGAATATCATCATCAAGAATTTCATTTTTCTCATGCATGAAAGTTACCTCCTTTTGGTTTTCTTCTGCCAATTTCTTTCTACAGAACTTTATGGTGTGACCATACTTCTGACAATGAAAGCATTGAACTTGTGAGAGAGAGCGACCATGACCTCGACCTCTACCTTGACCTCTTCCTCGCATAGAATAAGATGAATCACAAGCATCTTCTTTCGTTTCTTGATTTCTACCACCTCCATATCCTCTTTCTCTTCCTCTTCGTCCTCGAGCACCACCACGAATAGAGAGTTGTGTCTGAAAAGCTTGTTCGATTGGAGGAGAATCAAATTGCTTTATACGAAGTTCATGGGATTGAAGTGATCCCATTAAACTATCAATGGACAAGGTGGATAAGTCTTTGGATTCTTCTATAGCAACAACAATATGTTCAAACTTGCGAGTTAAGCTCCTCAATATTTTTTCAACAACTCTTTGATCTTCAAGTTTTTCACCATTTACTCGCATTTGATTAACAATGGAGAAGACTCGATTGAAAAAAAACTTCAATCGTTTCAGATTCCTTCATTCTTAAAGAATCAAATTCACTTCTTAGAGTTTGTAATCTCACTATTTTTACCTTGTCTTCTCCTTTGTATGTTGTATAGAGAGTATCCCATGCTACCTTTGCCGACTTCACCGAGGATATCCTTTCGAAAATGGCTTCATCAACAACTTGATAAATATAAAACAAAGCCTTATTGTTCTTCTTCCGGTTTTCCTTCAACTCAGTTTGTTGTCGTTGAGTGATGCCCTCCACATTGTTCATCTCATCGAATCCACTTTCAACGATGTCCCATAGATCTTGAGAACTAAAGAATGTCTTCATTTGAATACTCCACTTGTTGTAATTTTTCCCAGCAAAGCAAGGAACTTGTGGTTACACCATATTGTTGGAAGCCATCCTAGCTCTGATACCACTATGTTGAAAATAAAGCAACAAACTAGAGAAGAAGATTGTTCTCTAGAATGAAAAACACACAGAAATGGTGCAAGAGAAGGAGAAGGCTACAAAAGGCTTCAATACATTTCAATGACTTGTCAAAATGAGGATACATGGCTGCTATATATATAACATTCAAGCCCAACTAGAATTTAATTACATAATAAATTCCTACCATAAAAGAACTAAAAGACTATTACATTTTCAAGGAAAAGAAATAAATGGAAGAGGAACCCAAAGAGTTGCATAGAAAACTGCAAATAGCCTTAATGTAAAACAAGTTCCCAAAATGAGGGAGGAATACGAAGAGTCTAGCTTATAATTCCAACAAGCCTTAAAGTAAAATGAGTTTCCCAAAAATGAGGGAGGAATACGAAGAGTCTAGCTTATAATTCCTACAATGTCCTCTTATTAATACAAGAGGGTCACCTTAAGGATATGGAAGAATGCAGTTCTGAAAGTGTTAGTCCAGCTGCCAATTTTACCACTAGACAAAATTTTTGTGAAAGAGGTTCTCATGGGGGTCGATCTAGAGGTAGAGGTGACCGAAGTGGAGTGTCCGAGCAGCAACCACCTAGAGTCATTTGTGAGAAGCATGGCCAATGTTCTCAGATTCATCCTAAACCAAATAAGTCTCAAAAACCTCAAGCCTACTTCACCGCTCCACACATGGCTGATCAAGTTCAGATTGGCGATGAGAATTGGTATGCAAACAGCGGGGCGACACATCATATAACCAATGAACTCAACAACTTCTCAATTCAAGAAGAATATCAAGGTCGAGAAATAGTGAAAATCGATGATGGACTAGGTTTGCTTATTAAACATACTGGCTCTTCTCATTTTAATCAGAAAATTAAGATGAATGACATTCTTCATGTGCCAAATATAGCCAGGAACTTGCTATCAGTTCAAAATTTTGCAAAGGATAATAACGTAAGCTTTGAATTTTTTGCTAACCATTGTTGTGTAAAGATTCTTCTAACGGAGAAAGTGGTGCTTCAAGGAAATAACACAGATGGTCTTTATGCTCTTGACATGCAGAAATCACCAAGAAAAGTAGTAGCTTATATTGGTGAGAAAGCTAGTATAAATCAGTGGCATAAAAGGTTGGGTCACCCGTCACCTAGCACTTGATCTAGTTAAAAAAATTATTGATGTTTATGGTTTGATGTATGAACATGACTATGTTAATAAGGTTTGTAATGCATGTTAGAAAGGTAAGAGCCACAACTTACCCTTTGGTCATACTTCACAAACCATTGAAGGTCCACTTGATCTTGTCTATTCTGATGTATGAGAACCATCCCCTATCGTTAGTTGCAATAATTTTAAGTATTATGTTACATTTGCTGATGCTCATTCAAAGTATGCCCGGATGTATTTGTTAAAACAAAAGTTGAGGGCCATGGACGCTTTCAAAAAATTTAAGCAATTTATTGAAAATATGATGGGTAGAAAGATAAAATATCAAAGTTTATCAAAATGGTTATCTATGGAAATTGGACATAGAATCTCATGTTCACATACTAATAAACAGATCAGTGCTGCTGCGAAAGCATCATCATATAGCGGACATGGGTCTATCCCTTATGGCTCAAGTCGAAGTTCCATCACAATATTGGTCATATGCCTTTAGTACGGCCATATATTTGATAAATAGAACTCCTTCAAAAGGTTTTGAATTTTAAATCTCCTCTTGAAGTTTTGTTCAAAAGAAAACCAGATTATAAGTTTTTAAAAGTGTTTGGGTGTGCATGCTATTTGTGTTTAAGGCCTTACAGGAAACACAAATTGGATTTTTGATAAAAAAATATATTTTTCTGGGCTATGTTGCACAACATCATGGGTGCTATTGCTTGAATCAAAAGACTGAGAAATTATTTACTTTCCATCATGTGGTGTTTGATGAGACGCTAATTCCCTTTAGAGAATTAATTACCAAGCCACCAAGTCCTATATTCAGTTCTTCACAAAAATCTATTATAGTTGTCTCTCCCTTACCAAGACATGAAACTCATGAAACTAGCCTAAGTCCTATAATCAATCCTTTGTGTGTGGATCATAATAGTATTGAAGCCCCAAATCCAAGTACTATCCAACCCCAAGAGTCACCTCATCCTCATGAACCTATGAAACCTAAGTCAATAGAACCATTTCAACCTACTAGAACCCATCATCTAATAACATGATTCCAGGACAGAACTCTCAAGCCCAAAGTATATTCTGCCACCAAACATCCTATATCTTTTGCCCTTCTTTTCAGTTTCCTCCGAGATAATGAAAATATTACCTTCAAAGAAGTTGTCTGAGACCCAAAATGGAAAGAAGCTATGAAATCCGAGTTTCATGCTCTCATGAGAAATCACACATGAAAGTTGGTCACTGTCAACAATGTCCGACATGTTGCGTGGTGCAAATGAATATTTAAAATAAAACGCCGTGCAGATGGGACTTTAGAAATATATAAAGCTGGGCTTGTCACCAATGGTTGATTTGCTAGCTAGATGTTCAAAATGTTTTTTTACATGACTTCATATTCGAAGATGTTTACACAGATCAACCCCTTAGGTTTCAAGATCCAAATTTTTTCAATCATGTATGCAAGCTACAAGAATCTCTATATAGACTCAAACAAGCTCTGCTTGCTTGGTTCTCAAGACTAAGTACATAACTTCAGTCGCTTGGGTTCAGAAGAGCTAAGATAGACATGTCTCTCTTTATTCTTAGAAAACAACAATGTGAGATGTTTGTCTTAATACATGTGGATGGCATAATTGTTACTGTAAGCTCGTATATAGCCATACAAAACATCTTAGACTTGATATGGGTGAATTGCATTAGTTTTTTGGAATAGGAGCCAATTTCACTAGTCAATGGTTGATTTTGTCACAACAAAAGTGTATTCTTGACTTGTTAAGAAGAACGGACATAGAAGGAGTTAAACCCATATCCATGCCAATAGCATTTAATCCAACCTTCATAGCTAAGTATGGACCACTATTTCATGATCCAACCATGTATTGAAGTGTTGTAGGGCACTTCAATATACTACAATGAACATCTCATTTGTTGTCAACAATGACTGTCAATATATGCATGCTCCTACCACTATCCATTAGTCTGCTGTAAAATGCATTTTGTGTTTCTCAAAGGTACTCTTATTCATAGTTTTATGATCAAACCAAGCTCAAATATGAGCCTGTGTACATACACAAATGTGGATTGGGATGACAATTCAGATGACAGGAAATCTACTGGAGATTATGCAACATTTTTGGGTCCTAATATGGTTTAATGGAGCTCTCAAAAACAAAATATTGTCTCAAGGTCCAGTACAGAAGCAAAGTACATGGCTCTCACAAATGCAACTGCCAAAATCACATAGTTAAAGTTTCTTCTCCAGGAATTGGGTATATCTATTTTTTAAGTTTCAACACTTTGGTGTGACAATGTTGGTGCCTCCTATTTGGCATCTTGCCCCCATGTATCATAATAGAAGCAAACATATCAAAATAGACATATATTTGGTAAGGGATAAAATTGAAAAAGGGAAATTACATGTCAAATATATTTCAAGTAAAGATCAGTTTGGTAGATATTCTCACCAAACCTCTAGCATTGTTTAGTTGGTTAAGTGACAAACTCAATGTTCTATCCAGATCCATGAGCTTGAGGGAAACTGTGAGAAATATGGTTTCAGGTGATACTCAGATACCAGATCCAGATTCATAGAAAGTGCTTGAAGATAAGGCTCATATGAAAGATAAGGATCAACCAAATGTGGCAAGAGATAAGAATAAGGAAGCTCAAGTAAAGGAAAGCTCAAATAAAAAACTTAGAAAACTATCTTTTAAAATCAAGGTGTTTGATTGTATTCCACCAAGTGTACAAACTCTATAAATTAATCAATGGCATTACATCCTCTTAAGAAGAAAAAAGAAACAAGTGAATGAGAGGGTCGTGGATGTAGGTCTCTTGACCGAACTGTTAGGTGTAAGAAAGAAGGGAGAGAAAATTCAAAGAAGAAATGGGTTGTTTAGAGAAGGTGATCTTGATGAGGTGGAATAGTCCCACATTGCTTGTGCTTGAGTTTTCTGTGGGCTTTATAAGCCACTTGAGAACTCATACACTTGTTCTTGAGAACAAGAGAGTGGGATGACCACCACACACATGCGCGCGCGCGCCCGCCCGCCGCGCCGTGTCGTGCCGAGCCGAGCCGAGCCGAGCCGGGCTCGGGCTCGGGCTCGGTGATGTCTTCTTTTAAATCGTTGTAATTTTGAAAAGATTTTTATATGAAAAACATGTGAAAACCAGACATCAAATAATAAAAACCAGTTCTCACTAGTGGATGAGACCGGGTCGAACTCAGGGAACGGGAATATGTTGTATTCCAACACACAAGTCTAAACTATTCTTTATTGCTGAATTATTGAAATGTAAACTGTTCTAAGAAAAGTAAAAACAACTAGCTATTACAACAAATGAATACCCTTCGCAGAGGGCGTAAAGTGCAATATTTACAAACCCAATTAAATGCCTAATTCTAAACTAAAAAGTAAAAATTCTTCAATTCTTGCACTTCGTGTCACGTAATCTCTTCAGCTCCAATCCCTTGCAATCCTGCACAAATCAAACGAAACACGAGCAGTACCAGAAAAAGAAGAAATAGAATATACTAACTAAATGCTAAGAATACGAAAGAAATCATTAAAGAAATCTAAATGACAATTTTAAATGCAAATGATATATTTTTTATTTTTATTAATTCAAACTAACTAATTGGAAAGTAATTGACAATGCTAATTATCTTTCTTAACTAAACTATTTTTAATAGCAAAATGACTAACAACTAAGTAATCTAACAATGAGTGAATCAATTAACTAAGTAATCTACTATCAACACACTAAGTAATCTAAGTATTAAGTAATATCTAAAAAATTCAGCAAAGCATTATCATCCTAACAGATAACAAATGGATAATTTTGATAGACTGAAATTTGTTTTGTTTGTTTTTTTTTTCTCTTTTTTTTTATTTTAAAATATCTGATCAAGTGAGCGATTCATTTATCAATCCAAAAAAATGACATTGTTAATCCGATGAAAAATATGGATTCATGATATTATTCAATAGGATCAAATCATGGCTCATTCAATATCGGATGTCAAATTGATTCACATTCAGATAATATTTCAGTTTCTGATGAATCCAGTAAAAAAAAATTTATTTCAATTAACATTCACTGGATATATAACAGAAATTTTAATTTCTGTTCAAATGACTCAGCCGGAATATCCATTCCGCTTATTTAACTCTGCCGGATGTGAAATTCAGGTGAACTTAAAGTTCAAGTGAAAATAATGATTCCACCACTGCTGAAACAAGTAGTGACCTGTAGGATGTGAGATTCCGTTATATGATTCCGATGGAATGGCCAGAACTTTAAAAAAAAAAACGCAGGTCAATTAGAGAACACAATGATCAAGGTTTTCAATTGAATCTGGAAATCCAATTCAATCACAGAACTAGTGATCGATCATTATCAACCTATGCCAAATTTCTATTGAGAATCTTTAAAACTCACCAAACCTCCTTCAGATGAAACTCACACAAATGCTCGCCGGAATTTTAATGGAGTCTTTGCCGGAATGTAGTTTTCACGCTGGATTACATGATTTCATAGAATGATTCTGTGAATATCTACCTGAACACCGTAGATAGCAATTTCACACAGAAAAAAAAATTCACGGTAGAACCGTGATTCGATTTATGCCTTTTCACCGATTTCAACTATCTTGACAGAGAGGAATCCCGATTCCTCTGTAAATCTTGATGGAAACCCTTGGTTTCACGGTGGATCTTGAAAATATTTCACCCTTTTCCTACTGCCACAGTAATTTCTAAAAATTTAATCCATTTTGTTAAAGTTTCTGGCAAATCTTCAAAGTCTTTGTGAAATTAACTGTAATGTTGCCGGAATTCAGTTGCAAACTGAAGTTATTACGCAGGCACCAGGCTCACTGATCAATAACTGTGATCAGAAAAGAAACTTTAGTATAACGATCAATCCAGATGATCGATCATTGTATATTTTTTTAAAACCAAGATCTGATCCAGATGATCAAGCTAAGATCTGATCCAGATGATCAAACCAAGATCTGATCCAGATGATCAAACATTCTTATTATCTAACAAAGCACTTTATTAAGTTTTCTTTTTGTTTTTATTGATACAGAAAAATTAATACGATCCACTAGAAATGCATATGAACTACTATTAAAATCTATTCTAAAGATTTCTGAAACAAAAACAGTAAATCAAATCAAATTTCTTTTAACATGAGTTATGAATGCTTAACAGAAAATAACATGAAAATTCAGAAAGAAAAAGAAGAAGAAGAAGAAAAGAAGAAGAGGAAAAGAAGAAGAAGAAGAAGAAGAAGAAGAAGAAGAAGAAGAAGAAGAGAAGGATACACTTACAGACTTGGTTGGGAAGAGAGGTTGGAATCCTCTATCTTGCTTCAGCCATTGCCGGAATTCTCCACTGGAAAGAGAATGAGAAAAAGAGGAGAAAATAGGGAGAAGAAGAAGAAGAGGTAAGAAGAGGTGGAGAGGAAGGGGAAGAAGAGAGGGCTTGGGCAAAAGAGAGAAGACAAGCCTCTCTTCCCCCTACGTATGGTATTTATAATTTTGAAAGTTTTTCCATAAGTCCATCTTATTTCAAAGAATTCCATTTCAAAACCTCTCTTCAAAAAGTTATTTACAAAGCAACTCAAAATGACTATGTTTTAGAAAATACAAAAACTAAGTCTATTCTAAATCTAAATTTTTTTTTTATGATTTTCAAAAACTAAACAACTACAATTATGACAAACACTAAAATAGGCATTAAAATGTAAAATAACACTATTTTTCTATTTTAAAATCATTTTAGCACATTTACTCGAAACTAACATAAAATTGGGTTTTTAAATCATTTTCTCTTGAAATCATGCATATTTTTATATGAAAAATCCCTAAAATATATGCATGATCACTCGGGTAATTGGCCCTTTAGGGCCATATCCAATCAAGACAAAGTACCTTTTTACCCAAGGTTTCTTTGGATTTGGATTCGGTAACGGGTTATGGGAATGGATAACGGGTCACGACTCCTCGGAGTCCGTGCCCGCTATGGAACTTCGAATTCCGTAACGGATCTCGATCTTTCGAAGTCCATTAACGAATCACGTCCCCTCGGATTCCGTAACGGGCTCCTTCCACGTTTCATAACCGTTCGTGGGTTATAAAAGCGTGGTCAGGGGTGGGGTTACGAATATGCTGAGACAGGCGAATTTTTGAAGTAGAGTTCTGCGATTTCCCATCTCCCTTTTTACTCTTTCTCTCTCTTTCCTGTGAGTTATCCCGAAAGGGGTTGTTCTGCAACTGTTGTTCGAAGAGGCTGTTTTCGAAGGACGATCCGCCGGAGTGCACCGTTCGGTTCGTCGTGGCTATTGTATCCTGGGGAAGGACGCTGGACCCTGATCTGCACAGTATGTGGGGGCGAATCTTCTCTAAGGGGAGTACTTTCGTACGCCTTAGCCTATTACATAAACTAAACATGTTCCTGTTGTTTTCTTTATTTTCTGTGCATATGTTTGTTTATATGCTGCCGTCTGGATTTTGGTCTGTTGCGGAAACCGACATGCCTGCACCCTGTTGTTGTTTCTGTCGTCTGTTAATCATGCTATTTACATTGTTGTATTTCATGATTTATTTCGTGTTTTATATCATGATGACGAATGTGAAACTGTGTGATCCGAAATATGGTCCAACAGTCTTAGAGAAGATTCTAAGCATGTCGTCTTCTTCTGCGTTTGTACCAAAAGTGGACATGTCTGGTATGCCGGAAAAGTTTGTCGGTCAGAACTTCAAGCGTTGGCAGCAACGCATGAAGATCTGGTTCACCACGATAGGGCTGCTGTCCGTTCTGGAAATCGACTGCCCTTCGGTTTCTGATACGGACCCTGACCCTGCGGCAGTGACTGCAGCAGTTCAGTGGAAAGAAAAGGACAGTATATGTCGTGGCTGCATACTGTTGGCTCTGTCCAACACATTGTTCGATGTGTACTGTTCTTCGTCTACCACTGCTAAGGGTTTATGGGATCAACTTGACAAGAAGTACAATACAGAAGAACAAGGTCTTGAAAAGTATTCTGTTGCAAAGTTTCTGAAATATCAGATGGTAGAAGGCAAGTCTGTCACTAAGCAGGTACACGAGTTTCTGCTACTGCTCCATAGTTTGGCTGAGGCTGAAATGAAACTTCCTGAGAAGTTTCAAGTTATGACCATCGTAGAGAAATTTCCTAAGTCTTGGGTAGACTTCGGTATGTCTCTCAAGCACCGTAGAGGGAAGATTTCCCTAGATGATCTTATGGTAGCCATTGCCATTGAAGAGGAGCATCGGAGCCAGAAACAGATCGTGATGCCAACTGAACCGCCTAAGGTGAACATGATGACCAGAGCTTTTAAGGGCAAAGGACAAAAATCGAAATCTGCAATGAAAAACCAGTTTAAACCTAAGGCCAAAATCCAGAAAAAGGCAAAGAACAAACCTTGCTTGAACTGTGGGCAGGTTGGGCACTGGGCTAAGGAATGTCCTTCCAAGAAGGCCAAAGCTCATGAGACCACAGACGGAATGCCTCAAGTCAACATGGTGACTGAGGTCGTTGGGACCAGTACTGGGTATGTTTCTGTTAACCCACAAATCTATCACGTTTATGAGCCAACAGAGTGGCTGGTTGACACTGGGGCTAATGTGCACGTTTGTGCTGATAAGTCTGTCTTTGTCTCATACCAGGCTGCTGCAGGCAGATCCGTGACTATGGGCAATTCAACGACTGCAAAGGTGTTAGGGATTGGACGCGTGGATCTGAAGTTTCTTTCAGGACGAGTTCTATCTTTACACAGAGTGCACCATGTGCCTGTAGTTAGAAGGAACATTCTAAGTGGTTCATGTCTTGTTAGAGAGGGTTATGAATTTAACTTTGAATGTAATAAAGTTGTTATTTTACATTCTGGAACTTTTATTGGCAAGGGGTATTTAGATGATGGTTTGTTTAAACTTCGTGTTGAACATGTTTGCAATGATAAATTAGAAAATGATGTTTCTTTTGATTCATTGTCTAATGTTTCATATAACATAGAATCATCTGACTTATGACATAATAGATTAGGTCATGTGAATTTCAACTCTGTGAAATGCATGATGAACTTGAAAATGATTCCTGAGCATTCCATTGATAAAACTAAAAAATGTGAAATTTGTGTGCAAGCAAAACAATGTAGAAAACCATTCCATACGATTGTTAGAGATTCTGAAATATTGGATCTGGTGCATACAGATATCTGTGAGTTTAATAGAGTGTTAACTAGAAATCATAAAAAGTATTTTATCACTTTTATAGATGATGGCACTAAATATTGTTATGTGTATCTGCTTAAATCAAAAGATGAAGCCTTTGATAAGTTTCTTATTTTTAAGAATGAAGCAGAAACACAAACTGGTAGAAAACTTAAAAGATTGAGATCTGATAGAGGAGGAGAATATACCTCTAATAAACTCGATGAATATTGCAAGTCTGTTGGAATAATTCATGAGTTTACTGCTCCATATTCTCCTCAATCCAATGGGATTGCAGAAAGAAAGAATAGAACCCTTACTGACATGATAAATACTCTACTTGAGAGTTCTAGATTACCTACCTATATGTGGGGGGATGCTCTGAATACGGCTTGCCATATTCTGAATAGAGTACCTCAGAAGCATAAGGATAGTAGCCCTTTTGAACTCTGGAGAAATAGGAAAGCTAGCTTAAAATACCTTAAAGTGTGGGGGTGCCTTGCTAAGGTACTTGTCCCAGAACACAATAGGAAGAAGCTAGGTCCTAAAACAGTAGATGCTGTCTTTTTGGGTTATATAGAGAACAACTATGCCTACAGGTTCTTAGTAATTAAGTCTGAGATATCTGGCATAAATGTTAACTCTATTGTAGAGCTTCGAGAAGCTACATTCTTTGAGGATGTATTTCCCATGAAAGTTGGTGTACCTCAGAATCTTTCATCTTTAGATATACCTTCAACTTCTGGTTCCATTCTCGAACATGTGAAAAGGATGACAGATGTGGGGGTAGAACCATCTTGTTCCCATCCTAGACCCGATGAGTCTGAGGAAGTGGTTGAACCTAGAAGGAGCAAGAGACCAAGGATTACCAAGGATTTGGGAAGTGACTTTATCACTTACCTTATCGAAGATGATCCTCCTACTTTCCGAGATGCAATGGCTTCACCTGAAGCAAAGCATTGGAAAGATGCCATCAAGAGTGAAATGGACTCCATTATCTCTAATGATACTTGGGAACTGGTTGACCTCCCTCGTGGTAGTTCCACAATTGGGTGCAAATGGATCTTTAAGAAGAAGTTGAAACCAGATGGATCCATTGACAAGTACAAGGCGAGACTGGTTGCTAAGGGGTTCAAACAAAAGGAGGGAATAGATTACTTTGATACCTATTCTCCGGTTACCCGGATGACCACTATTAGGGTGCTTATTGCACTGACTTCCATTTATGATCTCTCGGTCCATCAAATGGACGTGAAGACCGCTTTCTTGCATGGCGATCTTGAAGAAGAGATCTATATGGATCAACCTGAGGGTTATGTGGCTTCTGGTAATGAAGATAAAGTTTGTAGACTTGTTAAGTCATTATATGGACTAAAACAAACCCCTAAACAATGGCATGAAAAGTTTGATAATATTATTTTATCATTTGGCTTTGTTGTCAATGAATCTGATAAGTGTGTTTATTGTAAAGTTAAAAGTGATGGTTGTATTATTTTATGCTTGTATGTAGATGACATTCTATTGTTTGGTTCCAATATGGGAATTGTTAATGAGACAAAGTCGTTTCTTAGTAGTAAGTTTGATATGAAGGATATGGGTGTTGTAAATGTGATCTTAGGCTTAAAGCTGACTCGTTCAGCTGAAGGGTTAACCATTTCTCAATCTCACTTTGTTGAGAAAGTACTTGTGAAATTTGGCTATAACCAAGGGAGATCTGTAGCAACTCCATATGACCCTTCTATCCCTCTTCATAAGAATACGACTGGTGTTCTTGTGTCTCAATTGAGGTATTCCCAGATTATTGGAAGTTTGATGTATCTTGCAAACTGCACGAGACCAGATATTTTGTTCTCCGTGACAAAATTAAGTAGATACACAAGTTGTCCAAATCGCACTCATTGGAAGGCATTGGACATGGTACTTAGATACCTGAAAGGAACTATATCCTTGAGTTTGCATTACAAGAGATTCCCAGCAGTTCTTGAGGGATATAGTGATGCGAGCTGGATAGCCATGAACTCTGGCAGTTATGGCGTGAAAGGGTATGTATTTACCTTGGGTGGCGGCGCAGTCGCCTGGAGATCAGTAAAGCAGACCATCTTGCCTCGGTCTACTTTTGAGGCTGAACTCTGTGCTTTAGATGTCACAGGATTGAAAGCTGAATGGTTAAAGGGACTTCTTGAGGAACTTCCTTTAATGTGCAAGCCAATTCCTGCGATATCTGTGCATTGTGACAATATGACCACTATTGTAAAGATTAAAAGCACAAAATATAACCAAAAGCAGAGGAGACACATCCAAGTCAGAATAAAATCTATAAGGGAACTGGTGTCTCAGTTAGTGGTTGTTGTGGACTATGTTGGATCCAAAGAGAGCACAACTGATCCATTAACGAAAGGACTAGATAAGTCGTTAGTCCTAAAATCCAGAGAGGGGATGAGACTGAAACCCATCAGTAGTTCATCTACAGTAGCAACCCAACCTATCTGAGTGGAGATCCCACAAAGTAGGTTCAATGTGGTAATAACAAGCTGTAGGGTGAACTGGTTAGCACCTTATTTATATGATACTATGTATTTGTGTCTGTTCCCCTGTTTACTCTGGAAAGGTGCTGTAGCTGCAAGTTAAGGAAGAGTTAAAACTCTGAATGGGTTTAAAGCCTTGAAGGCGAGATGTTAGCAGTGCATCTTTGAAGAAGCCCACCTATGTGAGTATGACTGTGTGGCCGCAGTTTAAGGAATTGGGTTATTCCTGAAGTCACTCATGAAACAGGATTCGGGCGCATGGCCATTAACGCGTCGCCCCTAAATATTACAACCAGAACCTTTATCATGTTGTTGCTGATGGACACTCCTACACCAAAGGTTCAAGTTCAAGACTTCAGTTCACTTCGTTCGTGTGGGGGTAAAGTTAGTCAACTAAGGTAGTGGTTCAAACCGGAAGGTACCATTGCTGAAAGCATGATATGTCCTGTTGCAGATTGTCTCATCTTGCATCTTGGTTTCCTCCCGTTTCATTCTTTGAATTTGTGGGGGAATGTTAGGTGTAAGAAGGAAGGGAGAGAAAATTCAAAGAAGAAATGGGTTGTTTAGAGAAGGTGATCTTGATGAGGTGGAATAGTCCCACATTGCTTGTGCTTGAGTTTTCTGTGGGCTTTATAAGCCACTTGAGAACTCATACACTTGTTCTTGAGAACAAGAGAGTGGGATGACCACCACACACACACACGCGCGCTTGCCTGCCGTGCCGTGTCGTGTCGTGTCGTGTCGTGACGTGCCGAGCCGGGCTCGGGCTCGGGTAATTGGCCCTTTAGGGCCATATCCAATCAAGACAAAATACCTTTTTACCCAAAGTTTCTTTGGATTTGGATTCAGTAACGGGTTATGGGAATGGATAACGGGTCACAACTCCTCGGAGTCCGTGCCCGTTATGGAACTTCGGATTCCGTAACGGATCTCGATCTTTCGAAGTCCGTTAACGAATCACGTCCCCTCGGATTCCGTAACGGGCTCCTTCCACGTTTCATAACCGTTCGTGGGTTATAAAAGCGTGGTCAGGGGTGGGGTTACGAATATGCTGAGACGGGTGAATTTCTGAAGTAGAGTTCTGCGATTTCCCATCTCCCTTTTTATTCTCTCTCTCTCTTTCCTGTGAGTTATCCCGAAAGAGGTTGTTCTGTAACTGTTGTTCGAAGAGACTATTTTCGAAGGACGATCTGCCGGAGTGCACCGTTCGGTTCGTCGTGGCTATTGTATCCTGGGGAAGGACGCTAGACCCTGATCTGCACAGTATGTGGGGGCGAATCTTCTCTAAGGGGAGTACTTTCGTACGCCTTAGCCTATTACATAAACTAAACATGTTCCTGTTGTTTTCTTTATTTTCTGTGCATATGTTTGTTTATATGCTGCCGTCTGAATTTTGGTCTGTTGCGGAAACCGACATGCCTGCACCCTGTTGTTGTTTCTGTCGTCTGTTAATCATGCTATTTACACTGTTGTATTTCATGATTTATTTCGTGTTTTATATCATGATGACGAATGTGAAACTGTGTGATCCGAAATATGATCCGAACCACGTATGATTGTCCTCTTGCATGACACTAGTTTTCTTAATTTGTGCTTTAGTGTTTGACATCGTGTGCATCCATTTCTTATAGTTGGTACATTGAATTGAATTTCTTGCTGTTAAAACATGGAGCAGATCCAGTGATCGGGCCTGAGAAATTTACAGAGTACTGGGGCCACACAATACACAGAAAATCGCTGTGCGTGTAGTGATTTTCTGTTTTATGTTTTACACAGAAAACCGCTGTCTGCATATCGATTTTCTGTGTGAATGTGTTTCACACAGAAAATCGCTACATGTGTTACTGATTTTGTATGTTTTGTGTGGCCCTGATATTGATGAGAAACATGTAAGGATTGCGACATTAGCTGAATCCACCTGACATTGACCCAGCTGTATCAGGCAAGACTGGAAAAGAAGAATTTCAAGACCTTGATGATCTTTTGTACACTCGATGTCCGGCACAGCTGTTGCGGGTTCGCTTTTGTATGAAAGGTTGAGAGTTGGTTCAAAATATCTTTGCGTTCTTTCCGAATCTAAGTATCTGAACCGATACTTCATCTCCTCCAGATTCCATGCAGTGCTTTTGCAATTTGAAGGTTCAGAACCCAGATACTTCATTTCCAAGCTTATTCTTCGGTACTGTTGATGTGCAGAACAATTTGCTTTATGTTATCATGCATTGTATGCTTTTAGAACATTTTTAACTTGGATGCATGGCCAGCCTCAGATTTCTTGATTGATGGTGTCATTTTTGTTCATTGACCAACTTAAAGGCCAACACAGTTACATACTTTAGGAAATTAAAAATTCTGTCTCCTCTATCACCTCGAATTTTCAACCAATTGGGAGATTTTGCCTGGAGAAAATTCTTAACTACATCTCCTTTGCCTCTATCCTAGTGGAATCCTTTTGTCCTTGTAGTCTTTCATGGAAATGATACCAAGAATATGCTCTAGTTGTGTAGCATTGTGACTATTTCTTCCATGGTTAAGTTTGGTAAATGAACTGCGCGCCTCAAATTTTCAAAAGACCATGCTACGGGAATTTGTTTAATTACTGGAATTTTGAACCGCATAAACATGCAACTAACGAGTAAAATACTAGTTGTACGTGGTTTCAACGCTGGTTATTACAATCAAGCGGCTCACCGTTTGCTTCAGACATCGGTAAGTGTGTCTTGGGACACTGGTTTAGAGAACTAGTTAGGTGAATCTCATGCCATCAATTTGGACATGGAAAGTTCAGTTTGGTTAGGTTATTGCAATCTCTGGAGAAAATTTCTTTCCTTTCAAAAAAAAAATAAAATCTCGAGAAGTTTGATCTAATGAATTAATTAATTCCTTGGTGTTAATAGCATGATTACAAGATCCTTTGCTATAGCTTGAGCCAATTTGAGGCACATCTAGGTCAAAGTTTTCAGCTCTTTTGTTAATATCTTAATAGTTTTCAAATAATGCAACACATTTATTTATTTTTTAAATACCATCTAAAAATCAGTGTAAAATGGCAGTATTTTTGGCATTTCTGGTATTCTCAATTGACAATGAAAGTTTTTTGGGCTTTAAACCAACTTGTAGGACACTAAAATCCAAGACAGGATCCTGAGCTTGCCTGGCATGGAGATTGTCTGAAGGTAGGGCCTATTTTGGTGAATATGTGCATGAGCTTGTAATTGCCATGTTTTGTGGGTTTTTTCTAGCCAATTTATCAGTCTTTGTAACTCCTTGGTAGGTTGTACCATTGGCCAGATTACTTCAAGAAAATGATGATTGTCACATTTAGAATTGTTAGGCCAGACAATTTGGTCTGTTCCGATACATAAACGTTTTGTCTTGAAGGTGTAGCTGTTGGGGTATAAGTTCCGTATTCTTACTTGCTTATTGGTTAAGTTAAAAGCCTAAAACAGTCAAACAACAGTAGGAATTTGTCTAGAGAAGGGCTTCTATGGTCTTGATATCACAGAAGCAGCAGCCATGTGAAGAGAATATTTGCAACTGTAGTGAAAACATACCCATGAAAAAGATATGGCACCAAATAAAAGTTACCCCGCATTCAGTAGATTCTTCACAGGCTTAATCATGAAGATTATGACAGCCAAAGGCACTTCTTTCCCCATGAAAATTTAGTTTGTGAATTGTCACGTTTCATGACGCCATTACTTCTTTATATTTGTTTTTGTATTTGGTGGCTCCACATGACACGTGTCATACCATGGAATCCTAATTGGATCAATTGTGAAGTCGATGACCTGTGCATGCGGCTAGGTCATAGGGATACCCCATTCTGTCTCTCCTTCTGTACCCTCTTATACACTTATTCATATTGGATACTTCATAAAAATGGCTGTATTCTCGTGTCCATGTGACATAGCTCTAAGAATAGGTGAGAAAGGCATTCTTTTTGTTGAAATGCTTGTCTGCATTCAGCTGAACTTGTGTCAATCCAATCAAATTGATGTAATTGAATTTTTAGAACGCAGAAGTAAACACCTATAAATCGTTTTTCTTACGAAAGTATATACATGCTGGCAAACGTATGTCAAAGCTCCATTTATCCATTTTTTTAAGAAGTTCAAATCTCAAATTTTAAACCTGTGAACAAAGGATGAATATATAGCTTTGTTTATGATTTTATGTACATGCAAGCCATCAGAACTGAAGTTTCAAAACTCAAAACGAAACTTTGTGTATGAACAAAACAGATGAATAGCTTTATTTGTTAATATCAACTGAATTATACATGTTGAATCTTGGCGGGAACCACTGGGGGCCGGCTTCGTTTGTACGAACCGCAGAGGGAGGCAAAGGGACTTGTATGCTGTACTTGGTGAGTTTGTTAGCCACGGTGCTGGAAGAACCTGGTTATGTAATCAGCAGCTTTCTGGTCTATGTCGGGCTCACCTGCACCCCAGAAACTGGCATCTTCGTCGCTCACACGAGCTCTGCGAGGCGGTGCTGCCTTAGTCTTCGGGGCCTCATCGCGCCCATGCTTCGCATTGCTGGGCTTGGCCCCATGCTTCTTGAATATATTCAGCATGGACCAAATTGATTTCCCAGGCAAAGAGGAACATGAGTTTCTCTCTCTAACCTGCCTGCTCTTTCCTGCCATGTCTCTCTGTCTCTCTCTCTTTCTCTCTTCTTCTTTTTTTTTAGAAGAGCCTCTGTTTTACATAGAAGGAATGGTTTGGAGGTATTTATACTAGAGACAGGGAGGCAATGAGTGAACCAGATTAGATTCCCTGTCCATCAATGTCGATCTCGACGGTCAGGTTTGATTGATTTTTGCAGTAAAGACCCTTGATTTCCTCATGATTGACAGAAATGAGTTCTTCCTTCTTCCCTCATTGGTCAAAGTTATTATATGGCCTGGGTTCCTTGTTTTTCTTTACTTTCCTAACTTGGCTTGAAATCTTAATTGGAGACCAAGGGTCATTTTCTTTTTTAATTTGGAAATTGGACAGATTTTCGTGGACGCCATCAAATAGGGAAGGAGCAATAAGCTTTCATTCCTTATTTTACATGGAAATCATTTGGTGCGTCTTAAAGGACGCGCATAATTATGTGTTCAAAAGGTAAAAGCTGGTACTTAAAAAGGCGAGAAAAAACGAGTGAAATTTCATTTAAACCATAGGGAAAAAGTTAAAAAGGCGAGAAAAAACGCTTTTGACTCGGTCCTTCCAATTTCCATCTATCAGATCGTTCATTAGCCCGTAGAAAATTCACTCGTTTTTGAAAAATTCACTCGTCTTGGTATCATTTCCATGAAAGACTACAAGGACAAAAGGATTCCACTAGGATAGAGGCAAAGGAGATGTAGTTAAGAATTTTCTCCAGGCAAAATCTCCCAATTGGTTGAAAATTCACTCGTTTTTTCTCGCTTGGTATCATTTCACTCGTTTTTTCTCGCCTTATCCAGGCAAAATCTCCCAATTGGTTGAAAATTCACTCGTTTTTTCTCGCTTGGTATCATTCCACTATTTTATTGTTTTTTATGTGCTGATATTTTTTTCTGGGCTTTGAAATGATCACACAATTTTCCCGAGATAAGGTTTGTGGCATCGATTTAAACCATAGGGAAAAAGTTAAAAATGGCAAAATATCATTTTTCAAAAACTCGGGAGAATTTGAAAATTTTCATAAATCTCACATTTTTTTCATCCAAATCTTGACAATAAAAAGATAAACTAAAAAATATAAAAACTAATTTTCATAAGAGAATATTAATAAAAATTATTTAAAAATAAAAAACACACATAAAATAAAAAATTTCATGTTAAATATCCAGTTAAAATGTAAATATCGCATTTAAATAACGGTATTTATGTTTTTTCATAAATCTCGCAATATTTTGAAAATCTCCCAAGAAATTGCTATATTAAACTTTCAGGCAATTTCTAGCAATATTATCACGAGATTTTTCATAAATCTCGTGATATTTTATTCCTATGGTTTAAACCTTTACCATCATGTTTACTTTCGTGAAAGACGGGTCGAATGTAGAATCAGGACCATAGCACTAATTTTTTCTGGATAGACAAACTGGGTTATGCAGACTCCTACCAGTTATACAACTATACCATTGGGTTTTGAACTTGCAACGTCCCAACATGTATAAGGTAATGTGCACTAGCTGCTCCTATCATAGCACCATCTTTATTAAAGCACTCGAGGTAGAATTCACCAGGAGAGAGAGACTAATTGTTCTTAAAATGTTATCGGTATCGGTGTGTATCGACCCCATACGAGAATTTTGATATGCTGCAGGCCTGAATTGGTTATTTTTTAATAAATATAAAAAATATTTGTTTAATATTATTTTAATAGTTTTTACACATGTCACGTTATGATTGACAGGTAATAATTTTTTTTTGGCCGATGCATAACGATTCAGCTGAGTATGGTATCGGCTGATACAGCTGAATCAGTGGCCCAACGATTCAGCGCCGATATTAATAGCCCATTGATGTCAGTATCGGAATTATCCTTTTTTTCATAAAATGCCCGTATTGGGCTTATCGTTTGATATCAGTTTATTTAAAAATGAATTTTTAATAAAAACACACAAAAATAGGTTAAAAATCAGAAAAAAAAAATAGATTTTTTTTTTTTGGGTTTAGGACGCCACGGCGGTAGGAAAAGGGGGCGATTCAGCAGTCGTTTCGGCCTAAATCGGTAGATTTTTGAAAGGGCCGATTCAGGCCCTTGTATCGTATCAAAATTTTAACGATATGATAGGTATCGCCAACTCAGGCCGATACGCACCGTACTGATGACATTGGTTTAGCCTGCCGCCTAATATTCTACTTTGAAAGATATCTGAAAAAACATTTGAAGTAAGGATGGCAGTGGACCGGGGCGGGGGCGGGGGACAAGGTCTTCACCCCGACCCTGTTTCAAAATTCAAACCTTCATCCCCGCACATGGATGAATTTTAACCTCCACCCCCGCCTCAATCTCCGTTTCATGTCCTCCATCCCCGGTCCAAACGAGGGCGAGGCGGGGCCCCTTTTCCCCTTAATCTATAATCATCCCTTAAAGGATTGGTGACGGGGCGGGGCTAGGCGAGGATTGGGACGGGGACGGGGCAGGGCGAGGAAAAGCTTAAGTCCATCCTCGCCTCCATCCCCACACAGATAGATTTTAACCTTCATCCCCACCTTCATCCGCGTTTCATGCCCTTTATCCCCGGTCTAAACGGGGGGTGGAGCCCCGTTGTCTCCCAGTTCACTGTCATCCCTAATTTGAAGGCAACATAAATTTCTAGAAAGATGAATATGTAGATCTGATGACGACCAAGGAAAAAGAGACAACCTTAATTCCACCGCATACCATGATGATATAAATAATGAATAGTTTCAGTATATATATAGAGAGAGACTGAAATCCTCTCTAATGAAATCCGTCCAAACCTACCCAACCAAAAAAACTTGGTGTATTTTTCAAAATCATGACCTTACAAATGTGTTCATCATGATTGATTTACTAGAATTTGACACTTAGGATTATGAATTTTATTCAGAGCCCAAAAAATTTATGAAAATTGTATGTCGTTGATTTTTAACAACTTATAAAAACCTATTTATGCATCAGAATCAAATGCTCCAAAAATTGATTCCTATAAAAACAAGCATATAGTAAAAAATTTAAAAAAACACTAAAAATCCAATAAAACATCCATTAGATAGGTTTGAGAGGGTTATATATATATAGATGAATGAAAACCTACGTACCCACCAAAAAGCATGTCAACCCTACTCACTTAATTTTATTTGATATTTTTGTCAAAATTCTGATAGTGCGGATGTCTTCAGCATGATTATTTTACTAGAAATCGATACTTGGATAATGAATTTTGGATATAACAAATGGTATTTAGAGCCTCAAAAAATTATGAAGATTGTACGCCGTTGGTTTTTGAAACTTATAAAAACCTATCCATGCATCAGAATCAAATGCTTCAAGAATTTATTTATATAAAAACAAGCATATAGATCACATATGTATGGTCAGAATTTTGAAAAAAAACATCATAAATCCAATCAAACATGTGGTGATTAGGTTTGGTAGGGTTTTTAGTTGGTAGGTTTTCAAAATCCTATATATATATATATATATAAAGGAAGGGAGCTTCCTAGCCCAAAACAATGCGGTCTACTAGCTGTCTCACTTTGGAGAATCTATAGCATAATTGAAATTAATTAGGTGGGTGTGTTTTTTTTATCACATGATTAAAAGATCTTTCCTCTTTTGCTTTTGGGTTTAATTAATCATCAGTAAGGATTTTTACGGCATTGCAGAAGCTAAAACTGAGAGGGTGGATGGTTGGAAGGATGATGGTGAGTGGCTTCCTCAATCGGCTGGGCATTATAGAGCCTTGGCTCAGCATGGAGCCACAATCGATTACATTAATGGTGAAGGCTCCTTGCAACATCCTCATTTTGAATATCCACCTAACCCTAGGTCTTCGGCGAGGGTGGTTGGGGACCACAAACGGGAGGCATGTGCTCTGATCACTGCCACTAAGGTGGATGAGTCTAACCCCAAGCCAAAAGTATGCATTCCTGGCTGCCGATATGAGCAGTTACTACGTCTGCTACAATGGACAATGATTATGGGGTTTCTTGGAGGGATAGGGCACTGGAGCATGCAATATTTTTTTATGTTTGACACCCTCTCCACGCAATGTTCCTTGTTGAAGATAACCCTATAATCACAACGTGATCACGTCATGATCCCTGGGGGTTTGGATGATGCCAATCCCACATATGTCACCAGATTGGTTACCTGTGTTACGACAACGAAGATGTATATGACATTTCTCGAACTAGATTTTAATTATGAACAAGTGAATCAACTACATTTCGGCTAAGGCAATGAAGAAAAATGACAAGAATTGAAGAATTCGATGAAGAATCTTTGAAGACTAGTGTGCAAATGTAAATTTCATTAAATGTCTTAGATTCTTGTAAGAGCCTTACTTAGAGTGCATATTTCAATTGCATTTCATCTAAAAAATCTTTAGAAAAACTTTTCTAAAAGGACCCTTCATGAAAATCGTTTTAGAAAACTCTTTACTTAATTTTTCATGTTTATTAGTCGACCAACAGACTCACCAGTTGACCAATTTTCTCGCCCCAATTTTTCAAAGCAAAAATGTCAACTTTCTGAATTAGTCGACTAATCGACTCTTAGTCGACCAGACAAAATGTTTGATTTCTGAAAAATTTAGCAGCAGTCGACTGAAGGTTTTCTTAGTCGATCAGACAAAATGTTTGTTTTCAGAAAATTTTAGCAAGAGTTGACTGAATGGTTTTTCAGTCTACTGATGATTTTCATCAGTCGACTAACTTTTTTTTAGTCGACTAAGTTTCAAACTCCAGATTTTAAAATGGCTTTGTTAAATACAGTAGTCAATTGACGATAACTGTTAGTCTGCTAATATTTGATTTCAGTCAACTAACTATTGTTTTAGTCGACTAATATTGTCATTTTCCTGTAACTTTTAAAAGGTGTATCTTTTCAGTTTTCAAATGAATTGACCGTTCAAAAGTGACTATTTTGACACCCTTCATACTCTCAACCACTACAACAAAGCAGTAGATTAGCGACGACCACATTCCGTCGCTAATCCGTCGCTAATCCGTCGCTAACCATGTTAGCGACGGATTAGCGACAACGCGGCGACAGTATGCTTACGTCGCGAATATTTCGACGCTAACTGGCGACGGAATAATTCCGTCGCCAAGTCCGTCGCTAATTGCGACGGAATAACGAGCGCTATATTCCGTCGCCAATCCGTCGGTACTAAACGGCGACCACGGCGTGGCGACAGATTTAATTCTGTCGCTAAGCCGTCGCTAGATTAATATGAATAGCGACGGAATCATCCGTCGCTAATCCGTCGCAAAAACGAAAAAAAATAAAAAAAAATTTATTTAAAAATTAATTACCGAGAACTGTACAATTTATATTTCCTGTACAATTTATATTTCCTGTAAATAAAAAACAAACCACACAAAAAAATTCATATAACAAGTATCTATAATAATTAATCGTTCCACCTTAAAACTAAGAAGTTTAATTATTTACAATTCAACAATTACAATTAGGAAAAATAAAAAAAATAGAACTTCTTCAACACAGTCCTCTAATCATCGCCAAGATTTTGTGCGTCTTCTTGTTCATTGTCTTTATCTGTCCCTTCAGCTCCACTACCCTGATTATCGCTAGCAGCCTACACAAGAAAAGAACAGTCAGTATTGATAAACAAAATATAATGAAATAAATTACACACTATATGTGATTCTATCATGTGCTCATGTGTGATCTAAGGCAATAAAAAAACTCTATATGTGATTCTATCATGCTCATATGTGTGCTAAGGCAGTCAAAAAATTGAATATGTGATTATAGCATGTTCATATGTGTTCTAAGGCATATAAAAAAACTCTATATGTGATTCTACCATGCTCAGATGTGCTTTAAGGCAGGCAAAAAACTATATATGTGATTCGATCATGATCGTATGTGTGCTAAGGCAGTAAAAAAATTGAATATGTGAATATAGCATGCTCATATGTGCTCTAAGGCAGGCAAAGCCAAAAATTTTATATGTGATTCTATCATAAATGATATATAACATGTTCATATGTGTTCTAAGGCAGTTAAAAAACTCTATATGTTATTATAGCATGTTCATATGTGTGCTAAGGCAGTCAAAAAACAGAATATGTGATTATAATATACTCATATGTGTTCTTAGGCAGTAAAAAAACTGAATATGTGATTATAGCATGCTTATGTGTTCTAATGCAATCAAAAAAACTTTATATGTGATTCTATCATGCTCATATGTGCTCTAAGACAGACAAAAAGTTAAATATATATATATATATATATATATATATATATATATATATATATATATATATATATATATATATATATATATATATATATATATATATATATATATATGTGATTCTATCATGCTCATATGTGTGCTAAGGCAGTAAAAAAATTGAATATGTGATTATAGCATGTTCATATGTGTTCTAAGGCATCTAGAAAAACTCTATATGTGATTCTACCATGCTCAGATGTGCTTTAAGACAGTCAAAAAAACTATATATGTGATTATACCTGAGAGGGACCTGGAATCGAAGATCCCCTATCCTGAACAGCGGCCTTGATCTCATTTCGGAGAAAGGGGGCGACGGTGTATTGGAAGTAGTTATTCAGTGATTCATTAATGATCTCGCGTACATCATCACCGGAAAGAATAGTCGGCTGCTTGGAGCTTATGTCGGCGCAAGAAGTTGGTGAGCCGTAACTGGAAGAACCAATAACTGGTGAAGTGTTCATATTACTCCCAAACCCGAACACGCGACCTTTTTTGGGTTCACCTGCTGCAGTCACCCATGCTGTAGGATCAAATGATGGATGCTGAGTAGCGTCTTCGCCATATCGCTCTACCATTTGTTGCTCATATGCCTCCTACAAAATAATGTTTAAAGTATTCATTAATAATTAATAATAACATTATGATGACTTGCATATATATTGCAATGATTATTAATAGAATTAATACATACCGTTGTCGTTCTCGCCTTCTCTGATACGAAGACTCCCGTGGTCTTCCGTTTATGTGTTTCTACAAACACATCCTTATATGGTACACTGCCTCCTTTTTCTGCTTCCTGCGAAGTTAAATGACAAAAAATTTAGTACACAAATTTGCAACAATACTTATAAAATTAATATTATATATTGATGAGTTACCATTTTCTTTAGGTGGCTCCCAAATGTCTTAGATCCACCTGTGTGTAGATGGGCTTCGGGCATCTTCGATCGATTTTGTGAAGCCTTCGCAGAGCGATTTTTAAATGCATCTCCCGCCCACATATCGCACATTTCATCCCAGTAATCTCTCCTGATAGTAATAGGACCATGGCCCTTCCACAGTAATGGATCATCTACTACGCCAGATGTTTTTTTTGCTGCAGTCTTCATAGTGTGCAGCATGTCTGCAAATCGATTGACAGCCACCTTCTGCCACACCTTCCTTGCATCATTTTCTTCCACCGTAGTTGCAAAGCGATTCGAAGCCTACAAATATTTTCAGAAAGTTAGTAGACATTGCTTAAATAAATTAAATATGAAACACATTAACTATGAGGAACAACTGTATACCATGAATGAGGACCACAATCTGTCTAATACCTCCTTTGGGTACTCTTTCCATTGAGCAACTTGTCCTGGTAGATGTTGAAGAAGTGAATTCCTAATCTCCCGTACTACTTCTTGTGGCTCAAACCTCGTGCTGCACATGAATTGTTACACAGTAAATATCAATATAAAATATTTAAAAGATATGCAATAATTGAAAACAAAATACTTACGGTCGATTATCGATATACACTATTCGAATGAGTCTTCTTGTGCCAGCCTGAGAAGACCCTGTTTCCTGTGTTGGCTGTTGACTTGTGCGATCAACTGGTGTAGGTGGGTCGTGTACAGGCGCAACATCATCTGTAAAAAAATACACACCAAGTTCTCAGAATGTGCATTTGAACTAATCAAGCATCTAATTAGTTATATGATATACCTATCACAGGAGCCCGTGAAGATGAAGGTTGAGCCTGGCTACTACTGGATGAGCGACCACTATAACCTCCACGAACCATATTCTAACAAATAACATATGTCATACAATACATTCAAATAATTCACATCAAGTATTACAATGCATTCAAGTCATTCACATCAAGCATTGCAATGCATTCAAATAATTCAAATCATTGACATCAAGTATTGCACTAATTCAAATCATTCGTTAATTGCATAAATTATAATACATTCAGATAATTGAAAACATTCACATCAAGTATTACAATGCATTCGAATCATTCGTATCAAGTATTACAATACATTGAAATAAAATTTTTAATCATTCACACCAAGTATTGCAATACAACTCACATCAAGTATTACAATGCATTTAAATAGAGGTTTGTAGTATAAGATTTCGCTCACTAGCTTAAGAATTCTTCCTCGTCACTAGTTTGACTTTCTTCTTCTTCTTCTTCTTCTTCTTCTTCTTCTTCTTCTTCATTGTTTGCCCATCCACTTGGTACATCATTTGGATCACATTCCTCTATGAATGTTTCATCAGCCAATGGAGATATGACATGCATATCATGCGCAACATCGTGACCATAAGCGAAGTCACAGACATCATCTGATTGATAGTAATCACTGTCTTCAGCTAACTCATCTTCTTGTAACTGATCATACTCGGGGTATAGTTTGGATTTCACCTTGCAAACTGCCCACCATTCATTTCTATCTGACTTTTTTATACTCGGATATGAAGTATAATAAACTTGTTGAGCTTGCGAGGCTAATATGAATGGTTCATATGTTCCAAACCTGGATTTATGATTCACCTCCACAATGCCTGAAGCTTTGTCGAGTCTTGTTGCAGTTGGATCAAACCAATGACACTTGAATACCGTAACCCTGTTATTCATGCCTAAGTAAGTCAACTCCATTATTTTCTCTATAACACCGTAGTAATCATGTTCATTTTCACCGTAGCTGCTACCCTTGACACACACGCCACTATTTATCGTTGATTTGTTTATACCGTAGTCTTTTGTATGGAATCGATAACCATTTACGATATACCCATTGTAGCATTGCACAACTTTGGTCGGACCATTTTCTAAATCACATATTCCTTGATCTTTAACATCACCATGGCGAACCTACGCACAGACATAAACAATTATTGTGATCACGATCAATTAAGTAACTTAGTGTTGTTTATAAGTACAAAATTTATGTTAGCTTCTTTACCAACTGTTTCAACCACTCCACAAACTTAGTTTCACGTTCTTTTTGTACTTCTGCATTAGTGAGATGTGAAACTTTGCTTTGCAACTCCAGATCAAATCGTCTGCAAACCACAAATACTTATATTACCGAGCCATGTATCCACATATAGAACATAAAAGGATTTATAATTGAGTTGCATATACATATACTTACTCGATGTATGGGTCGATCGCTGAACAATTAAAAAGAATATAGATGTGTGCTGCATCTTGCTCTCGATCTGTCAATAGCCTTGATCGGCAACTACCAAATGCATGCCCAAGTCGTTGAAATATCGACAGCTTGTCAGCTACAGTTACTTGTTCTCCATCATCGTTACGGGGCGGGCATGTGTAACGTGTTGAAATATGAGGTTCGAAGTACATAGATGAGAAATTTGAAATCTCTTCTAAAGTGTACGCCTCACAAATAGAGCCTTCTACTCTTGCTTTATTACGAACCTTTTTTTTTAGGTCGAACGTGCATCTGACAAGAATATACATTTCAAATTTTAAATATCTGTCATTAAAGAGACAAATATAAAAAAACATATACCTTTCAAATGGGTACATCCATCGATATTGCACAGGGCCACCAACCCTTAGTTCATATGGCAAATGTATGATCAAATGTTCCATAACATCGAAAAATGCCGGCGTAAATATCTTTTCTAACAGACAAACAGTGGTGATGACAGAGTCCTCGAGATTCTTTACATCTGATACAATGACCTCCGATGCGCACAATGTTCTGAAAAATCCGCTCAACTCAGACAATACCCCCCATATAGGTTTGTCTAACATATCATGGAATGCTAGGGGTATCAATCGTTGCATAAAGATATGACAATCATGGCTCTTCAACCCATATAACTGTCCATCGTCAATCTTCACAGCCCGAGCAATGTTAGAGACATATCCATCTAGAAATCTCAGTTGTCTCAACCATTGACATACATGTTTTATTTGATCAGGTCCGAGCACGTACTTCGCCTTTGGTTTCAGTACTTTGCCATTATACTCTTTGAGTTCCAATTCTGGTCTTTTACATATTAATTTTAAATCCATACGGGCCTTCGGATTATCCTTCGTTTTTCCTTTAATATTCATTACTGTATTGAACACATTATCAAACACATTTTTCTCTACATGCATCACATCCAAATTATGTCGTATCAATAGGGTCGGCCAATACGGTAGTTCCCAAAAAATAGATTTTTTCGTCCAATTGTGTTCCTTCCCAAATCCACGGAAGGGTGTAGGACTGCGGGCATCTATTAATACATCTGGAAAGTATCGCAATCTTCTTAAAATCTCTATGCCAGACAATCTTGAGGATGGACCTTCCATTTCAGTTGTGCCTGCTGTAAATGCATTCTTTTGACGTCGGAACGGATGATCGCTGGGTAGAAATCGACGATGGCAATCAAACCAGCAAGGCTTCCTTCCATGCCTCAATCTAAAAGCTTTGGAATCCTCCATGCAGTACGGACAAGCCAACCTCCCATGTGTGCTCCAACCAGATAACATACCATATGCAGGGAAGTCACTGATTGTCCATAGAACAACGGCCTTCATGTTGAAATTTTGTTTTTTGTGGGCATCATACGTGGTAACACCGTCATCCCACAGTACTTTTAATTCATCAATCAATGGCCTTAGATATACATCAAGATTTTGGCCAGGTGAGGTCGGACCAGGGATCAACAGAGACAAGAAAAGATTTGGACGTTTCATACACAAGCTTGGTGGAAGGTTGTATGGAGTTACAAATACTGGCCAGCATGAGTATGGAGTTGATCTACCCCCAAATGGATTAAATCCATCTGTACATAGACCGAGTCTAACATTTCGCACTTCCATTGCGAAGTTCTGATGAGTACGATCAAAGTGCTTCCAAGCTTCAGCGTCAACAGGATGCGTGATCTTGTTTTCATCGTGTCGAACTTTATTTGCATGCCATCTCATGTGTTTAGCTGTCTTTGAAGACATATACAATCGCTGCAATCTAGGAGTGATAGGAAAGTAGCGGAGCGACTTGTATGAAACTTCCTTTGATCTCGTGCTACCATTGCCTCTTGTCTTTGGCTTGAACCGAGGATGCCCACATGACGGGCATGATATGTCATTTTCCTGCTCCTTGAAATACAACATGTAGTGATTTGGACAAGCATCAATCTTTTTGTAACCCATACCTAGAGCGTTGACCATAACTTTCGCACGATAGAAATTTTGTGGCAATTTCTCATCTTTAGGCAACATACTCTTCACAATCATGCACAAACGGTCAAAATATGATTGACTCAAATTATACTCGGACTTCAAATTCATTAGTTGAAGAACTGCAGACAAGATAGTGTGACTCTCACAACCGTTCCAAAGTGGCTCATCAGCATCTCTAAGTAAATCATAAAATCTACTAGCTGCATCGTTTGGTGATTCTTCATCTACGACAGTTCTTACATCACTAGAACTCATAGCAGAACCCAGTTCTGTTCCTGCAGCATCAAATATCAAATGCGTATATGGATTATCGTGCACCACATTCACCCGTGCATCAAAATCGTTTCTAAATTCTTCTCCATAAAACGTCCAGTTCTGATAATCACTCACAAAACCCTTCCTGTATAGGTGATGTCTAACGCCATGAGGTTCTACAAATCGATTATTCTTACAAATCTTGCAGGGACACCTAATCCGACCTGTGGGATCTACCGTACTGACACTTGCCGTTGCAAATTCAATAAAACTGTCGACACCATCCATATATTCATGCGATAACTCATTGTCCACTATCCTACGGTACATCCATTCACGGTTTGCAGTCATTCTGTCGTATGATGTTACGAATAGTATCCTAACCAGTTAAAAGAGAACCATCAGAATACTATGATGAAGAAAATATCAAATTTATCATGCAATATATGATGTCATACAATCACAAGAATTATGATGCATGCATTAATAACTTAATATTTTCATGTGCAAAC